>NC_090983.1:48751666-50118333 GCF_041146395.1 Eulemur rufifrons
AGGTCATGGTTCTGGGTGAATGGTGATTTAATAAACTGACATAAAGGAGCATATGTGTGGAGGAAGAAAATAGTTTGATTTTAGACAAACCCACAAAGCAAAATAGACATTGTTGGCTTTATATATTTAAAATTTTTCAAGGATCCTATTTAAAATGATAATAATCTGAAGTGTGTTGATTAACCAAATAAGAACTCAGAGTCCCAAAAGTATTACCTTACATTAAAAGAGGTTAGTAAGTTCCTTCCATGCTGAAAACTATTCTGCAATTGATAAAAGGCCTAGATTTATTAATTATATTTGGTGACTAAGGAGACAGAGCTAAAAACTAAAGTTCTGGAAAATATAATTGGCATATGAGCTAAAAAAATTTTCTTATCTTTACTGTACATTTTTTTAGTTTTATTGAGGTATAACTGACATACAATAAACTGTATATATTTAAAACATAATTTAAGGAGTTTTGGCACATTTACACACCTCTGAAATTGTCGCCACAATCAGGATAATGAATATATCCATCATCTCCAAATGTTTCCTTATGCTCCCTTGAAATCCCTCTCCCCACCGCCCCTTTGTCTCTCTGCCTCCCTAACCCTGGTCCCAGCCAACCACTGATCTGCATTCTCTCTATATAGCCTAATGTATAGTTATACAATTTTATATAAACAAAATCCTACTGAATGTCCCCTTTTGTGTCTGGCTTCTTTCACTTAGTAGAATTATTTTGAGATTCATTCATGTTATTGCATGTATCAAAACTTCGTTCCTTTTTATTGCTGAGTAAAAATACGTTATATGGACATACAAATAATTTCTTTGTGGATTCTCCTATTGATGGACGTTTAGGTTGTATGGTGGTTTTAAAATATGTCCACAAATTCTTTGATACTGCTCCCTTCAAGAGGTGAAGGTTATTTTCCTCTCCTTTCCAGTGTGGACTGGGCTTAGCAACTTTTTTCTGATGAATAGAATAAACAACTCGTGAAATAGCAACTCCTGAAGCTAGGACGTATAAAGATTTTGGACTTCCTCTTGCTCTTTTTTGGATCGCCCACTCTGGGGGAAGCTGGCTGCCATGCTGCAAGGAAACTCAAGCAGCTCAACAGAGAACCCCGTGTAACGTGAAACTGAGGTCTCCTGTCAGCAGTCATGTGCATAAGCCAGTTTGGAAGCAGATCCTCCAACTTCAGTCCAGATATCAGATGACCACAGCCCCCTGACAGCTTGACTGCAGCCTCGTGGGAGACCAAGAGCCAGAACCACCCAGCTATGCTTCTCCCAAATTCCTGATCCACAGAACCTGTGAGATAAATTTTGAGTTAATGTGTTACACAGCAATAGAAAACTATTATAGGTGATTTCAAGTTTTGGGTTATTACAAATAGGACTGATATGAACATCTGTATACAAGTCTTTGTATGGATATGTGCTTTCATTTCTTTTGGCTTATTATATATTTTGACTCAATTTTTATTTTGTCTTATATTGTTTTCCATTCAAGTGTCAAGTTGACCCAACAAGGTTATAAGCTCCAGGTACTTATTTAACATTCCACACAATGCTGAGCCCCACACTAATTGACTAGTATATGATCAATATGTTGAATTGAGATAAATTGAGGACAATAAGTAGTCAAATGACTTTCAGTAGGCACCTAAGAGAGGGAAAGGTGATTCAGTGTTGCTGGGGGACACACTGGCTGACTTCCCCTGTCGATATCCTCGGAAAAACGAACTGATCTGCTTTTAGGCTCAGGACTGCAATGCAGTTTGGAGTTCATAAAGTAAGTTTTACCCTCAGGTGATGTGAATTCTAATGTGAACACCGTACATAAATGAGAAGAATTAATCCAACTCCATCCCGGTGAAAATCCATAACATGCTTCCCAAAATAGAAACAAAATGTACTTGATCACATTTGCAGAGCATGCCCTCTCTCTTTCAGTGGCTTTTCAACCAGTTGAAGCTGTACTTAGGGGAACTGACTATAACATTGAGAATTTGAGTACGATTTCTTTTTCAGTTCTGAGATCTGGTTGGAGAGAGCAGGTGGAGATTACACAGGAAGGCCTTTTTCAGTGAGTTCCGACTGGTTCAGCCCCTTTATCTGGCATGGAGGACACTGAGCTTTTTTGAAGGGGTAGAATTACCCCAAAGAAACGTTCTGAGCAAAGGGGGTGCTACCAAACTTACCCACAATGTACTGAATTTATGTTAAACATAATTACATCTATTAGCAGGAGAGGAATCACTGCATAGCAGTTCTTGAGAGCTAGTAATAACATGGACTTTTCTAAAATATTAATGAGATTCTCTGTTTTGCATTTTCTTACACTAATCTTGCCTCCATTCTCCTGACAAATTTGCCTAGGGGAGATTTAGAATTGTTAACATAGGAATGCAAAGAGGAAAAAATAGTGTTAATATTCAGCTTTTGAGATCCAAAATGCAGCAACTTTTTTGAAGAAAAAGAGCAGAAACATTTTCTAGACTCCCTTATCTCCTCCTTTAAAAAGCTAAAATCAGTAATCTTATTCATAATGGTTTGGTATAAGGGAGATCCCATCAACACAGGAAGACTGAGAAAACAAACCCATTCTCAGCCTGTTTGATTAGGAAGTGAAGAGGCAGAGTGGAAGGGAGCAGAAGCAGTCGGGGGGCGGGGGGGGGGGGATATCAAGGCTGCCCAACCTTAAAGCACACAGGCTTCAGAAACATCCTCACAGGTAGCCGTCCCCAACCTTTTTAGCACCAGGGACCGGTTTCATGGAAGACAATTTCTCCACGGACCAGGGTGGAGGGTACGGTTTCAGGATGATTCAAGCACATTACATTTATTGTGCAGTCAAACCTCTCAGCTAATGATAATCTGTATTTGTAGCTGCTCCCCAGCACTAGCATCACTGCCTCAGCTCCACCTCAGATCATCAGGCATTAGATTCTCATAAGCAGCACGCCACCTAAACCTCTCCAATAGGCAGTTTACAGCAGAGTTCATGCTCCTCTGAGAATCTAATGCCTCCGCTGATTGACAGAAGGCGGAGCTCAAGCAGTGACGCAAGTGGTGTGGAGTGGCTATAAATACAGATGAAGCTTCTCTGGCTTGCTGTGTGGCCTGACACAGATCGGTATTGGTCTGCGGCCTGGGGTTTGGGGACTGCAGCTGATAGGTATGTTAGAGCCCAGGGACCTCAGAGCTATTGGTATGCATCCCTGGCTGGAAGCATAGGAGAAGGTCCGCACCCAAACACATTCAATATAGAAAGGAGCAGTATAACGGAGGTGGAGGAAAAAAGCTAATAGATGTGAGAGCCCGGATCCCCATGTCGGAAATCCAGAAAATCCTCCGTGTCCTGGTGAAGGTATGGAGAGCCCATGAGAGCACCACTGAATCAACAGCGAGCTTCCTGGTTGAGACTTCAGGTCCAGAACAAATGGCCAAGACCATAGATGCCAGTGGGAGAGAGGTACCACAAATAATCCCCAAAAGGCCAGTGAGATCCATGAGATCCCAACAATTAGCAGATGTAGCAGAAAAGAAGCCCAGTCATTCAAACCATCCAGTAGTTGCTGTATGGTTTCAAGCACTGTCCCACCCAACCTCATAAAGCTACATAAGATACAATTCTGTCCCCATTCTCACACCCCATCCAACGGCTGGGCAGGAGGGTGCATAACACTGCATTTACCTGGTCAATAGTTAAACAGAGAATGAATCATCTAATGATGCAACTTAAATTATTAAATAAGACCAGAGAAGGATTAAAATTTTATTATCCTTTTTTGTTTCTTTCTGCTGTCCAGTAAGGTGGAGCTTGTGAGGAAAAACAGGCCAATCATAGAAAAATATAGGGGCTACCATTTATTTCTGCATGAGAATTGTGATGTCAATAAATTTGTAAACCTGCTATACCAGTTTGTAACTATATTAGTTTGCTGGGGCTGCCATAACAAAGTATCACAGACTGGGTGGCTTAAATAACAGAAGTCTGTTTTCTCACAGTTCTGGAGGCTGGAAGTTTCCCGGTGTTGGCAGTGTTGATTTCTTCTCAGGCCTCTCTCCTTGGCTTGTAGCTGGCTGTCTTCTCCCAGTGTCTTCCTGTCTTCATGTCCTCTGTGTCTGTGTCCTACTCTCTTCTTATAAGGACACCAGTCATATTGGATGTGGGCCCACCCCAATGACCTCATTTGACCCTAATTACCTCTTTAAAGGCCTTGTCTCAAATACAGCCACATTCATATGTTAGGACTTCAACATACGAATTCAGTGGAGGGGTGGGGGACAAAATTCAGCCTATAATAGTAAACAATCAGAAATTAGAGTTAAAATGTTATAATTCTTAATTTTTGTCTAGTTCAAATAGTCAAGATGAATATAATTTTAAAGTTTAACAGCTCTGCCTCAGAAGTTCCCTCTTATGCACAGAAAATATATTTTACTCTCCATGTTATCCTGGGATCGATTATGTATTACCCCTGGCTAGAGAGCCTTTTAAAAAACAAATTCCCAAACCCCATCCCAGACCTGAGTCTGCTCTCAGCGCGGGTGGGTTCTCTGTGGGACCAAACAGCAAGAGCTGTTCAGAGAAGAAAACATGTTTTCACTGGCCGCTATAGCGGACATATCTTATGTTTTGCTACCACAACCTCTATTTTCCTGGTTTCCTTTGCAAAATTACTGTCCCCATTGTGTGCAACCCTGGAACCACAAAACAAGATTCTCTGTCCTTCCCTAGCCCAGGGGTGAACCAGGGACCAAAAACAGCCATTTAGACTCTGTCTCCCAAGGCTTTGAAATGTAAGTGGAAGGAAGGGAAAGAACGGTTGGAACAGAACCCTGAGAAGACTGCTGTATACTTAATGCTCTCTAGACTCCTGGAGGTAGCTCAGATTCTGTTATTTTCCAAGTCTGGTTCTCTACCTTCTTACCATTATCCTTCTGTGCATTCCTCTTCTGTTTATCAGCCAAAGTTGATTCCTGCTGCTTGGAATTCAAAACTTGCAACTGATACAATCACTTGGGAAGTAAGAGGGAGAGCTGTCTGGAATAGCCAAGGAGGTAGACACATGCCAGGTTCAAGTAAATTATGGCAATTGGTAATTAGTATCCCTTAATTAGTCACTTTTCATAAATCTCTTAGCTATGCAATAATTGTTAAGCCATGAACTACGGTTTACTAAAAGACTTAGCCCTAAAGAACCATATGGGAAATAGCAGATAGCACCTTCCAGGAAAACATTTCCCTTTCTCTAGAAATAGGGGAGCCAGCTGTGAAATCCAGTTACCAGAATTCTGACCATTCCCAGTGTTCTGGTTCTCAAAGCCCAACATCTGGACCTAAACACCATGTTCAGGCTTGAAATATTAGAGCTTTAACATGAGCGGCTAAAAATCCACAGAAATAAGCAAAAGGTCTTTGAGGAAGCTGAGAAATAGGAGCTGATTGGAGGCTAAGTTAGTAATTACTATCAATCTACCGGCTGACAAGACATAGATGCCATAGGTAACTTTGAAGAGAGGTGGAAATTAAATTGAATAAGACAACCAGAGTCTATACTTATCCTCTCTCTTCTAGAGCTGCGGCCCCCACCCCCAGGGCCACAGACTGGTACCGGTCCATGGCCTGTTAGGGATGGGCCGCAGAGCTTGCCCCAACCCCTGCTCCCATCCGTGGGAAAACTGCCTTCCATGAAACCAGTCCCTGGTGCCAAAAAGGTTGGGGACCGCTGCTCTGGAGGATACATCGGAGCGAGTCAGCAGTCTGGAATCAAAACCTGCAATATTCCCACATTTGTGCCCCGATTTGGAGCCATATCAGTATCAAAAACTGTGTTGAGTTGGGATTTTACCCTACTTACAAACTAACAAATAAGCCTGCCACGGTTTCCTAGATGCTGGCAGAATACACCAAACTTCTGGGTCAAAAGCAAAGGACTTTAGTAATTATAGCAATAGCAGCAGCCAGAGTGTCAGCACTTGCCTAAGTTCCTCAAGCCTGAATTCCCACAGCGTGACATAAAGAAGGCCATCTCACTCCTTCAAACATAGTTGATTACATTATAAAAGAGAAAGTTTGAGTTTAGGAAACCTGACTCTTTTATGATGGACAGTGAGCCTGCCCGACCTTTCCCCTAGCGGTAGACATTGTCTTATTATCCTGGTCAGGAAACAATTCTACTTTTTGTCCCAGAGGGAGTCACTGTCTTCCAAGCTTTTCATTATAAAATCAACCTTGAAAAGATAGTCTGGAACAAAGGCAATCAGTGACTGTGTTTACAAGACAGGCAAAAACATGAGACCCACAGAGGATGCGTCTTAATAATCAATACCTAACAAAAACCTTCAAGGTAGGCATATTTCACTCACTTTTCAGAGAAGGAAAATGAGGACCAGAGAGGTTAAGGTCCTCATTATGGCACCCTAGGTCCCATAGTGGTACAGTTAGAATTTATAGCAAGACCTGCCTTTTTCCATGGCCTCTCTCCACTAAACCACTCTTGAGACCCATGCGTGTTTATGGTTTGTGTTTATGACAAGCCCAAAATCATGGCAGATCCTTCTAGGAGGAACCTTTCTATCAGTTTATCATGCCCCACAGGATGACAAATTTTATTTTGGGAAAGATATTCCAGAAGAACTAAAACAAGGCTTTTTAAATGAGCTTGGCATGCCTCCTCCAAAATGAGATTTCTTTACAGTAGGCCACCAAATTTTAATTGTCAACAATAAGGAGAGGGGATAGAAAGAACTGATGTCCAAAGTGAAAGAGGCCAGGGATGGTGTTAAATGTCTTAGGATGCACAGAGCAGCCTCCCACAACAAAACATTATCCAGTCCACACTGTCAGTAGTGCCAAGGTTGAGAAAGCCTGACCTAGGGTATCAGAGACAATTATATTAGAGTAAGGGGTTTGGCAAAGTCTTAACTTCTTTCATTTGGAGAGAAGCTTTTCTTATTCAAGTGTTCTTGTCCATAATAACATGTTAAATGTTTATGTGGATCGGAACATGTGGGTTTGAGTTTAATATATAAAGATACATTTCTTCAGGTATTTATTTGGCATTTTATGTGCAGTAGGCAATGCACTGGCACTGTGGATTTAAAAATAAGTTCCCTGACTTCTATGAGCTGCTATCTAGTATGGAAAAAGACATGTCAACAGTCACATTCGTATGGGGTAATGGCAATATTAGAGGATGGAAAATAGGACAAAGAATAGCAAAATAGCCAAGGGATTTGCAGAATAGGCTTCAAAAGGGAGGAGCACCGAGTTGACATTATATGGGCAAATAGAAATACTTCAGACTAGAGGCTGAAGAAAAATCATCTTGGTAGAAGGGACACCATGAAAAACATAACTGTTATGTAAGTCTAATTAGTTTTAGAAAATAAATTGCTCTTTCCTTTAATAGTATTTGGAGCAATTAGGAGTTAAATCAGATCTAGAATCATTAAAGGCTTCTGAAAATTTGATTGGAAAAAGTACAATGGCTGATAATTTAAATCTCCAAGGGAAAAATCAGGAAAAATAAACAAGTTCTCAGAATCTAACTTATTCATGGTTCAAATATTAAAAATATAAAAAATTAAAAAAACACAAAAACAAGTTTGGCCCTGGCTAAGAAAAAAATATTTAAAGCCAATAAAAGCTTTTTTAAGAATCCAAGGCCAGTATTAAATGTAGGGGTAAAGAAAAAGGGGTTTTATCGCCAGCATGTAGAAAGCATTAGATGTAAAAACACAAGTTGAACTCTGGAAAATAAATTTTGCCTTTGTTGTTTTCGGAAATCTTTCTTCAGGTTGAAACAATTATTTTTTGAAATTCCATTTAAAACCCAGGAGATCCTTATGATAAACAACTGAAAGTCTCTTACGCTATTACATGCCTTCAATTTTCCTACATTCTCCCTGTAGAGACACAAAAGAAAATCCCTGGGGGCTTCAGAATATCTTAAGTACCTTAGTCATATAATATTCAATTTGAACTGGTATCACTTGTAAGCTTTTATGATTCAAAAATCATATGGTATGACATTTTAAAATAGCCCCAAAGACTATCATAGCATTTCTATAATCATTTGCCACAGTCCTGTATTCCAACACCCAAGAAAATGTACCTGATTTCAAAAGACACGTTTCCCTTGGCAAAACACCTGCTTCAAAGTGGAGCAAAGCTTCTTACTTCACAGAAAGCACAGAACATCACTAAAGCAATGAGTGTGAACAAAGTGTTGTGGGCTGACAGGAAACCAACACGAGACTCCCACTCACCAGGCTGGCTTGGTTGTGCTTAAATAGGTAGAGGTCAGGCTCTCTCTCTGGGCATCAAGTAACCCTGTTTTCTAAAAATCAGTCGTTATGTAATTATTTCAAAGTAGGTAAGTGGGACTTATGTTAGCATAACTAGCGCGTGAGCGCCCCAAATATAAAGTGCATGATGCAATGATCTCTATGCAAAAAGCAAAAATCAGATCATCCCCAGGGGAGCTTGTTTAGATTGTTTTCAGCCATACATAGCAGTTTTCTCAAAATGTTTCTCCAAGTGTAGTTTTTAGACCACTTGCATCAACATAATCTGGGGTGCTGACTAAAAAGGCAGTTTCCTTGTGTCTTCAGACCTTTAAGAATCTTTAATTTGATTCTTAGCCATGCTATAATTTACAAACTATGCCTTTGTGCTGAGTTTGGAATACTTTTGCATAAAAAATTACTTATTTTATATTGAATTCACCCAGTATATAAAATAGTACTGAAAATATAAATTTTAATTTCTCTAATTAATGGTATTGAGTATTTTGAGCATATGTCCACATGATGGGATACTAACATTTGGGGTTGGGGGAATCGACTATTGACTGCTGCTTAGGAAATAAAACATTTCATCACAACATTTATAAAAGTCAGTGGGCCATGATGTTAAGTGTTGATACTGTTTCCTCAGTTCCCACTCTAGAAGGGTTTGATGGGGTTGTTTCTCTAGATGAAAGAGTCTGACTTCACAGGTCCTATTTCTCTGAAAAAGTTTTTTCAAAAAAAGTTTCAAAGCATCAATGTAGCCTAGTCCAGGGAAGGAGAGTTGCTTTAATTTGAGAGCCAAAACAACCTGAGGGAACAATTAATGTTAAAAAGACGAAAGTGTATTTACTGACAGGATATTTTTCATAATATTATATATCTTATAAAAACACCAATCTTAAAATCATACACTCCCATAGGTCTTTAGTGTGCCCACAACCCCTAGCAAGTGTTACTAACACTTTGGGAGGAAGGGTTAGGTGTGGGAGGATTTGTATATTCGAGACGGGAGGAATGAATTACACCTCCCTTCCATTCACTGTCTCAGGCTGGCCACAGCTCATTGTCTCTGAAGTGGATTCCCAGAGGAGCCAAACCGTCAGTTAGCCAGACACCTCAGACTGCATGGAAATATATAAACTGGGCCAGAGTCTTCTAACTGCCATTTTGGGATCATGAGCAAGATGAGTGAGCAGACAATATTGCAATAAGAAAGAGCCACAGGAGAGAGGAGCAGACAGAGCCAGAAAGAGCCAGACAGAGACAGAGAAGAGATCATGAAGCCTCTGAAAGACTGAGGTGGGTTTTCCAGTCCCACATGACCTGAGACCTCGCTGAATGCCGTTAGGTGTCCTCATAGTCCTCCAGATTTCGAAGTACCTGCAATAGGCCTCCCCTCCACCTTTGATTTGAGCTTAGTTTAGTGGGCTTCTGTTCTTGCAGCCTTGAAAAGAACAAAAGAGTTCATAAGAGAATGTGATGAATAATGGTATGGACTTCCATACAAAGCATTTCAATGGGGATCTGCCTTCTCATTTGGTTTCATTAATAGCCTGGCCTTTCTGAAATAGCTTCTGTGTCTTTTACCAGCATTTGGTTGCATATTGTGTGAGTAAAAATTAGAGAGAGAGGTATCTACACTCAACTCATATTGTCTTGAGTAAACATGGTCTTTAATCAATTGAATTCCCTTCAAGGGATAAAACTCACATTTATTGAATGTATTTCATGGACAAATCTTTACAGTCATTAGTGCTTCAATGTTCACAACTTTATAAGGTTCAGGCTCAGAGAGGTCAACTGAATTGCTCGATGATCAAAGTAGAAAATGGTAATGCTGATATCATAATCTAGGCCTCTCCCTCCTAGTTCAGAACTCTTTCTATTAGGTCAGTGTCTCTCAAAATGTAGTACATATATCAAATGTGGTACCCAAGAGTATTTTAAGTAGATTATGAAAAAAATTATTAAATGTTTAAAGTTACACATTTATTTAATATATTGAAAAAAATGATTTGAATCAAATTTTATTTTATGAATGTATGTACATAGTAAATGATAGTACAGATAACATATAGATATGGTAAAAATAAAGTTCACATGAAATTATTAACAACTTCTTGAAAATCTTTTCAAAAGTGATCCAGTGGCCATATTAAGTTCAAGATTTGGATGTAAGATATTTTTAAGAAAGAATACACCTATGGCATTCTATCTCCATATTATATTGAAATTATTAGTGTGCAGAAGATATTATTACTTTTTATATAATTCCTCTATCATCAATATTTAAGATATTAAAATATAAAAATGTAATAAATATTTTTCAACATCCAATACACATGCATTACAATCCTGAGTAACAATATAGGTAAACACTATTCTAATGATTTAACAAATGCTAAAAAGACCTAAGAATGCCCTCATCAACTTTGTACATTTTGAGAAACTTTTTTAGGTAATCAATAAAACTAGACAAGGTAATGTTACAATGAAGGCCAAGGATCTTCAACCACCAAAGAACTATAGTGATCCCTTAGTAGTGTACTACTTGGAGTGTCACACCTGCATGACGAAATGGACCTGGGAAACAAAAACGACCACGTTTGGGGCATGACTGGACACTCTGGGCATAACCACAGGAACACTCACAGCCAAATAGAAAATCCTTCTCATATTAACTCCAAAGTTCTTTCAGAGAGATGTAAATGTGCCACTCAGAGGATTTCTGACCCTGAATCATCTCCATTGCATGGGAGCCAGCGTATAGCAGCAACAAGACTGGATTAAGGAGTAGTCCAAATTTCCATCTCCCAGCTCTGTCCTCTACTAACTGGACGACTTTGGATAAAGTTCTTTACTGCTCCAAGTCTTTTTTTCCTCACTCAGAAAATGTAAATTAAAATACCTACCTGACAGGATTGGAATATTAGTGTAAAGGTATGTCATAAATTGTAAAGTACTATGTACTTGTTAAGCAATAATGTGCTTGGAACAATAGTTAATGAAAGAAGAATTAAATTTTTCTTTTTCTCATAAGATGTACTTGCCTCATTTTCTCCTGTACTGCAAAGTTTGGTGTGTTTCTTTTATAAAGTGCAATTATTCTGCCACACAGAATAGCATTCAAAATTTGAAGGTTGGAATCATGTTTATAGTGGGATATGGGAGAGATCCTGTACTAAAGATTTTTTTTTCCAGAAAACATTACAGCAGATTTGGTGATGCATTGGATGAGACGGTCCAACTTAAATAAACAAAAAACTGCTCTTCCTAGAATTGGAAAGAATAATAAGGAATGTGTTTATTTTTCACAACATAGACTCCACAAGTCTGGTGAAATATCTGAAGTTTATGAATTCATGCCCTCTGCATCTTGCTCATGCCAATGTCAATGCTGGTTTGAGAATGTTGTCTCTTTCTTTTACTGCCAACTTGGGTCTTTACTGAGGTTTTGAAAGCCTATGTCATCATTTTGTTTTCTAAGACCTCAAGGAGTTTGACTTTGCAGAGTGAAATCACTCTAGCAGCAGTTTTAATCAACAGGCTTAATGAGTGCGATTGTTGCGGAGTCCCATGTATGCATAAAGAGCTTTATTTCCCCTGTTTAATTACTTTAGAAACATTTCTGTATTCATTGATAAATTCACTTTACTTGTATGCAAGACACACACTGCCCTTGAAAATCACTTGATGCTCTTTGCCTTGGTTAGATGTCAAATATGCTGAACATTTCTAAAAGCTCTTTCTCTTCCAGATGACCTATTGAGGTTGTTTGAAGTACTGTGATTCTAAATTGCCTCTTATTTCTCAGTAATATCCCTCTGCTCAAATATCTGGCAGAAAGGTTGCTTATTGTACCCTCTAGTGGTGATTGTGACATTCTTTTAAAAATATATATTTATTTTCCGTTTTGGCCTTTTATTGTAAATTTACTGCACAGTGTAGAAGAATTTTATCAACCTTTAAGGAGATACAAATGATAGAATCATTTGTATTTCACTGTCATGGTGTTTATAATTGCATCAAAAATTGTTTCATAAGAGAGTGCCCTATTTTATTACCCCAAATTTTATTTCATTTTTTTAAAAAATGTTCTAATTCTTTCTTTCATTTTGGAATATTGTCAATATTCAGTTATTCACACTACTGGAGGACCTTCACCTCCCAAAATATCATCTATATTTGAATTTAGAGGACCTTTACATTCATGTTTAGTCATAGTACATTTCCTTTTCCAAGGATTCGCAACATTTGAAGTAAAATAAAGAAGCCACACATGGGATTTCCAATTCTATGAGAACTAGGAATTTATCCACATGATTCTTTATCCAGTATTCTGCTATTCCATTCTTTCTTTCTCTAGCTTCCCTACCCTCCATTTTCTCCCCACCCCAACATGAGCCAGGGCAAATTTTTAAAATAAAAGAAAGCACATGTTTTGGAAGAGCTGCTGCCAAGTGCACTGCTATCCCTCTGTCTACCTTTTTCTCAGGTAGAAATTTAATTGGATATTTTTTATTCTAAAGTTCTTGCTTCCAAACTCTAATGAGTTATAGTTTGTATACGGAGGGTGAGAATAAAGGCAGTTGTGAAAAACAAAGGAGATAATCAAGCAGAACAGGTGGTTCTCAACAAAAACTTGAAATTAAGATTTGTCTTCCACTGAGAGGAATTATAAGGTAATCATAAATTAAAATGATTTTAACAAATAAATAAAAATGCCTTGTTTATAAATAAAAAGACTCAGTATTTTAAGTTGTCAGTTTCCCTAAATTAATCTGTAAATTCAATGGCATCCCAACAGAATATTAATGCACTTGAGCAAATGTCTCTAAAGTTTGTCTGAAAGAATATGCAAGTGAGAATGTGCAAGAAAAACAGCAACAAAAATTTTAATAAGGGTCATAGAGGAAAGGACTAGATTTAATGTGTTTAAAGGTCACAGTAAATAAAACAGTATGTTATCAGCTCAGTAAAAGAGAGGTATTGCAAAGGAACAGAAAAACAAACAAACAGTAATATATGGTATTTTAGTAAAAGTTAATGTTGGCATTTTGAATTAGTGAGGAAAAAGGAATTGAAACAACTAATTAATCATTTCAAGAAAACAATACAATGGCCTACCTCTCTCCTCACATCAAAATGTTTCAAATAGATCCATATGTTAAATTTTAAAACATAATAAAATACTGAAAATAAATAAGAATGAGTATTTTAATAAATCTTGGAATGAGGAAAGCATTTATGAGCATAATATGAAGCCCAGAGATCATAAAGAAAATATCTATAAATATAACATTATACAGATTTAAACTTTGAAATTATTTATAAAAAAAATCTTCCATAATTATGGTCAGAAGGCAACAACTAGAAAAACAGTCATAATATTTGTGAAAGCAAAGTGCTAGTTTTCTAATTCACAAAGACCTCTCTTTAGTCACTAGGAGAAAGGCAACACAACAGAAAAATAGGTAAAGGACATAAATAGGCAAATCTCAGGGGAACAGATACAAATGGGCAGAAAACAATGAAAAGATGCTCAACCTCACTGATGGTGAAACACAAATCTAAACAACAAACACAGAAACACAAATCTAAACAAGCTGAAAAATGTTGCTGATCAGCCTGGTGAAGATCGAAAGAGTTGATAATGCAAATTTTTGAACATGTGACAAAGCAGGGAATTTCAGTACTATAGGTAGCAATGAAAATGAATGCAATCCTTTTTGAGGTGACTCTGACAATAATCATTAAAATGTTTTTAACTTACTTCTATGCTTTGGAGACTTCATCCTACAGAAACACTTTACATGAATGTATACAGATATATGAATAAAGCTATTTTTAAAAAATGACTCAAATACCACTATGGAAACCAATATGGCAGTTCCTAAAAAAATAAATAAATAAACATAGAATTACCATATGATCCCATAATTCCACTTCTGGGTATATACCCAAAAGAATTGAAAGCAGGGACTCAAACAGATATTTGTACACCTATGTTCATAGCAACATTGTTCACAATAGCCAAAAAGTAGAAGCAACCCAAGTGTCCATCGACAGATGAATAAATAGATAAACAAAATGTGGTACATATATATAATGGAATATTATTCAGCCTTAAAAAGGAAGGAAATTCTGATATATGCTACAACATTGATGAACCTTGAAGATATCATATGCTAAGTGAAATAAGCCAGTTACAAAAAGACAAATACTGTATGACTTCACTTATATGAGGTCCCTAAAGTAGTCAGATTCAGACAGTAGAAGGGTGGTTGTCAGAATCCAGAGTAAAGGGGAGTCAGTGTTTAATTGGTATAGAGTTTCATTTGGGGAAGATGAATGGTGGTGATTGTCATAAGACTATATATATATATATATATATACTTAATACCACAAAACTGTACACTTTAAAATGGTTAAAAATATAAACTTAAAGTTATATATATTTAACCACGATTTTTTAAAAAGTGTTGTAGGCTTTTATGACTCAGGCTATGTCAAAAAAAGGTGTCGGATGGTAAATGTTGGGCTACTCACTACACTCACGTTATCTATTAAAGCACTTCTGAAATATAAATTTGTTGTAGTATTTTTTTAAATAACCAAAATGTTCATCAATAAGTTATAGTATAACTGTTTTTTTGTTTTGTTTTGTTTTTGAGACAGAGTCTTGCTCTGTTGCCCAGGCTAGAATGCCATGGCATCAGGCTATAGCTCACAGCAACCTCAAGCTCCTGGGCTCAAGCAATCCTTCTGCCTCAGCCTCCCATGTAGCTGGGACTACAGGCATGCGCCACCATGCCCCGCTGATTTTTTCTATATATTTTTAGTTGTCCAGCTAATTTCTTTCTATTTTTAGTAGAGACGGAGTCTCACTCTTGCTCAGGCTGGTCTTGAACTGCTGACCTTGAGTGATCCTCCTGCCTCGGCCTCCCAGAGTGCTAGGATTACAGGCATGAGCCACCATGCTCAACCTAGTATAACTGTTAAATGGAGTAACATGCAACTGTTAAAAAGAATGAAGTGGACATATACTTATATGGAATGATGTACAAGATATGTTGTCCAGTGAAAGAGGAAATAAAAAATTGTATTAGAGTTATTTTATATATTTCTTTTGTAAAAATAAAATTACATCAAGTTAACCAAGGGTAAGGCTATCTAACCCAGATGATGGAAAAAGCATCATCTTTGTGGTTTTCTTCTTGAGGAAACAGAGCCAGGTCTTACTCTTTCATGTAGCAGTTGGATTTTCCTGTAACTGATAGACGTTCTCCACTGTCAGTCATACTAGGAAGACATTCATCCTGAGATAGAAAATGAGGACTTAACGAGCAGGAATTAGACTGAGGCGAGGAGAGAATTTTCCTTCTTTTTCTGAGATCAAGACTCAGTGATTATGAGGGGCCAGGAGCCCTGACCTGTGCCTGTCTACACAGAGACAAGCTGATGACAAGTCAGGAAAGTGGCTGGGCCCATTGGCAACCCAGAGCATACTGGACTTGAACTGCAGAAGCGATTTATTCTTTGTGTTGGACTCTCCTGCCATGAATCCTTGTTCTTCTGTAAGGGGAAATTATGGTAGAGCCCATGTCCGTACCGGTGGGCAGCGGTCACTGCCGAAGCGCAGCCATGCCCCCCGGAGCAGAGGCGATCAGTTTCATCACTGGAACAAAGAGGGCACTTAAACAAGAAAAGGGAAGCACCCCAGGAACATGTTCCTTAGCACATGTTAGGTAGCAGAAACCATTAGTTATATCTAAGAGACATTCTTTGGAGGGCATTCCATCTTAATCAATAAAGAAGATTGGGCCAGGGGTCTCACTATCGTGGTTTGAATTAGAATAATTATAAACCAGATATTATCCAGGCCAAGTCTTTCTGACACTTAAAGATAAAAGTGGTTCAACACCCACCACCAAGTCCAGGTCCTGCGGCATCTAAAACATTCCCAAGTGATTTGTGAACTCAGGGGGCTCAGACAGCAAAGGAAGAAGGGTCTTGTGTCCCCCGCCCCGGCCTCCTCTCCCTCTGTTCCTGTGGTCACCTGCTTCCACACACGCGGTCTCTCTTCACACAGCTTCAGTACAGTCTTGATGCCCAGCGCCTTCTTCCTTACCTGTGCCCACAAGAAAAGCTTACACCAAGCATTTTGTGGACGTAACAGTCTTTACTAACCTCTGGGAGCTGCGGGGAGGTGTTCCTGCCAGCTGCGAGGTGTCCCTGTGAGAAATTGCTGGACCCCAGACACTTTTTGGGTAGCCCAGCACCATGAATTCTCTTCACTCCTCCCCCATGCAGGGCCCAGTCCCACAGCCACTTCTGGCTCCTCCCCTCCCACTCCACCCCTCACCCACCACTCCCCACCCCTCACCCACCACTCCCCACTCATTTATTTCTTCATGATTATTTCTTCTCTACTCTGCCTTCTGCCCTTTTTCTGGAAGGAAAAAAAAAAAAAAAAAAACAAAGGAAGAACGCCTTTCCTTGTCTCCTGCCCAGAAATTTTGTACTCTGTTCTCTGAAGTTTGGGCGTCAACTGAAACCTTGGCCAATATCTTTAAGATTTCACCTTTTAACTCAATCGTCTATTAAGGTATTTTTCCAAACAAAAACTGGCCTCAATCTATGATGAATTTTCAAATCAGTAGTGAAGATAACAAAAATATTTTCACTTTATTATCTAATATAGATAGATACATGGTAGAAATAGATAGGCCCCCAAAGGACAAAGATATGGTTTACTAAACTGTCAGTAATAAATTATCTCTAAGGGAGTGGATCAGATTATTTTCATTTTCTTCATTGGATATTTCCAATACTTCTTGCATTTTTACAACAAGCTTATATCATTTTCCACTGGGATACCAAGGTGAGACAGACACAGTCCCTGCCCTTGGGACACTCACAGTCCAGGACACACAGCTCAAGCTTGGTGTGATGCAGCTGGTCAGTAAGGCTTGGCCCTGGCCATCTGACAAACTGACAAGTCTAACTGCATTATCTGCTCTTTGTGAAATTCATATTGTTGTAAAACATTTTCTAAGTGGTAATAGCTCCACTTTCTGTCTCCCAGAACCACAAATTGCCATCAGTTCCTGGTTTTAATGTGTCTCCCTTCTAATAAAATCAGCATATGATTGTTCCTGTCATTCCCACTGCAATTTATCTTTTGTCAGGTTTTAATTGAAAACATCCAAATATTTCTTCTGTAGCTATAATTCCAAGGAGCCAGATATGGTATTAGGCATACTTTTCTGCTTGTCCTGATAAGAAAACCAGGGAATTCTAATTCTACCAGTTTTTCCCCTAGGTTTGGAATTTAAATTATTTTAATATTTATGAAATGAGACAAATTTTTAGCAAGAGCAATACTCAGTAATTGGAAAATCAGTTACCTTTTATCCCTTGGTTAAAAAGAGGAAGTAGGTCAGTTCCTTGTTAATATTATTAGCAAATACTATTTATAGCGTGGTATAAATTGCTGGGAAAAGACATCCTAATTTTGACTTTCAAGCAGGAGGCAATAGTTAACTCATTCTTATTCCTAAATATATTAAGAATGCAGCAGACCAATTTTTCAGGAAGGAAGAGTACGTCCTTGCCATCTTACCAAAAAAAAAAAAAAAAAAATACTAAACTAAGTCGCTAAGACATTTTCACTACTCATGTCATGTATTTTGCTAGAAATGTTTGTCACAGCCGCATATTTCAGCCAGGTCTATTTGATGGAGAGAAAAATATGAACTTGAAAATAAAATATGTATTATATGGAGTTACTCATACCCCTTTATTTATAGACACTTCTGTGTGTATTTCCATCACAACTGTAAAACTAAAATTCTGGTGGATTTCTCTGCATTTGAGTCTTCTGGCAAGGATATTTAAATTGACCAGCCACTAAACTGAGTGCCCCCGAAATAAATCATGAGGTATTTATCAATACCATCATTTTAAAGGCTAGGAAATGCTGTTTATGCCTGGCTAATTGCTAAACTGAGAAGAAGGTTGTCTCACAGGCAACAAGATTACAAAGAAGCGTCCATGTTTGCACACAACAGAATAAATGACAATTTGGACATAAAATACAAAATCAAATATTTCTCAGGAAGAATTATCATTTGCTGATGCCCAATGCCATCTAACTCTGGGTGAAAACATTACCAAAAATCTACTTCTCTGCTTTGCTCCTAAATGACCTGGAAGGGTGGTGACATTTGGCTTTTGATGTTTCAAAAAGGAGGAAGCCATATTTCAAACAAGAAGGGCTAGGAAATATTAAAACTCCTCAGACTGGAAATTTCCACTTCTGACAACACAACAAAAGCTCCTGGGACAAATGTGCTCTCAAGCGCTGTCCTGCTTCCAGTTTCCCGTCCCTTCTAAAGGCTCTTCAGTTTTCAGCCCTGCTCCTGGAGGGACGCTGGCCAGAGTTCCAGGATAAATGGTCCCCTGATTAATGCTCCGTGCTGACCCCTGCATGAGGCCAGGGAGATCCTCGACACAGTCCTGTGATGAGCAGTCGCTCCAAGGGAAGTCGGAAATCTAATCTGCAGAAGGAGCCTTTGGATCGCCATGCTCCTCGACTCCACAGAATCAGTTTTGAAGCTTTAGACTGGGGATTAAAGCAAGAAAACTAAAGCCCGAGTCCCTGCCTTGTATCAGTTGCAAAATTTAGACAAATCTTCAAAGACACCAAGAACTCAGCTCTGAATTATAATTTTGTCAGTAGTTCTTTGCCTGCCACTTTCACATTTAATGCCTCTTCAAGTTCTGCAGTTCTGTAAATCCACCCATGATTTCAGTAACTTGAATCATGATTCTATCCTTGGGAGTTGAAGAACGACCACGGATACGCTGGTCTGCCCCCTCTCCCAAGGATTCGTGTTCTCAGTAGCCTCTGATCAGTTGGACTTCCATTACCCTAGTCCAGTCCTATGTTTTTCTGAGGTATTTGATCTATTTCTAGAATGCCTATTTCCTTCAGGTAATTAAACCGACAGCTATATAATAGTTTATTATTTTAGTTTTGAAGAGCAGAAAAGAAGACATTTTCTCCATGATTTT
Source organism: Eulemur rufifrons (assembly GCF_041146395.1). Classification (NCBI taxonomy): domain Eukaryota; kingdom Metazoa; phylum Chordata; class Mammalia; order Primates; family Lemuridae; genus Eulemur; species Eulemur rufifrons. The sequence goes on from NC_090983.1 coordinate 48,771,044, forward strand.
CCCCTCGTCTCCTCTCTTTTCAAGCCATTGCTGGGTCACATTGGAAGTTCAGTTTTGTTCTCTGATTTTTATCAGAGAAGAGAGATTCCTTCAAATTTACCCTCTGAAATGGCTGTAGGCTTCACACTACCATATTTTGTACATCTTGTGAAACGTTCACGTAGCTAGCTCAAGAGTATAATGAACACCCCAGGACTCATGAAAGAATTGCTTGATGAAGAGACAGACCATTCAAGAGGTAGAATTTGAGAGAGTGGCCCTGCAGTTTTCTTTATTATCTAATCTAGGTTTTTTCCCCACGTCCACTCCCTTCACCAGCTACCATGGCTTCACAGAGAGCTTACATTGTGCACACATATTTTTTATGTTATTGTGGGCTATAAAAAAAAAGTTAGAATAGAAGTGGTTCTTGTCTTTCTTGATAAAGAGACTTTTCTGCAAAGCATAAAATAAAATGAAACTCACTTTGTAACATGTTATGAATTGAATTGTGTGGTCCCTCCTCTGCCCCAAAATTCATATGTTGAAGTCCTATGAATGTGACCTTATTCAGAGATTTATCTTTACAGGGGCAATTTAAAATGAGGTCATTAGAGTGGACCTTCATCCAATATGACTAGTGTCCTAATAAAAAGGGAAATTTGTATCCAGAGACACACATAAAGGGAAGATGATTTAAAGAAACACAGGCAGAAGACAGACATCTACAAGCCTAAGAGAGAGGCCTAGAATAGATTCTTTCCTTAAGGCCCCTGGAAGGAACCAACCCTGTCAACACTTTGATTTTGGACTTCTAGTCTCCAGAACTATGAGACAATAAATTTCTGTTGTGTAAGCCACCTAGTTGGTGACACCTTATTATGGCAGCCCTGGCAAACTAGTACAGAGCCCAACTGTAGTTAATTGCTTTCTTTTTTGCTTTTCACCCTATACCTTTATTTTACATACTGAAGGGTTCATTGCCATGGCCACCTCTTTCCCTTCTTCCCAAAGCTGGAGTTGAGAGATTATAACTCTCTTAGAAATAGCTGCAGTGCCTGGGGTCTGGCATCCAAGATCTAAACTTGGATTTTTGATGTTGCAAACTCTGGATTGACTCCTCTGGAAGATAATCATGATGACAGCTGTCATTTGGAGAGCCTTTTCTATGTGGTAGCTCTTTCACAGGCATCATCTGTCACAAAAACTCTAGAAGACATGTGCTGATATTATCCCTGCACAAAAGATGAAGAAATTGAGAATCAGAGAGGTTAAGTAACTTTTCCAAGGTCACTCAGTGGTTGAACGGAGATTTGAACACAAACAGTCTGACTGCAGAGACTGTGTATCTTTGCAGAAGCCACGTGAGATGGTTCCCTGACCAGAATGTCTACAGAAAAAATGAAATGCCCCAAACAGTGGATTGATTAAATAATTTTTGGTTTACCCATGCAATGAAATATAAAATATAGTATATAAACAATAGAAACAATAGAAACGAATAAACATTTGACATACAACGGACATAACAAATAATACATAACAAAACAATGACTTTATAAATATATATTTTATATGTATTTAATGGTATGGAAAAATGTTCGCCATATAATATTAAATGAAATGGTAGTATATGAAAACTGTCTGCACAGTAAGATCCCAATTTTGTACTTAAACATTAGAAAATAGAATGCCAATGTTGATTATGTCTAGTGATTGGATAAAAAGGTGATTTTAATTTTTTTTTATGCTTCTGTCTCCAATTTTTTATGGTTATATACTAACTTTAAAATCCAAAAATTAAGGCATAGTAAACATATAAAAAGTCCTAAAGTGAATCTCCCCTAATTTCTAGTATTGAACAAAAAGGAGTCTTTATTTTTATTTTTTGTGTGACAATCTCAGCCAGCTCTATCTAGAGATAAGGTGGCCTCCCATCCTGGCCTTGTTTGGATTCGATTCCTTAGTTTTCATAAGAAAATATCAATTCTACCACTAGCTCAACTGACTCTGATAGATGTGTCCTTCCTTGGCATCATAGATTATCTATATACGTGCATCTCTCCAGAGAGCATAACCTTGAACTCTGAGGCTCAAAACAGATAAAAAGCTTCACTACAAAAAAAAAAAAAATCAGATAAAACTCCCAGTTGGCCATATAGTAAATCTATTTCTATGGGTCATTTTACCATCAAATCTTACAGCTGCATCATACAACCACATCATTGAGCTCCTCACAGAATTACCTTTACGGAGCTGGATTTGGCCATTATCTTGCATTGAGGGACATTATAAGTAACAGCCCTATGAAACACCTTATTGTATTATATGTTCAATGCTGTTGAATAGTTGTTCACCACATCATTACACTTGAGGAGGGAATTTCTCCCAGATCAAAAATTGCCATGATTTTTCCAAGCAATAGATTTGTCTTCATCTTACAGACACAGTAATTGTATTATCAATTTACTAATTACAGATCACACACACACACCTCTGTCTTAGCTGCTGTAAACCTCCAGGCCAAATATGCAGTACTCCTCTAGCAAATGTCCATGTGTAGTGTGCTAGTTCCTGATTTTCTCCTAGCACTCATTCCTCATTTTGTTAATTTTTATATGCTCCTTCAAAGCCTTTCTAGAACAAGAAGGAGGGAGGGGTAAATGAATGAATTAATGAAGAAAGAAAGAGAGAGAAGGAAAGAAAGAAAGAAAGAAAAATTGTGATGAGAACTTATGGCTATGATTTCAAGTTGACACAATATGGAGAGTTTTATTGCTTCATCTGTTCTTCTAGAACAACCTACCATGATTCAAGAGAAGGTAACATGAGGAAAACATGACAAATGGAAGATTTTCCCCACTACTTGGTTGCAAGAAGAATGACACAGTCCAAGTCCCAGGTATACTTATAGCTCCGACAAGATCCACTGTGACCATAGAAACTACCTAAAATAGACTTGTTTTCGTAGGGACTAAGCCAGCTGCACCAGGTCCAAGTGGACAAGTCAGAGAGGCAGAAAAGAGTGACTTTTTTCTTTGTTCCTTTGTAATTTTCCAAGTTCAAATTCTCCCCTGCATCTTTACACATACTCCCCTACTTACAGACTGTCTACTGCAGGCCAGTGGGAACAAAGCGGGCATCAGAACAAGAGAGTGTGTGCTCTGCCTACCACCAACAGCAGTGTGAACACTTGATTAGGGCCACTTTGCTCCTGCGTACCAGGAGAGTTAACTCACAGCTTTTCAGAAGCTGCCCTGTTCATACCTAAGAGAGCTCCCACTGTTCCCTTTCTTACCTTGCTCACAGGATTTCCACCATCGGTTGTTTTTGCTATTCAGTGTTTAAGTTTGGTGTTTCAGCTTTCCCTGTGGGCAGCATTTGATCTCTTTCTTTCCTGTAAACAGCAATGTGGCCTGTCCTAACATTCCCTCCAGAATACTTTTTGTCTCTGAGGTGCTGAGTCACTGAAAGGAGCCACAGACACTCTGTGGGCAGCAGTCAGCTATTGAAAAAAAGAATCATTTCCCAGGACTTAAAAGGTTATTTTCAAGAGTGAGTGAACTCAGGAGGATGGGGAAAGTGGGCGAGAAGTTCGTGCAGGGTAAAAGGCACAAAGTCCACTTCACAGAGTTTGAGGAAGATCGTATTTCATAAGCGAAAATGGTATAATACAAATGGAAAATTCCCCATCATGCAGCAGGGAAGCAGTTCTTCAGGTCTGGGCTGGGACTGCAGAGAGTCTGTCGAGTTCTCAGCCTTTCCCACTGGCCTCCACCTTTGGGTTTTGCACCAGATAAGTGGGAGGGTGACTTTTGCTCCTCCTGTAATAGAAGGGTACTGAGAGGATAAATGTGTGAAGTTCTAAGCATTTGGATGTCTTGATTTAGCTACTGATCTTCAAATATCTACTGCTTCAAAACTAAAGTCTGGCTACATTCGAACTTTCCATTTTATATTTCCCAAAGGTCAGTGAATTAAAAGCAAACTTTTTAAGTAAAGGAATAAAGTGCAGCAGGGTATACAGGAAAAGTTTGACACTGTAAGCTTTCAAAAATGGATATTGGTGACAACTTCCTGTGAATCCACAGTATTTCAAAATAAAAAAAGGTTTAAAAAATGGGTATTGGTCCTACCCAAATACAGAGAGGTTTCTCATAAAATACCATGTGAGTGTGATATTACAATAGCACCCTCCTCAAATCTTTCCTTATCCCAATAACCACACCAGCTACCATTCGAATAATATGGTCTCATTATAAATATATCACCTTACACATCCTGGAAAGAACCATATGAGGTAGGTATAATTATCCCATATTTCAGATAAGAAAACTGAGGCTCAGAGAAATTAAGTAATTTATATAAGATTATACTACTGTAGGAAGCAGATGCCTGGTCTACCTGAACACAAAGTCACTCAATCTACTCTGTTTAGCCCATCAATCTGCTACACTGACTTCTATCCAATTTCCTGTTCCTGGCTACCCTATAGAAAAAGCACAAAATTTAGAATCATATTTGTCACTTACTCACTATGTAAATGGACAGGTACACAACTGTTTGAGCCTGAATTTCCTCAGCTCTAAAATTGGGATAACAATGTCTACCTACTCTGTTAGAACATTCCATGAGATTATGTTTATAAAACAGTGCCCAGCTCATACTAGGTGCTTAATGAGTAGTACAAGACTATCATACCATTCTTCAACTGTACTGAAATGCACTGATACTTAATTTTCATGTGTGTGTCATGCTTCCTCCAGCTACATTAAAAATCCTCTTTTGTATCCCCTTGTGTCAGTTAGAATGCTATTGATTACAAGTTCTGTAAACCAGACACACACTGGGTTAAACAGAAAGGAAATCAATCAGCTCACACAGGAGGATGGCCAGGGCAGGCTTGAGGGGTGGTTGGTTCAGCAATCAACAATGTCTGTAAGGACCTCGATTCTTTCTCTCTGCTCCACCATCTACAGGATCTGCTTAACCCTACAGCTTGTTACCCTCGCTGGTGAGGGGGGCTACGGTAGCCTACGGCAACCAGTAGTGATCATATTTCATTCTTGTCTGAGAGGAGAGGAAGGCTGCTTCCTTGTGGTTGTATTAAGGACAAGAAAGCTTATTTTCCACGTAGTTACCGGTCTCTCCTGTCATCTCATTGGCCCATGCTGGCTTGAGCTTGCCCACATGGAACCATTCACTGATAAAAGGAGATAGATTTTTCAGTATTAATTTATTAATCATCTTAATGTTTGAGAGCAGAATTTGTCCACTACCCTCCTCAAAGCTTTATACATCAGGACTCAATTACTACTTCTTAAATGGATGCATGAATGAAAATAAGCTTATTTATGACTACAGGTGGAAATTCGAGTAACACCCAGAAAATTGACAGTGAATGGCACAGAAATAAACCAAGGCTGCCTGATTTCAGAGCCCACAGCGTCCACTCGTTATGCAGAAAGGGGCTGTAAGAATTCCCCTTGCTCCATACAAGTTACCTTAGACCAATCCTGTTGTGACGCTAATTAACTTAGATCTATAAATACACTTCTCAAGCACAGATGACACGAATGCGCGGAAGAAAAACAAGACCCTTAACACCTTATCTACAGCAGGCTCCTCAAGAGATGATTTAGGTAGTGCATATTCACTGCATTAAATAACACTGAATTACATAGCAGTTAATCTCTGTTCAGCACCTTTTCAATCCTCCTGAAACTATCAAAGCGAAAGCCAGTTTAGTGCTCTAAGACTTTAACACTCTCTCACACTTGTTCATCTCCCTCTGGAGCTTTGAAGAGCATCTACCTGGACTGTAAACATTGCTTTGTTTTCCATTTAATTACTTTTACAGTTATCTTGTGTTTGTGATAAGTAACACTGGTCTTTCCATTTGAGATAGTAATACAAAGTTTCCCTTGAACATAAACTCATTTAAAAGAAAAAGAAAGCCAATTAAAATAATTAATTTAGAGAAGAGATTGTACATGCATATGTTAAAAATCGTGATGGTAATATGTAGTGATATGTGAATATGGAAAAAATATGAAAGGAAGTATTATGAGAAGACTAAAGTTTGCAAAACATTTTTACCTGGGATAGAGGATGATTGCAGATGTTTAATTTAAGGATAAAGAAAATGGGAGCACAGAGGGCAATTATTTCAGGAGCCACAAGAGGGCAGCATATCAGTAACTATAAAGACATGGGGCCGCCCCAGGTCTTCCTTGTTTATGCCCCTGTTCCTCAAAGTGTGGTCCACACACCAGCAGCACCTGGGAGCTTGTTAGGGTGGCAGTCTCTGGCCCCACCCCAGACCTACTGAATCAGAATCTGCATTTTAACCAGATTCCCTAAGTAATTCTCATGAACATTAAAGTTTAAGAAGCACTAACTTAGGCTCAAAGCTTTGGGATCCTCTTTGCCTACGTTTCCTTCTTTGGGAACAGGGCTGACATATTTATAATTTTGAAAAAGTGTATTTGCCCCTGGATTCTGCAGTCACACTGCTTGGGTTTGAATCCCAGTTATTCCCCTAACAGCATGACTTGGACAAAAGACTGAATTTCCAACACTTAGAACATTGCTTTGATAAACAAATGTCCCATAAAGGGATAGATAAATAAGTCAATTATTCAGACACAGAGAAACCAAATTTCCTAACTTGGTGCTTTTATGTTTCTGCCATCCTTTACTTTGGTGGCTTGATGAAGAATAAGGGTTTATCTGTGCCTTTCAGGATCAACTGCTTTAAATCTTTTTGAAATGAGACAGGAAATAAGTAGTTCCATATATACAGATGCACGTTCAAATAGTCTTGCCACATTCGGGTGAGTTTTTTCCAGAATCTTCCTTCATATTACAGTGTCTGCACCTGCTAATGTAAGAGCCTGGGTGTGCAAAGTGTATACAGGGTAGAAACAAGACAGCTTAGCAATGATTACTTCTCAATCATTTCATTGGTTTCAGAACATCTAGGACTCAGGGAAATCAAGGAAACCAAGGTAAAAAAAAATGCACTTATGTTTCCTGGCCTAAAAATCAATAGGCTATTCTAGCCAAATATTAAAAAAATGACTCGTGTAATTTGAGGAATGTAGTTAACACCCAAAAGAATACTCCAGTATTTTCTCTTTTAACAGGTACAAGGGCAGGAGATAGAAAAGGCTGTGGAATGCTCCAAAAAGTCTAAAATATGAGGCCTCCTACCTTTGTAAGCTTTGTGCATTTTCCAATCTTTCACCCACTTCAACTCAATTTACAGTTGAATGGTTTCGCCATTAGTTCTGGTGACAGAATATATTGAGAAAGAAGAAAAATCTAATTGATGGGATTACTCCTAGGCTGAGATGAATCTCCCAGACTCCACCCCTGAAACATTACAGGGTAAACTGGCCAGTAACTAAAGAAAGCAGCATTGGAGAAAAACCCCTATTTCTTTGAAAATAAATCTATTTAAGGGGGGAAAAGCTAATTAAAATAATTAATTTAGAGAAGAGTTTATACATGGATATGTTAAAAATTATGTGGGTAATATGTAGCAATATGTGGATACAGCAAAAATACCAAAGTGTTATGAGATGACCAAAGTTTGGAAAGCATATATTTTCCTTTGAAATAGGGAAATTTTCAAAGGACATTGGGGTTCTTATAATCCCAGCCACTAAACCAGTTAAAACAAAAGCTTTCTTTATCATTAAAGTCCAGGTGGTGGGACATTCTCTAATTTTTCTCACCTTAGTTTCATTTTTTAACTTCATTAATTCAATCATTTTTCCTTCATTCATTCAACAAATATTTTTGAGCTCCTTCTAGATGCTAGGAATATAGAAAAAAACAGGAAAAATAAGGTCTCTGCTCTGGGGGAAGTGACTTCTAGAACATGAGAGAGCCAAACAAACACTATTTCAGGTAGTTATAGCAAAAGAAAAAACAGGATAATATGACTGAGTGTGGAAAATTAACAACCTTAGAGCAAGTCAACAGGCCAGGGCTCTCTGAGAGTGTGACATTTGCTCCAAGCCTTGCAGAAAGGGACTTCCAATCACAGGACAGCTAACAAAAAGACCCCAAGGCAAGATTGAGTTTGGCATGTTTAAGGAACAAAAAGAATCGGTGCACCTGTATCAAATTGATCAAGGTAGAGAGGGGAATGTACAAAACTATCTTGGCAAAAATTCAGCGAATGAATGTATTTCTGTGCGGTGCACATCAAGATGATGTGAGAGCACAATGTAATGAGCCCAGAGGCCCCAAGCTCTGCTATGATACCATTTGTTTGTACTGACTGGGGTTAATTAGTGGTTACAGGGAAAGGAAGATGCTTTGCATATTAAGGCCCGGTTGACTTAAAAGTTCTGCTGATGCTCAGAAGTGGACCTATTTGAGTGATTTTCACCAGTATAGTATCTGATCCAATCACTTTATGTGTGTGTTGCATATTGAGTTACTTTGAAATGCTCAATCATTGTGGCTCTTGAAGAGAAAATTACAAGATAGAAAATTGCACCTACTCATGAAAAGTATTAGATATTGAAAAATTTAAACCTATCTGTAACTTTTATAATTACCTTCTGTTCAGAATCTATTTTTTCAGAGCATCGTTTCTCTTCATAATTAGTTCCATAATTTCCCCATAGAGTATGATCCATTTCATCTGAAGGGCTAAAACTTAGCACTAGTAGTTGATCACTGTCTGTCTGTAATTTGTATTGCTTTTTATCCAGGAAAATATTAGTTCTTATTAGCCAAATAGAGATCTATTATGAATGTCAATGAACTTAATTAAAGCATAATGTTAATCATAATACTATCCTCTAGACTCAAATGCTTCCCCAATGATGTTTACCTACCTAGACCTTCACTGATGAAGTGCAAAAATAAATCAGATGAAGGCATTTTTGATGAGTAGGGAGATTTAACCAAAGCCTTTCTTAATGGAAAAATAATGTCATAAAAATAGAAAGTATAGGAAGAATTGTATCTGCTAAATCATATCGAAAAGAGGATCCTCAATAAAATAAGAAATTTGTTTTACTGACTTTATACCTAAACATTAAGTATTAATAATATTTATTAAACTTCTGAGTAATCATTGCATTGTGCTATAATTGTTAGTAAGCAAGACAAGCTCATACCATCCACTAGTTTTCCTAAATTTTATTCATTATTATTTAAAATGCACAAAGCAATTTTAAGTATTAGAAAAAGGTTAGGCTCAATCACAGTTTTCTTGCCCAGTATTTACATGTGTAATAGCATAGAAAACTGAAGTGTCTTTTGCATTAATGAAGATGACTACAATTTCTTCAGGGAACATTGTCCATTTCTTAGGAAAAATATTTTAATTAATTTCTGGTTAGGCAAGATAAGGCCCAAAACTTGGTGCTGAGGTGGAGAGGCAGTGGGAGGTGAGTATTGGGGCAATGAGATGTTAAACTACTCTCCACAAAACGCTGTCTTTTTTGAATGTAGAGAGTGTTATAATAACTTATTTGGAACTTCCTGGTTGGGATTGTAGTTGTCCCAGAAAGAGCTGAGTTGTCATCCTGGAACTAAAGAGACAAAGAGAAAGAGAACTTAGATCTGTATGAGAGTGATCCTAGCTACAAGAGAAAAGGTGACAAGAGAGCCCCAAAAGAAGGAATCACTCCTTGGCAATCCTTAGAGCACTTGGAAAGCACAGGGTGCTTCTAGCAGTCTCCCAGGATGAGGTCCCGAATTATGATAGTAAAAGAAGAATTACCCTAGAAGGCTGGGAGAATTTGTGGATACTCAGGTTGCACCTTAATTTATGTCAGTTAAAATTCTTTTGAATGCAAGTAGTCAAAAAGCAACCCAAACTGAACGAAACAATAAATGAAAAATTCTGGCTCAAAACGCTAAAAAGTCCACACATTTTGTGAGAGTTGAGATTTGGTCAGAGCACAGACCCTTTGAGAAACAGTTCTTTGAGTCAATCTCCCGTCATACATCGGCCTTACCCTCAGATTGACTTTACAAGATGGCTGCAGCATCAGCTGAGACCCTCTGCCCCTCCGTCACATTTCAAAGAAGAGAAGAGGCAGGCTTCTTCCAGCCATTGAACAAGGAAATTCCATTTGGTGATTTTTAGGCCTAAGTTACCTGAACTAATAAAGGTGTCAAGGGGACTGGGCTACCTTGATTGGCTTAAATATGTCAGGGCTAAGGCTTGATATGGAAATGGAGTAGAGCATTATGAAGGAGGTAGGAAGGATGCTTGGAAGACATCTTTGATATTCTTTCTAAAATCTAACTACCTCAGTGAATTCTTTCACTTCAGGAAGAGTTTTAGGCATGAGTTTAAAGTCCACTAAAGTTTCAGTTAACGGCTCAAGAAAATCCAGTTTTAATTCTCTTTCCAATAACTGCTACATAATAAAATTTCTTTAAATTTAACAATGCCATTTGCTCAGAGTCAGAAAATGCCCATTTAATCTCTAGTATTTTTAGTGAAACCTACCATACTTAGGACTGGACATTAATAAGTTGATAGCAATTTGAAAGCATTAAAGAATCAACCAACTCAATTCTTCTTCTCATGAAGGCAGAAGGTGGATACTGGAAGGACTTGGAAGTCTTAAGACAGCAGAGGGGTGTTGGCCTCTGCATCCCCACAGTCAGACAGTAAGGCACACTGCCCAGATAGAATGCCAGCTGTGCAGCCTGAAAGAGGAGCCCAGCTGTGCAGCTCAAAAGGATTTTTAGGACTCCCTTCTGGGCATCCTTGCACCAGCATGCGGGGCTCTCCCAATAAATACCAAAAGTCTGAGTAGCAGGAATTCCTGCCAGCAGCACGCAGTTGGAGTGATGCTTCAGGCAGCAGCAATATTTTCCAGATGTACGGACTCAGTCTGCTGGGAGATCTGCCTGGGGAGAACAGCATAAATGTTTATCCCCGCTCACTGAATAGGGTGTGTACCGGTGCCCTTCTAGACATGAATTAAAGAATTCAGTTGTATTTGTTCTAACACAGAAAAGAAAGAACTAAAGAATAATGAAAGTGAAGGTTCTAGGAATTAGGAGACCCTGGGGCTTGGCCATAGGCTGAAGTTTAGAGTTACCTCCCTTCCTTCCTGAATGATTTGTCTATTTGCTTATTTCTACTTTGCCAATATGCAGGGGGTGGGGGTGTGTTGGGCACACACCAATGAACATTTGTATGGCACTTTCCAAGATCCTGGAGTACTCTATGAAGATATGGGAATCATTTTCTTTTTGATCTTTTGACTCACACTGGAATTTGTCTGGCAAATGCTTCCCTTCTAAAAGCTTTTATGAACTACACCTGGTAAAACTTTGTTTATTGTCTATTTAGCAAGGTCTTTAAAGATTAAAAACCTGAATATTTGCATTTTAAAGAATGTTAACTCCCTTGATTATGAACCCAGCCAGGAAAAACAGAACAAAGTTTGGTGGCAAATGCATTTTTATGCAACTGTTTCTAATTAATTGATTTGAATAATTTTCATCATGCTGGTTTGGATTGACAGATAACGTATGCTATACTGTAGCTGCTGCTGCAGACTGTATTAGCCTCTTCTAAAGTAGGGCAGTTTTTCATCTGGGCACACTGACCTTGAACAGAAGAACAGATTGTCTGTGTGCTGTAAACTCGTTTCAGCTGCTACAAAGGTTCTCTACTTCAAAAATATCTGCCTTGCAGGTGCTGAAATCCCTACCCCTCTACCTTACAGCTGAGAAGAACTCATTTCCAGCAGCTGCCTCCTAAAATGTAAATATTACTAGAAAAAGTCATATATTTAGCCAACTCACATCTGGTTTATATAGAATATCTCCTTGATTTTAATGCTTTGTCTTGCACATTCCAGTTGGGGTGATACCTGAGATTTTTCTCCATACTATCTGGATTCTTTATATTTGGATTATTCCTTGTTCCTATAGGCTTCATTGTAAATTTATGCACACATACATAACACACACACATACCTATTTTATGTAACCAATCCCCTGAAGTAAGTGCCACAAAACGCCATTATATATTGATGTTGCTATGAATGTAATTATAACCTCATTGATAATAGTCATGCATTTATCCCTCCTGAGCTCAGTGTTGTATCCTATTTTTACTATTCCATTTTGCCATTTTCTAACAAAAAAAAGTTGCCCTGTTGCTAGGTAACCTCAGCACTATTGTACGTGGCCCTCTACTTTCTGCATTCTTCTGGCTTCCTTCTTGTGGTTTAATTATAATTGTTTTTCTTCTGAAGTCTTTCTCCCCATTCATGGCTGCCATTGTCATCGGGTAACTGTCAGTGTGTTATTGTCACAATTGAATTCAGTGATGAGAAGCCACAATTTGCTCATCCTTCAACAGAATAGAAAATTGACATGTTCTTAGGATGCATCCATGGCTTTCAGAGACATAGTTCCTCGCTTAGAGGTTACATTCCCAAAGGAGGTTTTCAGCATTTAGCAACCCTCCACCTCGAATGTGCCTCATCCTCCCAACCCCATTATAATGCCTTTCCTTCAAGGAGGCAGCTTGTGTCTGGAATATAGTCATGTGTTGTGTGTGATGATAAAATTCTGACAGAAAGTAAAGTTTTGAACAATGCCCGGCCTATGAACTATTATAGTACACATGAACAATAATAAAAATGACAATAACTGCATTTAGCCAGGGACCTATTGTGTGCCAGGAAGCACTATAAGTGATTTACATACATTAACTCATTTAATCTTCATATACTCTTTGAGGTATTATCACACCCATTTTGTAGATGAGAAAGCTGAGATGAGACTCAGAGAGCCCAGACAATGATCAGAAGGTAGCAAAACCAAGATTTCTTCATGTAAGTTGTCATTGATAACAGCTTCACATTAAATGTAAATGCTAATTGTAAGATCAAGCTTTAATTCTGAAATATTAAAATATAAGGAAAACACATGCACCTTAGAGCCAAAAAAATACTGTATGTATATAACCTACTACTATTCTCTTGTGTACAATTTAGAATTGTTCTCTAACTATTGTTCCCAGCAAACAATGTAGCCAGATCAATGTCTTCTAATTCTATTGTTTCCCTCCTACGCACCCCCATCTCCCCACTCCATTTAATGGGGTTCTTTCTGGTACATTGATGGCTAAGGAGTATTTGCTGAAGAGGTGCCTTTGAAATCAGAAAACCGGGAGTCAAAGCCCACCTCAGCCACTTGCCAAATTGTCTTGAGCAAGATAATTCTCTGACTTTATTTCCCTGGTTATATTTTGTTTACCCTTACTACATTTTTGGTGGAAAGACAGAGTCCCAAAGTGCCTAAGTACTCCACTACTCTATGATTTCTTTGATGGCAAAGCCAGTCTTTTGTTTATCCTGTTATTTCTCTACAGTACTTATCATAATACCTTTCACACACTGAGGTAGATGTTCAATAAGTATTTATTTAAGCAAAGTTGTTAATACATTTTTTCCCAAATGGTTAGCTACAGTTTGCTGGTATTATGGGAATTGATAAAATAATTTGGGGAGACCTCATTTCCATTTTCTTCCCAGAGAAGTATCATCTCAGGGCTCTGCTTTCACCTGCTCCTTGATGCTTTGCTTGTAAAGGCTAAGCTTCTGCTCATTCCACAAGACCATAACTTCTCAAAGGTTGGACTCATGCCCTCTTCCCAGAGGAAGGGAAAAGACATAAATAAAGGAGTAGAGAGAATTTTGAACGCAGTTAATTTTACTAGGTTTAAAGATAGAATGAATAGAACAAATTTGTACTAGAGATGATTTGAAACTTTATTTCATTATGTATGGGATAGTATGTGTGAACTTTTATAATCTCCCCCTCTTGAGAAAATAGCCAGTTAAAGTGTATAAATTAAACCAGAAAAACGTGGTAATAGACATCTATTTCCTAAACACTTTTACTTGGTTAGCTCTGAAATAAATAGACTAAGCTTAATTGTGGTGCTATGGTTTTGCACAGCACACTGAACGCCTCATAAATGCACTGAATGCTAACCAAACTGGAAGAAGAAAAGAAATCTAAGCCTCTAATTTAATTAGGTGATTAGTCATTTAATTTCCTTTGTCTTTTCTTTCTTTCCTATTATACTTCGTCTCAGAATTGTTTCATAAAAGAATCTAAATTAGAAAGAGAGAGAGAGAAAAAGATCCTGATTGGTGAGTTGTTGGAAAAACTGCACTTAAAATCAGCATAACAACAAAAGATAAAACAGAAAAGGAGTCTGAACATTGAACAGTTGTTTAAAACTTTGGGCTTATATTGTTTTTTCCTTCAAGATTTTGAATCTTGGATTTAATGGAACTAATCAGTATTGTTTGGGTTGTACATCTCTGGACAATAAAAATGTGAACTTTTCCTATTTTGATTTAGAGGTTTCCCATTACTTATTTGATAATTAGTCTCTTGTATCATTCTACTTCAACTATATCAAAATTCACAGATTCCAAATAATGCTATGGTGTAGAATCTGTTTCGAGAGCTATTAATTATCTCTTTCTAGAACAGATCTTATCTTTTATCTAACCAATTCTTTATATATTTTGTGGGAGCTATAAGATTGATTTCTTTTTTTATTTTCAGGAATCACATTTACATCTTACACTCTGGACTTTTTTTTTTCTGATAAAAACATTTAGTAATATCCAAACTATATAACAAAATTTCCAAATTACCCTGAGGCAAAAAGTTCAGATAATTATCTAGCAGGATTTTATATAGGACAATATGCACTAATTCAAAGCCCACTTTACTCAGCAAAATTAATATGCCAGAAAATATTCTATTAATATTCTGTATAAGATGGTTCATTTCCAACTTTTTGCCTTTTTGATTTACACCATCAAGGTGCTGGACAATAGGAAATTTCCAAATAATATGCTGTCACATTAAAATTGTACAAAGAAATAAAAAATAATCAAGGACAGGCTTCACAGGAAACTGAAATAGGATAGTCATAAGCAGGGTAGATGGACACTCCAGACTTTTTTGGCATTACAGTGATACTGTTAGACTCAGGTCAACAAATACACTGTGTGGGTGCTACCATTTCCCAATTCTACATGCAAGGTAAATATCATTCATTGGTCTTTCCTGTTTAGCCTGCAGTTGGACTTGAAATCCTTCTCAATGCCACAGACCAGGCATCTACTACTCATGTAATCTCAGCACAAAACTTTTTTGCCAATCTACACCAGAGATTAATCCATCCCCTTCATTTTTTTGAATTATTGCAAATACTATAAATTAACTAAATTATTTTAGGATTCCTTTTGTTACCTGTTTAAATGTTTTTTTATCTTATTATATTTTTCTCTTAAATTAGAAAATTATGTTCATTGACTATGACAGAAGAATTCCTTTATGGAGAAAAAAGCCCTCCCAACAGGAATTCTAGTCTTGAGGTTTATTTTACACTTTATCTGACAGAAATGGGCAAAAATTTAATCTAGGAGCCTTCTTAGTGAAGAGATGGAATCAGAATCACAATATAAACATGAAATCTTTGCTCTTTTATGTCTTTTGTGTGCCCCCGCTTCATGCATTCTTAGAACATTTTTATATCAATCAAATCAGTAGTACAGTATTGATTACAGTTGATGCCCAGAATATATGCTTTCCCTCCCTTATTGCTTAAAATAAACTCGGCCAGTTAGAAGTGATCAGCTTCTAGAACAAAATGTGAGTTTTGGATTCTTACAATAGAGTGGCATTGTCCCTCTGATATTTTTTCTAATGCGCTCATTTTCTTCAGGTTGGAATGTGGAAACTTCCTCAGGGTTCATACAGCAACAATGTAGAACACATAAATTTTCATGCATAATAAATTCCAGTGGGGAAAGGACAAATATTTATAACATTTAATTAGAAATGATGTCCCTATATGCTATTTTCTTTTAGATCAAATTTTATTCATTTAAGCAAAGTCAAACACATCTTGCTGGGGTTGTTGGAAACAGAAGATAAAGGACCTAGCACAACGCCTTGACCGTGGTAGGTTCTTTTTTTTTTTTTTTTTTAAGATACAGGGTCTTACTCTGTCACTCAGGCTGGAATGCAGTGGTGGGTGCAATCATAACTCACTGCACCCTCAAACCCCTAGGCTCAAGAGTTCCTCCTGCCTCAGCCTCCTGAGTAGCTAGGACTAAAGGCACACACCACCATGCCTAGCTAATTTTTTAAAAATACTTTTTGCAGAGACAGGGGTCTCACTATGTTGCCTTGGCTGGTCTTGAACTCCTGGTCTCAAGCAATCCTCCTGCTTCAGCCTCCCAAAGTGCTGGGATTATAGGCATGAGCCACTGCACCTGGCCAACAATGGTAGATTCTTAATATGTATTTGTTGATTAGTTTGATATCAGTAATTGAAAACTGGCAAGTCTCAGTAAGGTGTGGTATCAAAATAGTGCTTTGAACACCCCATCACTGTGTGGTAAGCTGATGTCTTTTATAACTATGTCTAGTTGGAAATATAATTACTAAGTTCAGATAAAATATGAAAGCTAAAAATATAGCTAGACCACCTTCACATCCCTACTAGAAATATGGATCACACCTAAGGGGGTTATGAAGAGATGTGGAATGAATGAGGGAGAGGGAGAGAGGGTTCAACATTAGAAAAAGCCAAGATGGAATCCCAGAACGAAACACTTTAAGGGGTAGATAAGCTCAGTGAAGGAATCTGAAAGAGGTAGGAAGAAAACCAGGAGGCAATAGTAGTAGAGAACTCAAGAGAAAACTAGAGTTTCAAGAAGGAAGGAAGGTTCTACTCATCAAAGCTTTTTATTTTTAAATAGAAAATTTAATTTCCAGTAGGCTCAAATTGAGAGTACAGAAGAGGGAAGTATCAAAGCAAGTGAAGGGAAGTTTAGAGATAGGATTGTAGGAAGTTGAGGAACTATTTATCAGATCACTTTTGTTTCCATGATAAATTGAAGGTAAATTCATTCAATAAATGTAAATGAGTTGAATTATGAAAGTTTGGAACAGCTGCTGTGCAGAATGGAAAAGAGAGATGCTTAAGAATAAGGAAAAATACATTGGAGGGCCTTAAGAACACAGGTGAGCTTGGAAGACACAAATTATAATGGCACTAATTTATATCACTATGCAAGCTCCTCCAGCAGCCCAGGAGCAAATGGTGGCAGGGAAAGATTAGAATGAATTCATTCTGATTTATAACACAGTGACTTTGAATGATGCATCAGAAACCAATGATAGGCAAAATCACCCTGATATGACTCCATAAAATCAAAAAGTATGCTGTATATTTTAAAGCTTGAACTGAGAATCAAATGACCTGAGTCATAGCACTGGCTCTGACCCTAACTAGCTATGTAACTAGATTAAGTGACCAATTTACCTGTCCTTCCCTTTTCTGGCACTCAACCCATCTAAGTTATCTCTAAGATAGGAAAGCCCAAATGAGGAACAGCTTTCCTAGTGAGGGTGGTGGAGGATTGTTTCCAGCATTCTCTTTAGATATGTTGAGTTTGATATGCTTATTGCCAGCCAAAGGGAGATAGCAGATGTACAGTAAATGCTACAAGTCTGGAACTTGAGGGAAGTGAGGTCTGGGGATATATATTTGGAAGACGTCAACACACAAATGCTTTTTAAAGCCACAGGGCGTGTGAGATCATCTAGCGACAGATAGTAGCACAGGTAGGGAAGAAAAGACTGAATCCCATCACACTGCAATATTTAGAGAACAGGCAAAGGAGGAAGAACTTGAGACAGGAACTGCAAAGAGTTATCAGTGAGGTAGGTAGAAATCAGGGGAGTTGGGCTCAAGAGGACAAGATAAAAAAGGAGGGAGTTGCTGAGTACGTCAGTCCTGCTGAGAGAAGAGGAGGACAAAGAAGTAATACGTAGATGTGGCCACATACGGAGCACTGGTGACCTCAAAAGAGCCATTTTAGTGAAGTAAAAGGTCAAAAACCCAATGGCAATGAGATCATAGAGCTAGCAAGTAAAGACATATCTTTTCAATACATTTGCTATGAATCTGAAGCAAAGAAATGAGGCTGAGGCAGGAAGGGGATATGTAGGCAGAAGAGTTTTATTTTGTTAAGTAAGATGTATGTCCTACAATCTCAACTCAAGCGTGCTCCAGCCAGGTTGTTATGAATTGTTATTAGTGTTTTTGTCTAGCTCCCTGTCTTTGGGAACAAATGTTCTTCCTTTCTATGTTGTTTCCTTTCTTTCTGCTTATCATGGTTTCTTGGTTATTTTAGCCATAGAACCTTCAGTTGTTCCATTCCTATCAGTCTTGGTATGTGGTGAGAAATTCAACCCTTCTCGCTGGACTTAAAGCCTCTCAGGGGTTGATCTTTCCTGATCGCTTGCTCCTTGTTGTTCTGCACTGCAGCTTCTCCTGTGGAGGCTCCTGAAGGCTCTGGCACCCTTCCTGCAGATCCACATCCTATCTATGTCTGTCTGTTCTTTTTTTCTCTTGCTGATGTCTCTAGTCAGCCATCTTGCCCAGAAGCTCCCCACACGCCTTATTAAATTCTATATTTCTATAGCAATTTTTCTTGTTATGTGATATAAAAATCACCAATTACTTCTTTCAATTCTCCTTTGAGAATGAGAGAGAAGCATTATTAATCCGATTTTATTTCTATATATGATTAACTAAGCCACTTTGACTGAAATGAAAGCTAGTTATTATCTCCCTATTATTCTGATATATATAGTATTGGAATATGTAAATATGTGAATTCAAAACTGTTAGAGGTTTACCTATGAAACTGGATTTCTGGTTACTACTAACACTATAATGTCCATTCTTTACCAGTAAAAGTGGTTAAAAGCATAATGTTGAAAGTGTTTATAATATGTAGGAATCTAGCACAGTATATAGGTTGGCAAACTATGGCCCACAGATCATATCCAATCTATCATCTGTTTTTTATGGCCCATGAATATAGTTTTTACATTTTTTAAATGGTTGAAAAAATTCAAGAAAGGACTAATTTTATGACATAAAACTTCTATGAGATTTGAATTCCAGCATCCATACATGCAGTTTTATTGGAAACCAGACACACATTCATTTATATATTGTCAATGACCGTCTTCATGTGACAAAGGCAGAGTTGAATAGTTTGACAGAAAGTGTATGATGCACAAAACCTAAAACATTTGCTATCTTACCCTTTACAGAAAAAGTTTGCTGACACCTTGTATATAATGTAGGAGGTAGTTTGCATCCCAGTGATAAATAGCCTAGCAATAAAGAATAGTATTCATATTTGATTAAAATGAAATACCAAAACATTATAAAGTTGTCTGAGATTAAAATAATGTATAAATTATGTGGACATACAAGGTCTAATATTCTGAATGGAAACTAGTCATGTTGAGATAGTGAATATACAGGTAATTTAAAAATAAAGTTACATCATCCTTTCAATAAAAGGAGAAAAATTAGTTATAAATAACCAACTGAGCTAACCGGCTGCCCACACAAATTAGTTATAAATAGATATGAAAATGGATCTATACATCATTTTCATTTGGGAGCACTTTGGTCTATGACACAAGCCAAATTTCTTTTGGCTTTAACTCAAAAAAGCAAGGGACACAAAAAATGAGTAAAGAAATAACTAGATTCACATTATAGAGAGATAAGTGATGATACAATTAGTAACACAATTGAGTGAGTTATAATAGAGGAACATGCTTGGTGAGTTGTTAACACTTCCTGAATTCCACACATCTGCATGATTTTCAAGTTAGTTCTATTTTGGAAATGTTGGCAATCTTTCTGATAACGACTACAGACTAAAGAAATAATTTTGTATTGTACTAATACATAGCACAGTCTGTATTTTAAAGTGCTACTTGGACAATCAGCATGATTCATTAACCTGTTTTACAATTCTGACATTAGTCTGAGGCCAGACACAGGCTTCTGAGGTAGTGCAGGTTTCTGATATAATACAGCCTAGGATTATACTGTATTTTAAAGTAAATAAAGCTATTTAATCAGGAGGGAAAATAAAGATCACTTCTTGTTCATTGATTATACCTATTTGAAAATAAATGCTAATGCTCTTCAGACACACCCTGATCCTTTCATTCTGAATTTCTGTGTATGTTAGGGTCTTTTGACACACTCAGATCACCTGCAATAATTTACAGCACGGCAACGTGGCGATAAAGAGAATAGAATTCTCATGGAAGGAATAAAAACTGCATTACAGATGGGCCTCAAGGACACAGGAAAGAGTCATGAGAACTAGAACACTGTTGGCAGCTCCCAGCATAAGGCAAGATTCACTGCACCACTTAGCAGGAGTCGCTCCCCCTCCACCTTGGGGGTGGTTTATTTTGCTCGGTCATTCTTTCTGTGGTTCTTGCCATAACCTGCTAAATTCTCAACAGATACGAATCTTCAAGATTCACAAACAAGAAATCAGAATTTCTGAAAATTCTCAGGAATTTCTAAAATCATAAGTAATCTATGTTTTTCATATCACTTCATTTGTTGTTAAGTAATAAGTTATAATAATAAGCAGTGGATCTTTTTGTGATAGGATTATAGTAAAATTTTCAGAGATTTTTCTATAAAAATGATATACCAATAAATTATGGTCTATTATTATGACTAATATATTGTTATATGTTATTTCAATAACAGGTAAACATCTATGATAATTTAAAAAATTATTATTGGTACATAATAGGTGTATATCTTTATAGGGTACATGTGATGTACATTTGATATGGCCATACAATGTGAATTAATAAAATCAGGATATTTGGGGTATCCGTCACCTCAGGCATTTATCATTTCTTTATATTAAGAACATTCTAATTCCAGTCTTTTAGTTATTTTAAAGTATACCCTAACTTATTGTTGATTATAGTCACTTTGTTGTACCATCTGATAGTTTTTAAATAATACTAAAAGAAAGCAAGAAAAACATGAAACAATGTCAAATAAAAATAATTTTAAAAATTAGAAAAGAATGCCATAAATATTTAATATTTAAAATTATCATTTTTAAAGTAACACTTTAAAACATACCTAGTTTTAATTGCCCTGTTCAACATAAAAACTTTCTTGCATTTTTGCATCGATGTCGGTCAAATTATTAACAGTGTACTAAAGCCTCAAGTTGGGCATTGGATACATGTGGCTTTATATAAGTTCATTTGTTTGTTTAAAGATGAAAATATTTTGTCCATTTGCCCTGATTTTGATTTTGCTGTTGAAATCAATACTGTTTTTGATAATTCAGATTTTGGATCTTTTTCTGATAGGAGTATTCACATATTTTTCTCTCTGTTTTTTTCTGTTACAGTATTTACAAAGATCCATGGCCTATAATGAATATTCAAACACTGAAAATACCAGCAAACATTATCGGATAGTATTAATTACTATTCAAAACTTTGGATAGTATTATAGAATAATTTAACATTCAGCTCTCCTAACAAGGTGTATAGCACCTCACAGATTTACCATTTTAAGGACTTATTTTAGTCCCCAAACTTATTTGTTTCAAGAACAATAAGATTTGTATAAAGTATACTATGCATATAAACATTCAATTTTTTTATTTGCAAGACTATCTCATCATTAACAAGAGATGGGACCATGAAAACATGCTTGTAACATGGCCACAGCTACAAGCAAGACCGACTGGCCTGTGACCACTTCTCTTCTGTCTGTTCCAGCCTCATTCTCGGAAATATCAACCTTAACCTTTGACTGCACATGTCAGTGTTTCCTGTTCTTGCTTTAGACTTGACATCAGTGGCTTCCATGAATCTAGTAATGTCTCTATGTTGATTGTTACGCTTTAATTTTCATAAGAGAATTATAATATTTTTCCCTGTTTTCTTGATTTCTCAACTGATTTTTCTAGGGATTCAGCATTCAGAAAAACATAAATTTCCTGAGAAATGGGGGAAAGGAAATACCACATAGAAATACCAACTAATCCTATCTACTGAGGCCTCTTACTGGGCCTCACAAATCTTCTCACTCACAGCTTTCTGTTTGCTGTCAGAAAAGGTTTCTAATTGGCCCATCTCACCCCCATTGCCACCTCTTTAGGTTATACTGGTCTCTCCAGGCTATTCTTGAACCATGTGCTTATCTCTGGTCCAACCTGCTGTGTCCTGGAGGGAAGGGGGGCCAAGGACCTCGAGGCTGCTCCTTCAGCTCCAGGTTAGGGAAAGCGCTGCTTTCCTCAAATGGCGTTTGTGGGCAAGCTGGGGACACAGTGATTAATACTATCCCTAAGACTCGTTAAACCTTCCTTTTGGGGAAAATACTGCCTGTGAGCTAAAGTATGACAAATTGTCTGTGCCATGTGAAGAGCAATTACCCTGTAGGTCTCTTTTTGAGCACCTGTATATATATTGAACTCTGAAACAGGCAGAACTGTAAACAGCGAAAACATATAGGATTTAGGTATTTGGGAAGCATAGCCTCAAAGGCCAGGAGCTAGGGAAGCAGAGGAGGACAACGTGCAGAGAACGGGCCAAGGAAAAGGAACTCCTTTTGGTGGAACAACCAGGAAGGGATTTTAAAAACAACAAACAAATGAACAAAAGTAGGAGTTGCGTGTCTTGCCTTCCAATGACGTATTCTCTTTGATTGGCTTATTATCTGCTTTTCTTTTTTCTCTTTGCTTTCTCACATAGTTGTAAAATGATGTTGTAACAGAGACGTTTTTCTGTGCCCCCAAGTTCCCTCCCCCCTCTTCTTTGGTAAGAAAGCACCTAACTTTTGACTGCACACGTGGCCATCCCGATAAGAGACTGCCTTTCCCAGCTTTCCTTGCAGCTAGGAGCGGCCATTTGACTGAGTTCAGGCCAGAGAGATCTAAGCAAAAGGGTCATGGGGCAACTTCTGGGACTCATCCTTCAGAGACAACGCCTGGACCCTTTGTCATTTTTTCTTCATCTCACTGCTTCCATCTTCAGCTTTGAGGTTGAGTCCTCAGCTTTGAGGCACAGTGGAACAACAAGATTAACGGCTGTGCACTGTCACCATCCCAGCCCTGGACTGCCCAACAGACTTTCATTTAACTTCTATCTACTTTAAGCCACTGTTACTTAGGGCTTTCTTCACACATATTTCAATTTAATCTTAAGCAATATAGATGCATGAATTTTGCTATATAGTCTACCCTTTTAACTTAATACATTTTTTGTTGCCAAATAATCTTTGTAACTATAATTTTTAATGACACTTTACAACTTCATCTCATAAATGTGCCATAATTTACATAAGCAATTTGCTATTATAGAACATTATAGTATTTATTTATTTATTTAGCTCTAAAAGCCCCCTAGTTTAATGTACCCATCCCTACTAGAAAAACTAGATAGGGATAATTATTTTTGTGTTTCTCCAGTTACCACAACACTATTTATTCAATAACTTTCTCAACCCTTTTGATTTGTGCTACTGTCTTTATCTGATTTTAAATTCTTATAGTTAATTTCTGAGTTGTTTATTATATTTCACTAATCTATCTATTCTTAGGCCAATATTCTATTTATTTTAATTATCCTACTTATAAAATGACCCAACTACAGGTATTTTTTAAAATACTTATGGCTCTAGTTTTCTTTTAAACTTGGGTCAGTCTACTTTACTCATGTATCCTATAACCATAATTTCCTTTTTAGAGTGAGTCTGTCATTTAAAAACAATGCCAAGAATAATGATACCTTGCTTTTTCTCTAACAAATATTTATTTCACAGCTCCATCAAACATATTGTTTCATTTGAGTCCTAAATGGAGCTATTATGACATTATTCAGATTAGCCCCATTCAACTACTCGGTCTTCCAAAATTCAAAACCAGAGGATTTTTAAAATAAGTTATAATCAGGCTCACTGAAATTGTTGTGAAATGCTCCTAAGAAGACAGCTGTCAACTCCTTTGGCTATAGTCCCAGCGTGTGCTTCAGATTATTGATGGAGTACCACAGTCAGGTCAAAGCCGGTTAGCCTCTTGCTAACTTTGGTTGCAGCTGTCTGCAGTCATGCCGAGCATGAGAGGTCCGGCAGCACAGACCATCAAAAAACTGTTCTTTGCCTGCTTTAAAAATAAATCTCTGTAAAGTAGGACAAGTAATTGAAGCTTTGTAATTTTTCAGCTTGGGGCCTCAACTCTGATCTTGAATTGATGAAGCATTAGTAGATCTGTGTAGAAAAGAGGCAAGAAGCTGTTGTTTGAATAATAAAACATAAGAGGAACATTTTACAGATTTTCAGTTTGTCCTGCTGACTGCAGGATGATATACCATTCTCAGACTTCAACTGGCTTCTCAGAATAGCATCTATTATGTGCAAAGAAATATGGAATGAATATATTCTTCTGTACTTTAAGTGCTTTAACTACCAATATGGTATGGTTCAAGTGTGATAGGACAAAAATTCAAGCAATTTCTAAGATAATGTATTTTTTACAAAAGCATAAGTACCCACTAGATCAGCTGGAAATTTTCTATAACTATATATCTATACAAATGTGTTTTAAAGTGTTATAAAGAAAAGGTTATAGCCACTTTAATCAGTAGCCAGAAAGTGAAATGGAAGTCCTCTAAGGTGATGTGTAGGTACCTTTAAGAAATTCCATGCAAAGTAACTTTGACACTAAGGCAGTCTAAGACAGAAAAATGGTTTGGGTGGAGATAATGATCAGATTGGAAAGGAATTGTCAAGGGCATTTACCAAGCCATGAAACAGTCTTAGCTTGAGTCAAGCTGCTTACAGTACAAGGAACTTTAGGAAACAAAAAACGAAAGGGAGCAGTAGTAGAAAGGCTGTTCTAAATCAGTTTCCCACACTGGTGCCAATAAAACAACTGCCACGGGATGTGAATATGTGTGCCATGAAAAAGTGTTCCATGCTCACCTTGGTTAGAAAAATGCTGAACTAAGCACATTTCTATACTGCAGGATTTCCCTGAGCTTTCAGGAGGCCAAAATAGACTGTGCATCTCCAATTAGGGCTTGGGGATGCAGCAATCTTCCAAACTAACTTGACCTCTAATGACCTCTATTTCTATCTCCTGGAACACTGGTTTAGAGAACACAGCTCAAATGAATGATGTTGTTATTTAGACTTTTTTGGGTAAAAAGTCAACCGTGACAACAGAGGAAATGAATGCTTTGTTCTCTGATGCTCTGCAGGCAAGAAGTTTAGGGGTTCTGCTGTGGTACCACCCTGAGGTATTAAACTAGTTCTAGGAAATTGTTGAATGACTTTTTAATATCTGAAGAGTATATAAAAATTAAGTCTTGAAACAGAAAAAGAGAACTCAGAGTTCTATTATAAAGTTGTTAATTTGTTCCATTTATAAAATAGTAGAATTTTAAACGTGGAGAAGATCTTAAAAGAACATTTAGTTTAGCCAATCCCCTGATTTTCCATGTGGGGAAATTGAGGCCAGGTCACTTAAGTGATTTGTCTGGAGTTATTCAATTAGTTAGGCGTATAATGAGCCTAGTTCTGCTAACTCTCATATCATGCTCTCATAACTCCCACACAACAGCCAGTTGTATTTTTTAAATAAGCACATAAAGAGAAAAGTGAACCTTCTTCCTTTGTTCAATCCTTCATTTCACAATCTTCTCCAGTGTTATGTTTTATGTTGTCTTTTTATTTTGTGCCCAATATCTGTACTTCTCCAATTTTATTGAAAACTATATTATTCATCTATTAATTTATTCAATAAACATTTAGTGAGCACCGACCATGTGCTAGTCATATACAATCTGAGTCTCTGCTCTCAAATCACTCAGTCTAGTGGAAGAGATAGCATATTCTGTGATAAATACCATGACAGAAGTTAGACAGGAAACTCAAGGGTCAAATTCTTGAATTGTGAGAAATCAGGGGAGATTTTCCAGAAGGGGTACAACTTTAACTGAGTCTCTCCAAGGGCAAATAGGAGTAAGGCAGATAAATAATGAGTTGGATTATGAAACTAGGCAGCAAAAGCATAGAAGCAGGGAAGGTGTATAGTGTTGTGTGACTCTCGATAGGGAGCAAGGCAGGGAAATGAGTGTGGAGTCCAAGAGACACCATTCATAGAGGACCTTGTATGCAATGCTAAAGATTCTGTATCTCACACACTAAAAAGATCCAACTGCCAGCAATAGGTTAAAGGGATTAGAATGAAAGAAGACAAGAAGCTATGGCAGTGGTCCAAGGGGAAAGTGATGAGGACCTGAAATATGATATGGGAGATGGAGAGGGGGCTATAGAGTCAAGAGCTCATGAGGAGCAAGGATAGAAGCAAGGAGCCTCTCATCTGAACTAGGAGATGAAAGTGAGGCTGGAGAGTGGATTGGTTTGAGATACATTTTGGAGGTATTATCACAGGACTTGCTATTAGACTAGACGTTTTTGGGTGTAGACAGTTAGGGAGAGGAAGGAATTAAGCACAACTTCCAGGTCTCTGGCTTAAACAGCTGAACAGGTGCCCTGTCTTCAGCTGCAGAGCTAGGAAACAAGCGGATTAAAAGAAACTGTATTTTGAACATGTTCAGTGAGACATTCAAGAGAATGGCAAATTGACAATGGGATATACAAGTGCTGAGTGCAGAGGAAGGGTTTGGGCTCTGAGAGATATTAATCTGGAAATCTTCAGCATATAACAGATTTTGTGTTTAAAGTCATAGAATGGACAAGATTCTCTCTGGCAACATGAGAAAGATGAGAAGGCTCAAGACACAGTATATTGAAGGCAGGCAAAGAAGATGGAGACAACTAAGGAGGCCCGAGAATGGTCCATGAAGTAAGAGGTGTGTAAGATGAGAGCTGAAATGTCTATCTGATTTATCAAGTAGGAGATCAGGGATTGAGGAACAAGTAGAATATAAAGAAAATGGAAATGCAGGATATATGGGAGAAATGGATGAGGGGCAATGCTAGAGTTGGCAGGAAAATATGAAAAGATTAGAGATAGGTGAGGTCACAGACAAACTTGATAGAGAAGGGTAGGAAATTGAGGGATTCTTTTCTTCCTGAAAATTCCCTGTTTTCTCTATAAAATAGAAGCAAATTTGCCTTCTGAGATAAAGAGGGAGATGGTACACTTCAGGGGCTTAGCAAGACTAGTGAAGATTTGCAAACAAATGTGGGGAATGAGTGAGGGAACCATTGGCAACAGACTCATGGAATGGTTGCTGGACACCACTGATGGCCCTGCTAGGATGGACTCCAAGATGCTGAGGGGCCCTGGTCCATAACTGTATGTAAGGCAAACTTTGGTATTTAAATAAGGAGCTAATTTTTATAAAGATCTGATGAAATTCTCGGCTAGTTGTCTGTCTTAGTCAGTTTGGGCTGTCGTAAGTACCGCAAACTAGGTGGTTTATAAACAGCAGAAATGTATTATTTCTCACAGTTCTGAAGGCTCGGAAGTCTGAGATCAGGGTGCCATTATGGCTAGGTTCTGGTGAGGACCCTCTTCCAGGTTGCAGATTGTGGACTTCTTGTATCCTTACATAGTGGGGGGCGGGGAGAGAGCTAGCTCTCTGGCCTCTTCTTATCAGGGTGCTAATGGCATTCATGAGGGTAGCCCTCATGATCTAACTACCTCCCAAAAGGCCCCACCTCAAAATAT
Organism: Eulemur rufifrons; assembly: GCF_041146395.1. Classification (NCBI taxonomy): domain Eukaryota; kingdom Metazoa; phylum Chordata; class Mammalia; order Primates; family Lemuridae; genus Eulemur; species Eulemur rufifrons. The sequence goes on from NC_090983.1 coordinate 48,798,643, forward strand.
CATCATCTTGGGGGTTAGATTTCAACATATGAATTTTGGAGACTACAAAGACTCAGTCAGTAACATCTTCCTTGTGGTCAATTATCCATACCTCAAATATGCCTGTTGAGTGGAGTCAAGCAATCATAATTCAAAACTCCACTATTCACTGCTGACACCTGGATTGCAGTCTGGTGCAGAGGAGGAAATAAATCATCTTAATCCTGCAAATCTAAAGATGAAAATTACCTATGGGTCACAGTTTCAAGATAATATATTTCATTGCCTGGGACTTTAACAGATTAAATTACTGAGATTTTTTTACCTTCCTTGTTGAATACTATAAACTTAAAATTTACTCACATGATTTTTTTTTTCTTTTTAGAGACATGATCTCTCTTCTGTTGCCCAGGCTGGAGTGCAGTGGCATGATACCAGCTCACTGCAACCTCGAACTCCTAGGCTCAGTTATCCTCCTATCGCAGCCTCCCGAGTGGCTGGGACTACAAGTGCAAACCTGGCTAGTTTTTTTTTTTAAAAAAAAAAACTTTTTTGTAGAGATGAAGGTCTGCCCAGGATGGCCCCAAACTCCTGGCCTCAAGCTATCCTCCCATCTCAGCCTCCCAGAGCACTGGGATTACAGGCATGTGCCACTGTGCATGGCCTGAATATTCTTTTCTGATAGTTAAGAAAGTTTCTGTTTGTTTTTTAGAAAAAATTGCACTCCAAAATATAAAACAGAGACATCAAAGAATATGTTATTGCTATTAGGCATGGCTGTGTTTCTGGAGGGAAAAAAAAGTAATTTGGAGTTAGAAAGCAATTTAAGGGGGAAATTTGATACCAAATAAAAGAAATTTTTAAAGTAAGACATTTATTGAATAAAGATGCTAAAACATAGCAAAAAATAAAAATAAAATAAGACACTTAACTATATTCCCATTCAAATCACCACCTATAGTTTATTATTTGTTTACATAAACTATCTATGAATATATATTAACATACACTTATAATTTCTACAACTTTGGGAATCTGAAGAGTTGGAATTGGAGGTCAACAGCACAAAGGGTTATAACATATGGACTTGGAAATCAATGATATCCCTCTACCAGGCAGTATAATATAGTGGTTCTTAGCACAGGCTTTGGGGTCAGATTACCTGGATTCAAATTTTGTTCCATGATTCCTAGAACAAGAACTTTGAACAAGTTATTTAGCCTCTTTATCATTCTATTTTCTAATCTGTAAAATGGGAGTCCTTTTTATAGGATATATCTTACAGGATTTTTCTGAAAATTAAATAAGACAATCCATATAAAGTGATATTTTGTAAGTGCTCAATAAATGCTAAAATAAGCTTTTGAATGTTTTCCCATTTTCTGAGTTAAACAGTACAGAAATTTTTATACGAGAAGAGATGTATTTTGAAACAAAACAGACTAAGTTAATTTGAGAAAATATATTGTGTTTCTCAAAGAAAATTACTTTTGGTTGCACACAAAAGTAAGCATCCTGTTTCATTCACTCATTCAATAGTCAGCGAATATTTATTGAACAGTTACTACGAGCCAAACAGTATTCCAGGTGTTTGGCATAGAGAATACATCAGGGAACAATGAAAGACAAAGATCCCCACCTTTGTGGAGCTTAAATTCCAGCAGGGAGAGATAAATAATAAAAAATACACACAATAAATAAGTAATTTTAGAGTATGTTAGAAGGTGATAAAGGCTATTGGGGAAAAAAAATGGAAAAAGTAGAACAGAGTAAGGGGAATTGGGACTAGAGGTTGGGATGTTGAGAATGGAAGAGGGTTAAGGGAGGTTGAATTTTAAGTAGGGTAATCAAGGTAGTCTTCTTGAGAAAGTCACATTTTCAAAAATACTTGCAGGAGGTGAGGGAGTGAGCTTTGGGGGTCGTATCAGTTTTCTAGGGCTCCACAACAAAGTACCACAGACTGTGCGGCATAAACGACAGAAATTTATTTTCTCACAGTTCTGGAGGCTAGAAGTCTGAGATCAAGGTGTAAGCAGAGTTGATACTTTCTGAGGCCTCTCTCCTTGGCTTGCACGTGACTCTCTTCCCCCTATGTCTTCACAAGGTCTTTCCTTTGTGAGTGTCTGTGTCCAAATTTCCTGTTTTTATAAGGACACAATCATCTTGGAGGCCAAGTCTAACAACCTTATTTTAACTTAATTACTCCTTAAAGGCCCTATCTCTAAATAGTCCTATTCTGAGGTACTGGGGTTAGGATTTCCACATATGAATTTGAGGGAACACAATTCAGCCCATAGCAAGGATATTCCATGCAAAAGGAAAACTAGTACAAACACTCCAAAATCATAATTAGAGGCGTTGGAGAAGAGCCAGGGCCAGGGTAGTGTGGAGTGAGTGAGACTGAGGGGAGGGCAGATTACAAAGAGCCCTGTAGGCCATTGTAAGATCTTGGTACGTTCTTGAGTGACATGGAGAATCGTGGTGGGACTTTCAGTAGAGTAGCAACACATTTGCCTTATATTTTACAAGAACCACTGGCTGCTGTGTTGAGAATAGACTGTTAGGAACAAGGGGAGCAGGGAGCCCGGTTAGGAGGGTCCTCCCATGATCCAGGAGAGAGGATGAGGCTCACTCAGACCAGAGCCAAGCTGGGGACAGTGATTGGTGGAAAATATCAGTGTGCACTTTGGGATTTATATAATTATCAATCAAGCATTTATTGAGTGCTTACTACTAGCCAAGTTGGGACATCTAATGTGGGGAAAATAGGAATGCGGATAGATTGCATAGCCAAAATAAGGTATATAAAAAAATAAGGGATATAGAAAAAGGAGGGAACTGAGAGAAAATTTTTTTCTTCAAAGAGAAGAAACTAAGACAGAGAGAGACTTACAACGACAGGAAAATGTAAAATCATTAAATGATTTTTAAAAGTAATTTAATTAGAAACCTGCTCTACTATTAAGACATTTGTTTATAAGGCAAGGAAGGATGATATCCTAATTTTTTTCAGGAGATCTGGTACGATCCATTTCCCCTCACCTCTGGGTGTCTCACTATTTTTCACATTTAAATTAAAACTTGACATTTTTTCCACTTTCATACATTTAAAGACATCTGGTTGCAGCATGTGTATCATTTCAAAAGCCCTGGAAGGGAAAGAGCTAAAGTGAAGCAAAGGGCAAGATGCGGAGGGAGAGACAGACCGGGTAAGGAGGAAGAGAACGGGAAATGCTTGCTGAGGGCGCTAAGCAGGCAAAGTTCACCAGTCCCCAGTCCAGAGAGCAAACGAACAAAACACTTAAACTGCATTTGGATCAGGGACTAAAAGGGAAATGGCTTAGCTCCTACGATTAGCATTAACAACTGCCATATTTTTAGAGTACATTGTATTAGTTAGCTAAGGCTGCCTAACAAAATACAGTCATGCACCACATAAGGATGATCCGGCCACGAGGTGTACAGTAGACTCTACGCTCTAGGTTTGTGTAAGTATACTCTATGATGTTTTCACAACAAAATCACCTAACTACACGTTTCTCAGAATATATTCCCACCACTAAGTAATGCATGGCTACCACAGACCAGTGGCTTAAACAAAAAAAAATTATTTTCTCACAGTGGTGGAGGCTAGAAGTTTGAGATCCAGGCGTTGGTGGGGTTGGTTTCTCCTGAGGCCTCTCTCCTGGGCTTGTGGAGGGCTGCCTTCTCCCCGTGTCCTCACACAGTCTCCCCTCTGTGCTCACGAATCCCTGGTGTCTCTCTGTGTGTCCAAATTTCCTGTTCTTGTAAGTACACCGGTCTGATTAGATCAGAGCCCTCCCTGATGACCTCATTTCAACTTCACCACCTCATTAAAGGTCCCGTCTCCAAATACAGTCACATTCTGAGGTACTTGAGGTTAGGGCTTCAAAACAGTGATTTGAGGAGGGAGGCAGGAAGGACAGGTTCAGCCCCTAACAGTGGTCTTGACCAATTTCATTTAATTTTTTAAAAAATCCTTATATATTTCTTGACTCCATGTGGGAGTTTAATTTATAACTTTAAAGAGAACAAAAGCTAATTAATGGAGCATAAAGTAAAATACTTTAGTGTTTAGTAGAATTCCAACAGAGATACAATAAACATTTGAACTGGCACGGTGGCTCATGCTTGTAATTCTAGCACTTTGGGAGGGAGAGGAAGAAAAACAGATTTAGGCCAGGAGTTAGAGACCAGACGGAGCAACACAGTGAGATCCTGTCTCTACAAAAAATACAAAAATTAGCTGAGCATAGTGGCACATGCCTACAGTCCCAGATACTCGGGAGACTGAGGCAGAAAGATCACTTGAACCCAGGAGTTTAAGGTTGCAGTGAGCTGTGGTTGCACCACTGCATTCATTCTAGCCTAGGCAACAAAGTGAGACCCTGTCTCAAAAAAAGAAAGAAAGAAAGAAAGAGAGAGAAAGAGAGAGAGAGAGAGAGAAGGAAAAAAAACCATTTGAACCACTGCCTTTTAGATATTAGGAAACAAAAGACTGATTGGGAAAGTGAGCCTTCAAGCCACGGTTACAACCCTAGGCTTTTTCAGGTAAAGTACTTAGATTAATTAGCTTTCTCTACAGTTCTGTAAACAGAACAAAGATACAGGATCTATTTTTAACGGAACTGTTTTGTGTGTGAATCTATATATAAATCATGGGAAGCTAACGCATAATTTCTATCACCATGCAGTATGTTCACTTGGATTTCATTTATTACATTTTCTAAGGATAAAATATTTCAGAAATAAAATTGAAGGAAAATTTTCTACATTTTTGATCTTAAAAATTCTCCACAGCTTGAGAATAATTATTGGTCCATATTAAAGGGTGGCTGATAAAGAGGTTTGGAGGCATGTTAATTCTCTGCTAAAACCCAATGCAAAAAAGTTCATTTAAGGTACCGTGAGAGACCACTTCCTATTTCTTATCGCATTTCACTCTTTGTGGAGCTGAGGGAACTGTAGTTTAGGCTAAGTTCTTAGGAATAGGAGTCAAAGCATCTATTACATTTTATGGAAATGAAACTGAGTGTTTGAGTATCTATTATATTTTCTAAAAACTTTTTTTTCAAGTGTAAGTAAATATTTATCTCTCCAAATGATACCTATTTCTCTTCCTCTGCACTTTTTATTGAAGAAAATATGGATCACTGAAGATAAACCACAATCTAATGCTTTGACTTTATAGCTGTTGCAATTTCAGTCTCAGCTGTCCTGTGTTCCTGTTCAAACATTTGCTTACAAAGATGTGTTTAGGACATGGCTCCTGCCATGTATTAATTTCACAGTGGGCAATGCTGTCAGTCAACTAGATTGTCCCATTTTTTGCATCCTATTTTTTTCAGGTTGCAAATTCTAAATAAGTAATGTGTTAAATTATTTTACATGATTTAAAAATAGCATGCCATTACCATCAGCCCCCAAGTAGAATGATTTAATTTTAAATCCTTTCTCTATTCACTTACCGAAGAAATGGTTCTGTGATGGATTTGACCTTTTACCAGCATAATTGCTAAATAATTAACAATGATAAACTATTATCTGAAATATTTTTAACTAATCATTAAAGACAGCATACATTTCTTACAACCAGGAACTATCTATTTTCTATCACAATATTAGATAGACTTATTTATTTCAATCGTTCAGCACATACTTATCAAGTGCTTACTATGTGCCAGAAACTGTCATCATGGAGTTTATACTCCTAAACTAAAGAAAACAAATATGTGATGTACTGTATTAGAAGGTATTAAGTGCTACAGAGATAAATCAAAGCAGGGAAAGGAAGGGAGTATGCATTTGAGGGTAAAAAGTACAATTTAAAAAAGAATGGGTCAGGGAAGATAACATTTATGCAAAGACATGAAGGAAATGAGGAAGTGAAATGTGGGTATCTGGAAAAGGTTTAGGTGACCAACCATCCTGGCTTGTCTGGAGCTAAGAGGTTTCCCTGGGTGCAAGACTTCCAGTGCTAAAACCAGGGCAGTCCCAGCCCAGGCAAACCAGGACAACTGGTCACCTTCTGAATGTTCCAGACAGAGGAAAAAAGAAGAACAAAAGCCCTGAGATGGAGCAGTCTTGCAGTTTCAGGAACTAGTAAGGAGGTCAGTGTGGCTAGAGAGGGGATAAGGTCAGAGATATGAGGAGGTTACATCATGTAGGGCCTTGTAGTTAATGCCATGGATTCCCACCCATGTCCTCTCCTCGGAGCTCATATACCCATCCCCAGGTGCTGCCCCTAGGCTCACCATGTGTCTTTCAGTGGTACTTGCCTTTGACTCTGCAGTGAACTGCCTCCCTTGAGGTAGCCTAGAAATATCAGAAAAATTAAGAAAAAGATATGTCATGAATGCATAAAATATATGTAGATACCAATCCATTTTATCATTTACCACCATCAAGTATACCCAAATCTATTATAAAAAGTTAAAATTAAAACTTACGCATACAAACACTTACAGACCATACATGGCACTATTTGTAGTTGAGAGAAATGTAAACAAATGTAGAGATTCAGTATTAATTCCTAACTGCATAAAATGAACTATAGTACATACTGTACGACTATAATAATTTCATAGCCTCCTCCTGTTGCAGTGAACTCAATATTGCATCTGCTTAAAACACCACGTGATGCTAATCACCTCTGTGTGAGCAGTTCGCCTCTCCAGTGTATTTTGTTATCAAGGTAAAAAGTGATTTCCGTGGTTCTCCAGTATTTTTCATTGTGTTTAGTGCAATATTGTAAACATTGAATAACACTGTGAGACCCATACGAAGTGCCACTAGTGATGCTTGGAAGTGCTCCCAAGAAGCAGGGAAAAGTCATGACATTATAAGAAAAAGTTGAATTGCTTGATATGTGCCATAGATTGAGGCCTGCAGCTGCAGTTGCCTGCCATTTCAGACAGACAATTCATCTTGTAAATGAACAATGAAAACTTAAGATATCGAAAAATACAGCACAGTACTATAAATGTATTTTCTCTTCCTTATGACTTTCTTAATAACATTTTATTTCTCTAGCTTACTTGTGTAAGAATACAGTATGTAACATACATATATATATATATATATATATATATCATACAGCATATGGGCTAATCGACTGTTTCTGTTATCAGTAACTCTTCCGGTCAACAGTAGGCTATTAATAGTTAAGTTTTTGGGAAGTCAAAATTATATTCGATTTTCCACAGTGCAGGGGTCAGTGGCCCTAACCCCACATTGTTCAAGGATCACCTGTAGTCCTCCCCTTTTCTTTGTCACATGTATGCATGTACAGAAAAATAGAAGTTTCTTAATTGCCTATTTCAGATTAGCCTTCTGAGCTTCATTACAATTATTGCACAGGATGGAAGAACTGGGCTCTAACCCAAATGGAAATTTTAGGTCCGCTAAAGAATTGGCATTTCCCCCTGTGTCTCCAAATATGGAAAGTAGGTAGACCGACTCTTCAGCTGATGCAAGAAATTCCTATGTTCCTAGATGGATTGCATCATACATAGATATCCATTGCGATATTGGGATGCCAGTTGTTTTACATAAAGTAGAGACATCAAAGAGCAACAAGAAAAAGGGAAATTCTTGTCCTCAAGGGTTTTATTCTACTCATCTATGAGCCACTTTATTGAAAATGCTCATAATAAATGGCTTACTCCAGCATCCCTCAGAACCTCAATTTCCTGTACAACCAGCATTTGTAGGCAGTAAGGGGGTTGAGGAAACATCAGATGGGGAAACAACTATCTCCTTTCTAGTCAAATGTGCCAACTTAAATGTTCAGCTGCCCAGAACTATATTAACTGCATTCAATATGGCCAGCATTTTATATTTCAGGATTCACTGAAGCGTTTCCAGGCAGAGAGTGAACTCCAAATTCATATCACTCAGGAAAACAATGAACAGGAAAATATTAAGTAGGCGGCAGCTCCACTCTTTAGTATATGCACAAAGAGGTTCTTTGTCCCTCAGTTCAAAATGTTGTTTTTAACAACTCTTTCAGTAGAAAAGTTTCTCGGACATGTGTGTTTTTTTAAATATATATGAATTTTTTGTATGATTAAAAATTTCTAGAAACTAATAAAGTTAATTTAATTGTGCCTATACTCTAGATATACAGTGTTAGCTGTTCAGACTCAGAAATGGAAAAAAGGAATCCTTTTGTTTTATAACATGTTTATAAAGCTGTGGAAAGTAAATGGTTTGAGGGTAAACAAATCTGAATTCATTCCGAAATCTGAAACTGATTCACATGTGGACTAGAGTGATAGACTTCGGAAGCAATAGGTCCTACAACATGAGGTTCTAAAAGAGAAGCAAGTTACGAAAGTTTCTTCAACATGGACTTAATTTAAAAAAAATAAACAGTGGTGGGGACCCAACCCACTTTGGGTTCCAGGGCTCACTAAACAATTTCAGGGCCACCAGTAAATCCCTTAATCTTCAGAGCCTTGGCTTCTTTATTTACTAGACAACAGATGACATGCATTAATGGGTGTGAGCAGGATTTGAGAACTAGAAAGAAAAACAAGGTGCTATTTTTTCATTTCTTTTACTTTTAAATGGAAGTAAAAGCCAAGTATTCTCTCCCTACATTAGAGCACAGTTTTGAAATTAACTGATGCAATATGCAAATAAAGTGCTTTTAGCGCTTTAAAAAATCTTTTATATTCATACAAATTCAAATGAAAACATCCACAGCACATAAATGTATCAGCTAACAGAATCCTATAACGTGCAGAGAGTAGCATATTTTGGGTGCTCAGTTTTCACTGAATGAATGAGTGAAGCTAAAAGCAACAGACGATTAATGTCTATTATAATAAATCATGTAAGTTTTTTAACACATTAAAGCTAGTAATCTCTGCATATGATGAAGATTTTAATTTCTACAGTTATATTTAAATTTCATAGATCTGTAGTTTTACAAACAGAAATCTAGAGTCATCCAGTGATTTCAACCAAACGTATTAGATACTATTTAAATTACCAAATGATAATTCCTCGTGAAAGAATAAAAAAATTTTCAAATACTAGAGCTGCACATTACTTTAACCTATATGAATAAATGCACAATTATGGAATTCTTCATTTTTCTTTCACATCAGAGATTAGGTAACATTTCAGGGTTGTCCTTTTACCTATCCAAAACCAGACAGGTTTCTGCCCGTGGCCTTCAAAATGTGTCAGTTTCCTCTCACATCTGGGTCATCATCAGTGGGTTCCACTTTATCTTTATTATAAGGACACTAATTCAATAAATATTTCTCCTTTTTATTGTCTTAAGTGATTTAGGAAATAAAAATTAATCAGAGTTGCTTAACCTAATCCTGGCTGTTAATGACCCTTACTATGTACCAGATGGTAGTCCAGGAGCTTTATATGCATTACCTTAATCTTCACAATACTCCTATGAGATAAGTATGGCTATTATCTTCCTTATACAGACAAGAATACGAGGTACAGAGAAGTATAAAATCTTGCTTAAGGTCACACAGCTAAGTGATAGATCCAGGATTTGAACTCAGGCAGGCTGGTTCCAGAGCCAGTGCTAAGCAACAGGCTTTATTGTTTCTCAAGTAAAGGGCTTCATCATACTTATTTGAGTGTGTTATTCTTCACCTGCTTGGTGCCACTCCCTATAAGGCTGGAATAAAAATCACATCTTACCAAACACACACTGTATTCCAGAAGCTGGCAAACCTTTTCTGTAAAGGACCAGATAGTAAATCTTTTAGGCTTTGCAGGTCACTCAGTCTCTGCTGCAACTGTTTGAATATGGTACTGCAGCACAAAAGCAGCCATAGACAATATAAATGAATGAACGTGGCTTTATTCCAATAAAACTTTATTTACAAAAGCAGGCTCTGGGCCAGACTTGGCCCATGGACCATAGTTTGCTAATTCCTGCTCTAGTCTTATTCTTTTGTATTCACCCAAGTGACTTGTAACTGTTCCTGAGCACAGCTTTAGTTTAGCAGGAAATGGCTCTTATTCTTGCCTGAATGCACTGACAGCTCTTAGAAAAAGAGTCTTCCTTCTTATGTTACTTAGTCTACAGCTTTTTCTTTGCCTTTCTACTTAGTTCTCAGCCCTGGGTTTAAACCTTAGGTGCTAATTTCACATTCTTTTTAGAAAGATCAGTAGATTTTTATTATTGGAACTTCTAAATAAAACATAGATTTTTGTCATACATTTTTGTTCTCCAAATGTGAAAGAATACAGTTTTACTACCCTCAATGTCACAATGATTCAGGAAATGATCATTAATTGGAAATTAAAACCAACAGATAAAAAGTTTTTTGGAAAGAGGATATTCATTGATCTTGAAATATGACCCACAAATGAATCTGTTTATTAATTACAAAGAGAAAATGTACTTGTCAATGGAGAAATCTGGTGAGCACCACTTTAATCAAATGATCAAACTCAAAGTCATTAGTAATGGAATAAACTGGAATTACGTACCTCCATTTGTAATGTGATAGGAGTACACAGTGTTACCTATATAATATTTTTGCCTAAAATGTTTAACTTAAATCTAATCATGAGGAAATAATCTGACAAATCCAAATTGTGGGACAGTCTATAAAATAATTAGACCTAGATTTTGGAGAAAACAAAGAAAAAAGTTGAAGCCTGTTTTGGTTTATATGAAAAAATATATGACACCAAAGTGCAGTGGATGAACCTTGATGGGACCTTGAATCTAAAAAACTGTAACACATTTTTGGAACTTGGAATGTATATTAGATGATATTTTGAGTCAATATTAAATTTCTTTTGGAGAATGCTGAAGGCAATTCAATATTTCTGCCCCCAAAGAACTCATCTATTAGGTGTAGAGAGACTAATAAGCAAATAGTCACACTAGAACATCTTTGAGTTTCTCTATCCATAGATAATCATTCTTTAAATTAATATATGAAAAACAGAGACTCCACAATAAGGCACATAGTTACTAGAAAGTCAAGTTTGGACCCAGCTATTATCCATATGAAATATAGTCTAATAGAGAAGGTAAGAAAAATACCTAAGTCATACTCTACCTTGGATTTTATTTAAATTCTCTATGGGATTTAAAATAAAACACCAACGGGATTCCTCCCCCCCACCAAATATCAAGAGAGATAACATACAATTAGGTAAGGTAAAGCTTCAAGGAAAAAAGACATTTAGAAATAGATCTTGAATAAAAGCCAGGATTTTAGCAGGCAAATATGGGAGGAGAAGTGTTCCAAAAGCACAGAGGCAGGAAGAGGCCCGTTCCTGAGAGCATAAGTGATCCAGTTTACTTGAGGCACAAAAGACAGAAGAGTAGGTAAAAGTCACTTATGTGGAGGTCGTTGAATGCTACGCTAAGAAGCAAGCATTTAATTCGACCATCAATGTTTTTAAATGAAGCAGTACTTTGACTTGAGTTATTATTTTAGGATAATTAATCTAGTAAAAGTATACTGATGGAAGCAGATTGAAAACTGAAAATAAGGAGAAAGAGTTAGGTGATATATTGATCTTTTTATTGTTACCATAACAAAATAATTACAGATGGAGTGGTTTAAACAACAGAAATTTATTCTTTCAAAGTTTTAGAAGTTAGCAGTCTGAGATCAGGGTGCCAGCAGGGCTGTGTTCTGGTAAGGCTCTCTTCCTGGCTTGCATAGGGCCACCTTCTTGTTGAGTCCTCACATGGTAGAGAGAGAGAGCTCCAGTCCTTTTGCTATAAGAACACCAGCCCCATTGGATTAGGGCCCTACTTTTATGATCTCATTTAATCTTAACCGCTTCTGTCAAGACCCCACTTCCAATACAATCATATAGAGGGTTAGGGATTCAACATATGAACTTTGTGGGGGAGACACAATTCAGTTCATAGCAGGTGGTTACTTTTACTAAATAACATAGAAAAATAAAATTATCTAAATTTGGATAATAACAATAGGAATAGAAGGAAAAGGCAAATGCTAGATATAGATTTAAGTGATAGGATTTAGTAAATAAAAGTGAGAGGAGAGGATGAAACAGCAAGGAAGAGAAGAAAAAGCCAAAACCAACTTCAAAATTCTAAGTTAGCATGACCGGTTGCCACTACTAGAAACTGAGAATGAAGTACTAAGAAGAAAGAGAAGCCAGGTGTGTGCAGGACTGGCTGCACCAGTGTAGGATCTATGCAGCACAACTGGGCCCTGCTCTTAGAAGGGAGGTGTGTGTTGTTTAGTACTCTGCTGTCACTGTCTTGAAATTCTTAATAATTTTGTCCTTGAACTTGTGTTTTGTAAGTGAAGTTCATTAGCACAATGGAGCATGTGAATGAGCAGATTAGATACATACAAATACCTGCTGCTCTTTGCTACCCCATTTGCCTGTAGCCTTCGTAGGGCCCATGAGCACAGAATTCTAGTGCACTTACAATGTGTGAAGTTCAATGAGACTTGAAGCAAGTGAAAGGCAAGCATATTATGCCTATATGCTTGAGTAAATTGGGGAGGAGAGAGCTGACATGTCCAAGAGGACACACCCTCCCTTTGAACCAGAACTTAACGTCAAACACAGAATGACGACAACGGCATTCTAAGAAACATGATGAGCAAGGAATACTATCATCTCCTTTCTTATTCATGTGATTTCTATTACTAGCCACTCACTTAAGCTAAAGATGGGGACAAAGTAGGAAAGGAGAAAATAGGGTAACACATACCTTCCTTTTCCTTGGAGTCCTTCCTAACTCATCAGTAAGTCAAAGGTACACAATGTTGATAGGATGTGTGTGGATCAAGAAGTGAAATAAAAACAGTTAAATTAGTTTTGCATAACATTTCCACTGTTCTGTTAAGAACAAATGCATATGCATGTACACAAATTGTGTAATTTCTGTGATTCTGCATACATTAAATGTTCTATTTTTGTTTGAAACTAGCATTGCACAACATAAAGATAAATAGTAAAATACATGTTAATCATTAAAAATTTTAATTTTTCTTTACCTAGGATGACATTAACCATCAAATAAAAACGCCATGACAAGTTGAAAGAGAGACCACAGAAGAAAGGGAAAAGCTTTATATTTCAGTACATTTAATGGCACTTTGTCAACAAGGGACCCCTCGTTTTTATTTTGCACTGGGCCCCACAAATTATTTATCTGGCCCTCAGTGTGTGTGTGTGTGTGTGTGTGTGCGTGTCTATGTGACAAGAGAAAGAGAGAGGAGTAGAGACGGAAGGCACATATGCAAGTGTTTCAACTCAAATGACATATATAAACCTAGCATGTGCCAGATACAAAACTGAAGAAGACAGATTGTACTTTGGTGAGTAGAGAATAATGAGTCAAACTTAGGACTTGTTGAGTTTAAAATAACAGCATAATTTTCAGGTGGAAATATCTTAAAAAATAGCTGGGCATGCATGTGTGGTGCTTCTAAATGACATTATGGTAGAGATATAAATTTTAAAATGAATTGCATAGAAGTAGTAGATGTTTTAATAGCAACAAAAATATGAAAAACATGAGAATAAGCTTTAAAATAAATGTGCCTTATTTATTTGAAGAGAATGAAAAACCCTTCTGAAGGATACAAAAGAAGACTTGAACAAATGAAAAGCATATCGTGTTCTTGGATTGGAAGGCTCAGCATCATAAAATGTCAATTCTTCCTAAGTTAATCTGCAAATTTAAGCTGATCCCAATAAACAGAGCATTAAGAACTTTTAAAATTTAGAAATAGACAAGCTGATTTTTTTTTTTTTTTTTTTAGTCTCACTCATCATAGCTCACTGCAACCTCACACTCCTGGCCTCAAGTGATTCTCCTACCTCAGCCTCCTGCTGCGCACCATCATGCCTAGCTAAATTTTCTATTTTTTGTAGGATCTCACTCTTGCTCAGGCTGGTCTCGAACTCCTGAGCTCAAGCAATCCTCCTGCCTTGGCATCCCAGAGTGCTAGGATTACAGTGTGAGCCACCTCAACCAGCTGAGACAAGCTGATTCTAAAAGTTCCTATGTAAAAATATATAAATAAGAATAGCCAGGAAAAATTCTGAAAAGAAGAGAAATAGGAAGGACTTTCTATTATATAATATAAAGCTATGGTCATTAAAATAGTTTAGAGCATGTTCATCAATAAAACAGAATGTCCAGAAATAGACCACAAAACATGCAAGGAGATGATAAAAGTGGCACTTCAAGAAAAGGTAAAATTATTCAGTGAATGATATGGGGAAATGTGGAGAGCAAGCTGGAAAAAAAAAATAGATTTCTACCTGACACTTAACATGTAAATGAACTCCAGATGGATCAAAGATTTAGAAACGAAAATGAACCCATAAAAGTACCAGAATAAAATATGGAATAATTTTATTTTAATTAATATCAGCATCGGAAGGGAAGCATGACACAAAACTCAGAAGCCAGTAAAGAAAAGATTGGTGAGTTTGACTTATATAATAATCACAAACTAAAACCATCCTATATAAACTAAAACTAAGGAATAACATATGCAACATGTATGGGAAGCAAATTGCTATAAATTAATAAGAAAAAGGACCAGCTATTCCATACAAAATAGGAGTGAGTGGCTAAAGGATATTAGAAAATACTTTAATAAAAAAGACCCTGGGCAGAGTGGCTCATGGCTATAATCCTAGCACTTTGGGAGGCTGAGGCGGGAGCATCACTTGAGCCCAGGAGTTGGAGGTTGCTGTGAGCTAGGCTGACGCCACTGCACTATAGCCTGGGCAACAGAGCAAGACTCTGTCTCAAAAAAAAAAAAAAAAGATTAGAAAAAAAATTAGCCAGGCATAGCTACTCAGGCGGCTGAGGCAGGAGAATCACTTAAGCGCAAGAATGTGAGGTTACAATGAGCTATGATTGGGCCACTGGACTCCAGCCTGGGCAACAGAGTAAAATCCTGTCTCTAAAAGAAAAAGAAAAAGAAAAAAAGAAAAGAAAAGAAAAAAAAGAACAATGTACATATTTGTACATTTGGGTGGGGAAATTATACACACATACACATACATACTTATGTATGCACTCAGATAATTGCAAATGCATAGAATATGCTTAGATGGCTCCACAAAAGATTGTTAATAGTTTCTCTCCCTTAGGAGATGTCCTCATCTCTGAGAACATCCTCCCAAACCCTGCTCCTCTGCCTTGTATACCCTCTTTCTTCTAATGGGACTGTCATTCACTCACTTCACCATCTTTCACACCTGCCTGCCTTCTTCTTAGAGCAGATCCTCATCAAGCTTCCTAAGTGGTCTCCTATCTCTCGTTTTATAGCCTCCCAATCCAGCCTCCATCTTCCTACAAAAGTGTTATTCCTAAATTACCAATATATTAAGACAGAGAAAAAGGAGGAGGAGAACCTTGTTAGCACCTTGTTTTGTGCCTATAAAATAAAGTCCAAATTCCTTTGAATGAGTTCAAAGTCTTCTATGATTTTGCATTGCCTTTCATTCTAGCCATAATGCCCATCTTGGTTCCTACGTTCCAGACATACCAAACTGTTTGCAGTGCCCTCAGCACACGTGGATGCTTTACACCCCTGTACCTTTGCTCATGTGCTTCCTCTGCTAAGAATGATGCTATAGCCTCCTCCCATCCACCTGGTAAACACTCACTCTCTTTCAAGAAAACGCAAGTGTAAAGCCTTTCCTGACTTCCCCAGGTAGAGGTAATAGTTCTGTAACGTGTGGTTCCACTTTTTCCTTTACTGCTTTATTTCACTAAGTTGTGCACATCTTCTTTGATAAGTAGACTGCACACTACTTGACATCAGACAAAATATCTTATCTTTTTATCCCCAGGGCTTAGTGTAGAGAATAGTAAAAACCTAATAAATGTTTGTTGACTAAAAGAAAAAGGGATGAGTGCTTAACAATCTCAAGCACTATATAGAGCGAAGAGAGGAAGCAAATTCATTGAATATGATAATTAAGCAATAGTTTTTAATTTTGAAAGAACTATTTCCCTTGATTTAGTAGGAAGGCAGCAAGCAGTGAATGAATGGCGATCATTTCAAGTGTAGATATTTTTCATCCCCCAAGAAATTTGTCACTGAATGAAAGGGGGAAAAGAAGATAACAGTTCAAAAGAATTCTTTGAATTTTGTTTTTTATAAATAATAGAAACTTAAATATGTTTGTGGGCACAGAAAAAAAAACCACCCACGGGACAATTCTGATGTCACATGGCAAGATTCCTTTTACAGGAAGATTTTAGTCCCATCTTAAAACATGCACATTGTAAGTGGTTCCACAGTTTAAGCATTATATTTATTATTGATAACTAGGATCAGGAACTTCCGCTGGCTCTGCTATTTTCCCAACCCCCTCCTCCCCCTTCCCCAAAGGAGGAAATACTGAGCAGCTCAATCTAAGATTTGGTGAGCCAGGGTCAGTGTGCATGAGCCTGTGGGTTTTATCTTCTGCGCACCTGCTCGCTGAGCTGCTAGGCACGTGTTACAGGCTTTCTCTTTCTCTCTTCCTAGTAATCTAGTGTGACAATTTCCACAACTCTTAACCTTTCGTATATTTCATCTGCTTTCTCTGCTGCATTCTGTACCATTTATTCAGGTTGGTCCTCTAATTTGCCAATATTTTTATTCAGCTGTGCCTAATGTGTATCTTAACCAATCAATTGAATTTTTTTTTTTACTTGACAATTCTATATATTTTTTGAATTTCTAAAAGTTTTATTTGGTTTGTTTTCAAATTTACCTGGTCTTATAGGAGAGCCTCTTATTGCTTGCTTATTTTTTGGGTTTTCATCTTTTATTTTTTTAAATACTTCATAATAGTTGTTTCCTATTCTTTGTCTGATGACCCCATTATTTGAAACTCCTGGGGAACTAATTGGGATCTTGGTTCATGATACTCTTATGAAGTTGTTTGCTTATATTTTTTATAACCATTGATTATGAACTCCTATTTAGTTGATATTCATCTGTGGGAATACGGAAGACCTAACCCGAGGATGTGTTTTTCTAAAACTCACCTTCTGTGTGGAGCCACATGCCCTACTAGTGACCTGGGACCACTGTAGCCCCTTCCAGGTGTCTGGCTTCATGAGAGAGCTGTTTCCCATTTGCTCCCCTCCTTGCCGTAGGTCCTTTCTCTGGGTCACTCTGCCCTGGTGGCTTCCAGGCCACTATTTCACTTTCTTTCCCCCCAAGCTCTGTGAGCCTAGAAGTGCATGGCATTATTGTTTCGTAGCAAAAGATGCCCTTCTCCCATTTTCTGGTGAACTCCTTCCAATCAGGTGCTCCTCTCTCACCATTCCATCAAAATTGCGTTTCCTAAGGTCACCAGTAACCTCTGTGTTACTAACTGCCACTTCTCAGCCTCATCTTATTTGTTGCGTCAGTCTTTTTATACTGCCATAACAGAGTACCCGAGACTGGGTAATTTATAAAGAACAGAAATGTATTTCTCACAGTTCTGGAGACCAGGAAGTCCAAGGTTAAGACACTAACAAGTTCAGTGTCTGTGAAAGCCCACTCCTCATAGATGGTGCCAACTAGGTGTCCTTCCTTGGTGGAAGTGTAGAAGTACAAAAGAGACTTTTATAAAGACACTAATCCACTCATAAGGGCAGACCCTTCATGGCTTAATCCCCTCCTAAAAGTCCCACCTCTTAATGCTGTTGCATTGGGGATTAAGTTTCAATATGAGTTTTGGGAGGAACACAAACATTCAAACCGTAGCACTTGCTGTGATGGTTAATTTCATGTGTCAAATTGGCTGGGCCATGTTGCCCAGATATTTGGTCAAACTTTATTCTGGATGTTTCTGTGAGGGTATTTTTGGATGAGATTTACTTTTAAATCAGTGGACTTTAAATAAAGAAGATTGCCCTCCACACTGTGTTGGGGCCTCATCCAATCATTCAAAGACATGAATAGAACGAAAGACTGACCTTCCCTGAACAAGAAGACATTCTGCAGCAGAATGTCTTCAGACATGGACTGCACCATCACATCTTCCTGAGTCTCCAGCCTGTCCACCCACCATGCAGATTTGGGACTTGCCAGCCTCCATAATGGCACAAATCAATTCCTTAAAATAAATCTCTCTGCACACATCCTGATGGTTCTGTTTCAGGAAAAGCCTGACTAAATCACCTGCCCTATTAGCAGCATTTAACAGAGTTGATAATTCCCTCTTCTTTGAAACACTTTCTTCCCTTGGCTTCCAGGGTAACACACTGTCCTGGTTTTTCTCCAACTTCACTGGCTACTCCTTCTCAGTCTCATCTTCCCAGCATCTAAACATTAGAATGTACCAGAGTTGAGTCTTCAGACCTCTTCTCTACACGTGTCGATCTCACTGAGACTCATTGTTTTAATATTGCATGTACACTGATTCAACAACAAATTCCAAATGTGCATTTCTAGTCCAGACCTCCTCCTTTAACTCCAGGCTCACATGTCCAGCTGCTTATTCTAAATTTATGCTTATTGTCTGATAGGCATCTCAAAGTTAACAATTCCAAAACAAAATTGTTGAGCTCCCCCTCTCCCTCAAACTGCCCCTCCTCACAATCTTCTCCATAATAAATGGAATAGTATCATTCTAATTACTCAGGCCAAACACCTCTGAGTTATCCCTGGATTTCTCTGGTTTTCTCCTAGCCCATATCCAACCTGTCAGGAAATCCTGGTGCTCTATCTTTGACATATAACCAGAACCTAAGCCCTTCCTCCTACCACCCCTGCTGCCGCCATGCTGGGCCAAGCCACCATCGTGTCTGTCCTGGGTAGTATTCTCACTTCTCAGCTGGTCTCTGTGCTTCCACCCATCCCTCAAGGCATTCATTCTGGCTGCACTCAGCAACCAGAGTGAGTCTTCATGTTTTACTTATTTATTTTTTTGAGACAGGGTTTCCCTCTGTCACCTGGGCAAGAGTGCAATGGCATCATCATAGCTCACTGCAGTGTCAAACTCCTGGGCTCAAGTGATCCTCCTGCCTCAGCCTCTCTAGTAGCTGGGACTATAGGTGTGCAACCACCGTGCCCAGCTAATTTTTTAATTTTTTGTAGAGATGATGTCTCGCTCTTGCTCAGGCTGGTCTTAAACTCCTGGCCTTAAGCGATTCCTGCCTTGGCCTCCCAGAGTGCTAGGATTACAGGCATGAGCCACCATGCCTGGCCCAGAGTGAATCTTTAAAAATACAAACCCCACCTATCACTCCTCTGCTCAAAAATTAAAGTTTTTCAACTTGCTCAGAGCCAAAGCCTCAATCTTTAGATTTCCCTAAAAGACTCTACACAATCTCTTTCCCCTCACCCTCGTCCCCTTTATCTCTTGCCCTGGCAGGTCTGATCTCACCTCAGGGCCTTTCATTTGTTGTTTCCTCCACTTGAAATGCTCTTCCCACAGATGAACATCCCCATAGCTCCCTCCTTCATCTTCTTCAGTCTTTGCTCAATGGTTACCTTCTTGGTGAGGCCTTCTTAATCACCCTACCTAAAATCCAACCTTCCTCTCATTCTCTATTGGTTCTCCCTCCTTTACTCTTCTCCATAGCATTTATCTGACACCTGCACATTTTACTTCTTTATCCAGTTTTCTGTCTCCCCCTCACTGCAATAGGAGACCCATGAAGGTAGGAATTTTTTGTTTTATTTACTGCAGTAGTCTCAATTCCCAATACAATACTTCAAAATTATAGGCACTCAATAAATATTTGTTGAATGAATTAAAAAATGACTGTAAATACTCATTCTTGGAGAGAGTATAAGAGACAATCTCTCTTGTGGGGCACAGTATAATTTGTGCAATATTTTTAGAGATTTTGTGTCCTTCAGTGAGCCATCAGCTCTGACACAACCAGTGCATTTTGCACCTCAACCTGCCTGTCTTCAATGATGATTGACATTCCCTGCCTGTCCTCTGCAGGCTGTTGAGATTGCCGCCCCTGCCCCACAGGTGCTTCTCATTTTGATCCTTCCCTCAAATGATCTTGTGTTCATGCAGCCACAGAAAGAATACTCACAATTCTCCTCCAAACAGCATGTTCTTTAGTGCCTCTCAGCTACTGTATATACACTCTTTCTTCTGCTTTTTCCCCCTTTTCTCAGCCTAGATAATGATAACTTTTCTTCTAGACTCAGTTCAAATGTCAATGCCTCAGTGAACCTGTCACCAGACACCCTGGCAGTGACTCTGCTCAGGGTCCTGGTAACATTTTGTGTAGAATTTAATTACAACTGTAGTATGTATCATGTTGCATTGAGTGTTTGTTCGAGTTCCTGCCTCCCAATTAGACTGAAAGCAAACTCATGACATCCTTATCTTTGTCTCCCGGTCTCTAACGCAGTGCCGGCACTCCAGTTTCGGTTGCGTGAACAAAGAAATCATTGAATGTCTTTTCCTATGTTTCTTCTCACACTCATCTAGATTTTTTCCAAGTAAACTGTTTAAAAGTCTGCGCTGTGATGTTAGAATGACACAGCTTCCTGGATACAACCAAGTGGAGCCTGAACACAGAATCTCTAAACACTTCCAGAGTCGCACAGTCTCGCTCGGAAGCATCTAGGCACAATTTCTTTGCAGACAAGACACCCAGGGTTGTTTGTTGGGAGGGTAAGCTGAGCAGCAGCAACAGCTCTTGCCCAAAATTTGATGCTGTCCTTTAAGTGGAGAAGTCTAGATGATTTTTTTAATCCGTAAGAATGGTAATAGATTGAATTGCATAATTTTTTACATAAAAAGTTAAGGTTTCAGATAAAAAGGTAACCTAGGGCCCACTTGGTGGCCTCCCTTTCTTCAAGTCCTCAAACAGAACATACTTTTTTCATTTCGTTTTTTCCCCTAAACCTAAGACAATATTAACAAGGCCTGAAGCTAGCTGGTGTCACATGTTTTGAGCACACTGATCCCTAGTGCTGGAATCAAGTAATTCCACACCCTAAGAAGTGGCTTTAACCCAGGATGACACAATCTGTATTTGTCAAATCGCCAATTTAAGAAAGAAAGAAATTGTTTAAAGGCCCTTTGTTACATAATAATGTTTTATTCAGAGGGAGAGGAAAAGTTGGACTGATACAAAAGGCAATTCTTTCCATTTTCCACTTTATCCCACAACCAAATCAATTCTTCACTTCTGTGCTGCTAGTGACTCCTCAGACTTCCTGCATCGGACTTCTCACAAGCTGCCAGTCAGCCGCTGGTCACAGAAGAGTTTCACACACCTCTCCAGGGCAGCTGGAAAGAGTGACAGAGTGGAAGAAGCCTGGCAATGGGTGGAGATTATTTTTAAATGCGTTCCGTCCCTATTTTGCTCAAGAACACAGGATTTTTTTAAAAATGTAGATAAACAAGAGAGTCATTTCTGACCACCAGAGAATTCAAGCTAAGCTTTAGTCTCTGGCTTCAGATTTTAAGAGTCCAGAGCAGAACACATTGCTTGATGGCTGAGGTAAATATTCTTGACCTTTGTATTCAGACTGATGACTAGAACACACTAGAAAAACAAAGGGGAACCTTATGACTTGGACCAAGCTTGTTTTTAACATTCTTTTCTGTCTTACTAATATCTAGGACCTAGCCCCATATTGAAATACCATGTAACAGAAACTTAAGAACTTTCTCTGTAGCTTAGCTAATACCTTTTTAATGAGACCTGAATATTTCACTGTGCAGATTGAATTTGACAATTAAGTCTTTTTATCCCTTCAACTTTGCATAAAATATTTTTAGATTTAAATTTTTGTAATGCAAGTAATAGGCAAAAATGCTCTGATCAAGCAAAATTGTATTTTCCTACCATAATCAAGTATAAATTGAAGGGTCTTTCTGGACTATGGTTTTAAAGAAACATTAACAAACCAGACAAAAGTACTTACATATAGGGTTTTTAATATAAAATGATGAGACTAGGAGTAATTTACAACATAATTTTAATACTTGAGTGGATGATAAAATATTTCACAAAAATCACCTTTCTGGTGTGAGGCTTCAAGAAGCACACATCTTCAGTGAACAGCTATTGCTTTAATCTGCCTATTACCACTTTTTCTCTCTCTGGTGGTAATGCCCCTGTCTCCCTTGGGGTAAACTTTCTCCCATGATGGAAACTGACAGTGAAAATACTCAGCCCCCTCCACCCCAGGCTAATCTTGTTCTACTGGGTACAGTGTTCCAATGTTCATGTGACCCAAAATAACAGCCACTCCTGACATTTTTTACATGAACTATCCACAAAGCTGGAGAATGTACGTACAGCCAGTGCTACCTGGGTCTCTGTTCCTTATAGTCCAAAACAAACTGATTTGCTGCTGAACAAATTGAAGACAAATCCAGGAAGAACAGATTTGAGAGAAGGGACAAAAAAAAAAAAGATGCTGATTTGTTTGGATCTCTGAAATCCCCAGAAATGCAGTTCTTCCTTCAATGCTCTGAGCTACCTCAGTATTGTTCCAGAAAATCCAGCGTCCTTCCACCCTAATCCAGTTCAAATTGGCTTTGGCACTTGCAACCAAGGAGTTATATGACTCAGGAACATGCATTTGGGCAAATACTGTATTCACATTTAATGGTACTTATTGAAGAGAGCTATAAAAATTGGCACAGTTTACTGTATTCTTTGCATAATATATCTTATTATATTATGTAATATATTGCCAGAAGCATTTAAATCCATTTGCCTGAACAATTTGCTTTTCATTTGACCTCCCTTGTTAATCTCTATTACAAAGTTTATATTAATTAAGAGTGACAGCAAATTGATCACTGAAATTAGGGGCTTAGCCTGAAATTTTATTTCATTTTCTGTAATTCACAATACTTTTAAAGTACTTTTGATGCTTAAGACGTAATTTTGTATTATGTCTAAATTATGTACCACATCTATTTATACACATACAGATGATACCATACATATTCAAATACTTTCCAAGACTCATGTCAACTAGTAGTTAGGAGGCCTAGATTCTAGTGTTTGATATTTTGTTAACTAACTTCTCTGGATCTCAGGGATAAGAGGGTGTTGGAATCGACAAGGTGTCTTCCAGCTTTAAAATCTTGATTACATAACTAGAAAAAGAAATCAGTCTTGTAAGGAAAAGGTTTTGCTAATTTTACAAAAAATCAGACACTGTTTTTTACTCTTTCCTTTGGACAGTTTGCCAAAAACATTTTGTGAAAGTGTGATTGGGGCTGGTGGGGAACACTTGATACAAGTGAAGACAAACTATGTTGGCCTTGGAAAAATTCTATTGTCTAAACACTCCAAGTACTTTGGCCTAGATAATGAACTAACAGGAGGCCAAAACAAACAAACAACAACAGCAACAGAAAAAAAAAAAAAAAAAACCTTTAAATTGTCATTTATATAATTTCAGAATCATGAAAGCATTAATATATTTTTTAAAAAATACCAGATCTTTTTAACTGTCTCAGTGAAAGAGAGAAATTTTAAGCTGGGAATTAAAATGTCAAATCAGTCAAAACTGATAAATTGGGTACTCAGAGTAATTTCTTCATAAAATTATTAAATATTTTTCTTAAGATTCAATAATATATTAAATGTACATTTTTAAAATGAATGCTATATACCTTACTATTTTAAAATATACTTTGACAATTTTCAAAAAATGTTTTTGAAATGTTAAAGAAATAGTCCCAAATTTCCATTTTTGTTTTGCCCATAGAGGGTACCACGAGTTACAGGATTAAGAATACCAATCCAATGCTGCAGTTTTGGCACCACTATCTCATAGCTTTGTGACTGTGGTATGTTAGGCAATTTTGGTTGCAAGATATAGAAACCCAACCATGTTATCTCAGGGAATAGGGTGTCAGAGTTTGGTTTTTGTTCATTTGGTTTGTAAAGAATACATATGGAAATTAGAAAAACTGAAATCCCAGCCATGATATCAAGCTTCCAAAAAAAAAAAAAAAAAAACAGAAAAGTTAACAACCAAGGAGCCTAGGAGGAGAAGAATGAAAGCTGAATTGGGCTTTCTGGAACACAGAATTTGAGGGTGTTCAGAATCCAAGGCATAAGTGGGAGTTTGCGGTCCTTTCTTTATAGAAGGGTTCTCATCTTATTAATAGTTAGTGGAACATCCCGATCATCTGAGATTTTTGAGGCATCCATCCACAAAGGTTCTGGTAGTTCATCTGGGGAAGTGCCTGGCTCATTTTGTTTTTAAAGAGCTCCCAGCCAGGTTTTGGATGCCCTGTTCTATGTGTTACCTGATTTTACTGCTCTTTCCCTTGGTGTGGGCTTCACCATTGCCCTACCACTAGTTGGTTCCCTTAGCTTCTATTCTTCATGTCTTTTCTTTTCCACAGGCACACTGCTTCAGATCCTTCAAGCCTTAGCTCGAATGCCACCTTCTCAGTGAGGCCTTCCCTGTTCCTGTTACTAAAAATTGCACCCTACCTCCCTGGTACTTTTGAGTCCCCTTCCTTGCATTATTTTTATCCAACATTTATTGCCTTCTAATATACTATTTGATTTACTTGTTTGTACTTATTGCTCGTCCCATCCACCAGAATGCAAAATCTATGAGGCAGAATTTTGTGTATTTTGTCCATACTATATGTCCAGTACCTAAAACAGAGGAGATGTGTAATATATACTTGTTGAATGAATGAGTGAATGAATGTGTGGATGGATGCTCTCTGCTTAGTCATTGATTGACATTAATTTCTGCTCACTGGTGATCTACAGGGCACTTCCCACCCATGGCCAGCCTCTGTGCCTCCCTTTGTAGTCAGCTTCCCCAGTTGATTATCTGATTGGACCAGCTTTTTGGGACTGAACTTTTTTTCCCAGGTCATTTTTTTGAATGGTTATGACTTGGCTGTTTATAAGTTAGTGCCCAACCAGGGGCAGTCAACTGTGATTTAGGGATTACACACAAAGCACAAAAGAGGACTTCCTGGAGCCACCCCTTCAGCAAGTACTGTGGGAGGGGCAGTTTCTCCAAGAAGGTGACTTTGTTGCTGGGTGAATGTTCGCAAATTACCTAACCCTGCTGAGCTCCAGTAAAGTGGCAGTAACACCAGCCTGCCTGACACTGAGCATCTTCAGAGGTTCAAGTGAACAACTGTATGAAATTATGCACATAAAATGTGTTTTCAATTTAATTTATTATAAAAATAAAATGAATATGAGAAGTTATATAATTTTAGATGACAACTAAATGGGCCTTAAAATAAAGCCTAAGGGAAGTTGTAGGGGAGCAATTAGGAATTTAGAAACTTGTTGCTTAAAGTGCCTTTTGGATTCTTTTTCCCCACCCGTGAATGTTTTTTAAATGTTACTCTCGTTTCACATTGATTTCTAGTTGGCAGGGGCTTCTGGTGCGTAACTTCCAAAGTGGTATTTAAAGGGAATAAATGCAAAGATCTGTGCTCAGTTTCCAAAAACAAATTGCAAAATACAGGTTGGAGGAAATATGGTCTGATAGCTATATATATGTTAAAGACTTAAAAAAGATTTGGGGGTATTTTTATTTGTTTTTAGTTGTTGATAATACGATATTTATGAACAATATGGGATGGTAGAAAATAATGTGATATCAAGCATGAATATCATTTTGAAATATCATCATTAGAATGCAGAAAATTGTACTCCTCTACTCCTCTCTTTATACTTGGAATATTGGATTCAGTTCTAGGCACCACATTTTAAGAGGCACTCGAGTATGTTTAGATCAGAGAGTATGGAGGAGATGAAGACAGGTGTGAAAAAGCACATACTGTGATTGTTGACCTCAAATGTTTACAAGCCTGTGAAAGGGGAATGGGGCTGTTCTGTACTTAACAAATGTTACTACTAGATTCAGATTCACTGGGCACTTTAATACACATTGTGTTCATATTTATAATAATGATTTAAGGTGCTATGATTCTTATTTTTCCCTTTCAGGGTTGAACAGACTTATACTTGGTTTGGTGCTTTTCCAAGGTCACACAGCTAGAAAGTTACAGAACTAGAATTTGACCACATCACTTTGAAGTTTAAGATCAATTGTGTTTCTACCAATACTATCTACCTACCAGATTTTTTTTTTTTTTACAAATTACCACAAATTTTGTGGCTTAAAACAACCTGCATTCATTCTTTTATAGTCCTAGAGGTCAGATGTCTAAAATCAGTTTTAGTGGGTCAAAATCAAGGAGTCAGCAGGGCCATGCTCTCTCTGGAAGCTCTAGGGGAGAATCCATTGTCTTGTCTTTTCTAGCTTCTTGTGCTGTATTCTTTATTCCTTGGCAAGGCAATGGATCCTCCCCTGGAGCTTCCAGAGCTCCCATTCCTTCCTCATCCAAGCCAGAAGCATAGCATCTTGCTTCAAGTTACCACCTTGCCTCCCTCATCTATGTGAAATCTTCTCTTTCCTTCTTAATAAGGACATATTATTATATTTAGGGCCTACCAGGATAATCTCCCCAATTCAAAATCCTTAATCATATCTACAAAGTCCTTTTTGCCAGATAAGGTAACATTCAGAGGTTCCAGAGACAAGGCAATGGGTATCTTCGGAGGCCATTTTTGATTTTTTTTTTTTTATTTCAGCATATTACAGGAGTACAAATGTTTAGGTTATGTATACTGCCTTTGCCCCACCTGAGTCAGAGCTTCAAGCATGTCCATCCCCCAGACAGCGCACTGCATCCATTAGGTGTGTATATACCCATCCCCTCCTCCCCTCTCCCATCTACCAAATTTATAGGGAGAAATATTTCAGTTCAACGCAGGGACTAGCAGGATTGTTCAAAGATGAATACTCCTGTAAGGTAGTAAGTGAGTGGTTCCTTATCACTTGGAGTTCAAACATATACTGGACAGCTACTTTGCAAGGATCCAGTAGTTCCTTCATTTTATATATAGATACACAGATATAGATAGACAGACATACCACAGAGCTGAAGGAATCCCAGAAGTAAACCTAGTGAATTGAAGTGATTGAGCTGTGTTAATTCAGTAGTTATTGGAAAATATGGCACCCAAACTTCATTCTCTAAATTTGCAGTCTAGTTTTTTCTATTATAGCAATTACCCCTCACCTAATAACTAGGTAATACAATAGGGTATGGAAAGAGGAAGGGCAGGGATATTTTGTGAGTTATTATTATATAACGGATTGTTTGGCATGCTCTTACTTTATTAGGATAAGCAAAGAATGTGAGTGGTAGTTGGAGAGGGTTTAAAATGATAAGCAGTGAATGCCACATAGTAGAGAAAAGAACAGAATGTTGTGGAAGGTTAAGGAAGGAAAGGACTGTGGATTTTATTGAGTTTCCTATTTGTTGGCATGGGTCATGATTTCAACCCTTCAGCAAACAGTTAAAGGGAATCTTCTTTGTGCTGAGCACTGTGCTATGCTCTGGGGAGCCAAAAATGAACTAGATGAAATCTCTATCCTTTTAAGGAAAACACAGTCTAGGAAGAAAAGATCACCATGTAAAGCAGTGGGGAAAAAAGAAAGTACTAAGAATTATCATAGAGAATACTGTAGATGAAAGGTTCTATGAAAGCAGAGAGGAAACAATATTTAGTTGAGTCTAAGTGTGTAGGGTGAGGATGTTGGTGTGGTGGAAGGAGGGGATATCAGGGAAGATTCCAGGGGGATGTGATTTACTATCATCATTATCTTGAAGGACAGTAGGAGTTCACCTGGTTAAATGAGGGATAGATTTCAGATGGGGGAGACTTACAAAAGCAGAGACAGAGCCTGTTAAATCTGTGTGTGATATGGGGCTATGTTAGGAGTTGTAGCTGGAGCAGGAGAGGTCAAGGGATCAGATCATAAACGGCCTTGTATGAGTTTGAACTTGATTCAACCAGGTGGAGAGCGTCTGATGGATTTTAAAGAGAGATGTGTCATGCTCGGCCTTGTGTTTTTGGGTCATTCTCTGGTAGTTCTATGGAACTGAAGCAGAAGTGAAATTAGAAAGGCTTGACCTAAAGAGTGGCAAAGAAGCTGAAGTGGTGCAGACTGTTCGTCACAGATTTCAGAGGAAGAATTCATACTTGGGCTTTTAAATCAGAGTGCTTCAGTAGAGAGAAATTTGGTTCCCTACTTGTTGGAATAGCAAGATTTTATCAATGGAATTAAGCGATACTGAAGTGAGCGCAGAGTGAGTAACATGGAAGTCCTGGGATTGGAACCACATGGCCCCTGTGATCTTGTGTGGATTCGCTAATGACTCTTTGGAACTGAATTCAGGAAATGACATAAAAATGATTTGCGCAATAAAATGAGAAGAATCAGGAGTCTGAAGTCAGTAGATTTGGAGAAAAATAACTAGGTTGGTACAGATAGGGAAGTAGCCATTATCAGAGAGCTCCGTTTGCGGATTAATTTTGCACTGTCCAATGGAAAGATCCTCAAAGCAAAACAAATGTCCTGAATCCAGTCCTCCCCCATTGCAACCCTTTCCCCTCCAGCTGCCTTCATCCTTCAGCCACACCACAGAACTCCCTCCTGGCATCTCCTGGCAGTGGGTACTTGGGAGCAAAGGAATCCTGACAAACCAAGGATGAGAATGTTAGAATGCTAAAGATCTCGGAGACCTTGTACTCGAACCTACATACTTGAGGATGAGGCCAGAGGAAACAAATAACTTGCCAAGGTGTCAAGTAGCGGGCCCTCCCTTAAGCCCAGACTTCCTGCCTTCAGGTCCAGGGCTTCTTCCACTACCCCTCACCGTCTGTCGATTCGGGCGCTCGGAGCTTGGAGAGGGGTAGGGACAGCAGGTCCACCCGGGTGAGTCAGAGTCCCCCCTCGCCCAGCCCCCAGCCTCGTTGGGACGCCCCGCCCCGCCCCCTTCCCGCGCCGGCCCGGGTCCCGGTGCAGCCGTCACCCGGGCGCGCGCGGGGTCGCGCGGACGCGGGTCGGGCAGCGGGTGCCGAGAGGTCGTTGGGCCACCCGCGCCGCCGCCCCCTGCCTGACGCACGGAGGGGCTGGGACGCGATTTGCCGCGAGTGACTGGAGCCGTCGTTGCCGGGGCCCGCTCCGCCCCCAGCCCGCCTTCCTCCCGCCTCGCCCTCCGCCTCCGCCCGCACCTCGCTAGCGTCCCCGTGTCCTCCCCAACGCCCGGGAGCCGCCGGCCGCCAGCGCCAGGGACAGCCAGGTGAGTGTGGCCGCCGCGCGGCCCGGGCTGCCTGGGCGGGAGCAGCGCGCAGGCCCCGCGGCCGGGCGGCCAGCGCGGGCCGGCGGAGGCGGTGGCGGCGTCGGCAGCGGGCCGGGCTTTCTTCCCCCGCGCGGGCCGCGGGGCGGCGGGGCTGCGCGGTGAGGGAGGGGCGCCCCCGCCTTGCCGTCCCCGTCACCCCCGCCTCGCGTCCCCGCCGCCGCAGACAAAGCGCCCGAGGTGGGAGCCCCGCGGGCCGCCCCTGCCTCCGCGCCGCCTGCCGGGTGCGGCCGCGGCCCGCTGATCCGGGCCCCGCGCTTCTCCCCTCCTGAGCGCCCTTGTTCATTTCTGGGTGAAAGGGACCCGCATCGTGCAACAGGTTTGGGCGTTAATCCTTTTTTTTTCTGGCGGGTTTCGTCCTCCTGGTGTGCAGGGACCAGATGTGGCGCCCGGCAACGGGGCGAGTCCCGGTGTCCAGCGCCTGCAGCTGGCTCCTTTGTGTGACCGGTGACCAGCCCTGCCCGGTGGGTGGGGGACAGAGGCTTGGGGCCCCCGGGCTGTGCTGCGGAACCTCCTGGACACCTCTCATGGCGTGGGTCTTGGCTTTCCCCGGCCTGCAGGAGGTCAACATCCCTCCAGCCTTTGGAGGAGCCACAAAGAGGAGGGGGAGAGCGGGTTGGCCAGGGTATTTATTTATTTACAAAAGAACGATGTGTGTGTGTGTGTGTGTGTGTGTGTATATATATGTATTTATTTGCATATCTTAAGTAGACTTATATTGGAAAACAGCCGCAGTCTGACCAGTTCTTGAGGGGATGGGTGGAATTTCGCCCTGGGATGCACGATTTGGACCTGCTGGTGCTGTAACAGCCCCTGTGGTTCTCTTGGTGCTTTGACATCTTTCTCTCATACACAGACATCACCGGAGAAGTTGGGAGTGCTGTTAAGGGAGTAACTAGATAGCAGCTGTTTGACAGGTCGTCGTTTTCTTCACGTTTTTGTCTATGTCAAGCATACCCACCATGCATAGCTTGACAAGCCCTCAAATTAAAATTGCCACTCAGAATACCCCCATGTTGGCAAATCTTAATTCATGTATTTTTTTTCTTTTTTTGGCTTGCTAAATCTTATTTTCTTAGTGTGAGAGGTTTTTCCCCCAAGGAAGAATACGTAATAAAGTACAGTTTATCTTTGTTTACATACCTTGGGTCATGCCAGTACCTAGCTGGTTTCATTGGTATGTTATTTTGGTGTAACAATACTAAATAGAGGGAAGATACCTTCCTTTTGCTTTGAGCAATAAAATACTTCTTTGTTCCAGAACCAGGAAGCCTTTATACATAATACTTTTTGTGGGCAAAAGTTGGTGACTGTCTTTACCCCATGACTAAATACATGAGAAAATTCCCAAAGGGCCTAGGAAGCATTGCACAACTCTATAGATTGTTTTTATATTCCAAATTCCAGGAAATCTTTTTGTTGAATATTTATTCAAACATTCTAGACTAAATTTAACCTTAAAAATTGGGCCTACTCTAATAACTTCCCCAACATTAGAAAAATGAATTGATTGCGTGTAAAGAGTTTACCAAATGTTTCAGTCCCTGTGAGTAACAATTGAAAGAAATAATTGATGAAAAAGATTAGATGCTAATGATGGACTAGATATCTGACAGTAGAATGCAGCTCATAGAAAGTGGTAAGGAGAGGTCACCACATTTCATTTAATTGGGCTTTAGTTCATTGGTGAGCATTTAATGACATTTTAAATAGGTAATCTTACTGACATATCTGAAAATAAAATAACCACTAATTTATAAAAACAGAAAATATCACATTTTGACTTTTTTAAAAATGTACTCTATAAGGACTCCTTGAAGCTTTTTCTACATCCTAAAATCAAACTTGGTTTTAATGAAGTTCTTTTGAAGTTCTTTTGAAGAAATGAAATTAATCCAAATTTATCTGATTTGTAGAAAGTTTCTCTGGCATAGTAGTTTTACTTTACTGAAAATGCCATTCGTCTGTGTAACATCTAACTTCAAAGATCTTTTAACACTATTAAAAGCAAACAGGAGCAATCTTTGAAAAAAGTAGGATATTTACAATAAAAAATAGCAGAAATGTAAATTTCTTTAATAGTTTTCTTTGAGATATAATTTATATGCCATAGAATTCACTGTTTTAAAGTGTGCAATTCACTGGTTTTAGTATAATCACAAGATTGTGCAAACATCACTAATTCAAGAACATTTTCATCACCCTAAAAAGGAATTCATACCCTGTAGCTGTCACTGCTGTTCCCCCCTCCCCAGCACTTGGCAACCATTAATCTACTTTCTTTCTCTGTGGATTTGCCTATTCTGGACATTTCATATAAACAGAATCATACAATATAGGGGCCTTTGTTCTTTCATGTAGCATAATGTTTTCAGGGTTTGTTTATACTATACCAGGCATCAGTACTTCATTCCTTTTTATGGCAGAATAATATTTCATTATATGACTGCCACATTTTGTTTATCTACTGGGCGTTTGAGTGGTTTCCACTTTTTGGCTATTATGAATAATGCTGCTGTGGGCACTCATTTATAAGTTTTTGTATGGACATATGTTTTTAGTTCTCTTGGGTATATACCTAGGTGTGGAATTGCTGGGTCATATGGTAACTCAGTTTAACTTTTTGAGGAACTGCTAAACTGTTTTCCATATCTGCTGTACCATTTTTACATTCCTGCTAGCAATGTATGAGGGTTCCATTTTCTCCACATCCTTGCCAACACTTGTTAACGTTTGTCTTTTTTGACGATAGCCATCCTAGTGGCTGTGAAGTGGTATCTATTAATAATTGTGGTTTTCATTTGTATTTCATCTTTTCATGTTCCTAATTGGCCATTTGTATATCTTCTTTGGGGAAATGTCTTTAATTTATAATACTTTTTTAAGTTTGTGTTTTTTACATATGCATTTTTTCATTTAATCTTTTAAATAATCCTGTAAGGTAAGTTTATCCCTATTTTATTTCTAGGAAACTAAGGTGCAAATGAGTTAAATAATTTGCTGTTTTTTAACCTTACAGTTAGTAAGAGGCAGGGTCTGAATGTAAATGCAGGTCTTCTGACTACTTCCTGCATTCTTGTATTTGATGAGGCATACACAAGTTAAATTGTGTTTGTGAATTTGCTTGGCTAATCAGTGACAAAGTGGGAAAAATAAATAAAAAATCAAATGAAACTATATCGAAAAAGCAGGTGTTGTGACCACACTGCCTCATATTCACCAGATTTTATTATGTTTTTTTCAGGTAAACTCTTTGTTTTCTCCTATCCTAATGAGGTAGGTCTGATTTCCGTGTTTTCTGTGGAGAAACAGAGTCAGTGTGATTAAACCTTATAACAGTGTCTCAGTGGCATGGCTGATCCTAGAACCCCCTGTTCACTGAGACACACGTTGCACTTTCTATTCCCCTGAAACTTCCATGTTCTCTGTTTTCCCACTAATTTATTCCCTCTAATGGTAAAATAATTGAATAGTCTCACATTTTACATAAATGTTAAGATTTTTCTGGGTTAAACTGAAATTAACTTTTATTTTTGAAGAGGGCAATTTGCCAGTTTCACTTTGAAGTACAGTATTACTAAGGTAATCATTTCAGTTTTTTTGTATTACTCTGTATCAGACATATCATGCCTGTAAAATTCTCAACTCCTTAGAGGTTAGGTAGGAGCCATATGTTATTTATTCATCTTTGTGTGTCCATTGTCCAACATGTGCCTAACACGTAGCAGGGACTCTAAATTTTGTTGGGTGAATGAATACAAATGCATTTTTTTAATTAAAAAAATTATCTGCTATTCTTTTGTAGAATAAAGGTAATACAAATTCCAGGAAAAGAAAAATCTCTTTCATCTCTGGCATGACCTAAAAAATAATAAATGATAAAAATTAGAATTTGACTTAAAACTAAACACTCTATCTTGTAGAAGGAAGTGACTGTTGTAATAGGCTCTAAGTGCCTGGTGACTGGCACATGTTTGTTTTTTAAGTGCTTAGCTCAGTACCCACACATCACAGTTGTACCACAATTGTTTGTTGGATGAATGAATGACCAGTGAGTGAATAAAAGAATTAGTTTTTGCTATGACAAGCAGAGGAGATACAGAAAAGGAATATTTATATATTTTAATTGTCAAACATGATATGCATTAATTTTTATAATTCAAATAAAATTTTAAAATTCAAGTAATATGTGAGTATATAGAGTAAAAGCTGAAAATCTCCCTTCAGTTCTTGTTTTCTTCCCCTTCTGCACCTCTAAGACTACTCTTATTTCAGATAACCACAGTTAACAGTTTGAGGTTTATATTTCCAAACCTGTATCTTTGCATTTATATGTGTATGTCTGTAACAAATATACATTCACATATCCCACCATACATATATATGTTTATATTCACAACGGTTTTCTTTTACAAATAGAATCATACTAAACATGTTTCTTTGTTTTTCACTTAAATATGTTAAGACTTTTGCCTCTGTCATTCACAAGGGATAAACATAATATTTATGTTTCCTTTTACGTTTGCAATCCTAGCCTGGTTTTGGTGTCAAGATTAAGCCAACCTCCAAGGATGAATGGGAAACTTTCCACTTTTTTCTGTACTCTGGAACAGTTTAAAATAGTCTGCCCTGTAAAGGTTTACTAGAAATCACCTGACAACTCTGGGGGAGGGAGGAGATCTGAGCTGACCTTTCTCATTTTTCCTGTTTTTATTGTTCTCTCAAGTTTCAGCACTTGTTTTCTATTACCTTTTATGAGTAAATTGATGAAGGTAAATGATTAAATGAATCATTGTATGCAGGAATGTATGGGC
This sequence comes from Eulemur rufifrons, assembly GCF_041146395.1. Taxonomy (NCBI): domain Eukaryota; kingdom Metazoa; phylum Chordata; class Mammalia; order Primates; family Lemuridae; genus Eulemur; species Eulemur rufifrons. The sequence continues at coordinate 48,832,617 of NC_090983.1, forward strand.
TTTTCTTAGACCCACTTCTGTTTACTAGTTGTATAATCTTTGTCAAGTTCACTTACCCTCTTCAAAGTTCTGTTTTCTCACCTGTAAAATGGCAATAATTCCCATCTCATGGGAATCTTGAAGCTATTAAATGAGATGTGAGCTTATGTATGAAAAGGCTCAGTAGTTGCATCTAATAAAAATGAAAAAAATTATAATAAACTGTGACGTGCTATACAAATGTAAATTTGTTACCATAGTTAATATAATTATGTTTTAGCCTAATAGGAACAAACTTAAGGAGATAGGATCGTGGAGCTAGGGACGGTTTCCACTAATAAATTGGAAGGATCTGTAAAAATTCCTAGGCCATTTAGCATTTAATTCTGGTAGACAATGATTTCTAAATACCCATACTCTTTTTGAGGCAGGATAGTAGGGGGAAGCAGTGAAGTAAACAGACTTGGATTAATCTTGTGTGTGATCACTTGTTAGCCAGTGACTTTGGACAAATTAATCTCTCTCAATAAAATGGGATAACAACACTTTTATTATAGGGTAGTTATGAGGAAAGAGATTAATATAGTGCCTGGCATGGAATGAGCGTCCAGTAGTGACAAACCTAAGATACTGGGCTCTGCTATTTTAAGGCTGCTTTGTAGTAGAAAGAACATTAAGCCCTAAGTTAGAGTTTTAGTCTGTACTATATATATTTATTACCTCTGGCCTTGGACGACTCACCTAATGCTCCCATCCTTGTTTCCTCACCTATAGAGAAAGAGCAAGAGAACTAACACTTATGGAGGATCTATTTTATATGCGTTTACTAGGCAGTTTACAAACCTTATCTCATTTAATCCTCCCAGTAATCCTGTCAGATGGAGATGATTGTCACTTCCTTTTTTAATAGATGAAGAAACAAAGATGTAGGACTGAGTGGACCCCTCAGTCCTGGCCATGTTACTTCACTCATTCCAACTATCCCCTTCTGGGAATGATAGAGTGTGCCCCTACATAGGACCAACATCAAATGAGGAGCCCACTGTAAATTGAAATACTAAGTGTATAAATCAACTAAACCAGTGTAGGATGAAACTACTTACTTATTAATGATTTCCATTAATAACATACAAATAGAGGATTGTTAATGTGTTCTAATGCCTATGCTTAAGAGTAGTGATTTAAGTTAATACTCTGTGTTCTCATAATCACTTTACCTAAATAATTTATTACTTAGTCCTCCCAGTATTGCATTCCCAGTTTGACCAGATAAAGGGGAGGGGGTAGGTAATAGTCATAAAGGGGAATATAAGCTTGTTTGATAGTGGTGTGTTTGTGTTTAAGAGCTGGGAAGTATGGTTCTCTGGCAGTTTGACATTTGCAGAAACTGCAGATTCTTGGAAAGCAGAGAAAAATCTGCATTATAATTCATTGTCTTCTAGCGGACTTGGACTTGCAGTGAGTCATTTAGAAAATGAACCTGCCTTTGTCAGCTGGTTTGTAAAAAGCTATTGATTATATTCTTGAAAGATAGTAATATTGTCTTTCCTTTAATAGGGGAAAGGTTTTGCTTATGTGTTCTGTTTCACTTGATCAGATTCAGTGATATTGATTTAGTATTTTTGCAAGCTTTGTCCTAGGGATATGCAAAACAAAAAATGCTGTTGGGAGATCACAAATTAAATTATGATGCAGTAGTAGTATGGAAAGTTTAGGAATTCTATTTATTGGGGCTTCAGTTAGCATATTTGTTTAGTAGGAGTGGGAATTCCTATGTTTAGGTTAGAGAATTTTTTTTTTTGAGACAGAGTCTCGCTCTGTTGCCTGGGCTAGAGTGAGTGCCGTGGCATCAGCCTAGCTCACAGCAACCTCAAACTCCTGGACTTGAGTGATCCTACTGCCTCAGCCTCCCAAGTAGCTGGGACTACAGGCATGTGCCACCATGCCCGGCTATTTTTCTATATATATTTTTAGTTGTCCAGCTAATTTCTTTCTATTTTTAGTAGAGACGGGGTCTTGCTCTTGCTCAGGCTGGTCTCGAACTCCTGACCTCGAGCGATCCACCCACCTCTGCCTCCCAGAGTGCTAGGATTACAGGCGTGAGCCACCGCGCCTGGCCAAGAGAATTTTTTATCAGAAGAGGCTTGAATTGCACTTTGTAAATTCTCACTGACAATGAATGCTTCTTTTTTGCAGAATACAAAACACCTTGGAGCTATATGTAAGAATTAGAAGACATAGTTTTTGTCTTCGAAGAGTTTATGATCTAGTTAGGGAGGCAATGAAGGAGGAAGACAAGTTAAAAGGGCAGAAAGCTCTTAAAGCTTGTGCCTGCTCTTTGTCAAATCAATTTTGCTACATTGGGCTTTGGTAAGGTGCCATAGGTCTCTCCTGAGGAATAGTATCAGAAACAACCTAAACCTTTGAGTTGTGTAACTTGTATGTCTCGGTCATTCTTATAGGGGTTCTCTTTGCTTTATAAAAATTACTGAATAGTTCCCCTTCTCAGTACTTTTCTGTTTACCTCCTGGACTGCTTGGGTTTTCCTTTTTGTGACGGCTACTAGGAACCCAGAGCTAGATTTGTGGCCCACCCCAGAATAGGCAAATAGGTTTTATGTTATACAATTTTCACCTTTTTCTTGGCACTATTTTTGGTTCTTTTCTTTATTCTTTGCTTTTATCTCTAATTTATTAACTTTTTATAGTTCATTTATTCTTGTCTCGTTAATCCTCTTCAGAACAAAATTGGATATATATAGATAGATAGATTGATAGATATGTCTTAAAGATATTGCCAGTTCTGTTCCAGAGTACCACAACAAAGCAATGTTTTGTGGGTTTGTTTTTTTTTTTTTTTTTTTTTTTTTTGAGACAGGGTCTCACTCTGTCTCCTAGGCTGGAGTACAGTGGCGCAATCATAGCTCACTGTAACTTCAAACTCCTGGCTCCAGTGATCTTCCCACCTAGTAGCTGGGATTATAGGTGTGCACCACTAATGCCTGGCTGATGTCTTTTTTTTTTAATAGTGATGGGGTCTTACTATGTTGCCCAGGCTGGTCTTGAATTCCTGGCCTCAAGTGATTCTCTCACTTCAGCCTCCCAGAGTGCTGGATCATAGGTGAGAGCCACTGTGCCCGGCCATAAAGGAAATGTTGAAATAAAGCAAGTCACACAAATTTTTGGTTTTCCAATGCTTATAAAAGTTATGCTTACACTGTACTGTAGTCTAGTAGGTGTGCAATAGCATTATGTCTAAATATATGTATATTTACCTTAATTAAAAAAATACCATATTGCTAAAAAATAGTATCGATCAACTGAGAATAATCAATGATGTAATCTTTTGTTGGTGAAGGGTCTTGTCTCGGTTTGATGAAATTTGGGCTGGCTGTGACAATTTTTTAAAATAAGAAGACAATGAAGTTTATGGGATTGATGATTTCCTTTCATGAAAGATTTCTCTGTAGCGTAAGTTCCTGTTTGATATTAATAGTATTTGAGCCACAGAACTTCTTTCAAAATTGGAATCAATTCTCTCAAACCCAGCTGCTCCTTTATCAACTAAGTTTATGTAATAGTCTAAAGACTTTGTTGTTATTTCAACAGTGTTCACAGCATGTTCACCAGGATTAGGTTCCATTTCAAGAAATTATTTTCTTTGCTCATCCATAAAAAGCAACTCCTCATCTGTTCAAGTTTTATCATGAGATTGCAGCAATTCAGTCACATCTTCAGGCTCCCCATCTAATTCTAGTCCTCTTATTTCTACCACATCTGCAGTTACTTCCTCCACTAAAGTTTGAACCCCTTAAAGTCATTCATAAAGGTTGGATCAACTTCTTCCAAACTCCTGTTCATTTTGATATTTTGACCTCCTCCCATGAATCAAGAATGTTCTTAATGGCAACTAGAATGGTGAATCTTTTTCCAGAAGGTTTTCTATTTCCTTTGCCCAGATCTATCAGAATAATCACTAGCTATGGCAGCTGTAGCCTTATGAAATGAATTTCTTAAATAAGATTTGAATTACTCCTTGATCCATGGGCTACAGTATGGGTATTATGTTAGCAGGCATGAAGACAACATTGATTTCCTTGTACATTACCATCAGAGCTCTTGGGTGACCAGGCCCATCACCACTGAGCAGTAATATTTTAAAAGGAATCTTTTTTTCTGAGTAGTAAGTCTCAATAGTAAGCCTAAAATATTCCATAAACCATATTGTAAACAGGTGTGCTGTCATCCAGGCTTTGTTGTGCCATTTAGAGAGTACAGGTGGAGTAGATTTAGCGCAATTTTTTTTTTTTTTTTTTTGAATCAGGGTGTCATTCTGCCACCCAGGCTGGAGTGTAGTGGGAATATCAGCAATCATAGCTCACTGCAACCTCCAGCTCTTAGGCTCAAGAGATCCTCCTGCTTCAGCCTCCCAAGTAGCTAGGACTACAGATGTACAACACCATACCTGACTGATTTTAAAAAAAAATTTTTTTAGAGATGGAGTCTCACGATGTTGCCCAAGCTGGTCTCACACTCCTGGCCTCAAGCAAGCCTCTCGCCTCAGCCTCCCAAAGTGGTGGCATTATAAGCATGAGCCACTGCACACAGCCAATTTTTAGCATACTTCTTATGGGCCCTAGGATTTTTCAGAATGGCCAATGAGCATTGGTTTCAACTTAAAGTCACCAGCTGCCTTAGTGCCTAACAAGAGCATCAGCCTGTCCTTTGAAACTTTGAAGCCACTAACCTCTCTAGCAATGAAAATCCTATATGGTATCTTCTTCCAATAAAAGGCTGTTTGATCTACATTGAAAATCTGTTGTTTAGTGTAACTGCCTTTAGCAATGTTCTTAGCTAGATCTTCTGAGTGACTTGCTGCAGCTTCTACATTAGCACTTGCTGCTTCACCTTGCACTTTTATGTTCTGGAGATGACTTTTTTCCTTAAACCTCATGAACCAACTCTGCTAGCTTCAAACTCTCTTTTACAGCTTCCTCACCTCTCTCTGTCTTCATAGAATTGAAGAGAGTTTGTCCTTGCTCTGGATTAGGTTTTCACTTAAGGGAATGTTGTGACCAACTTGGTCTTTTATCCAGAACACTAAAACTTTCTCCTTATCAGCTGTTTTGGTTTGTTACCATTTGTGTGTTTATTGGAGTAGCACTTTTGATTTCCTTCAAGAACATTTCCTTTGCATTCACAACTTGTGTGTTTGATGCAAGAGGCCTGGCTTTGGGCCTGTCTTGGCTTTTGACTTGCCTTCCTCACTGAGTTTACTTATTTCTAGCTTTTGATTTACAAAAAAAAACATGTGACTCTTCTTTTCACTTGAACACTTACAGGCCATTGTAGGGTTATTAATTGGCCTAATTTCAGTATTGTTGTGTCTTAAAAAATAGGGAGACCTGAGAAGAGGGAGAGAGGGGACTGTCCAGTCGGTGGAGCAGTCAGAACACATACAACAGTTGTCAATTATGTTGCTGTCTTCTATGGGTGTGGCTTGTGGCACCCCCAAACATTACAGTGGTACAATGGTAACATCAGAGATCACGGATCACAGATCACCATAACAGGTATAATAATTATGAAAAAGTGTGAAATATTATGAGAATTACTAAAAATTGACAGAGAGACAGGAAGTGAACACATGCTATTGGGAAAATGAGCTGATAGACTTGCTCGATGCAGGGTTGCCACAAATCTTCAATTTGTAAAACATGCATTATCTTCAGGGTTCAATAAAGCAAAGTGCAATAAAATGAAATATGCCTATAAATATGCATGAAATCCACAGAGGAGATATATCAAGGTAAACAGATTCATATGGGAATGAACAGGTATGGCAAATAAGTTTTATTTCATAGGCCAGCTTTGATTGATAAGGGTGACTGCCTAGAACACTGCTTTGAGAAGTAGTTGGAGACAGCATCTGGATTTAGTGGGAATGGGTACTGTGATTATTGAGCGTGGGTAGGAGTAGTGATGGCATGAGCGCCTGTATTTGCTGTCCCTAGTATAGATAAAATATGTAGGATGCTAAATAGCACAGTAGGTGGGTGGCTTTTACGTTTAGAGCTAGGTTTTTCAGGGAGAGATTTGGATTTGAGGAAAAAGCTGGTGACATGTTGGGATTGGCAATCAGATTGGTTCAGCTAGAATCAAATGTCTGTAGTGCATTAAGGAGAAATGAGGTTGGTGGAAAAATTGAGGAAGTAGGGGCATGGGGTGCCTTAATGGATAAATGGGGGACATTAGATTATTCTTTTTTATATCTTAAAATTTTTTTTCCTAATTAATGCTCTGTGTTATTTCTATAGTCGGTTTCTTAGTTCAGGTCCTGGTCATACTTTTTTTATTTTTAAAGTTAATTATTTTTTGAATAAGTAATACATTCATGTATTTCAAAATTTAAAAGGTATAAGAGCACACATAAAAAGTTTTCCATTTGTTCCTGTTCCTCAGCTACTTAGTTTTCTTTTCCACAGAGTCAACCGGTGTCATCAGATTCTTTTTCCAGAAATATTTTTTATATACATAAGTGCTTTCTCATCCTTTTTACACAAATAATACTTCTCTACCTGTGCACATGTTGCTTCTTCAACACCACGCACACTGTTGTGCACCATACCTTTTTACTTTTTGGAGATTCTTTTTTCATATCAATGCATGGAGAATTTTCTTTTTTCTTTAAATAAACTTTTTGTTTTGTAATAAGTTTAGATTTTCAGAAAAGTTGCAAAAGTAATGCAGAGGTTTACTATATACACCTCTCCCAATGTAGGTTTTACCCTAACATCTTACTGTGGTGCATTTATCGAAACTAAGAAACCAAAATTGGTAGGATATGTTAACTAAACTTCAGACTTTATTTGGATATCACCAGTTTTTCCATTAATGTCCTTTTTCTGTTCCAGGATCCCATCCAGAATGCTTGATTGTTGGCATCCCTGGTCTCCTGACAGCTTCTCAGTGTTATTTTTTATAATTTTGACAGTTTTAAGGAATATTGGTCATATATTTTACAGACTGTCTCTCAATTTGATTTTGTCTGATGTTTTTCTCATGATTACGGGGTTATGAATGTTTGAAAGTAACACCATAGAATTGACTTGTCCTTATCATCACACGAGGGAGGGGAGGACCTGATAATTTACATGACATCACTGGTGATGTTAACTTAGATCTCTTAATTAAGGTAGTGTTTGCTGGGCTTCTTCACCATATAGTTACTGTTTTTCCCTTTCCATATTCTGTTTTTGGAAGTAAGTCACTAAGTTCAACCCACCCCCAAAGTGGGAAGGGGAATATAAAGAAACTTTATTTAAAAAAATGTTAATATTCCTTAAGATAGATGTACCATATATTTGATACATATTTTATATAACTATTCCCCTATTGAGGACTATATATATGGTTTAGCATATTGTTGCAGTTAAAAGAACAGGCTTTGGAGCTACACTACCTGGGTTCATGTCCCGGCTCCACTCTAGCACTGTGATCTTGGGCTACTTTTACTTGGCTCTTAGTTTCTCCATCAATACAGTGGAGATGTTAATAGCACCTACCCCATAGGATTGTTGGCAGGATTAAATGAGAAAATGTGTAAGTTCTTAGAACAGTGTCTGGCACTATATTAGGTGCAAGATAAGTGTTTGCTGTTATTAAATTTTTATTAAATATTTTTGTCTTTACAATAATACTGCAGTCAGTAACTTTGTATATGTTGTTTCATACACAGTGGTTGTGGGTGGCTAAAAGATAAATTCCTAGAAATGGGATTTTTAGATCAAAGATACTTGGATTTGTAATTTTGATAGCTATTGCCAAACTTCCCTCCGTAGAGGTTGTGCCATTTTGCATATCCACCAGGAATATGTGAGAAAATCTGTTCCTTTATCCAATGTGTTATCAACTTTTTTGATCTTTACCAATCTATTGGTGCATTTTTTTATTAGAAATTAATTTGAGCATATTTTCATGGAGCCATTTGAGAGTTTATATTTTGATATTGCTTGTTGTGAAAAACAGTTGTGCTTCATCAGAAGGGAAGTGGGAAGTGATAAAAAATGTTGCTTGGGGGAAATTATTATAGTAACTCAGTAAGGAATAGTTCAGACCTAGAAAAAACTAAAAGAGATACTGTCATTACAGGATGGACAATCTGAGAAGTGAGATGCAAAATTGCTGACCTCTTTTCTAGTGTGACAGCATGGTGTCTTGGAAAGGTTTTTAAAAAAGTTTTCAGAGGAATTACCATGCTATTATACATTTGCAACCAACAGTGAATGAAGCTGCAGGGGTGGGAGTTGGAAGGAAAGGTTATAGTTACATTAGAGTAAAACTAAAAATTAGTCTGACACATCTTTCATGATATTCTTGTTTATTATTTTGCAAAATAATTAGGCATGAAGTAAAATCAGCTTGCATATGTAATTGTAATTAACTTTAATATTCAGTTTTAGAAGTTTTTCTTCCCATTTTGTTTTCCAGTATGTCTAATTTTTTGTCTGATATAATGTACTGTTTAGTGGTCATTATCATTAAATTGCCTTCCTCCCTAAACCACATTCTATGCCCTCCCTCCAAAAAACAATAAAAGCTCTATTCCAGATATTCCCCCTGTAGGACAGGCAGCGAACCAGATACGTCTTGAGTTGTGGTGAGATGGAAGCTACTACTTTGTAATTTAGGATTTGTATCTCATTACTTCCAAAATATAATAACTAAGGACTCCAAGGTTGGAAATAGAGGGTCTCTGAGTTAAGCAGTTGGCAATGCTTGGACTACAGTTTAATTCTGTCCTAAACATAGAATTTCTGCTAAAAGACCATTTGGGTTAAACTGCTTTTGTACCTTGTGAGAATATTTAATAAGCCTGTCAATTACTCATACCTTAGTATGAATCATTTAAGCAGATAATTATTGCTTTTCTCCTTAATACTTTGCTGACATCAGATACTATAGAAATTCATAGGAGACAGAATTTTATAATTTACATCTGGTCTTAGTCCGTTCAGGCTGCTATAACAGTATACCATATTCTAGGTGGCTTATAACAACAAAAACTTATTTCTCACTGTTTTGGAGGCTGGGAAGTCCAAGCTTAAAGCACTGGTAGATTTGGAGTCTGGTGAGGGCCAGCATTTTGGTTTATAGATGGCTGTCATCTTGCTAGGTTCTCACATGGCAGTAGGGGTGAGAGAGCTCTTTGGGATCTTTTACAAGGGTACTAACCCCCTTCATGAGGTCTCTGCCCTCATGACCTAATCACCTACCGATACCCTTGCATTAGGGGTTAGGATTTTAACATATGAATTTTAGGGGGACATAAACATTCATTCTGTAGCACATCTCTTGTGCAGGATTATGCTGGACACTGCAGTTGTTGCTTTGGGTGACATTTAGGCAATGCTGAGAGCCTGGTGAAGGGAAGCGCTGGTCTTGGAGCCAAGCAAGATAGGTCTGGTTTAGCATAGAATGTGGCCCTCCTTGATCATTCTACTGTGGCAACTAGTATCTCTTCACCCCAGTGTGATCATTATTAGTCTAATACGTGATTTTTATTTTATTTATTTATTCTTTTGAGATGTGGTCGCACTGTGTTCCCCAGGCTGGTCTCAAACTCCTGGGCACAAGCGATCCTCTTGCCTCAGCCTCCCAAGTAGCAGGGACTATAGATATGTACCCCTGTGCCTAGCTATCTTCTATTAATATTTTATTTTAGAACATATCATTTTAATAAGAGAAAGTACAAAAATATTTTAGTAAAGTTTCCTACCCACCTATAGTAAGACATAAAAAGTTTCTTTTTGTAGCCATACCTACTTCCTTCTCACCTACTACTTTCTCCGTAATACCTGGCAGCTATCAGTCTATTCTCCATTTCTATAATTTTGTCATTTCCAAGAATGCTGTATAATTGGGATCTTACAGTATATATTCTTTTGGGATTGGCTTTGTTTCTTTCAGCATAATTTTCTGGAGATTCATACATGGATTACACTGTTTCAATAGTTTGTTCTTTTTTTATTCTGAATAGTATTCCATGGTATGGGTGTACAAAATAGTTTATTCACCCATTGATAGACATCTAGGCTGTTTTTGGCTTTTGGTGTATATAAACACTAAAACGCTAAAGCTATTATAAACATTCATTTATAGGTTTCAGGTGAATGTGAGTCTTCATTTCTCTGGGATAAATGCTGAAGAGTGCAGTTTCTGGATTATATGGTAGTTGCATGTGTTTTTTAAGAGACTGTCAAACTGTCTTCCAGAGTGACTATACAATTTCATTTATTTATTTATTTAGAGATGGGGGTCTTGCTGTGTTGTCCAGGTTGGATTCAGACTCCTGAGCTCAAGTGATTCTCCCACCTCAGCTTCCCTAGTAGCTGGGACTACAGGTGTGAGCCATTCCGCTTGGCAGCTGTGCCATTTAAAATTCCCCCAGCAATGTTTGAATGTTATGGACTGAATTTTCATATATTGAAGCCTCAATTTCATATATTGAAGCCCCCAGTACATCAGAATGTGATTGTATTTGGAGATAGGGCTTTTAAAGAAGTGATTTAAGTTGAAATGATGAGACTTTTAAGGGCAGGCCCTAATCCATCTGACTGATGTCCTTATAAGAAGAAATTTGGACACACAAAGAGACACCAGGGATTGTGTGCCTACAGAGGAGAGACCATGTAAGGACACAGTGAGAAGGCAGCATCTGCAAGCCAAGGAAAGAGGCCTCTGCAGAAAGCACTCCTGCTGACATCTTGACCTTGGACCTCTAGCCTCTAGAACTCTGAGAAAATGGCCACCCCGTCTGTGGTATTTTGTTATGGTTGCCTTGGTAGACTAATACAATGAGTGATCCAGTTGTTTTGCATTTTTGGCAGCATTTGGTTTTTGACTGTTTCTGACTGTAGCCATTGTGATAAGATGTGTAGTGATGTCTTATTGTGGTTTTAATTTGCATTTTGCTTTATTGCTCAGGGTCTATCTTGGTATGGTCTATCTTAGTATATGAGTCATGGGCATTTGGAAAGAAATGTGCATTCTGCTGTTGTTTGGTGGAGTGTTCTATATATGTTGACTAGATCCTGTTGGTGACCTAGTATTGAGTTCTTCTATAACGTTATTGATTTTTTGTCTAGTTGTTCTATCACTTGCTGAGAGACAGAGAGGGAGAAAGAGAGATTGAAGTCTCCAACTGTAATTGTGGATTTGTATCTTTGCAGTTCTTCAGGTTTTGTTTCACATATTTTTCAACTTTGTCAGTTGGTACATACACATTTAGCACTGCTATGTCTTCTTGATGCATTGACCCTTTTATCATTATATAATATACCCTTGTGTTTCTGGTAATTTTCGTTGCTCTGAAGTCTACTTTATCTGATATTATTATAATATAACCGTTCTTCTTTTACTTTGGTTAATGTTTACATGGTTTATCTTTTTTCCCTCCTTTTACTTTCAACTTCCCTTTGTAGTTATATTTGACGTGAGTGTCTTGTAGGGAGAAAATAGTTGTGTCATGTTTTTTCATCTACTCTGTTAACGTCTTTTAATTAATGTATTTAGATTATTTGTATTTAGTGTAGTTGTTGGCATGTTAAGGCTTAAGTTTGCTATTTTATTTTTTGTTCTCTATCTCTATTTTTCTTTTGCCTGTTTAAAAAACTTCCACTGACTCTCTATTGCTGAAAGACTAATAAAGTTTCTTGGTCAGTCGGAGAGCTTCTCAATCTATACACAATTTTAGCTTTCTCTCCATTTCCAACTACCCCTGTTTGTTTCTGTCACACCATTGCGTATAGAAGGAACATTGGACTTTCTCCTTTGTTCTATAAGATTTTGCACTTCTACTGTCTGTGTAACATGGCCTTGATCCGTTTGTTCTTCTGTCTGAAATGCCCCAGTCCTTTATCCCAAACCTATATATCCCATCACCTTGTAACTTGCAGGCTGTTAGGTATTTGCATCATCAAACATTTTGAAGGATTTGAAACTGGAAGTATTGTAAAATGTCAAAATATAATAATATGTTCTGCACTATAATAGTTTCATATTCCTTCTAAAGTAAGGTAATCATTGTAATTTTCATTGTTAAAATATCTGTATCACCAACATATGATTGTAGAGGACCTACTCTTGTTGGTATTGTACTTAAACATTGGAATGCTAGATAATTTAAAGATTTATGTTTAGTTGAATGACATTTCATTAAGAATAAAGTATATTAATGCTAAATAACACATTTTAGGCTATGCTAATCATTATACATGGGCAGTGGTTTTGAATCCTAGCTGTATGTTATGAAGCTTTGAAATAATTCCTGTGCCCAGGTCCAAACCCAGAGATTCTGATTCAATTGGTGTGGTGTGGGTTGTGGGGACCTGCACTGATTTTTTTTTTTTTTTTTTTTTCCCTAAGAGATAGGATCTTGCTCTTTCTCCCAGGCTGGATGATATTTTTTTTAAAAACTCCCCAGGTGATTCTAATATGTAGCTGGATTAAAATCTAAGAGAACACCAGTGGTTTCAGTCACTTTTAAAGTTTGGTCCTGGAATGCTTCCATCTGTGCAGCTTTAAACTTTGTACTTCAAAGTGTTTACCTCAACAGATTTTTAAACTCTTGTATTAATACATCCTTCAAATGACTCACCTGTGTGATTGTAGTGTAAAGCGTTACGTGAAATATGATCTGGTTTGCAAAGGGAAGGCAATATTTTGTGAAAATAATCAGATTTCTTTAGGCAACTTAAAATTCAAAATCCAAGATTATTTTCTCAAAGATATTTTTTAAATTCTCTATTGATTTTTTTTTTTATAAAGGTGGTTTTAGGAACAGTGCGGAGAATATAGCATCTTATATAGCTCATTGAAACTGTAGCATTTTTTTGTTGAATTAATAATTTTAATCTGACTTTGAATGTTTTTTGTCAGACACCAAGATACTAGTAAGACTATAGGTATCTCAACTGCTTGTAAACAAGGAATTTGCTGCTAGAGCAGAAAATCAGGCAGTAGTAGTGTTTAGTTAATGTGGTACTCTTGAATGTCTTATGATAAAATTGGTGTAGACATTTGGCATCTAAGTAGTTAGTGTATTTAATTTAAGACACTGACAAGACTTGATTTCTAATAATAAAAGCAGGTAAGGGTAAGAAAAGAAGGGCAAGTCAGAGGAAGAAAAAAAGTAGAAAAGAGGTCAGTTAATAGAGAAAAAAACAGAATCAAAGATAAGAATTCAATTAACTCTTGTGACAACAAAGCATTTCCTCTGAGGAAGAAAAAATTAGGTGCTCTAGTTTGCTATTTATTTTAGGGACGCATATTCAGTTTGACTCATTATGTGTGACCTCTATAAGCAAAATACAGAAAGAATTATAAAATGACACTGACTCTTTTCCCTACACTTAGTAATTTATTAATTAACAAGTTTCTAGTTTCTTATAGAAACTAGCATGACTGAGGAGACTACTTCAAATGGCTGATACTTTCTTTATATTAAGTCAATCTTAGGGAGTGGTAGAAGGTTATTGGATTATTGTTAAATTACTTGTCAAATTTTCTGTTTTTCTAAATGTAGTGTATGCTACAAGTATAATGTGTTATTTAATATATATTTTTGTAGAATCTAAATTTTGAAGAAATTTAATCGATCTGTAATAGGATTTCTAAGGGAAGATTATGAGAAGGCATTAGTTTTTATTACGCCAACACTTTTCTATGGGCTTATTAGTATGATTATACTGTTGACCCTTGAACAACATGGGTTTGAACGGTGTGGGTCCACTTACACGGGTATTCTTCCACCTCTGCCACCCCTGAGACAGCAAGAACAACCCCTCCTCCTCCTTCTCAGCTTACTCAATGTGAAGACAGGGAGGATAAAGACCTTTAAGATGATCCACTTCCACTTAATGCATAGTAAATATATTTTCTCTTCCTTATGATTGTCTTAATATTTTCTTTTCTCCAGCTTACTTTATTCTAAGAATATAGTACATAATACATATACAAAATATGTGTTAATTGACTGCTTACAGTATCAGTGAGCATTCCAGTAACAGTGGGCTACAGTAGTTAAGTTTTAGGGGAGTCAGAAGTTATATGCAGATTTTTGACTGCATGGGGGGTGGTCAGTGCCTCTAAGCCCCACGTTGTTTGAGGGTCAGCTTTTACTTAATACCTACAGCATCATTTCAGAACTTGTATGCCATGGTTAGATCTCTATCTCTCTAGCAGGAGACAAAGGTACCAACTCCCATGGATTCTTGTCTCTGGTAAGTAGAGGCAGGGAAAGTCTCTGGGCTCTCAAACATTGAGAGCAGGTTTTGAACTTACCCCTTTATGCTACTGAAAGTAGACCTATTGCAATATTTGGCACACATGTCTAATTACCAGTGCGTACTCTGGAAAATAATCACTTTCCTTATTCTAAAAGAAAATAAACTAAATCCTTATAAAAGTTAGACCTTAAAAAATATATCCAAATGATCTCAGCCATTTGTCTTATATTCACCGACACTGTACTTGGGACTTATAGGGAAGGGGCACAAATATAATGGTAAATAAAAATGACTCAGTCCCTGACCTCCTGAAGCATATACTTTTCACAGATGCTAAATTTTGTGCTTGTAAATGTAGGCTATGATAGAAACGTGGGAAGGGCCAGGTAAGCAAGGATCAAATCATGCCAAGTCCCCAAAAAAGTCTAAGACAAGGTGATCTATCATCAGAGAGCAATCAGAAAAACCAGGAGGGTGAGGTATCAAAGACAACAATAACAGTGCTAATTTCTATAGTTATGATGTTGCACATTTATATGTCAAGGTTTTTTTTTCATAAAAGCTTTCACATGGATTATTTTGTCATTAATAATTTAAGGATCTCTGTTTTAGGATTAGAAAATAATTTCATTTATCCCTGTAATATATCAGAAAGGAGGGCATTTGCAATGTTTTCTTTTAACCTTCTTCCTGATCGATTATATAATTGGCTTAGTTTTAGATCAAGAAAATAAGATTTAGCATTGATTAGATTTTTTATAGAATTGGGTTTAAATCGGGAATTATTGCTTTTAAAGCACTTTAGCCAAAAAGATGATTCTTGCACTTAAATATTATAAAGTAAGACTACTTCAGTTTTATATTATTTTATTTGCATACATTTATTTTGGTTCCAACTCATGGTTTTAAAGCCTGTGAACAACAAAGTGCTCTTAATCATCAAACTGTAGAAAATAAAAATTGGGGTATGTTTTCTCAGAGCATCTTGAAAATGTATGCTCCAGGCCATTGGTGACACACACTTAGCTGACAATATACCTCTTTAAATTTAAGAAAAAGAAAAGAAAAATTTAAATACTATGTCAGATTATCTGTTTTTCAAAGATGAGTGTAAAAAAATTAAGTCTAGGACTTGTTCTAACTTATGTTAAATAACAAGAGCATGTATCATCTCCCCTGTGAAAATGTCAGACTTAAAATTTTTTATTTTTTTTAAATTTTCTTAGGTTTTACTTATCAACCTACAGCTTGAGGCTTTCTTGACATTTTCTACCCTTTACTATATGCTTATGTGGTGTGTGTCTGTGAACATATTCATTCTAATAAACACCATATGAAGACCTATTGTATTCTGAGTCATTCAACAAATAAAAATGACATAGTCCCTTCTGTCAGTACACTCATGTTAGAAGGGAAAACAGATAATAATGAGTGGTGAGTATAATAGAGTGGAAGGTAAACAATAGCACTGAGGAGGGAAAGAATGGTTACACATCCTCACATGAGTGTTGTGTCAGGGAAGGGTTCACAGAGACTGTGAAGCTAAGATAGGGTTTAAAACATGAGTAGAAATTTCCTAGACAAAGGATTGTCAATAATGCTATTTCAGCAAAGATGACAGCATAGGCCAGGGCACAAACCATGAAACATTGCAAGTTCAGAGTGCTGCACTTGGTTTCTTGCTGATGAGAAAGACAGGAGGTGGAGAGAGAGGCCTACTAATAGAAAAGACTTGAGTCTTGTAAAGGAGTTGGCCATGGAGGATCATTCAAGATTTTCCAGTAGATTAGTGAGGTGGTTAACGTTGCAAGTGTATGAAGGGTGAATTGAAAGGGGACGAGTCTGGAGTCAGGAAATCTTTCAGAGGTTGTGCAATAATTGAGGCAATAGTGTTACTGAAGAGAAGAGGATAGAGTCTGCAGGCTTTGTACCATTTCTGTGTAGAGGCTACAAGAAAAGAATAACATGAGAGTTTCTCTTAGGTTTTTACCTTTGGTTTTTATAATACATGTATGTGGGTGTGCACATGTGTCGTGGAATAATATAGAAAAGTTTATTATCAAATACTACTTGTAACACTACTTCAATATGTTTTATTTTGAAATAATTTTAGACTTATAGAAAAGTTACAGAAATAATTGAAAGAATTCCCATATAGCCTTCACGTCACATTCTCCTAATGTTAACTTATTTTTTTGTTTATCACATTTGCTTTTCATAAAGCAATAAATAAATACTATTTATTTTTTTGAACCATTTGAGAGTAATTTGTAAACATTATGTCCCTTTAGCCCTAAATACTTCCATGTGCATTTCCCAGAAAACAAAGACTTCTTTTTTTGTAGAACCACAGTACAATCAATCATCAAAACCAGGAAATTAACATTGACATAATACTGTACAGGCTTTTTAAAAATTTTTGCTATATTTCCTAATGTCTTTTTGAGTAAAAGAGAGACTTTTCTTTTGTTGGTTTAGGGTTAGTCCAGGATTGTATGCGTTACTTTCAGTTGTCATGCCTCTTTAGGTTCCTTTCATCTGGAACATTTTCTTGATCTTTCTTTGTGTTTCATGATAAGACATTTTTGACTATTTTAGAAATATTATACCATTTGAGTTTATCTGATAAGTCCTCATGATTAGATTGAGGTTATGCATTTTTGGCTAGAATACTACAGAAGTGATATGCCCTCAGTGCCTCATATCAGGAGGCCCATACTTTTGTTTTGTTCCATTACTAGTGATGTGTGAGCTCTTATCAACTTGGTTATGTTGGTGTCTGCCAGATTTCTCTACTGTAAAATTACTCTCTTTCCCTTTGTAACCAATATGTTTCCTGTGGGGGGATACTTTGAGATTATGTAAATATCCTATTTCTCATAAAATTTTTGCCCACTAGTTTTAACTTACAATAATGATTCTTACCTGAATCAGTCTGTGTCCTTTTGACATGTGCCCATAAATCTTTGAGAATTTTCTTATATTCTGGTAACTAATGTTCTAGAGTCATCTTGTACTTTCTTTACCCAGCCTTAGAATCTGCCCTTTTATCAAGGAGCCCTAATGCCTTTTAGTGGGAATGGTATTTAGAAATCAAGATCTGGGCATTTGTGCTCATTGCTACTGAGAGAGCATTGCTTTTAACTCTTGTGTTAGGGTTCTTCAGAGAAACAAAACTATTAGGAATTATTGATTGACTGATTGGAATTGGCTTACATGATTATGGAGGTTGGCAAGTCCAATCTGCAGACTGGGCCAGCAGGCTGGAGACCCAGGCAGCACTGATGTTGTGGTTTCCAGGCCATCCTGCAGGAAGAGCTGATGTTGCAGGTGAAGTATGAAGGCAGTCTGCTGGAGGAATGTTGCTCACTGGGGGTTGGTCTTTCTGTTCTATTCATGCTTTCAACTGATTGAATGAGGCCCACCTACATTAGGGAGGGCAATCTGATCTACCAATTCAAATGTAAATCTTATGCAAAAATACCCTCATAGAAAACAGAATAGTGTTTAACCAAATATCTGGACACTCCATGCCCAGTCAAGTTGACACATAAAATATACCATGAGAGCCCTCTTAGTGGACAGAGCAAGGGCACACACACACACACACACACACACGTGTGCATGTACATATATACACACATATCTCCCTATATCTGTCTCTGTGTATTAAAAACAATGAGTAAATATTCCTATTCCAACCGTCATTATGAGGTTCATTCTATCCTCCCTCCCCACCTTCTTTATTTGTAACTTCCTTTGACAATGAGAAGCCTAGCTTGTGTTAAACATGGTATACTTATTTATATGCTCAGTCCTAGAATACACAGAAGATAATTTAGAATTGCTAATCCTTAAGACTGTAAAAATCAAACCATTGGAATTCAATGTTTAGTTACAGCTCTCTTTTGTTTACAACCTGAGAATGTGTAGTAAAAATACTGTGTTCAAAAGTTATTTGGATTAGCTCTTCCCTTCCCCCTTTTCTGGTGTTATTTTAGTCATTTGAAATGCCATTAGAGATATTTGTTTGATTTTATTTTAGAATTTTTTTATTCTTTTTTATCTTTGTTGATCTCCTTATTTTTCTTTGAATATGTGTAACATTAACATGGTTCCAAAGTCAGCACCCTCAGAAAGCCATACCCAGAGAAGCGCTGGTCATCCCTCCCATCTCTTCCACTTCTCTGACCTGCCTGTCCATTCTCTCCCACTCACTAGGCAGTGACTCTGATTAGTTTCTTATTTATCTAGCTCTTTTGTTTCTCTTTGCACAAAATGAACAGATTAATATTTGTCTGCTTTCCTACACAAAAGTAGAACACTACATATATTCCTTTGTACTTTGCTTTTTCCACTTAACAGTATATACTGGATATACATATTATTTCATAATAATATAAAGTTCTTTCATTTTCAGAGCTTATAGTACTCCATTATGTAGATATACTGATTCTTTACTCAACCATCCTCCTGTCTGAAGACATTCAGGTTATTTCCAATTGTATTTTCCAATTATAAATAATGCTGCAATGAATAATCTTGTATAATATATATTTTTATATTGTTGCAGCATATCTTCTCTCGTTACTTCTTATTTTGATATTTGTACTTTCCCCTTTTATTTTTTTCTAGATTAACCTTGTCTATTTTCTTAATTAAAAAATCTACAATTTTGATTTATGAATTAGATATGATTTTTTTAAATTCTCTACCTAATTTCCTTTATCTTTATTATTCCATTCTCTATTATCCCTTGGTTTACTTTGTTTATTTGAATTAGGAGTTTATTTTTACTTTTGATATAAATGTTCAAGGCTACAAATTTTCTACTGTTCAGTGCATTGAATGTATCATTTCATATTACTTTTTAGAAAATCTATAATTTCTATTTGTACTTTTCTCTTTCACTTAAGAGTTAATAGTAGCAAGTTTTAGTATTTCGAGGTAGAATGCCCTTTTTGTTTTTGATTTTGTTAGTAATATCTGTTTTTATTAGAATTGTGATCAGCGCATTTGTATTACTTTTCTTTATGAAATATATTGTTGCTTTTTAAATGACCTAATATGTTATCACTTTTTTTGTCAGTATTTATGTCCACTTAAGAAAGAGGTGTTTTTTTTTTAAGAGTGGTTCCACTGCAAGGAAGGAGGTATTTTAGAAGGGTATAAAGTTTGATATATACTTCTAAGATCTACCTATGTTATGTAAGTTTTTATATTTAGGATATAAAAAGTATTAAGGTTGATATATACCTATAAGTTCTACCTTATTTATGTTTAATGTAAGTTTTTTATATTCTGAGTTAAGTTCATGTGTGTGTGTGTTACTGTATCTTTTTGCATTCCTGTAGTTTCTGCCTTTTAAAGATAGTTGTTATGTTATTTGATGATAGATATATGCAACTGTTATGTCTTCATCGTGAGCTGTGGCTTATAGCATTAGTTAGTGTGCCTGTATATTTCCAGTGGACTGATTTGCATTCAAGGTGAAGCCTGTGTGCTTTCCTGATGTAGGATGAGTCCTGGGACTACAGTCTTCCTTCAGTGAGGCCAGATCCTTTTCCTACCACAGGTCTGTATCTTAAGGCAAAGTCATTACAACATCTTCTTGTTCTGCCACTGTCTTTACAAACTCTAAAGTGGAACTCCACCCAACTCCCATTATACACATGGATCTCTTTCTTAAAAAGGAGATAAAACCCCCTAAAATGTAAGATGCATAATTGAGGTAATAGGTATGATATTCAGTCCAGAAAGAGTGTTGAGGCATTTCCTCATCTACAAAACACACACACACTGCACACACTACACACATGCACGGAGCATGTTTATCATGTCACAGAGGCTGCCTGGTAGCACATAAAATGGCACTATAGTTTTACAGTGTACGAGTCTGGGGACGATAAATAGATTACTGCCTTAGCAGCTGATAGATGGTAGATTTCTGGGAGGGGAGGGATCTTAAGGAGGAAGTTTAGGAAAGATGATTGTCTTACTTCTAGTTCTTTTAATTTTAATTGAAGCCAAAATGTGAGTGAGCTGTAGCTAAAAAGGAGAGTTAGTGGAAGAATTCTGGTGTATTCCCTATGCTGAATGGCAGCCCTGTCCTCTTGAGGTACTGACACTGGGGTGAGAGGGCGGCCAAAGCAGCTTGTTTAAGGTCACACAGCTAATAAGGGACAAAGTTCAGATTTGATCCCAGGTCATTCTGGCTCTAGTCTTCATGCTGACACCCTGCTGCCTCTGCCCATTTTCAGGGGAACAGAAAGTAATGTTAAGGGCTCCACAGACAGCATAGAAGTCATTAAAAACAGGAAGTGCTGTGCCTCCTACCTAAGCTTTGTACTAGAAGCAGTGACCACTTTAACAAAGCCATTTTAAACTTAAATCACTTTTTGTAAAGTGAGCAATTATCATAGTTCCTCTTTTTAAAAAATTAGACTTTGTATGTTGTATTTTCCTGTGAAAAATACTATTCTAATAACTGTTTCAGAGTATAGTGGTAATTGATGCTAAAAATGGGTATTATTTTGCCTCAATTATTACAAATATTTGCTAGCAGAAACTTTTATTTTTGACTATCCAGGGGTATCCCGAAGTAGAATCATTTGTGCACTCTTTAGATCAGATAATCTGCTGAATGAGAGGTGGGTGGCAGAGTCAGGAGCACTCTAAATATTGCAAAAAAGTACCAGGAGCTGAAAGGTTTTATAGATAATTAAAATGAGAAAGTAAAGTGGAGGAGGGGTGATGGTAAATATTGTATTAACAGTTAAGCTGTAATTTCATAAAATAGAAGAATGTACGTGTTAAATAGTAGTGACTTTTTTCCAAGTGTTGATATATAGATAATGAATATTCACTTAGGCTATAAAAGTAGTAAAGTCAAATAAGCCATTTCCAGAAGCCAAAAGTTAGAGCTGGCTTGGCATAAAGAAGGCTTTATAAAGTGCTCTCTTCGTTTGTGATCTTAATGGGCCATGTCCCAAAATGTTTCAGTAAATGTCTCTGAACTATGTAATTTAATATTCTGTTCAAAGTAAATACGTGTTCTATTCATAGTGCTTTGACAAATTTAAAATTATCTAAGCTTGTTTTTCCCTTACTTTTTCTTCTGCTTCCTAATTATTCTGCTAAGTGTCTTCTTAAATGAAAAAGCTAGCAGGATCCTAAGAAGGGAGTTTATTCAACAAATATTTATTTTGTATTGGCCGTGTACCAGGCATTGTCCTAGGTGAACAGACACATTCAAATGACTGAGCCAACACCTATTTTAGATTTCAGAAGTAACTTTTTTGGCTTTACTGACTATATGTAATAAAAATATTAATAGATTATGATTAAATTTGGAACATGCTCTTAAGTGTTAATATACATCATACTCAAAATCTTTGGAATCTGTTACTTCTCTGGATCAATCAATATGACATTTATTGATTCTTCACCTAGAAAATCTGCCTGTTCTTCTGACCAACCACTACTGTTCACATATCACAGTGAATGCATACTGTCGACATAAATTTTGCTTTTCTTAGTAATTTAATCACTTAACAAAAAGTATAACATGGCAATAGTAGAGAGTGAGATGGAGACTGCTGAGAAAATGACTACAGTCGCCAAAGTGAGAAAGGCCTAAAGAGACTGCCCGCCCGCCTGCCTGCCAGCCTGCCTGCTTCCTTTTATCTTCTGGCTATTGCATTCATCAGAATTGGTTTCCTCCCTCCTCAGCAGTCTTTAGTGGGGTCCAAATACTCAGATCTTTCTCCACAAAGGGCCTTAGAATATGATGATGAACAGGAGAATATTTTAAGAGTACATAGAGTCTCTTTTCTGCCTCCTCTTGAGGTTCTGAAATAAAAGAAAATATTGGTAACTGCAAAAATTTTAAGGATTATAGCTCCCTCTTATATATTGTTGGTATGTTTTAGTTAGTCTTCTTAAATTTTGTCATGGACCTTTTCAAACATACAAAAACATAGGGAATAGTAAAAGGGACCACTGTTTACCTATCATCTACTTTCAACAGTTATCAACTGGTGGCCAGTCCTAGTCCATGTATATTCTCCCTTTCCCATTATTGAAGCAAATCCCAGTGCTGTTATCTGAATGTCCCCCAAGATTCATGTGTTGAAAGTTAATCTTCACTGTGGTGGTACTAAGAGGTGTAGCCTTTGGGAGGTGATTAAGTCTTGAGGGTTCTGCTCTCATGAATGGGATTAGCATCCTTATAAAAGGGCTCCAGGGTGAAGAGAGTGCTCTAGTGCCTGCTTTCTGTCATGTGAAGACACAGTGTTTGAACTCTTTCTGCCCTCCCATCCCTTCTGCCACATGAGGGCACTTAGATGACAACGTCACTGTGGAATAGGCCTTTTCCAGGCAGTCAACCTGCTGGTTGCCTTGATCATGGATTTCTCAGCCTACAAATTGTGAGAAATAAATTTCTACTATTTATAGATTACCCAGTCTCAGGTTTTTTGTAATAGCACCATGAATGGATTAAAATACCCAGACATATTTCATTAAAGTATATATCACTTTATATATAAGGATAAAGAACTCTTTAAAAAACATAACTTTAATATCATCATATCTTAAAAAATGAATAGTTCTATTTGAGGGATGTTAAAGATTTTTATTCATATTATAGTAAAGGTTACTATATTGATTACCAAGAGGATGATAAATAATATAACTTAGGGCATAAGAATAGAGCCTTTGAAGTAAATACAGGAAAAAAACCAAATGTCTTTTATTCTCTTACATAGTCGACACAGAACACTTCACCTCTGGTCACCAAAGTGTGTGGCTATTTTTCCCTACCAGCAACCAGCCAATTCTCCAATGGACACCAACTGGCTATAATTTATCTCAATTCTGACACTGTCTACCAGGAGATAGCATCAGATCCCACAGGTGGAGGGTGAATCCCACAAGACTGCCTCCCCTTCAAATGCCATTCCCAAGCCCCAGCTGTGACCTGTGCTGCTGCTGACTGGCTGTAAATTGGGATTCTCACGACCCCCTCTTCAGATTCGATTAATTTGCTAGGATGGCTCACAGAACTCAGGGAAACACTTAGATGTACTCATTTATTATAAAGGATATTATAAAGGATACAGATGAATAACCAGATGGAAGAGATACACAGGGCAAGGTATGCAAGAGGAGACATGGAGCTTCCATGACCTTTATGGACATTCTACCTTTTAGGAACTTCCATGTGTTCAGCAATTTGGAAGATCCCCAGACCCAGGCCTTGTGGGTTTTTATGGAGGGTACTTTATTATGTAAGCATGATTGATTACCAATTGGTGATAACTCAGCCTTCAGTTCCTCTCCCCTCCTGAGATGGCGGTAGGGGGTAGGGGATGGGGGATAGTTGGGGAGGTGGAACTGAAAGTTCCGACCCTCTAATTATGTGGTTGGTTTCCCAGGCAACTAGCCCCCATCCAGAGGCTATCTGAGAGTCAGCAGTCATCTTGTTAACATACAAAAAAACACTTTTCACTTAAGAGAGTCTAAGGGTTTGGGGAGTTCTGTGCCAGAAACTAGAGGCAGAGACCAAATATACAGTATGTTTCTTATATTGCGGTTATCACACCCTTGGACTCAGACAGCCTTAGGCTTAAATGCCAGTTTTGCTGTTTATAAGCTGCATGACCTTGAGCAGGTTAACCTTTCTTCATCTCACTAAGCCATTGTTTCCTTGGCTATTGAAAGGCGACTGACAGTGATAATTCTAACTTCATAGGATTGTTATGAGTTGTAAATGAATGCACAGGAAGTGATTATTAGGTTAGTGCTTTATACATAAAACATGATCATAATGTTAGCATTATTATTTTTATTTGAATTTGTGAAGAAATATACATAATTAGAGATTCTACCTTTTAAGGTAGGCCTTGTTTCAAAGTGATTTATGTTCAACGATGCTCTTGATCTTTTTTTTTTTTAGGGAATATAGAACAATCTTAATACTGTTTTAATTTAAAGATACATTTTATACCTTTTCCAAAAGCAAACTTGATTTGTTTTAAAACGTGTAATATCATTAAAAGGAATAGATATTTAACCTTTAATCAAATCTTGGATGTCTTTATGTGTGTTGATGTGAAAACTTTGAGATACCCTAAGAGATAAGAACTTCATTTTAATTTTCCCTTGTGTTTAAAAATAAAAAGCAAATCTAAGTTCCTTTTGTAGTACCAATTTAGAGTAATAGAGAGTTTGGACAACCTATGAATATAAAAGTGGCCGTAACGCTATTGCTCATACTCTCCTTTCTTCCCCTCATTTAATCCATTTAATCTTTTTTTCCTCATTGTTTCACCCCATCCAGAATGTACGATGTTGAAAGAAATTTGTCTTTGCAGCTGAAGTTTTTCCACAGCAGTAAGTTCTAATTATAGTGGAAGTCAGGGGGATAAATTGCTAAGCATATGCAGTTCATTTTACAGGCTTTCTGGAACATATTGCTTACATATTTCTAGTTTTTATTTCTTAATACTTAAAATGCACATATCATTTTTATCCAGATTGCCCTGATTTACAAAGTGGGCAATTCTCTTGTTTATTTTTAAAATCATTTTTTGACAGCTTTATTGAGGTAAAATTTACATACCATAACAGTCATTTTAATTGTACAGTTCATTGATTTTTAGTAGATTTCAGAGTTGCACAACAGTTACTACAGTTTAATTTTATAATATTTCCATCACCCCAAAAAGAAACTTTATGTCCATTACTAATCACTCCCCATATCTCCCCTAGCCCTGGGCAGCCACTGGTCTACCACTTTCTTTCTCTTTGGATTTGTCTAGTCTGAATATTTCATGTAAATGGAATCATACAATATGTGACTGTCTCTGGCTTCTTGCATTTAGCATAATATTTTCAAAGTTTGTCTTCATTATATTATGTATCAATATTTCACTCATTTTTTATTGCCTAATAGTATTCCATTATATGGATGTACCATCTTTTGTTTATTCATATAGAATTGATGGACATTTGGGTTGTTTCCATGTCTTGGCTATTATGAATAATGTTGCTATGAACATTCATGTACAAGTTTTTGTATACATATATTTATAATTTATTTAAAAAATTAACATTTACAAAGTAATAGCTCTCTGCCTTTGTTCATATGTTTTTAATTTTGATTTTGTTATATGACAATGTAATGTAGTGCAGAGAAGCACCGGATAGGGTTGTAATAGCCTGGATTTCACATTGTCACTCACTTGCTGTGTAGCTTTAGGAGGGTAGATCTATGTTTCTAGATCTACTTTTCCTTATCTATAAAATGAAAAGGTTGGAGTAGATGATCTCTATGTTTCCAACTCTATGATTTATAAATCTGTTAATTTTTTTATGACTTTGAACAAAAATGGCTTCTCTGTGCCTCAGTTTCTCATCAGAAAAAAAAAGGAATATTAATAGAATCATTCATAAATATTCATAGAATTGTATGTGAGGATGAAATAATATTTTTGGAATACAAAAAGATATCAGGATAAGATTGAGACCGTTTGATTCTTTTGGATCAAGAAGGCCTTAGTAGGAATGCTTTGACTGTGGCCTCAGTGGGTGTAAACTAATAAACCAGTAATTAGTGGAGGAAGGAAAATTTAGCTACTAGTCATAGATGCCATTTATTGAGTGCTTACCATTTTGGAGTATACTAAAGACTATATATACAAATTAGCTCACTTAATCCTCAGTCCTGTGAGTTAGTTTCAGTGATAATGCTCATAAAAGAAATGAAAGGAATTGCCAAAGCCACCTAGCTAGTAAAGTGGCTAGCCAGGAGTCACACCCTGGCTCCAAGCCCATGATTTTTTACCACTGCACTAAACTGCATTTCAGGGAGAACAACTCTTTGGAACAGAATTCCATGGCAAAGAGATCTTTAGCGAAGGAGGTCTTTGCTTGGGAAAGATAGCTAGTATTGCTCACCTAACAATCCTTATGATGGATAAAAGAGGTAGTCACTCTATACTTAATTTTTTATGGGTGTCTTATGTTTCTTAGTCTATATAATAGTGAAATGACATTTCAGTTATTGAGCAAGTTAAAGCATTTGCAGTATATTCAGTATTTTTGTAGTTTTATCACAAAAATACATTATAACATACATTTATTTTTTTTTAAATGGAACTTTTAGTTTTATGGAAAGTAACTCTTTTAATGCATTTCACTGGCGTCTTTCTGCCTTGGCAACACTGTAATTGTTTCCATTTTTTGGAACAATTTCCCATTTTAAAGTTAACTTAAAACTTTTTTTAAAAACTATTTTTACTTTTTTCCCCCGATGACTAAATACTTACATTATACAAACAAAAAAATGTAGTGTCAAAATCTCAATTCATGTTATAGGTATATTATTTTGTTCGAGCAAAAAGTACTATTTTGTATATTTGTGATATCCAACATATAAACAATTGGACACTAAAAATTAATTTGTGTGTCAATTACTTGGAATTAGGGACTCTATAATATATATTAACCTCTGTTCAAATGTATTAGAATCTTATATATCTGGAATATTGGATTTGGTCTGAGATAAGCACGATATATGTCTTTGCTGAGAATAGAGGAAGAACACCTCTTTCTAGGAGGAAGACTAGGAGAGAAAAGATTTAGTGATGACCGAGAAATTCTGAGTTGAAGAGGACAGGAAACATCTACAGGTGTAGAGGAGTTGGAATCTGGAAATTATCTAATGGAATTTGTAAAGTTACTGTGACTACCTGCTTCCTCCTCTGGTGATGGAGGGAGACCTCACCCAGCCAGGTGAACTCAGTAGACACGTGCATGCCTTGGAAAAGGAAGCGGTTCAGGCTTCTGGAGCTCAACACAAGGCTCAGTTGTAGAAGCCATACAGTTCAAGAGTTGATCTCCGGGACCTCTGGCAGCAGGTAATGAGGTTCTAGCCAAGGGCAGGGAGTGTATTTTATAGCTGGGGATGCCAGGAATATCTTTACCCTCCTGGAATTCCACAAGTGTGATTTACTTCTTTAAAGCAATGTTCCTTTTCCCTTTTGCTGTCTTAATTTTGGTGAAGAAGCAGCCAAACTGAAGATTTATCAGTAAATTAACTCAGATAAGAAGAGCCAAAGATTTCTTAAAAAATTTATACAGTTAAGAAATTTTTGAATCTGGACCTTCAAAAATGGACATTTGCAGCTACTAAGGGTTTGGTAGAATTGCTAGAGAGTGAAGCCCTCAAGGATGGACTTTCCTCTGCTTCTGACTTTGCAGATGTCAGTGTTCGTGTAGCTCCTGAGGAGAAGGGGCAGAGTGAGGAGGGTGGTATAAGGCTGATTGCTTATATTGTAGTTTTGGAAAAGGATTTTAAAGTGGTGGGCTGTCATTACCATTTGCAGTAGACGTTTGAATTTTTGAAGTTTAAATATTGTATAGGACTTTTAATGTCTCAGTAGGCTCCTTAATGTAAAATTCTTGTCTCTCAAGGGAGATTATAGAAAATTCAAAATCATGAAGTCTCTTTTTTCTCTTTTCCTTTTTTCCTTCTTCCTTCCTTTCTACTTCCCTCAGTGAGTAAACTAGATCTGATACATGTGGTAAAAATGATATTATATGTTAATACTTTAGCTTTTAGAGTTACGCTTTAGGGTAGATCTGTTTTATGGTTAAAATTAGCCATTGTTTTGTCATTTTTGTTTTAAGTCTATCTAAAGGATTGTTGTTCTTTCATTTAGAATTGTCAATATTGTTATAAAACCAGATTAATAATCATATACTGGCACCTGCAATAACAAAAATTACATACATTTTCCACTGTTGATTTGTTTCATTGATGTATTACCCTAAAGCTGAGTAATGTTGGTTTATTTCTGCATAGTTTTATATATGGCCATGTGGAGTGATGAACTCAGCCAGGTAGCACTGAGTGCTTATATATGTGTTCATTTGTTTGTTTGTTTTAAATTCCAAGGTTGCTTTTACTTTGTAATAACAGCTGAAGGTATTTCTAATCTCAATTTAAGGATAGCTATAGCTATAGTGTGTACAAGGAAATACAAGGCTAAGGAGCCGGCATTCTGATTTCGCTCATTGCCATTATGTGTCTACGTGATGTAGATTTATTTAGAGATGATTTAGTGACCCTTAGGCTATCCTAATGGGTTTTCACTGGTTGTTAAAAAATGCTTGTCGAAGAATCTAACTGAATTTTCCAAATAAACTGGTTGATTTATACTTATTGAGAGAGGAGTTCCAGTGCACCCACTCATGTCATCAATTACAATCTCTTATGAAATGCAATTTGCCCAGTCTTGATTAAAAGGCCTACAGGCCTCTTTCCTGCTACTCAATACATCCTCTGCTGCCCTCTAATGGCCGCCCATCAATGGTACCCACTGATGTCCATCTTAACCACCATCAAGAACCTGCGTTCCTCTAGCATCCAGCAACTTAGTGTAGCCACTGCATCCTTGGGAGGCTGTCCCCGTAGAAAGACAGCTGGGAGGAGCTCCTTGAAGGAAAAGCATGCACATGTGAATCCTATGATTGCCCCTCAATGTTTTGCCATTCAAGTAGTTGTGATAATGTTAGGATTTCTAGCTTCTTAAGTGTTTTGCTTTACTGTTTGTTTCATGATTTGTTCATTTTATTGTTTTTTGTCTATCCACTAATTCATCAGATATTTTTGAATGCCACATATGTCCAGCATCTAGCCTTGCCTCGATCTAGTAGGTTCTTAGTATAAATTTGTTGAATTAGGGAAGGAATGAATGAATAAATATAAAGATAAATAAGACTTGGTCTCTGCTCTTGGGGAAATAAGATAGCGACTTAGTTACTGCTTGGTTGCCCTTTTTTCTCTTTTTAACTTGCTAAAATCTTGGGAAAGATGATCAAACTAGAAGATGGATACAGATAACAGTGTAAACCTAGTTTCTCTGCATTGCTAGTTCTCAGAATTCATCATTCCTAAAGGGGCTCTGTTTCAGGTAGGATTTATTTTGCTCCTAGAAATGACACTAATTTATTTTGGTGCTTCTTGCTTTTGGTTGAAGGTAACACACAGTCATGGTTGCATTTTCCTTTATATTTACCAGTCTCCAAGGCACTGCATCTGCCATAAACTCTGGCTTTTTGCCTCTTTTATATTTAATAAACTGTGACTTAAAATAGGTCCTGTTTTAAATGACCATTTATGAAATATGACAAGTGTAGAGGTGTGTACTTATTTTTTTCTTTGTTAAGTATGCTGTGAATTCCTTAATTCTTCCATTTCTTAGTCTGCTTTATTTGGCAAGTTTTTTAAAAAATATATTTTCCTTGCTACTTTTCATTATTTCATGACAGGTAAATGTTCATCATTGGCCTCATTCCTTGTTTTAAAGTATGATCCACTCATATATATTAAGGTTGAATAAGCCTTTTCTTGTGAAAAATAAAGATCTTTATCTATATGAACTGAACTGATGCCTTTGTGTTATTTAACATTTTATTGTAGAGATGGTGGTGGTTGGTTGTATTTTGCAAGATTTTCCCTTTATTTTGTGTATTTTTTACATTATCTATTTTTAACTATTGTATGAGATGTTACAATAACTAGAGAGAAGCAAATTCTTTTCTTTTATGGCTGTCCTAAAAACTTGAAAATTTAAAACAAATGACTTTTGAAACACTAAATTTAATTTGAAGTAGTGGTAGGTACACTAATCATTTTTCATGACCCATCTCTTTTGTGACAATAGTGAAAGAGATTGATGCAAAGGGGACTCTAGAAGGGAGGAAGAGACATAGGGTAAACGGAATTATTTTTGTCTCTTGACTGCTTTATATTTTATCTGTCACTTCATTTGATCTTGATTCACACACCCACAAACCTGTATTTCTCATTACTTTAAACAACTTTTTCAGGATATTTTTAACACAAAACAACAACAAAAAGCTGTTGGATTAAAAAGATAAAGAATATTGTACCATGCTGAAGTGGTCGTCTAAAGTAAAGGAAAGTTTGGATAAAGCACCTGTCTGTGAGGAGACAGTGATAAAACGGAAGATTGCTTCTGGATATCATAGTTTGCCAAAGTAAATCTAGACCCAGAGACTGAAATCATTTGCCTTTTCCCTTCAAGTACATAGAAGGTGAAAACACAGTGGTGAAAAATTAAATTTTAGCACTTGTTGGCATAAAATCAATAATTTGACTTTCAATGCTTCAATATAGATTTTACTCCAAGAGTCACCTGCAGCTATTGTTCTTTTGTGCCTTATGGGACCTTAGGGATTCCAGATGTTCCTACTCTTGGGTGCTGTTTAATTGGGTTTTACTGTGACAAGGGTTAAAACCTCAATGTATTGATGAGCTTCTTATTCAAAACAAATGGCAAAAGATTTTTTAAAAATAGCTTAAGTGATCAGAGATGCAGTCTGCTAAACTCGTTTTGCTGCTTATACCAATCAAATTTCTCCACTGACTAAAAAAGTCTACTCTGGCTAACTTAAGCAGAAAAGGGGTTTATCGGAAAGATATTGTGTAATTTACAGAATTGATGAGAAGGATGGAGAAATAGGCTCAAAAAACAGGAAGGAATTAAAAACAGCTGAGAATTTGTACGCATACCATCCATACCATAGGAAAAATCTCATTAGGAAGCCAGTTCTGTTTCTAAGACTGAATTGTCTCTGCAACTGCGTTACTCCCTCAAGGTTGAAATCCTTTGTGGGAGCATCCCGTGGACAGCCAAGATCAGCCATTTTCTTGTTTGTAGCTTTCAGGGGTCCACGAGGTCTAACTATTTTTTGTAATAATTCTTAGGTATTATTTGCCTTTTTTTACTGTATTGACATTTGCACTGATGGTATAAAAGCATTGGTAGGCAAAAGTGGTGGTGCCATAGCATCAGTCAAGCCAGTGGCATGTCTATAGTTATATATAACTATATTTATAAATATATAGAAGAGATCATAGGGCAAGGTATCAGGCAAGGAGGGGTCTGAATCTTCCATGCCCTCTCTGGGTGTATCACCTTTCTTGTACCTCAGTGTGCTCAACCATCCAGAAGCTCTCTGATCCCCTTGTTTTAGGGGTTTTTACAGAGGTCTTATTAGTAATATTAGGTTATTAAGTATGGAATATCTGATTTCCTTAAGTACTAAGTTTGACAGTTGATATCTCTGGCATTTCACTTTGATACTTCTTGTCTTATTTTTTTATTGTGAAGGTACATCCTCAGTCTTTCAAATGCACAAATTTTGGCTTATAATTATCTTTCAAACATTTTTTTAGAGCAATTTTTGTGAAACCATGGATAAGCCAAAAATTTGTTTTATTTTTGAATATGAGTTCTGTCATGAGCCAATGCAGTGCAGACAGTTTGAAATATCAATGAAGTGTTTGGGAAGGATGTGACTAACGAACACACAGTATATCAATGATTTGAGAAGTTCCATTTTGGTGATTTTATTCTTGAAAATGAGCCATGTGAGTGACCTGAGACCAAGGTGGATAATATGAGCTGAAAGCTGTAGTGGAAGCGAATCCATCTCAACCTACGCATGAATTAGCAGCAAGGCTTGACATTACTGTTCCAATAATATTGGACCATTTGAAACAAATCAGCAAGGTAAAGAAGCTGGTACCACATAAATTAAATGAGCATCAGAAGAGAAATCATCTGGAAGCTTGCCTTTCTTTGCTGTCATGACATAAAGGCGAACCATTTCTACACCATATTGTTATATGTGCTGAAAAATGGATTCTTTTTGATAATTGCAAATGTTCAGCACAATGGTTGGATAAAGAAGAAATGCTGAAACACAGTCCAAAACTGAATATTCATCAAACAAAGCTAATGGTGTCTGTTTGGTGGTCCAGCGCTGGTATTATCCACAACAGCTTCATGAAACATGGTCAGTCGATTACAGCAGATGTCTACTGTATCCGAATGGGTGAAATGATGAGGATGCTTGTGCTTAAGCAGCCGAGATTGGTCAATAATAGAGACAGGCCAATCCTCTTGCAAGACCACATGTCGCAAAAAACAATGCTAGTCAAACTACAGAAGCTGGACTTGAAAACTCTCTGCATACACCGTATTCACCAGACCTTGCACCAACTGACCACCACTTCTTCCAGGCTTTGGAACACTTCTTGCAAGGAAAAATATTCACTTCTCAACAAGCTATGGAAAACGCTTTTTGTAATTTCACTGCTACACGCTCTCCAGGCTTCTTCGCTGCTGGTATAAACAAGCTACTGTTAAGATGGCAAAACTGTGTCAGAAGTTTAGGCACATACTTTGATTAATTGTACTGCTTCTTATTTGAGTTATAATAAACTAAACTTTTGATTCGAAATCGGACATTTCGTATTTAGTGACCTAATATATAGGCATGATTGACAAAATCATTGGTCATTGGTGCTGTACTGTCTCCAGCCTCTCTCCCCTCCCCAGAGTTTGGGGTAGGGGGCTGAAAGTTCCAACCTTGTAATCAAAGTTTGATCTTTCTGGCAACTAGCCCCATCCTGAGGTTACCTAGAAGCCCCACTGTAAGTCACCACATTAGCATAAGCTTAGGTGTGATGAGAGGGGATTCATTACAAGTAACAAATTTCCTATCACCCAGGAAATTCTAAGGATTTTAGGGGTTCTGTACCAGGAACCCAGAACAAAAACCAAGTATATGTTCTTATTATGCCACATGTATGTTCTAGATATTTTTATTTTGCATATAGTCTATAGCTTCATCTTGTTGAATTGGCCAGATGTCACTGGATATTTTCAGAGTCATTTATTGGTAAGCTTAAGTTAACAGAAAAACTTAAGACAAATTTAACAGAGTTTAATTAAGCAAAGCACTATTTGTAAATCAGGCAGCCTCCAGTACTAGAATAGGTTCAGAGTGACTCCAGGGCTGCCACATGGTCAGGTAAAATTTACTGACAGAAACGGGAGAGTGACATACAAAAAATGAAAGTGAGCCCACTATAACCTCAAATTCCTGGGCTCAAGTTATCTCAGCCTCCCTAGTAGCTAGGACTATAGGCGCATGCCACCACACCCAGCTAAGTATTATTATTAGTAGTAGTAGCAGTAGTAGTACTAGTAGTAGAGGTGGGGTGTTACTGTATTGCCCAGGCTGGTGTTGAACTCCTGGCCTCAAGCAATCCTCCTGCCTTGGCCTCCTAAAGTGCCTGGGATTAGAGGCATGTGCCACCATGCCCAGCCAATATCTGCAATTTTTTAAAAAAAGACTATATTGTTTTTGCTGGGCAGGGCTATAACTTGAGTTTTTAGCTTCAGCTGATAGTTTAGTTCCTGAAATGGGATAGGTTCATGGCAGGTGTTTGTTGAATAAGTTATGTATTTTCATATAAAGAGTCATATTTTCTGCTCTGCTGGAAAATTGTTTCCAAGAGAGTGTGTTTTCACTAAATACAATAAAATTTCATAAGGCATGGCAAGAAACTGCCCTATGTTGTGATGGTGGGTAGATATGAAATAGGACAGGGAAGAAAGGATAAAATGTGTTGGAGAATACTCTCTCAGATATGAAACTAAATATAAGAGGATGATATAATTGAACCTTTGAATTGCTTATTTTGTTTTATTTTAAAGGTCCTACTCTTCTCAAAATCCTGTTTTGGGAGTATCCTGGGCCGGCCAAGCCTCTGAGTGCCTGCATGACAAACCCCCCATTTAAGGGAAACTGTCCTGCCCTTAGCCTTTGCTGTAAGCTCTTGCTGGCTGTGGCCAAATAGACCCTGGAAAACTGAACCAAAAAGAGTGACTTGTGGCTTAGTATAAAAAGATGAACTGGGCTAATAGGACTTTTTCCCTGGAGAATTTAAAACTGTAAAATGTGGCTAGATGGAGACAACAGTGGGGGCAAAAATTGAAACAGTGTATTAGGAAATATCTTGAGGTAAACAGGAGAATAACATGTGCTATGGGGAAGCAAAAATGAGAGATATCAGAGGAAGCCATTTAATAGTGGAGTGGAAAGAATAGGATATTTGGAACTAAGCTGTGTATTAAATAATTAATAAGGAAAGCAGTTGCAGATTGATTGCCTTTTTGATTGATTAATTGATTAATTCCTGTATGCAACACATTATGTATTGAGTTACTGCTATGTACCAGGTGGTGTTCTAGCCCAAGAGTATTGCTCTGAAAAATAATTAAACCAGTGATTCTCCACTAGCTGCGATTTTGCCTACCAGAGGACATTTGACAACGAAACTTTGGTTGTCACAACTGGGTAGGAGAGGTGTTATTGGTATTTAGTGGGTAAAGACCAGGGATACTGCTAACTATTCTACAATGCCCAGGATAACTCTCTTCAAAAAGAATTATCTGGCTCAAAATGTCAATAGATCCGAGGTTGAGAAACCCTGGGATAAACCGTCATAATTATGTGTTTCAGAATAATTATTGTGTAGTTGACATTTTAAATATCTGTGTTTTCAGAAAAAAAGGAAGTTCACTGGAGTAAAATGGAGGCCTCAGTAATATTACCCATTCTGAAGAAGAAATTAGCCTTCCTTTCAGGTATGTGTTCTTCTTAAAATTAGAAGTGTTTGATATATAAACTTATTTAAACTTTTCTTTGGTAAGTTTGACAGAAATACATTTTATTTTTCTCTGAAAGTTTAATAGGTATTTCTGAGACATCCTTTAATCAGAACCGATGGTTGTATGAGCTAACCATGTCTGTCCTGGCTCTCAGCAAGCCAGCTTTTATTCTGTTCTGTAATTTGAATAAAATGGCCTCTTCAAAGCAGATGTCATTATGTCTCACTTCTTATACAAACATGTAAAAATTAATAATTGACTAAGTGGCATCTAAATAATTGTTTCTGAACTGTAGAGTAATTGTCTTTATGACATCCTATCTCCTAGCTTTTGTCTTCCATTTTCCAGTGACAAAGTTTCAGCACACTAGAGGAGTTATAAAATATCAATAATGCTGTTTATAGTTTTTGGTGTTCAAACTTGTTCATACAGCCTTGAATTTGCCTTGAGTTATTAATATTAACCCAAAGTCTGTATCAGCTGAGTAATGGAGAAGCTATGAGATGCTTTGCTAGCGTGGGAGCAGTGGTGTGGTGTGCGGGTGTGCTGGTCTCCTGGTCACTGCAGTGATCTGGCTTTTGGATCATTCTGAAGCACATGTTTAGAATACTGTGGCCCTGCCAGTGTAGGGTTACTTCTACTGTGTCACCTTGCTTTCTCTTTCTTTCCTCTTTAGGTCTTGTCGTAATTGTCTTGGTAATACTAATATCTTTTTTTCAAAGTATGTTGTATTTCTCTGTAAATTGGCATGTTTTCCTAATGTGGATTATAAAGGGCAAAATAAGAGATTGAATTCCACTAGTATTGTTGTTTCCTTATTTAATATGTATTTTCTTTTTCTTTTTAACTTCTCCCTTCATTGGTTGACATTTATATTTTCTTCATTCTTTTCTGATATGAATGGTATTATGAATGTTCTTATTTGTAGCTTTGTGCATTTTGTATAAGTTCAGTAGTATAAATTCTTATACATGAAAGTGTTAAAGAGAATATGCATTTAAATTTGTGTTAGATTTTGTCAGATTGCCCTCCAAAAAGATTGTTTCAATTTCTGTTTCCCCAGCAGTGTATGAAAATGCCTGTTTTCTCACACTGTTGACAGTAGTGGAATAATCTTATCACAGACATTTTTGCATCCTGTCACACTTGTCTCTGGGCAGCATTTGGCCCTGTTGACCATACCTGTTTTGAAAGTCTTTTTCCTCTTGGCTTCTGCCCCTCTTATATTTTTACACTGGTGATTATTTTGTCCCTTAGTGAAAGTTGACATGGAGTTAAATCTCGTCCTGAATGTTAAAGCTGTCCTATACAGACAATTTACAGTGGGTCAGCGTGCCCCAGTCTAGGTGTTAACCTTTTTGTAGGTTTGGTTTAATGCATAATAGATAAAGCTGAGCAATTTTGAGAAGTAAATAAAAGACCTCTGAGCCCACACTTTTTAACTTCCTCTCTTCATCTTTGAATATTTAAGCCAGTACTTTTCAAACTTTTTGTAATGATAAAATCTTTTCAAACCAACAGAATTGCTCAGGGGATACAATCTAAAAACTACTTGCATTAATCCATTCTTTTTTTAAAAAGATAAGCTTTTATTCTAAACAAGAAAATATGCAGCTGAAGTCATTATTGATTATTAAGTCGAACCATCTGAAATTGCCATTTACTAATGTTAAACAAGGTGGTTGAATAGTAGTAATTTGTATGGTTGACCTAATGAGTGAAAGAAATTCATTTATGATTGGCATGGCATGAATTGCATTCATGTCACTAACAGGAATCTTTCTTTTCATTTCATACCTTTCCGTTTTTAGTGATAGATTTCTAGAAATCATGTAAAATTATTTCCTTCAGTATTTGCTGTTTATGGCTTCTAGAATTGCCATAAAATGTTAGTTGGGTCAGAAGATGGGTGCTTCAGTATGAAAGTCAAGCATTTCAGGAGCTTTCAAAGATGCCATGTGTGTGTAAAAGTTCCTAAAAGTTATATTTTAACACTTAAGACAAACTGAAGGGGACTTGAACATACCTGAAATGTAAGTGTGTGTCCACTACCTGGCTTTCAGGCTTCAGTATCTCGGACCCATGCACTCCTCTCGGCTGGGCAGGGCTTTTTCTCTGTTGCCTTACAAACAATATATGCCTGTCTGACCTTCGTGAATTAACTCAGGTCACTCCTCATTATGGAATGCTCTTTTGACTTGGTTTACAAATTCTACCCCGTTTTTCTTAAGACTTAACCTTCTAATGAAACTTTTCACATTTATTGAAGCTCTTACCATTTTCTAAATCCCTTTTTATAATATTTCATAATATATTTTATACAATGCAACTTAGTAAATAAACTGTCCTATTTCATACCATTATTTCTTATGACTGAAATGTTTTCTTCCCAGGTTAATTGGAAATATATTTTACTTACAAATGCTTACTGTGCTAGGCACACAATAGATGTTTGATGAGTTGATTACAATAAGAAGCAGACCAAATGGAAGAAAATTAAATAAAATGATAATTGTTACATTTGGGTGAAGATTTCATGAGTAAAGTTTTTTCCTTTATTTTTTCTAAATTTTCTATAATTTTGTTACATACTATAAACATTTACAATATAAAACTAGCCATTAGATATTTTTAAAATTATGTCTGAAACTTATAATTGTTTTAGTAACATTGGATTCAGTATATATTATTTAGATAATGCCTTAGTATCTACTACATGTTAAATTTATATCTTTTTTCTTTAATAGGAGGAAAGGACAGACGAAGTGGCCTCATTCTGACAATTCCATTATGCCTTGAACAAACAAATATGGATGAGCTGAGCGTCACCTTAGACTACCTCCTCAGCATTCCAAGGTGACTCTAAAGGTGTCTTTTCTTAAATCTTAATATGTTTTCATTCACTTACTCATGATTTCTGCTATTGTTGAAGTATACTTTTCTGTCTTATCTGCTTTTGTTAGCAATGAAATTATTAGTAAAAATACTATTAATAGAATCAATGACTTGTGACACCATCACAGATTAAATACTTATGCTTTTGCACACTTAATGATAATACAGATTTCCAAAGTGTATGTGCTGTCAACTTTTAGGAACACAATGATTAAACATGTATATATCATGGGGCTTTAGAAAAACTAGAGAAGTTAATTCAGTAGAATCATCTTTTATTTAGGTAACTATTGAACTATATTGATATAAATACACCTGCAGGTTTTAATGAGTTAATAAAGACTATTAGGAGTTTAAAAATATTTTTATTAAAAAAATAATAATACAAAAAGTTGCTCAAGTCTACCTATCACTTCAAAAACAAAAACAAAAAAGCTTCCCCCCCCCAACTTCCTGTCCCATAACTGATATCTGGGAGCTGAAGTGTGACTGTATGTTAGAATCATCTGGAGAATTTTTTCAAAATTCTAATGCCTGCATTTTCACTTTTAGAGATTCTGATCTAGTTGTTCTTGGGAAGCCTGCTCATCATATTTTTTTTAATCTTTTAAGCTTCCCATATAATTCTAATGTGCATCTAGATTTGCAAACCACTACAATAAAGCATGAGAATGAGGGGAGGGGTGCGTGTGTGTGTTTGGATATGTTTGTAAAATGTGGAGGTAGAAAAATGAATAAAACTATCTCATACAATGCTCTATAGCTAGTGAATTTACTCTGTTTAGTCAGAGTAAACAATTCTTTGTATTTTTCCCTGTATTTGCATTTTATTGATACAGTAGTTTATTTCATTTTAAACCACTCTACTCATTTGCAGAACAAGGAGAATATGACTATAACACCCTTAATTCATTGAATATGAATGTAACCTTTAATTGATCATTTATTTGTGTTTGTAGACTTTGGAAGGGTCAGTGTAGAGAGTGAGAGTGTAACTGGGATGGCTCTACTATACTTACATTTTTTTAATGGGACAGACTTCCCAAAAAGTTTCAACCATTGCCTTCCTTTTTATTCCTCAATAAATGCACTTATAGCAAATGGAGACCTAATTTCATTGACTTTAGAGTTACTTCAAATCACTATAGTTAAGTGCTCTGAACATGCTTTGTGCTGTTCATGAGTGACTTTTTAATATTCATTTCATTTATTCCACAAATATGTATTGAAAATTTATAATATGCCATTTAAAATGTGACAGCTGAATCAGTGTTTCTTGTCTTTGCCATTTTTTTTTCTATTATCTCTGTTCTCTTTTCTTACGCGTAAGTTCACATATAGGGATGGCCAATGTCATCAACCAGTAACCAAGTTAGTTTCTATATCCCCATTCTTTTCCTGATTTGCACCCAAGCAAAAGACTAATTTCCCCAAAACAGCAGTTCCATCATCCTTCTCAGTTTCCTCTGACCTTCTCTCCTCCTTTCTACACAATGAATTCAGTTCAGTAGCTGTTTCTTGCTAATACCACATACAGACACTGTATATCATGCGCTGTGTAGACAAGAGAGACCAGGTCTTTGCTTTCAAGGACGTTCTTTCAGCCTTCTTAACTGCCATGCCAAGACCTTCTGTGATTTGACTCACCTTTTTCAGTTAATGTATCTTGAGCACCTACCATGAAAGGCACTTAATTTTAAGTACCTCTATTAACTAAATCTTCAAAATAAATTGATACGATAGATACTGTTATTATCTCCATTTCCTAGATGAAAAAGGCAAGGCAGAGAAGTTAAAAAACTTTCCCAGATAGTAAGTGCTACCTTTGTTCATAATTTTCCTGCTCTCTGTCCTTTTACCTTTCATTAGCTCCTTTATGTAGGTACTTCCCAGATTCCTCTGTCTGTTCTCTAAACTTACAGCACTTGCTGTTTCTGACTCATTAGGCATTTAATCATGATATGCTTTATGATAATTCTTGAATTTTTATATTTATTATTTAAGTCTTACATATTTTTAAGATTCTAAAGGTTTATGTTGTTTCCCTAATGACATTAAATGAGATAATGTCTGTGAATATAAAGTAGACACTAATTAAAATACTTTTCTGCCCATTTTTCTACCTTACAAAAAGACTCTAAGCTCCTTGAGGAGAGAAACTGTGTCTTACTATTTGTATTTTCGTAGCCCTGTGCAGCACCTTATACTTCATCAATGATCAGTAGTCAATAGATATGGATTTCTGCCCTTACTTAATTTTACTACTTGTTTCTTCAGAGCTCTGCACACTCAAATATGGGCTTACAGGACCTGGTAACTCACCATTCTCAGAGCATCTCACATTTTGTTAAAAAATCAAATAAACGTGAGCAGAAGTTATCTGCTCAGTAGAAATAGTTTTGGTGCATAAAACATTTATCTGGGTTGGTTTTGCCTTCCCTTTAGAACTTTAAATTCAAAATGGACCTCAGACTTTACTTACGATAGTGATTGGGAGAGAGATATGGAAAGAATAGCTCACATTTAAGGAAATACTAGGTAACATTAAGTTATTTAATTCTCATAACATCCCTATGAGATGAGTACTATCATCTTCATCCCCATCTTACATGTGAGGGAACTGGAGCATAGGAAGGGTGGACAGTTTGGGTATCTTGACCAAGAGCACGTGGCAAACCAGGGTTAGGGAAGGAATTTGAACCTGGCCATCTGACTCCAATTCTGTATTTCTGATCACTGTGCTATAGCTACCTGTTGAAATCACAATGCCATACCTATAGGCAGCCTCTAGTAAATTTACATAAAACCTGGATTTATCACAACTGATAATTGACATATGAAAATAACTGTGAATATAGTAAAATATTATAAAAGAAATCTTATAAAAGAATTTCTTTTAAAAGAAATCTTGAAAATATTTCTTATTCTAACATTTTCTTTGAACAGTATATTTAGTATACCTTTAAAATTATAGTATTTTCTAGCTCAAAGGAAAGTTATTGATCAGTTATAGAATCATGGAAAACCACCCTGGCCATATTTAAATCCTCTTTAGAGAAATGCTGCCAGGTACTTACATAGATTATTCTTGATTAGGCAGTGTTGAAGATACCTTTCCATTTTTCTCAAGTCTTGATTTTTTTTTTTAATTTAAGTTTTTGTTTTAAGTCAGTTTTTCTAATTATAGAAAAACTTGTTTATGGTATAGAAGAAACATCTGAATGAAGAGATTTAATGACTTGCCAAATGTCACACAGACATGAAGGTCCTAAGTCTCAGTCACACAATAAATATGTGAGAGCCTACAATGAACTCCACAGTGTTCTAGGCACTCGGCACATAGGTAAACAAAGCAGATCTAGGCCGGGCGTGGTGGCTCACGCCTGTAATCTTAGCACTCTGGGAGGCCGAGGCAGGCGGATTGTTTGAGCTCTGGGGTTCGAGACCAGCCTGAGCAAGAGCGAGACCCCTGTCTCTACTGAAAATAGAAAGAAATTACATGGACAGCTAAATATATATATATATAGAAAAAATTAGCCGGGCATGATGGCACAGGCCTGTAGTCCCAGCTACTTGGGAGACTGAGGCAGGAGGATTGCTCGAGCCCAGGAGTTTGAGGTTGCTGTGAGCTAGGCTGATGCCACGGCACTCACTCTAGCCCGGGCAACAGAGTGAGACTCTGTCTCAAAAAATAAATAAAAAAAAAAAGCAGATCTAGTCCCTCTCCTCATGGACCTTACCCCCTAATGGTCACCCAAGCAAATACTACAAGTAAGCACATAGTATGTTGGATATTCATGAGTGCTGTGCAAAGCTTGAAAAGAGTCAGGCGGATGATGGAGTAGAAAAAGAGTATGTGGTGATATTTTACAAAATGATAAGATAACATTTTACCAGAGATGATTGAAATGAGGGGCAGGCCCCACAGATAAGTGATGAAAGGGCATTCAAGACGGAGGGAGCAGTAAGTGCAAAGGCCCTGAGACAGGAGCCAAGGAACCTAGTGTAGCTGGAGCAGTTTGAGAGATGAGCAGAGTGCTGGGAGGGTGGTCAGGAAGGGTGGCTGGAGTGAGATCACAGAGGACTATGTTGGCCATGGTAAGGGCTTTAATTCTGAAAAAGAAGGAAAGCCATTGTCATGTTCTGAGGAGTGATGTGATGTGTGTCATCTAATATTTTTATAGACCCTCAGTATTTAAGGCACTGTTTTAGAAACTGCCAAGATTTTAGTAAGATAATATTTTTGCTTTCTAGAAGCATGACATCTAATGAAGATAAATTGTAAACAAGTAATTATAATAAAAGCATAAGTGAAATTAGTTCCATTATGTAAGTATAAGCTGAGCTCTGTGAGTGGAAGAGGGGTCCTCAGCTGTAATCAGAGAAATGGGTGAAGAGCTGCAGGGTACTGACCCCAGGAAATCACTGACAATCCCTTTGGATGTGAAGTGAGTGAGCTTGTTAAGCAGCTTCACCTCTTTCACACAGCTGTTCTAACTCAGCCTCGTCACCCTGGAAAGGCTCTAATGGAGTAGGAACAAGGAGGCAGGGTCTTAGATTGTTTGTTTGTTTGTTTCTGTTCTTAAAATATAATTATAAACATGTTAACAGTAGTATAGGAATTTATTAATAGTAGCACTTTAGTTCTTCAATATGCCCTTTATAAAGAGCATGACATGCTTCTAAATTAAGTATGTTGTTTTTATTTTTTTTTTTTTTTATTTTTTTTTTATTTATTTATTTATTTTTGAGACAGAGTCTCACTCTGTTGCCCAGGCTAGAGTGAGTGCCGTGGCGTCAGCCTAGCTCACAGCAACCTCAAACTCCTGAGCTCAAGCGATCCTCCTGTCTCAGCCTCCTGAGTAGCTGGGACTACAGGCATGCGCCACTATGCCCGGCTAATTTTTTCTATATATATTTTTAGCTGTCCATATAATTTCTTTCTATTTTTAGTAGAGATGGGGTCTCGCTCTTGCTCAGGCTGGTCTCGAACTCCTGAGCTCAAACGATCCGCCCACCTCGGCCTCCCAGAGTGCTAGGATTACAGGCGTGAGCCACCGCGCCCGGCCAGTATGTTGTTTTTAAAAGCAGTTTAAACCATCCTTCTGCTTTTAGGAATGAAGTAAAAAGAAAAAAAAAAAACAAAACCCAAAACTAATTTGTTTCAGGTACCTGAAAAACTATTTGGTGTTGCAATTTTGAAATAGTTACCTTTGCATTGTGTATATTTTCATTGTCTAGCTTAGTAAAACGTGAGAAAGTTCTGACTAAGGATATTTTTAAATACTCTACAAGATAAATTTAGAGTATTTTATGGCTTTTAAGATCATTACAGATGGTATTTGCAAACTTCATTACTTTGTTAGTCATAATGTACAGATTAATTTATACTATACTTTGAAATATAACTGTGTTGTTTGTATAAAACTTATTTAACAAAATGGTTGTGTAACCTGCATCTCAGAGATGTGGATGCCGATGACAAGAGAATACCACGTTATGGGAATGGTACACTCCTCTTGGTGGGAGAGCCCTCCACTGGACAGCTCTGTGTCTCAGTTCTCCTTCCTGCAAAGTTCCACCATGCACTGGTAGAATCCCTGAGTTGCTGCCACTTCTCCAAAGACCACTCAACAGCCAGCAACCCTGCCTAGGCTGATCTCTTTTGGGCTTGTATCCTAAGTCATGGCAGTCTTCCTAGATGCCTTGCTGGTGGGGAACTCCAAGAATTCCCTCATTACCTGAGCCCACAGATTGTGATTAGCTGTCAAGTTTGATTTCCTTTCCAAGTCTTTATTTGCTTTTGCTAACTTAGAAGTGATCATTGTATTGCCTCACCTTTTTTTCACCAAAGAATACTTAGTGGATCCCTTATTTTGTAATGCAAATCCAAAAATAGAGGACTTAAATTACTTTTTACTGAGATATGATTCACATATCATAAAAATCACCCTTTAAAAGTATGCAGTTCAGTGCTTTTTAGTATATTCATGGAGTTGAATATAATCATGCTAATTCTAAAACATTTTCATCAGCGCAAAAGAAACCCTGTGTTGCTGTCACTCCCCGTTCTCCCCTCCCCACAACCCCTCTCAACTACAAATCTGCTTTCTGTGCTTGTGGATTTTCCTATTCTGGACATTTTATATAAGTGAAATCATACAATATTTGTCCTTTTGTGTCTGCTGCTTTTATTTAGCCTAATGTTTTCAAGGTTCAGCCATGTTGTAGCATGTGCCAGTACTTCATTCCTTTCTATGGCTGAATGTTTCATTGTGTGGCTGAACCACATTTTGTTTTTCTGTTCATCAGCTGATGGGTGTTTAGATTGTTTCTACTCTTTGGCTTTTGTGAATTATGCTGCTGTGAACATTTCTGTGCAAGTTTTTGTGTGGATCTATGCTTCAGTTTGCTCACTTCTTAAATAGTTTTTCATTTACTTTGGAAGCTCAGCTTCTGTCCTTGCCTATCATCATCATTTTCATGATCCCACTGTTTCTCAGTAGAACTGGACATGACTTTCCCACGAGCCCTTTTGGAGGTGATGTGACTACTTAGAGGGGATAGGGAGGACTAGTAAAATCCCCTGGACTGTTGTTGGATTTAAATCCCAGGAAAAGTCTGTGTTTACCTCTCCTATAATGTATGTAGTTGTGAAACCTTTGGGTGGGGACAGCTTTCACTACCAAATCCTGGCTCTGCTAAGCAAAGCTGCATTTCCTTCCACTGTAGTGGAAAGAGGACAATCGAGATCCTTACATTAAGTCGACAAGTAAAATAGTAATAGTAATAATGATAGCTATGCAAAGTTTGGTCTTTAGGTCGGAGTTTTTCCCTTCAGAAGTTGTTGTATATTACTGAGATAGACTTCTGGGACATGTTTAGTAAATACTTGAATAATTCAATATGACATAGGAATATCACATTCTCAAACACTCAAGATAATATTTTGTGGCCAAGTAAGTGACTGAGAATGCAAAAGTGAGAGCGGAGGTAGATCAGACATGATCTGCTCAGCTTTGAATCGTTATGGACAGCAGGTGCTACCTCATCTCATTAAAAAGAGTACCAAGAAGCCCATTTTCAATGGTTT
This sequence comes from Eulemur rufifrons, assembly GCF_041146395.1. Lineage (NCBI taxonomy): Eukaryota > Metazoa > Chordata > Mammalia > Primates > Lemuridae > Eulemur > Eulemur rufifrons. The sequence continues at coordinate 48,877,432 of NC_090983.1, forward strand.
AATAATAGTTTCTTTTCTACATATTTTGAACTATCAATTCACAAATCTAATGCTTCTGGCAGTAAGGAAAGACAAGTACAAAGCACACTCGGCATCATTAATTACCTACTTCCCCGTGATCCCATTTTACAGATGAAGTAACTGAGAAGCTAGTAGGCCTGCTTGAATGTTGCTTTGATTCCTTCACTTTCTAAGACATTTACTTTCTATGCTTTTAGAGTAATTTTCTTGCCAAATTAGCTTGTAAATTGTTAACATTTCCTGAAGTGAGAAAAATAAATTGCTTGAGAAAATGAAAGAATATTCTGAAGAATTTTTTAAATTTACTAACAATGTAAACCAAACCATGTGAGATTAATTCTATTCTGTATATGGTTACACTTTAAACCTTCTTTCTTTAGAATTATGAAGAATAAAATCTGGAGCTTGTCTTAATACTTCGTAATTTTGTTTTGTTTTAGTGAAAAGTGTAAGGCTAGAGGATTCACCGTGATCGTGGATGGCAGGAAATCACAGTGGAATGTGGTAAAAACAGTAGTCTTAATGCTGCAGGTAATTTTATTTTTATCTGTCAGGAAATGGTTTTTATTTTACAGCAACATCATGGTGAAAATGGCAAATGCATTTCATTTATTGAACTATGTCAGGCCGCTCAGCAGTGACTGAATTCTGAAAATGCAGGTATCACTATGCGATTGTTCAATTTTTATAGGTTTGAATTTAAGTAGTGAGATAAATCTCAACAGTATTCTAAAGGTTTGTCATTAGTTGAAAATAATATGACACGTTTAAGTAATTTAGGCAAAGAGGTCAGTGATTTTAAAAGTGTGGGTGCAGACGTTATCAGAGTCATCTGGGAGCTTTTGCACTGTGTGATGTCTGTACCATTCTCCCCACTGCACCCCATTTTGTTGCTATAGGTAGGTAGCAAGATTGCGTAAGTTTAGTTTGAGGAAGTTTGTCAGGTGATTCTGGTATGTCTTTCCCTTCTAGTCCCCTATTCCCTCCACAAAACATCAGTATTTATGATGTTCTTATTATTTATTTATAACCCAGAAGAAATTTACTTAACAGCTATGTCCTCGGGGATTTTAGCAGTTCACAATTAGCATTTAATGAACACCTGTGATTGCAAAGTCCTTGAGCTCTGATGCCAGTCTTTCATTTTATATTTCCTTGTATTTCTCAAAGAATATTTCTGTGCTCCCTGGCATGTAATAGATGCCCGGTAAACATTTGTTGATTTATTTTTAGGGTATTGAAGATATTATGATTTGAAATGGAAAAATAAAATATTTGAGTGATTGGAGGGGCAGATTATTCTCATGCACCTGGCTTTCCTTAGAAGGGCTTCTAGGGAAGGTAAAATTTAGGTTTAATAAAAAGTTTATCTAATTTAAATGAAAGGAAGTGAAAAGGGCATTCCTGGTGGGGACTCTTGGTTATAGCTCAAAAATGAAGCAAATACAATGAAAGGAGTTGATGGCAGGCCAGTTTGGGGGAAATATAGGTTGACAGTAACATGGGATAGTGAACATTCAGTTAGGTGAATGTCAGTGTTATTAAAAAAAAGATCAAGAATTTTAAATGAATTTGAGAAATATAATTGGCAGCTGCTTCAGGGTTCTACAGAAAGAAATGTAATTTAAAAATTTAAATTACAACTAGGGAGAATAATTCTTAATGTTTTATCATTTATATATGATAATTGGGAAAAAGGACTTTGAGGGGTGGGAACTAAGTGCTAATTTTAGTTTTTAGTTTTAGTGCTTAATATGGTTCAGATACTGTGCGAAGTAAGCTTGCTATATAAATTAGCTCATTTAATTTTAGTCTCACAACCTTGCACATCAGGTCTGTTACCCCAAAGTTCAACTGAGGTGCCAGGATTTTAGATAATTTAAAATTGGAACTTGGCACAACTTAAGCCCCAGGCCTTGGAGTCATCATTTACAAGGTGTATATTTACCAGTGACTTGTATTTGAGGTGGTCCCCAAATTATCTAGCCATTGCCTCATTCTTCTTAAATGTTTGACCTAAACTTTCCTTACTGGAATCACTCTAATATGTTAGAAAGAACATAGCCTCGGAAGGATCAGTTTTTAAGGGAGCACAAATTGGCATCCCATAATAACTTTTTCTTTCAAAAAATGTTTCCAGCACTTTTATATTCCAAATCCTGAAGATTAACTCTTCTCTGTGAAAGTTGTTAAAATAACTATTGGGTGAAAAATCCATTAATTATGACCTTGTGTTCTTCCTTTCATCCTGTCACTCAACTGTGTCACAGATGAGCTGTTTGGGACTTGCTGTTTGAACTGGACTTTGATCAATGGCAGTTTTGAAGAACAGTCAATGGATGATTTAATCCCCTCTTGCGATTTCTTTTCTGATAGGTATTTTAACAACTTTTGGATATATTAATAGTTAACATTTTCAGAAGTTGCAGTGGCCTGTCTATTCCTAGTCAGACAATTTCTACATCTGAAGTCATTCATTGGTTTTATCTCAAAAGGGACTGGGGTCAGCTGTTTGGGAGCCCAGATATCAGTACTGGCTCTGCCTATAACTTGTATTCTCTAAAATGAGGGGCTTGGTTTGTCTTGTTTATCCCAGCTTTCATATTCAGTGATTTTCAAATAATAATCTTATACAAGGCAATATGTGAATAAACTTCACATCTACCTTAAATTTTCCAGCCCCTCTAATAAAAGCTTTGACAACATTGAATTAATTTTATTTAGCTTAGTCATAGCCCAATCATTGTAGGGGAAACTAGATTTCTAACGTGCCCAATGACATGTTTACAGCAAAAGGTTTTCTGTTTTCTCCTTAAAAAAATGATTATTCAGTGCTGTTGTTTATAGTCTAGTATAGAGGTTGGGCCCTTGAGTTTATAAATAAAGTTTTCTTAGAACTCAACCAGGCCCACTCATTTATATATTGTCTATGGCTGATTTCACACTACCTCAACAGAGTTGAATAGCTGGGAAAGAGACTTTATGGCTGCAAAGTCCAAAGTATTTATTGTTAGGACCTTTGAGAAAGAATTTACCAACCCCTGGTCCTAGAACATATGAATTAGTGTGATAGAACTTCAGACTCAAACAGACCTGATTTCTATTCTAGCTTCATGACTTTTTAACTCTGTTACCTTAGACAAGTTACTTTAGTTCTCTGAAGCTCAAGTTACTATTCTGTCAGATTGGGAGAGTGGGATCTGCTTGTTAATGAGGATTTTATTCAACAGTTTTTTACGGAGTGTGTTTTATATGTTAGACATTGTCATAGGCACTGGAAATATAGGGGTGACATGACAGATAAGATACCTGTCATTGGGAAGCTTATATTCTGCTTGAGGGGTCAGACAGTAAGCAATTAATCAAATTAATAAATAATGTACTGTCCGATGGCGATAAATACTATGTTGAAAAATGCAGCAGTAAAAGGAAATTGAGTCAGATGGTGCGACTTTAGATAGGGTAGACTGGGAAGGCCTCTCTGAAGAGGGAATATTTGAATAGAATCTGAAATAAACTGAGGGAGCACTCCAAGGTATAAGGCAAAGGATGTTTCATATAGAGGAAATGGCATGGGTGAAGACCTGGGGTGGGGACAGACTAATCATATTCCAGGAGCAGTGAGAAGGTCAGCGTGGCTATAGTAGAGGAGTGAGCTAGGAGGGGAGAGGTGTGGGGTGAGATCTGAGAGGTCAACAGGGACCCTATAGGCCTTGTTAAGGAGTTTGAATTTCATTCTCAGCATGAGACAGTGTCAAGCAGGGAGGCCTGTTACAAGGATATTTTAGAAAGCTAGCTAGTTGGGGGATATTAACAATACAGGTGGTAGAAATGGTTAGATTCAAAGTATATTTTGAAGTTAGACTCTATGAGACTTGTTGATAAAATATATATGGAATACTTATTAATTCAACAACTGTTAATTTCCATTCTTCTTTAGGTAATACGAATAACTATATCTAGCAAATGTGAAGTTGTATTTGTCAAAGATTAGTTCTTTGTCTTCTTCAAGTTAATAATCATGAGAAAAATTTTATGAGAAAATTGATTTTACATCTTTTGAAGAAATTCTCCAAGATGATTGTGCTAGAAATTTTTTTCTCATATCATAGAAAAATCAAATCTAGTAATTTCTCAACCAAAAATTAAATCTTGCCATTTAATCTAAATATATTCCTAGTACATAGGTTCAATAAAATTATGTACTTTGTTTATTTTTTATTTTTTATCTTTTTGAGACAAAGTCTTGCTCCGTTGCCGGGGCTAGAATGCAGTGGTGTCATCATAGCTCACTGCAACTTTCAACTCTTGGGCCCAAGTGATCCTCTTACCTCAGCCTCCGAAGTAGCTAGGACTACAGGTGTGCACCACCAAGCCTGGCTAATTTTTAAATTTAAAAAAAAAATATTATCGAAACGAGGTCTTGCTATGTTGCTAAGGCTAGTCTCAAATTCCTGGCCTCAAGTGATCCACCCACCTCAGCCTCCCAAGGTGCTAGGATTACAGGCATGAGCCATTGCACCCAGCCTGTACTTCATACATTGATGCAAAATGATTCACATGTACTGGCTGTGTTATATTATATGAAATCTTTTCTGAATCAACTTTTCTTTCAAGTACTTCTTTATTGCTATGTATCTTTCAAAGTTTGGAGAATTTCTTCTACTTTATTTTAATTATTTTCTAAAGGTCTCTTAGCCAAAACATGAATATCTAGTAATTTATAAATTTAATAAATTGTTCATTTTACATGTGTAATTTGTAATTATTTTTCTGTATTTTATAGAACGTTGTTCCAGCTGAGGTGTCCCTTGTTTGTGTAGTGAAGCCAGATGAATTCTGGGATAAGAAAGTAACACATTTCTGTTTTTGGAAAGAAAAGGATAGACTTGGCTTTGAGGTAAATATAATCTATAAAAAAAGAACAGAAGTGTGTTATATCTTTAAAAATAGGATTTGCTGGTATTATTTTGTTCAGCATTGGTTACCAAGCGATATTTTAAGCAGTGCTTAATTATTGCATAAGTAATAATTAGTATATAGTCAGCACTCAGATACTTACTGAATGAGTTATGATTCTTTATTAAAGACCACGAAAGCTTTCTTGTTTTCATTTATATCACTACTTGTGAACTCCTTTGAATAAGTGGACCTTTTGTATTTATTAATAAAAATTTCTTATTACATTTCCAAAAGAAAAGTTAACAAATACTAAGAAATCCTAGACATTTGGAAATTGAAGTCAGTGTCGATTTTCTGTGATATGTCATAATTATAATTATTTTTTAGTATCTAGCTTGGTTTTGATACATAAAGACAATTACCTGTTATTTACTACTGACTTTCCTCTCTCTCTTTCTCTTTTACTTGTATGAAAGTACATCTTATTATAGGTTAGAAAGAAGCTCTAAGAAGGAATATAAATATAAACAATTTGTTACAGTTTCCCTTCCATACCTATTAATTGCCAATTTCCCAGTAGGAGAATTGATACATACCAAACTTTACAGTGTTTAAGTGTGGAAACTTTGAAGGATACAAAGTCCAACCCCACCCCAGTCTAATATAGACCTATGGACCTTTGGAATGCTTACAAAGAGTCAGACAGTCAAGATTGTCATTTTGGACTTTGTCATATTATATAGCCATTTTTATTTTCACTGAAGTCAATGTCAGTATATTTTTGGTATGGAGGGAACATCATCAATGTATATTAGATAGAAAGATTTAAGAAAGCCTAGTTTATTCTTTTTTTTGGGTATATTATATTTGTACATATTTATGGAGTACATATAAAATTTTGTTACATGCATAGAATGTGTAATGATCAAGTCAGGGTATTTATCATCCTGGTTTATTCTTAAATGAGATAGCTTGACATGTTCCAAAAATGTATAGTTTTTTCTTCACTTTAAAAAAGTTTAAGCAGTGAAATTTGTCCATTTAGTGTGCAGTTCTGAAAGTTACAACAAACACACAGTTATGAATCTCCTACCATAATCAAAAAATCAGGAAATATCTCATCACTCCCAAAATTCCTCCATACTTCTGTAGTCAACTCCTTCTCCATCTTCAGCCTCTGCTTGGTGGTAGAGGAAAACTGTTTCTCTACTCACAAGTTGGGGATTCCCATAACTCCCTCCTCAGGTTTGCTATATTGGCTCAGAGAACTCAGGGAAACACTTTACTTACATTTACCAGTTTGTTATAAAGGATACAAATGAACAACCAGATGAAGAGATACATAGGGTGAGGTCTGGAACAGTCTCAGGAGCTCTGTCCCTGGGGAATTGGGGTATACCACCTTCCTGGTCTGTGGATGATATGTTCATCAACACAGAAGCTCTCAAAATTTTATACTTTAGGAGTTTTTATGGAGGCTTCATTAAAAGGCATGATTGATTAAATATTTGACTATTGGTTATTAACTCAATCTCTACCTCTTCTTTCTTCCCTGGAGGTAGGAGGGTGGGGCTGAAAGTTCCAGCTCTCTAATCATTCCTTGGTTTTTCTGATGACCAGCCCTCATCTTGAAGCTGTATAGGGGATTCCAGGGACACCAGCTACCTGTTGTCTCTTGAGCATACAAAAAGACACTGTTATCACTCCAGAGGTTCCAGGAGTCTTAGAAGTCCTTAGGTCAGGAAATCGGGACTAAGACCAAATATAAAAAAAGATGCCCTTATCACCTAGAAATTACCAGGGTTTTAGGAGCTCTGTGCCAGGAACCTGGGACAAAAAGCAAATGTGTAGTTCTTATATCACAGTAAGACAGATGGTGTCTGTTCTTTTGCTTTTTTTTTTTTTTTTTTTAAATCTTTTGTTTTCTTGTTATTGAATTTTGAGAGTTTTTATGTATTTTGGATGAAAGTCATCAGATACATGATTTACAAATATTGCATCCTGTTGTGGTGTTTGCATTTTCATTCTCTTAACATTTTTCTAGGAGAAGTTTTTTTAACTTTGTGAAGTCCAGTTTTTCAGTTTTCTTTTATAAATCAGACTTTTGGTGTCATATCTGAGAAATCTTTGCCTATCTCAAGGTCACAAAGATTTTCTCTCATGTTTTCTTCTAGAAGTTGTATAATTTTAGGTTTTAAATTTACATCTAGGATCCATTTTGAGTTAAAGTTTGTGAGCTATGGTCAAGAATATGTATTTTATGATTTTAGTCATTTTAAATATGTTAAGGTTTGATTTTTGACCTATATGGTCTATCTTGGTGAGTTCCTTATGTACTTACAAGATACGTATTCTGCTATGTTGGGTGGAATGTTCTGTAACTGTCAAGATGATTCATAGTGTTGTTCAGGCCTTCTTTGTTCTTGGTAATATTCTGTTTACTTGTTCTTTCAATTACTGAAAGAGGAATATTTCAGTCTGCAACTGGAATTGTGGATTTCTCCTTTCTTTTCTGTCAGTTTTTGCTTCATATATTTTGAAGCTTTGTTGTTTAATGCATAAAGATTTAGAATTGTTAAATTTTCTTGGTGAGTGCAGACCACTTTATCATTATTAAAGGTCCTTATATTTGGTTCTGAAGTGTACATTGTCTGATATTAATATGACTATTCCAGCTTTTGCATATTGTATCTTTTTCCATTCTTTGACTTCTATCCACTTATATTTAAAATGGATTTTTTGTAGATACCATAAAGTTGGGTCTGCTTTCATATCCAATTTGATAATCTCTTTTCGTTGGTGAAAATTTATATTGGTGACCATTTATATTTAACGCATTGATTGATATAGTTGTATGGAGTCTACCATCTTGTTACATTTTATGTATTTTTTTGTTTTTTTCTACCTTTAGGATTGAATATTTTTTATGATATCTTATCTCCATTATTAGCTTATAATTTATATCTCTTAATTTTTTTAATGATTGCCCTAGGGTTTACAGTATATATCTTTAATTAATCAGAGTGTTACCTTCAAAGTATGTACTACTTCACAGCAAGTAGAAGGACCTTAAAATAGTATATCTCCAACACTTCCCTCCTATTGTTGTCATATGTTTTACTCCTACTGTGCTATATAACACAGTGCATTGCAGCTATTTTTGCTATATACAGTCTGTTGTCTTTTACAGCAATTAAAATTTAAAAAATGAATTTTATATTTACCTTCATTTATGCCATTTCTGATGTTCTTCATTTCTTTTTGTAGATTCAACTTTTTGTCTGATACTGCATTACTTCTGCCTAATGTACTTCTTTTAATATATCTTTCAGGACAAATCTGTTGACATTAAATTTTCTCAGCTTTTTTTGCCTGAAAAAAAATCTTTATTTCTGTTTCAGTTTTGAAAACTATTTTCGATGGGTATAAAATTTTGTTTCATAGACTTTTTTTTTTCTTTCAGCACTTTAAATATACAGTTTACCCTTGAACAATGTGGGAGTTTGGGGCACCAATCCCCTGCACAGTCAAAAATCCAGATATAACTTTTGACTCTCCCAAAAGTTAAGTACTAATAGCCTACTGTTGACCAGAAGCCTTACTAATAACATAAATAGTTGATTAACACATATTTTGTATGTTATATGTACTATATTCTTACAATAAAGTCAGCTAGAGAAAAGAAAATGTTAAGAAAGTCATAAAGAAGAGAGAATATATTTACTATTTATTGAGTAGAAATGGATCATCATAAAGGTCTTCATCCTCATCATCATGATTAGTGGGCTGAGAAGGAGGAAGAAGCAGAAGGGTTGGTCTTGCTGTCTCCGTGTGGCAGAAGTGGGAGAAAATCTGCATGTAAATGGACTCACAGTTTAAATCCATGTTGTTCAAGGGTCAGTGTATTTAAAAGTGTCTTCTTTTTTTACTTTTTATTTAAAATTTTTTTTTAAGAGATGGGCTCTCATTATGTTGCCCAGGCTTGCCTCAACCCCCTGGGTTCACGCTGTTCTCCTGCCTCAGCCTTCCGAGTAGCTGGAACTTCAGGTGTGTACGACTGCACCTGGCTTAGAAGTGCCTCTTATTGCCTTGGCCTTCTCACTTCCATAGTTTCTGAAAAGAAGTCTGCTGTCACTTGTATCTTTGGTCCTCTTTGTTTGTCCTATGTCTTTTTTCCCCTTTGGCCACTTCAAGATTTTTACTTTGATTTTGGTTTTCAGCAGTTTTATTTTGTGATGTCTAGATATGTTTTATTTGGTATTTATTCTGTTCGATGTTCTCTGTACTTCTTGGATCTCTGGTTTCATGTCTGCCATTAGTTTTGGAAAATTCTTAGATGTTTTCTTTTCAAATATTCCCTCTGCCCCATTCTTTTTTTCTACTCCTTCTGGAATTCCAATTGAATGTATATTAGAACATTTGAAATTTTTTCAGCATTTTTGGTTGGTTTTCTGTGTTATTTTTTCCCCCCATGTTTTTATTTTTGTGTTTCAGTTTGGGCATTTCCTATTGATCCATTTTCAAGTTCACTGTTTGTTTCCTTGCCTGTGTTGAGTTTATTGATGAGATCACTGAAAAGTTTCTTCATCTCTGTTACCATGTTTTTTGTTTGTAGCATTTCTATTTTATTCTTCCTTATAGTTTCTATTTCTTTTCTGAAATTCCCCATCTGTTCTAGAATGTTATCTTGTGGTCTCTATATCATAGTTATCTTAAATTTTCTATCTCATAGTTCTGTCTGGGTCTGTCTTACTCTGGTTATGCTGTTTGCTTTGTTTCTTGACAGTGGGTTGTCTTCTTTCTTGCTTTTTTAAGGGCCTTTTTATGTTTTATTGAACATTGGACACCTTGTTTAGGATGGTAGAAACTGAGGTAAGCATTAATATAGTAGTATTCATGCCTGTACATGGGCCTATCTTGCCTTTTGCTGGGCTTTCAGTAGGTTAGGGGAAGGATTGAGTTATTCTAGTCAGGGTTGAATGGCTTTGGGTTTTGTTACTGCTGCTGTTATCCTCGGTGCACTACAGGCTTCACATTCCTGTAGTTACTTTGTGTTGAAGATGGAGGCTGGTTTACCAGAGATATTTTTTTCTGCATCATTTGTTCCATCCTGCGCTATAGGTCTTTCCTTTGTGCCTGTGCCTTAGAGAAGGTCTCTGTCTCTACACAACTGACCCTCCCTCAGCAATAGGCTGATGTTACTTGTTACTCAGTATGTCAGAGAGGCATTCTCTGTTCTGATTCAGCCTCAATATTAGACTGGCTCTTGTGTCCCTGGGCCTGGGAGTCCTCTCGGTGATGTTGCTCCTGTCCCCGCCATAGTTTGGGCTTGTAATATATTCCTGCCTCCATGCCCTCTCCTGGAATTCTTTCCCTTCTTCCAGTTATGATGAGACTTCATTTGCTCCCTAAGGTCAGGAGGGTTTGCTGCCTTTCCTTCAGCACCTTAAGGTTTTTTTTGACAGGCGACATAGCGTTGAAGAATCTGGGCTGTGCTTCATGCCCTTCCAGTAGTGGCTGCTGTTTCCCTCACCCAGGCATATACTCTGAGAGGCTTGTTTCAAATCTCTTACCCTTCCTCTCCCTGAGCTTTCTCATAAATCCCCAGGAGGTCTCTAGAGAAGAGCCTGTGAGTGAGTATGAATTTTTTCTGTGTCTTTACTTCTCAAGGATTCTATATTTTAGAATATAGAACCTAACCTTTATTATACATGACCTTTATTTATTCATTAAAAATTTTAGTTGAATTTTTCTTACCTGGCTTGTATGATGTCTGGCATTTTCTCCAGGTAAGCGAAGGCTCTAGTTCCATCTCTCCTTGAAGACACAGGACTTTACTTAAATTTCAGGTTAATTGGTTTTCCTGTGAACTTAGCTCTCCAATGGATTCCAAAAAGTTGTTAATTTATATGTATTTTTTGTAATTGTTGTAAGGGTTGGAGCAAATGCTCTTTCTAGCTTTCTATATCCTAAGTATAAGCCAGATTTTTCCCCCCACTTTTATCTTGCAACTTTTGTCATTGGTAGACGCGACTATTATGTAGAGTTAGTGGAAGAATGTGTGCCAGTAGCATGAGGGAAGATGGCCTTGGCTACTGGATTACATTAGGAAGAGTGTTACCCAGATAGTTGTGTGGTAAACTGCATCCCAGGGAAGAGAGACAAATGTGTAGGGAGGGAAGAAAGTAAAAGCTGAAGCCAGGAAGTTTGACTGTTGCTGTAAGAGTCAGGATCATGGTGAGTGAGGTCTTCAGACAGGCAGTGAGGCCTGCAGTTCATGGCCAGGGGCATGCAGGAAATGTTGCTCTGAGAGAATACAAAGTGAACAGGAGTCAGTGGTTTGGAAACTAAAGCTGTGAACACTGAGTAGGGGAGAAGGGGATCCCTTTTATGAGGAGCTCGTCACATCCTGCTTACGCATAGGCACTTGCTTAGAAATGCTATGCCTAGTTGGATCTTATGCTATATAAATGAATAGTGACTAAATACCTTGCATCTTACAGGATAAAATAAAAGAATTCCTATCTGCATTGGTATGATGTCATAGATTGTTGTTTTAAAAGGGAATGCTAAAGCTTCTTATACCAATATGTTTTCTTAGACAGTGAAGCACTGGGCACTTATTAAAAGCCTGATGTCCTAAAGAGATGAGAGTAATTTCAAATGTTGGTTGATATGCTGCCAAACATAGTCAACCTTTACAGGGCAGTTCAACACCAGCCATTAAATGATACTTAGAGCTCTGTATAATTAAATTCAATATAGATACTTGTTATATTTCCCTGGTGTTATTTTGGATAATTTGGGCTATCGTAATTAAGCCTGTGTTTTTGTATATATTCTAAATATTTTTAAAAGTGTAACTTTATTGTGAGTATTACTGGTGTGCCTGTAACCATGAATATATGTGTGACTTTATAGAATTATTTATAACAAAAATTTATTACCATTTACCCACATCGTTCATCAAATAAACACCCAGTGGTCATTTTGGTGACATCCTGTTCCCACATGATTTCACATTTTCTTGCCCATCATTCTTCCTAATTTTTTTCTTCTAGCTGACTTTCCTCCTATTCACTTCTCTGTTTTTCATTAGCCATCGAATAGTCATCTCTCATTGCTAATCTTAATATTTTTCCATGTATCATATCCGAAATAGGTATCTACCTGTTCAGTTTCCTTTTTAACAACTCACATATTATATATTCAAGTACTTTATGTTTTTCAGCAGCATTGTACCTGCTGACTTTGATAGATTTTGTTGGTTAGATGATAGTATCTATAGTCTATCTAATGACAAGATAAAATTGAAGTAGTACTGGCATTAATCTTATCCTCAAATTTAGAGATTAATAATCAAAAGGGTCTCCACTCTTCTATTCTTTATTGTCACTCATGACGTAAAAGTGTTATTTGTTGGTAATGGTAACCAGCCACCATTCTATAATAAATTGCTCTCTTATCTCTTAATACTGTGTCTGATCCTGTTCTTTTTGGAGATCATACTAATGGTAGGATGCAGGACCAAAGACTTTCATCATGTTCCCCTCTCAGGAACACCTCTGGCTCCATTTATTCTGATTCTTTCCAGTTTTTGTAGAAACTTATTTTCTTTTAGTGAGAAAAATATTCTCCAACAGTTACAAGCAAACATACACATTGAAATAGTGTATGTATGGACGTGTACACACGTGAATGTTTGCTAGGTGCACAAATACATATAAAGACATTTTTATTCTGGATCTTACATACATTCTTAGCATAAGTGAAAGAAAAATAAAACATATTAAATGCTTGCAGAATGAAAGTTTTAGTGTTAAGTTCTTTGGAAATGTTTTGTTAGGAAAAGATAAATGTTCTACTTACAGATGAAAGAATGAGAGTAAAGGAAAAACAAGTTTTGAGTCTTTTTATAAGTTAGATTCCAGAATAAAGAACATCTTCATAAATGTTTTGACTAAAGACCATATGGCAATTATCTTTGTCTTCAAACTTGTTGAATCATGGTATTTGCTAGTTAACATAATATTGTAGTTTAGTTATTTGATTTGTCTTGACCTCTCTAACATATATAAAATAAAGGAAAAAGTAATATTTATGTAGGACTTTACTAGTAAAATATTTTTTATGTTTTTTATTTCCTTTGAAAGAACTTGACAAAAGTTTTAAATGCTTGTGTAGGGTAGTAATCTTTTTTTTCTGTCTTCCTTTCTGTAGTTCTACTGTTTTATTCTGGTGCCCTTTGTGCTAGTTAATAGGTTTCAAATTTCTTTGGGAGTGAGGGATAGATCTGATACTGCTTAGTAAAATGATAGCTGCTTTGAATAGCCTTTTTCTTCATACATTTAATGTTATCCATCCATATAGAATATTCATGGAGATGAATTTGAAAACAATTAATAATTATTTAGCAGTTGAATCAGAATATGATCCCCATCACATTCCTAAATTGAGAAAGCGTATGTTAAAGTATAATTTTCGTAAATGTAAAATCATGATTCTCATGCAAATGTAAAATGAGCATAAGTCAAATATATTATTCGACTCATTCATAAATGAGGTGATTTGTAAGGTGTGGTTCAAAGAGCATTTGAGGAATTTAGGGTTTTTATAGGCACATAAGATTGCCCAGTTAGATACAAAATTAGTTATCGTTCTACAGATAAGTTTTAATCTTTGAGGATATTTCTTATTCCACTGGACAGAAATTTACCAATTTTACTAAACAGATAGTATTTGCATTTCTTCTGGACAAAATCTATAAGTTAATTTTTACCCCTACAGAGGTTGAAACCTGCTGGTCAGTCTATAGAAAGTCGATCAAAGGTACAAGCCCAGCACTGCATGAAAGAACACCCAGTAGTATTCTTTTGTCTGTTGCTAAGATTTAGATAGTTTTTCTGACAGATGAATTATATTTTTTATATGAGGATATTTTGTAAAATTTGATTTTAGACATTAATAACATACTGAACATTCTATTACTGCAAAATAATAGAAGGTATTTTCCAAAATTTGATATTTTAGTTTTCTTATCAGTCTCTCTTTAAACTTTGTATTCCAAGCAGAGATAGCATTATTTTAGTATTTTCTTGCATCATTTTCCAAATGATGTTCCAGAGGATTTATAGTCTTAAAAGAGAATTTTTTAAACAATTGCCTTTTTAAAAAATAAAGCAGTGTTTTTCACTTAAAATATATTAGTTTGAAAACTTTTAACTATCAGTTAACTAGTTAGCAGGAGATCTGTCAGTTGCTCAGATTTATTACTCAGCTAAAAATTATAATTCATATGGTGCTTTTATCTATTAAACAATTGCAAGTGAATCATGGGTCAATAACGAAGATTCAGTGATATTTGCTATATAACAACTTAGTAAGAAGCATAAAGATGATAATTCTGTAAATTTGCTGTAAGACAATTACTCCAAGATGTGTAAATTGATCAAAATTGTTATATAATATATCATGATGTCTTTAGTACTCTAAAAATAATGGTAAAAAAGATAGTATGTAGTGCAGTTAAATCAAATTTGGTTTTTCGTTTATGGAAACTAAAGACTTTTTATGTATTCAAAGAGTTGTCTACAAGGTCAAAGTTGCCAATCTTTTCTCATAGACAGTTGTTTAAAAAGAGATACAAAAATTACAAAAATAAGTCAGCTGGAGTTTTCTTAAATATAAAAGTTAAAATTTCAAATATCAGGTTATGAAAATAGTTCCCTCTCGATTTTTGATACAATAACTATTTTTACATTAGCTAAAGATAATTAATATCATGTTAAGTGGGAAAAATCAAAATTGGTTTTTCTTTTTATCTTGGTAGAATATGTTATTTAAGATGGTATTATGAAGTTTGCTTCCATTCAGTATTTTATAATATTGGTAATTCAGTAAATCCTTTTTAAAAAATCTTAAAACAAGGTCATTGTATACTACTTTATTAATATCGGTGAAAAATACTATAGAATGACATGGAGAGTGTTCATGAGATTTTCATAACTGGGAAATAGTGCTTAATTATTGAGTCACAGTGGGCCAATCTAAAGAAATGCTGAATGCTTTTGGAAAATTTACTCTTTTAAATATTTTCCAAGAAATGAAAATGTTGAGTTTGTGGTTCCATTTTCTCCATAGGTAAGGAATTATTTGATTTTTATGGTTTGCCTTTAAGCTAGAATATGGTGTTTATATAAATGAGTCACCTAGTTAGAATAGGTGAAAATGTCAGTAAATATTTGAAAGAAAGTTTTATAGAATAAAGAACTGATTATATGCTTGATTAATATAATTATATACATTTGTGGCTTTTTGTACTTCAATAAATTTTGCTCTAATTCACAATGTTATTTCTTATTAATCATTTCACTGGAAGATTTTCAAAGCCTTTTTTTGTAGCTTTGGAAGATGTGTCTTTAAAAGTTTCAACAATTGGGTCATTATTTTTGTGTCTTCATATTTAGAATCATAGGGTAAAAATAAATTATACATAATACACATGATATAAATATGATTTTGGGTGGGTCCTTGTGTTCTGATTTTGGTTTTAATTTTATTGATGATTGCTCTTTGAGTCTGGACTTTAAAAAAATCTGATTATGTATCTTTCCTTGCTTTTTCCCTCTCTTCAACAGGTAATATAAACATTCCCCATTAGAGGAAAACAACTTTCTGATTTGCACTGCTTTATGTTTAAAATTTCATACAGATTTGCTATATTAGTAGTTTCTTGAAGGACTATAAAAGAAATGAATATAAGTCTTACCAGTATTTTGTAATTTAAGCAGCTGTAATGAAACAATTTAGAGAAAATTATATAGTCTGGGATTCCTAATCTTGTTTTGGCACATTGATTCTGAAATATATTGGTTTTCTCTGTTTTCTTCATTTTATTTTCTTTTTTAACTTCCAGAAATCTCCTCTAGTTTGCTGTTTTAGCAGTCCAATTTTATTGCAGCCCTAAAATTCCTGCCCCCTAATGGTTTCTTACTTTTGCTTGTGCATTTGAGTGTGCTTTTCATAAGCAAATTCACAGAGGTGAAATCACACCCCTCTGTGGTGTTTGCTGTCACTGGAGTAGGGTTGAATTGTCTGTTCATTCAAACTTGGGTTGTCCTCTGGGAAGCTGTTGTCTGTAATTTATATGTTACAATGTGACAAGTGGTGTCATTTTCCAAAGGCAAGTGGACAGTTATCACCTTTGTAAGCAGAGTGCATTTCTGCAGTGCTCTGGAGGGAGGGACTTTCTTTCCTCTTAATGATACCACTCCTGACTCACTTCAAAGGTGATTCTTAGGTGTAGAGAATTTACGTGGAATAAGATTCTTTCCTACTATTGCAAGCATTTAAACGTTTTTCCTTTCATTCCTTTTATAAATGAATGTTTCTAATGATATAGAAATGGTTATTGCTTTTTCATCAGCCTCCTCTGCCCTTTCACTCACTCTCTCAAAGATGAGATTATTGCAGTGGAAACTGACATATTTCATCACAGTAGATAGTTCTCTAAATTATTAATTTGAAATGATCCTGATTTTCAGTGTGCCTATTATTCAAACTATTGTTTCTTTCTACGTACATTACTTAACTTTGAGATACCTTTCGTGTTGATACAGTTCTGTATATCTATATGGCAGATCTACTATTTGCACTTTGAGTAGCCACCAATGAATTTTATAAAAATATGAGTTTTATAAAATGTTTTATAATGATGTAGAAAATGAATTTTATATAGCTCTTTATGATCTTCCCTTGTTTACATCTGTTTTGCATAGCTGAAAATATAATATTAGGTTGGTGCAAAAGTAATTTCAATTTTAGCATTGTTGAAATGTGCCATTTGATATTGGAATGCATTCTTAAATGTGTTTATGTTATACATCATTTTTATGCGCATTTCTCATTTTTTTTTTGCTAATCACTTATTACTTGCTATTTATTTTATATTTATTTTAGACTATGGAAATGATGTTAGACAAAAAGCAAATTTGATCGATTTTCTTATTTAAGTTCAAAATGGGTTGTAAACTCGCAACATCAGCAACATATTTGGCCCAGGAACTGCTAACAAATGTACAGTGCATTGGTGGTTCAAGAAGTTTTGCAAAGGAAACGAGAGCCTTGAAGATGAGTGTAGTGACTGGCCATCGAAAGTACATTTCTACAGGATTGGTCATTATTTCTAAACCTTTCATTGGATAAATTAGAAAATATACATATTTGTGAATGTGTGTGTTTTTATTTAAGATGAAATGCATTGTAGAGTTTAAACTTATACTTCTAGTCCAAATTGAGTACCATAAGGGTAACTTTTTTCTTCTGAAATCTTGCTTTCTCCTTCCCCTCAAATCCCATTTTCTTAAGGATGTTGGGGATGGCAGAATTGTAATATCTCATATCACTCATATGCTTTGTTCCTCATCAAGGCGTCTCAGAGTAGCAGTACTAAAACTATTACAGCATGATTACTGAAAATGTAAAGAATCTAATGTTTTACTTCACTTCATTGTTTATATTTTTTTTTCTCATGTCAATTTTGATAAATTATACTTTTTATAGGAATAAATGCATTTGTTCTAAACGCTCATAGTTATTGGCACAAAATTGTTCTGTATCCTTATCTTTTTTTTTTTATATCTACCCAAGATTGTACTTCACTTACTATCTTTTAAACCATTGCAGTCAATGAAGTTGTATTTCCTTTTCATTCTTATGGTTATTTGTGCTTTTTCTTTCTTCTTGCTTTTCCTTATGAGAACTTTGTTGATTTCATTAGTCTTTTCAAGAAACAAGTTTTGGCTTTTTTGAGCCTCTATAATATTTTTATTTTATATTCCACTAATTTCTTATTTCTCACCTCTTTCCTTCTATTTCTTTGGATTTATTCTGTTTTCTTCCTCACCTGACTTCTTAGGTGAGCCACTTATCTCATGATTCTCCAGCCTTTCTTTCTTAATGTAAATGTTTAAGGCTGCTAATTTCCATTTCATGCATTGTTACCAATAGCAATTTGTTGTAAGCTCTGATTTGTTAGAGTTGTTGTTTCTGATAGTTTTATGAATTTTTCATATTGTTTTTGGTATATTCCCGAGGATAATTTTTTCTCCCTGTTGGCAAAACAGTCTTGGTAATTTTCCCTTATTTATTATTCAAATCCAGGCCAATATAAACTCCAAAGCCTTTACTCCTTCTATGATACCATGTAATAACCCATTCAGCAGAATCCAAAAATAAATACCTACGGCGTAGACTACTGGTTGTCTCCCCCAATATCTGTTTTTCCTTTCTTCCTCAGTGATAAGACACCTGTTTTTTATAGCTGGGCACATGGTTACCCACGATAAAGACTTCCTTTCCCAACCTTCCTTAAAGCTAGGTATGGCCAAGTGACTAAATTCTGACCAGTGAAATATTATTATATTATAACTTCATATATAGTATGGATGTATCTAGTTTTGCATATTGGATCTGTTTCTAAATTTTTCCTTTTCTTTCTTTTTCTCTTAGTTTCTCTATAAGTCTTCCTTAAGTTTTTTTTTTTCTTTTTTTAAAATGTCAGTTTTCTTGAGACTAATTTATATAAAATAAAATTCATACCTTAGCATACAGTTTTATGAGATTTTACAAATACACAGTCATAATCTTTGCCACAGTTAAGATACAGAAGAGTTCCAAAAAATTTGCCCCCGCATTCTGTAGTTACCCATCAACCATTCGCGTCTGGCTTTTCTTCAGCTTCAAAGTATTTGGTTTCCCTATGACCTCAGCTCTCTTAAGTTCCAAAACAGTTATAATTTTACAGATTATTTGGCTTTTGTTATCATTAGGGAGGGAATACTGCTTTTTCCAGCTGGGCACGTTGTTTTTCTTATCAAGTCATTTTTAGTAAATTCAAATTTCCATGTATCATTTTACATTAACACTAGCATTTGAATATCTCCTACAGATATATTTTCTTTTATATTCAAATGTATGTATCTTCATTGAAATTTTATTTAGTTCTACAGTGGTCTCTTAGATACTTAATTTCTATTTGAGATCTTTTAAAGATTACTGTTAAAAGATTATTACTTTAATACATAAGTTTCAAGTTTATGAATTCTCTGACCTTTTCCCCAATTTTTAGTTCTGATTTTCAAATTAAATATTAGCATATGTTATCCTGAATTATGCCCTGCAACTAGAGGACTTGTTTTGTTCATATATAATCAAAGGAATGTTAGAAAAACTTTAAAGTGTATAATTTTTTGATTGCCAGATATATTATTTATTATACTTATCATTTTATTGTACCTAGCTAATTTTGAGGTGATATGAAAATTCTTTGTTCATTACATCATTGTGTTAAAGAACTGATTTTTATTACCAAGAAATTGCCAATATTAATAAAATATTTAAAGTGAGCTGCTAGTATCTCTTGTTTTTTAAAATGTAATATTATAGTGTTTGATAGGTTATTTTTTAGCGGGTATCCACAACTTACTGAATTGATTTTAAATGTTATATTTACTAAATAATGTATCATCATGTTTAAAAATTTAATATTGCATATTTTCACCCAATTTTACCTAGTCACTACATACATGAACTTTAACAGTGGTTTACTAAATGTAATCTTTTCTTTCTTTCTTTATAGGTTATTTTAGTGTCTGCCAATAAGTTGACTCGTTACATAGAACCATGCCAGTTAACAGAAGATTTTGGTGGGAGTCTCACCTATGATCACATGGACTGGTTAAATAAGAGGCTGGTTGGTATATTACAATGAGATAAAATGTTACTGCATATCAATAAGATATTTTGATAACTTTATCATTTCAATCAAATAAAAATATAGATTATTGCCCTTTTTACAAAAATGGAAAAATATAATACCTACCACATTATAACTTATGGACAAATACAGTGGAGTCGGACTTATTAATACTTAATTACAATCCTTATTCCAGTTGCTAAATATATGACCTTCAGCAATGTATTGAATCTCTCCTTGCCTTGGTTTCCACATCTCTAATATGGTGATAATAGTACTTACCTTGTGGGACTGTGGGGAAAATGAAATTAATATACATATAAAGCACTTAAGCAGCACCTGAAGTGATATAGTAGCACCATCTAAGTGTTAGCTATTACTGTTGCCATTAGCAGCATTAGGAAAAGTTGTAAATTTTTTCAGTAGGGTAGCATAGTAGCATAATTTCTTGAGAGACAATCTAGTTGATATACCATTTTCAGAGGATATTTAAACAACTGGAATTATCAATTTGAAGAGCAGTTTGACAGATCAATTTTTTTCATTTCTGAAAATGTATCTTTTTTGTCAGTCCAGACTTTTGAAATCAGCTACTCTGTATAATTCAGTGTTGTGTTAATGAACTGCTAAAAGAACAAACTTCAAATTAACTCAGTTTAGATTACATGCTAATTTTACAGGAGAATAGTAAACTTTTGGTTTTCTCTGAATGGAAAACCATTTCTATTTCCACTATATTTGAAAAGTGTTACCAGACAAGTGATTGTCTACTTTATTACATATCAACATACTTGCCCGAATACCTTTTTAGAAATATTTGAAGAAGTTGTATTAAAATTATAACTATTTTTATGCTACATACTTGTATATAAAACTCTTAAGTATTACAAGTAAGCAACATGGCTTGGTGATAGAATAATATAAAGAAATGCTCTATAACTCGTATTAGAGGCTTAGAACTTGTCTGAATAACATTCATATAGTTACAGCTGTCATGGATGCAAATGTTTCTCAAAGAAACACAGGAATAAAAATAAAACTGGTCACAATGGAGAATAAAAATAATTTATGATTTTAAATTTTAAAAATTCCTTATACATTTAGACTAGTCATTGTTTTAGGAAGCAGTTTTGTCTTCTCTTGTATACAGTGTTGTACTGTTGTGGTTGAATTGTACTAAGTGATGTCAAGGAAAGAAAAGGGAATCCTGGCTGGCTAATTCTATTGCTCTTAACTGACGATCTTCGTGACATATTAATTTTTAAGATTATTCTTAGTATGTTAATAAAATCTCATATTGTAGGTTTTTGAGAAGTTTACAAAGGAATCTACATCATTATTGGATGAACTTGCTTTGATTAACAATGGAAGTGATAAAGGAAATCAGCAAGAGAAAGAAAGGTAGGTGGCTAGAGGCCTGCAATTATATCCTTGCAAAGCTATGATTAATCTCATAAAAGATGCCTCTATGTTAATGTAAGCTAGAAGAACTACAGTAAACAAGTCTGCATTCAATCAAAATCAAATTCATGAGAATTTACATGTAAAACATATTGATTTGAATCGGTTTCTTTACAAAAGCCATTTTTTGATGAATAGTAATGTATTTACCTTTTTCTGACACTGTAAAATGTTGTTACAAGAATATATTTTCAAAATGAAACAATTTTCTACCTTTTTAGAGTTCTGCTCTTTGCTACTGAAGAATATGGAAAAGGTTGAGCTTGAAATAAAATTATTAAACCTTATTTAAATACATTAGCACTTAAATGTCTAGCTTGTAGAACCTTCTGTGTCCTTTGTAAAATATGTGATATTCATGAGTTCAACTTGGCAAATTTAGTGTTTTATGACATGGGATGAAGTAATAGTTGAGTTGTATTATCTAAATGTAACTACCTAGATTTATCATTTTAACAGATTTCCATTGAACTTTACAACCTTGTCAGGTTTCATTTTTCTGATAGTACACCACTTTCCTCTCCACGGGTAAAAAGCACTCTAGGAAACAAATTAGCTCTTCCTGGTTTCCTGATTATTACTGGTCACTAGAACAGTAATTTTTCATTAAGAAATTTGAAAGAATCAACAATCATTCTTGTCTATCTCCTTTGAATCTGACCTTGAAAATACAGTGGAACCTTGGTAAAATGCTTCCTATTATTCCATAAATCTACATGTAGTCACATATTAATTGAGATAATAAAATAAGAGAGACACAACAAGATCATAGTTTTAACACCCAATCTTGATTAAAACAAAGTCAAAATGTGGAAAAAAAAAAAAGGTTTGAATGTACATCTAGTTAAATTAACCATAGCAGTTAGGAACATTACTATCCTATAGATGCCACATAAAAACATAAAATTATAAAAATTTTGCATATATATATTAATATAAATGTATAATTTTGTGTGTGGGTATCACACATATATGCTATGGTTTAGGAATTGAAAATGTTACACGAGTTACTTAATAACAATTAGCTGAACTTCTTTGCTTTCTGATTAGTCCATCACATTAAATTTGATACTTCTTAGTTATATTCCCCAGGAAAGACATCCCCAGAGGGTACCTGTAGAAATGAGTTCATAGTCAAAGAGTTTAATGCTGTTGACTATTATTTCCCCCCTGAGAATGACTTGTGAACATTGCAGATTACAGATTCTGAGGAAGCACTGCAGAAAAGAAACCTGTTTAATTGCTTCCTTAAAACTTCTCATGTGGCAATGGGACCCCTTTTCTTTCACCTAATAATATCATTTTGTATTTTGGGAAACACTTTAGAAAATGTTGGTTTGCAAGACTACATGAAGTATCAAATGAAATCTTGTAGTTGCCAGTCATTCCTCAAGGAATTTAAGTATTATTGCTTAGTTTCTTTTAAACCCAGGATAATAAAGTTCCTCCTCTTACAAATTTTCATAAACCTTCTTTCTTTATGTCAGTCATCAGGAAGCATCTAGCTATACAAGATGTGAGGGCCTAATCAACTGATTTAGCTCAAGACCAGTCAGTTACAGCTGCACAGTCCTTGGCTTTGACTTTCCTTCATCTTTTCTTTCCCATATATGGTTAAGAAATAAAGACAAAAGTCCAACCACACAAGAAACATAAATAGAATAGAAAAGAGAGTGCAACTGCTAGGACACACACACACACACACACACACACCCCTGAAATATTAGAATATTTGCATCAAAGTTGCTGTGGGTAAGTAAAGTTTTGATTGGATGATAGCCCCTTACATTTTTAATGTTGCATTTCTGGGTTACTGTATAGGTACAGATTTCATTTTGAATCTTCTGATCTGTAATCAGAAGCCTTATCCATTACAGACCCTGGCCCCATGCTCTAAATTTCATTTTGAAACAAATATTCAGTGAATAAATACTAAATGGATCACTTTAATACATTGGAAATAATACTATAATTAATAACAATAAACTATTTTTTTCCAAGTAGTATACTTTATGATTTATCATATTGGTATTTCTCTGGCTACTAGTATTTAATTTTCTCTAATGGACTTCCTTATGCTTAAGAGAAATTAGCATGGTGGTGTAATATGCTTTAGATTTTCATATTTGTGTGCCCCTGTTTTGATATGTATGTATAAAGGAATTTCTTCAGTTATATGGATAGAAATACAACTTTAAAAATTACTCTTTTGATGCTTGCCAGGTCTGTGGATTTAAACTTTCTTCCATCAGTTGATCCTGAAACAGTTCTTCAGACAGGTAAGCTAAAAAGAACATATTTATTAGTGATCATAATCCAGTAAGCCAATTGGATTGGTTGGTTCATTAAATAAATGTTAATTCAGCATGTATGTGGTACTTGTGGTAGGAACTCAGGAGGAAATTTTTCAGACTGCTTTTTGGTTTAACTTGACAGTGTGTTAACATACCTTATAATATTTAAAAAATTTAATAATATTATTTGGATTATTTCCTTATCTGCAAAATAAAGATAAAAATTTCTATTTCAGTGGGTTACCATAGGAATTATTGAATATTTATTATGTGCCAGGCATTGCATTTTTATGTATTTTCATATTTCATTCATAGCAACCCTTTGAGATAATTAGTGTTATTTTCTCTATTTGGTGCTTGAGGAAGCCAAGGCATAGAGACATAAAATAATTCACTCAAGATTAAGCTATCAAACTATTAAGCTCTATCACCATAGCTCAAAACAAGTCTAAATTCAAAGCCATTAGCTAAACCGTTCTACAGTTATCTATGTAAAAATACCTAGCACCTGTAATGCCCTTGCACATAGTGAGTGCTGAGTGCTGCCTGGTATGTATATTGCAGCCCAAATATCTCTAGTAGTAGTTTCACAAATTCTAGGAGAACAAATCGTGATTATTTACAATGGAAATACTTTAATTTTATTTCTAACAATCTTTTTCTAATAGCTCATAATTCTAGTGCCACTGTGTACCAGGCACTGTTCTAAGCACTTTACATATGTTAACTCATTTCTTCACCACAATCCCGTGAAGTAGGTACTATTATCGTCTCAATTTTAGGATGGGGAAACTAATGCATAAAAAGGGTAAGTAACTTCTGTAGGTTATACAGCTAGTACATACTTGAGTTGGGCCCTGAATGGAGGCAGTTTGGTTTCAGAGTATGTTCTTTGAAATCATTATGTTGTGCTGCGTCTCTAATGGAAACAGTATCCACAAGGAAAATGGTAAGATAATAGCTGTCAAAGTAGAAAAAAAATAAATGTATTCTGATATTAATGGCTTTTATGAATATATATAAAAAGACTTTGCACAAATCTTTAAAACAGGTATCTTTCCAATTATAAAATGTAATGAAGAGTAAAGAAATAAATTCTGAATATCTTTGTTGTATTGACTCAGTTGTCCTATGTTTTTCCAGTAGGATATAAATCTTATTTCCTTAGATGAGAAAGAAATACTTGTAATCTCTGAATTGTTATATGTTTAAAAGGTACAGCAGACTGTTAGCAATAATACTGCTCTAAATTTAAAACTTAATTCCATGTATGTATTTCACATTTTGAAAGCTGCTTATTTTAAGCCATTGAATTAAGAAGCTTTTAAAGTTTGTATTTTAAAATTAACTTTATATGCTACTAGGTCCTGTTTTATATGGTATTAACTCTTAAAGTAGGGATTGAAAGAGAGCATAAAATAGATTTAGAATAATCTTGGATATTTTTTAGAAATTGATGATACTTCCAAACCATAATAAAAGTTTTGTTACTACATATTGAAAGCCATTTAAATTTAGGATATTTTTCTAAGTAAAGATAAAGAAAATTTAATACCTATATGTTGTTTTGTATCTAAATTTATTAATCAGGATAGTTTTATTCTAGAAAACAATTTTACCTTATTTACTTTCAAGGTTAATACCTGTAGCTTTAGATGTTGCACATTCAACAATTTTAATTTCTCAGGTATGAGTGGATTTTCTACATGAGTTAGCTGTAATTGAATTGCATTCAGTGCAGTTCCAACGCTAGTATGGCCCTTTGTGATTCACACTTAATGTGTTGTGGATATTCTTATAAATAGAGATTATTTAAATATTATTTTGTGCCACTAATAAAAATTCTCCCTTTAATCATACATTTGTTACAACTTTTTCTTTAAGCACTGTGATTGAGAATATGGATTAATACTGAAATCTTACAACATATTGCTTGGATTAGTACCATCAGACAGAAATCCTAGAGTATAATTTTGCTCTACAGGGAAATAGGATTGGTTGACACAGTATCCTGAGTAATGAATCTACCCATAACAAGAATATGATAGCTAGATAAGTAGAAAATGTATATATTTCATATATACACTATATTTACTGTGTAGCATAGCATATATATGGTATGTATATTTATGATATAGCATTTTAATATACTGTCTAACTTGTATAGTATATATGTATATGTATACTACACATATGTACACACATATATGCAGTTTTTCTGTTTATTGTGATACCTAAATTTTTAAATTGCACTTCAGTATTCATGACCTGGTAGGTAGGTAGGTAGACAGGTTTTAAAAACAAGGGACTAGAATTGAGAAGATTGAGCAGGCAGAGTTTTATTTCTTTATAGATACTAATTACAAGTATCTTTTATTTTTCCAGGGCATGAATTGTTATCCGAATTACAGCAGCGGCGATTTAATGGCTCAGATGGAGGCGTCTCATGGTCTCCTATGGATGATGAGCTGCTCGCACAGCCACAGGTTATGAAATTATTAGATTCGCTCCGAGAGCAATATACCCGCTACCAGGAAGTTTGTAGGCAACGCAGTAAGCGCACACAGTTAGAAGAGATTCAACAGAAGGTGATGCAGGTAGGTGTCTTATTTGAATATATTTAACTCTCTTTAATTCTAAATTTTTTTCCTTGAGAATTTCTATGTGACTGACTTTTTACCAAGTTTTATTTATACTCTACAGAGAACCTTAGACATATCAAACTGGATGCTGAAACTATTTTTAATTATGTATCTTTTTACAAATAGTATTTATGTTAAAATTATTTCTACAGTGATGACTGAGCATTCAGCTCACTCTAACAGAGTGAACTTCTGAAATAACTGGTTGTTGGAAACATCATTAGTGGTCTCAGTGTAGTCTTTCAATAAATTAACATTTGATTATTGAGATTTGATTTATTCTTCATTTTCAATAACTTGTTAGTTTGTTTATTTGGGCATTATGAAGAGTTTTTCTGTCCTAGCAAAATAATACATGCAATGCAAGTAATTTTAATATTAAATTTATTTTTAATGGTACTGATAGGTAATATTAAATGTATTTCTTACGAATTTTTAGTTTCTTTTGAAATTGACTTTTATAAGAAAAGTAGGCTAAAATGCTAAAAATTAATACTAGAGAAAGACATTTGTGTTATTTAGATTATACTCTGGATTTTTATCTGTTGAATAATTAAGAAAATAAATCTTTAAAATTTTTTATTTAAAAAATACAAGTTAGAAACATCCCAATGTTTTTATCTAGATTCATTCATTCACTAGATAAGTATTTATTAAGTGTTTATTATGTGGAAGGCATTGTGTTAGGCTTTATACAAAATATAAAGGTAGACTTGGCATTTACTATCAATAAGTGTAAAGAGAGAAAGTGTTAAGTGTCACAAAGACATGACTGAAGTGCTACGGGCATTTAGAGGAGATTATTTCTGTGGCTGCAAACAATCTGGGAAGACTTAGAGGGGGAAATAGCACTTGAGCTTGTCCTCCAAGAATACGTGTGATTTCACCATGCAGTGATAGGTTTTTAAAGAATTGGCATTTTGTGGAGGATAAAGAATAGTGTGAGGAAACAATAGAAGCATGAAATCCCAAGCTGTGTTGAAGAAAAAGGAAGCAGTTGGCACAGTGGGAAGTTTATGGCCTTTCTGAGTCATAGAGCATGATCTCAATCCCAGTTCCTGCATTTATTAACCCTGTGATCGTAGTCACATTACTGTACCTACCTGAGCCTTGTTAATCTGTCTTCTTTATTTCTTCTCTTCCTCTCTTTCTTTCCCTATCTTCTTTCCTTAATTGAAACAGGGGAAACAATTATAAGTATTTTATTTGTAAAGAGCATGACTTATTATGCCTCTTTTGAAAGGTTAGTGCTTGGGAAAAACCCAGCCATCAATTAATGGTAGCTATTATATTTATTTCTACTGAACTAGACTCTACTTTAAATGTCTAATTCAGTTGTTAGCAAACCTTTTCTGTAAAAGGACGAATATTTTGGCTTTGTGTACCAATGTAGTCTTTATTGTGGCTATGGCTACTTAACTCTCCTGTTACAGTCAAGAGCAGACATAGACATTATGTAAATGAATGTACATGGCTGTTCTTCAATATAACTTTATTTACAAAAACAGGTGGTGAGTCAGAATTGGCCTGCAGAATTGATCTAGTTTATAACCTCTGAACTAGAGAGAGCATCAGGATGTCATGGGAAAGAAAACTTGAAAGGAAGGAAGGAGTTGGATCATGGAAGATGTTAAATTTCCAGGCAAAAGGATTTAGGCTTTATTCCATGATAACCACATGTAAACTGGAAATTTCTGAGCATATACTATGTGTGACTTTTCTTGTATAAGTTAAAAGACAGTTTATATTAAACCTAGGTAAGCTTTGGCCAATTAGCTTGAGATTATCTTAGAAAACCACAAAGATGGAATAGAATAGTGGTACAAAATTCAGACTCTGAACCTGGGGAATCTGGGTCCACCCTCTTCTTCCCCTTACAAGCTGCTTGACCTTTGGACCAGAGTCCTAGTTTCCCCATCGGCAAACAGAGGATATTAATAAAAACAATAATAATATTAATACCTACTTAATTGGACCGTTACAAGGATTAAAAAAGATAATTTTTATGAAATGTTTAGTGCCTGGAAGATAATGAGTCCTCTATTAATAAGTAGATTAGTTTACTCATTCAAAATGAATGTCTACAACAGTGTGACATTGTGTTAGGCTCAGGAATGTAGTGGTAAGTAAAAATAGACAAGGTTCTCACCTTTATGGTACATAATAACGTGATGACACACAGAGTTGTGAAATTACAACTGTGCCAAGTGCCAAGGGTGATGGGAGTAGGGTTAGGATAAGTAAATGGAATCCAAAGTACAATCAAAAGGATTAGCTTTAGAATGGGAAAGAGAGAACTCCTCTGTTGTAACAGGAGGAAGGATGGCTAGGTTGAATCCAGAGGTGCCTCCATGTGCAAATCAAGCATCAGGAAGTTGAAAGAGTTAATGTGTGATGTGTTCTCTTTTTTTGCATGAGAGAAAAAGCCACCTGCCTGGTAGTATGGATTGGGGGATAATTGAAGAGGATCAAAGGTTTGAATGGAGTGGAGGTGATTCAAAATTTTCTCTGTAGGGGAATGGAAGGGTGAAATTATCACTGTCAACCTAAATAACAAACAGAAAGAAGCTCTCTAAAAGAAAATGATGTTTATTTGGGAATAGAGCCTTGCAATGGGAATACATGTGCCAGAGTAAACTGCGTGTGTATTCAGGGAGCTTAAGGAATACAAAGGTTTTTGAAGGGGAAAAAAATGAGGAAGATTACATAATTGTTTTGAAATAATTATCCTTGGCTACAACGATCAATAACAAGGGTGATGCCAGTCTGAGGTTGGACAGGCAGTTGCTGGGCACATGTTCTCATAGAAGTGTTTCTTGTGTAAAGTTCTGATGGCCTTTGTGCAAGGCTGTGGTTTTTGTAGTCTTTTGTGATAGTTTTGGTTATCAGGCATACAAGCATGAAAACCCTCTCTTCACGGCCTTCCCCGGCTCTATTTGTCACAGGTTTTGTTTGTTTGTGTTTGTTTGTTTGTTTTTAAAAACTCCATTTTGCTCTGACAACTTTCATATCACAGAAATGTAGTTGTATTTTGGAGTAGTATTGATCTTGAATTTATGGTAGAATCTTTCTGGCTTTTTAAGTGACCCTATCTGACAATTTGTGGCTGGCTGTTGTGGTACAGGCACAGAGATAGAATTCATCCCACATGTGTGCTTTGCTAAATGGTGTAAATGAGTATGACAGAAAGACAGAGGGGCAAAGGAATTAATGTTTTGGCAAACACACTTTTGAAATAATGGGCCAGCTCAATTGGATAAGGAAGAAATTGGAGAAAGGAGATGATGATTATATTTATAACGATGGTGTTAATGGCAAGGAGATCATTATTAAAAACAAGTAAACTTCATTATAATTCAATTTGCTTTCTGCGGGTTACAGTAAATTGGTTAGAACATTAATAATCACCATGTAAAGTTTCCTGCACTCTATTTTTCACAGCTCACATTTTAAGGAAATATTTATTTCCCTTGCCAAAATAACTACTATATTGTAACATATATTGAACCTATGCAGTAATATACATTTAACTACATAATAACATATATTGATCACACAGAGCATGAACTATACTGTCTTCAGTCTTGCAAATTTGAGGAAAACGTAAAAATTTTTTTTTCTTCCATAGAGATAATTATAAATTCGATATCTCTATTTATGTTAGATCAGTGAAAACTGAATTATTCCAAATTTATTTTTTTTACTGACTTATCACTGAAAACATAATGCAAGAGAATTGATAGCTCTGATACATAAACTGTATGATAAATAGTAACTATTATAGTTATCAGTCACTTACTCCCCATGGTTCAAATCAGTAGCACCACTTCATGTGGTATGCAAAGGTTCTCCATATTGTGGCTGCTGTTACAGCTAAAAATTAGATTTCACATGCTTCTGGGTGGGAGACAATGCCACTTCACTGAAATGTGCTATCGTTGTTCTCATTGTTTACTATGGCAGTAATTACTGCCAGCACTGCAAATGTTATTTCGAGAATCATACATGTGCGTTTCTTCTTTGTAGAGAGAGATCATAGATGCCAAATAGGATACACTCAGAATTGCATAAGTATACAGCTGGAGGCTATGTTTTCAGTTCCTCATACTCTTTCTCCAGGTCACATGCTTGACATTTGCTTGATATGTCCTTCTGCCCGGTTTGACCTTGCATACTTCCAGATATTCTCTCACACAGCCTTTAGAAATCAGCCTGGCTATGAAAGAAGGTTGGGTAGTCATAAGCATTTTTGGCCTGTGCGAGCATTTGTCGTGGTAGATTTTAAGAGCACGTCTCCAAGGTTATACTTTGCATATAAATGTAACCATTGGAGGGGTCACATTGATATGGATTGGGCATAGAACTATTTTTGCAGTAAGTTAATATTCAGATTGATTGAGCAAGATGTCCTGATTGAAATTACATTTTATAACCTAGTTTGGCAAACAGCCATTATTAATGCATTTAAATAGACTTGTTTACTGGGGCATCAACCTCAATTTGCATCATTTTTATTAGAAATAGTCATACATTTACTATGTCTGCATTACTGATGTTGCATACTAAGGGAAACTACTTTCAGCATACATTAAAGCTATATATACATGCACTTGACTATATAACTGGTTTTTTTTTTGCAGCAAGGAGATGTCTTTGCTTGATTTAAAATTTATTTTTAAATTTATGGCTCTTTGAAAATTCCATGCTAATGAATTGTTTTTTCCCCCAGCTGTGATGATTTTATTAATCTTCTTCTTTTGTTTCTAGAATATTCTAAAATCAAAGTCTAAATGTTTGAATGGTGTTGTCTTAAATTTCTAAAAACAATATAGACAATATAATAATACATTTAATTAGTTTAAAATTTTTAAGATGCTTTTGTTTCACTATTTTTAGAATTTAGATATTTCTAGTGAAATTATTAATTATGTTAATTATTTAAAATACTTGAAAACACTGAGATAAAATGATTAAGTATTTTAAATAATCTCAGTGTTTCTATATTCACATTTGTAACACATAGTGAGTAATAAATGAGAAGCAATTGATTCCCAAGAAGGAAATGGAAAATTGTTTTGAAATGTTTACCTAAGTTTCCTTAATATTTATTCTTTTATTTACATTTTTTTAAAGTATTGAATACAACAGTTAGTTCAGGGACTTTCCTAAGAAACTCGGGGTACTTATTGTAAAATGCAGATATGAGAGACTTTATAAAGAGTGAGGGGACAGAAGGAACTAGTCTACAGAAAAAGTGGGAAAAACAAAGAGGCTAGCATTTATTCATATCACTGACTGTGCGAAGTGTCTTACGTGTAATGACTGGTATAATCCTGACAACAACCCTGTGTGGTAGGTATCAATAACACCATTTTAAAGATGAGGTACCAAAGTCTTTCAACTAATAGGAGCAGAGCCACAACTCAGACTCATGCACAGTGCCTTCTCCATGTAGCGCTGCTTGTCTGTCTCTTTTGTCAAAGAGGGATACTTCCCACAGGCTAACAGGGAGAGATCAATTCCTACTGCCCTGCCCTTCCAGAGATAGCTCAAACAAAAGATTAAAGCAGAAAAAGTAGAGATGTTGAAGAATAAACCATGGCATTCTAAAGAGCACCTGATAATAGAAGGCATAACTTTCGGTGTCCTTCAGTTTAGTGAATCTTAAAATGGGCCTGGCCCTGTGGGCTATGAAGTTGTAATGCCGGAGTGTCTCCCCTACCTGCCCCATTCAGATCTCCTCTCCTTACCCTTGCTTCAGGGACTCAACAGGAGAGGAACTCGTAACGCTGTCATCCTGGTAGACTGTAGTCTCCTCTGTATGTATATCCTTCTGAGCAGACTGGTTGGAGCCTCTTGTGGGTCTGAATATATAGTTGATCCTAAGAAGACCCCTAGAGGGTGTTACAGTAGTATAATTGTACAGTTAGTTTTTAATTTTCTTTTCTAAGTGAGAAAGTAGTATATTAACTTTATATTAGTGAAGTAACTAAATTTATATTAGTTAATTTATACATTCAGTTTTATTAATGCTTTGGGAAGAACATTAGATTAGGAACCAGGACACATGGCTTTTAGTCTCAGTTTTTCAATAATGGATTATGTTACCTTGGACAAGTCATTTAATTTCCCTGAAAATCAGGTTTTTTAGTTCATTTTTAATCTTTTATAGAAGCAGTCCAGATTTGTTTTAGCCTTGGTAGATGATCAGATAGCTGAAAGGCTAAGGTGCTACAGTGTACATTTTTCCAAATTAACGTCTTAGAAATGTTGTCCCATTATAGCTGTGTAATTCTAAAAGAAACAGTTACCGCCTATGAAAACAGAATTTAAAGAATTTAAATTAAAAATACTGGAGGAACTTTGGGAGGGGGAAAAATAATTAAAATGAAAGTTTGGAAAGCTTTTGATCATTTAAAAATTTTATCTCGACTTTCATTTATAGGTTGTGAACTGGCTTGAAGGGCCTGGATCAGAACAACTAAGAGCCCAGTGGGGGATTGGCGACTCCATTAGAGCTTCCCAGGCCCTACAGCAGAAGCACGAAGAGATTGAGAGCCAGCACAGTGTGAGGGGCTTTTTCCTCTGCAAGTCACAATGCTGTTGTGAACGTGCATACTTGGTAGCATATGTGGTGCTGAGTGATAAGTTGCTATAAGTTTCAGTCTAGGGGCATAAAGTACAGTATGTTAAATGCTTATAGGTCATAAAGTACATTTGAACACTTAGTAAATATTCATTGAAAGGTTGGTTTTGGTTTTATCTCCAATACAGTTTAATTATATTTTTATGGAAGCACAATTTGTATGAAATTTTAAAAGCTACAGCAACAGAAAAAAAGAGATATCACAAGATTTGGAGTCGTCTAAAGATAGTACATATATAGTTCTTGCAATTTTTCTAATTAGTGCTTTAAGAGACTTAAAGATGAAATCTCAAAATTGAAAATTTATAGGTTTTATGCATTTCACAAGCTCCAACATAATAGTTCTTTTATGCTAAAAAAATCATATTCAATAATTTATATTTAATTTGCAAACCCCATTCCTGAGGATATAATCTTTTAATTCTCTTGGTACTTTTTAAAAACCTTAATGCTGTTTTTTTTTTTGTTTTTTTTTTTTACATAGATTGTGATTAATTTGAACCTAATGGATTGTTCTGGAGCATGTTACTATAGTATAGAGTCTATTATTTGTTCCTCTCTTTAGTTCCTGAAAAACAGTATTTATGTGAGAACATGCTAGACTTCATCTACAAGAGGATTTTGTTGTCCAAGTATCCCAAAAGTTCTTTCAGTAGGGGTGCATGACACATGAAGATCCTAAAGGCAATATTTATATTTTATTGCTTTTAAAAGATGCTAAGAGAAATAATTGTAGTTAGAAATTGGATTATATATGTCCTATACTATATATACATTCACAAAAGGAATCAAAAAGTACATTTTATATTGCATATAGTATGGGTGACATTACAGATGGTATATACATAGAGATTCCTGTCTTTAGATGTTTGTTTTTTTGTTTTTAATGTATTTATAAGGTTTAAAATCAGCTTAAAGAAACAAATTGCTTAGGGGTGGCCTTTTCTATGTGCTTAAGCATACTTATAAGGTGAAATCAGTACACAGAATCTTTTAATTGGAAGGGACCTTATAGATTATTCTAACCCACCACCTTATTTTATAGATGAAGAAACTGGGACACTACGTTTTTTAATCAATGAGTAGCTGCACTAGGGTTAAAACACAGATCTCCTATTACCTTGTGGGATCCTTTCTCTCTGGCTGTCTTAGAGAACCCTACTGAATTTCATGGATATGCTTAAGACATAGCATTTTTTTTTCATTCTTAATACTTGAGGACATATACAGATTTGTTGACATCTACATTCATAGACATGCTTTCCAAAGAAAAGAAACATTGATGGCTTCTTTAACTCCTATGTGATATTTGGTATTTGTTTCAAAATTGGGAGGTAGGGACAAAATAGATGAAAGAGGATTGGCCATGAGTTGATATTTATTGAAGCTGAATAATACATGGGGGTTCATTATACTGTTCCTTCCAATCTTGAATAGGTTAGAAATTTTCTACCCTGAAAGGTTTAAAAAAGAAGATTGTACTATTTTAACCAATAGATGGCACTGCCTTGTCACCTTGAGGATAGGTTGGTTGATGCTGAATGAATGTAATAACTTATGATGTTTAAGATATTCTAATATTTCATTTAAAGCTCTCTTTTCTCTTTGTAAGTAAAAGTCAATGGTTTAAAGCAGTTATTGAAATTTTTCAGGTCTTATGAAATTATAATGACAAATTTCTAGTATTGACAGCTAATTAAGGGTTGAATTTGGGAAGACTTTTAACATACCATTTTGCATTAAAGCACAATGTCAAGTGTTAAATTTTAGGTTCTGCATAAAAGCACAATGCAGATAGAAAGCTAAAAACCACAACTTTTGGGATATTGAGTACTAATATATAGAAAAATGAAAATTCTAATACATAGTTTTTTGTCAAGGATTAGAAGTTCATTTGGTTTTTGAATACAGCATAACAGAAAAAAATATTAAGGTACATGGAAATGATTATAGTAGCTGACAAGTAATTTAAAAATATTTTAGTTTAATAATAAATCTGATTTTATCTTTTTGGAGGAGGGAAGTGTGTGGTAGGAGAAGCATGTGATAGGAATGTGCAGGAGCATAAATACCCAAGGCCATTTCAGAGCGTTGTCAGTGTCCCGCTGTCCCTCCGTGCTGACGTCTGGTCTCCAAAGAGACCACATGCTGGTGTATTGTGCCTAATAGTGAGCAGCAGAACAGGTCTACATGACAGATGAAGACCTTTTTCTCCCTAATATATATTCTAAATATAATCAAGTGAGTTGATTGCCTAAGTAAGTGAGTTGGCAGTGTTTCCTCCGAAGTAGGGATTCCTATTTCATGGTATGATATAAAGTATAAATACCCATGGTTTCACCAAGGACGCCTCACCACCAATTTACATATGACAGTGTCAGTCCTGACTGCTTCTGTCCTAAAGGTGAACCTTCAAGCTCATTTCTTACTTACATCTTAATCCAAATCCAAAATCTTGGTGTTGATTTTTTATTTTCCTGTAAAATAATCATTTTCTACATAGTTAACTATATGTAAGTGATAGACCAGAGTAAAGCACGCTGAGATCAGTGGATTGGTGGACTCCATGGGGTGGTAGGTATGAGCATACTCACAGAGGTGAGTGGAAGAGTCAGTACCTGGTGGTCAGAGAATGGGATTCATGAAATTGAGATTTGGGGAGCTGTATAGTAAATAGCTGTATAGTAAATGATGAGAAGTTTTTATGGCCCGTGGTGTAGGTAGCTGAGGTAGAGTGAGGACAAGGTGGTTAGAAGTGAAGGAAGGAGTCAAGGAACTGGAAGTTCAGGGTGTTGGTGGTTGCCTACATGGAGGAGACAATAACAAAGCTGGTGTTGAGAGGAAGACAGTGACCTTTGCTAAACCCCTCTGTGGATGTGGGGATGCAACAGGAAAAGCTGAAAGAACATATGCACCTCAAAGGAGATGTTGTATTTAAGAGAAGAGGGAGAGGAAATGGTCTGGAAGCAATAATGAGTAGCAAACCCACCTTCAGCTTGCAGTATGTCAGGTGTGAAACAAAAACAGTAAGCAGTTGAGAGGGAGGCAGGTCTATTTTCTCACACAAGTTTCACTTTGAGTGAGAAAGAAAAGGGAACATTTGGAGGCCAGGGTAAGGATATAGCAGATTTTGCTATTGGCAGGCTGTGAGGTTCAGGGATCGCAGTGGAAGGATTTGGGGGTTGGAGATTTTTCATCCTCAGTTTAAATAACTCTTCCCTAGAAAAAAATTTTGTCTATGTTACTTAATTTATTTGGAGAAATTATAAAATGTAATGTCCTCCAGGAAATAATTTGATCCTTAATTTACTTTGCAACATCTTGATTACAGGAATGGTTTGCAGTATATGTGGAGCTTAATCAGCAAATTGCAGCGCTCTTGAATGCTGGGGATGAGGAAGATCTTGTGGAACTCAAGTCACTGCAGCAACAGCTTAGTGATGTTTGTTATCGACAGGCCAGCCAGCTGGAATTTAGGCAAAATCTCTTACAAGCAGCTCTTGAATTTCATGGTGTTGCCCAGGATGTAAGTGTCTATTCTGATTGAATTTCTTTTCTTCCAATTATCTGAATACTTATCTACACATAATTTTTGCAGGTTTGCATGCCTCCTAATTATTTTTCTGGAACAATGAAATAATTTGCTGGTGGGGGTAATGAGATAAAATCTTTGATTTTTTTTTTTAAAAACAAATTTTATTTTTAAGTCATTCTGCATGCAGTTAAACCTTTTATCATCTAACTAGAGTGTTCCAAACTAGTAAATATATTTCGTTTGGACTGTTTCTCAGTGTTTACGCTTTATGACATAGATGGAAATGGAAGCATCAATAATTTTTTGTATTCCGCTGACCTGAATGTACTATTTTGTCTTCCTGATGCATGCCTCTGTGTGTTCTGTCTTCCAGATAGCATGTATCCTAATTATTCGTCCTTGTCTTTTAACTGCATAGTCTTTTCAAGTGTAATTGTGATAACCTCATTAGATATAAACCTCATTAATCATTAAACACTTTAGATGCTGATTACATCAGGGTTATCTCTTTGGTGTCCCTCTGCTTTAGTTGTCTCAGCAGTTGGATGGCTTATTAGGGATGTTGTGCGTAGATGTAGCACCAGCTGATGGAGCATCGATTCAGCAAACTTTAAAACTGCTTGAAGAGAAGCTGAAAAGTGTTGGTAAGCAGATTTTAAAAATGCTGAAACATAAGGTTTTTTTTTTTTTTTTTTTTTTGTGAAATATCATTACCACGTTAGACAATTAAGTCAACTTACACTGAACTAATTATAATTATTTGCAGGAAACACAGGAAAAAATAGTATAAAAAGGGATTTATTCCCTTGAGGGGGTATAATTTATGCTGAAAATGTTATTTCTCATTGTTGGTTAGTCACTCCTCCCTTCACTGGGCTTGTTTACCCAGCTATCTCTACAGGTGCTATGTCTTGCATATACTATGAACAGTTACTTGTAGTGCATGCATAAACTGTAATTAGCTGTCAAGTGTTCTGTGGTGAACCCTGTATGCCCAAAATTGTGTTTTATGCAATGATTTTTGTTGTTGCTATATCCTAACCTTGTGAAAAAATAGTTGGTTTGGTTCTGTGCATTTGTTTCTCCAAACTAGAAATGTTACCAAGTTAACATACTCTCCAAGGAGAGAAGGGTCCAATTATATTAAGCTAGTTCTGTCATTCAGCATCAAGGCCTTTAAAATTTTTCTACAGTAGGAAATACAGTGAACTTCCCTGGGTCAGGATATAAAAATAGGAAGAAGAGGGGTCATATTAAGAGGGACAGGAGGGGAAAAGGAAAAATGGAGGGGAGGAAGCAGGAACTTAAGGCAGAGTATTCATAGAAAGTGGTGACACATGATTAAACCAAATTAATTAACTATTGAAAACAACTTGAGGGAATTGGTTTGAAAAATTGTGTTTGTATTGACAGTTGACTTGCTTACAGCCTTTGTTATTTTAACAGATGATATGCATAATGCATATTTAGTATTTAATACGCCAAATGAAATTTATTTTAAAATGTCAGAAGTTTTTTTGAGCCACACTTTTCCTTGAAAAAGAAAATGAATTCTTACAAACATATCTAATTTGGAGTATTGTAAACACATTCTAAATGTTGCTTCCCCTGGTATATAAGCTGGACTGTAGCTTTACTCACATTGTTCAGCATCCTTTTATATTGATAATGCATTATTTATTTTGAAATCTTGTAAGTCTTATACATTTTTTTAAAAAATATTAATATTTGCCTTATTCTCCTAAGAGTTGGACTACATGAAAACATAAGAGAAAAAAATAGGAAAATTTTATTCTTCAAAATAGAAATTCTCATATACTTATTTCCTGCTACAGAAATTCAAGTTTTGAAAATTGCACTTAGGGAGAATTTGGCATGAGAGAGCTCTAGTTCAAGTCACATTTAAAGAGGTTTTATTGCTTGAAATGTTTATAGGACTCCATCCCAAGATAGTTTAATGTACAAAGCTGTTATACTTGGAATCCAAGAACAGTATCCACTGAGAGGATTTATTTGAGGCAGGGAAAGCACCTTAGTTGTTTAAGAGATTAAATCTAGTAACTTTTGTTGTAGATGTGGGATTGCAAGGTTTGCGTGAAAAAGGTCAAGGTCTCCTGGATCAGATCTCCAATCAGGCATCCTGGGCTTATGGAAAGGATGTAACCATTGAAAATAAAGAAAATGTGGACCACATACAAGGAGTGATGGAAGATATGCAACTTAGGAAACAAAGGCAAAGTTTGACTGTTAATGTTAATTTTTACCAAGATAACATAATATTAATTAAGATGAAAAGTTACATAATTTATATTTTATGTACAAACTAAAATTTCTTATCTGTTAAATAGTAGGCATGTACTAGGTTTTTGGTGAATGTGGTAATTATTATATATGATTGTACTAACATACAATGACAACTTGTTCAATTAATGGGTACCTTTTCCCTTTTTCCTTGGTAGTAAAAATTTCAGTTATGCTCAAGTACTTCACATTCCATACCCACACTGTAGTCTGTGACTCTGCTCTACTTTAGGAAACCTTTTTGGAGAATTTTGCTTTTCCATCTTCATTAATTTGAAAGTTGCTCTTCTATCTTTCATCCACTTTGATCTGTTTCTTCATCTAAACTTCTTGTATAATGTCACACATCCATTGCTCCCATATTAGCTGTAGAAGGATTAGACAGTGGACTAATGGTG
This sequence comes from Eulemur rufifrons, assembly GCF_041146395.1. Lineage (NCBI taxonomy): Eukaryota > Metazoa > Chordata > Mammalia > Primates > Lemuridae > Eulemur > Eulemur rufifrons. The sequence goes on from NC_090983.1 coordinate 48,916,387, forward strand.
ATGTTTAGTTTCATTTGGTGTAGAACTAGGAATTTAAAATATTCTTTGAAAACTCAGTTTGCCATTAGCAATGTGAGGTATTAGAAGGTAGAGAATTAAAATTATCTATGCAAGTATACACAATCTAGCATGGGTATATGAAATTTTGCACACTTAAAAATTTTAAAATCATAAAAAAAACTTCAGAGAAACTCTCCCCCACATCACAAAGAAAATGATGATGAGGCAGAAATTCCTTCTGTATCCTGCCATCATAACTTATCCATTTCATTATTCTCACCATAGCGGATGATAGAGCTCCCCTCTTATCAAAGCTGATCCTTCCAGGTAGGCTCTGATTCCAGTCACACTCTTGTCTCCTCACTCCCTCCACCTCCGTTCTCTACTCTGATTCCTGCCCCCCTTTTAAATGCTTAAATCTCCTATTTTTTTTTTTTTTAATTCACACACATGCATGTACCTTCCTCTTTAACCCTTTGTCTTCTAGTGTTAGAGCTCTCCTTCCTCACAGCTAAGTCATTAGAAGGTCTACTCTCCATTCATACTGCTTCCTCACCACCTCCAATTCACTTTTGAACCCTCTTCAGTCTGACTTCTACCCTCACCATTTCACTCCATTTGCTCTTACTGGTGTTGCCAATAGCTTTGTAATTGCAGTACATAATAAATACTGGATCTTACTTCAAATCCAGGGAGTGCTTTAGTCCTGACCTGCTTTACTTTGATTATTGGTAGACATGACTGACTTTTTCTTTCTCCTTGAAGCTCCCTAACAACCTTGTCTTCCTTGAAAACACCCTCATGACCCTTCTCCTGATACTCTGTTTCTTCTTGGTCTTCTTCACTGATTTCTTGGCCTCTAGCTAAGGTCACTGCTTCTAGGCTTTGTTCTAAGGCCAAATTCTCTTCTTTATATGTTCTCCCTGGACAATCTCACCACTTTAATGACTTTGTTTAGTATGATCATGGCCTAGTAGTTATGGCTCTTACCAAGACCTCTCCTGCCCTCTAGACCCAGGATGCCAGTTGCCTACTGAGTGTTTCCTGCTGGCTGCCCCACCATATCCTCCTCAGACCTAGTATGTCCAGATTAGAATCATTTCCCCCAAAAACTTGCTCTTCTCTTTTAATTTCCTACCTAGGTTAATGTTACCATCAGCTGCCAAACTTGGGATTTATCCTAAAATCCTTCTTCTTCCATATCCCTTACAGCCTAATCAAATGTTTAAATTCTGCTGTCTCTGAATCTCAAACATTTCTTTGCTCAAGATCTTATCTCTTACTGTCTCTGGCCTTGCTCCTCTCCAGCTGTTGTATATAAGAATAATCTTCCTAAAGCAAAGATTACATAAAATCTCCTTGAGAAAACTTCCTGTTTTCTCAGATGAAGTTCAGTCTCCTTGGAATGATGTAGGAAACCTTTGTAATCCAATCCTCCATAATCTTATCTTCTATAACTTTCCCGTAAAATCGCACAATTGTTTTTATTTTCCTGAATGCATCATACTCTTTCATGCGTCTACAACTAAGAATACTTCTTTCCTCATTTTCTGCTTAGTGGATTCCTACTTGTTCTTCAAGATTCAGGGATACTTATCTTAGGAAGCCTTTTTGGATTTCTAAGACAAGTTAGTCACTTGCTCCTCCCTACTCCCATAAAACCCTGTACATAGTTCCATAATAGCACTTATTACATTGTTTATTTAAAAGTTCATCTCCCAAATGAGAGCATCTTGTTAGTAGAGACCATATCTTATTTTTTCCCCAGCACATTATCAATATCTGAAACATGATGTGTTGAAATACAGTATGTGTATGATACCACCTTCATCATTAAAGTGTCTTACATCCTTTTTTAGTTTCAGGTTTTAAAAATAATTATCATCATCACTTCCTTCAATCCACCATAGAATTACTTTAACCAAGTTGCATTTTTCCATTAAGTTATGGGTTTTATGGAGAGCATCTTTATTAAAAATATGCCTTGTGATAACTACTTTTGTGTTGTTACTAAGCTTTATTCAAGGACATTAACTGTAGTAGAGCCTAGTGCTTGTTGGGTAGCTTGTTATTTGTATTTGGGACTGCAGTGGGAGTCCCCTCTGCTACCTGCAGCATATGGCATTGCGTGGGAATGAAAGAAATGGACCAGAGCTGAGTTAGGTCAAGTCACCTTAAAAATTTAATCTGTATATTATCCAAGCAGAACGCAGTGCAATTAAAAAATTGTGTTTCTCTGTACTCAGAGATCACTGGAGGTTTTTCCCCTTAAGAATATAGGTGGAGTTTTTTTTTTAATTCAGAATTAAATATTATTGTATGTAATATAATATAATGAAGACTATTAGTTTTTAAAAATTTCCTTGGAATATCATCCTCTAAATTAGTATTTGAGAAACTTTACGTTTGTCTCCTTGAAACTTGTTTAATGCTGATTGGCAGTGGAGATTTCTTTGGGTTTTAGTGTACTATTGCGTTTATGCTTTGCTTCAATATTTTGCAGAATCCATGCTATCCTCAAGAGGGTTTGTCATTCAGTATCATTCAGGTATTTTGAGGTTTTGATGTAACATAGATATAGATATCCTTAAAATTCTTACAAATCAATACAAAATAGTTGCTATCTCTGTAGTATAGGACTAAGTATCTTAGTATACTATAAAATGTGTGCCAGATGATGATGTTATAATAGTAATCAACAAAACTGAAATGACAAATTAAATTTATGTTTGGATTTATTAGATGTGAAGATATGGTAGATGTGCGAAGGTTAAAGATGCTTCAGATGGTGCAGTTATTTAAATGTGAAGAAGATGCCGCCCAGGTAAGGGCCAGTCAGCCACATTATGTAGTTATCTTTTCTTAGAAGATTGATTTCATTTAACTGTAAACAAAAGTACTCTTTTAGGACCATGTACTTTTCATGGTCCTAAGAAAGAAAATTCATTAAGTCAGATTCTAGTTTATCCTGTTGAAGAAGAAATTTGGTATTCCCAGCTAGTTTACTGATCTCATTTGACTTAATCCTCTCAGTGAAACTCTCTGTTGAGCTAGAAATTGGGATTAATTATTATTGTTAACTAGGCTGTCAGCTAAATCCCCGGATAAAGGCTGGTGTTGCACATTGCTTTTTAACCCACAAGGGAATTTTTAATGCCAGATAAACAATTTGATATCTTTGTGTAGTTAGCGCCAGAGGATATCAGTTCAGCTTGATACAGAGGAAATTTGTGATTTTATATAGTAAAACAAATCTAATGAGATCCCAATAGATCTAAATTACAGAAATACATGATCTTCTATGATGTGATATTAATTTTTAAAAAGTGCTTCTCTTTAGTAGGTCTTGCCTTTAAATTTAAATTTTAAGGAGTAATAGAGGTCATAATTTATTTAGCTTGGCATTGAATGAAATAAGCTATTAAGAACTTAAGTATTAATTAATGGATTGATTATTCACATGATAGCAATCTTTGTATAAATATGATGTTTTGATATAGTAAGTGAAGAGTCATGAATCCAGCTTTACTGTTATGTATTTTCATTTAGGCTGTGGAATGGCTAAGTGAACTTCTGGATGCTCTGCTTAAGACCCACATCAGATTGGGCGATGATGCTCAAGAAACGAAAGTTTTGCTGGAAAAGCATAGAAAATTTGTTGATGTTGCACAGGTGCAGAACTGGTTATCTTCCTTTTCTACAAGCTCAGTGTTTGAATAGCTTTCTGCATGATTATAATGTAACTTTACCCTCCAAGTCCAAGAAGGTTAGTTTTGTTATTCCAGAAATATCACAGAATTAAGAAAATGTCAGCTGGTGCATCAAAACTAGCCTGCATAAACTTGAGAGGGTTTATGTTTCCCCAAATACAGGTTCTGTATGCTCCCTCTGCTTTATGTTATGTATTATGGCTTTTTTTTAGGCAATCCGACTGTTCATTCACAGAAGTTAATATGAAATATATGTTAATATCCGTAAATTAGAAACCCCACTTTCTGCATCTTACTAGTGTTAGCATAATACAGAAAGTTTTTGTGGTGAAAAGTATCTTAATATATTTTACCTAGTAATTAAGTTCATAGTTTAACACTTGTGGTTTCCCATACGGAATATAAAGTGCCTAATTTCACTCAGTTGTTTTGATTAATTAGTGAATAGACATTCTTTTTGGCCAGTGAAATTTAGCAGACTGAGATGGGGAAAACAGAATATGAGGGGGAAGCCTAACAAGAAAGAAACTTATTATAAACTAACTAAAAGTATTGCTTCCCCTTTATTATTTTTGCATGCAGATAATCTGTAGTAATAAGTGCCACTGGATTTCTTCAGTATTGATTTCTACTAGTGTCCCTTAATTGCAGCCACAGTGCTCCTGCACACCTTCCCTATCCTCTCTTTAGAATTCTCTTATTATAATTTCATGTTTACTTTTTTCTTTTTTAGAGCACTTACGACTATGGTAGGCAGTTGCTACAGGCCACAGTTGTGTTGTGCCAATCTTTGCGCTGCACTTCTCGATCATCTGGGGATACACTTCCTCGACTAAACAGAGTATGGAAACAATTTACAATAGCATCTGAAGAGAGAGTGCATAGGTTGGAAATGGCTATTGCATTTCACTCTACTGCTGAAAAGGTTTGCTTTTTTTTTTTGAAATGTATTCTCAACAGTATTTATTATATATGTTTGAAATGTGTTAATTTTAATAATGTAATTATATGACTTTTTCAATATTTATATTAGTTCCATTGTTAAAGTTTGTTTAGATATAATATATTGTCTTAGAGAGTTCAAATTAAATTTGCTTAATCCATATCAGTGCTGGAGTATTGTCATTGAAGTCCAGCACCGCCTGGTACTCCTCTCTTGACACTACTTCTCTCCTGGCCAAACCTAATGTCCAGAATGTGCCCTCCATTCGTTAGAGTATCGTGACTTTAATCTTTTCATTATGCCAGGAAAGGAAACTTTGCTTTGGCAACTACTACTAATTGTCACACATTTTTAAAAAGATATTTTGTAATTTTATAGAGACATAAAAAAAGTGAGAATAAGGGTAAAACCCTTTTTTATGTGTTATCTTTAAAGATTCATTCTAAAACTTATTTTTTAACAAATTAAAGTCATTAATTCCAGAAAACAAAAGTAAAATATGCAGTGTTATTTAGGCAAATTTTTAATAGAACCTTTTTCTTACTCTCCAAGCCTTACATTTCCATTCACGAGAGGAGCTTTATTATGTAGTTAACTTTGTATTGATCTCTTATAATGAAAGTTTATATGTAGGGGATGTTCAATATACTTCAAGATATGGCAAACCTAAGTTGTAAATGTGATAGCCTGGTCTATAGAACAGAACAGATGTTCCACGGAGCCTCAGTAATTAAGCAAATTTCTGTCTGTGTTATGAAGTACATCTTTTGGGAAGTGTCCACAGTTAACTCTTTCTCAGCTGGTCACTAAACTCTACAGATTAGTGTTTGATTAAAATGGGCCTAATCATGATGGAGGAAAGTGTGTAAAATGGCATAACTTATCTCTTGATTTGTTTCAGTGCATTTTTTTTATTATAAATTATACTATTAATATAGAAAAGTGCACTGACCGTTAGTGTTCTGCTTGGTGAAATTACACAGGTGAAAGTGAACACCTGTGGAATCAGTGTGCTGTTCACACAACAAAACATTACCAGCACCCCAGGGACTTCCCCCACCCTCCCGTCGTCACAATACTGCTCCTCCCCACCATCAAAGGGTGACCATTGGTCTGATTTCTAGCACCACCGGTAACTTTTCAGGACACTACTTCTAAAATGTATCTGCAAGGACATTTAAAATCTAGAACTCATTAATAGGCTGTAATCTTCGGTTTTAAAATATTAAAATGTCCATTTATAAGCAATGCTGAAATAAACATGATTGGATTAAGTAAAGTGTAATGCAAAAATAAATACTTCTTTTTCTTTTCCTTCTCCCAAATTTTGCAATTCTTTCTTTAAATTTAAATGGTAATAGTTAAGGGAGGAAAAAAGAATAGTATCTCATCAGGAACGTTAGAGCTTCCTATATTTGAATTATAATCGATCATTTTACATCAGTTAACTGAAGTCAGCAGATCGGTTGTTAAATACAGTGTGTATTTAAATCTTCACATCAGGTACATGTTTGTTCTCTTAAGTATATGTTGTCTTTTTATTTATATTTTCTTTCATTTTTGATGTCAGTAAGTTCCTTGAGACAGAGTCTATACTTCATTCACACTTCAAGCTGCTTAACTAAATATATAGTAAAGTGTTCAATAAATGGTTATTTAATGAATGAAAGAATACTTTAATTGAACTTATTTTCCAAATAGAAGTCTAGTATTATTTTTTTTCTTGGAAACCACCATAGACCTTTTTGCACTATAATTATATATTGTTAGTAGGGATATTGTATTTCATTTTATTGTTTGAATTTTTGAGCCAACTCTGCCAATAGTGGATCAATCATCCACAATGGTATACATGAAGATGCTGAGAACAAAACAAAAAACCCTTCATTCTTCTAAATTTGCTCGTGCTTGAAGCCTTGTCTTTGTCTATTGATGCTGTTGTCCTTTTATTTGTTGCAGATTTTGCAAGACTGTCCAGAAGAGCCTGAAGCTATTAATGATGAGGAGCAATTTGATGAAATTGAAGCAGTTGGGAAATCACTTTTGGATAGATTAACTGTTCCTGTAGTTTATCCTGATGGGTATGGTGCATGTTCTTATGATTTTCTGTTTTTATCAATGTGGTCTTAAAGTGAAATCATTAAGAAAGAAAATCTATTCTTTAAAAAGGCAAGTAAATTAGCTTTGGTCCACATCTTTAATTTCTACAAACAAATTGATTTAAAATGAAAAGAAATTGAAACAGCTCTTAGTAACAATTGGTACTTGCTGACATCAGATGTGTTGCTTCTTGACAGCTTGGTGTGGAAGAATGATCATAGTTTGAAACACTTGGTTCTAGCCTTGGCTATGATGACAAGGAGTAGTGCAACTTGGGGCTTCATTCAGCAAAGGGAAGGGAAAAGGAGGGTGCTGAGCTAATGTTTAGTGAAGCTCATAATATATTGAAGCACCTTCAATTACTTTTGACCAGGAAGGACCAGCCCAGTGTGATTATTCCTGATTTACAAATGAAGAAACTGAGGCTCAGAAAGATTAAGTAAGGCACTTAGGATTTTACAGCTTCTAAGTACTAGAATTAGAATACAATCTCAGGTTTGTTTGGGTCCAAACCTATTCTCTTTTCACTGAGCTATGTGGCATCCTAATTTCTTCATGTGTAAAAGAATGGGGTCTTGATTTTCTTGTTACTTTCCATTTCAAATAGTCAATAATAAAAATACAAAACAATCTAATGCAAAATAAGTAGATCAGTAAAAGAATCAGAGGAGCTTTATCCCTGGTGATCTAGGCCTTCTCAGTGAAAATAACTTAGAGGTAGTCCAGAAGATACTGGATTCGAAACCACACCACTGAAGAGAAGTCCAAGTCTCCTTACACTGCGGTGTGCTGTGATGGATGAGAGTGTAGACCCTGGAGCAAAGCGAGGTTTCTCAGCTCCACTGCTTACTAGCTGTGACACCTTGGGCAAGCCGCTTAACCTCTCTGTATGACTTCCCTCAGCTAAAAACAGAGCTGTATAATAATAGTCATACCTCAGGTTACAGGTGTGGGGGAGTCACCTGCGCTAAACTGGACTACTCGGGTCAGTCCGGGAGCATCTGTCCCTGGTGTTTTTGCGTGGGCTTCTCTTTCAGTGTTCCACAGATGGTCCGTGTCTTACTTCCTCATCCTTTTAAGATGGAAGAATGAATACTGTATATTCAAGTTTCACAAACACCCTCCTTTGATATTTGGAATTGTTATTTTTATTTCATTTTATACGCATTAAAATTTTTATATATATCTATTTTAGGTGTTTTGCTAAATTAAATATTTCTCAAAGGTGTGTATAATGTTTTCCATCATTATTAATATACTGATAATGTATGTATACCATATAAAGTTTGTTTGACAAGTTATACAGATTTATCTTTCTCGTGGTAAAATAAAATAAATTAATGGTCTCTCTGGATTCACTGCTTAAAGATGTGGGTTCAAATCTTGGTTTTTCTACTGTGTAACCATGCTTAAGTCATTTAACTTTGTAGGCCTTAGTTTTCTGATCTAAAAAATAAAGAGGTTAACCAGATGTCTCCAAGAACTCTTCCAGCTCTAAAAGATTCTATGAGTCTGAATATAGTGTCTTTGAAAATGGAATAAAATTAAATGGTTTTATCTATTAATATCCCAAATGGTATTTTAACGTTAAAAAGGATATGTATTTTATTTAATACTTGCCAGCTCTACTAGGCAGTTGGTGTAGCACTTTGCACCTTAGTACATGTACATATTTTATGTTTGTGTATGCTTATAGACCCTAAACTGGAAAGCAGAATATTTCCAATCTTGCATTATTTGATTTGTTGAGATTACCATAAGTATACATGATGTGATATTTATACCACTAATGTATTAATATTTCTCATCATGTCTTAACATATTTTATGTCATTTAAAAAATATTTTTCCTACTGAATTACTACTCAAAGATAAATAGCATGGTCTGCAAATGAACTAATTTTTACACATAGGCCATCTCACGTAGCTGCTTTTTCATGGTAATTTTTACTTCCATTTACATTCAGTGCAGCTGATGGATTTGTATTAATCTGGGGTTTTTCTGTGTTTTGATTTTAGAACCGAGCAATATTTTGGGAGTCCAAGTGACATGGCTTCTACTGCAGAACACATCAGAGACAGGATGAAGCTAGTTAGTCTCAAAAGGCAGCAGCTGAGACATCCTGAAATGGTGACCGCAGAGAGCTAATAGCTACCAGCTTCCCACAGCTCTGCAGTTCGTAACCCCGCATGTCGTCGGCATACTACAGCATTAGCCACAACACTTTAATATGCATCTCACAGCCAGGATAAGCCTCATTTCTTTTCATGACACACTGCTCTCTACATATTAACACGTTGCAACTACCAAGACATAATTATGTAACATGCTTTGAGACCACAGACTCCCAAATATCTTAAAAGAAGGAACTATAAACATTGCACTGAAAACTTACATTAAAGCTTTACCTGACCTGTCAGTTTGTAGACGAACAACTGGTAATAAGCTTTGAATGGTGCTAATAAGAGTTTAGAAATTCTCTATATAAAAAAATGGTTGCCCTTCCTCCCCAGGTGATGCGATAAATTTAGACTGTAGTTAAACTTAGTAGAAATGGTGTCCTCCACATTTTACTTTGTAATTTTTCTTCAAAATTGATTGTTTTTATTGTGTCAATATGGAGAGAACCCTTCAGATCTTTGATATATCATATTCATTAAAAGACATTTTGCTATTTGTATTGATAATGTATTAAAAGTTGTCTGTGCTTAATAAAAGGCTTCTTTAAACATCTTATTTAATTTGGTAGTTATATCCTATTTCCAAACATGAGTGCCTTATTTAAAAGGGCATTCTTAGGATTGTGAGGATGGTTTAATATTTGTTTTTTCATGGTGGTTGCATGTATTTTAGCCAGGAAATTCATATGTAAGCATGTGTATATAATAAATAAGCATGTTTTATTAAGAAAAATAATTGTGAAGAACAATTTAGATCTTTACGAACTTATGAATAATGGAATACTATTTCTAATTTTTCTCTTCAACTTGAAAAATATTATCAGAATTATTAACTACCCTGAAGATACTTTGTCTTTGGGGGAGGAGGGCTGAGGAAGAAGGCATACATAATTACTTCAGTGTAATCCTTTATATCAGAGTAATCTTTCTGGAGCTAAAATAGTAATTGTTAATAAAATTTAATTTCTCATGATAGACTAGAGGTAAAATAAATTCTGAAGTAGTCCAACAACAAAAACTGTATGACTCCTTTAGAAATAAAATTTATCATAAAATATTAGTGCTTTTAAGTTTATATTAAGTTTAAGTGATAAAATGCATATAATTTAATTTTTGTGTATTTTTATTTCAGAAAAATTTTTTAAAAGATTAAAACTAATTTTTTAGGCTTGTGATCAATACAAAATTATGCAAAGAATTGTATGCTGTATTATTCTTTTTCATGGTCTACAAACGTGCTCATGTATCCTCCAATGCAAAAAAAAAACAAAAAAAAACCTCCCTCTGAGCCTGCTGGTTTCTCCAGCCTTCTTTACTGCCAGACTTCTTGGAGAAACCCACATCTGTGCCCCTACATCCGCATCACTCACTGGTCAGCACCCTGCAATCTGGTTTTACACAGCACTGTAATGACACTGTTCTCTTGAAAGTCAGCAGTGGGCTCCCCGCTACTCAACTGAATGGTTCTTCCTCCGTCTGCATCCCTTTCCCTTTTCTCTGCAACCTCTCCACCATTGAGCAGCCTTTCCTAGACAGTGCCTCCTCCCTTGAAGATGCCACCCTCTGCCATAACTGTGAGTACGGTCGCATAACTCGTATTTAAAATGTTTCTACTAAACATCTGCTCTCTCAGATTCTGTCCTCAGAATGCTCTGGTTCTTCTGTAGGCATCTCATCCTTAGAGTTCCTATGTCTTGCATTACATATCTGATCCAAAATTCTAGATCTGTACTTTTTTTAACTTCTACTTGACATTTCAACCTAGATGAAGGATTTATCATATTTATCACCTTTATCCTCCTGGAACAATTTTGGTGAATGGTGCAGCCTTTTTATCTAGTCAAACATGCCAGAAAATCCGGGCAAAGTTCAACTGCTCCCTCTCGTCTTATGCTGCCACTGCTTCCTAGAGCATCCAGGAAGTGCTTTCTATACTTGATAATCCTCTCAGTCCTTTAGGGCTTTACTCCTATGAGTGTGAACTTTTGTGATTCTTCATTTCAGTCTTCATGATGGTGCTAGCCACATTCTACACTTGGTTATGTCTGTAGCTACTCTGTTATAAGCCTTTTTGAGGGAAGGAATCTTGTCCTACTTCTCCCGTTCCCAGTCTTTTGCTCATGCCTAATAGATGCTTGGTTCTCCAAAGTGTGAATGGTCTATTGTAGACATTAGTAATAATCTCTCTTATATTGCAATCTGAAGTGTGTTTTAAACTGACTTAAGAGTGAATCTACTCATAAGGAAGTCATTTGGTATTTTAGATAGTTAGATGCTGACTACTTTAGATATTTAGTTCTTATGCTCAATATCTGTTTCTTCTTCTGAATTTCAGAGATGTTAGAATGTTTTTATTAAGACTTTGCTAGAAAGGAACTGATTTGTTAGTAATTCTGCCATCAACCTATGGACTTATAATTGCCAAATGAGTTAATTTGCATATACCTTAAGCTTTCCTGCCTACAAAAAATAAGGCAGGATCCATAAATGTTATTTGTGTAATAATTTGAGTGTTTGCTGCTATATGTGTATCTGTACATACACATAGTTATGAATGAAAATCAACAATACCCTAATGTGACATTTTTTCATAGGGTGATAGTTCACTATGTGAAAAAGTGACTACAGTCTGTTTGAAATCACAAGCCATTTCTATGTCATAAATTAACATTGGCCTGCAAATGTAACTGGGAAAGAGCCACTCGTTTCTAATTGATATATGCCACAATCTTCCACATTACTTTAGCCTATCTCAGGGAATTATCGAAGTGTTAGTTGGGCTAGTTTTGTTTTGTTTTTATTTTTTCAGTTTGAAGGATTTATTTTTTCCTTTCCCCTTCTTATCATGTTTTTGCACCTGTAAAAAGTCAATGTATAATGCAGTTTTGGCATCTGTTCTTCACACTTCTAACCCAGCAAAGTTATAGTGCAAAGATAATAACTTCATTTTAAATCAGATTGGCTTTGTTCCCGGTCCTCATTGTTGGTGACCCTAGTCTGCTAGGGTGACTCATTGGTGATATTGATGAAACTGTTCAGCTTGCCAGCTGGGATATTGATGGCAGGTCTAGGATTCATTGCAAGATAGAAGATTGGATGCTTCACTCACTTTATAGGGATTTAAATTGGTTATTGCTCCCAAGTGTTACCTAGTCTTAATGTGTTTGTTGTTTTATTACCTCATGAGTTGATATAGGGTATAATAGTTTATTATCATTACATTATTAGTGTCATCCTCCTTATTATGAACATGACAATTAAGTTACTTTACTGATAATGCTGAGTAAATCATACTCTCATCTTAACCCATTGGAACCAATGGTGTGATTGTGAGTTTAGCTGCATTTATCTCACTGGGCAGTCTACAATTGGAGAAAGAATTCAGAGTACTGTATTGTAAGTTACTTGCTGGTAGAGATTGCATATTAACGTGTACCTCTCACATCCTACCGAAAATATGCAGGACCATAGTAAAATACTATGGCTACTAAAACTAACATACAAAGGCTGCTAACATCCTCCACATCTTGGGCCTATAGAGACAAGCAGAAACAAACACCAGTTAATATTCTTTCATCAGTGATAAGACTTGTGTGATTAGGATATCTTTGCTTAGGCCCCCCCAAAGGAAAAATTCTCTAGGATTAAAAAGATTGGCTGAAACATCACTGCACAGTTAACCTAATTAGTAAAGTTACCAGTGTTAACTTTCAGTCCTAAAAATAAGAACCTTCAGTTGAGAGTGGAACATACTGTGCAGGTATGCAGGCCAACACATACCCTAGTGAGGCAAAATGGAGTAGATGCTTTACCATTGGACATTATTTGACTTTAGTGTATGCTACAGAAAAGTCTAGGTTTAGCTAAGAAGCTTAAATAATGGCAAGAATTATAGAGGAAAGATCATAAAAGCTAAAATAAGAACTGTAGTGAATATAATGGAAAGAGTTTGGAGTTTGAATACTTGGCTTCAGAATCTGGCTTTGCCATTTACTGTGACCTTGGTTTAAAAAAAAACAATGAATTTTTCTGGGACTGTAGAATGGAGAAATCAAATAATTTCAAGAATGAAATATGTAAAAAAGTGTTGAAAACCAAAATGTTATATAAAATGGGAGAAATCATTGCTTAATTATCTTTTTAGAATAGCAAATAGACTATTCTTTAATCTTGCTCTTGTCTCCGATGACAAGCATGGGATGGTGGGGGAAATGGCACATGGCTTATATTCATGCCCACAACTCCATCTCCCCTTCCCCCTTCATCCCCAATTCACTGGTGAATGAGGAAAATATACATTCAGAATTATATACAGAAAATGCTAAGAGTGGAGTTGGTGAGTTCATCAGTAAATAACAAGGCTTTGAAATCTGACAAATCAGCTGTGTTTATCGGAAGATGATAAACCAGCAAGATGGAAGACAAGTGATGAGTATCACCTGTTTTGAGTTGACAGGGCATGATACAACTCCATAGTAAACACAAGTAAAAGAAAATCATACTTGGAGTGAGTATGAGTCAGCACCAACCTACAGAACAATAAGAGCATAAATCTGTTAAGATATTTATAAAGTATCCCCTTAATGAGGTTAAAAAAAAAAAAAAAAAAACACCATGACTTGATACCACTGTTAGTGCTGGTTATGGTTACAGAAGAGCAATCTCTTCTCGGTATACCGCAAGCAGTGAGGATAAACAGAAAATGACTGGTCCTGCAATAGAGGTATAGAGCTAAGGATGCTCGTGAGATAGCGTGAGTATAGGGGAGCCTTTAAGACTGAAGAAGCTTTGTGGGTATGATGCTGAATATGACTCAACAATACTGCAATATTTTAAAGTAAACTTGAAAGCTGGAGAATAAAACTAGTCCTTGTACTTCAAGAAAAAGCAGAACCTCTGCTAGAACATGAAGAACTTAGAGGTCAAAAGAAAGCCAGAACTATGACTAAATATTTTGAAAGCAATGAGTAAATTTTTCATCAAGATTATATTTGTTAGAGAACTCTTTATGAAGCTATATATATAATTCCTATATGTCATTATTTAGGAATTCTTAACAAATAACTAAAAAATGGTTAACTGCTAGATGCCAGGAGCAGTGTTGTTAGAGATTCAAGTCAGGCATGTGGAAGACTGTTTCTGACAGGGGCTGAAATCCCTAACAACACTGAAGCCAGTTCCTAGTGAATTTCAAGGAGGCGCCTTAGGAGTCTGTGCGAGTTGAATGCCATGTCTTCAGAGTGCCCAAATGCATCTCTCCTTGGAGGGAGGTGGGAGATGATTGAGACACCCTCCCCCTCAGAACACAGTGGCCCATTCACTGTATGTAATCAAGCCTCACATCTTTTCTATTATAGTTACCCTGAATCTTCTTTTAGTTTAAAAGTTGAAGTAAATACAATTTCTATGCTCGATATTTCTCTTAGGAATGTTTCTTCGTCTTAGCTCATATGTGTCTTCAAAGCCAATAAATTTGCTCAGAATATGTCATCAAAATTTATGTATTGTATTTTTTAAAGGTGTGAGAGGGTTGAAATACCACTTTGGCAATTATGAACCAGAGTAGATTTAAGAACTGATTGCTCACCTCACGCTTAGGAATATTCTTTCATAAGCCCTTAAGAGAAACTTACGTTTCTAAATTGACATTTATCAGAAGAATTTGATGATCATAGTGTGATGAAGTCAATAATGAAATTCTCAGCAGCATTATTTTGGAAATGTTGCACCCAATAATGTTTCCAACAATTTATTATAAAAATGTTCAAACATACAAAAAAGTTGAAATAGCATACTCATCACCTAAATACTAGTTAGCATTAACTGTGCTTGCTTTGTCACATATCTATCCAGCAATTCATCAATCTAGATCATTTTTTATGTATTTTCAATTGCAGACAGCTGTGCACTTCCTACTAAATACTTCATATATATCATTAGCTAGAATTCAATGTTGGCTTATATTTTTCTTTTGATAGAAAATTTGCATACAGTAAAATGCATAAAACTCAAGCGTACATTCATTTAGTTGTAGCAAATTGCAAACAGTTATATATCATATATGAATATATGATATATAACAATTATATATCATAATATAAAACATTACCACCACCCTAGAAAGTTCCTACGTGGCCTTTTCCAATCAATCTCTGTCCCCATCTAACCCTCAAAGGCAAACACTTTTCTGTTTTCTACCATATGTTAGATCTGTTCTAGAACTTTGGATAACTAGACTCACACAACATGTACTCTTTTTCTACAAGGCTTCTTCACCACCATAACATTCTGGAGATTTATCCATGTAGTTGGGTGTATTCGAAGTTCATTTTTTTATTGCTGAGTACTATTTCATTGTATGACAGTATTACAGTTTGTTTATCCACTTTCCTATTGATGGCTACTTGGGCTGTTTCCAGGATTGGCAGTTACAAATAAAGCTGCTGTGATCATTCCTGCATAAGTCTTTGAGAACACAGATTTTCATTTCTCTTGGGTAAATACCTAGTATTAGAATTGCAGTGTCATAGGGGAGTTTTAAAAAAACTGCCATACCTTTTTGCAATGCGGTTGTACTGTGCCCTGGATTTTATATTTTGTATGTGTAGAAATATGTAAACTATTTTTATGATCCATATCGAAGTATTAGAAGAAGTGGGTTTGGGGTAAAAATGGCATTGTTTATGGTTGTGGATGGCACTTGGTGTTATTTGAGGAAAGCGAAGATCTGTCTGCCCAAAACAGCTCTTCGAGGGGTTACTATGCCTGAAATTCTAGCATTAGTTTCACTCCTTGAAAAGTTAAAGACCAAGCATGGTGATATATTAGCTAGAAGAGACAGCACTGGTTTGTTTATGTTACTGACTTTTGCCATGCATTTTCAGCAGGTAAAATAAGACTGATGATTTGTAGAAAAGACTATTTTGTGATGGAAGTGCAGGGGGTAGCAAAAACCATATACTACTGGTCAGTCCCAGGCACAGCAACACGACAGAGAGCCACCTGGACAGGGAAGTCCCCCAAATGGTGGTCAAGAAAGCAGCAAGAGGGGTGGGAAGAATTCTACCTCACAGTTTTGCATAGGGGCTAGCTATGCTTTTGCAGGACATTTTAGCCTTTAAAAATCACATTTTCTTTTTCTTTTTAATTTTTTTTTTTAAATGAATCCCATGACAGATTATAAAAATCACATTTTCAATGTTATCTTTTTATTCAGTACCATCCAGCTATGGTTCTTTTACACTTCTGGTGGCTTTCTTACCTACTCTTTTTGCCTTTCCCTCCTGTTGTATTACGTAGAGCATTCACCTGTATTAGTCTATAAAATTATAATCATGTGATTGTGTCTAATGCTCATGTTCAAAGATATTTATGTATGATTTATCCAATCTTTCCCATTAGATTTTTAAGGGCTGGGAAATTTGGCTTCTACTGTAAATCCTTATAATGTTCCACACATTGTAAATATGCAATAAAAATGTTAAAAACTATAATGGCAGCAGATTTTGATATGTATTTCTTTGATAAGTTGTCACTTTGGACAATAAGTGTGATTTCTGTTAATAAAGATTGCTCATAAAATCTAGGGAAGATTAAGTCATACTGGTCTCTATAACATAATCTGATGAATTCTGATCTTTGAATCTGTTCAAATTATTTTTGTAAAACTTTAAATTTTTTCTAACATTATCTAAAATCTTTGATTAAAACAAAAATATGACTTCCTTATTCTGAAATCATCTGGAATCATGGAAGACAGAGGCTTCTCCTTCCCTCTCCAATGGCCCCAAACCTATTATACCTTCCCACAGTCTTGGCACAGCAATTCAGTCCTTTGTCTAGGCCGTGTTGTCATAAATGGTTAGGTTCCTACCATACTAGGTCATGTTAAATTTCCGTTGTTCCTACCAAGAAGTCCATTTTTAGGATGGAAAAAGTGACTGTATATTTGAGGATGAAGAAAGCATATTAGAACAAAATTAGCTTTATTTAAAATAACAAAATTATCATATTATGCTATAAAAGCAATTCCAGAATGGATACTAGGAATCTTGGATTGCCAAAGTTTGGAAATTGGCAAACCTTATACCTTGCTTGTCCAGTGAAGTTAAGTACATCTGAGTGACAGATCAACATACAAGCAAAATATTTATACAAAAAATAATGTACATTTGTTATTAATAGATATTTTTTATTTTACAAGTTAGAGTATTCACCCCATCTGTAAGTTTTACATTAGAAACTTGATGTATCCACAAACCTGTTCCAAACCCCTAAAGATAAGTGATCTTACCAATGTCTATGCTTGGTCAAAATGAAGATCAGGAGAAAATGTAAATGAGTAGCAACTCTTGACATTCCTGACTTTCTAATCTATTTTATTCTTATATTTAGAACATTCTCAGAATAGGACTATCAGCTCTGCTAATTGTCTACATACACCCACAAACAGTTACACCCATGGGGAAGTCCTATATTGATGGCAGAACCATGCTTTCCTAATATGTTAGAACTGGAAACACATTTTCCCATAAAAAATAATGATTAAAATGTAATTAGTCGTCTTCTTCAACTACATTATAGATTAAGCAAGCTACTATAGGATAACCTAGAAATCTAGCTAGCATTAATATTACTGTATGTTGCAAGTTGTTAACTCATCTACCAATAGATTTTTAGAACATATCCCATTCATTAGTGGGAAGCTGCTTTTGTTCTAAGAAAATGTTTAGAGCTCATAGACCATAAAGATATCTGCAGTACTTAGGACATGAATGTAGGTGAATGTTCAAAGGAGGACCATAGTTACATTATAAACATGTAGTTAGAACTAGAACATGTGTTCTAGACCAGTGATTATCAAACTTGAATATGCCTATAAGTTAACTGGAGATCTTATTAAGATGTAGATTCTGATTCAATAAGTCTGGGGTTTTGCATTTTTCAGCAAGTTTCCAGGTGTTGCTGATGCTGCCAGTCTTCAGACCACACTTTTGAGTGCAAAGTTCCTAGAATATCTTTTACAAAAAACTTCAGTGTATGAACTTTTCAGAGACATTGATCACCTTGCAAATGATCTAATTTCTCTAATTAGAATATAGAGATGCAATTTTGGCAATTACATACTTCTAGAGACCTCAGAAGTCAAATGTATTTATGATATTACCAGTTTCTGGAAGATAAGCACATCCCATCTATGGTAAATTTTAGCAAATTCAACACAGTTAAGCTTGAACTGCCATTTTCTATTGTCTCATGACTGAGTGATGGTTGTGGTCAACTAGAGAGAACTAATTCCTTTAAGCCTTATTCTTTGAAATCCTGTTTAAATTTAAGAGCAATGTGTAGTTACTGTTTTTAAAAATTACTCTAGTAAAAAGAGAAAAATACAAAAAGTAAAAATTGCCCATAACTCATCAATGCAATATCAAATATTAAATACAATTAATATTTGATATATTCCCTTTGCATTATATTTTACCGAATAAGATTATAATATTCAAATTTATGTCCTGCTTTTTACAGTCAATACATTATAAAATTTTTCCTTTATTAAATTTTTTTCCAGTGCAAGTCAATGGCTGTGTGATGTTCAATGATAAGTAGATACCATAATTTATTGCACTATTAAAAGTAAAATATTTAGTTTCATTCTTTCTTTTTCTCTTTCTTAAGAGTATTATAAGTTATGCTGCAGTGAACATCCTTGTTCTTAGCTTTTTGAATGCATCACTCCTTGGGATTGATTCCTGAAAGTGGAAATGTTGTATTGGAATATATCCATATTTTAAGGCTTTTAATAGATATGGCCAAATTGCTTTCCAGAAGGTTAGGTAAATTTATCAACAGCTGGAGTGTCCATCAACATCTGGAGTGCCCATCTCGTGGCACTCTTTCCAGCATACAGTGGTATCTTTTTAAAAGTCTTTGCAACTCTTAGACAAAACCAGTTTATTTTACATTTCTTAACTTCCAGTGAGGCTGAAAAAATTTTAATGATTTATTATTATCCATTGTGTTTCCTTTTTGGTGACTTATCTGTTACTATTTTTATACACTTCTCCTTTGGAGTCTTAACATTTTTTCTTTGTTGGAAGAAGTTTTTTTTATATAATAAGGATAATCATCATATTTTTAGCAAGTATTTTTCCCAGTTTGTTATTTATTCTATTTTTATGAAGTTCGGTGATGTTAGCATGCTCATTTTTATGATGAAATCTATTAACCAACCTTTGTGGTTTTTTACATGCCTTAATGCCTAGAAAATCCTTCCTCAGCTTACATTTTGTTCCTCTTGTGCAGTTTAAATTTTTTTACTTTTAACTCTTACATCCAGAAGCAATTTTGGTGCCTTGTGTGAGGAGATGATATAATATGATAGATTTTTCCAAATATCAAATGTTCTCAACATCACTTACTGAATAATCCCTCCCTCCCATTGATTTCCAATACTCCCTCGAAGATATATTGAGTTCTTAAGTCTTCTGGGCCTTCTGGGCTAGCCATTCTGTTCTGTTGGTCAGTGTGTCTATTCTTTTGCCAGTATCACACTGGTTTTAGTACTGCTTTAAAAATAAAACAAAAAATCAAAAGTGCTTTTTAGTGGCATTGCATACAAACAGTTCTTTCCTACTGAAAGTATTTTTTTGGTGGCACAAGTAAAGAAAAACTCCATGGATAAGTGTAGGTGCCAACAGATTTATGTGAGTAAAGAAAAAAGGTTAGAGGTGTTTAAGACAAAAGAAGAAGGAGAGGGAAGAAGCAGTAGATGGAGAGTGGAGAGAGAGAACAAACCTGTGCAGGATGCAGAGAGGAAAATGTACAAGAGGACAAAACAGTGGGGAAAACAATGCAAAAATGGAAGGGAAAGAGAAAACGGAGAAACAAGGGAAGATTTGCAGGAAGAAAATAATAACGATTGTAGTATTACACTCACTGAGTATACTTACAAACTTACAAAGTATATTTATAGTAGTATATTTTCATATAAAATGCAAAACACATCAACCAGACCTGACCCACGAGATCAGCAAAGACATACAAAACCAGAATGATGTATCAACATTAATGACAGAACAAATGGACTGACACAGAAGCCCAGGTCCTCGCATTAATGTATCACTGCAGATTTTCTGTTGTGGTCAGGTTGATGGTCAGAAGAATTCGCAGGTGTAGGATTTACCTGGATATTCCTGAAATTAGTAATACATGTTTATTTTTTTTAGTTTGATAAATTTGTTTATGATTTGTCTATACCTATGCAAAATCAGATTTGCTTTAAACAGTGTGACACAAAGCAGAACACAGGCTTTGGGGTTACATGATTTAGAGACAGTGGTTAAGAATTCTCTTTTTAGGCCAGAGACAGTGGCTCACGCCTGTAATCCTAGCACTCTGCGTGGCCGAGGTGGGAGGATCACCTGAGACTAGGAGTTCAAGACCAGCCTGAGCAAGAGCGAGACCCCCATTTCTACAAAAAATGGAAAAATTAGCCAGGTGTGGTGGTGTGTGCCTGTAGTCCCAGCTACTCTGGAGGCTGAGGCAGGAGCATTGCTTGAGCCCAGGAATTTGAGGTTGTAGTGAACTACGATGACACCACTGTGCTCTACCTGGGTGACAGAGTGAGACTATGTCTCCAAAAAATAAAAATAAAAAAGAATCTTGTTTTTGGCATCAGGTTGACCTGCATTAAGCCATATTAACCTTGTGATTTGGATAAGTTATTTAATGTATCTAGGTCAATTTCCTCAGTAAAATGAGATTAATATAGAAAACACCTGTGTTTCTCTGGTAATTAAATGACATAGTTTGTAAAATCTTCAGCAGGTTCTGTAAGCTTACTAGACAGCAAGCTCCCTGAGGGCAGCGACCCAGGGTGTCTTCTTCCCTGGTTTTCTGGGGGCTTAAATCAATGCCTGACATCAGAAGTAGCTCAATAAGTATTTTTTGACAAAGAAAATGAATATTTGCATGGCATTTAAAATGCCGTCAAATTTTTGCTGCATTTTGTTTTTAGCCAGTTTGACCCTTTCAGGGGACTCTTCCTTAAGGGACACAAGTGTGATGGTAAAAAAAGAGGGAGTGGACCAGACTTGCGAGTTTGCTTTTTGAGGGCCTGGTCCCCTAATGTAGAAACTCTCGGCCGGGCGCGGTGGCTCACGCCTGTAATCCTAGCACTCTGGGAGGCCGAGGTGGGCGGATCGTTTGAGCTCAGGAGTTCGAGACCAGCCTGAGCAAGAGCGAGACCCCGTCTCTACTAAAAATAGAAAGAAATTATATGGACAGCTAAAAATATATATAGAAAAAATTAGCCGGGCATGGTGGCGCATGCCTGTAGTCCCAGCTACTCGGAAGGCTGAGACAGGAGGATCGCTTGAGCCCAGGAGTTTGAGGTTGCTGTGAGCTAGGCTAACGCCACGGCACTCACTCTAGCCAGGGCAACAAAGCCAGACTCTGTCTCAAAAAAAAAAAAAAAAAAAAAAAAAAAAAAACTCTCTTTCTTCTTGTCAAGAAGCCCCTTTAAATGCAACTTCATCTGGAAGGGGCCAGACTTTAAGTCGGCATCCACCAACACGTCAGGTCACATGACGGCCCCTCAGTGGGGTCTGGTTAAGGACCAGGGCAGGGCAGGAGCGGTGGGACTGAGGGCAGGGGCCACAGCAGGTGGTGCGTGCCCTGGCAGAGGGGACAGGAGAGGGCCATGAGAGGGCACAAGAACAGACCTCCTCCACCACACAATTCTCCATGAACTGGTGCTGTTTCGTTCTGCAAAATTTGCAAATCCAAATGTAGTTACGAGATGGAATTCTGTGGAGACATTCTAAATATAATACACAATATTCATGATCCTGGCGGGGACATTCCAAACCAAAGAGCTTCCTTTCAGTTCCTTGATCTCAAGGTTTAGTTTTTGAAGAAAAGAGTTTGAGTTCATCCTGAAGTTTGACTGAAATGTGACTCTGTCTCAGCCATTGTACTTCCCAGCCCTCCAGACAACCGTGAAGAAAAAATTAAGACAACTGTCCACATATTAATAGTTCTATAACCCAGATGTCCTCAAGCCTATGGAAGGAAGGGGGTGCATGGTACAGTCATACCTCAGATTTCCTGTTATCTTTATTATTTGTCCATATAGCCCGGTACCTGTTTCACTTGGCCAGTTGGGTCTGCTCAGCCAAATCCACCTGCAACCTTTGAATGACTGATAACAGCCAAAGGGCCCTCACATCCTGTCCATGTACCCACCAACTAAGGTAGCAAAAGTGATTTTAAAGGTGGAAAGAAGGACTATGACACAAACCGAAAGCTGTTTTATTATAATTGCTCATTTACATCCGTGTATAAAACTGTTCTTATGATGCTCACCTCAATGTGGGAAATTCTTTAAGAATGTTCTTCTTGTTTGACATTTTAGCTTGGAACGTTTCCTAAATGTCATTATAATGCCTTCTTGTCACAATGCTTCACGTGTGCATTTTGTCTTCTCCAATGGCAGGGCCACTGAAAACAGAGAAGGAGTTTGTGTTTCTTCTTGTTATCTCTTAAGGGTGTTGGTGTCGTATTCTGACTCAGAGGGCTTCTTGTGTGGATTAGCTAAGTGACAGGTATTTATGGACATCTGTACAATTTTTGATCTCACATTAAGAGGGTAGAACTTCTCCCTGTGAGACTGGAGCAAGAGAATGAGAAGGAGGTGGCCAGGGTCTCAACTCATCAATTCATGAACTTGGACAAGCCCCTTAACGTCTCGCCTCGGCTTCCCAACTCAGATGACAGAGGTAACAGTCTAGGATACAAGCCTAGAGTACAAAGTCGTTGAGAAACCCAACTAGATTAAGTGGCTATGTGCTTTACGAGTCTAAAAGGATTTGTGGAGGACTGAGTTGATAAAAGGAGCCAGGCCTTGTGCACAGTGGCCGCTCAGCAAGGAGCCAGGCCTTGTGCACAGTGGCCACTCAGCAAACATTCGTGGCGAGGCCACTGGCTCTCTCTGCTAGTAGGAGCTCAAAGCAGGGATTTGCCAGAAGCGGAATGTAACTCTCCGTAACATAGACTGACTTTGCTTTTGAAGTCCTTCCTTTATGAGAGTGGAATTTGTGATAGGAAACTGGCTTGCTTGGGTGGTGTGGGTTGGGTGGGGTGGGGTGCCGATGACCTGCTATGTTTGTTTCCATTTTTGATTCCCAGGTTTCTGTGAGTTTCTCTCATCTTGTTTCCTGTTTTTCCTAAAAGCCTGAATATACGAATATCTTTTTTCCTGCAGGTGTTACTAACTTCTTTATCCTTCCGAACAGTCTCAGCAATCATTTGCCTTTCATGTGGGTTCTGTGACCCGGGTGAGTGATGCATTAATAAAAACAAAGATTCCCATGCAGGGGACATCTCCGTGAACACTGGCGTGGGCCATTCCTACCTGGAATGAGGATACGATTTCAAAACCATACAGTAAAATTTTTAAAACTCAATTAAATTTTTAAAAATAATTTACAGTAGAATTTATTAAAACATGTCTTTTTCATTAAACTGATGCCAATAAACTGTCAGTGGATCATGAAACATTACCTCTGTACAACTGAGAAAGCCCATTATAACATTACTTCAAACAGCCATATGTATGTCTGCAGACCCATATATATATATTAATTTTTTTAATTATGTTTTGGTGTTTCTTAATAAAATCTCATATTTTAAAAACTTTTCTCTTTTTAACTCTTTACATACTTCCTGCTTAGAATCCATGGATAATAACCATGCCATGTAGGGTATCTGATTTTATGTTCTTGGATTTCATAATAGATTATTATTCCTTCCTTGCCAAAAATTCTAACTGCTTGGAGAAGTGGCAGTTCACCCTCAGTGTCACTGCTGGCTTCCCAAGCAGCTGGAATGACTGCTGCTTCAAGGCCTCCCTGGGGATCTCTCTGCAGTGGAAAATTCTCAGCCTCAACTGGAGTTTAGCAATAGTAAGGAAAAACAAAGGAAATGCAATTTTCCGAAATCAAGTTGACTAAGACCCCTCCTATCTTTTCATACACTTGCGCTGCCTTCTGGAAGCCAACTCTCAGGACACGTCACTACGTGAAGAGGAACTGTGTCAGAGAGAGAACCTGCTACGTTGGAACCTGAGTACACAGCTCAGGGCAGGTGGGAAATCATGTGGCTTGAAGTTTTAAAAATAAGCTTTGCACATGAAAGCTTTTCAGTGATTTTTAAAAATGTTTTTCTGGTTTGACGTACTGTAAACATCTTTCCCATTCAGAAAGCAGTTTGCCCAAATCAACAATCGCCATATGTTTACTGTTCATTTTAACTTTACAAATATATAGGACAGTTTTCTAGATCATGCATTGCTCTAGAGATTTTTCAAGAAAAATGTACAAAATAATTTAACAAGTATTGATAGCACCTCACACATTATTTTTGATAAACCATTGCTTAAAACTATAATAAATACAGCCATCATAGCTCTTTTGACCAAGTATTCTTTAAATTTGCCCAAGTTTTGTTCTGTTTTCCTTGCACATATACAAGGGAAATTTGCTTGTTTATAATTATTCTACCAGATCTTATGAAGAAGCTAAGGAGTTATGTCACTAAACATGTTTAATTGTAAGAGAAATCTTTGCAAGTCAATATGCAGAATAAAACTGTCACAAGGAGGCATGATATTTCAAACATGTCTTTCTCCTTAAGTAAAACTTAAGTGTCCATGAGGAAACATCCCAAAGCAGCACTGTGTTGGCATTTGTGGATCGGGTGCTATGGAATTTGTCCTGCCTCCTGCTTTCACTCCTGACTCCCAGTCTCTTCTTCACAAAGAGTTTCTTTAACAATGTTAAGTCCAACGATGCCCTTCCTTGGGTGAAAACCCTGCAGTAGTTTCCCATCTCTCTCCATATGAAATCTAAAGTCCTTACCTAGGTTTACCAGTTGGGTGATGACATAATTTTTTATCCAAACAGAACTCTTGGAAATGAAAAGGACCTTAGGAGCAATTACACCAGGGCAACAGGTGCAACCCAGGGTTGGCCCAAGCAAACCAGCACTTGGAGGCGCCTACCTAGAAGGCCCTACATGACCTAGCCACCCCTCCCTCAATGATCTCTTGTTCTATCACCGTCACCTTCTCTCCGTCCTCAGCTCCAGCCACACCTGGATGCTTTCAAATATAACAAGCATGCCTCAGTGGCCTGGAATGTTCTTCCCCAAGATATCTGCAGCTCTTGCTCTTTTCACTTCATCCAGGTCTCTACTCAAATCTCACCTATTAGGGAGACTTTTTCCGACTCCCTCCTAAAATAGTATCCCCCTTCACCTGTTCACTCTCTCCGTCTTACCTTAGCTGATTTTTCCTCATAATACTTATTACGTCCTGACATATTATATACATGCCTTTTTGTTTATTTTCTAGTTGGTCATGTCTCCCCCACCAGAAGACAAGCTTCTTCCATGGATGAGCCTTGGTTTGTGCATAGCCGTTTGCCCAGCATCTAGAACAGTGCCTGGCACTTAGTAGGTATTTAATCATACTTGGTGAATGAACAAATGGGAACATGCATGGAAGAATAAATTGCTGTGTAGAATTATGGGAAGTTTTAAGGGGAAAGAGCAACTTGGATTTACTTTTGGATGGTAATTAAGTGAGAACACTTGTGGTTTAAGAAATAAGTGAGATGTACCGGGAAGAGTATTACGTGATATAAAGACAGAGTTGGGGAAAATTTTGGCTAATGTGAATAGAAAAGAAAGGTACAATATTCTAGAAATGATGTCTCACTGAAATATTCTTACATCTGATTACAGTAAAATAACTTACCCTAGTAATGCATATTTTTACTTTCTAATATGTTTATTTAATCCATTGAAGTTGCCTATCATGTGTTTTGATTCAACATAATTTTAAAAATTCATTTCAAATTTCCAGTCAGCTACTAGATTTAGAAAATCCTTTAATAGGAATGGCTGTCATCTTAAAAATAAGAACATATAACTGGCAGAGCATCATCTATGTTCTAGGGATTATCGTGTTTTTGAGTTTTATCTCCTTTAATCCTCCCAACAAACCTGTATGGTGTAGGCATTCCCATTATCCCTAATTTACAATGAGGAAACTACAGCATGGGGGTAAGGCAGTCTCATTTCAGAGCCCGGGTTCCTAGCCCACCACCTTTGCCATACTGTGTGGTTAGTTTGTTTTTATTATGATTGTTGTTATAGTTACTGTCAGTTTATTATTATTGTTAATTTCTATATTCCAATAGCAATGCTTTGATAGACTTCCCTGATTTCTCTGGCAAATTCTAAATGTACCTTCTGCTGAACCATTATTTCATAAACAAGGAAATCAAGATGGAAATCAAAAGATTCTTTGAACTAAATGACAAAGGAGACACGAGTTATCAAAATCTGTGGGACACAGCTAAAGCAGGCCTGAGAGGAAAATTTATTTCCATAAATGCCTACATCTAAAAGAC
Source organism: Eulemur rufifrons (assembly GCF_041146395.1). Lineage (NCBI taxonomy): Eukaryota > Metazoa > Chordata > Mammalia > Primates > Lemuridae > Eulemur > Eulemur rufifrons. The sequence continues at coordinate 48,942,794 of NC_090983.1, forward strand.
AGAAAGATCACAAATAGACAATCTAATGAATCGTCTCTAAGAACGGGAAAAGGATGAACAGACCGACCCCAAACCCAGCAGAAGAAGTGAAATTATTAAGATCAAATCAGATCTAAATGTAACTTTTTCTGATTCAATCTACTTAAACCACTACCAGTTGTTTTTCTCTTAGCTTTTATCACAGTGTGTCTTTATCTTGGTTATTTATTTCATTGTTTATGGTCTATCGGTTCTCACTGAAATGTCAGCTTCTAAAGGACAGGAACCTCTGTTTTGCTCACTGGTGTATTCCTAATGCATAAGTGCCTGGTATGGAGAAATGCTCAATGACTATTGGCTGCATGAATAAATAATGAATGAATTATATTAATGAATGGTATCTTTTTTCTGCATGACTCATGTAATTCAGTCAACTAATATTTATAAGCACCAATTCTGTGCCTAGTTCTGTGCCATCGTTCATATGTAGAATTAATACTTACTAAATTCCAGGTCCTCTTCTGAGCACTTTATGTAAAGCAACTCTTAATCTCAACAGTAACTCTATGACATGATCTGCAGAGATCCAAAAAATGTTAGGACATGGCCCCTTTCTATAAGGAGCTTCAAATATGGTTGAAAAATAACACTAGTGGAAGTGAAATAATTATAAAATAATATGTTTATAATACAAGCATATAAGTATTAAATTTTGAGTTATAATTAAATTTTGAGGGAAGAAGAACACAGGTAGATAATTCAAATTTTATAAGGAGTTGATATGTCATGTTGGCCTTAAGTGACAGGAGGAATTTGGGTAGATGAAGGGAAGAAGGGGATAATATTCCTGGATAGAACAACTGAATTAAGGTGTAGAATAAGAATAACCTTTGGGGTCTGGGAATAATGGTATGTATGATTGGGCCGGTAGGGAGAAACCAGCCGTAGATAAGTTTGAAACCCAGGCAGAAAAATTTAGACCAGAGGTGGCTGGAATCAATGAGTCACTGTGTGTGAATATGTGTGCATGTAAGTGTGTATCATTTGTAAAATCAGGAAAATAAGTCTTTCCAGCCTTATTATATAGATCAAATGGGATAAAGAGAGCAAAGCACTTATGCCAGTCCCTGGCACATATTAAGCAGCCACTAAATGGTAGCTATCATTACTACTGCTAATGATAATAACAGAGAAAGTTTGCCTTGAATTTTTAATCTAGGTAAATAGACTCATTCTGGGCTATTTATATCAGGTGTATCTAATTTGTCTTTACGAAGTCTTTAAAAAGTTTAACCAGCAATACTATTGATTAAGACAAACATCAGGAACCCATAGAAAAATGAGCAGACCCCACATATATTCAGCAAAGAACATGTGTTGTTTTAATGGCATCACCATGGACAGAGCTAGAAAATAACCACATGAAAGCGTTTTCAGACTGCTACCTATATTTCATTAAAAATGTGCTATTTCCAACTCTCCAGAATTTACTTATAGGTTTACGATCCCCCATGAAGTATATTTCACGAAAACTCAGTTGTTATAAAAATAGGCATTTCCCAGAGGGATAAACAGAGGAGGCATAATAACCTCTGCAAGATCCTCTATAAACTTCAAAGGTATGAGAATGCCCGTAAGGTTTTTGTTTTGTTTTGTTTTGTTTTAGGTTTTCTTGGTGATAAGGGAGGCAGAGTATAAATAAACTGTAACTCAAAAAGCTTTTAGTTAACTTTAACATTTAAAAACTCCATCTTAGTGTGCCGATTTCCTTTATACTATTCAAACTGTTTATGAGAGTTAATGATGCAGTTTATAATTAAATATTATTACAGATGAAGAAAAGTAGGCCAAGGTTCTAAATAAGCTAGATGTTGTTGGAGAGGTCTGAGCCACGGGACTTCTATAGAGGGAAGGACTAAAGAGTGTAGGAGGGAAAAAATGGGAACAGAAAACAAGGGAAGAGGAGAAAAAAATATTAGTCTTTTGAAGATTTTAAATCCAAGAGTTTGAATTAAAGAAAAATTTGTTAGACCCCACTTAAATTCATGTATGCCGTTTGCATTTGCTCGTGGCCATTGCAGAGAACATTTCCTTTCTGCAACACCCTGGACCCGTTCCATCTCATTAACAGAAAGAAAGGTCATCTACACACACAAAAAGGCACACCTTTGTTGCTGAATAGCTGGATTAATCTTTTAACAAAGTCTTAAATATTTTTAATTCCCTTTACCCTTAAACCTCGTAATTAACCGGACTTTCAGCCATGTGCTGTCTCCTCTTCATCTCCCTCTCCTTTCCCCTCTGTCTGGGCCTGCAATGCCAGACATTCCTTGCTGCCCTCCTCATCCCTTACACAATCATCCATCTTAAGTGGGGCTTTGTGGACAGACCCACTCTTTACTTGGCCTGTGGTCTTTACAGCCCACTGCCAAAATGTCCCTTCCCCTCAAGAGCCTTTATGCAACTTGTGACACACACTGAGTTTCGAGCAATAGGATTAACTCAGGGTGAAAGTGTATTAAGTATTTTGAGTGCGTCACTGTTTGCTGTTCTAGTTAACAAAGTACACAATGACTTGAGCAATGCTCTTTGGGCATTTTAGGTTAGAGTGTGGCTATTTGTGGCACAGGTATCAACTCTTGCTTTTTCTTAAGGACAATTAATTAAAAATCTGGTTTCGATCAGTGTGCTTTAGTTTGTTTGGACCAACTAGTTGCTCAAGGGGAAGGAGCCTGCCTTCCACATTCTAAATCAGGTTGGCTCTCTGCAAGCTCTCCAGCCCTGCCATAAAATAAAACCATTTACGCTATTTTCTATATCATGGCATGCCTTGGCATCTGCCCCCTTCATGGCGTCAGGTGAAGTCTGGCATGGTTTCCATCTCACTGGAGCAGCAGGCACATGCTGAGGGCAGAGGACCTGGGTCATGGCTAAACAATTGCAGAGCAGCCATGACGTGCTCTTGGAAACAAAAATAATTGTTAAACACTGAAGAATATATAAAAGCACTTTTCCCCCTTTGAATCAAGAATGTTATTGTGAACCTTAGCAAAACAAAGCAATGGTGCTGCTAAGTCTTCTGAACGTTGGCCCTGAACCTGCACGTGGGTTTAAATTGAGCTAAGCAGTTACAGAGCAAGTAGACTCTTTAAAACTCTGTTTATTGCTGTACTCTCCATTCCGGCTTTGTCCCAGAGATTTCCGATGGTTCCAGGAGCTTTGGAGTTAGTATCTCTGATGTGTTTGCATCTGACCTCTGACCTAAACGTCAGTGTTATTTTCAGCTGTTTTTCGACAGGGAATCCAACAGCTGCTGTTTAATACCACAGACAACTTGCAACACGGGCTGAGTTTCCAGCAATAGGATTAATCTGCTGTTTGGGGGCTCTGATCTGAAGCTGGCTGTAATCTTCCTGCACAGGGTGTGGGAGTGGGGAATACAACCAAGCCTGAAGAGTTATACTATTTTTTTTAATTGGGACAAAATATACACAATGTTAGCCTTTAATCAAACAAAAGACATTTTCTTGCTATAATTAAAAGGTAACAGCAAAGTGTTTTGCTTTCTGATGGTTATAACTGAATTTGTAAATGCTGTTCAGTGGAGTAGAATAGTCACAAAGAAATTCTGAAATGATAGTATCTATTGATAAATGCTGGTTGAAATATTTTAAAAATGTTTCTAAGAAATCTGAGGCTCTGAGAAAATGTGGCTTTTCCATATAAACTTTATTTGGCAAAGGGCAATACGTTTTTAGAAAAGCAGATTAATCTAAAAATGTATTTCAAGCAATTTTATGACTTAACCCCAAAAAACAAATACCAGAACTTTTTTTTTTTAAGTACATTTTTTGGTGGTTTTCTTTGCATGAGAGAAACTTCGAAAATCTTGAAAAGATTGATATTCAGGTCAATGATTTGCTGGTTTCAAAGTCCCTGGTTACAAGTGTGTAGTTTTAATGGCAAAACTCGTTTGGGTTGTCAGGATGTAATTTTTTTTTTTTTTCCATTTGCTATCAAACATCAGCTGATAGGGAAAGAGCTCAAAGCTGTCCTCCACATTTAAGATAATGGCAAAAATAACAGGCGCTTAGCGTTACCATACTAGGGGTGTGGTGATTCTCTCTCGTTCCACTCCTCTCTCTCTCCTGATAAACTCAATGGGGTTGTCTATTTTTAACCTCCTGTTCTTTCCTTTTGGCAGAGTAATCATTGCGAGCTGAGCTCCTTCCCTGAATGAAGCCAAGTAACCCCAGTGGTTGCCTTCTGAAATGACCAGCAGACACACAACCGCACAGAGGCTGCCCAAAGTATAAACTCTGCTTCTCAGGTACCATGTCCAGCCCAGGAAGTCCTGGTGCAGAGTTTTCTACGACAACAGTCAGTTCAGTAGCTGTGCAGGCTGGGGACTCCAAAATCATTATAGCTGTCATAAAGGTAAGGTAACAACTTTCTTTTTTCTGTGTGGCTGTGGGCTTCTTGCTGTGTGTTGATAACCCTAAAGAACATTCCACGCAATCGGCAGGACACGGCATATAGAAGATAACGCAGCAAGCCCTTTTATTGCTTTCTTAAATCTGCAACTAAGAGAAACCTCTACGAAGTTTCAGCTGGTTATCTGAGTTTCCCTTTCCTTTTAGTCAGCCAGAAAGCATCTAGCTTGATTTAAACATGAAAACCCCACCACATACTTTCAATTTGCTCTTTAGAAGCAAGGTGTGAGTGATTAGAGTTCGTGATTGCAGGCTGAAGAGCCTTGCGGAGCTGTGCAATACTTGTGATTTTTGAGAGTGGATATGATGGAGATGGGAGGAGGCAGGTCCTGCAAATGGGGGTGGCCCTGTTTTGAGCACAGTGGGGCTCAGGAAGCACCTAGAAAGAGGCTCCCATATGTGCCCTCGGCAACTCTGGTTTTGACATGCTAAAGACACTACTGAATCCTTATCACACTGTTGGGGAAGTGAAGACCCTGCCAGGGAAGGTGCAAAGGGCTTGGGTCAAATTTGCTTTTAACGGCAGGAAGTAGAAGCCACTTGGGGCTTAAGATTACTGTATGTTTTATGTCAAGCAATTTGCCCATTTGCAAAGATGACCAGGCATCTTTAGGGGGAAGAAGACATCCATGATTTTATTCTCTGTAGAAACGCCCTGAAAAAATCTCCGAAGCATTAGGCTTGTGCTTTAGACAATTTACCACCTAAAGAATGCAGTGCTTAATGAAGGGAAACCTGGCAAACAAGCAGCCGGTTACTTTCAGGACCCCACCAGACTTGATTGAATGGCTTTTCTGGCCTTTTGCTAGAGCATGGACAACAAGGCCTGTTTAATTTAAGTTAATTGCTGTGAATTTTACTGTTATGTGAAAATTCGTAACAGGAAAACAGAATTTTACATTGAGCGCAACGATTCGCTGTAGGACAGAATGCAAAGTGTTCCTACCAAGGATGATTTCCCAGTGTTGTTCAGACTTGTTGCCACAGAAACAGAATGTCTGCTGACTCCGTCATCGCCTCCTCTTTTCAAAGTCAGTGAGTGGAGATGGAAGGAAGCTGAAGCAGAAGTAGCAAGAACTGATCATTTGCACGTGATTTAATGATGCTTTGAGTAACTGCAAATTTCAGCAGCGAGGCAAAAGAGGCTAACTCACTATTTTTAAAAAAGTTAACTTTTCTTGTCCTCAAATATGAAACATTCTTAGAGCAGGATGAGGAACAATATAGGGAATAAAATATAAGAGAAGCAGAAGTAGATTGAATGCAAAAAAAAAAAAAAGAGAAACCTCTAAAATTACACTGGAAACTCTCATTTTAACTGCATTGTGTTTCTAAGAATGTTCCCCCACTGCCCCTCCCAGATTCACTTCCCTTACTGCCATTTCCAAATAAAATACACCACCCCAAGGTATTCAAAGTAGAAAGTCCATCTCCATGGAATAGAAGTGCCTGTGTCTGATCTATAGTGACTTCTTCCAAACTATCTCAGGGCACTAATTATATTCTATAATAGAAACACATTTTTCTCATTTCTCTTTAGTAATTCACATATCCACATGCACGTGCCTGTTAGTGGTTTCTTTTGCTTAATCAGTTGTTGCTTCTTAGAAAAGCAATTCCTCAGGAAATGCAATGATGGATTATGTCTTAGAGCAGTGAAAATCCTGAGTGTGGAAAACACGTTAATAGCATTCAAATGGCAGTTGTCACAGGCATCTAATTTTATTAATATTTTCCTACATGCTTTATTGAATACTCAACAACGGTTGGAAAATGTTATGTTTTTAGCTCTGAAAAAAGATAAAAATTAATTGCTTCATCTGATACTTATTCTTTCTGCTTGAACCAGCAAGGCCAATCTAAAGACACTAATCAGCATAAATTGCATTTATTAATACAAAAACTTTCCCAAATGAACTTTGTGTCCTATTTGCCCAAATGGAATTTCATTATTTTATGGAGCTCAGTTTTGCAAATGAGAATGGGTACAATTGTGTGAATTACTCTGTAATTTTGTAATATTCAATAATACATAATTCATTGTACATGTTCCTCACTTGGGAATTTTTAATTCAAATCCAATATGCGCAGGGAATAATTCATCCTAGGAATAATAAGCAAGACAGGGCATGGATTTATATTAGATCTGTTATGCTTCAATTTAAGTAAGGTCCATCTCTATGGAAAGAATAAAGTGTTTATAATATAACTGGAAATTTAAAATATATATAAAAAAAGGAGAAGGGTGAAGAGGAAGGGACAAGAGGAACTAAAAGTGCATTTTATTTCATTTTTATTTTTAGTGTGGCAAATGGGTACAACTTCAATTGGCTGAATCACAGCCCAATCTTCTAGAAATTGGTAGCAGTCAAGATGAAACCAAAAAACTTCTTCACGATCATGAACTTCTTTTGGCCAAGCTCAAGGTAAGATATTAAGATGTGAAGCAGAAACAAAATTAAAAAGAGATAAAAAGCTATTTCTTACACTTCTTGATTCCTCTGGTGTCACTGGCCTATGGCCATCTTAACATGGTGCCAGACAGATAATGGAAAAACACTACAGTTATATATGAGCAAACATTAGCATCAGAGAGAAGTAATGAGATTTTTTTCATCTTTCCCTAATGTGATAGAAAATATGGAGTGATAATATTTTCACTGTGGAGAAATAAGTAAGTCTTTTCCAGGCTGCCTCAGTGAAAAAAAAAAAAAAAAATCTGTCATTTTTCCATTTCATGAAAGAGACTGTGAAGTCACAACAACAGATCCAAACTTTCCATCACTAATGATACCTGCCGGTAAAAGTAAGTTAGAGGATTTTTTCCCTGTTGAACTATTGAAAATATCTAATTTTGAGCTTTGTATTAAGAGCTCTTGAAACCAAATAATACTCTTAGTAAAAAAGCTGGATGTATTATTCCATATATGTTGTGGTTATTTAGTTAAGAATCTAAAAATAACCCCGGTTTGAATTGCCAGGTAAGGGCCAGGGAAGGTCAGGGCCAACTACATAATTTGTGGGGCCCAGGGCAAAATGAAAATGTGGGGCCCTTGTTCAAAAAACAGGAAAAAGCTTTTTTTTTTTTTTTTTTTTTTGACTCATCATGGTGTTTTTAATTCGCTATTTAATGTCTGGCTCCTTCGGGCACAGGGATATATGTGTGGGGTGAGCACAGACTCTCACAGGTGCCCAGCCTTGCGCAGGACTCAGTGCACCGGGCGTGGGCCTGACCCACCCCACCCATTGCAGGTGGCAACCGTCACTGAGCCACTGAGTGGGGCGGAGGAGCAGATAGGACAGCAGAATCTACACCCTGGGGGCAGGACCACACGTGCGATGAGGCTCCAATCCCCCAGCACTTTCTTCATTGTCATAGTTGGACACAAAATTACAAAACACAAATTCAAAGATAAAATTATTAAGAATTTCAAGACAGGGACAGGTAGAGCATTAGACCCTAGGTGGCATTCCCTTCTGAAAATGGAGCCCTGGGATGCAGCCAACCCTGTTGATAACAACCCTCTTAGGGAAATGAACGTCTTCACTAAGATCAAAGAGGTTTGGTGAGCATTCAGAGGCCTGCAATGACTAGGACGTTCTGCATTTTTAATACGTCAATACTACTGGCTTCTTTGAACATCTAGGCTGGAATTTACACTTGTAGTTTTAGAGGCAGCTCTGATCTGCAGCGGATATATAGGCAGTGGTTTTCTGATTGGACAGTGGTAAAAGAAATTGGGTAAATCAAACTGAAAAGCTGAAGAAAGAACTAGTACTGAAGAATGGGGCTGTTGTAATCCAGAATTTATTCCCCTGTTTGACAGCTCCTTGCTATGGGCTCTGGGTTATCTTTCAAGGCAGAAATCCCTGGTCATCAGGATGTTTTTTGAATATAGAAAAAAACTATTATGATGTGAAGGAACATTGAACCAGTAATCAAAAGACCTATTGTTTTAGCACTAATTATGCCACAAACTAATGCAATTTGGCTAACAACTGAAGATCTTCCTGCTGTACAAAAAGCTGTGTAAACTTATCTTGAATTCTCAATTCCATGGACTGTGAAAATCCAACAGAGGTTTGCTTTTTCATGGTCCTCTGTGTCACCATCTCCTTTGAATGCACCTGTCAACTGTTTCTGCTGAAACTAACCTGGATTTGAAGTCACATCCCTTCCCAGGTTCCCACTAATAATTCATGCCCAGCCAGCATTTTCCAGTCCATTGATGAAGGATGCGGGGAGGAGGGTCACAACAGTTTGGGCCTCTTGAGCTACCTCTCTTCTCCCTTCATCCCTGTTCTAGTCAAGATCACAACTCCAAGGAGAATGCCTCCTTAGGTGAGGCAATTCAGCACGCCTGAACCCATGCCCAAATTTGCATACCTAAATCCATCCAGAAGCTCAGCTAGAAAAGGGTTTTCCATTTAATAGGATTCATCTTTGTTAGAGGCGCTTGTGGTCCTAGATTCTAACTGTCTTCTTGTCCTTTGATGCCAGCCTTTTGGGCTGGGGACTGGCCACTTAAGTCCTCTGGACTTCAGGCTTTTTATCTGTAAAAGGAGGGCATGGTACAGATCAAAGCTTCCTATCTACTGTGGATCTTACCATAATGTGCCATGGGATCATGGGACTAAAAACATGAGGTCTCAAATAAAAAGGTCTTTCGGCTTCACCTGGGCCTCTAGCCATAACCTCTTAATGTCCATGTCTCATACTCTCCCCCACCCACCAACCATTATCAGCCCAGCCACCCAGCCCCAAGAAATTTCAAGTAGTAGTATTGTCTTCGAGATATAATTGATTCTAATGCTATTGGTATAAAAAAAGGAAAAAAATTATCAGGGAGTTAGAAGTCTATTTCAGATTTGCCAACGAGAGACTTTTAAAAATAATAAAAATGTTAATTCCATCTTGCAAATGGATAGATCATTAATTCAACCAATTTGCTAGTTATTATGCTGTCAGGGTAGGCACAACATTAACCTGAGGCAGAAAACTGTTGGATCCAAGTTGGTGTTAATGTGAGCTTTCGAAGGATGAGGACATTAGTAGTTCAATAAGCCAATAATATTTAATATTTAATGTTCCTTCCAGTCCTTTTCCTGTGTACAGTGTTCCACAATTTGTTCTAATTATAAAGAAGAATGCTGCGAAAGTGGTATTGGGAGGGTGTAGGAGTCAGTGCTGGGTCCACTTGGATTTGGTCATGGCATTTAGCCTCTCTGATCTCAGAGTCTTTTATGAAAAATTAGGGTGATAAAAGTTACTTTCACACACCTAAAAAGGAAATTTGGGGGAGAAATGAAATGATGTATGGAAGTGCATGCTGCTTTTCAAAGAAAAAGTGGCATAATTACTATGTTAATGATGAACGTATCAGAGTAATTTCATACATTAAATGTTTATTTAATAGAAAAGCTATTTTCTGCCTTCCATTGAAAATTATCTCAAACCCTCGTAATTTAGACTAAAGGGAAAAATTCTGAAAACACAGAATTTTTATGAGTATTTCTAATGTCGGTAATATTTATATCCTGGAGATCTTATTTTCCCTTCAGCAATGCACTGAATCTCAGTGGAGTGTCCAGAGAAAAAACGTTTCCCTATTTTCAGTGATGAAAACATAATCATGTGGAAAAACTTTAACTCCCCAAAGGCGCCTAGATTCCCAAACCATATTCAAATTATTTCTAATGAGAAAGAAGGCATTTGGGAAAAAGAAGAAAAAGTAGATTTAAACCAGGTAAAGAAGATATGCCTGTGGCCACTATTGACATTACCCCCTCCAGTGAGACGCAAAGTAGTTAAAAGAGGAACAGAGGAGTTGGAAATACCTTAGGGATGTTGCTGAGAACATTCTTCTCCTCAACATCTGTTTTTCCACTACATCACTATTGTCCAAAGGAATTATGACTATAGAAACCAAGAACACCTCCTGGGCACTGGCTCCTGTATTTGCAGATATGTTGTATTAGCATTCAGTGAACCATGACCCTTTAGAGTACAAAACCTTGAAAAATTTCACCTCAAATTTGACTCTTATAAATCTATTGGTTTCCTAAATCTGACTAAATCTCTGACCCCAAAAATGCTTATTTTTGTCCTATTTCTGTTTTCTGAGCAGAAATGAATGCACTAGAAATAGAATATATTAGTAGCAAAACTCAAAGTCTTATTAAAATTTATGTTAAGTAAGAGATAGCGAGGTTTTCTGTTGTTAATCTGAAGTATATACTAAAAATGCGTCTTTAAAATACTTATTGTGGTAAAATATATTTAACATAAATTTTCCATTTTAATTGTTTTCAAGTGTACAATTCAGTAGCATTCACTGCATTCACAATGTTGTGCGACCATTACCACTATTTGTTTCCAAAACTTTCTCATTACTCCAAACAGAAACTGTGTACCCATTTAGCAATACCTCTGATTATTACCTCCACTGGTAACCTCTAATCTACTTTCTATCTCTATGAATTGACTCTTCCAGGTACCTCCTATAAATGGAATCACACAATAATTGTCCTTTTGTGTCTGGCTTATTTCACTTAGCGTGTGATGTTTTCAAAGTTCACCCATATTGTAGCATGTATCAGAACTTTATTACTTTTTGAATAAGGGATAACAATCCATTGTAATGATATTCTCATTTTGTTTGCCCATCCATCTGTTGATGGACACTTGGGTTGTTTCCATTTTTTGGCTCTTGTGAACAATGCTACAATAAATATCGGTGTACAAGTATCTGTTTGAATATCTGATTTCAGTTCTCTTGGATATATATCTAAGAGTGAAATTGCTGGGTCATATGGTATTTCTATATTAACCTTTTTGAGGAAGCACCAAAACATTTTCTTCAGCAATTGTATCATTTTACTTTTTCATCAGCAATATATACTTGTTCCTATTTCTCTACTTGTTATTTTCTATTTGTTCATTTTTAAAATTGTAGTCATCCTACTAGGTGTAAAGTGGGATTTGGTTGTGGTTTTGATTTGTATCTTTCTAAAAATGGATTATGTTGTGCACCTTTTCATGAGCTTATTGGCCAATTGTATATCTTCTTTGCTAAAATGTCTATTCAAGTTGTTTGTCCACTTTTAGAGAAAGTTATTTCTTTTTTTGTTGCTGAGTTGTAGGAGTTCTTTATAGATTCTGGGTATTAATTCCTTATCAGATATACAATTTGCAAATATTTTCTGCCATTCTGTAGATTGCTTTTCACTTTCTTGATAATGTCCTTTAAGAATGTATTTTAAAGCTGTGTGACTTGAATTGCACATATTTACATATTAGAGAAAATTTTATAGCATATGTATTGTGAATGTGATGGAACCCTTTCAGATAGTGTTAGAAGATGACTAATCTATTTTACATTATTGGTGTCATAGCATGTTTTACTCTAAATGTTTGCTTCAAATAGGAGATTCATTTTCTTTCTTTCCCTGTGCTCATATAGACCCACGATTAGGGAATTCTGCCCTCAGAATTGTTGGGGAAGAGGCTTCCACCCAACTCTTCTCTTCACTTTCTCTTCCACACAGAAGTGAGGAGGACTGTGTGACCTGACAGTTGAGGCTGGGGAAGGAGTGACCACCATGTGGAAGCCACCTCAAGGGCCCTATCCACAGACTCGCCTGCCCATGGGCTACAGGGTCTCCACTCTCTCTACTTCTGCTGACCTGAGTGGACGTGCCTGCCTGGAAGATGCAGGCCAGTCCCACCTGGGGCAGCTGGAAATGTGTCTGTGCCTCAGATCCACCTCTCCTTGCAGGCAGGTCCCGTGGGCTAAATTTTAGGGAGGATAAGTAGAAATGCAAATCAGCCCTGTCCTCTAGTCCAGCTTTACCAGTAATAAAGGCAGGTATTTTGATCCCTCTCTGACCCTGATGTCTATTTCTCAATCAATTCAGAGTCCTAAAGGGAAATGGGTAAGATCAATGGGCACCTTCCAAATTCTAACACGTAGTTGATTTGTGGTTCCAATGGATCTGTGTTTTAGTGTCCTATACATAGAAAGCATGAGCCTTATTTTTCATTTTGAACAAGGCAACTAAAATGAGGTAGGCAGAATGCAGGAGTTCAGGGGGAGTGGGAATTAGTAGGCAGCTTAATTTCTCTTTTAGGCTTTTGAAAATGGAAGACTTTTTTCCACTGAAAAATGAAAATAGTGTTCTCACAACTATGAAACAGCAAAACTTCCTGGTAGTTTTCTCTGCCTCACTTGGTACTTTCCTACTTTACAGGGTGTTTCCTTTCCCAGATGTTCAGTTCAGGGAATAGTAGGGAGTTGTGGGGTGATCCAAGGGGCTCAAATTCAAATAGCATTCTTTAGATTTGGAAAACGCCAGGGATAATCCTGTAAAATATTATATTTATACGGAAAGTGAGAGATGTTGGTTAAGAGAGTCTATGGAGTCCATAACAATAGGCTTCTCAGACACAGAGTTAAGGCATGTAATATTGCAAGTATCAAATAATCTATTACTAGTTCAGGCTAAGCAGGACTTTAGGGTATGACCACAACCAACGAAGTGTTGATGAAAGTTGATTTATTAGAGGGGCAGGAATTTTAGAAGGAGAAAATTTTAGAAGGAGAAAACAATTGGAAAGGACACTTTTTATCTCAGCTCTGTCCTGGCTCAGCAATTAAGGTTGACTACTCAGCAGAAGCCGAAGGGCCTTTGGAAAAAATGAGGCACACAGTATATTGCTTTGTGGCCGGGACACCAGTAGCACAGAGTGGGCAAGGAAGAGAGGCATCCTCCACATTTCTGCAAAGAACAGAGCGTGGCTTGGTTATAGCAAAGACAGACAACTCCTTTGATAACTTTAAAAAGACCCAGTACACAGGAAGATTGTGGTAGATTAAAGATAGCTGTTAATTCTTTGGCACTCCTCACATTGACCAGTGGTATCTGTGTCCCTCCCTTAAAATCAGAGACTCTGTGATTGCTTTGACCAGTAGAATACAGCATGGAGGATGCTGTGCCAGTTTCCATGCCCTGGCCTCAGGGCACTGGCTGCTTTTACTTCCTGCAATTTGGAACTGCAATCTTGGAACCTACTCAATTTGTGAGAAAGTCAAGCAGCACTGTAGAGAGGCCCATGTGGAGAACCAAGGCTCTCAAGAAACAGTTCTAGCTGAGATCCCAGCTGACAGCCAACCCCCTTGCCAGCCACCTGAGGGAGCTGCCAGGGAGGTAGATTCTCCAGCACCAGTTGAGCTTCACCACTGACCTGTGTGAAGCACAGACAAGCCTTCTCCACGTGGCCCTGCCCAAATCAAGAATCATGAGCAAAATAAATGATTGTTGTTTTAGGCCACAAGAATTCAGGGTGGTTCGTTACACAGCGATAGCCAACTGGAACAGAAGGCAGCAGCAATGGGGGCAGCCCGTAGGGACTCATGAAGGAAAAGGCACAGGCAGAAGAAGACAAGAGTTTTCATGGGAAGACGGGGGAGACGTGCAGCTGAGTTTCTCTAAAAGGAAGGACGGCGTGATAGCACTAATGACAGGTGAAAAGAAAATTGTGCAGTTTGCAAGTGATTTACTTTTTGAAGAATGAATGACAGCAGATTCAAAGGTGTGTCTATCATAATTTTAGACTGTTTGTTTGACTTGCATTTTGATATAGCTTCTGGGTCAGGAGGAAAATGTTTGTAGTTATAATTCAGCACACAGGGATATGCACAAAATATTAAGGGTGTGTTGTGGAAAGAATGACTCATTCTGCAAGGAAACCAGGGGAAACTTGACAGAAAAGTGGTATTTGAGCTGTTCTGGAAATGGATATGAATTTTCCAGACACCATAGACTAACTTAAAGGACAAATAATGGATGGGGAGAAAAATATTTGCAGTTTACATGACAGTCCATGGGTTAAAATCCTTCATATTGATAAGAAATACAAATAAACCAATAAAATCAATAAAAAATAGACAATTCACAAAAGAGATGAATCTCCAATAAGCATGTAGAAAGGTGATTAACATCAGTAATGACTTGAAAAGTGAAATTGTAATAATATAAAAAATATACCATTATTTGCCTAATACACCATTAAGAATTCAAAATATTGATAACATCTAAATATGGTGAGAATGTGAGGAAAGGCTGTCGGTGAGACTTTGGATTGACACAATCATTTGGAAACTGGAAAGCACTTAAATGCTCATGTCCTGTGATCCAGCAGCTCCCTTCTGGGAATCCATCCCTGGAAATGAAAGCACTAATAGACATATCAATATAAAGATGTTTTTTGCTCTGATATTGAGCATCTTTTCATATGTTTTTTTAATAGATTAGCCTAACTGGAAACAAAACAATATCCAATAATAGAAGAATAAATCTGTAAGTTGATAATGCTTTTTTCATACTGAGTAATGTTATACTGAGCCCCAGGCTTCTTGTTTGTGCCATAGATAGAGTCTTAGGTATTTAAGCCAGTGTTGGTCGGGCTTTATGTTATTTGTCACCAAATGCACTCCTGTTTGATACCTGGATCACAGGCCAGGATCACAACAAGCTTTTTTGAGATCACAGGCCTGTAGTTTCCAAGCTATTAATTGTTTATTTAGAAAATAGTCCTTCTTTAAAATATTTAATATACATCTACAACCAAAGTTGTTTCATGGAAAGTAGAACCCATAGTATTTATTAGTTAAGGACAGAAAGGCTTTAGGTCTGCAATTTGGACTGACAAGATAGAACTCTGACAGTTTAGGAAACATAAATAAGGAGTGGCAGGGACAAGGTGTCACCCCCCACTCCCAGCCTTCAATACCACTGAATTAGATTACATGTTAGGATAAAAATATACCTTTAAATTCTGTCCAGAAGATAATAGATCTTTCTACCCTAGAAAAGACACATGTTCATCCCTTAATATCTGTGGGGGATTGGTTTTAGGATCCCTGAGGATGTGAAAACATGTGGATTCTCAAGTCCCTTGTATCAAATGGTGTAATGTTTATATATAACCTACGCATGTCCTTCCCTATACTTTCTCTTGACTATTATATAAGTAATCCCTAGATTACTTATAATATCTAATACAATGTAAATGCTTTGTAAATAGTTGTTATATAATTTTTTATTTGCTTTATTTTTATTGTTATATTGCTATTTTTTATTATTCTTTTTTTCTGAATATTTCAATCCTTGGTTGGTTAAATCCATGGATGTGGACCTTGTGGATACAGAGGACCGACTGTCCATATGTATTGTACTTAGCCTAGAGTGGGAATTTTTTTTTTTTTTGTCTGTATATTTTAAGTCCACTATGGCTCCTGCCTGATTAGCCTTAGCCAGAATGCATTTTTTCTAAACTATATAGACTTTGTCTTAGATATATAATAATGTATAAATGTGTAAAACACTAGAGGTTTTCAAATGGCATGGCTAGACCATTCTCCTGATAAGTTCATGTAGCTATTAATCTTCAGGAAAATAAAGCAAACTTGAGTGAGGTTAGCCCTGTCCTCCAATTTACCCATATTCCACATTCTCCATTTCCTTCCTGCCACATATTTGAAACTCAGACACTTGAGCGAGATTAGAATTTTTGTTTTTCTACTGGTTCCAGTTCCAGTTCCAGGCAAGATGGCATGAACACCCTCCAGTCTGTCTCCACTAACTGCAGCTATGAACTCTAGGTGGAATGCGTGTGCGATGAGGATGCTGCAGTAAGGGCTAGCAGGTAGACTAGGGAAAGAGATCTGAATTCCAAACGCTACCAAATCAGCAGTGTTTTCATTTGTCCCCTGTCTATTATTTCCCAAGTTAGATTCAAAGGCTGATCAACACCCTAATGTATATACCAGGTGTGGACAGAGAAAGCTCTAGAAAAGCTCTTTCTTTCAGGTCTGAGCAGTAGGAAGGAGGAATTCCAAGGTCAGGGAGGAAGAGGATGATCCCCAGCCTTTGTTTTTTTGCTTTTTGTGTTTCTGTCGTGTCTGTCCTGTCCCAGCCCATCCAGAATGGCAGTGGTGGCAGTGAAATTGGAGGCAGATGCCTAAACCTCGAGAGACAGGAAACCACTCTAACCAGAGGAACAATGGTCCCAGAGCCTGAGAGGAATTCCTGTCACTTTTTCCTCCCCTGTTCTCCCTGCTGCTTGGCCCTGTAGACACAGTGGTGGGAAGTGCACAGCAGAGTGAGGAGCCTAAAGCCCAGACTCTCAGACTGGAGCACCAGTCAGAGGGGCTCCCAAGGTAAAAATTTCAGGCCCTGATTAAAACCAGGGAAGTGAGAAGACAGGGAAGGTGAGAGCAATCTCACCTTTCAGCTCCATAACTCATACAGATAACTCTCTGATTTTCTTAAAATTACTCTGTCAGTTGACAGGGAACTCTGAGGAACCACAAGCTCTCAAATTCAATTTCATAAGATGTATTTTTTCACTTTAAGGTCCAATTCAAAGCCCATCCCAAGTTTTTCCATAATTGGAACTAAAGAAACCCAAACTACTCAAGGCTATTGCTGACTGTTCTGAGTGCCTGAGATTCTTCAGTTCAGTGACCCCGTAGGCCATTAAACTTTCATTAGTGTGTTGAAAAGAAAGCACTTTGCTGGTGTGTTCCACTTCTTAGAGCAGCAATAAATAGAAATATGTAATACAAACCACAAATGCAAGACATATATGTAATTTAAAATTTTTTGGTAGCCTACATATAAGTTTTAGAGCATTAAATGTTTAGATTAGAAAAGCATAAATATCTCAAATGGATGATCTAAGCTTTTCCCTTGAGAAACTAGAAAAACAAGAGCAAATTAAAACCTAAAAAAGCAGAATGAGAGAAAAAAATAAAGATAAGAGAAAGAATAAATGAAATCAAAAACAGAAAAATAATAAAGAAAATCAATAAAACCAAAATCTTGTTCTTTGAAAGGGTCAGTAAAATTGATACGACACTAGCAAGGCTGAGAAATGAAAAAAAAAAAAAAAAGAGTGCAGATAAAAATGACTGATATTAGGCATGAAAGATGCACATCACCATAAACCCCACTGTATTAGAAGTATGATAAGGGAAGGCTATGAACAACTCAACGCACATAAGTTCAACAACGTAGATGAAATGAACCAATTCCTTGAAAGCCATAAATTACCATAACTACTCAGGAAGAAAAGTAAAAAGAAACAAGGGAAAGTAATAAAATAATATGCTTAATTTACTCCAATACATAAAATTATTGCTTAGTATGTAATTTTTATAAAAATTATTGAGATATTTTAATCTTTTTTGAGTACTAAGTCTCCAAAGTCCAGTATATTCTTTATACTTATAGCATGTCACAATTGGAACGAGTCACATTTCAAGTGGCTAGTGGCTCTCCATATTGGACAGTGCAGATTTAGAGAATAAAGAAGACTAAATCTTCTGGGAAAGAAAATAGTTTGTTTATTTTTATAGCTCAGGAGAATCCTGCTTATCACAAAGCCAATGTACACAGAGCCTGACAAGGAAAACTGTGAGATGAGATTTCTTTCAGGGATAAGAAAAGAAAGAAAACCAGGCCAAATTACTTTTAATGGCAAATTTTTGAAGGCAATTAATAAAGCATTATTATTAGACATTGTCATAGGAGGAATAGGGATATCTTTCCTAGTGTAATATAGTTTTTAAAATGTATGTGTGTAAATGTATTTGTGCAAGCATTTGTTAACTATTGCATTAATTTTATTTGAAAAAGTAATTTCTTGAAAACAAATGAATTACATAAGCATTTTGAAATGATGAAAAGCAAACCTTGTATTAATCCAACTTGAAAGACTGACGGTAGAAGGCAGTAATTAAATGGTGAATTGTCTGGATACAAATTCTGGAAGCACTGTTGCACATTTCATTATTAACTTTGTATGTAATTCATTTGTTGTTCATTGTTCATCCATTGCTCAAATATTGCTCAGTGGAATTTTTATGGTTATGTTGCTTAATAATGATAATAGCATGGGAAGTCAAATGCAATTCAGGTTCTAAAAATAGCTGAAAGGATTCTGCTAATGTGCCTTGGTTAATTTTACTTAATGTTGGTTAACAGATCATTAAGGATTGTATATTTTGTTACTTGAGAAATGAATATATAATGCAAACCAAGAGTCTGCTTTCTGTTAGCATAATTGGAAAAATGAACTAACTTAAGAATTTCGGGGGGTATTGCTTAATTTACTTATAAATATTTCACATATGACTAGTTTTCATTTATGGCTATATTAATACATGATGGCCTAAGTCCTGAATAATAAACAAAAGGGGACATGCAAATGTTATTGAAAAAATATGGTATCTAATCACTTGAATGTTCCATCAATTTTCATTGCAATTTTAAGTTTTGTGCTTGGAGAAGAGAGAATCAGGGCTGGATATTACATGTATAAATGGAGTTAAGAATTAAATCATTGGTAAAACCTACTTTCCAGGACTAAGCCAGCTATCTGGAAAAAGTGTTAGATAATTAATTAAGATTAGGAAGACAAAGAATTATAAATTCTGAATTTTCTTTTTCTTCCAAGAACAAAAAAATCTTTCTATATTACCTAAGACTTACAACTGGCTTGCAAAACGTTAGTTAAACTCAAGGATACAAAACAACATTTTCAGTCCTGAAATTCCCGTTTTGACAAATTCATTAGTCATAATGAGAGATTCTTTTTGGTAGACCAGGTTTATACTTCTACAAAAAAAAAAAAAAAGCCAGCTAAACTTGCAAACAAGATTCTTCCGTAGGTACCAGAATTTTCATGATTAACTTATAAACCCAGCATATGCTAGTGGGACACTCTCTGTGTACACAGCTCAGAATTGGTGCATAAAGAGATATGGGCATGAAACATCACAAAATAAGTTTTTACCCCTTGAAAAGCTGGTAGAAGTAATAATGGTTACTATCTGTTGACCATTTGCTATGTGCCAGCCATCGTACTAGATGCAGTAGATATTTAATCCCCAAATCAACCTTGTGAGGTAGGAAACATTTACATTTAACAGATGATTAAACAAGTTCTGAAGTGACTCTGCCCAAATCCCACAATGGCTTATGCCACAATAAGTCACTGCCTCTCCAATTTATTTAAGGAAGTATTATAAATATTTAAAACATAACCATCGAAAGATAACATATGAAAGACTATTTGCAAAGTGCTAGATCTCAAAATAAGTGATGGGTAAAGATTGGGAGTGAGAATGACCTTCCAGATTAGTGGACAAGGTTAGCAAAGCTGTTGGGACAAGTATAAGCAAGACACTCAGGGGGCCCATGAAGAGCCCTATCAGGGACTACCAAGCAATGAGGCTAGACTGGTATGGGGAATAGGGCTGGGGCTGGAAGGCAGTACACACCTGCTACACAGTTAGATTTGATGGTGGCCAAGAGTGAGTTCTGAAAGCAAGGGCTAGATTTGATGAAATAGAGTTCTATGTAGGTTACCTTTATAAGTATAAGCAAGGTGAACTTGAATGATAAATTTTGGGGGTTAAAAGATGTATATGGAGGCTATTTAATAGACACTGGAATTTAGACTAGGATTCTGAATGAGACAGTAAAAAAAGATCAAATTTAAAAATCTTTATTATAGCAGTATGCACAGTATATATACATAATAGAAACATATTTTTGATGAATTAATGAATCATGAAGCAGATATTTTAGATTCAGTTTATTTTACGTAGAAAGCAAGGAAAAAGTCAAAGATAATACCAAATCTTAAAGCCTGTAGGATAAGAAAAACAGATATCCCTCTGGTATTATGTAATTTTTAAAGGGGCACTATTTTGGATCAGAATGATCTTTATATTTGGCATATTGGAGGTCACTGATATCATTTGCTAGAGTAGCTTTAGAGGACCAGTGATGCCGGACACCAAGTTGCAGCTGTTTAATAACAAATGTGAAGGAAACAATCAGCAATAGCCTGAGTACTCTATTCCTCCAAGAACTCTCAAGCAAAAGGATGATGCTGATGGGGAAGTTTTGTTAGTGTGGTAGAGACAAAGTTCAGAGAATGAGCAGTCTTTGCTTAAGAAATGGAGGGTGTGTATTAGGGAAGAGTTTGCTATGAATATTTCCATGAGATAAATTGTGAAGTTTGGGAGGAAGGGAAGCAGTGAGAGGAAAGTTATAAAGCAGAAGGGTCTTACTCGGGTGACCAAGGACTGGACAAATGTCAGATAAGGTGCAGCTTTCCAGCCTTGAGATTCCAAACGGTCATGGAAGAATTGATCTCATGATTTCCTGGGCAGGGAAGTCTGGGATGGTGACTTCCTGCTCCAGTGTTCCCAGTCTGATGCCTGTTTCTAGGCAGTTCAGGAAACCAGTGAGAGGGAGTGTGAAAATGAACAATCTCCACAAGGAGCAGTTAGGAGGAGGAAAGCCTACGCGGGTGGCTCTCAACCTAGCTGGCATCAGAATCACCTGGGGCCTAAAAAAGAAGACACAGGATTCATAAACCTGAAGGGTCAAGGGAAGGCCAGGGTGCCTGTATGTTTTTAAAAGTTTTTGCAGTAATTTTGACATACAATAAGGAGTAAGAAGCTCTGGCCAAAACCTGAAGAAATATCCCCACATTTAAGTGCCATCAATGGAATTAAAAAAGGGACAAATGGAAAGTTAGAGGTAAAAATATTCAGAGTCCCATCACAAAAGTTTGGGGAAAAGAGACTTCAAGAAGAATCTAATAGTGTTGGAAACAGCAGTGTGTTTGGGGAAGCTGCCATCAGATTTGGCAGTGAGGAAATTATTATTGCTCTCTAAAACCTTTCTGGAATGCTTCCCACTTATGTAACTGACCACATCCTCCTCTGAGCACCTTCCATAACTGGCAACCTACTCACCTCTACTATAGTATGTGTTTCGTGAAAGATCTAAGTTTCATTTTCATCTTCTTTGCTAGACTGTGCATTTCTATTCCTAGGGCCTAGCACTGTGCTTGAACAATGTGTTCAGTAAACATTTGTGGAATGAATGAATAAATGAAGGAATGAATAAATGAATACATGTTACACGTGTCCATTCCATAATCACAGGAGCAGTTAATCTCTGTGTAATAGCAAAAGAAACAGGCCAAAAAAGGAAATGTAGGTAAAGAAATGAAATGGCAATGATTTAAATGGTATTCACATACCTTACTCTTCTTGCTCACAATAGTTCTGAGGGTTTTAAGACAACTCAATTATTAATGTATAGAACATTTGGGCTCCTGAGAGAACATGGTGGAACTCATAAATTATTAACACTATTAGTTTTTCTGATTTGTGTCATTATTCTTCTTTTAACTGAGCCACAGGATGAGTTTCCAAGTAAATTATTGATGGCCTCATTTTAGAATGCTACGTCGGCCTCCTAAGCTCAGGTCTCACCTTAGTCAGGCCCATCTTTCTCCCTGTTCTTCCTCTGGGCTTCCCTGCCAGCACCCCATTAGACATAGTAGTGTCACGTGAATGCAGTACTCAAACAAGTGCGGTCTGTATAATGTGGTTTATGACGTATTTACATCAGCATCACCTTGGGTACCTGTCAAAGGGCAGCTCTTCGGACCCCATGAGATAAGGCTCCCTGTGGGTACAGCAAGGCCACCTGCCACTTGGCACTTGCAGCTCTGAGGCTCTTCCTCATCATTTAGCATCATTTTAGTATTGGTTTACTTACATTTTTACATATGTATACATTTCTCATAAGAGTGTAAGCTTTCCTCTGGGCAGAGATTGTGTTGGTGCATATTTAGTTATTATCTGGATAACTAAATTAGTTGTAAGAGTTCTGGAGCCCAAATCATGTTATCTGTGTAAACATAATAGAATGGGCTTTTAAGTGCTTGCTATGTGCTAAGCACTTTATCCAAATTTCATATTTAATCTTTTCTTAAAACATTTTTTTAGAGATGGAGTCCTGCTATGTTGCCCAGGCTGAATTTGAACTCCTGAGCTCAAGCAATCCTCTCGCCTCAGCCTCCCAAGTAGCTGGGGCCATGGGCACGCGCCACCATGCCTAGTTAATTTCAAATATGAGATACATGTAATGTTTCAAGCATATTAATTCATTTAATCCTTAAAGTAACCATATAAGGTAAATTTTATAAGAGGCAATGCACCTAAACAGTTGAGCGTGTACTCTCTGCCTGCCTGGATGCGAGTTCCAATGTGGCTGCTTAGTTGTGTAACTCTGGGCAAGTTAGTTATCCTCTCTGTCTAAGTTTCCTCATCTGTAAAATGGGGGTAGTAATAGTGCCTACCTCATAAGCTGTGTGGGAACACTGAATGAGTTGCAACATTTAAAGAATTTAGAACAAGGCTTCACACATAGTAAATGCTGAATGATTGTTACCTCCTATTATTTTGAATCCCATTTTACAGATGAGGAAGCTAATGCACACACAGGTTGAGTAATTTGCCCTGGCCATCCAGCTAGGAAGCAGTGGAGCTGGGGCTCCAATGCCAGTGGCGTGCCTTTGTGCTCTCCGTACGCCCAGCATGCTGTGTGCTCTTCAGTCATCAGCCCTACTGTGAGATCCCACTCAGTCGGGAGAGGTAGGATGGTATGTGTCACTTCTCAGCTGACTAAAAAGGAACACTCAAGAATTTCTTATCAACATTGCAGCAAATCGCATAAGATTTGCAGGAAGCACATTGCAGGAGCATCAGGATGGCTTTGCTCTCCCAGGCTAGATTCCCTGTCTGCCGTGTGCCCGCTCTGTGCTTGGCATTGGAAGGCACAAGAAAGAAACGTAAAAGGCATTCTTGGCCTCCAGAAACGTATAATGTGTAGTGTGTAGAGAGCAAAATGACCCTGGTAGATTCATGAAGCAATTAAATAACAGTGAAATCACAACATGAAGGCACTAGCTGGTTAATTAAGTCCCCAGATGAAAGGCATTGATAGTGAAAGTACTGTAGACAAGTTCAGGGGAAAAGAGAAATTAATTTAGCTGGAGCTGTTTCATGAAGAAGGTGGAATTTAAGGTCAACCTTGACAGATGGGTTTGTGGGGGCAAGTGGTGTGAGAGAAAAAAGTTGTGCGGACAGGGAAGAGAGCCAACTCCTCCAGTCAGAAGCAGCTCTTTCCTCTACTTTGGCTTCACCCTGTGAACAGACGCTAGTTTAAGACTTGTATTTATTTATCTTTCTGTTTGGTACAAAAACTTCCTAATGTTCTAGCTTTCATCAAGTCTTAGGGAATGTGTCATTCTCTTTGTTGTTATTTTTGTTTTTTTGTGCAAGCAAGGTAGAGTTCAGGTTCCTCGGTAAAACACACAATGGCATTCTTGATAAGCCTCCAGGATTCTGTTGTTTTAGTAACATAAAAGGCCACGGAATTCTAAGAGAAAGGTAGCAAAATCTAAACAAATCCAAAGGTACAGACAGACAACTCTCTCAAACCGCAGAAATCACTATTAACGATCTAATCCATCCCCCTGTCAATTGTTTCCAATTACATTCACTTTGTTTCACAGAACAGACATCCAAGAGTCATTTATATGCAAATATCTGAGAAGGAAAAATTAAGAAAATACATTTATGAAAAGTAACGTTGTAGAGCTTTTTGAAGACAATTGAAATCTGTTTTAAAATCCCATCTTTTACTGGGTCCATGCAAAAGAAATATTTCTTGAACAACAATTATTTTGCAGTATATTGAGAAAAAAATATCTGATTCTATTTACATTTAATTATAAAGGAACCAAGCTGTAGCTTTGAAAGATAAAGGTTGTTCTGGCATTTCCATTATGAACAGATTTTATAGTCCTTTAATAAATAATTCTGGTTTGAAAATTGACCAAAAAAACCAAAAACAAAAACCTTATATTTTTAATCAAAATTGACTGAACCTGGCAAAGTCCACAGATTCAATATGATGTCAGAACTTTTCTAAGTTGTTTTTTCTACTTTCGTCTTTTTCTGTTATTTCTTATGTTACTTATATTTCCTAGTGACAACAAAACCATGTGATACTATAAAAACTTGGTTTTAGCACAAGAACCCCTGAAAGTTAAAGAGTTGATACGTGAATTCTTAATTAACACATTGACTGCCACACTAGAAAGAAAAAATTTTTTCCTTGGAGCCACTGTGTTTTATTACAAAAATAGAATGAAAACTTGAAAAACAAAATGATCCTTTCTGATTTAATGAAAAATTTAATGAAAAATGAAGTTTATTGACTTCTATTCATTTAATCCACGTTTTTAGAATTCATTTGTCAATATTAATTGTAGCAATAAGAACATCAAAAAGATTTTCACAAACCAACTGCAGGGTTTTGCCCAGGTTTTACTTTACGAGGCCCTGGGCTCAAAACTAGCATGAGTTAAATACAACTCGCATGGCAGTTAATGTGTGAAATGAGGGCTGTGGTCTGCTTTCAGTTAGAGCTATTTCCATGTAGGACAGCTGTGGCCCTCAAGGTTTTCAGCAGTTCCGTTAGCTGCAGCTCCTATTTCAGACTAGAGGCGGACCAGAAATCTAGTTCTGTCATTTGTGTGCCAGGCTGGATTAGGGGCAGCCCGTACAAATAGAGTAGGATAATGATACCATCAAACAGGCATGTGCAATTAGGCCAGAATTAAGTGGTGGTGTGTTCCTTGCATCAGAAAAATATTTGAAGCCAGAAACTCTTTGTGCCTGCCTGCTGCATACAGAATATATTCACTCAAAATTAAATTAACCAAGTAGGGTTTGCAGAGGAAGGCATAACCTATGTTGATAGTGAAATACAGGCATAAAATTCTTGAAAAAGGAAGTATGTAATTTCTAAAGTATTTACTGTGTTATCTTACAATTATGTTATACTTTGGTTACTATTAATAATGATGATTATGCTAATAGTTACTCACTTTTATGGAAGACTGAACAGTGGCCAAGTGATGTGCTAAGCACTTTACAGGCATCATCTCATTTCATCTTCAGAACATTACGAGGAAAGTGCTGTTATTATGCCTGTTTTCTAGATGGGAAAACTCACACTCGGTGCTTACATACGATCCCACAGTGACTAAGCACCAGAGCCTACTGCTGATGTGATTTTGGGTGGCACTTAGAAGGTCCTCTTGCCCTCATATATCTGTGCCTTTCCCTTTCAGGCAGTTTCTGATGCCACAAACTCCACCAATAGAAAATCATTCTTTAAAATGATCAAGAAATTGTCTTTATTCAAATACAAATAGTGGAACAAGCACTTTTCCATCCTGCTACATTTTGCCCCCAGGACCTACTTTCTTCCTAATCTACCCTCTTTGGCTCTAAAAGCCTTCTGGTCCTTGGTTTATACCAAAGCTGGGTGCTTCCTAAAAGTATAGGGATAATAATATGAATATTTTCAAAGAAATAAATCTGTAAGTTAACATAAATATTCTCTGCTAATAGAGTTGTTTGTATTAGCCAGCATGTGATAGAGGATTTATCATGAACTTCAGGGTTTTCCTCACATCCATGAAATCACATCACATATTTGCTCACATATTCCATCAGCATTTATGGCTAACTCTAGCTGCCATCAGAAAATGTCAATGCCTGAGGAAATATATAACAAGCACTCCATGTAACTGGGTCGTACTGTTGAAATATCTTCATAAAATAGCAGTACAATAACCAGGTCATAATAATGAACACTACATAAATAGGTAGCATACATATTCACTTTAGGGACTACTTTCATATATGTTCTCTCGTTCTAGCTTGCATCGTAACCTTTTCATAGGTCAGGGAGCTGAGGCTCAGAGAGGTTAAAGGACTTGCTCAGATCTAGTAACTGGCTAAGCTGGGGCTCACACTCTGATTAAAACTAGTTTGTCATGATCCTTCCACTATGTTGTATCTCGTGGCTTTCTGGCACAAGCTGAGCACGGCAGCCTCATCTGGAAGTGCACACCTGATCCCACGAAAAGTGCTGTCACTTCACAGCTAACAGTGGTCTCCAAAGTGGAAGTTAGGCCCGGTGCCAGCATGGAGGAGTTTGGTGTGCAGATCCTTAAGTCCCCTGGAGGGGTTGTGATTGGCCCAGAGGAGCACTATGGCACCCTGGATGAGGGGAGTGGGGGCCACATAACTGACAGAAAGGGTAAAGAAAAATCTAGATAAAATGATGCTTTTGGGTTTTAACTCTAACCCCCTTATATGGCCAAATGGGAGAACAAAACACATACTTGTATTTGAGACACGCAAACCCTTTCTATGGAACTTTTCGGATTCTAAGTGATAGTTATAACAAGAAAGTCTTTATTGCTAATGAATATGAAACTATTTTATCTATTTAAATAATCTCCCCATTACTGTGAAATAGACTAAGCTATACTGATGTATTTGAGATACATTGTTTCAACTTTTAAAGTCAACATTAATTATTAAAGCATAGTCTCCTACTGTAGAATAATCATTTTCCTTTTGATATGACACAAGGTGTGAAGTAAAGGGGATAGAAAGAGAAAGAAAAGATATAATGGTTAGGAGGAGGTTTGCCTATCTGAACACTGCTAAAAGCTTTTCTCTATGAAATAAATATTATGTAGTTGAACAGGAATTACTGACACATGAAAGGAGGAATGCGCAGTACTGAGCAATCTGGGTGTACGACAGTGAGGCCCTGGTGTTGATGGGTCTTTAGAATGAGTGCTTCTCTTGCATCATTAATGTTCTGCATCTAGGAAGGAAAGGTTATGGGAGTCATTTATTTTTTTAAATGTGAAGGTGCTTCGCTTATCGGTAGTAGTATAGACCATGAATAGATTTTATTGATTACTGGAGTCTCTAGGAAGATCCATCAGATGATAGAAATATTTGGGACATCATATATTAAGTATTTTGGTTTGTGTTAAGTATTGGGATCCAAGAGACTTCTGTCCAGTAATGTAACCTTGGCTCTGTGGGCAGAGTTATGTTTTTGAATCATCAAATGATGGCTAGCACTTGACGAAGTGCAATGCTCTGAACTTGGAGCTGTGGGAGGCCAGAGAAGAAGCCATGGTCTGGCTCCTAGGAAATTATAATTAAATGGAAATTGGATTTTTATTTTCTGTTTTTAAAAATTTGCTTTTAAAAAATCATCTGAACAAATTTTGATGACTTGTCTTCTCAGAGTATGAATTTTAAAGCACTGATTTTGTGTCTTTTTGGCTCCTAACCTTTTGAAGTAAGTTTATCTTGAATAAAAAAAGAAATATTCTATTGCGCTATCAGAAATACAAAAATGGGGGGGTGGGGAAAAATATGAAACTGTTGTTTTTAACTTGCATTGTTCACTTAATAATTTATCATGAATATTTCCCATATTATTTCATATCATTGTACAAGAAATAATGTATACATTATGAGGACATACTGTATCTAACAAGATATACTGTTAGACTCTTTGATTCTGTAAAATTAAATTGTTATTAATGATAAAAAAAAAAGAAATACAAAAATGAGTAAGACAGTCTTTACTCTCGCTTAGTTTATTATCTATGGAATTTAAAACCTGGTCACTCACAATTGTACTATTATTCAGTGAAACGTAACAACCACATTAGAAAGGTGGAAAGACAGTAGGAAAGGAGTTCACAGGGAGGAGGAATTGCCTTTGGCTGGGTGGACAGAAGAGTTTCAGGGAGGAGGCAGCATTGGAATTGGGACTTGAAGGCTAACAGTTTCTGGGTGGGCAGACATGACAGTGTAGAGTATTCTAGTTCAAAAGAACAGCAAAAGCTAAAACAAATCCTTGATGCTGTGTGCAAAGGACTGACAAAAATAATAGAGCTTAACTACTTACTGTTATCAACATTTCTTCTTTTCTTTCAAGCATCTTAAATTAATTACCTTCAGTTTAGTGGTAAAAGTAAGTTATTTCTATAACCTAGAGACTCTACCTGTATCCCACAGTTTGTGTTACAGATAGACTCTAGTGTCAGGAAAACATATGCAGGATATGCCACGTATATTTGCTCTTTTAGAAAATTGCTATTCAGGGAACCATTTAATGCTCTACTGAAGAGAAAGTCCATAGTCCTTTCTGTGCTCTGCATGGCAGTTGAGGTGGTGCAATGTCCATAAAATATGCTACCCTTAAAAGCAGCGATTTCAAATCCACACTTAAAAAGACAGAGTGCATTTTTCAAGTATTGCGGAACAGCCGTGGTTTCCTATCCTGCTGGAACCAAAAGGGAAAGTAGTGCCTTTTAGCATCTCTTTAAATAACCAGCTTTATGATGTTGGCCAGAATGTCTTTTTCTCAGATCCAATTCCAAAATACTTTCCTGAGTTTAATGACTAACCAAGTGGGAGAGGAAAACTTCAATTAAGCTGGCCTTGCCCGAGTCTGGGGGAAGCCATTTTTCATGGGCTGCTCCTCTTAAAAGCCCCATATCTCACTGTCAACACAACGTCTGCTTACACTGTGAACTGGGGATTCCATTTTCTCTTTAAAATGACTAGCTTTAAAAAAAACAAAGATGTTATTACCCCTGCTGTCGATTGATCTAAGTGTCTCATTTGGTGACTGCCCTTAGGTTTTTTCAACCTGAGAATAGATTTTTTAAATATCTGAGAATATGTCTTTTTTTTAAAGTAAGGATAAAAATGGATTTTTTTAGGTTTTAAAAATAGATTGAAGTATTTTTCTGCATCTTAGACAGTGTCTACTTTTTCTTTATATTTTGTATGACCCAACTGCCACTTTCTTCCAGTTTAAAGATGGCACCAAAGTGACGTGAAGGCTTTATTAACACTCTAGGCTGGCCGCAGTGGCTCACGCCTGTAATCCTAGCACTCTGGGAGGCCAAAGCGGGAAGATCGTTTGAGTTCAGGAGTTCGAGACCAGCTGATCAAGAGCAAGACCCCGTCTCTACTAATAATAGAAATTAGCTGGACAACTAAAAATATATAGAAAAAATTAGCTGGGCATGGTGGCATATGCTTGTAGTCCCAGCTACTCGGGAGGCTGAGGCAGAAGGATTGCTTGTGCCCAGGAGTTTGAGGTTGCTGTGAGCTAGGCTGACACCATGGCACGCTAGCCTGGGCAACAGAGCGAGACTCTGTCACAACAAAAACAACAACAACAAAATACTCTAACACAGGTGACAGGAAATGAGGGCCCAAGGAAGGGCACAGGGAAGACTAGAGAAGTGTTGGGACACAGTGTGCTTAACTCCCAAGAACAGAAGGAAGAGGTTATTACTCACCTCACACCCTTAGGAAGCATCTTTCTCCCAAATTAAGACATAAGGAGAGAGTGGAAGCTCATTTGTAAGATGAGTTTCTCTCATTTACAACAGAATTATGTGTTTCCTTAACACAGGTATCTCTATCAAAACAAGGCTAGAGTTAATTTTTCTCTTTTGCAAAAGTCAACTATTATTCAGATGCAGATTAAAAAAGTAAGATATGGACAAAGTTGGACAAACAGGTCACTGGTATGCCCTTACTTTTGTTGTAAATAATTATTAAAAAGTTCAAAATATCTGGATAAAATATAAAGTTTGGTCATTATAATTTCCAAGTATTTCTGCTGTTTGAAAGTGGAAATTCCAAATGAATAGATGATACATCTTTTTGTATGTGCAAAATCTCCCCCTGCCCCTGCAAGAAAGAAAGAAAGAAAGAAAGAGAAAGAAGGAAGGAAAGAAGGAAAGAAGGAAGGAAGGAAGGAAGGGAGGGAGGAAGGGAGGGAGAAAGGAAGGAAGGAAGGGAGGGAGAAAGGAAGGAAGGAAAGAAAGAAAGAGGGAGAAAGAAAGAGAAAGAAAGAAGAGAAGAAGAAAAAGGAAAAGAAAAAAAGAATTCTCAAAACATGGGAGCCAACATAAAGAATATATTTTGTATCCATAGTTTGCCTGGGGACCAGTTAACCCAAACTACACTGTATCTAGCACCTTCCAGCCTTTAGAAATGTGGCGTCTCAGCAGCTTATAAAGCCCAGCCTACTGTAGCTCTGACTCTCCTTCACCATGCCAAGTCTTTCCTTCCAACTTCGGACAGACTTCCACCTGGTTTCCACTAGGTAAAATTTAATCAGTGGAATAAGAAATAAATTTATTCTTAAAAAAAATAAGTTCATTCTTTCTCATGCATCAAAAGGTATCAAGATATTAACATGTCATTCCTCCCACTCATTGATTCATTCAATAGTTAATGAAAGCATACTGAAGGTATGTGTCAGGTAATGGATTAGATGTGGGCAATATGACATAATTCCTGTACACTGAAGCTTATATATGTAGATGGGCCATTCTTTGGAACTTTTTATTTTGACAGTTTTAAACCTATAGAAATCCTTCACTAAGATTTACTAATTGTTAACATTGTTCCATATTTTCTTTCTCTTTCTCACCCTCCCCTAAATATGTGTATATGTGTATACATTTTTAGAATGAAGGAAAATTATTTAAAAGTAAGTTTCACTGGTTCCATATGAAGCATAGAATTATTCCTTCTAGATCTGCAAAAAGTGATGTTGGTATTTTAATCGGGATTGCCTGGAATCTGTAGATCACTTTGGGTTGTATAGACATTTTAACAACATTGATTCTGCCAACCCATGAGCATGGTATGGTTTTCCACCTGTTTAGGTCCTCTGCTATTTCTTTCCTCAGTGTTTTGTAGTTCTCCTTGTAGAGGTCTTTCACCTCTTTAGTTAAATATATACCTAGGTATTTTATTTTCTTTGTTGATATTGTGAAGAGTATTGAGTCTTTGATTTGGTTCTCAGTTTGACTGTTGTTGGCATATAGGAATGCTACTGATTTCTGTACATTGATTTTGTAACCTGAGACTTTGCTGAATTTGTTTATCAATTCCAGTAGTCTCATGGCAGAATTTTTAGGGTTTTCTAGATATAAGATCATATTGTCAACAGAGAGCGATAGTTTGACTTCTTCTGCCCCCATTTGGATGCCATTGATTTTCTTCTCCATATAGCAAAAGCAATCTTAAGCAAAAAGAACAAATTGGGAGGCATCAATTTATCATACTTCAAGCTATTCTACAAGGCTATAGTAACTAAAACAGCATGGTGCTGGAACAAGAACAGAGTCATTGACCAATGGAATAGAACTGAGAACCCAGACATAAAACCATCCTCATATAGCCATCTAATCTTTGGCAAAGCAGACAAAAACAAACACTGGGGAAAAGAATCCCTATTCAATAAATGGTGCTGGGAAAATTGGGTAGCCACATGGAGAAGACTGAAACAGGATCCACACCTCTCACCTCTCACAAAAATCGACTGACAGTGGATAAAAGACTTAAACCTAAGGCATGAAACTATAAGAATTCTAGAAGAAAATGTTGGAAAAACTCTTATAGACATTGGCCTAGGGAAAAAGTTTATGAAGAAGACCCCAAAGGCAATCATAGCAACAACAAAAATAAATAAATGGGACCTGATCAAATTAAAAAGCTTCTGCACAGCCAAGGAAACTATCACGAGAGCAAACAGCCTACAGAATGGGAGAAAACATTTGCATGCTACACATCCGATAAAAGGCTGATAACTAGAATCTATATAGAACTCAGGAAAATCAGCAAGAAAAAAATCAAACAACCCCATTAAAAAGTGGGCAAAGGACATGAACAGAAACTTTTCAAAACGAGACAGACTAATGGCCAGCAAACATATGAAAAAATGCTCAACATCTCTAATCATCAGAGAAATGCCAATCAAAACCACAATGAGATATCACTTAACTCCAGTGAGAATGGCTTTTATCAAAAGTCCCAAAACAATAAATGTTGGCATGGATGCAGAGATAGGAACACTCATACACTGCTGGTGGGACTGCAAACTAGTGCAACCTCTGTGGAAAGTAATATGGAGATACCACAGAGAGCTAAAAGTAGAACTACTATTTGATCCAGCAATCCCATTACTGGGCATCTACCCAAAGAAAAAAAAGACATTCTATAAAAAAGATATCTACACTAGAATGTTTATAGCAGCACAATTCACAAATGCAAAGATGTGGAAACAACCCAAGTGCCCATCAATACATGATTAATAAAATGTGGTATGTATATATATATATATATATATATCATGGAGTTCTACTCAGCCACAAAAAACAATAGAGATCTAGCACCTCTTGTATTATCCGGGATAGAGCTGGAGCCCATTCTTCCAAGTGATGTATCACAAGAATGGAAAAACAAGCACAACATGTACTCACCATCAGATTGGTATTAATTGATCAACACTTATGTGCACATATAGTAGTAACATTCATTGGGTGTCAGTTTGTGGGAGTGAGGAGGAGGGGATGGGTATATACACATCTAATGGGTGTGGTGTGCACCATCTGGGGGATGGACATGCTTGAAGCTCTGACTCGGGTGGGGCAAAGGCAATATATAGAACTTAAACATTTGTAACCCCATAATATGCTGAAATAAAAAATTAAAAAATTAAAAATTAAAAAAAATAAAAGTAGATTTCAGACATCAGAGGATAGTTATTTAAATAAGTGAGTCCAGTAAGTTTGTAGGGGCTTCAGCAGAAACCCATATAAAACACAATTATAGGGAAGGCCATAGGAGGGAATCCAGAAAGTCTTCATAAAAGATTACTTGCCTGATATATAAGAGGTGAGATGACAGCTCGAGCAATAGGAAAAGCACATATCAAAGTCCCAGGACTGACCCAGTGTGGAGCATTGGAAGAGCAGGAGGTAGTTTTGCAGGTTGGACCACGCACTAGAAGGGGAATGGGAGAGGGGTCATGAGAAAGGTAGGACAGACAACTAGGCAGTGGCTGGAACGTGGAAGGCCTGATATGCCACAGAAAGGAGATTTCTCTTTATCTCATGGCTGATGAATCATTGACAAGTGTTAGGCAGGGGAATGACCTCATTTGTGCTCTGTTATCAGAACTTTATAGAGAAAATGCCTACAATTAAAAGAACAACTGTAAAGGGGAAAATTTTCAGGTACCCTGATATGCTGTGGATAGAGATATTTTGGGAACTTGTGGGCTTTAAAATGCCCTAATATTTCACCCAAAAATTGGTGCCCTGTTTTCCAGGACCAGAAGAATAAATATGTGAATCTGAGCTTCCAACACATTGTTGTGTATTACATTAGAATCAAACGAGGGGTTTTAAAAGAAGCAGAGATTCGAAGTTTTTACTCCAAACCTATTGAGTCAGAATCCTCTGAAGCGGGACCTGGAAATCTGCGTTTTCCAAAATCTCCTCTAGGTGGCACTGGTGCAACCAGTTCACTGCCTAAGGTTTGGGCACATGGAGGGGTAGAGGGAGAACAGGAAAGACCAGCTGCAGAGGTCTTTGCAAAGGGCTCAGAACTAACTGGTCAGTGCCCGGAACAACTACCAAATGCTGTGAGAACACATTTATCATATCAGCCTGCATGGCACGGGCCACCATGTCAAATGTCTCTCCGTGTCCTTGGAAAGTCTTGCAAAGTCAGGCACATGGTATGGTCTCCTCAAATATTCGATAAACAAATGAGCACAGCTTAACCCTAATGTTAGCAAAGTCTAGTGTGGCTAGCAGTATGGTTGTGTCTTCTTGTTTGGCCAAAACACTTTAGCAATACCAATTTATTAAAATAAATGATGCAGATAGCCTAAACCCCAGCTATTTATTCAGATGTGTCAGCAATTCTGTTAATTTTAATTTTTAAATTGTGGCTGAGACATTTTGACAGACTATCTGCTCTAAAGAAGATAACAGAATATAGAAGATGATATCAGTCACCTTGTGAACACTGTCATGCTGAGATTTTATGGGCTAAACTAGGAAAATGTATTCTCTGGTACTCCTTCTGAATCAATTCTCATCACTGTGTGATTGTGACAGATAATCTGAGTGATGACAGGAATGGGTAATAATGGTAGTTAATCCAGACATGTATTAAATAATGGAGATAGGAAAAAATCATTTGAAGCTAAATTTGACAGTCATACTATGATGTTTATTTCCAAAGTGTTTTGAAACATTTTATTTTCTTGCTTGGTAAAAGAAGAGGTGGTATTTACTGAATAATCATTAGTTGACATTTCATTATAAATGTCAAAACCGAGATTTTTATTAGATATTAAAAAAAATTTAAGTCTTTTATTTCTAACCCTCAACTACTTCCAATAAAAGTCTTATTTACACATTTCGAGATGCTGAATGTGCAGACAGAAAGAGGATGTTGGGGAAACAGCTGATCTTCGGGTACTGACAGTTCACTCTGCTCAAAAACCGTATTCCAGGGTAGCATGCATTTTAAAACAACTCTGTAATGATATGTATCACATGCAGTTCTTTTGCTAACTCTCATAAACAGAGGTGATTTTAAGATTTTGAGTTGTTTCATGTATTTATTAAGTAAGTTCAGTTTGGAGAAACCATGAAAGATGTGGGTTAGATCTCTGAATGTGTTTATTTGCATACGCATCAGGTATAAATGAGCTGGACCCAGGAATACTAGTAATGTTGTTAAGGCTCTGTGTGTCCAGCTCTTGAACAAACTCTCTACACGTGGCTGGTAGGATGGCCAATTAGTTA
Organism: Eulemur rufifrons; assembly: GCF_041146395.1. Classification (NCBI taxonomy): domain Eukaryota; kingdom Metazoa; phylum Chordata; class Mammalia; order Primates; family Lemuridae; genus Eulemur; species Eulemur rufifrons. The sequence goes on from NC_090983.1 coordinate 48,977,741, forward strand.
CACCAGGCTCACATCTTACACGTTTAGTAGTAACTCTGGTGAATAAAGTCTTACCAGATATCCTCAGAGGAAAAGATTGTATACGATCTGATTTTCCAGGCTTTGATCATTTTCATCCCTGAATCAATCATGTTTTCATCCTTGAGGCAGTCAACTCATCTCCAACAGGAATGGGCAGCTTTTAGGGACTAGCCCGATGTCACTGCCTTTCCCTGTCAGTGGGTGAGGAGGCAGGTTGGCCCTTCCCAAAGTCATGTGTCGTGAATTTCCCACATGGAAGAGGGGTTCTATTGACAGACAAGAAAAGGGCTATACTGTTGGTGAAAAGAAAAAAAAATCAATAAGCCCACTGTAGCAGTTTAATTTTCCCATTAGTGTTTATATGCTTAAGAAAGGAAGAAAAATCACAGTCTTCGATGGCAAAAATGAATTATGCCCTATCAAGTGAGGAAAGGTTGCATTTCTTTAACAGTATATATAATGGTTTTATTCTTGTATTTCCGCCATTTCAGTAAGGTGTTAGATATTGTAAGCCTCTTACCAATCCCAGCTCTTAAATTTAAACTCTTGTATAAAATGTGGTAGACAAAAAATTAAACATTTCACATACAAATTTTCTAGATTCCAGCTACTCCTTATACTTTGTAAATGGTAGCTACCCAATCAGTGTTGAGTAAATTAATGAATCATTGTATCACTGAACCATGGAGTTAGATGGGACCTTAAGGCATCTAGTTAATCTCTTGGATGAAGGCAGATATTCCCTGCGATTCCTTAGCTTGCAGAGTGGTTGTTGAACCACTATTTGAACACTTTCATATGAAAATTTGGACTGTTTTTCTCGCAGGGTGAGGGGTGGATTTTTACATCTACTTCCATCTGATTACTACTTATGAAGTAATCAGAAGCTGATACCATTAAACAAAGGAACATTCACATTGTTTGCTCAATTTCTTTTCTTCCTGTCCACCCCCCATGCTTGTAAGATGCAAATACCAATTACTATTGAGTGATATCTCAAGCAATATTGTCTGCCAATGAAACTCAAATCAACAGTTGGCGTTTGTTCAGGGGAATTTGGGGGAGAATTCCAGCCAGGTAATTGATTGAGGGGAGATGGAAAAGGAGATCTTGGACCATCATTTCAGGTAAAGGCCTCTCAAAAGCAACCTTAGAGCTGTGGAGAGGAAGGCTGCAGGAATGGCGATGCTGGGTAGTTGATACCTGGGCCAATAGCTAGTGTGGCTGATGGAGCTGTATTTTCACTGGGATGACGGAGAAGAGGGAAATGAGATGCTGTCTCATCTGGAAGGTAGAAAGGTACAAAGCATCCCAGCTTTTATTAAGAAATACACACAGTACTGAAGCAGGGAGAGGGATGATGAAGCCTACATCCTACATATCTTGTATTATTTGTCACCCCGGGTAACAAAAGTTCTTTATAATGCAAAAGATTTGTTCATTGCAATATTACTTTTTCCACAGATAAATCACACATATAGGCAATCTCTAAATGCTTCCCATCTTGGGATTAACTTGCTCTGTTTTTTCCTCCTATAATGTATATATTTTCTATCATGTTTTCTTGAATCACTTAAATAAATGATGCCAGTCTGTTTTACTGTTTAATAATTTTCAAACCTTCTTATGTTTAAAAAATAATTCCTCAAATCTTGTTCATAAATATAAGAAAATCTATGAATAACTTCTTATGGAATAGTTTAGATCCATTTACTTGATTAAAACAGGGAAGAGAATACTTTATTACAGATGGTAAAATTTGAGAGAAATCACTGTCAATTAACTATGTGTAGTTGAAAATATTTAAAGAAATGTGTTCTTACTAGGTTTGAATAGAGCAATCCTAAAATCTTTTCTAAATTGTAGATTTGGTAATTTAAAAGCTCTCAAGAAGCCAAAAAATAATTTGTGGCTTTCAAGAGTTTAGTTTTCTATGTTCTTCTTTACTTAGGATGTATTTTAGATTGCTTGATAGAGAGGAAAAGATGTATAACTTCAGAAAATCTATACCCAGATCTCATCTGTAGAATAGAAATTTCAGATGACATCTTCATCCTGACTCTGAAATGTAGTAATTAGTAACAGAAATGCTTGGCGGTAGAATTAGAATTAAATTGATAGTAAACTAAAGTATTTATTGATTCAAAAACTGTTATGTCTACAGATAACAGCTCCATAACAATTCCCACATATAATTCACCTATCAGCAAATGACTATTATTCCTAACAATTGATCATTTTTATGCATTGCATAATGGGCTTTGAACCAAATTTATTAGAACAGTTATTAGCATTATAAGAAATAACAGATGACAATAAACATTGATTTAGAATACATTTTATATCAGTGTTGGCAATGTAATTGCAACAATGGCAGCACACGTTTGCTTTCACATGTGTTCACTTAGTTTTAGTGAGGGATGCCCCAGGGAAGCATGAAAAAGAGTATGTCGATACCTTCCTACTCATTAATACACTCTTCAGCCCAGAGAAACTACAAATCCCAGAATGCAACATTTCATTCTTACTTAAACATGGATTTCAGAAACTAATGACCAAATTTGGTAATGCAGTTGGATTAACCGTGAAGCCCAAAACACTTAAGACTTGAACTTTATACAACATAGACTTTTGTCAAGTTTGCTACATTCAATTTTAAGTAGTGAATGTTTGTACTATCCATCTCATTAGTGTATGTGATACAATTGTTTTCATATATAAAAAATAATTATTTCACCAGAGAGAATTAGTGCAAAGTTTAAGGACAAAATGAGTGAGTTAGAGTTTTCTTGAAAAAAAAAATTATTTAAAAAATATATTCTAACATACATGTTTCTTGAAAGTAGGTCATTGTTATTTGGACTCAGATTAAAATATCTTGTGTTTTTAACTTTCATCATTTGTGAAATTGTTATTGCAGGCTGTAGTGATTGGCATTTCATCTAGATGCTTCAAATCAGACATAATTTTTGTTTCCCATTATGGGTGTGGTGTCACTTACTTTATTCCTACTGGGACCTCAATATGTTCTCCATCAGTGGTTTTATATATACACAATAATAATAGTAGTAAGAAGGTATACAGAAAGATAAACACAATTAAAATAATAGCTAACTTTATTGAATGCTTGCTATATACCAGGTACTTTGCTAAGAGCTTCCATGGGTTACTTCATGTAATCTTCACAATATCTTATAAGGTAGGTATTATCATTGTTTCTATTTTATAACAAGCTGTGACTTAATGAGAAAAAGTAACTTGTAAAATGTGCAGAGCTACTAAGTAGTGAAGCCAGAATGTGGACCCCAGTGTTCTTAATCATTATGCTATACTGCACATCATGCATCAAAAAGCAGATTTATTTTATAATGTGGCCACTCAAGGCAAATTCATTTCCACCATCACTGGAGAAACAAATCAATGTGCATGAATTTTTGTTTATTAGAAAATATCATCTTTATACATGAAGGATAAAACTCTGTATCCTCTTTATAAGAAGAAAAATTTTAAATTTCATCAAAAAATATTAAAGTAGACAGATGAAAATATCAGGGTAATTCCATCCACAAATAAGCACTGAGAAAAATAGGTCTTTATCCCGTTTTCCAGATTGACTGAATACATCAATCAAATCATCTGAGTAATTCTTTGTTTACATATGTTTTCTGGCAGCATCTACTTCATATCTATTGTGATTCCACAAGAGGAATATCAAGTCCTACTCTGTGCATTTGTGAGGTGTATCATTTTGATGTGTTTGTGATGCTTCCTGCAAGCTTTACTTCATTCATAATACTGTTCCTTCTTTCTTTTCTTTTTTTTTATTTTTCCCTGATTTTCTGTAGAGATGAGGTCCTACTATGTTACTCAGGCTGATCTCGAACTCCTGACCTCAAGCTATCTTCCATCCTAGGCCTCTGGAAGTGCTGGGATTACAGGCATGAGCCACCATGCCCAGCCCTACGCTGTCCTTTCTGGTTTCAATCTTCTTACATCAAACTTTAGAATGACCTGTGGCTTCCTGGCTCTGTTAATCTCACCATTTCTGCCTGTGTTCCCCCAAATTTTCTGATTGTCAGATGCTTTGCAATCCAGAACATTCCTCCATCGTTTAATACCTCCTTCTTCCATCCTTTTCAGTTAAACCATATGATTTTTTCCCACCTCAAGCTGCTACCCTCTTCTTACCTTCCACAAATGGTGCAACCACAAGCCTGCAAAGGCAGAATGGTTTCTTGTTGGTTGGAATATATTGATGACACAGCTCGTCAGCATAGAGCACCTCCGATGCTGCTTGCTGACACTGCAGCTGCACGTTGGCGCAGTTAGGCATCACCTCCCCAGCAGGCTTCACTCATCTCTTCATTTTCTCTATCGCGTTGTTTCTCAAACTGTGCTTCTCAGATCCCTGGGAGTCCACAAATATAGTCTCAGAGATCCACAAGTATCTAAAATAATTTCAATTTTTTGATGATTATCTTAAAATATCTGAATATAAGCTGCCAAATTTCAATGCTTACACTGTATTTTCATTTTACTGATGCCAAAAGAATGGCAGAGTTGGACTTTTTTGGTGATTTCTCAAACAGGGGTTCCACAGCATGTTCTCTGAGTTCCTGAGTTCTCAAGATTGAGAAAAACTGTTATACAGTGCTGGGACTAGACCTGGATAAATGAGCAATGACCTAGGCCTGGCTATTCATTCCTCATATATGTATTGTGTACTTCTATGAGCCTCACACCATGCTGCACGTGGGGAATGAAAAAAAAAAGTCCCTATCCTCAAAGGTTAGTGGGGAAGTCAGTAAGTAAACAAACAATATACTGTGATAGTGTAATCAACTGGTACAAACTTTCTGAAAAACAACTTAGCAATTGCATCAAGAGCCTTGAAAAATGTGAAAAACACTTGATGCAACCATTCTAATTGTAGGAATTTACTTTGTGGAAATGAAAGAGGTCTACAAAGATTTTTATGAATGGATCAAGAAGTTAAATGAAATGCATATTAGAATTTACTCAGCCCAATATTACAATAGTTAAAAATGGAAACAAACCATATTTAAAATTTAACAAAAGGGGAATAGTTAAATAAATTATAGCATTCATGTGATGCGATATTTGATAGCTGCTAAAGATAATATTGTTACAAAATGCTAAGAAAAAAAAAAAGACTTGTAATATGATGAGAAGCGGAATAACAACGCACAGCTGTTTATACCAGAAGTCAGTGAACTTTTTCTGTTAAAGAGTCAGATGGTAAATATTTTTAGGCTATTTTACCTAAATCTTAAAATATTCAGGTAAATATTTTAGAGTTCTGTTACTTTCTAAGTTGCAACTATTCAAACTCTGCTGTTGTAGTGTGAAAACAGCTGTAGACCATACATAAACAGATGGACATGGTTATGTTCCAATAAAACTTTATTTATGGATACTGAAATTTGAATTTCATATGTCATGAAGTAGTATTTTTAAAATTTTGTTTTCAACACTTAAAAATGTGAAAGTTATTCTTAGCTCACAGGTCATACAACAACAGATAGCAGGCCAGATTTGGACCATAGGCAATAGTTTGCTGATCCCTGATCTATACCATATGATTCTAATTGTGTGTGTGTGTGTGTGTGTGTGTGTGTGTTTGTGTGTATGTAAAACCACATGAATGTTAATGGTGGGTATCTCTATGCAGTGGGATTATGATAATTTTTATATTTTCTAATTACTTTGGTATTTTTCCATTTTAAATATGAAATTACATTAATTTTATAATCAGAAAAGTAGAAAATGTATGCACTATAATAATTGCTATAATGGTGGAAGACACTTTAAAGGGGAAAATACTCCTGACCTGTGTAGAAGTCGAGGAGGAAGGTCAGGGAAGAGGCAACTCCTGAACGGTATTTTGAGAAATGACAAAGAGTTGTTCAGGCATAGGCGAGTCACTTGAGGGAGAGGGAAGAGTGGGAGGCCAGCTGGAAGAGTATTCCAGGCTGAGACATGGATGATAGTCCATAGGAGATTTAGGAAACCACAAGAGTTTCCGAAGGCTACAGAACTGTGTGCGAAAGTAAGCCAAGAGGTAAGACTAGGAAGGGAATTAAACATTGAGGATCTTATTTACTATGCTTGGACTTTGAATTTTATCTTAAAATCAATTAGAAGCATGGAAAGATTTATGAGTTGCTGAGTGACATATTTCTGATTTAGAAAGATCTGCGTGGTGTCAGGACAGAGAATAGATTGGGTAAGGGTGAGCCTAGAGGCAGGAGGATAAGTTGAAAGGCTGTGATAGGAATTCTGGTGAGAAATGTTGAGAGACCAAACTGAGGTACAGGGAGAGAAGTATAAAAACAAGAGGGTTTGAACAGCATGTAGGAGGTTAGACATTGGAGTTGCAGGTGATGTTAGGGAGAAGGGTGAAGGTGGTCTTCTGTGTTCTGTTCCTGGCAACTCCAGGTGAGTTGCAGACAGGGTGAAAATGGCACGATCCATTTTTGATGTTTTGAATTTGAGCTAGTTGTTGAATGTTTGGGTGGAGATTTTCAATAGAGTTCAAAAATTAGGAGAAATGAATTATGTACTCAGAGGTTGTAATTATAAGAGTTAACATATTCACTTTGAAAGAGAGTGTTGAGTAACAACTGTTGCACTTTCTTCTCCACCCCACCTCCAATTGTACAGAGACACAATCCACTCAACACCAGTGGCTTGTTGTGATAACACATCCAAACTTTGGAGTTGCTTGCCCTCTGCCATCAGGACCACATCAATGTTTCTGGAGGAAGTTGAGTGTAGTTTGAGAAAGTTGCCCAGATGATTTTGATAGAGGCCTTCCAGCCCCACCCCTGACACTTACTTGTATGAGAGGAAAAGAGCAAAGACTATAGCATCCTGGAACACCTAGATGTTTAAAAATACTCAGAAAAAGTAAATTTGTAAAAGAAGGCAGAAGCACAAAAGAAAAATCAGAGTGCACAATAGCCAGTGGAAGAAAAAATATTTTAATGAAGCACACAACAGTATTAATCACAAAGAGGTGATGAAATGAAGATTGTTGGCATTGAACGATGTAAGGTCATAGGGACCTACACAAGAATATTTCAGCAGGAGGGTGGTGACAGAAACTAATCAAGAATGAGTTGGGAAGTGGATGAGTATTAAGAAAAAGCTGGAGCATGGAGGAAAGGAAAACAATACAACAATAACTCGGTCCTCTCTCAATCTTTCGTATCTGTTATCATGCTCTGTACTACTTAAGAGATGCTTGAAAAGTGCTTGTTGAACGAGTGAGAGGATGGCTGAGTGAATATGTTCATGGATAACTAACTGCAGGTTCCATTAGGTCTTATCTTCCCTGAACGGTAAGAGTCATTGAGAGCATCATTCTATTGAAGCAAGTGACAGTTTGGTTTTAGCTTTAAAAGAAGGTAAAGGACACTCCATTCAAGTGAAATACCTTCTATAGATCCCTGGTAATTGAGAATATTGTAAGTACTGGAGGGATGATATATAAATTTTAAACTATAAAGCACTATACAAACATTCTCATTTATATTACAGTATTATTATGGAATTGATTGATAAAGACATGCCAAAATGAAATTTCTCCTCCTTTTAAGTGTGTTTTCAGATATTATGGTTTTTGATGATCTTTGACCTTGAAGAGCTGCTTCTCTGCTTCCCTCCATGTAGACAGCATCTGGTCTCCATCTCCAGCCAACAGCGACAGAGAGGGGCAGCTTGAGGAGATGGGGTGAAGGTGGGAGCACCAAGCTCACTTCAGTGTTCAAAATTGTATCCTCAAGTTTGCCTGGCTTAAATTTCTAGAGTACACAAATCCCGTGAGATTTCTAAAAGACCTCTTCAAGTCTAAGTAAGAAGTGAGAGAGATAGAAGACTTGGAGGATGTCATCAGGAGTTTTTTAATAAATGGAAAGTTGGGAATCGTGGCAGTCTGGGGAATGAGGAGGCAGATTTTGGTCCAGTTGAAAAAACTTTCTAACAGTTGTGGAAGAATCTGTTCCCAAAGTAGGGGAACCCCGCTGCTCTAGATTCAGTGCTGTGTGGCAGTTTTGTTAGAGGCATCCTAAAATTGATGTCCCATTGAAACAACTGGCTTCTGATGTCTCCTCCAGCTCTAACAGCTCGTGAAAGAAAGGGAAATGATTGTCAAGAGAAAGTGAAAGAAACCTCTTAGATTGTTCCTACACATTCCACCACCAACATTTTTTGAGCCTCTGATATGTTCAGGGCATTCTGTGTTTCTCAGTAGGGATGTTATTTGGTGAGACAATCCTTCATCAGTGCCGCCACACACATGCACACATGTTGTGACAATTATGAATGCACAACATGTCTGAGAACCAGTGATAGGTGCTGGTGCTAGAAATAGAAGTAAGACAGAACTTAGGTCTCTGTGTCTCCTTCACAAACTTGAAATTGTTGTCATCGGTGTGCGTGGGGTATTATGCCCTCTAGCCCTCTCCATTAATACGTTACTAGCATTTGTATTTCAGCCTGCCTAACTGACATGCCCTGCTCCTTGAGGGAAGAGAAAAGAAAGATCATCTCCATGGAGGCTCAGCAATGCATGTTAAAATAAAATAGTATTTCCTGAGTGTCAGCCTATGAGTGATCACTAGATTCAGAAGGGAAGGGCTGGCTCATAGATGACATAGCACGTGGGCACACCTACAAAGCTAGGGACCACTAGAAGAATCACACGGCCTTCCCAACACCTTTACCAAGGCCGAGGAAGTAGCGTCACAGAAACCCAAGTGCCAAACATTAAACACCTGGCCGGTGGATTCTGGCTTTAGGTTCAGATCATGCTCTATTTCCAGAAACTCATAGGAAACACACTTTAACTGGTCATTTCCCTGAGATTCTGGATTGGCTGAGAAATACTCCTGTTTATGAATCCTGCCTAGTTCACTCTGTGTCCCTGTTTCCTCCAGTATTTCAGATGGTGTTTGACAGGCCCTGGGTAGCATTGGTCTCTGATCCCAGCACCACAGGAATGATCTAAAATTCTGAGAGAATTTTGAGTGAACAATTTTCTGCAGATTCCCAAAGCAGAATATCTATTGGCTTTCTTGGGAAAAATCCCAAGTGTAACTTGTACCAAATTAAATCCAGAGGGTTCTGCAAGAATGTTCTGGCCTTGGGTCTGCAATGAATAGAACATTTTGTGGTTCACACTAGAGGTCATGGGAGAGTCCCCAGGAAATAGTGGAAGACAGAATTGTAGTTCTTCAAGCTGCTTGTCTATAAAACCTCTACAGCACTGTTTTATATAGTGCCATTTCAGTGGGAAAAGAACAGTATTAAGAGGAATTACTTTATATGTGTTTAACAAGGCCAGGAGGACTCTGTAAAAAATACTTCCAAAGGCAACCCCTCTTAGATATAGTAATAGCCAGTCTTCAGATTTATCTTATCACCTTTGTATCAAATCTGAGAAATGTCACTGGGAGGTTAAATGTTTACCTGCTTTTCTCTGGAATCAATTCATTCCATTATTTCTTATTCTCCCCTGCATCACTGCCATGGAATTACCAAATTCTCCTTGTTTCAGTTCTTACTACATTCTTTGTCATATGAGTGAGTTATCTTAGAATTTAGAACTGTTACTACTTTTCTTCTCCTTATGTATTCTTTTTTTTTTTTTTTGGTATTTTTTATTTAAATAGATTTAGGGGGTACAAGTGTTTTGGTTTTTTGTTGTTGTTGTTGTTGTTGTTGTTGTTACATGGTTGAATGGCATAGTGAAACCTACGCTTTTAATATACCTATCACCTGAATAGCGTACACTGTATCCAATAGGTAATTTTTCATCCTACACCTCCCCTCACAATCTTCCCCCTTCTGAATCTCCCATGTCCATTAAGTCACTCTGTATGACCATGCATACCCATTTCTTAGCTCCCACTTATAAGTGAGAATGTGTGGTATTTAGTTTTTTGTTTCTGGGTTACTTCACTTAGAATAATGGCCACCAGTTCTATCCAAGTTGCTGCAAAAGACATTATTTCACTCTTTTTGATGGCTAAGTGGTACTCCATGGTATATATACACCACTTTTTCTTTATCCAGTCATTCATCAGTGGACACTTAGATTGGTTCCTTATCTTTGCAATTGTGAAGTGAGTTAAACATCCGAATGCAGGTGCCTTTTTTATAAAAAAAAAAACTTCTTTTCCTTTGGGTAGATCCCCAGTAGTAGGATTGGTGCAGTGAATGGTAGGTCTGCTTTTAGTACTTTGCAAAAGCTCCATAGAGGTTGTTACTAATTTACATTTCCACAACAGGTATAGCATTCCCTTTTCACCACATCTGCATCAGCATCTATTTTTTTTTTTTTGACTTTTTAATAATGGCCATTCTGACAGGGTAAGATAGTATCTCATTGCGGCTTTAATTTGCATTTCCCTAATAATTAGTGATGTTGAGCATTTTTTCATTTATTTCCTGGCAATTTGTTTCTCTTCCGTTAAAAATGTCGGTTCATGTATTTTGCTCACTTTTTAATGGGGTTGTTTTGTTCTTGCTGATTTGTTTGAGTTCATTATAGATTCTGGTTATTAGGCCTTTGACAGATGTATAGTTTACAAATATTTCCTTCCATTCCATAGGTTGTCTATATACTGTTGATTATCTCTTTTGCTGTGCAGAAGCTTTTTAGTTTAATTAATTAAGCCCCATTTATTTTTGTTTGTATGGCATTTGTATTTGGAGTCTTAGTCATAACTTCTTTACCTAGGCCAATGTCAAAGATAGTTTTTCCTCGATTTTCTTCTAATATTTTTATGGTTTCGGGTATTACATTTAAGTCTTTAATCCATCTTGAGTTAATTTTTGTGTATGGTGAGAGAGAGGGATCCAGTTTTGTTCTTCTGTATGAAGCTATCCAATTTTCCCAGCACCTTTTATTGAATAGGGTGTCCTTTCCCCAGTGCATGCTTTTGTCTGATTTGCTGAAAATCAGTTGGTTGTAGGTATTTGGCTTTATTTCTGGGTTCTTTATTCTGTTCCATTGGTCTATGTGCCTACTTTTATAACAGTACCATGCTGTTTTGGTTACTGTCATCTTGCAATGTAATTTGAAGTCCAGTAATCAGATGCCTCCAGATTTGTTCTTTTTGCTTGGGATTGCTTTGGCTATTTGTTCTCTTTTTTAGTTCCTTATGATTGTTTTTTCTAATTCTGTGAAAAATGATGTTGGTATTTTGATAGGAATTGTATTGAATCTGTAGATTACTTTGGGCAGTATGGACATTTATTTATTTATTTTGAAAATGTATAGTACTGACAAGTATTTGATTTTTTTTTATTTCATAGTATTATGGGGGGGGTATAAATGCTTTGGTTACATAAATTGCCTTTGCACTGCCCGACAAGTATGCCCATACCCCAAAGAGCACACACTGCACCTGTTAGGTGTGGATTTACCCATCCCCTTCTGCCCCCTCCCACCTGCCTCCCACCCTATGAATGTTACTTCCCATATGTGCACATTAGTGGTGATCAATTAGTACCAATTTAATGGTGAATACATGTGGTGTTTGTTTTTCCATTCTTGTGATACTTTCACTTAGAATAATGGGCTCCAGCTCCATCCAAGATAATACAATAGGTAGTTCATCATTTTTTACGGCTGAATAGTACTCCATGGTATACATATACCACATTTTGTTAATCCACGCATGTGTTGATGGGCGCTTGGGTTGTTTCCACATCTTTGCAATTGTGAATTGTGCTGCTACAAACATTCCAGTGCAGATGTCTTTTTTATAGAATGTCTTTTTTTCCTTTGGATAAATACCCAGTAATGGGATTGCAGGATCAAATGGTAGTTCTACTTTTAGTTCTTTGAGGTTTTTTAAGTATTGGTTCTTCCAATCCATGAGCATGACATTCTTTTCCATTTGTTTGTGTCATCCACGATTTCTTTCATCAGTGTTTTGTAGTTCTTGTAGAGCTCTTTCACCTTCTTAGTTAAGTGTATTCCAAGGAATTGTTTTCTTAATTTTCTTTTCAGATTGTCATTTTCTGGTAAACAGAAACACAACTGATTTTTGTACGTTGATCTTGTTCCCTGTAACTTTGCTGAATTTGTTCATTAGCTTTAAAGTATCATTTCTTCTTTAAATATTTGATAGCATTCACCAGCAAAACCATTTAGACCTGGTACTTTCTCATTTGGAAGGTTATTAATTGTTGATTTAATTTCTTTAATATATACAAGCCTGTTTAGATTATCTGTTTTTCCTTGTGTGTTTTGGTAGATTGTATCTTTCAAGGAATTTGGCCATTTCATCTAAGTTATCAAATTTGTGGGCATTGAGTCATTCATAATATTTCTTTTTATCCTTTGAATGTCTATAGGATCAGTAGCTATGACCACTCTCTGATTTCCAATATTAACAATTTATTTCTTTTCTCTTCTTTTCTTGATTACCCTGGTTAGAGGTTTGTTGATTTTATTGATCTTTTCTTAGAACCAGCTTTTGGTTTCATTGATTTTCTCTATTGTTTTTATTTCATTGATTTCTTCTCTAATTCTTATTGTTTCTTTTCTTCTGCTTACTTGAGATTTAATTTGCTCTCTTTTTCTAGTTTCTGAAGGTGGAAACTCAGACTATCGATTTTAGATCTTTTTTCTTTTCATATATATGTATTCAATTTTCCTTAAGCACTGCTTTTGCAGCATCCCACAAATTTTGATAAGTTATATTTTCATTTTCATTTAGTTCAAAATATTTTTCATTTCCCTGGAGACTTCTTCTTTGACCCATGTGTTATTTAAAAGTGTGTTGTTTAATCTCCAAATGGTTTTGTATTTTGCAGCTGTCTTTCTGTTATTGACTCTTAGTTCAATTCCATTGTGATTTGAGAGCATACTTTGTATGATTTCTATTCTGTTAAATTTGTTAAGGTAAACTTTATGGCCCAGGATATGGTCTATTTTGGTGAATGTTCCATGGGAGTTTGAGAAGAATGTGCACTCTGCTGTTGTTAGAGGAATCATTCTATAAATGTTAATTAGATCCACTTGATTGATGGTATTGTCCAATTCATGTATATTTTTAATAATTTTCTGCCTGCTGGATATATTGATTATTGATAGGGAGATGTTAAAGTTTCCAACTATTATAGCAGATTTATCTATTTCTCCCTGTAGTTATATCAGTTTTGCCTTATGCATTTTTGATTCTTCGTCATGAGGGTCATACATATTTAGGATTGGTATGTGTTCTTAGAGATTGACCCCATTATTATCATGTAATACCCACCTTAATCCCCAATAGCATTCCTTGTTCTAAAATATGCCCTGTCTAGAATTAATATAGCTACTCCAGCTTTCTTTCAATTAGTGTTAGCATAGTATATCTTTCTCCATCCATTTACTTTTTTTCCCCTCCAGCTTTATTGAGGTATGACTGACAAATAAAAATTGTATCTATTTGATGTATACAAGGTGATGTTTTGATATATGTATACACTGTGAAATAATTATCACGTTATATCAATCAAGCTAATTAATGTATCAACCACCCCACATAGTTATCTCAATTTATTTATTTTTGAAATCTACCTCCTCCTTTATATTTAAAGTGGGCTTCTTGTAGACAACATATAGTTGAATCTTATTATTCTTATACATTCTAATAGTCTCTGCTGAACCCAGGACAGGGTGGGCAAGGACAAGTAAAAATACCTCAAAGCTTTTCTACCATTTTTAAGTTGCCTTTTTCTTGCTTCACCTTTGCTTGGGTACTGTAAACCTTTGACTACTTTCCAGAATTCTGAAAAAGTTGATTAAGACAGTTTTTGCTTGCTTTTCTGATATTTCTATAGAAAGGTGGGCCCTGGGAGCTATCTACTCAGCCATTTTAATTGATATCTGTCAGATATTTTTATATTTCATTGGCTTTTAGATGAATCAATTATTTTAAAAAAATCAATTCTGACTTTTTTTCTAATTTGCTAATTTCTGATTTTGTATTGAATCAATTTATCCCCCTTAATGTTTGCTTTATTTTATTAGCATTTTTCTATAATTTAGACTTGAATGTTTAATTAATTTATTTTGCCTTTCTTTAAAAAAATTATCTAATGCTATATATTTTATTTGCGCTGTATATTATAGGTTTTTAAATGTAGTGGCTTCATTATTATTATTTTTTAAAGCCTATAATTGTAGTTTGTATTCTCTACTTGATTTAAGAATTATTCTTCCAAGTGTTTTTTTAAATTTTCTTAGTGATTTGTTTTATAATCTGAGCTTTTTGTTATTTATTTCTAATTTTATTATATTGTGGTCTGACTGGTTATATCTATTTGAAATATTCAATGTCACAGACATAAAGGTTCATAAGTCCCTTACCTATACTATGAATTATACTATTTATCAATATAAAATGCCATTTTTTAGCCTTAATGATTTTTGTTTTGATTTCTATTATAATTTGTCTGATATTAATATTGCTAGTCCTGCTTTCTTTTGTTAACTTATCCACTTTTTTGTGTTAATTGATATTTAATTATACATTTTGTTTTGTGTGCATGTGTGTGTCCCGATAAATCTACTCGTATTTCTTTTGTTTGCTTTGTTGTATTTTGTTTTATCACATTTTCAGTTATTTTTTCTGTTGCTATTTTCGAATTTATGCATACTATTTTTAGCCTACTACATTTTAAAAAATTATGCCTTTATTTTGGTGCCAACTTTAAGAAATAAATGGAATCTATTGAATCCTCTTCCTGTCTCTGAATGAGGCAATTATGGAAGCACACATTCTCCTTCACTTTCCATATTTTGTCCAAACTCTGTAATGTTGGTTACAGATATTCTAATTTTTACATTATGAATATTCTCTTTTAAGAATGTATTCTTAAGATTTATGTTAAGTTTCACAGACATATTAACAATTAATGACAATTATTTAGAATAAACAGTAAGTTTCACTAGGTTCATTTCTCACAATTTTTTTTTTGTGATCACTCTCTGGAAGTGAGTGATCTTATTGGTTTTGGAAATGCGAGGTCAACATAATATTCTATACCCCCTAGGAACATGTGTCTTTGGTAAATCTCTACAGTGCTTGAACAATGTTTGAATGTGAGTGCCTTTAGCCTGGCCATGCTCCCTGGTTCACCACAATCTCTATTGCTCCCTTCTGCCTGCTTGATGTGCCTGCCTGGGTAATGGTTTGTGTTTACATATTCTCTTCTAGTACTCCTTAGGCCACATGCAGTTTCAAATATCCTGACCCGGGGAGATGGGGGATGGGGAGAGGGGATGGGGTATAACTACATGATGAGTGCAATGGGCACTGTCTGGGGAATGGTACGCTTGGAGCTCTGACTCGGGGGGGATGGGCAGTACATGGGCAACGTATGTAACCTGAACTTTTGTACCCCCATAATAAGCTGAAATAAAAAAAAAAAAGAAAGAAAAAATGCGATCCTATGTTCTTACATTGAGTAACACTCTGCTTTATGCCTTTTTTTCTCTTGGACTTAGGCTTTGGAAGATAGAGTATGGGAACTCTTGCAGGAAGCAGACAAGACAGCTGAAGAGAACCAGGATCAGAGTCAGGTGTACGAAGCCATGGCCAAGACTCTGGGTGAAGCGTGGGCTGCCCTGGTCTCCATGCTTGAAAGAAGAAGGGAGCTCCTTAGGTTGACCTCTGAATTTTTTGAAAATGCCTTAGAGGTTTGTATTTTTAAAAACTCCCTTCTCTACACCTGAGCAAATGAATAGCACTCCTAAAATGTTTTATTTCCACAAATGGGCAATGCAATCAACTCAACAAAATGGCAGAATAATCAAGACATACACAATGCATTTAATTTTTGATTATCAAAAAATAAAATTGTTAATATTTTAAGTGTAGGTCTTCAAACAAAAACAAAGTACAGCTAACTAAAATTAAGTAAAACATTAAGTAAAAATAGGAACTCTAACTCAGAAGTCATGATTTATTTCCCTCTTTAGAAGATAGTCATACAGTTACCTTAATTACAAGATTACTAGGAAATATTGGTCTAGAGTGTTCTTGTTGGCTAAAAGGTGGAGGATAAAATTTCTTCTGCTTATTTTTTTAAAAAAGCAATTACAGAATTTTCCATGGGATGTTTGACTTGTACTTAAAGCATTTTTTAGAATACTTTTCTAAGGTATATAGTTGATTTCTCATAGCTTGAACTCATTAAAATTTAAGAGAAGAAAAAAGTCCTCGACCTAAGACAGCAATTTCTCCCTGTGATTTTTCTTGAATTCTGTGATTTTTTTTGAGGTTCCCAATTTCAAAATGTGAGATTCAAAGAACATTATCAAAGGAGGTGTTATAAGAGTCTCATGCTCTACCGACTGAGCTAGCCGGGCCAAAGGAGGTGTTATATATGGTATAAGACAGTTATTGGAGATTTCACTTTTAGCTTCTCTGTCAAGTGGGAGCACATTCATTTTGATGTGAGAGCACTGCTTCATTATGATGAAGCACTCACTTTGAAAAATATGACATCTTTAAACTGAAAATTTGGGACTTACATCCAAAATAATGAAGGAAAGAAGATTAGTAATAGAACATCAAAATTGAGGTAGACAATCTCATGCATCATGAACTTGTTTAAAAGCAAAAGAAAAGAGCAAACACTTTATTGTAACTTCCAAGGTTTGTTTTCCACAATTTGAACACTAAAGTCCAACTCACAGTTCATTTTAGAGACTATCGTGGGGAAAAGTTCCATATGCAATCTTTTTTCCTGAAAAGAAATAAAACAGCTGAAATATACCTACAGAGGCCAAATTACAGATACACCTGATTCATTCCATCTTAGTAAGTGCGGGGTAGGTGTCAACCACCCTTGAAACTTGGCTCTTTTGAGCACAGGAAATTATCTTTTTTCTAACCTTAGCCCCACTGTTTGTTTCTCGCTGTGTTTTAGTGTTAACGCTAGCTTTTTTTTTTCCCATAATGAGCAAATTACTTTCGGATATTGCATGAAGTAAAAGGAAATACTAGTCAAACCATAAAACCATAATTCAGACCAGCACTCTTATTCTTATACTTCAGCAAGCTTTTATTGGATCTAGTGAAAAGACTAATTGTTTCTTGTATTATCCTGCTTCCAATTTTGTGGAGCATTTCATACTAAGCTGCAGACAAGCTCCTACATAATCTTCGTGCCCCTTTTGCATGCCAAAGCAATTTTCATTAGTGATAAAAAGGAAGAGGGTGAAATTAACTCTAGGGTCTTTGAAAAGTGCTCCCCTGTTGCCACTTCTACCCTTCATAAGCTGCAGAAAGAAGAATAGTGTAAATTTGAGGTGGAAAAAGAAAATATCAGTAAGATAAAAGTTAACAGAACTTTAGGAAAGCTTTTTCTGAATAAAGCATTGTTTGCTTATAGATCTATTTATTTTTAATTTTAAATAAGCTGAAATATAGATATAAGTTATACAGTGACTCGAAAAATTTTTGTAATGTTCTACAGGGAAAAACCAAATCACCTACGTAGGAGTGGTGGTTTTTTTTTTTTTTTTTTTTTTTTTTTTTTGCTTTCTTTCTCTCTCTTTGAGGTTCTCTTTAAGGAGTATCTTTAAAATCAGAAATTGAGTGAATTACAGATATAAATAATCTGTTAATATGATCCCCTTAATGAATGAACTATGTACATGCAGGAGTTCCTTCGAAGTGCAAACTGACTTCTTATTGCATAGTTGATTATTATTACAGAATGATGTCAGGCTCACATATTTAACCGTCTGGTAAGTTATTCTCTTCTCAAACACTGCTGCAAGTTAGGAGCACTGCCCCTAAGTGACAACGGCAGATGTCCATCAGGCTGTTCTAAGAGGATGGCAGAGGCCTCTGCATTTCTACAGCGTGACAGCCTGCTTGTCATTCTCTCTCTCACCATTCCCCTGCATTTACAATTAGATTTTATATGGCTGTTGTAATAATCAAAATACAGTAGATCGTGTTAATCCAATAGTTTCATAAAAACATTAAAAGTCACCAAATTCAAAGCTCATAGTTTGGAGAAGACTTGAAAAAGAGGACAAGCACTGTGGTAGGCTGCTATGACCTTCACATCAATACTTTCCCTTAATTAGTTTATTCTAAACCTAATCTAAAGGTGAACATATTGACTAACATACTCTTATAGGAGCACTACTCAGCCATAAAACAGAATGAATTAATGCTTTTTGCAACAATTTGGATGGAACTAGAGACCATTATCCTAAGTGAAGTATCTAAAGAATTAAAAAACAAACACCACGTGTACTCACTATTAAATTGGAACTAACTGATGAGCACACATATGCACAGAAGGAAGTAAAACTTAATAGAAATCAAGCAGGGGTGAGGGGAGAAGAGGAGATGGGCAAAAACTTACCTAATGCACACTATTTGGGTGATGGCCAGACTTATAGCCCTGACTCAAGCATTACAAAAGTGATCCATATAACCAAAAACATTTGTACCGCTATAATATTTTGAAATAAAAAATGCTCTTGTAAACTATAATACTTACCATTGACTCTGTGCTAGAACAAACCAGCTATTTGTCTACCACTATAGACATACTGTGATAACATAACCAAATACATTTTAGCCTCTTCTAAAATTTGTTTCTAAGATTATTTCCCTGAGAATTTTAACATCACTCTAAGCATCTCTCTCTCTCTCCTATTTTCTCCACAGAGAAAAACAAAAAGAGAGATCAATCATATTCCTCACCACTTAGGGTGTCAAAATACCGTGCATTTTCCTTGAAATAGAGGAGAAATTTTCCATTTGTCATTCTTGCTCTATCTGACCTCATTTTTATTTATATAAATAATGTATAAAATTATTGATAAAATGCAAATAAAATTACAAATTATAATCTCAAAACTAAAAGTTTACCTCAGCTCACTTATCCTTAATCTCATTTCTTATTAAGGTCACCATTTGGTATGTATCTTTTGAGACCACTTTATGTACAAATATATTAATATATATTTTTTGCTTTGTATAAAAACTGAGATTAGAGTGTTTATTATTCTGGAACTTGCATATTTCACCTCTAAGTTCAATCATAGAGAAAAAAATAACTATATTTCAACCTTCTAAGTGAGTTCTTACGTTAAAATTATTCATAATTATATAGGTTACTTGTTAGCCATCCTTTTGTTGGTTTCCCTTAGCAAACTTTTTGCTTATTCTTTAACTGCCTTAGAATGTTGAAGGTGACTATATTCACTACATAGAACCCAATAGTTTTGTTTGAAAAATTTAACAGACATTTGCACAGTAAACAAGCTGGTTTATTTCAGCAAACATATTTCCAAATATGAAAGGAATCCAAGGGAAGGAGAAGAAAGTTCTTACAGTGACACTTTGTCCCAGCAAAGAATCGGGTCGCTCAGGCAGGGGTTGTTGCAAAGGATGGAAAAATAATAGAAAATAGAAATAAAACAATACACAGAGGCAAAAATACAGTTTATAAAGAATAGATTTATGAATATAGAAAAAGCAAGGGTGCTTGGGTGTCCCCAAAATATTCCCATGAATTTTGAGGCCAAGACTGAAGTTTTACATCAGTATTTATAGGTACAGTGATCGATTGCCAGGAGTAAGAGATTCACATAATAACAGGTAGTTCAGTTTAGGTTTAAAGTCTCCCAAAGGCTTCTATAAGTCCCTTAATTAATTCTATCTATGTGAACAAACGGTTACAAAATCTTTTTAGGACAAACTTCTAAGTTTTAAGATAAAACTATAACTTTAGCAGAAAAGTTAAACAGAGACATAGTGGCTCCATATTTTATCTAGTTATTGTGTAATGCAACAGATCTTCAGAAGTCTGAGCAAGAACTGTCCCTTAGGCTAATTGCTCTTAGCCACAGGTGTCTGTCTCTCGGGTGGCACATCTTTTTGATCAGCTGCCTTCCCTTGGCTCCATGCAAACCTGCTTTGTCGTTCAAAGCAGGCGAGAACCACAGGCCTGAGACTGCAGCATCACCTTGGAAAGCAGCTGCTACTGACCATTGAGACGCCCTCCTGAGGTGAGGCAGCTTTTGATATGCGAACTAACAGGTTCGCATATTCCTTCAGGGTAAAGCCTTGCAAAACTCCTGAAATCATTTCTGTCTCTAATATAGTAATATTAATCTAGCTGCCAACAACTTTGTAAATTGGCTACATGCAAACAGACACTCTCACAGAAACACCCTAAGCCAACACACACACAAACACACCATCACACAAACGCACACATAGGTAGGCCATTAATTTATGAAAGTCTACAAATAACAAAAAGTGGAACATTAATTTTTTTTCAAATATCTTTCCTTTGTATTTCTGTTGTAGTTTGCTATTAAAATAGACCAAGCTGAAGATTTTCTCCAGAATACTCATGAATTTGAGAGTGCTGAGTCCTTAAAATCACTTCTTCAGCTTCATGAACATCATACTAAAGGCAAGAAATATGTTATTTCTCATAGAAACTTTTATAGGTTTTAAAAGACGTTAATATGAGAATGCTTATGTATCAATGTGTATTTTTAATTTATTCATGCATACCTCAACTTGTTCCAAGAAAGATTAAATAAAGCTTTCTTTTTGCTTATCTTCTGAAAGAAAGAACTATTTGTAAATGGTTCTAAGGGGACAGCAGAGGAAGCATCCCCCCCAGGAGATTCAGTTATTTAATCTGCTAGTTTTAGTTGCTGAGGACAGCAGCCATTTCCACCTTGTTCGTCCTTTTATCCTCAGCATCTAGCAAGGTGCCCGGCACATCATGGAGCCTCAAGAAATATTTCTTGGTTGAATATATGGTTGAATTCAGTGAATGTTCCTTCTAAGAGTCAAGGAATGAAAGTCATCCTTTAAATAAAAAAGAAATAGTGAGATTTTTCCAAGATAGAAATCTAATAAAATACTACACAAAAAAGGTTTTCAACTCCCTCTGAACAACTATAAAGATAGTCTAATTATTAACCAACAATTTGTATGCCAGACCTTTCCACTAGAATTTGGGGCGGGCCAGAACTGGAGCAGGAAAGGCATTTGTAGGTTTTTTGTAGGCATTTGTAGCAGTGACCTGTCATCTTTTGCTTTAGGAGTAGGTTTGATAAATAGATAGAAACAATCACCTCTTTTCTTCCTAATGTGTTTTCTAATTTTGCTGCCAAATAGAACTGGGTCTGAGTGGAATGACTTTCTGAATTTATCACAGTTCTAATTTGACTTCTAGCTCTGCAGGCCTGTCATGCTGGACAGGACAGAAGGTGTTTTTAAAATCACAAGTAGATTTTTTTTTTTATATCACCCTTCAAAGGACCCTGGATAATAGATCATTATGACTAATTACTTATCACAACTTTTGCAAAACTCAAAGATTAAAGGACTCGATCTTTCCTGTGTAAATTTTTATGAGATCCTACCAAATGCATACATGTAATTTTAACTGATTCTTAGTCTGTAAGACCTGTCACTAAAAAGGATTAGAAGCAGCATCAAAAGATTCTGCATTAAAGCAGTGGCTGCACATTTTTTTGCAGCAGCAGTGATCTAGCTGGGTCCAAAGGGGATGAGCAGAATCACATGAAAGTCCTCCTAGGAGACTGGAAGGCGAATGGAGTCCAGGTAACAGGTGGGTTCTGTGGTCTCAATTCAATCTTCTTCCACCCACCATGATCATCACACAGAAGTTTTACCTGCAGAAACCTGACAGTGACTGATGCTTTTGTTAAAGAGGCTCATTACTGAGGCCATCCAAGGAAAGCATTTTGCAGGGGGATTGGGAGATTGTGGAAGTAGGGACTTTTCCATAAATGTTTGGGGATGGAGCTGGCAGGGGAAGTAACTTTAATGCTGTTTGTGGTTGTTTCTGCTGATATTGGCTCCATCAAAGTCACTAGTATCTGTGACGCAGTGAACCAGTTTAGATGGGGTACATGCTACTTTGTTTGGTGGCCTTAAGCTGCACATCCCTGGCATCCAGCTGATAGCAAAACCAATGTCTTGCTTTTCAGGGGTATAGCCTTTGCGAGTCCACTGGGCCTCCTCTCAATTGGAAGAGATGGATAAAATGCTAGCTGAAGACAGGAAACATAGTTATTTTAGTAATGACAAAATATTCTTCTTTCCTGATGGCATGTTTATCATGACATTTTTGTTCACCTCTATGTGATACTTGAAGCGCAGGGATTGCAGAGGGCTCTCTGGTCAGGAGACCTGGCTCCCAATTCAAATGCCCAATGGTGTTTCATAAAATGTTTCCATGAAACAAAAAAATGGGAGATGATGAAATTTATTAATCAACTAATCCAGCACGATATGATTAAGATGAGCTGATTTGAAATGTATACTCAAGGATGAAACTCTGATTTTTAGTTAAGGACTTCATATCTATTATCTTTATATTTAAGGAAATAAACTGTAAGTACAGCTAGGAGTTCTAATAAGTTTCTGAGATAATAGTCAGTTGAGTAATACAAAAGGTGTGTGTTAGGATAACACAAGCTGGAAAAACTATAACCAAACTCACCCCTAATAGCCACTTTATTTCAATGAGCTTCACCAAAGCTTTTTCCTTATTCAGCAATGCTAAGGCCACATTGCACATAAGAAGCTTAAATTCTGTAACACTGCAGAAGTCAGGACCAGGATGAATGGGTTGAGGTTTCTGCCCTCTGGAATGTTTCAGAATAAGTGGCTTCCCTCCTTGCCACATGATAATCTCTGAAATAGTTGAAGATTAACATATCCTCTTATTTTTTCTCCTTTGGCTTAAACATGCCTAAAGTCCTTTCAAACAAACATGATTTTCAGGCTACTTAACAGCCTACTTGCCTTCAATCCAGCAAGACACAATTAAACATTTTCTGAACCCATACCTGTTGAGAACACCAGGGCCACATGTCAGGGAAGTGCATGGCCCTTGTCCTCGGGAAGCCTGCAGTTTAGTAGGGCACGTACACCCTTGTTGGTGATTTCCTTCTGTCCTTCCTGCGGGTACCTCTGTTATACCACCCCACCCACTGTCTAGTAATAATTAATTTTCTTATTTATTTCCATCCCCACATCGTGAGACTCTGGATCTCCGAAGCTTAGAATAGTGTCCTACTCAAAAGTATGTTTATTGAGTGTTCTTTGTGTGTAAGTCTAAGGTAAGACATGCTAGACGTGCAAAAGTGAGCAATAAAGGTGCTACAGGGACATTAGGAGAAGAAAATGTACTCTAATCCCCGAACAATCACAATTTTACCCTCCAGTTTTCCAATGGCCTTCTTCAAATGAACTTAAGACCTAAGAAACTGCATCATGGAAAGATGTTCATAATATTGTAAATTCTTCAATGCAAGGGGAAAAGAAACACACCCTCTCTGTATATACATAAAAGGAGAATCAGTCATACTTATTACTTCTTTAAGGCTGTATAAATCACCGCTCTTCTGTCTGACGGGCAAGGCCCCCTCTAAGCTGCTGTTACCTCGTTTCTCCAGTTGTTTCTTTCACATCTCCATAAGAACTTGTTCTAGATAGACAGGTCTTCTTCTGCACTCTCCTCCTCACCCCCATCTTGTTCCACACCACGTTCATTGAGGTTTTGTTGGGCCACTATGGGCATTTGCCTTTAAACTTCAGATTTAGTCCAATCTCCTCAGGATATAGAACACTTAACCACCACTGAAAACTGATTGAAACAGTGTCAAAATCCCATGATTTTTCTGTTGCCTACACTGAATCACGCTATCGCTGAACTTTAGCATCCTCTCGTTTGGCAGTCAGTGCTATATTGCAAATGATAGGCCATGATGTGTGACCAGTTGTTTCTTTGAAGTATTGTAGGCAGTTTATGTTTACACATTTAAATTCCTTGCAGTACAGCTTTTTATGTATTAACATAAAATCCACATATATTTCAAATTATTAAGAGTCCAAATATTACTTTATAAAAGCTTGCTGATCTCATCATTCCTTTTTCTGTGTAATTTTCTTCTAGAACTCTTAGAACGATCTCTAGCCCTTTTAAACAAAAGTCAACAACTCATGGACTTCATAGAAAAATTCAAGTGTGATG
Organism: Eulemur rufifrons; assembly: GCF_041146395.1. NCBI lineage: Eukaryota > Metazoa > Chordata > Mammalia > Primates > Lemuridae > Eulemur > Eulemur rufifrons. The sequence goes on from NC_090983.1 coordinate 49,001,852, forward strand.
GACCTAACGTCAATCCCGAGTTGATTCAGGGAGCTCACAGCAGCTGTCTGAAGATCGACAGCCTTCTTGAACTTCTGCAGGACAGGAGAAGGCAACTAGACAAGTACCTGAAGCAACAGTGGCAAGAACTGGGTCAGGTTCTGCAGATATGCCAGTGGGACCAACAGGAAAACCAGGTAACCCAAAGGGTCATTGGGTGGCGTCCTGGCCTCAGATCATTGGTTACTATGTAGATTAGTGATGCCATGGCACAGTTTCTCAGCCTTCATGGTCAAATCCTTTGGTCCTGGCTCCAAAAGCCTTTCATCCAAACTACCATGTTGTTTTCCCAAGTAAGTAATATTAAAAAAGATTTTTATTTTCTTTCATTATAATATTGATTTTATAAATGGCAGAACACCCATGGGTGGTTTTGAAAATGACTTTGCTCTATTGTTGGATTCTCATTTCCTTCCAGGTCACTACTTTTAGACACGTTTCTTTAAAATTCTGAAATGTTAATTGCAGTTTTCTTGGAATTTGGATAGGCATTATGGTGCTGAAAACTTTTACTAGATCGTTACTAACATCAGTAAAAAAAAAAGCCTGTCAGCCCAAAATGGAGACAGTGTTCTTAGAACAGTGATCTGGTGCCAATGAAGAACTATGACCTTGGCCTATGGCTGAACGCTGAGTGGTCAGAGGGCTTTGGGGTTAATGGGTTTGCAGGCTCATTAGAGCTCATTACTTAGACAATAGGCACAGCTCTGATCAGTTGTTAGTATGCTGGCCATGCATTCCTTCCATTTTGGTCATTTGTGGGTAAGAGCAGACAGAACTCTCTTTACAAAACCCCAACTTAAATAGATGGGATATTTATTGCAACATTTCCAATTGCCACAATCCCATGCTTGAATCTATACAGATTAAGCAGAAGAAATTTTTAGGGAGAGGTGATGAGGAGAGAGGTCTCCTGGTGTTGTACCTCTATGGGTTTGGATACATGTATAATGACATGTATCCATCATTATGGAATCATACAGATTGTTTTCATTGTCCTGAAAACCCTCTGTGCTCTGCCTATTGATTGCTTCCTCCCCCAACCCCTGGAAACCACTGGAATTTTCACTATCTCCATAGTTTTCCCTTTTGCACAATGCCATATAGTCAGAATCATGCAGTAGGTAGCCTTTTCAGATTGGCATTTCTCACTTAGTAATATGCATTGAAGTTTCCTCCATGTTGTTTCATGGCTTGATGGCTCATTTCTGTTTAGTGCTGAATAATATGTACCACAGGTTATTCATGCATTCACCTACTGAAAGACATCTTGATTGCTTCCAAATTTTGACAATTATGAATAAAGCAGTTATAAACATCCATGTGCAGCTTTTTGTGTAGACATAAGTTTTCAATTCATTTGGGCAAATACTAGGGAGCATGGTTGCTGGATTGCATGGTAAGAATATGTTTAGTTTTATAAAGAAACTGCTAAACTGTCTTTGGAAGTGGCTGTAACATTTTATATTCACACCAGCAAAGAATGAGATTTCCTGTTGCTCCACATCTTTGTCAGCATTTGGTGTTGTCAGTGTTCTGGATTTTGGCCACTTTAATAGGTGTATAGCAGTATCTCATTGCTGCATTGATGGGCCTCATCTTTAAACTGGAAATAATACTTGACTCACAGAGTTATTCCAAGGATTAAATGAAATATGTGTAAAATATGTAGGCACAATGCCTAGTATTTTAAAAGGTGCTTAATAAATGTTAGTTTCTTTACCTTCCCTCTCTTTAGTTAATTCTCACAATTTATGAATTCTTTCTCATCCAGCCCAGATTCTTTCCCCTGGGTTTAGCCTTACTGTTTTATACATGCTGAGGTCTCTTAATGCTATTTAGTTATAAGAGGCTGTCATAGGCACAGTAAGGCTTTAAGATGCACATGTGTGGTTAAGAGAATTAGCCTTTCATTTAGACTCCATTCCTAACAGTCCTTGATCCAAACTTAATTTAGTTATAATAAGAAGAATAAATATTATTTTAAATATAATCAGTGAATAAGTAAGATAATATTTCTTTAAATATAAAATTTAGGTTCTTAATCTTAAAACACCCAGGTTACGTTTTCTCTTGCTTGCAGCAGTGACAGTGGCTGGAATAATTGATACAGGTAACTGTTGTCTCTTCGTGCTTGTAAGGGCACAGATTTTGGGGCCAGGCTGTTGGCCAGGTTCAAATCCTGACTCTACCACTTACCCACTGAGTAACTGAGAAATTATTTAACCTTCCTGAGATTCAGTTTTCTGTAAAATGTGGATACTAATAATATCTACCTCAAAGTGTTGATGATCAAAAGAGTTGTTATATGTCAAGTGCTTGGAACAGTTCCTGGAACAGAGTAACTTGCTATCTTTGTATTAGTAATTGTTATCATCACCTCTGAAAAGGACAGTGAAGGCTCAACATATTACACTCTCCCACTCCTAGCCCCTCCACCATCATGCTCAAGTAAAGACTGGTCTTGGATCAAAGGCCAATTTCATTATTGATATTGAGTTCACAGGGTGTGATCAAATAAAAGTCACTTTTATAATCTTAACAGCCATCCTTGTTCAATGGGCACTGAGTTAATAATTTAAAACAAAAAGTAGTATTTTTTCCTGCTTGTGACTTTATAATGCTCATTTGTTAGAAATGTAGAGACCACTGTCCATGCAGATGATTGGTATTAGCATTCTGGCACACTGCCACCTTCTAGACTTACACAAGCATGAGACACAGGCATACCCACATTTACTAAAGAAAAAACTAAACAAACAAACAAAAACTAATGGAATGAACCTATATTTCCTGTATTATAACCTGGTATTTATTAAATTGAGAAAATCACAGACATATTCTTGTGTCAAAAGGAGAATCAGTAATTAATGGGTATAATATAGTATTCTGCTATTTGAAAATAACACAATTTAAACAGTATCTTCATGAGGAATTAGAATCCCTTCAATTTCTTAATATTATAAACAATAATTAATGCTTACTGTATTGATAATTATGTGAACAAGGAAATATTTTAAAATCCAGGTAGGCATAAACATAAATTATCTTACCGGAGTTCTTAAGTTTTTCTGAATGTTCTATTCTAAAGTTTTGTTGATGTTACGATGGTGAAGAAGGGATGTCACACTGAGTGTGACTCAGTAATTTGGGTTTTATGATGATCATGTAACTGGATGATCTACCTGACAATCCTAGAACATTGTGGAATGACGTTCTATTGGAGGGCAAAGATTTTTTGTCAGTTCTGTACTTACTTGAAGGAAACGTAGGAGCTGCCAAACTTTACTTAATAAAATATCAGCTTTGTCAATCATGTTAAGCACTTAAGAAAAAAGGAAATTAAGTGGAGAATTAGAACAAAGATTACTGATGAATAATAATGTGGATGTCTGAATATGTGATGTGTCTTCTCTCATAAGGGTCACTTAAAAGATACATTTAGTGCTTCTCTATTTCTAAGTGCTTATGGCCTGATGCTTTTGAACTATAATAGTTCAGCTAATTCTCCTTTGGAAAGGAAATCAAGTGACCAGCATGATGGCAACTTGATTCCCATCAAATGCAGAAAAAGAATAAATAAAAGCCACATACTTTTCTATCTCAATTGGGATGCGATAGTCTCATAAACATAATCATAGCATGTTCTTTCTTTATCATTGTTTTTCAGATGTAAAAATGTGCACTTGTTTTACATTTAAAGATGAGCAGCTGACCTTTCTTTTCAGCTCTAGCAGCATCTTATTTTGCAGATAATCTGCTTCATTAATGAAAATCAGAAGCAGCTTGGAGTATTTCGTGCATAATTAATTATCTTGGCAACAAGATTTATGAATGTAATTTTTCTCAATTGCTCCAATCAGGCATAAGTGAGACAAACAAATATATTAAAACTAAGTTATTCATGGTTTCTTTATATAAGACAGTGTCAAGGATGTCTAGGAGAATTAAGATACGAGGGCGGACAATCTCTTTTTACTACCCAGATCACATATAAGATACACATCTTTGGGGTGGAGGGGAGGATAATAGAATTCACATTTGGAAGGTTTTGTGGTTTTGTAATTTGGGTACAATGTATATCATAATCACTCAGTATATTCCTTGGCAATAGACAATTAAAATGATATCAGAGATGACATATATAAGCACAGCCTCTGGGCACCAGTCTCATGCTTGGTAGTCATCTATAAAACTGTATGTGTGTAAACAGATACATTCATGTATATTTTTTTGTATATAACACCACCTTCTAACTAGGATTTAGAGCTTGGATGTTTGATCCACTTAAATTAATATGAGATAACATACAAAGTGGTAAAGGTTCAGAAAAAAAAATCTTTCTTTGAATGTAGCTTTCAAACATTGGCTGGGATAAGACCAAAATAGGGGGTGAATTATTGTGGTGATACTGGTATCCAATAGTTTGGTCCAGTAACAAATATAAATGACATCTACTGACCCATAGGTTAAAATTTATTACAGAATTTCATTTTAGCACACAGGCTCTAGGCTATCTCTAGAATTCTCTTTAAGGCATGCCAGCAGTAAATGCAAAGTGTTTTAAAGTGTTTGTAGAAGCAGCATGTGATTTTGAAAGTAACAGAAACCTCTCCTAATTGGAATACATGCTGATCATTATTGCTTTCAATGCCATTGTAGGCCAATGGTAGCAACAGGACTCTGGTGCAGATGGCATGGGTATCAATTTATTAGCTGTGTGACTTTGGGTCAGTTACTTAGCCTTGGTGCCTCATTTTCCCTTTTTGTAAAATGAGGATAATAATATTTGCCTATACATTTGTTATCAAAATAAACAAGATTATATATTTTAAAATGCTTAGAGCACAGCTTGGCTCCAATAATGTTCAAATAAATGTTCACCACATATTTTGGTGGTCACTTTCTAAGCTTTACTGAATAATCACTGGCATACAAAATCTTACATATTGGTCGGATCCCACACCAATCCTTTAAACCACTAAATAATCTTAGCTTTCTAAAGTGTTGTGAGGGAGAATAAATGTCATTTCATGGCTTAGTATCCAGCTTCCCTTATTCAAAAGGTCAGCTTTATCTGCAAGATCAAGTTAAAAATCAATTTTCCCCTCCTCTATCCTTTAACTATTTCTTTAGCTCATTTATACTTGTTATAGTTGATCACATTTTAATTGAATTTGGTTTGACACTTCTGTATACTGTTCAATTGAACTGATGATTTAACAGTGTTTTGATTACTTAAGCCCCCAAATCAGTTGGTAAGAGGGATGTGGGACACATTCTGTGAGCAAATTCATTCTCAGAAGCAGTGCGTGTGTGTGTGTGTGTGTGTGTGTGTGCATGCGTACATGCGCTTGCTCCCTGAGAAGGGTCTGCATTGCTCCTAACACTCACACTCATTGTGTGACAAATTAGCTGTTGCTGCCTGAGGTATCTACTGAGTCCTGGGGCTGCCTGTATATATCCTTCCACCTCTCTGAGCTCTTTTTCTTCTTCCCTGCCCCTGGTGTTCGAGATTGTTGGATTTCCTTTTCTCCTCAGCACTGCTACCATCCCAAGCTGGCCAGGAGTGGCACTCATTCTCTTCTTCCCTCATTCTCATGGTCCCCAAAGACTAGCCAAAAGGCCCAATTAATTTTAATGCATTTTATAGGGAGACTCATAAGCAAGCAAACTAAATGGCATAATTTAAAAGAATTGAAACATCCTTTAAAATTTAGCAGTCATTTATCCAGTCAATATGATAGTTTCTGATTTATTTTGTCCAACAATCAGGGTTGCACATTGCCAAGACACGGGGTGGAGCTCTGTTTCCTTTCTTGAAAAAATGACTTCCTCCCACTGCTGGGGGAGTTGCCCCCAATGAGTCAGAGGTAATGCTGAAAATAAAATTTAGGTCTGGAGACTTCCACTGTACTGATTTTATCCATTAGACTATACAACTTTCCGCCATTAAGTAGTTGGAAGTAAAGAGTCTTCCTAAACACAAATGAGAGTTGACAGCAATGTTGGAAATGGAAGTCCCTATACTATTTTTCTTGAAATGTAGATGTGAGAAGAGAAAGTGTGTGTTAACATAACTCACAAAAATTAAACACATAAAATTATAATACTACACAGGGAGAAAGATTATATGTGAAGTTGTTTATAAAGTAACAAATTTTGCCTTATCACAATGTATGTTAGCTTTCCTACTGCCCCCCTGACAGAGAATCCTGGGATTCGAAAATTTGTGGAGGAGACACTAATACCTTCCAGTTGACTCCAGTAATTCACAAAGGGCTCCCAAATAATACGAAAGAAAACTGTGAACATTGTCTTCCTAGAATCTCTGAGACTAAGTCCAAATAATAACAGGCCAATAACTAGATCAGTTCCAGAATACATTTAAAAATAGAAACTCAATCCATGTGTTTGGTAGTAATTATTCTTTCTTCCTCTACTCAAGTCCTCAGGTATTAATACAAACATCAGCAACATGGCTTTAGAGTGTTTTCTGATATACATTATCACCTAATGGATACAATGGATATCTGAAGTCTGACTATTGCTTAGTTGAGTACGGAGCACATTTGACTAGATTGCCTGATACAAAATAGAGACAACCGGTTTCCCTACTGTATAAAAGAAAACAAAAACCTTGCAAAAGCATGCCTTCAATATCAAAGTAGACAATAGAACTGTCACCTGTGGCCGTCAACTGTAATTGGAAACATTTCTGTATATGTGTGCATTTCGGTAATTGGAAGAGAGTCTGTCAAAAAGTCTTGGGTTAAAGAAGATAAATAACTGATGTCTTTTTTCCTCCTTTATCAGTTTTTTGTCTCTAATAGTAACTAGTTGTTCAGCAAGAGCTATTGTGCACCTGGAAAAGAAAATGAAAGTAATTTGTTATGATTTTCATCTACCCTTAAGCATTTCTGTTAAGGTGGTTTGAATTGCTTATTACTAGCTTGCCTTCTACAGCATATCTTTAAATAAAGTTGAAAAAAACAAGATCCAATCTCAGATTGTAGAACAAATTGTAGAAAAAGAAACTACAGTGATTTATGGCATTCTGATGCATGGCTTCGGGCTGGGGCAGCAGTTCACCTTCTTGCTACCTGACTTATTTGTCCTTGACCATCACAGAACATTTTCTACTGCTTGTGTTCCCCATCTCTCAGTCCTGTCTTTGTCACATATTGTTTGGGAACAGGAATTCTCAGTCTGTGCCTATTGTCACCTCTGTCCCCAGCTGGCCGCCTCCTCTTGGGCCCCTCCCACACATCCGTTGTCCTCTCTAATATTGTCCTCTCCAATATTTCCATTGTCTCAGCCACTGTGTGATTGTACACAGCACCTATTTCCATGTTAGGATTAGGTTCTATAACCACAGCCCTGCGTTTTGGTCTTCATTTTGAAAACGTTCATAATCATAGCCTAATATGGCCACTTCTCTTCTCCAGAATCCTTTGTTTCTGCAGATGGATATGATGAGAAATAAAAATACTGGATAGAAAAGCATGAATTCTGATGGTGGCATTTCTCGCCCCACCTGTGGGGCTTTCCACGCATTGGTTGTGTGAACTTAAGACAGGATGTCCAACAAGCAAAAACTAGTTTTTCCTTGTCCAAGACGAAATACTTTCAATAGTTCTCTCTTCCAACCTTCCCATTTTCTGGTACATTCCTGTATCACCTCTCTTCCCTGCATCTTCAGTTCCCTATGTCTGCCAAAAAAAATGCTTAAGTCTTATCTAATCAAAGAGGAAAAAAAGGTGGGGAGAAGCCCCTTTGTTACCTCTGCCTTCCCTGAAGCCATCATCATTTACTCAGCCAATAAATTAAGCCAATACACTTCTCCAAAGTGTCATTAGTTCCATTTCCTCACCCCCTACTCAGTGACCCATAAATACCTCCTAACTGGTATCTCATTCTACTGGTCTCCTGACTCCACTATTTTAAACTGCCATTAGTTAAAACTCAGCCCCGAAATCTACATTTAACAAATAAAAATACTCTGAATATCCTTGAATTGCAGAACTACACAGTAATAACATAATGCAACTCACATATGTGATTTTGAATTTTCCAGTAGCCACATTAAAAAAGTAAAAAAGAAATATTTAAAAAGTAAAAAAACACTTAAAAGTGAAAAGCAATAATATTTTTATTTAACCCAACACATCTAAAATATTATTTTAATAGGTAATCAATACTAACATTCTTAATGAGATATTTACATTATTTTTATACCAAGTCAGTGAAATCTACACTGTATTTTACACGTAGAGCATGTCTCAGTTTGCACTAGCCACATTCCAAGTACTAGAAAGCCGTGTGTAGTTAGTGGCTACCACATAGAACAGAGCAGGTCTGCACCATTTTCGGTGCAAGTTTTCCTGTCATTCCTTTTTAACTTTCAAGGCAGCTCTTAGTGTTCACTGAACATCCCTGATTACTCCTTCTTTGCTGAGTTTCCTTTCCTTCTAACTTGTCACACTATGAAAAGTGCTACTTCCCGCCCTCCCCCTCCCCCAGCAAAAAGGTCTGCCTCACTCCTTCTGTGCCTTAATTCTACCTCCTCTGGGCACCGAGTACCTAGCATGTCATGCCAAATCCGTGGTATGACCATGGACACGTTGCTTAGGTCAGGCTGAAAGGTAGAAACTGGGAAGAGAGAGCAAAAGTCTTCTAATTTTCCCCTTTAATCCGCCTCGTTGCCCAGAACCAATTTCCAGTGCATACTTTGAATGCTTTTTGTTCTTCCTTCCTTTCCTCATCCCCTCAACCTGTGGCTCATGTCTTCATACTTTTGCAGGGACCACATTCTATAGAAATGTCTTGATGCATCATTTACTGTACTTATCACTCAGGCTTTTGGGCAGCAGCTGATATAATTTAAAAGCTTATAAAAAGTGCACTTGGAATATCTGTGCAGCTGTCTACAGTGGCTACTCAAAGGACACAATGACTGATTTACTGGGTGGCAGAACATTATGGCTGACATGCTCTTGGTTATTTAGGGTGTCTTATTTTAGCATCAGAAGGACTCAGGGGCTATTTTGTGTACACCCCACAGCACACATGGCAAATGTGATCTAAGAGGCTGCTCATGTGTGTGAATACCTTGTAATAAGATACAACACACTCATGATGATCTACTTACTTCTGAATTTTGTGCCAACTTGTTTTTATATTTCTTTTCAGAGTGCATCTGGTAGTAAGAATGTGTAGCTGTAGAAAGATAGCATGCTTTAACAGGCAGGTATGCGAACAAGATATATTGAACATTACCATAGTTCCCTAACTACATTCTCTTAAAGGGAATAGTACTGCCTTACAGGAATAGTATCCTTTAGGAGTTGAGCTGGTACTTGCCAAATCTAGGGATGAGGTCAGTAGATACTGTTTAAAAATCAAAACAACTCACTCTTTCCTGACTTTCATCACTGCTGGCATGTGTTAGATGACAAGTCTGTGACTCACAAAGTTTAATAGGATTATCTGAGGGTTCAAGCTTCTCACCTGTTTTTAAAGATTAGTGAACACCTGTTTGTACCCATTTTTCATCCTCTCAGATTCTATATTAACTGTCCCCATTAAAGCATTCTTGAAATTTCTAGGTCCCTCCCACTTTAGCTAAGAATAAGTAAAACTCATTCCCACTACTTAATAAAATAAATATCTCTGAAGGTTAATTATATTCATGATACACTTTACTTTGAGGAAACCCTCACATCATTCCTCTAGTTGAGTTTTTATAGGGCTGACTGCATTTTTGTGAAAAATCATTTTGTTTTATAAAATAAAATAATGAATAAATTTTATAGCTCTTGATAAAATATTCTCTATGTGTTCTAATGTGCACATTGTACATATCCTCTAGTTCTAAGTGGGATACCAGAAAAACAGACTGTCTTCAAGTAATTGTAAATACATCAGCATAACACTTTAAATATGGGGACTGGCTAGATAATGTGTATATTATGCATAGATTACCAAATATTCTGAAGAAAATGAGGTGTACTTCACATGAAAACTGCCATAGGGTCACCAATATTCTTTTCTTTGCACCCACAATGGGCTAAAATGCTGGTTAACAAAGATTTCCAATCAGCAGAGAGCTGGGGAAATTGTCCCGCCCCCTATATTACTGCCTATTCCATGCTAGAAAATGCTGAAAGTTGGTGCAGACCTTTTGATCTCATAGTCAGCTTTGTGATAGTGGGTCTATAATGGTCTTGGGGTGTCTGATTCTAGGTGAGCCTCTAACTCTGACATATGTATGTGGTGTGTGCACATTTATTGCGGGAAACTACAGAACTAACCTAGCTTTCTCCTTGGCCATCTTGAGGCTGTTGCAGGCAAGACAACCTGGCTAGAGAAAAACATAGTATCAGGCTTGGGATATGGCCCATTATTTTGAATGGCTGCCAGTATTCATCTTTCAGGCTTGATGTCATTCTCTTTAATACTGTGAGACTTTAGGTTATTCAAGAGAGGTAGCAGGGAATAGAGGAAAGAGCATGGACTTTGAGATCTTGTAGACTCGTGGACAATTCCTGTCTCAGCTACTTACTACACAGCCCTGGATAAGCTGCTTAACCTCTCAAAAACTCAGTTACCTCTTCTCAGCAATGATGATATCATACCTACTATAAAATTGTGAAATAGAGATGTGGCCTCCAAATCAACTAGCCAACTGTCTAGCTTGTAGCAGTCTCTTAAGAATCAGTGGCTATGGTGAGATCATATGGGTAACTCTGCACAGGATCTGAGAGTAAAAATCCAAGTCTCCTTTAATTGGGATAAGGAATCTGCATCCAGGGGTCCCAGGTCAAGTTATGGCATCATTTTAAAATGCATGAGTTTCTTTCAAGTTCCCTGCTATTTGTTGTTTTAGCACTGGGTATGGCGTGTACTGTAAACCAAGTCTACACGAATGTCAGTCACACCCTTAGCCACTTGTAATGTCAATGGAATTTTAATAACCCTTCTACATTTTCTGGATATAGATTTCCAGCAATTGTAGCAAACTAAATATTTTTGTTGTCTTTTTCATAGCAGAAAATATAATTCTACATATGCTGTTTAATATCTTTGTATGGGTTTATGTAACTATACTCAGATTCATATTTGTATTCAGGAAAGAATTCGTATTTTAAAAGAATGCATGATTTATGGACTGTATGGGAATCTATTTTGGTTCTTTGCTAGGAGGTTTTGAATTCTTCACGCCATGTAATCTGCTGAACTGATAAGTCATTTTCATGCTTTTCTGGAATTATTTTGTGTTTTTCTCTTAAGCATGAAAAGGTTGAAATGAAGAAAAATAAAAAACTTGATCATTTTAATATAGTTTATATAAAGAGAAATTCGTTTTTAGTTTTGAAAGGTTGAGAAATTATTTCTGAATTTTTATTCACTTCTTTTGATTATTTGAATTTTGATCTTTCTTTATTACTTCTTACCTAGGTTACTTGCTGGTTTCAGAAAACCATCAGAGATTTACAGGAGCAAAGTCTAGGTTCATCTCTTTCAGACAACGAGGAGCTAATTCGTAAGCATGAGGAACTGATAATAAAAGCAAAGGTAAGAGACATTAGACACATTAAGATGTAACTGAAAAATGCATGAACTTTTCTTGAATATGCTTCTGTGGGTAATTTAGAGGAGAACTAAAAAACACTTTTTGAATAATCTACTATTTACATAATAAAGATCCTGATAACGTTAGCAAATACCACCGTGCATTGATTAAGCTTCTAGAATAATAATAAACAAAACAATGGCTTCTACATCAATAATTATATATTTTTGAGTAGTTACTATGTACTGGGCACTGTACTAAGGTATGTGAGAGGCATTATCTAGATTATCACAAACCCTTAAAGGGTAGATATTATTTTCCCCATTTTGTGGATCAATCACAGAGGCTTAGAGATTCAAAGTAACTTGATCAATGTAATAGGTCTTATTAGTGGCAGAGTTGAAATTCATTTCTAGGTTTTGTCTAATTCCAGGGCTGAAGCTCTTAAACATTACACTTTATTAGCTTTCTAAAAAAAATTATTTGTACACTGAGGGCTTGCTACACTATCACTTTTATGATTTCCAGGTATAGTTTGATTGCTCTTCCCATTTACGTTTCCCTAGTTCCTTAACTTGCTTCAAATATCTCAGTTTTGCAATAAGTAACAGCTACCAGCCAGGCAACCCCTTGTAGGTGTGTGGAACGTGCAAAAATGGAACCATGGAGTGCTAAAAGCAAAATGAGCAAAGCAGCCATGTGTCAGTTTCCCCTTTCCCTGTTGTGTCTCGTTATTTGGAGATCTATGCATTTATACTTGTGGGGGGGTGGGGCAGTCTATAAATACTTTCCAAAAGTTTTTCAGGTGCTCCATACTGATCTGCAAGAAAACAAATGTCTGTCATAGTAGATTGAGTAGAAAAAGTGAATAACTACTATAAGATTTAGAAAAATTTATATTGTTAATATCTTGGGTGGTTGATATTTGTAGGTAGAGCTAAGTTATAAAGCTCTGGAAAACAATGGGCCAATGCTACTAGACAATGATTGAAAATAGGTAAGACAGTACAGTACGCACATATCTGAAAGGACAGGAGTTAGCGGGTAGGGGTGAAGGAAGTAGATTGCATTTGTTTAGACTTAAATCTCTTCATCGGGGTCATAACACTGTTTTGTTTTAGTTTAGTTTCTTGCTTCTGTTTGAACACTGTGGTGTATTGTAGGTATTCTAAGTGTTTGGTGTGAATATTTGCTTGATAAAAGGTACAGTTACAGAAGACTGTTGACTGATAATGACTGATCATTTTTCAAGTTCTTTAAAATTTTTCAGCATTTGGTTTATATGTTTAGGAAGTTAAAAGCTATTAACATTCCCTACAAGAGTGGTACATCTGTTACAATTGATGGACCTATACTGACACATCATTATCACCCAAAGTCCATAGTTTACATGAGGGTTCACTCTTCGTATTGTACGTTCTGTGGGTTTGGATAAATGTATAATGACATGCATCCATCATCATAGAATCATAAGACTATTTTCATGGCCCTGAGAACCCTCTATGCTCTGCCTACTCATTGCTCCTTCCCCAACCCCTGGCAACCACTGATCTTTTCACTGTCTCCATTTTTTGCCTTTTCCACAATGTCATATAGTTAGAATCATACAGTATGGAACCTTTTCAGATTGGCATTTTTCACTTCATAATATGCATTTAAGTTTCCTCTGTGTCTTTTCATGGCTTGATCGTTCATTTCTGTTTAGATATAAGTAATATTTCATTGTCTGGATGTACCACAGTTTATTTATACATTCACCTACTGAATGTTGGTTGCTTCCAAATTTTGACAATTATGAATAAAGTTGTTATAAATATTCATGTGCAAGTTTCTATGTGGGCATAAGTTTTCAGTTCATTTGGGTAAATATCAAGGAGCATGATTGCTGGATTGTATGGTAAGGGGATATTTAGTTTTGTTAGAAATCACAAATTGTCTTCCAAAGTGGCTCTACCATTTTGTATCTCCACTAGCAATGAATGGGATTTCCTGTTGTTCCAAATTATTGCCTGCATTTGGTTTTGTCAGTGTTCTGGATTTTGGTCATTCTAATAGTTGTGTGGTGGCATCTTGTTGTTAATATTTGTATTTCCCTAATTATATATGATGTGGAACATCTTTTACATGCTTATTTGCCTAAATAGCTTCTTTGGTGACATGTCTGTTAGTCTTTGGCTCATTTTTTAATCAGGTTGTTTGTTTTCTTATTGTTGAGTAGAAATAAATTTTTAATAACATATTTTATTATATAAAGTGCATGATAGAAAATTTCAAAACCATAAGGAAAATATTTGCCAATCCTTCAACCCAAAGATAATCATTATTAATATTTTGCACATTCCCTTTCAGTCTTTTCACATACACCCTAGAAACACACAGCATTAGAGTCATGATTTTTTCTCCATTTAAAAGTTTATCATAAGTATTTCCTAATGTAACTTGATATCCTTTAGCTGAAAAATATTCTATTATATGGATGAAATCAAATTATGGTATTACTTATTTTATTATTTAAGCAATATGAATATCCAAGCAAAGATTGTAAAAAGGGTTCTAATTCCTGATAAACATCATTATATTCCAGACAAGTCTAATGTCTTTATGTATATATGATTCATATATTAAATTTTTGGCCTGTCCAGTGCATTAATGTTCTGGGAGCAACGCAATACCTGGAAGTTAACTGTAATACTATAATGGGTTGTGCTTACATGGAGGAGAATAGGATAGGATCCCTATGTCACTCACTATGTAAACCTGGGTACACTTGATCTCTCTGAGCCTCACTTTCCTCACCTGTAAGGAGAAGCCTTGAAAATTCAATTGGAATATATTTGTGAAAGCACCACATTTTGGTAGTGCCTCCCAAAATGTTTTCTTTCCCATCCATGGTGTAAACTTCCAAATAGTTTTCATCAGTGGTTTTTCAACAATCTCATTTCTTCTTAGAGAAGAAATCCAATTTTATGTCCTTAAATGGTAAGCAGCATATTACATTTTAGACTTTTGTTTGGGTGTGGGTATGAGGAGAGGAATGGGGAATGTTCCTTTCAAAGAAGATTTAACACAGAAACAAGGCATCAAGCTGGGTACTCATTAGTGGAACTCAAATAAATAATCTGGTAACACAGAGAAAGCAGGTGTTTCAGCTACCCACAGTTAAATTGAACAGCAGGGAGCTGGTGTGTATGGCTTGTTAGTCTATTCAGTAAGTTCTTTCTAAATAAACTTTGAAAATGTCTCTATCATTTCTTACTGGAATAAGTACAAAACTTTCAAAACTCTTACTACATGTGATACTTGATTCAGAATGTGTTGAAATGATTGAACTAAAAGTTTTTTTTAATACAACCTTTGACTATGAGTAATTGTTTAAAATTATACTTTATTGAATATGAAAAATTATTTTTATTTTATATATGTAACAGATAAAGAAATAGCAGACATATATGATTATAAATCATCCTTTGGTTAAGAACTTTAAATACTCTGAAATTGTATTATACATAAACTTGATGCCGCAAGGCTTCAATTCAAACTTTGAAGCTCAGAATTTGTTGTAGGATATATTAAAACAATATGTAAACAAATACTTGCTTATTAACTCCTCTGAGGAGGCATAATCATTAATTTTCTTACACATCAGAAATAATGTTTATAGAAGAACTGCCTTCAGGAACCAACCTGTGCTTCTATAGCTTCAACCTTTGATTCAGTTCTGGTCCTTTGTAGTTGATGCTATAGGGGAGTGTTTGGATTAGGGCTTCTCAACTCAGGCTTCACATTAGAGTCACCTGAGAGGCATTGAAAAAATACTGGTCTAGATCTCATTCCCAGATGTTCTATGTTAGTCCTTTGTGGGCATCAGGCTTTTAAAAAAAAATTATTGTCAATCCTGAACTAGGAAGAAATAGAACTCCTCATCAGACCAATAACAAGCAGCGATAGTAAATCAATAATAAAAAAATCTCCCAACAAAAAAAAGCCCAAGGCTAGATGGATTCACAACTGAATTCTACCAAACATACAAAGAAGAACTAATATCAATTTTCCCAAAACTGTTCAGAAAAACTGAGGAGGAAGAAATTCTCCCTAACTCATTCTACAAGGCCGGTATCACCCTTATGTCCAAACTAAACAAGGACACAACAAAAAAAGAAAACTACAGACCAATATCCCTAATGAACATAGATGTAAAAATCCTCAACAAAATACTAGAAAAATCATATCCAATAGTACATCAAAAGGATAAGTCACCATGATCAAGTGGGTTTTATACCAGGGATGCAAGAATGGTTCAACATATGCAAATCAATAAATGTAATACATCGCAAAACAGAATTAAGAACAAAAACTATATGATCGTGTTAATAGACACAGAAAAAGCATTCAGCAAAATTCAGTATCCCTTCATGATAAAAATCCTCAACAAACAAGGCATAGAAGGAATATACCTTAAAACGATAAAGGCTGTATACAACAAACCTACAGCCAAACATCATACTTTATGGGGAAAAGTTGAAAGCATTCCCCCCTAAGAACTGGAATGGGACAAGGATCCCCACTTTCACCACTCTTATTTAATGTAGTATTGGAAGTCCTTGCCAGAGCAATCAGGCAAGAGAAAAAAATAAAAGGGATCTAAATTGGAAAAGAGGAAGTCAAATTATCCCTGTTCACTGATGACATAACCTTATATCTAGAAAACTCTAAAGACTCCACTAAAAAACTCTTAGATTTGATAAATGAACTTAGTAAAGTTTCAGGATATAAAATCAATATACAGAAATCAGTAGCATTTCTATACACCAAAAATGATCTGTCTGAGAACTAAATCAAGAAGGCAGTCCCATTTAAAATAGCTATAAAAAATATAAAATACATAGGAATATATTTATCCAAGGAGGTTAAAGATCTCTATAAGGAAAAAATTGAAGATGACACAAACAAATGAAAAGACATCGCATGCTCATGAATCTGAAGAATTAATATTGTTAAAATGACCATAATACCCAAAGCAATCTATAGGTTCAATGAGATCCCTATCAAAATACAAACATCATTTGTTGCAGAATTAGAAAAAAACAACTCTAAAGTTTGTATGGAACCAAAAAAGAGCCTGAATAGCCAGAGCAATCTTGAGGAAAAAAAAAACAAAAAAAGCTGGAGGCTTATACTACGAGGCTAAGTAACCAAAATATCATGATACTTGCATAAAAATAGACAGATCAATTGAAAAGAATAGAGAACTTAGAAATAAAGCTACATACTTACAGCCAAATGATCTTTGACAAAGTAAAAAAAAAAGCATACATTGAGGAAAGGACACCCTTTTTAAAAATGGTGCCGAGAACATTGGATTGCCATATGCAGAAAAATGAAACTGGATCCCCATCTCTCACCATATAGCAAAATCAGCTTAAGATGGATTAAAGATTTGAATGTAAGACCTCATATATAAAAATACTGTAAGAAAACCTACGAAAAACACTTCTGCACATTTGTCTAGGCAAAGAATTCATGACTAAGACCTCAAAACAGTAGCAACAGAAACAAAAATAGACAAATGGGACTTAATTAAACTACAAAGCTTGTTATACACAATAAAGAAATAATCAACAGAGTGAGCAGACAACCTGTGGAATGGCAGAAAATATATTAAAACCATATATTAGACAGGGGACTAATATTCATAATTTATAAGGAATTCAAACAATGCAAAAAAAAAATCCCCAAATAACCCCATTAAAAAGTGGGATAAGGCCATGAATAGATATTTTTCAAAGGAAGATAAACAAATGGCCAACAAGCATATGAAAAAAAAATGTCCAACATCACTAATCATCAGAGAAATGCAAATTCAAAAAACAATGAGATACTGCCTTACACCAATCAGAATGGATATTATTAAAAAGACCAAAAAAATTGTTGTTGAAGGTGCAGAAAAAAGGAAACTCATATACTGTTGGTGAGAATGTAAATTAGTACAACTTCTGTGGAAAACAGTATGGATATTTCTTGAAGAACTAAAAATAGAACAATCTAGCAATCCCATTACTGGGTATCCACCCAAAGCAAAAGAAATCAGTATATAAAGAAGATACCTGCACTTGTATGCTTATTACAGCACTATTCATAATAGCAAAGATATGGAATCAACCTAAGTGCCCATCAATGGAGGACTGGATAAAGAAAATGTGGGACATATAATAATAAATAATGGAATACTATTCAGCCATGAAAGAGAATGGAATCATGTCTTTTACAACAACATGGATGAAACTGGAGGCCATTGTCTTCAATGAAACCACTCAGACACAGAAACACAAATACCACATGTTCTCACTTATAAGTGGGAGGTAATAACATGTACATATGAAAGCAGAGTGTGCAATGATGGACAATGGAGATTCAGAGGGGTGGCTGGGGTGGAGGGGATGATGGGAGGTTGCTTGGTGGGTACAATATGTGATGGATGTGATGGATGTGATGGATGCACTGAAGGCTCTGACTTCACCACAATGCAGTATATCAATGTGGCAAAATTGCACTTGTACCCCATGAATATATATAAATAAAAATAGGCCGGGCGCGGTGGCTCACGCCTGTAATCCTAGCACTCTGGGAGGCCGAGGCGGGTGGATCGCTCGAGGTCAGGAGTTTGAGACCAGTCTGAGCAAGAGCGAGACCCCGTCTCTACTAAAAATAGAAAGAAATTATATGGACAACTAAAATATATATATATACCAAAAAAAAAAAAAAAATTAGCCGGGCATGGTGGCGCGTGCCTGTAGTCCCAGCTACTCGGGAGGCTGAGGCAGTAGGATCGCTTAAGCCCAGGAGTTTGAGGTTGCTGTGAGCTAGACTGACGCCACGGCACTCACTCTAGCCCGGGCAACAGAGCGAGACTCTGTCTCAAAAATAAATAAATAAATAAATAAATAAAAATAAATTTAAAAAATGTACTATCAATCTTAGCATGTTGGAGTTTTTATCAAAAAAAGAAATCCAGATTTCCTGTTCCTTCTAAACAAGTGGAAGATCAGGCTTACCAGGCTTACCTTCCCATATAAACATAGTGACTCTTGGCTAGAGTCCAGCAATACTTGTTTCCTCTAGAAAAAGCATGTGTACTCCAGTTTGCCACAGTCTCCACTATTCCTTATTACTTCTCCCCCTCCCACTCTTGCTTCATTCATTCACATTATTCATCTAGCCCCTTGTAAGCATTTGGATTTGACACCTGATGAGCAATGAGATACCATCCAAGCAAAGTAGTAGCTTAAATTGATATGCATGTTAGAAAATTACCTTGGAAACAGTGTGAGTGATAGTAATGGGAGAGAGTGAGATTGAAAACAGGAAAGTCACTTAAGAAACTATTGTATTTTGAATGAGAATGACTTTAGATAGGGCATGATCTCTTTTGAGATAAAGGTTATTAAACTCCATCTTGAAGGCTTAAAGGAAACTTACAGCCTCGTTATTCAAGGTGTGACTCCCAGACAGCAGCAATAGCATCTGAGAGTTATTGGAAATGTAGAATCTCAAATTCTACCTATCAAACCTATTTAGTCAAACTCTGTGTTTTAACAAATTCCCTAAGAAGATTTGTATTCACACTAAAATTTAAGAGGCACTGACTTGAGGTTTTTCCCTTGTGTTTCAGGTGCATATTCTCTTTAATTTTCATAGATGACTTTCATATATTGTTTGTAAAGTCCTTGATTAACAATAATCTTTAGAATTCTGGGAAAGAAGCAAACAGAAAATGGTGTATAGAAACATCATCTTCAATATTTTAATATAGCAGCATTTATATTACTCAGCGTCAAGATTAAAACCATCTTCCATGATTCATCATCTAATCCGATTTTCCAAGTGATTGAAAATATTTTCCAGTTGTTGCTGAGTGATTTCATAAATTGGATTTGTGATCTTGGCCCCAAGTTCCTTCAAATAATATTATTTGGAGATCATTAAAAAATACCAATGCTTAGGTCCCACAGAAACTTTATTCAAAGGAAAAAGTCAAGTTTAAAGTTACAAAATATTTATAAATATGAGATAAGGAAGTAAAGTAGAATCTCTTAAAAGGTTATTTGAATATTTTAAATGTATAATTATCAATAAAGGGCCGGGCGCAGTGGCTCACGCCTGTAATCCTAGCACTCTGGGAGGCCAAGGCAGGCGGATCGTTTGAGCTCAGGAGTTCGAGACCAGGCTGAGCAAGAGTGAGACCCCGTCTCTACTAAAAATAGAAAGAAATTATCTGGCCAACTAAAAATATATATACAAAAATTTAGCCGGGCATGGTGGTGCATGCCTGTAGTCCCAGCTACTCGGGAGGCTGAGGCAGTAGGATAGCTTGAGCCCAGGAGTTTGAGGTTGCTGTGAGCTAGGCTGATGCCACGGCACTCACTCTAGCCCAGGCAACAGAGCAAGACTTTGTCTCAAAAAAAATAAATAAATAAAAATAAAAAATAAAAATAAAGCCAGTATAAGAAAATGATTCTTTAAACAACTGTTTATTGCTTCATTTTTTTGATTACATTGTATCTTCTCATTTTGAAAAAAATAGAAAATACATAAGACTAAACAAAAGACAAGAATTAAAATCACACATATTACGTGACTGTATATGGAAATGGAAAGGAAATATAAAACATATACATACATATGAGTATTCCAAAAGTGTGTGATTGTATGTCTATGTGTATACTATATATATGTGTGTTTGTGTACAAAATTGTGTGTGCATCATTTTGCAATGTGATTTTTCCTGTTAGTGTTATCTCATAAGCATTTCCCCATTCTAATGCATAGTATAAATATGTTTTTTAAGGATTGCATGTTACCAAACTGTGTAAATATACCATCCATTATCTGAGGCAGCAATACATATTGTCATAGAGTATGGCAATGGAGTGAATGGTACATTCATGAGTTACCTGGAGATTTTAAATGTCAGGTTCTGCTTCATCAGGTTTGGGGTGGGGCCTTAGTGTCTGCATTTCTAACAAGCTCCAGTGTAATGTCGGTGCTGCTGGTCTCTGGACCACCCTTTGGTTAACTAAGGGTATGAAGAAAAGAACTAAGAAGGAAAGAATATAAGTGATAGATTCAAATTACTGGGTCATTGTTAGAACTCAGAAGATATAGATCTAGGTCAATGTCTGGGTCTTTTAAGGTGTAGGCATGACTGTTTAAGCTTAAAACTTAATTTCCTTTGCTGTTTATATTTATTCCTAGGCACATTACTCAGGTAATTGAAGATCTAAAGACAAATATTTAAATTCTCTGACTGTTCCTTTCTAAAAATGGGAACATTCCCTTACAAGTAGCCCTCATATGAAATATTTAGTACAAAAGGAACTACTTGTATGTCTCTCAGGTGGTTCAAGAGGTATGTAGCAATATCCAGAGTTTATATATCATAGTTTCCAGGTTATCCAAATATTTTCCATGTGTTTCACATGCAATGTTGAACAATTTCCTTCTCATTGCTGCACATATTAACCTCTATAAAGAAGCTGACTATTCTGATATTTGAACTTTCATTACATCCCCAAATTCCTTCACTGATGATATGTGAAAAAATTGTAAAATCACTATAAAACATAGTGCTTCAGTAAATCAACTCACATCATATCTGATGATGACAAAGAAAATCTATAAAAGGACCCAGAGTCTGTTTCTCTTATAATGTTTCATCTAATTTAAAAAATAAAGTGGGGCCTGAATCAGAAATGTCTCAAGGCAGAAATTAAGTGAGTTCTCTAAACAGTAAGACACCTGCATTAATGCATTTCAATTCCTCTGTCTTCATTTTAGTGAATAATTTGTTTTACTTGTCTGATTTTTTAATGAACTTCCCAATTAAAAGCAGATGTCATTTTTCACAGAACATAAATTAGAAACAATTTTATTGGTAACACGCAAAATATATATAAATAGCATTGAACTTGCCAGCAAGCATGGAGAAAGTCCACAAAAATGATGGGATTTTATCACTGGTAATGCTATTCTAGCCTTAGCTTGCAGATCAATTTAAAGCTTAGTAAAACATATGCTTTCATTTCCAAGGGAAATTTTAATTTAGAAAATCCCTCAGAAACATTTATGGCCATTTAAGAAGAGACTGAGTAAAGAAAGCTGATAAAGAATATGGTACTCTGTGATCACTACGTTTAAAGCTACCTGCTGTCACTTTGCTTACAGATTGTTTATCAGCTCGTTAAGTTTAAATGCTTACAAAAAGTTTTCTTAGTTTTGACTTTTCCACATACATCTTCTTTTTTTTGGACATTTTTCAGCCTTTAAATAAAAATTCCCACAAAGCATGGCTTTTTACAGTTACCATTATTATAATAATGCTATAATATATATATAATATGCTATTAATATGAAGCATGATAATGTAATATTACTATCATAATAATAATAGTGAAATTAAGTTTACTTTAAGTGGACACCTGAGAAGGCATTTTATTATGGTTTAACTCAGTCATGCCTTAAATCACCTACAGCCTTCCTGTGCTAATTTGGCATCCATTTGGTGACTTTTTCAATGCCCTGCCCTGGGTTTTCCTTACTTTTCTACTCCAAAGGCCTTTATTTTCAGCTCCCTCCAGCTTCCCACTCCTGTGGCTGCCACATTTTGTTTTATGGCATCACCCCAAACTGCTGTCATCATAGCCTCCTTTGTTTTTTTTTTCCTGGGCTAGGTCCTTGTGCTACTCAGCCTGGGCCACAAGGGCTGTTGTGAATTAATCTGATCACTCAGTTTCTCTGTTTCTTCCTAATTCTGAAAGATGAGAAAATTAGCATGATTGTTTTGGTTGGTTCTATTTAAAATGTAATTTATTAATTATCAGTTAGCCTTACAAATTCCTTTATTTATCATCTGCTAATTCCCTACCCCATTTCCCATAACTAGTCCAAAAGCTTCATACCCTTTTAAATTCTCAACCATGAACAGTGTGTAAGTGTTCCTTTCTCTCCACATCCATGCCAGCATCTATTGTTTTGGGACTTTTTGATAAAAGCCATTCTCTTGGGAGTTAGGTGATATCTCATTGTGGTTTTGATTTGCATTTCTCTGATGATTAGTGTCGTTGAGCATTTTTTTCCATGTTTGTTGGCCATTAGTCTATCTTCTTTTGAAAAACGTCTGTTCATGTCTTTTGGCCGCTTTTTAGTGGGGTTGCTTGATTTTGTCTTGATGATTTGCTTGAGTTCTTTGTAGATTCTGGTTATTAGCCCTTTATAGGATGTATAGCATGGAAATATTTTCTCTCATTCTGTAGGTTGTCTATTTGCTCTGTTGATTGTTTCTTTGGCATACTGTTTCAGTCTTCTACATGTGGTTATCTAATTTTCTCAGCACGATTTATTGAATAAGGATCCTTTTCCCCAGTGTATACTGCTGCTACTTTGTCAAAGATCAGGTGGCAATACAGGGATGGTTTTACACCTGGGTTCTCTGCTCTGTTCCATTGGTCTATGTCTCTATTTTTGTGCCAGTATCATGCTGTTTTGGTTACTATAGCCTTGTAGTATAGATTAAAATATGCTATGGAAAATAGTATGGAGATTCCTCAAAGAACTAAAAGTAGACCTACCAACTGATCCAGCAATCCCAATACTGGGTATTTACCCAAAGGAAACAAAGTTATTTTATCAAAAAGACACTTACGCTAGAATGTTTATTGCAGCACAATTCACAATTGCAAAGATGTGGAATCAGCCCAAGTGCCCCAAAATTCATGAGTGGATCAATAAAATGTGGTATATATATACCATAGAGTTCTATTCAGCCATTAAAAAATGAATTAATACCCTTTGTAACAATCTAGATGGAACTGGAGGCCATTTGCCTAAGTGAAGTATTGTAAGAATGGAAAAACAAACACCACATGTACTCACTATGAAATTGGAACTTAACTAATAAGCACCTGATGGAAGTAAACTCAGTGGAATTCAAACAGTAGGGAGGAGGGAGCAGGGGATGAGTGAAATCAAACCTAACAGGTACAATGTACACTATCTGGGTGATTGGCACACTTATAACTTTGACTCAAGCAGTACAAAAGCAATTCATGTAACCAAAACATTTGTACCCCCATAATAGTCTGAATTAAAAAAAAAATTAAAAAAAAATTCTCAACCATGGAGGAGCCAGGCTTTATCCAACCTCAAAGTCTCTTAGTCATACACAATGAAATTTCTTGCTCTTTTCTCTTCTGCCCAAATTTTTTGTCTCTTACTCCTGGCTTCTCCCCCTTTTTTGTGTTTCCCCTCATTTCCAGGGGAAATGGATTCTATTCTAGATCCCATTGGTCCCATCCCCTCCTCACTTGTTAAGAGTGTCTTCACTCTTAACACCTTATTTTTCAGTTTTCTTTTACTCTCCACCCCACTTCTATTCCTCTTTGGCCTAGGGAACTCCCATCCATTTGTTTGAGGTCTCAGCTCAGACATTACTTCCTATGAGAAACTCTTATTAATTCCCCAGACTAGTTAGCTCCATTTCTCCCAGGATCCAGAATCATTCTCCGTGTCTCCTGGCTGACCTCAGCACCCTTGCCTCAGTGCTCTGGCTCTGCTGTCTCTCCCGCTTGGGTCTCCCCTTGCCTTCTCCCCAGACCCACCTCTCTGCTCACCAGTTGAAACTCCTGCCCATTTTTAAGATCCTATAAGAGGACTTCTCAGATTCCCCAAATCAGAACTGATTTCGCTTTGTGCTAAACATTTGTTTTGTTTTCCATGTGAGCTTGTGCTCTTAAGAGGTACGGAATAATGCCTTTTAGATTATTCCACGTTCAATGTCAGAGAGTTAGAGAATGCCCATCCCAGTATCATTTTCTGCTGGTTCACAGTATTGAGTATGAAATGAGAGTCCTGTGCATGTACTTAGTGATAAGCTGAAAAACTAAAGCTTGCAAAAGAGGGGGATGTGTTGAAGAAATTCTAGCCTTGACTAGATTTTGTTAAAAGACAAATGATTTCTTCCATTTCATTAGAGGTAAGATTTTTTCCTATAAGAAAGATAGTGTATATAACTATTAAAAATATAGCTGTAAAAATTTTATGATGAAAGTTGATAAGAAAATAACCCTATGGGTGTACATAGAAGTTTGAGAAAGAAAAACCTGATCAGATTTGCAGGGGGTTTTTGTTTTTTGTTTTTTTTTTCCCTCTGTTTCCCTTTTAAATCAGTGGCCCTTTTGTCTGAGATAATGATGTGAAGAAAGTAGAAAGTAGGTATGCTTCAGTTTCTTTGTGAGTTAAGACTAATGATATCCAACATTGCACCAGGGCTATTTAAACTCATGATGGATTGGCGTATTAATCATTCAAGGAGTGTAAAGGCAAGGAGTGTAATGTTTATGTGTCATTGTATCTTCCACAGCCCAGCTCAATACTTATTGAGTGAATGAAGTAATTTGTAAAGCTAAAGTTAAATTTTAGGTTTAGAAGTCTTTAATACAATAATGTAATTTTCACGAAGTCATTAATACAATATTCCACAGAGTCAAGTTAGTTGAAAGTTTTAGAGTTAAAGCTACTATTACTATGTAATCCATCCCCAATTATCAGTATGATTATACATAAACTTTCCTAGGTACATTGTTAACTGTTCATTAAATATCTTAAGATATTCTGGATCAATCATTCCAAAATTTGGTTGTGAGTATTATTTCCTTGCCTCTGATTTCAAATAAAATGCTTCAGATTTTTAAAAAATACTTATTTTTTTCACTCTACCAAGAGAAATTATGATTCCAGGGATATGGAGTGAACCTGGAAGTGTGTGTTTTTAAAACTTTCCCAGGAGATGCTAACAGTCAGTCAGATTTAAGAGCCATTGTTTTAGTCTGTATTTGATGTTCACTGTGGATAAAACTATCAATAGACCCTCCTTTCTATTAATAGGGAAATCCCCACAAGAGGTGAACATCACAACCTAATAATTTCCCCCACAGTTGAAGTATATATTGAGATCCTGAAAATATCTCCAACAGATTGTCTAGAAAATGAAAAAGTAGGTCCTTTGAGGACATTAATATAAACTGGGGCCACCTAGTCAACCCATGGCACAATCTGATTGTTGGCAAATTGTGTTAGATGAAAATATTTTGGGAAGCTAGACTCTTATTAAATTTAATTAAAAATGAAACACCAATCAGGCTCTGCTCCTTACTTAATCAACAAGAAGACAATGTGATTAAGGGGAACAAGAAATCTAAGGAAAACAAGCACAAGACACTAAAGAAAAAATAATGGTTCTTGGAAAACACAAATCTTGGGAATATTTCCCCTCGACTTCTCATGTAATTAAATTTTCACCTAGAAACTATGTTGAAATAAGGAAGACAAAATAAATACATTTCTACTCCAATCACTATTTTAAAGATTTGCTTATGAGCGTAGTTTGTTGCAATTTTATTTGATTTTCAGACTTTATTTTGTCCCACATCCATTTGCTTCAGTATTTATTAGCAACAAACACCCTGCTTTATGCTGCTGAACTGTGGGCTCCACTCAGTGGCCAAACATTGAAGAGAATAAGGGAAATAAGAGACTTCCGAGCCATGGGTTTTTTTTTTTTTTTTTTCCTGCAACTTTAAAAATATTTCAATGAACTAAGAGTGGAAAAAATTATCAACTAATGCTCAGAAATTTATTTGTTGTTATCTGTCATTTCTATTATAGACTGTCAGTCCCAATCCAGGTAAGGTTAATTTATGGGTAATACAGCCAATAACCCAAATTTTGGGAGAGCCTAAAATCCAGGAATTTGAAGCACAGCCAATTTGTCACTGAATTAAATGAGTCACTAAAGATGAGTCACTAGAAAACCAGAAGGATATATGTACCAAGTGGTGCTAACTGTCATTGCACTGCAGGGAAAGTAAGGTTCAAAAAGCAAAATGCTCTGCCTGAAGCTACTTAACGAGTCTGGAATAAAAAGTGTACTTCTAGCTGCAGTTCTCTGCTCTTACTCACGAGCTCTCCCTCATTCAATAACTGTGATTCTCTACCTTATGGCTGGGAGGTGAGACAGCAGGCTTCTTTTATCTCTAGGTGAGACACAAAATCACAGTGCTTCCCATTGGCAATCTGTGTCTTTGCTGGGATGCATCACAGTGAGGGCAAAGTTCAAATGGCCAGTAGGCACTGAACTCTGCACTCTTTGGAGAGTAAGGGGAGACATTTCTCTCCAGGATGACCTTGCACCTGTAGAGGTCAGCATAGAAATACCTGGAAGGGAGTGTGGGGAGAAGAAATTTCAGCCCAGTGTGAAATCCAACCTGATGTCATCAGAGAATTTTAGCTTTTTAGGGGCTCAACGCCACTTTTCAAATGCACAAACACTTCTTTAAAAACAATTTCTGCTCAAAGCAGATTTTCAAATATTCTCTGATTAAAATTGCCAGGTTTATTTTGTTCGTACCATCTGCTAATGCAATCATGTAAAATTCTGTGATTTTGTATCAATGAGTTAATTCTCCTTGTGCTGAACCAAATGGGATTGTAGATTTAGGGATTAAGTAAGAAATGGGCTGTGTCTAATGAGATGGCCTAGGAATTAGCCATGCTTCAGGAACTATACATAAACCCAACACATGCTTATGCCAGATCTGATTTTGGTCAGTAATCTCCACCACGGATATTTTTTAGTAGTTTACAAATACATCCCCTATTGTTTCTTGTCCATCTTTCTTCTACTTAAAGATTACATTCTGAAGTCAAGGCTCATCATGAAAATTTACTACATGGTGTTGGATCATTAAATCCCTTCATGTACAAGGAAGTCGTTATGTGGATAAAAGCTTGCTAATATACTGTGATTATTATTTTTTTTTCTTTTCAATTGGAGTAGCTAATATTTTCCTTTTTGAATCTACTTGCTGGATAATTTTTATGCCAATCTATAACTTCATGTAAAAAGCTAACCTGGGACTGAAAAAAAAAAAAGGAAAGAAGAAATCTTTTCCACCTTCTTGTCTATCAGCACTAATCCTCTTAAAAGTACCCTTTCAACCAAGGGATCCAAGAGAAGCTCAATTTCCTCAGCAAATGGAATACTGAAAGGTGCAGTTAAAAAGGTTCCTACTGTGAGTGAAAAATGAAAATAATGGAACGACCTGTGGAGACCCCTGAGCCCAGGAACACACAGTGCCCCACGTCTTTATTGGGTCAGAGATATGCACACGTCTCTGTCAAATTGAAAAGCCGAGGAAATGGCAGGCTTTGGCTTTCTGTGGTGGGGACAAGTACTGGAAATATTTTATTGCAAAGTGACCGAAACCCTGTTAGAGGTTTAACACTTAGCAGGCGGGCAGCAATGGCTTAGAGAAAATGGACCAAGATTTTCTCCACCGGGCTCCTCTAGCCTTGACAAGGGTGACAACTATATTTTTTAAATAGTGTGATGGATTCAAATGACTCTGGAAAGTTTTATCTTAAAAATAAAACAGTGAAAGCATCCCCTGTGAAAAGGGTTGGGGAAATACATCATCAGAATGGTATAGAAATGCATCAGAAACTGCCTATAGATTGCCCAAAGAAAACAGAACCAATTTTCTGAGAAGATTGAATAGAAATATTGAATGGACCCAGCTTCATTTACTACCCACAGAGTTCATGTGAAAATGTAATTAAGAAGACTGGGGATGGAGAATTAAAAAAAAAAGGATAAGAGGCACAAAATGGTCCTTTACAGTTTCTTTGAAAGGTCACAGCCTACTTTTCGTAGCATGATGTGAAGCACAAGGTTAAAGTGGGTTTTCAAAGGCTTGGCTCTGCTCCAAAAGTCTCTCTTTAATGTTGTTTGTAAAATTTATACCAAAGGCAGATTTATGAACACTGTTAGAGAACAGGTATTTCTCTTCCTATTCATAGAAAAGTGCTTCATTATTTTTGTCCGGTGGCTAAGCAAAATAAGTCTGAATTTGGGCTATAAATTTCCAATTGTATCTGTAATAGCATTGTGTTTATTTTGAAATTGTGAGCCTTCCAATTTCAAATCAGAAAATCCCAGGGTCATATAAAATTTTTGTCATCTCCAAGGCCTTATTTGGGGCATATGGAAGTTTTACCTGAACTAATTAACTAATGGTTAATCTTTCTGTGATGAGAAAAACAGTGTATCCCTCTACAAATAGCTGGGGCTGGGGTACTGGTGAAGAGAGTAGGCTCTAGAGTCAAATTCCCTGAGTTTGAATTCCAGCTCCTTCACTTACTAGTGCTGAGACCTTGGGCAAGTTAGTAATCCCTCTGAGTCCCAGTTACTCCGTCTGTAAAATGAAGATAATAATAGTTCCTACCTCCTAGGGGTATGGTGAAGATGAAATGAGATAATACTCGAAAAGCATTTAGCACAGAGATAACATACACAAAGAAAAATCTGCCCTTACTGTCTTGAACAATATGACCTAGAACTTATCGTTGTCAAGCTGAGTACACAGTGGCTGAAACCCATTTCTCTCTATTCTAACTTCTTCCACATCTTTGCCCCTATCTTTCTAGCCCTACCCCCATCTTCCACCTACACTAGGTTCTCTATACTTGTTAGGTGGTCTTCCCATAATAAGCATAGAAGGTTCTGGCCAATGCCAATTTTTTTAAAGAATTACCTGCTTTATTCTGTATCTTTACATGTTAAGCATTTCTCCACCTGAGTTCATTGAGGATTAATGACACACAGATCTTAACAGACAGAAGAAAGAATGGTACAAAGTGAGGAAGTGGACTAATTGAGTAGCTAGAGAATAGGGAAAAATAAAACAGGAAAGAAACAAAGACTTGTGAAAGCAGGTGAACCCAGTAGGTGATTCTGCTGCCCTTAGGCACAGAATGGTTTTTTCCAACATCGTTGCAACTGGAGCATGGGTCCACTGAGATGATTAACAAACAGTTTTTCTGGTCAAAAAGTTTTGTTCAAAATACTTCACATCACATTCCCTCTAGAAGAGTTTCAATGCACATTAACAAATTAAAGATTCTGAGAAGTACTGCAGTAAAGAAACCTGTTTTACTTTGTTTATCTCCTAATACTGATCAATACATAATGCTAATCAATAACATTTTGGGAAACATTTCGCTACCATTATTTTAAAACTGGGAAACAGAAATGGCATGAGTAAAGAAGAAATTTTGGGGTGCTATTGAACCATAACAAAACGGGAAGAAAAGTGGGACCAACATTTAGTAAGTGCCTATTGTAAGTGTCAGAAATTGTACAGTTTTAAAAATATTTGCTATTCCCAATAAGTTAAAGTAATTGTTTTTAAGCATGTGGGGGGCAGTTACAGTGCTTTATGAAAGAACAT
Source organism: Eulemur rufifrons (assembly GCF_041146395.1). Lineage (NCBI taxonomy): Eukaryota > Metazoa > Chordata > Mammalia > Primates > Lemuridae > Eulemur > Eulemur rufifrons. Next base: position 49,031,807 of record NC_090983.1, read on the forward strand.
CATGACACATATTAGTTTTCCGCAAAGGGAGACACTTCAGCTCTTTTTAAAATGAGGGGTCTTAAGAACTCACGTAGCATATGTCCCTGCCGAAGAGTACTGCTCTTGCACTCACTGAAGAATTTGAAGATTTTGGAGTTTATTTTCAAATTTCTGGAAGGTACGTGATATGCAGACCTTTGAACTAGTAGTTCTGGTACTGCCACTTATCAGATATGTAACATACTCTTCTGATCCTACGTAAATATTGAAAAAGATAACATCTAATTTAAGTGTTTTTGAGGATTATAGTTGCAACCCACAATTTTATAATAGGTACTCCAAAATAAGCCAAATCCTTTAATCTACCTTCCTTACTCATGTAACTATTGATTAAAATATTTTTCTCTTGTGCAAATACTAGAATGGGTTCTATGAGCACCACAAAATAATACGTACAATTTCTCCCTTTAACACTTACTAATTCTTGTTTAAAATACTACCATATTGTCTTTGTATGCATGTTTATAGAATCAGCATTTATTTCATATATTTCATAAAGTAAGCATATATGAAAGTTATATAAAATAACAGTTTATATGTTGTTAAGGGAAAGCGCTACATTTTATTCTTTCTTTATATTCCCCAAGACATCTATCCTAACACAGTGCCAGGTACATAGTGTTTAGTGTGTCTTGTGAAATGAATGAATGGAAACAGTAATGGTAAATTGCACTAAAATTGTACTTATTTCATACAATGTAGTATAATAAATGTAACTTAATAATAGGACACTTTGCACTGACGGAACAAAGCAGGATGGAGTCAGACTGAGAGGTTTAAAATCTGGTGCTAAATTTCCCATGCTTTAACAAATAGCCTATACTATCATTCAATCTCAGTTGAGATGGGTACCGGAAGATTCATTAACAAGACAGCCATATTAGAGATAACCATTATTTTATGAAACTGGATCAGGCTTCAGTCCTTTTGTTAAGAAACTTGAATTTCCCTTCAGATAAATTGAATGTTAATACATTTTTTTACTCCACCTCTTATTTTCTTTCTTCTCTACTTATGTTTTTTCATCCTCATGAACACTAAGCAAAAGACTACCTCTTTTCATTTTCTGAAATGTTTGTATTCCATTAAGAGTGAAGCTTGAGAGAATTGAGGTCAGGAAGGAGGAAATACTAAACAATAATAGCTATTAATTTTGTGATGAATAATAGGACTTAATTTCAGTTCTACATGTAAGCAGACACAAAAACAACAGTCATGATATATACTATTTCTCTTCCTTTTCTTGTACACATTTGCCTACACTGACCATGAGGCTGAATTGTGGGAGAGATACTTTTTTATGCTTATGTGATTAAAAAGAGGACAAAAATGAGTTAGAGATTTAAAAACACCATTGAGTGTATTTGAGGTGAGTTTCCAGGTAGAGTTAACAGAAATGGAACTGACCTGTGTTCAAGTCAGCTGGGTGCTCTATCAGTCACTCATCCCAACCCCCTACCTCCTGCTTCTGTCACCTTCTCTCCTTCTTTTCTTTTCCTTTCCCTTTCTCTCTCTCTCTTTCTTTCTTTCTTTCTTTCGTTTCTTTTCTGCGTCTTTGCCTATTATGTAAACATCTTGGTACTCAAACCTATAGTGTAGCATTTAGTACTACAGTATTTATTATATTTTCATGATTTGAAAATCTGACAGATTTCTGATACATTCAACCCATCTAAATATTCTCTGAATCTTATCAGAGATTACAGAGGAGGGTATCTTAGTTAGTTCGAGCTGCTATAACCAAGTAACATGGACTGGGCAGCTCATAAACAATAGAAGTTTATTTCTCACTGTTCTGTAACTGAGGAGCCAGCCTGGTCGGGCTGCGGTAAGGGCTCTCTTCTGAGTTGCAGGCTGCTAACTTCTCGTTGTGTCCTCACATGGTCAAAGGCACAAGCAGCTCCCTTGGGCCTGTTTTATAAGGGCACGAATCCTGTGTGATTATAAGGGCACTAACCACCTCTCAAAGGCCCTACCCCCTAATACCATCACACTGGAGGTTAGATTTCAACATGGGAATTTGAGGGGGACACAAACATTTAGTCCATACAGAGGAGATGTGTAAAATAAACTAAAGGGATGATCTCTTATAGGAATGGAACTCTGCCGTTGAGAAGCTGAAGAGTGAGGCTCTGGGAATCTTGCTGTCAATGGACCATGTGGAGAAAGAACATCTACAACTCTCTAACCAGAAACTGAATCGGCTTCAGAAAGAATTTGGTCAACTCGTGGTGGAAAGGAATACCTGGCTAAAAAAGGCGAACGATTTTTTTAACAGTGCTAACAAGGTCAGTGCAAGGTCAAGTTGATAATTCTAGGTAATCAGGCAGACCAGCAGGAGACCCGTTACTTCAACAGGCTGGATGGATCACATAACAGACGTCAGAACCCCATGTAGAATTTCAAAATTGATGGCAGCAAAGAAAAGCTTTTAAAATATATTCCTACTGTGGCCATTATTTGGTTCTCAAAAGTAAGAGACTCTATGCTTTCATGTGTAAAGGGTTACTTAAAAAAAATCTAATGAGGGTTTTATTAAGTTTTATTAATTGCCATTGGTCTATTTGGGGGGACCCTTGTGCCTACATTGTAAGTATTTCTCACAGAGGAAGAGAATTATAAATCTACCAAAGTTCTAAAAAACCTTAACATTTTTATCAAAAGGCCTTTGTTCTTTTTGTAAATCCTTCTTCATTTATCAGATAACAATATATGAATATTGCGAGCCTTCTGCATGGCAACCACAGGCTAGGAACAGTGCCTGAGCCTGATTGCTCTGCCAGGTCTTTCCTTTGTGAGTCAGCATAAGGGAAATCTCAGCTTGGATGATTTCCAGGTCTTGAGTTCAAGAAGTGCTCTGCTTCCCCTTGTCGATTCATTAAATGTTGATTGTAGCAGGCGGTGCCCACTGAGTGGTAGTGTTCGCATCACTTGAGTGGTGCTCAGTATATGAGATTCGTGATCTTATTTGAAAAGTTTCTCACTTTTCTCAATACAATATGCACCTTTGAACTGCTTTATTGGAATTGTTTGATACTTTAAATTTTACTAATGTTCTTACAAGTGGACACTGTGACAGGAAATGAATGGGGAAACACCTGGAAGTTAGGTACATTGTGATTTAAAATAACATCAACACTGAATACCATGTCCTGGTATATATCAAAATCGTAACTTAATTTTGATCATCTTTACTAATAAGAAACTTTTTGAAAAGGATGCATGGTAAAATTCCAAAATAGAGGTGCTAGAATTATTGTAAAACAAGATAAAGAAATATTTACTGTTAAATTATTTGTTGTTTGGGATTTCTCTGTTTTAAAAGAAGAAACGGATATAGCATATTACTGGAGCTATTGAACTAATTAGATATTAGGTGCTAGTTAATTTTCAGCCGTTTTCTTTTTGAATAAAAGATTTTTAAATTTACTTAACAAGTCTATTCTACAAAATGCATAGGTCATCATGCAAGTCAATTAATATTGTTTCTAAGAAAAACAGTTATGGAACATATTGTTGTAAAACAATGCTTCTAGTACAAACCCTGTGGTTTATAATCTTGCAAAATGTAGAGTTTCCTTCATTCTCATTTTCTTACTCTCGCTTTCACTGCTCTCATTATTTGGTACTTTGCCAGGGAGATTTTTTCTTCCAACATTATTCCTGGGCCTTGAGGAATATCTTTTGCAAAAGTAAAAATAAAAATAAAAGGAGAAGAAAAACAGAGTGGTTCCTTTTTTCTCAAATTCATACAGTAATTCAGGCCAGATCTTGAGATGAAAATTCATGTTTCTTTATCCCAAAAACTTCTGATTTCTAAATTCCCTGTTTCATCATTTGAATGCCATGGCATGCTAACTATTCCGATTATAATAAGCTCAGTTAGGATTTATCCATAGGATAGTACTTTCTAAGCTAAGTGACACTCAGAAAGGTGTTTGAATTCTTTCTCCCTTTTCAATGCATGAAGGAAATAATTTCAAACTCCAAATTTAAGAATTCAGTGTGAAAGATGATGGGTACTTTTACCTCAGCAAAAATAGAAACTGAAGTTTGGAAAGTAGAAGTTTAATCATGACTCTTGAAATGAATTCTTCACTATATTATAATATTAAGAAGCAATAAATTATGAAATTATGTAGTGGGTAAATCCATTCAAATTTAAAAAAGAAATTCCTCTTATGACTTATAAATGATAGTTTTCTTTTTGATTTTATATTGTAGAATTTCCAAATTTTACAAAAATCTCACCACTTTACCCAATCTTTGGCACAGCACTCATAAATAACCCTAGTTTAAATAAAGGGCTGGATTTTAAAAATTAATATAATTTTAAAATCCCTTAAATTTTTTTTCTACTCTCAAAATTCTGTTTATACTAGTGAAAGGGGTATTTTCAATTTACATCACTTACTTATTTCCAAAGCACTGAATTTTCCTTTTGAAAATTCACTTCATTGTGCCTTGAGTGCACTGGGGTTTCCCAGTTGTGAACCTTTCCATTCTTAAATAAAAGCAGGCTCCCAAGAACTGGGAGGGGTCTGAGATTTTACCCTACTTTCAAGCTAACTTGTTAACTTATCACAGTTTCATGGATGCTGACAGAGGACACATGGCTTCTGGGTCACAGCTGAAAGGCTTTATGATAGGGAAAGCAGTAGCCACAGTGTCAGCATGTCACATCAGCTTCCTCAGCCCCAGTTCCCACAGGGTGATGTGGACGGGCCAAGACGATGTCTGCACCTGCAGCAGGTGGCGTTCAGAAGCAAAACCCTAAGCTTGAGGAATCTGCTGTTTGATAGCAAGCAGTGAGCAAGCCTGTGCTTTGTCTCAGAGGGAGACATGATCTCAACCCTAAAGGTTGTTAATTGCAGACCCAACGCTGAAAAACAGTCCAGATGAAGAGGAGTCAGGGTCTCGTGTTCTTGACATACCGGTAACCATGTGTAGAACACCGGAGACCCATGGAGAACTCTCCCAACACATGTAGATCTGGATATTAGCACTGTGGGACTAAAAGATGAAGGCGGCCCTTTAAAAAAAGGTACTTTCCTCAAAACCCAGCTCCACTCTTGACAAGTGAAATTATTTTTCAACAAACAACATCTTGTTCCAAATTTGTTAAAGCTAGATCAATATTCCTTTTCAATTTCTGTATCAAATACTAGTACACAAACAAATGTTCGTATCATAGATAATATATAAATGAGTGGGAAAGTTTGAATGTCTACTTAGTAAAAAGTGAAATATATGATTTTAAAAATACACTTTTTACTTTTTTTGAATATTGGTAAGATAAAAAGGAATGAATGGAAATTTATTTGCAGAATGGGCTATTGTTAGTAAGTTTTCCATATCACATCTATTTCTTTTCTCATCAATATTTTTTATCATGTTTCTGGTTAAAATCATCAAGAAATCCCTCTTTCCTCCCATTTTCCTATCATTTTCATTCATTTCTCTCTTCCAGTTCTAGATAGGGGTATTATTATTTATTAGAAAAAAGTCACAATAATTCCTTTTATTGAAGTCATGAAATAAATAGTGTGGTGAATTCATGAGAATAATCATGCTTCTTCTTTAGGTATTCACTTAATTCCTAAATATTAATATTTATTGAGCAACTGCTATGTGTCAGGCACTGTTCTAAATGCTGGAGATACAGCAGAAAACAAAACATACAAAAAATCCATAAGCCAATACATTTTCTAATTTGTGAAATTCAATAAAATATAATTATCGTCTAATTGTCCACATTGACAACAGCTCCCCCATTGATTGCCCTTGCCCTGTGGCTCCCGAAGTGCAAGTGATTGCCTTTTAATTCTGCTAGGGTTTGATCATTACCCAAGGCTCAGGAATGTGTTTCTCACTCAGAGGAAGTGTCTGCAGCCTGTGGCTATAGAGACGGACATTTGAACGTGGAGTGAGCAGCAGATGGCGATGTTGAGACACGAGCATTAGGAACTTTGCTACTGCCATAAACCAGCCGCTGGATTCCAGTAGAGATTGAGCCATATAAACTCAAGAACCTAAGATACTTCCTTTTCTTTTCAGAGTTTCCTACTCTGTTTGGTGAACCTATTTATTAAATCCCTTGGCAACAAATACAAGTAAGGGTCGACTGTCAACACTGGATCATAACTGATTGAAGAAGAGTTCCTCTAATTGCTAGCTGTTGCCAAGAGTTATGAGGACATGGCATGAAATATGAACATAGCACTGATTACAGTAACTCATCTTGAGTCCCCCAAATTTTCATCCTTCAGGATGATAGATTATCTTATTTATTATATTTCTAGGGTGTTCACAAAAAAGAAGCTCTGGTTAGTATTTATTGATCACCCAAAATGTATTTATCATTGTTTAGGGTACATGGTTTAAATCAGACAGAGATAAATATATAATATGTCTCAAAAACATAACAGCATGAGCCTGTATTTATGCAACAACTATGATTGAACCCAAAGCTATAAAACATGGCTGATAGGTCATAAAGTTTCATATCCCATGCCGTCCGTTCTCAGGCACATGATTTCACTGGGAAAGCAAACAGAGGAGGCTGCGCCCAAATCCATTTTATGAACATAGTCTGATTTAGGGGGGCGTCAGCCTGAAAGCAAAGGTGAAGCAAAAGTCAAAGTAGCCAAAGAAATGTTCAAAAATTAGTTCTGAATGTAATGATTGTTCTAGTTTCCATTGCTTCTGACATCGCTGTTGAAAATTTAATGTCTTTTTAAAAGATGGTATTGCTTGTTCAAGATATTTACAGTGATGCAAAACAGTAATGCCTATAGCAACATCATTGTTTCAGATGAAAGCAAAATAATTAAGCACCGAGATTGGTACATTTTTCATTTATATATAACATTTTGTCATTTTTAAAATAAATACATTTTACGTCCAGATGTGGGAAACAATTAATTTAAATGGTCCAGTTGTTGTACAGATTGAAAGAAGAAACATGTTCACGTAGAGTACCTAAAAAAAACATTATCCAGAAGAGTTTTTTGAGGTGATGTAAATGAATTCAGGAAATTAGACTAATTGCTATTAGATATCAAGTAAAACGTAATTACTTTTAGTTTCATAATTCTTCAGTAGCCTGTCTCAGATTCCTCTTTTCCAAAGCAACTTCCCTTTCTCTTAGAAACAAGTGAAGCAACTTGATTTTCTTCCTTCCCTTCTTCCGTATGTGCATTTAACTAATACGTTGTATTCCTATTGTTGCCATGCACCAGATGGGCACTTGAGCTAAAGCAATGAAAGGTACAATCCCTGCCTTCCATGCCCTCTCAGTTAAGTCTAAAGAGAGGCCATGTGACGGAAGGGCCATGTGGTGTGGGAAAGCCATGCTGGAGTAAGCTTAGACCATTAGGGACACAGAACAGAGACCCTTAACCTGGCCCAGGGGAAAAGTATCAAGAAAGGCTGCTCAGAGGAGCTGACCACTGAGTGAAGTGTGGAAGGTTGGGATCAAAAAGCCTTGGGAGAGGGCTGGATGGCACAAAGTCATGCCATGTTTGGGGAACCTAAGATAATTCATACTGCCAGGAGTGTGGGGTGTAAGCCCAGGGTGATGAGAAACAAAAGCAATAGAAGCAGACAGGGGAGCAGGAAGGGTTTTGAACAGCATGCTAAAGAGTTTCTGTTTTATGCTAAAAATGTCCTTAAGTGTGCAGAAATATTTAAGAACTTGAAAAAGTCATGATGAGGCAAACCTCACCACAAGAAACGGATGATGTCTTCATTTGCCATCCTCCTGTGTTCTGTCTAAGAGAATGATTTCAGTGGGGTTTAGAAACCTTTGGTTTTAGAGCTCAGGGGTCAGGCTATTTAAACCACAGCAAGTATTTGATAAATATGGCTAAAGTTTTATCATAAAGTTATTAAACAGATACATAATAGAAAAATTATAGAATAAAAGGAATACCTTTTACATCTTACATTTCTCATGACAGCTCACAAATCAGTCCATATTTAATAGCCTAATAATGAAGATGTTCAATTCTTTTTTTTTTTTGAGACAGGGTCTCACTCTGTTGTCCAGGCTAGAGTACAGTGGCATCATAGCTCACTGCAACCTCAAACTCCTGGGCTCAAGCAATTCTCCTGCCTCAGCTTCCTGAGTAGCTGGGACTACAGACACCCACCACCACGCCTGGCTAATTTTTTAAATATACATTTTGTAGAGATGAGGGTTACGTGATATTGCTCCAGCTGGTCTCAAACGCCTGGCCCAAAGTGCTAGGATTACAGGTGTGAACCACCGTGCCCAGCCTAAGGCACTCAATTTTACTGTTCCTCACTCATGAATTTCTTTCACAACTAAGCTATCGACGGACTTCTAATTCATGAGTATAGTCATTGATTTCTCTTCCATACATAATGTCAGACTGTTCCATTTCTCTATTGTCAGTAAACATATTCTGTCTTGCATTATAAGATTTACTTTTTGTTTGCTAAATTAAAATTTCTTAAGGGTAAGAAACGTGTTCTTTTCACTTTGTGTTCATCAGAACACCTAAAACAGTGCGCAATAATTATTTGAATGACTGAGAGCAGTGAACTATTATAAACTGTGGATTTTCAAGGCTAACCACATGACACTGCTCATAAGAGATTATGTTGATCCAAGGTAACTAGGATGAGACCATTTTGAAAGAGAAGAGCCTAATTATTTTAATAGGCAAGGACCACACATTTCAATCTCAGTCTCTGTGTCCCATCTGTGAAGGCGAGTAGTGCTGTGTAAAGGGCTTGTCATCACACATAGCACCTCCCCTGAGGAGTTTCTAGGCAGCACTAACATATTTCTTATTATTTCCAGAATACGTCCCTGTGCTATTTAGAGAGAAATTATGTCTTCATCTTTGTATGCCGCTCATGTTCAAAAAACTTTTGTTGGATGAATGAATAAATGACTGGCCATGTGACAAATCAATTTACATTTTGAGCTTGAGTTTTCCCTTTTCTAAAATAGACCTAATAATCCTTATCTACTTCAGAGAGTACATTCAATAATAAAAGTTCATATAATTGGTGATAAATTGTACAAAATCTTTTCAGGATAGAGTTGGAATGTAAAATAAGTGGAATTGTATTAAGTGAAAATTTAGAAACCTTTACTAGTATGACACTTTGCTAAAATAACAGTAGGTTTTGGAGCCAGGCTGCCTAGGTATGAATCTGATCTCAGACATTTATTAGCTCTATGACCTTGGCAGTCACTTAACTTCCCTGTGCATCTGACTATTCTATCTGTGAAACAGAAATACTAACTGTACGTCCCTCACACAGTCATTGTGCTGTCTAAATAAGTTACACACAGCTAGTGCATAGAGTAGCTAAGCACTCACTAAGTGCTAGCCATTATTTTGTCATTATGTATGCATTTAATATTGCGCTAGCTACTCTAATGTGATTTAATGCTTTTGTTCACTTTCGTATCCCCAGCACGTAGCTGAGTACGTGGTCCATAAATTTCAATAAATATTTTTTGAATAAGTGAAAAAAATAAATGTTACACATTACAAGTGGATATTTTCCATGTTAATATTCCCAAGATCATCCTAAAATCATTTAAGTCAATTTAGATAAAAGAAACCAGAAATTATAAATAGTGACTAGCTGCCTGAAGTTCTACTTCATGGGCCTAGTTGTATTTCTAATGTGGATTTGCCTAAGAACAAGTAAGAGACAGTCATTACATAAACTCGTCCTTTCCGTGTTTATTAAATGCTTCAGATACATGCCCCTTTCAATCCTAAACTCCTTCTTTTCCAGTGATTTTTAGCTTTTCAAATTGTGAAGCCAAAACCTGCCTTAGAAGCTAATGACTTTAAACACCTCTCATTAACACCAGGAATCCACGCTGGAACAAGGAGGGAGTTCTGGGGTCCAAAGAGTAGGCAGTAAGGGGCAGCAAATATTGGGAGCTTGAAAGTCACATCACCCTTATGCCCGGGTCTTCATGGCATTTGACAGCTTGGGCAGATTTGGGAGGGTTAAGAATTAAGAATCAGCTCCCCAGACTGGGAGCCACCAGAATTTATCTCAGGTGATGTTCAGAAAGAAAACTGAAGCTTTTGATCTTTATAAACACTGAACCTAGGGGAAGTTCCAGTCTCCATAGGTAGTGGAATGCAGTGCTCTAATTAGAAGCTGAGTTGGGTTTTGTGTCTTGGTAGTTACAAAGTTTCCAACCAAACTCATTCTCCAGCTTCTAGACTCAGGAAAGGAAATTTTCAAGGTTCTGCAGTTTTGTTTTGTTGTTGTTTAGTGTTGATTCTCTTTAAATTAATTGGTCAAGAAGCAAAGAATAGTACTTACTAAACATCTTTGTGAAACAGCATGATAAAAGAATTATGCTGTATGACTTGTGGTTCTTGCTTAAACTGTTAGTCTCATAGATATTTTAAAAAGAATAGGCCGGGCGCGGTGGCTCACGCCTGTAATCCTAGCACTCTGGGAGGCCGAGGCGGGTGGATTGCTCAAGGTCAGGAGTTCGAGACCAGCCTGAGCGAGACCCCGTCTCTACTAAAAATAGAAAGACATTATATGGACACCTAAAAAAATCTATATAGAAAAAATTAGCCGGGCATAGTGGCGCATGCCTGTAGTCCCAGCTACTCGGGAGGCTGAGGCAGTAGGATCACTTGAGCCCAGGAGTTTGAGGTTGCTGTGAGCTAAGCTGACGCCACGGCACTCACTCTAGCCTGGGCAACAAAGTGAGACTCTGTCTCAACAAAAAAAAAAAAAAAAAAAAAGAATAAAATGTGCCATGTCTGATACCATCTCTACTTGATTTGGTGCAGCCTGCCTTGGATCCTGTACTTAACAAGGGAAAAAGGAAAAGTCTTTATTAGCATCTTAAAGAACATAAAGCAAGCAACTCGTTAGTCTTTTTCAAAACAGGGCCAAAAAGAGCTGATTCATCCCCTCCTTATCTGCCTAAAAACTGAGTAATAACATATAAAATAGTCAAGCAAAGCTAGAAAGAGGGATAAAATATTATCCCATGCCTATATCCTTTTTTTCCCAATCTGGTCATAATAGATTTATTTGACCTGCAGATTCAAAGTTTGAAGAAAGAGTGGGATGTGAAGGAAAAAACAACTAAAGGTGAAACATTAATTCTGAAGCAGTTTATATGGGGATCACAGTGTTCTTATTGCCGGAAATAACCTGTTTTGTATTGTGTGTGCAACAAAGAGATTCTTTCCAGGCTGCATCCAGTATATCAGGTTCCTTATGGATATGGTAAATAGGAAAGCACTCAGTTCTATTTTGGGGGTAGATTAAGTGAGAGCAATGCTACTTAGATCATTTCTGGAATTGGCACATGGATTTTTCATCAAATTCTACGTGGGAATATGAGAAATGAGTTTTGCATATGAGTCAGACAATCACAGATAATCTAATCTTCTTGAAAGAGGCTTGGTTTTAAAGAGATCCAAAAGTTTAACTCTTATTTCTATGTCTACAGATTATTTCCACTAGGGTTCATTTGGGATTTAAGGTTAGGGAATAAGCTCTCTTACAGCATCTAGCCCACCTCACTTACAGGTATTCTACAAACGTGCTTGTTGAGTGAAGGAAGAGATGAAATCACTTACCTCCTTTCTACAGTTGTAGTTCTATTAAGTGGATACATAGAGCAATTCATAAATAAATCTTTTCCTAACACTTTGATCATTTTTAGAAAAAGCTCTGGAAGAAAATTTGGATATTTTGATTCAAAGCTGTGGGTTATCTTTGTCCTTGATATATTGTGTCCTCTGGCTAGTGAATGTTCGGCCCTTCAATCAATTTCCATTCTCTGAGAAAATAAAACTCCTATTACAACATTCAGGAAGAGGTGGAGTGATATCACACATGCACTTAATGACCTTGTGGTGTTAGCATTTAACTCCAATAAAGATTTGACCAGTGCCTGAGGATATGAGAGAGGCAGCTGCCCAGCGGGCCCCAAGGGGAAAGGCCCACGTGGGATGAATGACAGGCAGCAGGTGATCAGTGTTCTTCTCAGTGACTCTTTAAAGATGTGTTCCATCAATCAAGATTTAGAATAACCACCAGCAAATCTTTTCTGAGTGTTTCTACACGTCCGCCATCATTACTTTCATATATTTTTCTTCTTTAAGTCTCAAAACAACAAACATGACATGTATTAAGGTTATAATGACTAAATACTAAAACAGAACGGAGTTAAACTTGTAGGCAAGAAAAAGCACTTTGCAATTCTCCATCCTTTCCCCATTTACACTAGGAATTTGAGAATTGTCTAAAAGGAAGAAAGGGGAGAATGTCTTGACGTTTACATATAGATTTTCCCTTTATTTCTTCCTTTAGTGTAGCTCATGGATTTTCAATTCTAAATGTAAATATGTATTACTATAAACACTGATGCACATGTGTTAAACTTTAAGAGTGATTTAAAGACATTCAAGGTAATTTTGACTACATCAAATTTTTGCCTTAGGCGTTGACTAACCTCAATTAACAAGAGACTCTGCTTTATTCAAAATAAGCAATAAAAATTTTAAAATATGAAACAAAATTCCAGAAACAGTGGTTATTTCCAAATGATGTTTCAATGAGTTATGGAAGGACCAAGAAAGTCATCAAATCATCTTTTCTAACATCAGCGTCTTGTCTCATTTGGCTCTGTTGCCAACTACAGGACAGAAAAAGGATCAGATAAGGAAGAGTTCTTCAAGTTCAAAGTTTCGTTAATAGGGCTCCCTTTCTTTTACAGTCCTACAGTATAAGAGAAATCTCTCTACCTTCCTCTGTATCTCTCTCACCTATAAGAAGGAAAGGCAGACACTTATTTACAAAAAGTAAAGTTTTAAAATCCCACCTTTTCTACCCAAGATTACAGCCTTCTCTGAAATAGCCCTTCTTTCTTAGGACTCCCATGGTAATTCTTTGCCATGTGGCTCCGTAGCCCAGGGTTTAAGAGCACAGAACTCAGGGCCAGACAAATTGGGTGTAAATCCCAAATCTACCACTTAGTAAAAATGTCACTTTGTGCAATTTACTTAACCTCTCTGAAACTCAGTTTTCCTAGTTATACAGTGGGGATCATTTCCTGCTCCTTCCCAAGACTATTAAGGACCATGTGCCTGTAACTCAGCAGGCATTCGGTAGTATTTGTTGACTGAATAATAATTGTGCAACACACAGTATAGAAGCAAGCACATAGGCCTCATGAAACTGTAGTTACTGTTATTGTTATTAAATACTTCCTCTCAGCTGCTAAATAAGTCAGAATGGTTTTGCTTTAACCATTCTAAGTAAATAGAAAGAACAAACTTGGGAGGCATGAGGACATTGATAAGAGAACAGAAGAACAACATGTAAGTAATAAGACAGTGTTTGAGAGATTTCATTTGTAAATTCCAAGTTCGTCCAGTTCCAAATCTGCCAGTAAAACTCACTCCCTAAGGTAGAAGGGACTGAGTGCACTTACGCACCTCCGTAACCGGGGCCTCTACACCTGGCTGCACCGTGGGACCTCAGCATCAGCTCAGCCCTGCTCTCCCCGCCTCCTCAGGCCTCAGCACTACTGAACTCCTGAGCCCGTCTGTTCTCATTTCTCACAGTCTGTGATTCTCCTCCAGAATCTTCTGTGAGGTCTTCCTGCTACACTCGGGTCAGCTCCTGCTAAGCTCACTGGCTTCCAACTCAGCAACTCAGGAGGGCTAGACTTCAAGGCCCCTGCCTGACCAGGCAGCACCACCAAGCTTCCTACGATAGGACTGTTCTCCAGATGGGTATGGAACACTCCATACGGTGACTTTTCTCAATAGCGCCAAAGGGCATCATGAGAAGAGCTCCCTGGGAGCTCAGCTTTTCTTCAACTTACCTCACTCATCTGCTCTCTGGGCCGAAATTCAGAAGTGAGATGTTAGGAGACTTACAAAGACCACTGCACTGGCTTCCCCTCTTTTTCCTCGTATTGCCACAGTCCTCTTTTATTGCCTTTATATCACATCCTCCTTCTCCTTAGTGCCAACTAAGCCTTAATGGCCAAATAGATATCTCCTCTCTACTTTCTGTTAATACCATAAGCTTAATCTGGCATGCTGGGTTGTTGATCTTCTAATAAAGGAGGAAACTAAATGAATTTAAAAATCTTCTCTCAAGATAATATCTTGGTTTGCAAGGCTATGTTTTTTCTGTATAATCCTATTGTGCATGTCAGAAACTAAATATTACCTTGGTCTTACTCTTTGTACTGCTGCAGAACCAAATTCTAATCTCATGGGAAGATAGACGGATGCCTTGGATGGAGTAGGCTGAAGGTCTTATATTTGAAAAAGCAAGGAAGAAAAGCACATTAGTAATTTCTTGCATATTTCTGTACAGTGTTTCAGGTTCAAAGTAGAATTTATTGGGACATTTCCTTTTAAGAATATTACGGAGACATTCAGGTCATAAAAGGCTGCATAACATTTTAAAAATAGCTCATCTATTATTTGTATACAGTATAAAATGTGCAAAAAATAAACCAGACTCTCCAAATTCTACGTAGTTATAACAGTTTGTGTTGTATAGAAACATTCTCAGTGTAAACTATTTTGGTAATTTTATGTTGCTGACATTTATTTATGCTGAACTAAACTATGATCAGTTTCTCTAAATGAAGCCTTAAAACTATACAGCTGTTTTCCAAGACTAAGATTGTTGTTTTTTGGTTACAATCAAACTAATAAATTGAATGGCTAGTGTTTCGTGTGCACATTGATGTAGATTTTAAACTAGAAAAGCAGAAAATGAAAGTATGTTTTCTTTGGCAGGCATTTGATGTACTTGGAAGAGTCGAAGCTTACCTTAAGCTCCTTAAATCAGAGGGTTTAAGTCTGCCTGTCTTGGCAGTGAAGCACGCGGAATTACACAGAGAAATTAAAGACTGCACAGCTGATGCTTTGCAAAAGGGACAAACCTTAATCAGCCAACTAGACTCCTGCAGGTGAGTAAAGTCTATTTCTTCCTCAGTGTGACAAACTTTTTCACAGTTTCCACAAGCTGTGAAAAAATAAGTTGCATAATTTTTTTTCCTGCTTCTGATGTTTTGCTGCATTATGTTATGGCTTAAAAGGATCTATTGAATTTTGGTCAATAGCGATTCTGAATGAACACAGTGTTGCTCATCCAAAAGTAAGGCCATATTCTGAGCCTGAAGACTTAAAGATGCTAAAGCTTTCTGTTTATGGGTTTCTGAGGAGAAGAGAGGGAATGCACAAAATACAAAAGAGAGCTTTGGTTCCCAAGGCTTTTCCTATCCTAGCATCTTCATAGAGGGTCTTCTTCTCTTCAGTTCTTGAGCCTTGAGTCTATCCTGTCTCTATTTCTTTCTAGAAAAAAGTAAAGTGTCAGAATTCCTTTCATTTATGACTCTGGTGGCTCCCCAAGCAAAATTCTAAGTAAAAGGTGATAATTTAAATCCAGTTGTATGGGTCCCAAACCCCATCCCCTTAAACAGTGTGCTAACAGGGTCATTTTTATGAGTACTTTCAGTAAACACATCAGTTGATCTTAGGTTGGGTGGGCATGAAGAGAGAGATGGACCTCAAGAAACAGAGAGAGAGTGCAGTGAGAAAGTGTGGGAGAGGACAGGGTTGGAAGACAAAGGGGAGATGACAGAGCAGATCATGAAACAGATATTGACTAGAAAGAAATGAAATCAGGGCTTACATTTTGACAGAGAGACAAAAAAGATTTTCCAAATGGGTTAAACCAGTTTTTCATCTTCCATATGTACAATCTCCTTGAAACTTCAAGACATTCAATTTAAAGAACAATAAAATAGGTGGAATGTGGCAAAATCATTTTATTTCTTTTTAAAGCCTGTTCTGTTCTATGTTAGGTATGTTTAAAAGTGTTGCTTTGGTAAGTTTGGGTTTGGGGAATGTTCTTTCTAGAAGACAACCTGAATTTGGAAAGAGATGCAGGGCTTATGATGGTTGCTAGGGGACCAGGCACAACAGAGATTAGAAGTAATCCAAGGTCTTCTAGCAAGGACCAAAAAGTTGAGGGTATGAAGACAAATAATTTTCCCCTTTGAAAAACTAACAATAACAACTGTAGCTGCTAAGTTTCTTTGCTTAACTCCGAGCCATGCATCAGGTAATAATGGTGTTCAGTAGGCTTCAGGAGTTTCAATGTGTCCCCATATGGGCTCAAAGTATGGGTACAGGAGCTCCTCCTTCCCCTCCCCTGCTACAGGTTGGCTTTTCCAGAAATGTGTAAATGTCTTGAGCCATGCAAAATATATCCTAAGGTGTGGAATAGGCACTTATTGTGCCTGGACTGAGGGTACATGTTGGACGTTGATCTGAGTCATATGGTGACTGTAATAAGTGATGAGGGCTCCAGGTATATTTGGGAAATGATTTGATCTCAGTTTAGCAAACAGGTCTCAAAGCGCAGACAGATGTTATTTCTCTGATCAGGCTACTCTTTGCTTGCAGTGTGTCTTCTGGCATTGGGAAGGCTCCTTTCACAAGTGGGGAGATGAGAATGCAGCCAATGACACCTCCCCAGATCTCTGGGGTTCTGTTTGTGTGTTAACCCTTTCTATCTGGTTCCCTGCCCCACATGTTCTAGGTGCCTTGACTTCCCCTAAGTCTGATCACTGTCTTCCCAACTCAGCAAGAACTTCCTTTGGGTTCCATCTCTTTGAGTTTTGGTCTGGAAATTCCCTCCCAGGCAGAAAGTTGGTGCAATCATAAAGCTCATCTCATTTGTTTTCCTTCTCTAAGGGATCACTGTCCTGTGCTACCTGTTGTTCAATGTCTGAAAACCATTGTTTCATTTATCTGTCTGTGTTTCTAGTTGTTTAAGGCATGAGGGTAAATCCAGTCTCTGCTTCTTGGGCAGAAACTGAAGCTCCCTTTTCAACGTTGATGTTTAACTCCTGGAGTTAGAAAGGTGGTCACAATGTTTTATTGCTAAACTTTATCCTGTTTGCTCTAATCAGTAATGCTTTATTTTCAATACTTAAATATAAGAAGTAAACTGTTTTCATTTAATATACATTCTATCCTTGAGATTTTATTGACTATTTTTAGCCATTCATTTTGTAATAGTTGACATGCTTATTTATTTAGCTGGTTTCATTCTTTTTGCCTCTTTTGTTCTTTCATGTCTTAATCTCTACATATATATTATTTTTAAAAGGAACATCCATAATCCTGTTCTTCAGGAGGCAGACTGGATTTCAATAGAAGAAAAGATAATTAGAGACCATTTCAGAAAACCTGAAATAATGGTTAGGTAAATGGATTTTAAAAAATAATTAGCAGTATGGTTTCCATCAACATCTTAGAGATATAAACTTTCACAGCACTTTCTAAAGTACTTGGTTTCCCTGAGATTTCATAGTATTTTATAAATCAATACTATTTCCATTTTGCAGGAGAAACTGAAGGTAAAATTGTTTCTTGGCAAAGGACATTTTTGATTCAGAAGGTAGATGTAGAATAAAAATCCATTAAAAATTGAATTGCATTAGAATCTCCGTTGCAAACTAGAGCCATGCATGGCTACTGACCTCAATTCCGTGCATTCTGTTTGGGATTTGCTTTCCTTCCTCATCTAATGATTCATCTGCTCAATGACCTGAGTCACCTTATAGGAAAGAAACAGAACCTAAGAATAAGATTTCTAGTTGCAGCCACTGCTGGAGTTTAGAATGGTGGCAATGGAGATAAATGTAAATTTCAACAGGGAAAAGTACATATTGTTGGACATCACAGTGGCTACTGAATGCCAGTCACATTACTAGGACATAAGATACTAAGGCTCCTATTACTAGACACTGAAAAATTGGCATGGATAAGAAACTTAAGATTTAGTGCCAAAGGAGTTTTATTTCATGCATTCTGAGAGCCAAAACAGTGTCATGGCTTTTAAGCTTAATTTCTGTGAACCTCAGTTTCCTCTCTGTAAAATGTATACATACATTTCATAGAGTTTTCTTTTAATTGAATGAGATAGCACCACTCTTGGCACATAGAGTGCCCAATAAACAGTTACAGTCATGCATCGTTTAATGGCAGGGATATGTTTCGGGAAACGCGCCATTAGGTGATTTGGTTATTGCACAAACATCACAGAGTGTACTTACACGAACCTAGACGGTACAGCCTATGACACACCTAGGCTATGTGGTACACAGCCTGTGGCTCCTAGGCTACAAACCTGTACAGCATGTTGTGGTACTAAATACTGTAGGCAGTTGTGACACAGTGGTAGTTAGTATTTGTGTATCAAAACGTATCTAAACATAGAAAAGGTACAGTAAAATATGGTATAATAATTTTATAGGACTACAGTCATTGACTGAAACATTGTTATATGTTGCATGACTATACTTCTTTTTTGCTTTTATATAAAGAGCTTTAAAAACAAAATACTAAGAGTTACATGATTGTTTCAAAGGATTACAACAGAGTCACCTGCACCAAATTGTTGTATTCATTTTCACTAACTGGGAAGATTGTATTTGAAATAAATATTATATTTGATGATAATAATAATTTATTATTATCTTAATAAACATTTATATTAAGATAATAAAAGGCTTAATTTAGTATTGGGGCAGGTAGGAATTTCAGAGGCCCTTTGATCTGATTTTTTTTTTTCTGTTAGTAAAAAATAAATAGGAACTTAGAAGTTCACTTTTATCTGAGATGAAGCGTCCTCAGTAAATCTGAGACCTTTTCATTGTTGTTCTGCAATTACTACCTTATTAGACCCACAGTGTTTTCTTACCCTGGAACTAAATATATTTGAAGTGTGAGCAGCTTCACAAAACAAATTTTTGTGGTTATTTGTTTCCTTGCCTTTTCTATTTCCTGCTTATAATCTGATGATAATGCTAAGACAGAAGGACAATGGGATATGTGTGTAAAAAGGGCAAAATATGAGAGGCAACCTCGCTTTATAACACCCTGCTCTTGTGGGAACTGATCCAGTCCCAAGATAACTAACTCAGTCTTCCGAGAAAGACCTTACTCCATCTTAATGACCTGATCATCCCTCAAAGCACCACTGTCCAACACCACCCCATGGGGAGCCAAACCTCAACATGAGCCATGGTGGAAACGAACTGTATTCAAATCATGGAAATGGTCAAAGTTAGACTCACAGTGAAGCCGAAAGCCCAGGGCTTCCATCCCTCCTCATCTCTTCCTAGGCATCATCCTTGAGCGCCAAGTCTAAAGAAAGACCAAAGATGGCCTGCTACAAAGAGAATTCTGCATTTATTAAGCTGTAGGAAGCTGTGGTGATTGGAAATGCTCGGTACCGGACCTGGTGTTCCAGTCCAAAGCTCAAAAACATACAAAACCCCAGCAATACCAGGATACCTTTAAGTGTTCATTTGCCTTTCCGGTTTGCTAAAATTAACTTAGAATTTACAAGTAAACTTGCTTCAGAGTTAACTTAATCTCTATCCCTGCACAAAAGACTGTACCCATTTCCATTCCACTGTCATGATGGATTTAAGCTTTAAGTTTCATCCTTACTGAATAGTTTGCTTTGATATAACTTTAAGTATTATCTGTTTTGATCTAATACTCAGTACCTTCCTAATGTAGATTCTTCATATTTTTATATTTTATAGAGAAATAATGTAGGAGTTAATTGGATTTTGCTTTCTTTTCCCACAATTCTCATTTATGTTGGCTACCGTTACTTCCTTTGGTTGATTTAGTGGATGGTAATAAACTTTAGACAGAGCATGGTCCATTCATTCATTTGTTTGTTCATTCCAAAAATATTTATTGAGTGTCTTTTGTAAATCAGATGTTCCCAGGCTTTCTAATGTGATGGGTGAAGTGTCTGTCCTCATGCTGATTACAATATTCTGGTAATAATAAACAGTCAATCAACAAATAAATAAGATGCTCTTACACAGCAATGAATGCTATGAAAAAAAAATTAAAAGTGAAATGGGATAGAATGACTTTGAGGAGGGTACTGTTTCAGACATTGTTGTCAGAGAAGAATGCTCTAAGGAGAAGATGCCGCCATGCACATAGCTGGGAGATGGGTGGACCAGGCAGAGCAATAGCAAGGACAGTGTGGCTGGAGGAGCAGGTGGCAAGGGGAAAAGGGCATAGGACAAGGCCAAAGAGCTAGCTAGGAGTCAGACTACGTACAAAGGCTCATTAGCAATAATGGCAAACACTTGTGTGCTTTAGAGACATTAAAGATTTTAATCCTTAAAACTATGCTGCAATATTGGAACTACTGTTATCCTTGTCCCTGTCCTGCAGATGAAAAACCTGGGGCACAGAGAAGTTCAATAACTTGCCCTATGGCCTGTCACACAGCAGTAAAAGGTGGAGTGTGTACTTGCATGCCAGTCTGAATCCCTTTGTTCAGTTGCTAGCTTTCTGTCTTTCTACTCTTTTCATTGAACTTTAATCAATAACAAGGAGCCTGGTCACTTAGTGAACATGGATTCTTTTTTTATTCTAGTGCACTTAAAATATACTCAATCTATCTTCTAGTTTCAGATCAAGTCCCACCTGCTCTGTAAAGTTTTTTCTTTCTTTCAGTTCATTTCAAAAATTGTTGAGTGTACTTATGAGCATCTTCTGTGACTTACCAGCACCAGGCCTCAAGGACAGTCAAAGACATATAAAAATGACCCTGAATCTCCTGAACCTTTCCAGTGTCTGGTCAAGGAGCTGCACGTGTAGGGAGTGTGCTCCAGGAATGAGGGGGCTGTGGGCACAGTGGATGTTGGGGTCACTTATTCAGGGAAGGGAAACAGTCCTAAATTTTGTGATCAGGACAGGCCAAGTGAAGGAGTGAGATGGGAGAGGTCCACGAATGGTTGTTGAGTTTGGTGGGCTGAGATGGGTGAAGGGTCTACATCTTCAAGCCAAGGTGAACAGAATCAATATTCACCGCATAACACTTTCTTTAAATTCCTTTGTATTTGTCACATCTATCTCGGGGCTTCACTTTTCATCCTGTGCTGGGCTGAATCATTTCTCAGTTGTTTCACTTGTGACAGTATCATCTCCTCATCCAGACCATGTTATCACCTTGAGGGCTGAAACTACTCAGGGAACTTGTTTTACTTTTCTTAGGTACTTCTATTACATTAGTATTCCATACTAGTCGACTTGATTTGAAATGTTAAGGGGCTGGCATGACATTAAAGGAAAGCCCTTATCATAGTGAAAATATTTTAAAAGGTCTCAAATGGAAAACAAACAAAAAACTATGTCTATTCTCCAACAAAACAAACAAATTTCACTTGCCTAATAGGTTCATCTATGATTGCATTTTATAAGAACTGTACCAAGCATTTAACAACTTAAAAATAACTGGCTTTAAAAGGGTTTGATGATGCACTTAGATGGTAAATGTCAGATACTGAAATTTAGGAAATTACAAAGTTGAGTTCTTATGACAGTCTTAACTCAGCCACTTTGCAAATATTTTCATGTCTATATTAAGCTGTTCTTTTTAGAGGTTGAGTAAATGTCATAACTGCAATCTGGGCCTGTTAACACTGTTTAGATTTTTATCACTCTGAAACTCTTAGTATGGAAGGTGCCAAAAGTCCACACTTCCCATGAAATCTAGGAGTCACTACATTAGGTTCTTGTAGAATATCTGTGTAACTACAATATGAATGTATTCATTTGTGATGCTGACACTGTGACGTGAAGTAGCAAGGATCCCCGAGTAAAAAGACCTAGACACACAGAGCCTACAGAGGAAGGCCAGCTAGAGAGGCAGAAATCTCTGCCCTGGACGACTGAGGAGGAGTTTTCTGAGATTAGAGGGTTTAAGGAGAAGAGAGCATGGAAAAGAGAAAGGGAGAGATATGAGTGGGCACATTTATGAACAAGACTGTCATCACAGTGCTATTTATAATGGTTCAAACCCGAAAACCGCCTAAATATTCCCAGAAAATAGGGAAATGTTTTAATAGTTTAAGGGCAAGCACATCATGGAATATCCTAAGCACATATGAAAATGTTTTTCTAAAGGATATTTAAAGACAGAGAATATCCTCTCAATATAACATCAGGTGGGTACAAATGGGACCCAAATTATAAATATGGCAGAATGCTAACTTTGTGTGTGTGTGTGTGTGTGTGTGTGTGTGTGTTGGGGGCGAGGGGAGGACTGAAAAAAAGAAAACCTTTTTGGAAGGAAATACATTAAAATGTATTTTTATATTTTCCAAATAATCTCGAATGAGTATATTCATCTATTTTGGTCTTGCTGTGCTCTTTTTATCTGAGTACTTAATGTCATAAATCATGAAAAATTTCAGCAATTATCTTTTTAAATAATGCTTTCCTCGTATTCCCTTTCTCCTCTTCTCTTATACCTTCTATTAGAAGTCTCAGTCTGTCTTTCAGTTCTCTGAACTGTCTTTCATATTTTTATTCCTTTAACTCTTTGTGTTGCATTCACAGTTAGCCCTTAGACTATTTTCTCTTTTGTTAATTTTCCCCTTGTTTTCATTCATTGATTCTTTTTTTTTTTTTTTAGTTTTAGTGAATATATTGTTTTTGTTTCTAGGATTTCTAATTAATTTTTTCATATCCAATTTTGTTTTATTTCTGACTTTTTGTTTCAAAATTTCTTGTTCTTTCATTATTGGTGTTGAATGTTCCTTTATTTCTCTGATCTCAGACATATTTATTTTAAAGTCATTTTCAGATGGCTCTACTTATCTTCATTTCAACTAGAGTATGGTGATCTCCTGATTGTTGAGTGTCGTAAGTTTGCTTTTCCTGGCATGTTTTGCAATTTTGGATGGCACTCTCACTTGGAGTTGGAGGGGGGGTGTTCTTTGGCTTTGTTTTGGTTGCTTTCTTCTCTTTCTTTGTTCTTTCCTCCTTAACAGCTTTGCTGTGACTTCCACCTAGACTCATAAGGCTTCCAGTCCAGAATCGGTCTTCTGTTGTTTGATCAGGGTCACACAGCTCCCATGGAGATATTGTGGCTCTCAGAGATGCAGTCGGGAAACCAGGAGAGGGCTTGGTGTGGTTCCTGACTGCCCTGCTATATCTGATTCTATGACCCGCAGGATCAGTTGGCTGCAGTATTTTCCAACCTCCTTTTACAGCAGGGAGAATCCCATCCCTGGTACTGATTTCAGGTAGAATCCTAGCTCTGGTACCATTCACATAGGATACGGATGTTGGTCTCTAAGGCCTCAGAGGAACTGAACTTCTGGCCATCTCTACATGCATCTGGACCAGAGCCCAGGAGCCCTGTAGCTTCAGCACCACTTACTGCTTTCTGTTTCCCCATTGTTATGTATAAATAACAAAATGTGTGTGTGTGTGTGTGTGTGTGTGTGTGTGTGATACTGATTTGGTGGGGAGAGCTTCTCAAAGTATATAACTTAAATCAGAAAAAATTTATTGTAAAAAAATATGCATTTCAGTTCTGCAGTGCAAATGGCACTTTTTCAAAGTAGGGATGAGAACTAGAGAGCAGCAGTTGTTTCCTCCAAAATAAAGACAATCATAAACATGGAAAGACACTGTTGGTGGGGTTCCTGTTAAAAGAAGCAGTGAGCTAAAGATAAGGAAGATTTATTTTTCCATAGACAAAAAGAAAAATACGGTCAGCTGATCCCTTCTGATGAGATAGAGTAAGCTGTCAAGTACTTACCATCTGGTTCTGCTGCTAATCCAGATGGGCTGCCAATAGTAATTTATGAAAGGTTTGAAAGCAACTTGCCATTCTCGGAAAAGAATCATTAGAACACACTGACATTGGGATTTGCTCCCCTCCCGCAGCCTGATTTGCAGCAAATGCAAAGACAGAGCAACTGCTTCCATACAGTAGATGGCACATTCTATTATTGAACCAGAAGTCAATCTGTCTCTGTTCCTTGAGGGAGAAAAAAAAAACAATCATTTTTCTTTCCCCCTTCCCTCCCCTCTATTGGCTCAGTGAATAAGGGAGAAAATGTTCCCATTATGGAGTTTCTAACAAATGCCTGAAGAAGCCTTCGGAGTCTGTCGTTCTCTGAATATCTGTGATGCTTGGAAAAGTCAAGTCAACATCAGGACTAATCTGATGTGCCACATGCTCACACCACAGACAGGCACAGTCTAATCCATTCTCACCAAGAAAGCCCAAAGGTCAGTCAGTATTTCCCATGCAGAGCAGAGCCACAGATTGTTAGAGCTGGAAGTCTACCCCATCGTAGCCCTCTCCCAGCCAGTCAGGATGTGCATGAGCGGTGTTGCTTCAGAATCAGAACAAACTAGCAGGACACTAACTTTTGGTTCAAGCAAATTTCTGTTAACCCATTGGCAGTTCTTGTCCCATCGTTAATTTCATATGCCTGAAGTAACAGAACTCATTCCTTGGTGACGGATAAAATGCTATTAATTTATTTTCAGTCCATGTAAGAATTGCTTGCAAAGAGTGGGGTCAGAACTTTCCTTTGGTCATGCCACCTGCTGTTCGGGCACCGAGGAAATTGTCAATATGCATGCCATACGTGTTTTTAAATGTTTTAGAATGTTCAAAAGAAAAGTCTTGAATCATTGTATAAAGTTTCTCACTAGAAATGTGGAATCAGGGCTAGTTGTAGCCTGCAGATTAGAGTTTCACTAAGAAGGAATAGTAAAGGACAGGAGCAGCCCTGGGACCAGGAGTGTGGCAGATACAGTCCTGCTGGGAGTCAGGGAAAGGGATGCGCTTACTGCCCAGTCAGACAGAGATGACCTAGCCCAGGACATAGAGAGAGGGAAATAGGAACTAGCTAGGATAACCGAGATGATTGGGAACTTCTCTTACCCAGAAGGGGTCTAAGCCACAAGTGGGAGTGGGCACACACTGGACAGGCAATGATGCATGGCGCAGCAAAGCAAGTCAGCCCATCCCTGCAAGGCTGTAAGCAGAGGAGGGAAGTATCAGCTGAACCAAGCTATCCAGGATAAACTTGGTTTAACCTAACTATAAATGCTAAAGCATTTATAGTTATATATATATATAAAGTTATATATAGCATATATAAATGCAAAGAGGAAAGTGGGCAGTCTTTGGATAGCCTAAAACTTCTATAAGTGGCCAAAAGTAAAAAGTCATCATTGTTTAAAAACTACCGGACACTATCACTATGACATTTTAAATATGGTGACTGTGTATATGTTCTTAATCTTTAAATCTGTGTGTTCTCTTCCCTTCAATATTGATTAGAAAGTACTTTACCTAATTTGAAAATGTGCATTGATCTCCTCCTACTTATGAGGCTATGCGTTCAGGGCTGCAAGAGATGAGAATGAATAGGACACGAGCCATTTCCCTTAAAGAACTTACAATGCAATAGATACACTTGACAAGGCACAAATCACCACAAAATGAGATAAAATCTCCTAGGTCATTGAAAAACAAAAACAGATCCTATTTGGTTCGCTGCAATTCATCTAAATTAAAATTGTAGGTTGCTAAAAAGTAATACGTTTATGGAAAGAATGCTTGATTTGGTTCTGTTTCCCCATTTTCCATGTTCTGTGCTGGAGGCCCCCTCAAAACATGTATTCATAGTAATTTGAACAGGTTATTATGCTGTGCCCCTCTAGTGGCCACTTTGTAAACTGCAGCAGACATTGCATTACCTAGAGAAGCCTGCCAATTTCAAAAAAGGCATGTCAGCCAGGCCAACCCTGCTTCAGTGAAAGCCAACAACATTCAACTCAAGGGAACGTGAAATTTTAGAGGAAAAAAATACCCCCCACCCATGTCATCTGTCACAGACCCAGAAAAGGTACTATGAGGTGGTAAAGAATGTAGACGCCGAGACCAGATGAACAGGTTCAAATCCTGGCTCTGCCATTTTGCAGATGAGCAGACTGAGAATAACAGTGGTACCTAGCTCATACGGTTGTTATGAGAATTAGAAGAGTGACTACTTAAAACATTAAGAGTGGTGCCTCATCACAGTAAGAGCGCAATAATTGTTTTTATTAGTTGTTGTTACAGTATTTTGTGGTAAAAACTAAACTGGTGTTGTCTGTATTTCCTTAAATTTCCTGAAAGTAAGATTTAAAACTAATCGTTAATTCAATAAAAATTATTAAATATGGTAAGCATATATATTTGGGTATCAAAGAGACATGACTTTATATCAGGTCTTTGCTGTTCACTAGTTGCGTGTCAGTAGGGCAAGTTATTTCACCACTGGAGCCTCAGTTTCATTGGCTAAAAATTGGAGTTATTGATAACATTTTGATTCCTGACAAAGTTATTTCAAGGATTTTATAAATTATTGCATGCAATGCACTGAACAAAGTGACATGTTTGTTGCAAGAATTTATTAAATAACAGCTATTATTAAGGTTGTAGGCAAAGCTATAAGATGTGTGAATCCATAATCTATATTTTCCACAGCACTATACAATTGAGTAATGTCATTTTAGAGGGAGTTAAATTTCAGATTTGAATGGCCAAAGAGGAGGCTAGATTCAGTGTGAGTGTTGAATTAGAGCATCATAATTAAAACAAAATAGGGATTCAAGTGGGAAATTTGAGAGGGGTGGGGATGCTAGAGCAAGTTCAGGTCAGAGTCAGTAGTTCTGAGTTCTGGTACCTAAGACATCATGGCTGGGACCTATGGATAAGCCCAAGAATCTGGCTGACAGCCGTATTTTTGGGAAAGGATCAAGAAATAATATATATTATAAGATATATATATATATATATATAGACAGAGAGAGAGAGAGAGAGAATAGGAATCAAGAGGTTTGGCTGGACCTGGTTACTGAGGACTGGTTTCCCCCAGGGAGCAGCTTACTCAAAATTTGTACTCCCCTCCCAGCTACTCCTCCTTGGGATCAGGGAGGCCCCCAGTCCAAGTCCGGTTAGTAAAACAGACTCTGACTGCAATGGATGCAGAAGGCGTGGCACAACACACGGCAACTCAGGTGGGCGTAAGCATCTTCCATCTCGGTCTCTACCGTTCTTTGCCAGATTCTACTTTCTGAATTTTATCAATCGTTTCCAAATTCCTCTTATTTTATCAATGCCATTTTCAGCTGTATTTCTTTTCCACATGTTTGCCCATTTCCTGTCACAAGCTGTGTTCTCTGTACCTTCTTTCCTAGGGCCACATACTCGATGTATCTTTCTCATTCCAGATTTCCATATTCTGCCAAAAACTTGGAACCTATAGTATACAGAACAACTGGGCTTTTAAGTGCCTTTTTAGCATATTATATCTCAAAGTCCAAAACCTAGTCAAAATATAATATGATTAGTACTACCAATACACTGCTTTTATAGAGTTTGTGGATTTAAGTATTAATGAGAATTATTTCTCAATAATACATGAGAAAAATCTGATGTCTTAATTATATTCTTTACTATCTCTGAGTATTAAAACGCAAAATAAATTGTTTTTAATGTAACATCAGTGGAACATTACGTGCCAGGAATAAGATTTCTCATAGTGGTTTCATATTTTCCCCCAATTAGATTTATCTGGGACTCCTGTGGTGCCCAAAGGACACAGCTGAGTGTTTCTCCCCTCTTTAGCAGCCTCATTGTCATTCCAGGGAGGTGACATTACCTCTGAGCCACTTGGGATTTTGCCCTCATTTCATTACTAATTAAATTCATTTTTACAGAGTCATAAATTAATTATTTGAGGTAAAATTACTAAAATCTGTACTTCGTTCCAAGATCTTTCTTAACTTTGGGTAATTAAATTTAAGAGTTATCATGTTAATCTTTATTAGCACAGTATGTGAAGGAAATGACTGAGGGGAAATGAAAAGCGTCCATGTCTTAAATAGCAGGATAGTCTCTGTCTCAGGGATAGGTTGAAAAATTAAAATGTGCTCATTCCATCAACGATGTTCTCTCATTCTCTCGATGTTCTATAATTCTAGCATGCTAACTTGGACTGGTTAGGAAATTTAAGATATCTTCAGACTGGAGCAACAGAGATCCGACTCAAAGTCCATTCATTGCTTTAAAGGCATTTTCATTTTATGACCTCTCGTATCACCTTTTTTTTCTCATGAGGCCAGCACAGGTAAAAAATGATAATGTGAGACTTGATTTCCTTTTTATGAACAAGCATATTTAATTCCTAACTGTTGGTGATAACTTGGTTTTCAACTAATGAATCCAGCCTTGAGCATTCATAATCACGGAGAACAAGGACCTTAGTGTTACATAAATATTTTACCCTATTGGATTAGTAAATGCTTTGTTAATTGGCTGATCCACATTTCTATTCAAAGAGCATCTTTAGATAAATGAAGCTTTTAAATAACACCCTCAGGAAAACATTTGGCAAACGTGCTGTGCCTTTTGCTATAAGGTTCTCAAGATATCTTAGAGAAATATTAAAAAGCAAACCTTTAGAAAAGAAGATTAGACCTTGTTGCAAAAGCCCATAACTCATCTTCTCCCTCAGGACGGACTGACAAAACAAAGAAACATGATTTGGTTTTGCTCTTTGCTTTACCAGGATGATAGCTACTTAACTTCTATTATCCTGCAGCTGATAACTTTTACCAACTCCTATCCAACATGAAAGCGAATCTGTTTTCAAATGTTCCCTGTTCCTGGGGCTTCTACATTGGAACTAACAGGTGACTTGTTCCATTCAGCTCTTGGGTGACCGGCGTCCACGAGATGATGGGATGCATTAAGAGACGAGTGGATGACCTGACCCAACAGTGTTCAGCGCACAAGGAGTTTGCTCTTAAGAAACAACAATTAACAGCCTCAGTGGAGGGTTACCTAAGAAAGGTAGTTTCCCAAAATAAAACCTAAACTTCTAATTTGGTGATAATAGATGGTATGGCATCTGCAGTGTGTGGGCATGGTGGGAGGATGGGGGTGTGTCTCCTGAGGCTTCTCTTATGTTCCACATCAGGTCCTACCATTGAGCAAGTCAGAGCTGTACTTCACTGTTGCTCATCAACCATCCCTGCCCCAGTTTGCCAAAACTAGATATCAGATCCTATCTGCCACTTCAGGCCTGAACATATATATACACAAAGGCAGTTCTCGCTTTGTGCAATACTGTGTCAACTGAATCATGTACATATTGGAATAAAGTACTTGATTTACATATTCTGGGCATGATTCTGATATGCACATTTTTCGGTTGACATGGTACCATTCAACAGAAAGACTGTAGTTAGATAGATAGATACCAAAATGTATGAGTTTTGGGTTTTCCTAGTAATAAATGGCCATTATGATACTTTGTTGAACTAGACCAGTGCAAGAGGACACAGTCACTCTGCATAAAAGCATACTTGTGCAGATCCTCTGTGCAGAGTGAATACAACAGCCTGGTATCAGAGAATTTTATTTCTTATTTTCAAAGTGAATAAAACCAGGGAGCCACATAATTCAACTAAATAAAAAATTACTTATCTATAAATGGGATATATAATAAAAATTAGTAATACCTCAGTGACATTAATGCTAATGA
Source organism: Eulemur rufifrons (assembly GCF_041146395.1). Classification (NCBI taxonomy): domain Eukaryota; kingdom Metazoa; phylum Chordata; class Mammalia; order Primates; family Lemuridae; genus Eulemur; species Eulemur rufifrons. Next base: position 49,061,322 of record NC_090983.1, read on the forward strand.
GCCTTGCTGCAGAAGCTGGGTCTCGATTTTTCAATTATGTTTTCATTTGATACAATGGACTTACGTGCCTGAACTTACAGGAATAGAATTAGTAGACTACACTGGAGAGGACATTAAATATCAATGTCTATTTAAATGGCTTCCCCAGCTGTTATTGATCCAGAAACTTGGGAATTTGAGCCTTGTTCTGATGCCTGGGTCCAGGGAGCTTCCAAACATGGCGGGCAGCTGTGGTGCTGCATTCCCCAGAGCTGGAGAGTCAAGCTAATTTAGTGGTGGTGGAAAACACAACAGCAACTCAAACAGCTGTTGCTACTTGTCTTAGTGCCAATTTAGAGCCAATTTGACTCTGGGGAGTATGGACTCTAGGTAGAGCAAGGGGACGAGGATGTATTAATAACTTGAATGGAACAGAATCCTTCAAGGGTACTGTCATTCATTGATTCAAATGTACTGAAGATCAAATTATAGTCCCCCAACTTCATCAATGAAATGACCTGAGTATGTCCCTGTGTTTTACTATTACATATACAGGGTAAGCTGCTTCCCTAGAGTCCTTCAGCCCTAAATATAGCAACCAGTAGGGTGGTCTAATAACCATGCTCTGGACTTCTGGCTTCAAAATGTGCCTGTAAATTGGGTCCCATTCAACGTACAGATCAATTCATCTCTGCTGATGTGTTAGTAAGTTCACTATCCTTTGTAGGTAATATAGATAATAAGTTTTTAAAGGATGTAAATAACTGCTTATATCTCATTGCTGTTAGTAAAAGAAATATCTTTAAACATATCCCCTCTGTCAATAGGTCTCTAGTATTGCCTCATATGAAGAGCAACATTATTAAAATATGAAATTCTTAAATATTTAAAACTATTTTAGATTAAAATTGACATTATATATTTAAAGTACATTGAAAATATATAGAGCAATATTTATCTGTCTTATACATATGAATGCATATATGTAAAAATATATTACTAAGACTGCAATATATTCTTTATTCCTAAAGGTAGAAATGTCAATTCAGAAAATCAGTCCAATACTTTCTAATGCAATGGATGTTGGTTCCAGCCTTTCTGATTCAGAGAAGATTTTAAATGAATATCTGGACCTAGATATCCAAGTTAAGGTAAATAATTATTATTATGGCTATAATTTTGTAAATATGATTTTTATATTCAATAGTTATAAAATGTAATCCTAGCTCCCTTAAAGGTTGCAATTTTAAATTAGTATGTAGCAAATAATGACTTAAGAATTCATACCATTATGTATGTCTAAATTATTTATATTTATGTGTACATTTATTAGTGTGTTTGACCTCACTCAAACTCAGCATTACAGCCTGGTATTAAACACTCATTCGGCTCCTTTTTCTTGCCTGAGCAGTGTTAGCAACTCCTTTTTGGGGTGCCAGAGGAAAGGACTATGTTTCTCCAAGACTATTTGTGATTTTCTCCTAGAGCAAGTTATTTAAAAAAAAACCAATTATTAGAAGCAACATATATTATTGCAAGATTCCAGGAAGGCAAATAAAAACACAACCTTGTTTGCATACTCAAATTCAGAGCCAGAAAGTGTCCCACCCCCACCCTCCAGCACCTTCTCTAGCTTCCTCCTACCCCTTTCACTTGGGAGTTAGGTTCGAAGAGTACTGCTGGCAGCTCCAAACCTGCACGGAAGTCCCTGCCTGCCCTGACAGGGTTTAGGAAGGTGAGTCAATTGCCCTCCCCTGGCTCTCCCAGGTAGGCAAGAAAAGCCCCGTTACTTCAGTTCTCAGCAGAAGAGCCTCCTTCCCAGACTGCGCCCCCACCGGAAACTCACAGAAGCACCAGTTTTTTTAATGGGGTGCTTTTTATTCATTATTTCAAATGCTTGAAACTTACACTCAATTTTATTTTTTTATTTTAAAAATTTTAGAAATGGCGAGGAGATTGCGTAAGAAGAAATTCCCCGCTTCTCTCCTTCCCAGAGTGCTATCAGGAAGCAGAGCTTGTAAATTAAAATTGCCGTCATTCAACACAGTACTTGGGAAGCATATTAAACACTCCTAGGGAAACAATCCCTCCTTGCTGCAAATGAGAGTGAAGCGTTTTTCTTTCATTTTGCTTGATTTCTACCTTGGTCTCACATGAAATTTTACATGGCTCTTTCTATGACAATTATATATGTCATGCCTACATTACCTACTCATCCATTTAATCAGTGGTTAGAGTTCACATGCCAGAAATTGCACTCAGAAGAAATCATAGGTGAGCAGCCCTAAGCAAAAGTCAAATTCGCTGACTTTAGAGGTTGTTTAGGCCTGATATGTGACATTTCCCCCACACCTGTTTAAAAACCTTTCTAGGTAAAGATTAAATAACTGATATGTTATCTTTTTGTAAATTAAAAACCAACGAACAAGTTTTGCAAATTTGCCATCTCTTATATAACAAACTTTAAGAATTTGCTAGAGCTCTTGTTGAATTTCATAAAGCAATTCTTATGAATAATTGATTTATTTAAATTATTTAAAACATTTCTGCCATTTTGTCTTACAGTCTCTCATACCAAACAACCTTTTTCCTATTTGTGATACAGAAAATAGAATGCTCTAAATTAGAAGTGTAGCTGATTGAGCTAAAGAATAATTTGAGGTGGTTTTTGTTTTAAAATGCCTTTTTTTATTTTTAGAAATTTCGAAGTTGTACCTTTCTTTTATTGAGGAGATTCTTGGTCCAAGTTCAATTAATAATCATAATAGATGGATGCATAGAGTGTAATGAAATGTGAATGTTCATGATTCCCTTGTCAGCTTATGACCTCTTGTGCTTTGCTTTTATAGGAGACATCACATGAATTAGAAGCAGCTGCAAAAATCATGACGGAGAAAAATGAATTTGAACCTGATGAAGTGGCATCACTTTCTTCTAAAATTAAATGGCTAGAGGAAGAATTAAACATATTTGGCCAAAGCATCAGCTCCAGGTCACGGGTCCTGCACATTTGTGTGGCATTTCTAAAGTCATCAGAGGAGGTACAGTACTATGTGCTAACCCTCTTCCGCAGGGACCCTGCCCATGTTCCTGCTTTCCATGGGGATCTGATCTCTGCCCTGGTGGGTAATTCTAGATCCTCTACCCCAGTGCATGGACTCACTTTGTAGGCTTTTTATTTTTCAAGGCACCATACAAAGGCTCAAAGAGTAAGTCGTTTTACTAAAAAAAAAAACATACACGTGTATGTGTAGATAGGTGTATGCAAAAATAAACAAAGTGGTTGTACTAGAGCATTTTTTAAAATTCACCTATTTTATAGCACAATGATTTTTAGTATATTTATAGAGTTGTGCAACCATCTCAGCACTCCAGTTTTAGTATGTGTCTATCACTCCAAAAATAGCCTTGGGACACACTTTTAGTGAATCCTGGCTCCCACCCCCAGCTTCAGGCAAGCACTGATCTGCTTTCTGTCTCTATAGATTTGCCTTTTTTGGATATTTCACGTAAGGGGAATCACCTTGTGTACTTCTTTATCGGTTCCTTCTCCTGATTCCTAACTCATTTCTCTTCTTTGTTCTTGAAGTATGGTGGGTCACAGAGTTCTTGCAAAAGAATTCTTTTCCTCCATACACCCACTTTCCCTACAAAAATCACATTCCTGCCTTTGGTATCAATTCACCAATAACTCAACAGTGATTCCTCAGCCATAACTCTCCTGAGCTCCAAATCAATGCGTTAAATTACCTATATATTTTACATGTTTTGAGTTGTTCTAAAAAAGGAAAAAAAATTTAAAAATAAAAAACAAATTACCTATATATTCTATAGGCCCCTCAAGCTCCACAAAGCATCTCAAATATGTTTCCTTCTGCATTTTGGCACCAGGTTAATGACTCCACCATCCTTTCAGAAATCCTATGTAGAAGCTTCGATGTCTTCTCCAATTACTCTGTCAATGAGCACTTATTTTATACCAAGCACTGTAATTCTCATTCCTGATTTCATGTAATCCTTACACCACCTGTGTGTTTTAGTTACTATTATCCCCATTTTACAAATGAGAGAAACTGAGGCTCTGAGAAGTGAGGTGTGCAAGATCAAGCAGTTGGTAAACATCAAAGCTGAGGTTTAATTCCTAACCCCTCCGCTTTGTTTTTTCTATTTCAAAGGCCATGCTATTGTGTGTCTGTCTGTTGAGCTAACCGAAAAGATTGCGGAACTCCTCCTCCTCTCCATTTGTGCCATCACTTCCTCAGTTGGGGACCTCATCATCTCTTACCTAACTTGAAGAAGTCGTCTTCTGCTTGATCCATCTGCCTCCTATAATTCTCCCCTTCATTCTCTCCTCCTTTTTGTGGGGAAAAAAAAAGTCATCCTAAAGCAAATCTGATTGTGTTACTTCCTAAAATTCAAGTAATTTGAAACAAGTGTAATTAGTGAAGCAAGTTGCAAATAACTTTTACCAAAAATTGAGAATATATTAAATTTTATCATTAAGTTACTTAAAAAATAAACTAATACAGATTCAAGGGAATTACTGTAATGACATCATTCTCATTTGCATTCAACGAGGCTGTTTTGAGAAGCTGGAAAAGGAAGATGAATTATAGTTGGTGCTTTGAGAATTGCATGTGTAACTGATGGGCCATGATGTTGACACCCAGCCTGCAGCACATGAGTCTAGCGGAGCACTGATGATCATCATGCTGATTCTGAGTCATTGCAGTTGCAATTAGTTGTTTCAAGCTAATGAGAATTTGTTGCAGTATTATTGGTTACAGTGGAAAACAAGTTAAAACCTGCTGGCCAGCTATATCCCAGCACGACTATCCCTCTGGCTCTTTCTTACCACTCAGCTTGTGCAACCTGAACTTCTTTCACACTAAGATCATGTATTGTCCTCTGAATCAGCCAGTGTCTTCACACTTGTGCTTTTACACACGTTATTCCTTCCATCTGGGATCCCCTTCTGCTCCCTCTCACCCTGGACAATTCCTCAAGACACAAATTAAATGTCACTTCCTTTTGGAAGCTCTTCCCCATTTATTCTCTATGGAGTTGATGGTTTCTCTTCGGTGTGCCTGTAACATTGTGTGTATATGTGGCTTTGCAATAATCTGCTTATGGTTCTCTTTCTAGTGGACCTATTTTTGGGGTACCCAGAGAAATAAACAATTAATGCTTACTAGAGAATCCTAGAAAGTTCCACAGAGGAAGTAGCATTTAAACTAGTACATGAAGGATAAATAGGAGAAGAAAATTGAGGAAAGATTGTTGTGGGCTGAGGGAATGAGCATCGGCAAAACATAGAAGCATAACAAATGCAATATGGAGATGCAGAGGGAACTCCTGTTTCTGACAGCTATTTGTAGGTTCTCCTATTAAGTTCACTTAAATTAAGAATAATGTTTAAATCTTTAAAAGGTAACTAACCATTGCCTGAAATATCTTACCATGTTTAGATTGCTTTTGGTAGTTACAAACTCCTTAAGTCTTATCCTATCAGCAATTACTATTACTGAACATGCATAAAAACTTGTGCCAAATAATTTCTGTTACTTCTACATGACCTAATTACATGTTAATCTATATTTCTACAAACCCATTTGATTTTATATAAACTCTGCTCAAGGAGAATGATTTAAAATAATCTAGTACTGCTTACATTGGTTAGCCAATGAGAAAATACAATTTCAGGGAAGCAAAGTAATATATCTTAATAAGATTAGCTCATGGAGGCAATTTAATATTAATATTTATGCAGAAAATTAGTAATTATTTGTATTCTTTTATTCTGGTTTATCACTGATTAGAAGTAAATTGTGATTTACTAATTATTAATAATATTTCACTGATTTACATTTCTGATTGATTTGTGGTTCCTGATTCTATACATGTATCTTTCTTCTGAATTATAAAACTCAACTTTAAATGAAACCACACTGGTCTTTGATATAGATTGTCCCAAATTGCAAAACATATGCACAAATATATAATTCATAAATATGATTTTGGCTACAATAAGTAGGTCTTATGTGTAATAAACTTGTCAACTCAATCTACTGCCCAGTAGTAGTCCTGTCTGTCAATAATCTAGATAGATTCTTATGTCTTTTCAGTAAGTTGACAATATTCAATAATTATTTAAAGAATTCTGAAAATGTGGTTTTAAGTTTTACTTAGGATTTTATTGGAATCTAGTGTTGTTTTTCTTTAAAAAAATGATTTTAAGTACTCCTAACTCTCTTTTATATTTTCCTATTTTAGGTAGAAGTGCAGTTTCAGAGCCTAAAGGAGTTTTATCAAACTGAAATCCCTCAGAAGGAAGAGGATGATACTAAAGCCAAGTATTGTTCTGACTCAGCTGAGAAGCAATGGCAGCTATTTTTAAAGAAGAGTTTTTTAACTCAAGACCTAGGGCTTGAGTTCCTTTATTTAATAAATATGGTGAGAATAACATTGAATGAATTATACCTTCTGCAAGGATTACTCATCAAAGTCAAAATCATAAATTCAAAAGCTTAACTGTTAATCAGCAGTGCTGGCCTCACAAGTTCTTTTAGCTTCATTTAACCTAGACCAGTCCTGATGCCCAACATTTATATGTTTACTTGGTCCTAGAGCCCTTGTTCATTTATAACATGAAGCCTATTTTAACTGTTAAGAAGAAAGAGTGACTATAATCCAAATGCAACATTGTTATTATCACATGGAGTTTTCAGAAGTCTACCCCAAAGTTCTGGGTTATGTTAAGAGAATGCAACAAGGTGCTTAGAAAATTTCCAGTGGCCAAAGACAACTTCTAGGATGACTCTTCTTTTGAAGTATTTCTTACTATAGCAGATTTTTTTTTATATTGAAGGTCCATAGCATTCAGAAATATACCCTAACCTTCAGTCATCTTGACTTATATCTGTAAAATATTCTAGGATCCTTTAGTCATCCTGAGTTATATCTGTAAAATATTCTAGGATCCTTATATCCACCTCTCATCCATATGAAGTTCCCTATAAATTTCTTCCCTGAGTATCTTTCTAATGAAACTTCTGATTTCACTTTTGGAAAATGCCAAATGCTAAGAAACTTTTTTTTTAATGTTAAATAAATTTGTCTTCATATTTGGCCCTAACCCTCTATAGCTGCACAGAGACCAAAAAGAATTCATATTTAATTTCTCTTATACATGAAAGCCCTTCCAACATTAAAAATAGTTGCTGTGTCTAATCTGAGTTTTTTCTGCAGCCTGACATACTTGAATTCTTTCTGTCATTTATAAAGTAGCTTCATGTCTCTGTCTTTCCTGATCCCCCCTTCCCAGGATTGTCTATGGTTCGTCAAAATCATTCATAAAATGTAACCCAAAAGTGAAGTACAATTGCAGTGCAATAAACTGGACTTTATTCTTTACTAATGAGATCTAAGATTATGCTAACATTTTTTAACAATAATGTCACTTTGCTGGTTTATATTAAGTTTATGATAGAGTAAACTCTTTTAATGTTTTTATTGCGGCTTCTGCCAAGGCAGGTGTCACCCGTATTATATCTGTGTCAGCTATTTATCTTTTTCATACAATTGTGGGCATATTTATTATTATTTAATTTTATTTTGTTAGACTTCACCCATGATTCCATCTTGTTAAACTAATTTGAACCTATCTACTGTGTTAGCCATCTCTTCTGGGTTTAGTTCTGTAGATTTGACACAGTAAGCCTTCTGTAGCTGCAATTAGCTCTTTACTAAAAATGCCTAAACTGAAGATTGAAACCTCAATTTATGAAGCAATCTATTGATTAACCAGTCTTTTAAACAATCATGAATGCTCCCGATAGTACTTTAATTCAACCACTACTTCATAATCTTTTTATTAAGTCTATCTTGGGAGACTTTCTCAAATGGCTCAAAAGAAGTTCTACCTACCTACTATCCTATCTGTGACATAAACATAATTTGACATAAATCAGATGGACTCCTAATGATCAAGGCATTCTTTCCAAAATGTTCACAAAGTGCTTGATAGGTGATGAACTTACTGCACTGGTTTTCAGTGTAAAGCTTGCCAATCTGTAAATTGTGTAGTCTATCCTTTCCCCCTTTTGAAAATCGGGGCATTTTCTTTTCTCTAATTTGATGGCCTTTCTAGTTTCTGTAGATTTTCAAAGATAATTGACAGTTGCAATTTTCTCGGTACCTGGGATGTGATTAATCTCAGTCTGGCACCTGAATTCATTTGGAAGACTTAGATTCTAACTATCCTCATCTACTTTGAGCTACAATTTTTTCTTTATCTTCTTTATTTCAACTTTTATTGTTTGAAGACCATTCTTATTAAATCTATGTGGAAATAAAATATGCATTAAATAGTTCTAATTTATCTGACACTATCCTTAGGCATCAAAGAAAACTTGCTAAGCAATTTGCCCATGTTTCTATTTTTGTGGGTGTGTTATTTTAAAAAACAATCAAGTTATTTTTCATTTGGAATATTTAGAGCAAGTATTATCCATGTATCTATCTATCATCTATCTTTTATGTTTTTATTTGGTTCAATATATCTTCTTCCATCTCTTGATTTTATATATTTATACTTTATACTCATAAGGGAATTCAAATATTTTTAAACTGCATTTTTTTAATCTATCCTTTTTATTACTAACTTCATTTCAGAAATTTTTCAGTTCTGGAATGTACAGTTGATTCTTCTATTTATTAGAGTTAAATTACTGATGAAATTCTTCTCTTTCTCCATCTTTCCTGTACTTTCTAGAGCCATATTAATCCTAGGTGTTTAAAGTGCTCATCAGCTAACTCCAACATTTGTGTCTGGAGCTGTTTCTATCGTCTACTTTTTCTCTCGGTTTCCAGTCATGTAGTCCTGTCTTTTGACAGAACTAGTGAATATTTATCAAATGCCAGACATTAGGTGTAAAAAAACGGGAGGTCTCCGGAAGGTGTTTTCTTCTTCTAGAAAGGGTCACCCTTCTTTCTCTAGGCAGGCCCTGGTGGGCGATGCTGAAGCCGCTCAGAAGCCGGCAGGGTTCTGTCTGCAGTGTAGCCCTGCCAAGGCTTAGTCTACTCTCTTCCCCTCAGGTTTGGAGTTCCCAGCCAAGAGCTGGGTGCTTTCTCTGAGTTTCTACTTCCCACCAGGTCCCAAACTCCCATCTTTGTTTGGGGAGACTGCTGAAAAATTCTACTTTGCTTTTCTGAGGCTTTTTGCTTAGACCTATTGAATCCACTGCCCTGTATAGCCCCAGTATTTTTTCAATGTCCTTAGAAGAAGATCATCGCAGTGCTTGAAGCCCTCCAAGTGTCTGCCAAAATCTCTACTGGTTTCTCTGTTCCAAGAAAGCCTCAATTATCAGCCTCCTGTCCACACAGAATTGGGAAACTGCCCTGGGGTCGAAGTGGTGATAGCTGAGCTCACCACTCTCAGATTCTTCCCTTTCTGGAGTCTTGGCCTCTCTCGTTCTTGTTGACACAACAGCTCTCTGCTGCCTTCAGTTAGATGCTTTCTGCATTTTATCCAGCTTTACCAGGTGTTCTAAGCAGAAGCACTGCTCTGTCACCAGCTGTTCCATCTACCTAGAAGTCCTTCATTGCTTATGTAGAATGTTTATGATTGTCCAGTCAGATTTTCATTTTGTAAGATGTGCAGCAAGAACCCATTCCAAATTATATTTTGTATCTATGTCAAAATAAACTTAGGTTATCATGATGTTAAAATGCCTGTTTAGAATTCCCAGAAATAATGTGTATTTTACCACTAAGTCTTGGTAGTCTTTTACCTTGATGTCATAAACATGGTCACTTTACCCCAAGGTCTTTACCACTGTCAAATGATAAATAAGTTCCTCCTTATTGATAAAAATTAAAGCCCACATAATAGTTAACTTTTTTGGTTTAGCAACATTCTGAGATACGAAATTTTTGTAATTCTCATCATATCTTTTGGACCATTAGGTTTTTAAACAAACATTATTGAAATGTGGTGACCAGTTTGGTTGTTAAGAAGGAAGAGACCAGCTGGCATATTCACTTGAGTGTTCTGCTCTTGATTGAGTTGCTGTGGCTCATATTTTCAAGCTTGAAATTGAAAATGTTTTCAGTTCATCTAAAAATCATCAAGATCAGAAAAACTGATTCAGGCCAAAATTCTGGCAGACATCTTGTTGAAAGTGCCAATTTATTAATGTATAATGGTTAATACTATGAATGCTATCTGGGATACAGCTTTCCTGTTATCAAGGGATCTGGAAAGCAAGACGTCAGAAAACCATTCATTGTACATTAATCTAAACAAAAAATGGATAATTCTGTAGTCTGTTTAGACTAGGTTATGGCAAAATGTTCCATGCCCTTCACAGAAGTAAAGTGAGTATTGTGTTTACTAACTAGACTTTAGGCAAACTATTTAATCTTCTTGAGTGGCCAAAATACTTACGTCTGCCAAATACAAGATCACTTTTCTTGGATCTTGCTAGCTAAACATCAGCAAATCCTACTATCCTCCCTTTTCTAGACCTCACTCAGACCACCATACCTTTCTGATTGTAGTTGTCATTGACATGCTACAATTTCCAAGTTTATATTAAATTATATGATATATTACATTTGGGTTAATAATTTCTCAAAGATATGTGAAAGATACCTTAACTTTACTTATAGCACAGAGAAAAAATATAATTTGGGGTGGGTCCTGCTATAGTTGTCTCATATCTTTCATAATCTATTATATTTTGTTAATCATAATTACAGAATATATCCTTTTATTACAAGATTCTCAAATTCATGGGGGAAATCTCATTTAAGACCTACAATTATATATGTTTTGCAATTCACTTTATAATGTCTAAAACAATATAAAAATATAAACGTTAAACGTCAATATCCTTTAGATAATTTAAAAGTAAAATGGTCTACATCTAAAATATCCCATTAAATATTTATGATACATCAATTGCTGTCATTGAGATTATAGAAATCCATTAGAATTTGAAGAATTATTGAGAAAGGCTGGCCATCAAAGTAAAAAACAAAACAAAACATTGTTTTGCCAAATAAATGTTCCTCTGCATTTTTTTATGTTTCTGCAGAAATAAAGCACATAGTCTCACTCTTTACCCCTCATCTTTTTGCCTCCGATTGAATTTCCCCTTGTTTAAAACCACTGTTCAAAAGATTGTGAACCAGTCAGCCATCCCCCTCCTCTTCCTTGTTACTGATGTTTTATCCTATTCTAACGAGTGTGTTGAAATAAAAGATGGAGTACTTTTCAAAACTTATGCAGTAGAAAAACCTTGACTTCAAAAATTCTGGATCCCCATGCTCATTAAATCACCCTTCAAACCCCAGAAAATAACCAGACCCTAGGTGGGAATTCAAACACCATTTGGGTCTTGAAGAACTTGGGACCTGATGTCCCAGCGTAGAACATGGGTTCTGAGAGCCTAACTGTGCCTCCACACAAGGAATTCAGACTTGTCTGGATATCAGAACTGCGTTCTGCTTTGGCCGTGATAAAGTGTTTACCTTGTAAAATTGTATGCAAAAATGTTCTATCTCTTGGGAAAGAAAAACCCTTATATGAATTATTAATTTAACAGGCAAAAGAGAATGAGATATTAAATGCGAAAAGTGAGATGCACATTATGGAGAACATCATGGAAAACCGAAAAGCAGAAAGGGAAGAACTCAGCCTCCTTCGGATGGTGTGGCAACTTAAAGCCACTGAGGGCAAGCCTGTGAAACAGCAGTGGGGCGCATTCAAGGAGCAACTTAAAAAGGTGAGGAAATGAACAATGGGATGTTACCCAGCCTTAGAAAGGAATGACATTCTGAGACACGCTACCACATGAACGAACCTTGAAAACATTATGCTAAGTGAAATAAGCCGGACACAAAAGGATGAATTTTGTGTGATTCGACTTATGTGAGTGCCTATAGTCAAATCAGTAGAGACAGAAAGGAGAATACAGGTTGCCAGGGCCGGGGGGAGGGACGGAGGGAATGGGGAGTTGCTGTGAAATGGGTACAGACTCGGTTTGGGATGATGAAAAAGCTCTGGAGAGGGATGGTGGTGATCGTGATTGCACAACAGCGTGACTGTGTTAATGCCTCAGTCTGTTCACTTAAAAATGGTAAATTTTTTTATGTATACTTTACCACAATAAAGCCAAAAGACATAAGGGAAACCAAGGACCTGTACCTTTATTGTTTGGTGTTTTCGAAACAAGCTCACTTAAGGTCGGGAATGTTTTCACAGGGGTTGAAAAGTTTGACGATGCTGCACTGCATTACTAGAATGATCATAGCGTATTTGCTGGAAGTGTCAGAGCAAACACATGCACAACTAACTATCTGATGTTCATTTCAGACTACTCACAACTTGAAACTTCTTCAGGAGGTCCTTATGCCTGTGTGCGCACTTGACCTTGGAGGGAGCCTCCAGACCATTTTAGATCTACGAAAAAAGTGGAATGAAATGAAGCCTCAGTTCCAGGTGAAGAAATGGATGGATTTGGGTGAATGGAAAAAAACTTAAAAACTGCTTGGTTGCAGTTTACCTAACTAATTTTAACAGACCGATGAATTTCTGTTTTTCCTACAAAAGCATTGCTTATCTAAAAATCACTGGAGGGACACATTTTTCTATTTTCCTGCACTCTTCTGAATTTGCTGATCCACAGACATTTGAGCTACGAAATGTCCTAAATATAGCTTACTTTAGATTATTTTAATTTACATTATTAATTAAATTATTAATATATTTATCATATATTCACTCTAATTCTTTTTCTGGGGAGTACAAACATGTTTTAAATTGGGACATTTCAGAACAAGAATGGGTAACCTCTGACACAGAGGCTCTGCTGCCCTGGGTCCCTGAGGTGACCACTGTGATATCACTGCCCCAACCTACCACACCCCAGGCTCCCACACCATGCCAGGAATTTTGCTGTGTTGTCCATTCACCCTCTCAGAAAGCCCTCAGGATATGAGAGATAAAACCATGAGTCATGGTCCTGTCCCCTGACTGCTTAACACATTCCCTATTTCCCCACCTCCTGCCTCTGCTAAACTTGGCACAACTGCCAATAGTGGTTGCCAGTTACATTGTTTTCCTGCCTGGATTCTTGTTGTTTGCTGCAAAATTAAGATACCTGTGTTTCCATCTGTCATGACTTCGTAAGTGTGAGCTTTAAGGGATTCCAGAATCAGAAGATTGAAGAGTCCTTTAGGAAATATCTAACTGTAGTTTCCTTTAAGACAAAACTGATGTAAAATATAACCACCACCCCTGCTACACACATACATATACGCCCCACCCACCATTGTAACACACAGCAAAACTCTCAGCAAATGCGACTGGTCTATGTTAGTTCTTTGATATACCCTGTATGTGCTTATTTGCATTTCATTTGTGCACACGTCTGCGTGTATACGTAAGTTCCTCTAAATCAGGAACCATTGCCACTCTTCTTTAGCTCTGTCACTATGATGTGCATATATTTGACACCCATGTGTTTAATTTGAACCTGAAGACCCCTTTTAGGTCACTCTTCTGGAAATTATCTCCTTAGTTTTAACCATTTCCATTACTTTTATTTTTGATACAAGATCCATCCCTGAAATTATTAACAGTAGCATTCTCTTTAAGTTATCCACACTTTGCAAGTTCTACTCCAGCATCTGGGTGCCATAAGGGATATCTGAACAATTCTGGATAAAAGGGAAGGCAGCTTACCCCTCCCTACATGTGGTGACTATTTATAGCTCATGGGATGACTGCTTTTGAAACAGCATATCTACTGAGCTGTTCAGCTGGTGCTTCATTCTCTTCATTCTTTTACCACAGTACACGAGTAGTTCCCCTGATGTATTTTTACACTCATCTGCTCTTGGTGCTCTTACCACACCACCTGATTCTAGTCCATATGAAATATCATAGCTGGTCATGGGGCTTCACCATCTAAATGTATCTAAAATATATCGACTTAACAGATGACAAGAACATTCAGTGTGCCATAGAAATACATGACTCCATTTTACCATCTAACATGGAAACACTGTCTTTGCATTGCTCATAATTTTTTAATTAATAATTTCTGAGAAGATGAGCATGGAACACTGTATCCCTAGCATCTAGCACAATGCCCAAATTTGGGTTGTGGGGGCTCTTAGTAAGTATTTTTTTAATGGGAGAATGAGTCATTACTTAGACCTTCCTATTGTCAGTTAAAGTGAAAAGCTCTCTAAAAGCTGGATTTCTTTTACTGCTGTCAATGTTTAGCAATTGAAAGACGAGGTTCGGTACATTATGAAAGAATCAGAAGAGTTAAGTGTCAGAGGGGCCCCTGTGAAAGAGAAGTCTCAACAGCTGAAGGACCTCACTCACCTCCATGAAAAACAGAAAGAGAGAATCCAAGACTATGAGAATATCCTGTACAAAGTGGTGCATTTCCACCAAGTCAGGGAAGAGGTAAGACACTGAATAGAGGACTGGAAAACTCAGAGTTTTGAACTATAACATTAAAAATTCATTATTGTATAATAAATAAGGCCACATTGCTTATTCTGATACTAGAAGCTTACAGAATCTGGCCCCTAACTTACCTCTCACTATGCCCCATCCTCCCTGTGTTCCAGCCAAACTGAGCTCTTCTTTGTCCCTCAGAGATGGTGCCCGGATTCCTGACATCAGCCCTTGACTCTCAGGCTGCTGTTATCTGACAGGTCTCGCGCTCTCTCTCTGCCCTATTACCTAAACCATGTATCTCCTTCCAACAATTCTACATCACTTGGAGTGATTTCTCTCTCTTCTAAAACCCTAGAGCCCTCACTGTTTATTCCACACATCTTGCATTTTTAGTTTCTTGATTTTTAATTACTTTTTAATATATGTAGCTTTGCCCCCCACCCCAATTCAAGTGTAAGCTCTCTGAGGGCAGAAACCAAGTTCAATTTTTATGTGTCTCAAGTACCTGACATCGTGGAGTTCTTAGTAAATATGTTGGTTGCCTTTTTTACAAAAATATCATAGCTGTTAGTCTCTATAAACACAAAGGGGAAGTGTATGGATATCCCTTTAAAATAGTCTCTGGATTTATTCAGATCACAGGCTTAGATCTTGCTAAGGTTTTAGGTTATAACCAAAAAGAGTATTTCCTTCTTTAAAAGAACTGCCAACATTAGCTGCTCAATAATTACCCTATTGGATTTGCAGCATTCTAACATTTATTTGCTATGATGACAATTAGGGATAGGCTTGGCAGCATTTTGAACAGCTGGTAAAATATGTTATAGAAAATAGACTTTAAAAAAAATCTGTCTTCATGTAAAACCCAGGTTAATTGTTAATGCACTAACTTCCAGCTGGGACAGCTCATCAAATCAAGAGATCTGGAGTTTCTAGAGCAGCTGAAGGAACTGAGTGATGCTCATGAGATCCAGATTCACCTCCGTCGCTCTCAGGAAAAGCAGGCACACGTGGACCATCTCTACAAACTGGCCCTTTCCTTAGGAGTGGACATCATCTCATCAGTTCAGGGGCCTGTGAGCATCTCTGAGCACCGTCACTTACACTTAATTCTGGGGCTTGGGCTATAACATGCAAGAAACAAGGCAGATTGTTTAATATATGTTAAATTACAAAATACGTCAAACCATTGAGGCAGTTATTTGTGATGAGCTTCTACCCTATGACAAAAGAAAAAAATTTTAAATAGAAAATCCTAATATAAAAGTTTTGTTCAATTGCTTCTATTCTCATGCTAAGTTTTTAAAAAAAGAGTATTTGTATTGTAGATCTGTGTAATCCAGTGTGGCAGACAGTATTTTTGCCTTTCAAATGTGCCCAATGCAACCAAAGAACTAAACTTTTAATTTTACTTAATTTGAATTTATTTAAATTTAAATTTTAAAACTGATTTTCAGTATAGTTATTGGAAAACTTTTAATTATGCTGGGAACAACTTGGGTGTGGGAATCAACTTTGAAACTGTAAACTTATGAAATTTAAATACAGATCAAATATTTCTGACAAATTGAACGATTGAGATATGTTCAAAGTATGAAATACATATCAGATTTCAAAGACTTTTTTTAATATAGAAATCATATTAATATTGTTTGTACTGGTTACATGTTAAAATGGTGATACTTGTACATATTTGGTTAAATTATAAAAATCAATTTTACCTATATCTTATTTATTTTTCGATACGATGACTTGAAAATTTTAAATTATTTGTGTGGTTCACGTGATGTTTCTGTTGGCCAATGCTGCTTTAGCATTGCAGGCCTGGAAGACCTTCTAGATCTGAGAGCTCATCCAGGCCAGAACCCACATTTTATAGACGAAAACTCTGAGGCCCAGAGAAGCTGGCTACCTTGTCCACAAAAGCCCACAGTGGAGGAGCCCAAGCCTCCCGGTTTTAGCCAGAAATCCGGGAACTGCTCATTGGGTCCACTTTATGCCACTGGACAGACTTCAAAAGAGGAGCCTAAAAGAGAAGGAAGTATTTCCAGATCAGAAGCACTGATTTTTAAAAAACCCTTCTCCAAATTTCTAATTTGAAAGGAGAAAAGATTATGTTTATTCTATCAATATGTATAACATTGATTAAATCATAATGGCCAATTTTATTTTAAAGTACATTTAAGATATCCACTACACTATAAGAAACGCAGTGAACCTAAAGTCTATTTTTTTAAACTGAAAGACACAGAAATTCAAAGTATCTATTGCTGTTTATAGAATCTACTTTTTTCCAGGAAAGAACTTTTTTTTTTTAAAGAGTTTTATTTTGTTGGTAAATTTACTTTAAAAAGAAAAAAGAAGGAAGTCTCCCTTTGTGCAGATAGTGAAAATTGTTCTCCAATCGTCCTCTGGCCTTGGCCCCCGCAGCCCCTCAGCGCGGAGTGGAGATGGCAACGCTTGCATAATGAACCCGAGGTTAAGCTTAAGTTGACAGGAAAATTAGAGTGGAGAAGTCAAATGTTTCTAATGCATATTTTATGCCTTTTGAAGTAAAAATTATACCTTATAATGAATGGTGTCTCTGAGGAGTGGGGTGTGATAAGCAAATCTTCAGAACTAGAGATTCGAGACTAGAAATGTCTTTCCCGTAATGTTGGGTGTCTGGCTTCTTTCTGAAATAATTATATTCAAATGTGTTTAAGGTAAAATAAATCAGGAGCCTATGTCTTTTTTTAAAAAGTGCCATTTATGAGTTTCATAATGCAGGTAAATAGCATATTCATGTCATTGCTGTTTCATCTGTTACCCTCATTACTTCCACTTGCCCGTCATTTTTAGAGCTGCTCTAATGTCTCTGCAAAGAACCTACAGCAGCAGCTGGAGACCCTGGAGGAGGACAGCCTGAACTGGCACGCCAGCGCGGGGGAATACGAGCAGACCCTGTCCCGCAGCTTGGAGTACTGTGCCACAAGGGACGAGATAAATGAGGTGAGGGGTGTGAGAACTGACACATGCCACAAGCTGTTTGACCCTAAAGCACGTGTCTCAGTCTCCATACACGTGCATGTGTGTATGCACACATGTGTGTGCCCACACACACACACATACACATTCGTCTCATCCATGTCCTTTAATCCTATAGGCGGTGGCCTCAGGGCTCTGAAGATTTGAGTAAACTTTAAGCTCCCAAACTTCTCGAAGTCAGTATGTTGTCACTGCATAGAAAAACCTAGAATGCGGTAGTTTTTAGGGTTGCTTTTGTTTGGCTTTTGGGGATTGTTTTGTTTTGTTTTCTCCCACTCAAAGCGGTCTAGCAGTCATTTGTCAGAGTGGCTACAGCTTTTGCAGGGCACAGAGGAATGGGCGACACTGACCCGTTGCAGCCAGCTCCAGCCTGCTGAGATTCTATTTAAGTACCATTGACTCATGGTGAAGCGGGTGCTAAGAGCCACACTCTTTGCTTCGGAGGCTACAAAGTATTATCACCAACATCAAGTGGCTGCTTTCATATTTACTCCAACCGAGTGGTTTTCCTGGCAAAACAACTCTTGGAGTAAAAAGAAACAGCAGATAAAAGTGAACCTCCGCATCCATGCACCCTCAGATACGTAATTTCACCTCCTCCCCCTCAACTGTAACCAATCTCCAACCCCCAGATGCTCACTGAACCACAGCTACCACCCACCCAGCCAAGCGTTCCATCGAAATGCTTACTCGTTTGGGGTGGGGGGCACCCACCACGACACACACCCCTACAGACTGGGATAGCAAGCGTTCTGATTCTGACTGGGAGTTGACAGCAGAACATAAGGGTACCCATAATTCCAGATTTATCTCCATTTAGAGCAAAATGTTCTTTTTTTTTTTTTTTTTTTTTTTTTGAGACAGAGTCTCACTCTGTTGCCCAGGCTAGAGTGAGTGCCGTGGCGTCAGCCTAGCTCACAGCAACCTCAAACTCCTGAGCTCAAGGGATCCTCCTGTCTCAGCCTCCTGAATATCTGGGACTACAGGCATGCACCACCATGCCCGGCTGATTTTTTCTATATATATTTTTAGCTGTCCATATAATTTCTTTCTATTTTTAGTAGAGATGGGGTCTCGCTCTTGCTCAGGCTGGTCTCGAACTCCTGAGCTCAAACGATCCGCCCACCTCGGCCTCCCAGAGTGCTAGGATTACAGGCGTGAGCCACCACGCCCGGCCTTAGAGCAAAATGTTCTGTGTCCATTAAACCGTAAGTCCATTAGAAAGGGGGTGGGGGAGGAGGAGGTGGACACCTCCCTGAACTTTGCTTATGCCCAGTTTACATAATGTAGGTCCAGCAAGTATCAAATATTATCAAACAACATTAAAACATGGACTAAAGTATAAGTAACTAAGCTTTAATGACAGTCCAGCTCTGAAGTGCCCCTCCCGCAGGCCACACTGTACAGACCGCAGGCAGGTGCGGGAGGGGCCACGGCTGGAAGGAAAATGACAGGTAAAGAGAGCAGGAGGGGCCACTTGGATCCCATTCAGCAGG
Source organism: Eulemur rufifrons (assembly GCF_041146395.1). Classification (NCBI taxonomy): domain Eukaryota; kingdom Metazoa; phylum Chordata; class Mammalia; order Primates; family Lemuridae; genus Eulemur; species Eulemur rufifrons. Next base: position 49,080,306 of record NC_090983.1, read on the forward strand.
GTCACAGGAACTGACATCTGATAAGCATTTTCATTTCATTTTGGACTAAAGACTGTGGAGTTTCTGCTCCGGGTCTGTGTTCCGCAGAGTCACTTTTGGCCAGAGACTCACGTTCTCATGCAGGCTGGACCCCATGGTGGAGCTGCCCTCTGCGTGGTAGAGTGGCTGCTTCCGGTTCCTGCGCTGCAGCTCACACTTCCCCTGGGCCTTGTTAGGGAAAACCATCAGAGCAAATTGATCTTCTCAAGGCTACAGAATTTGGATTCGTGGCCATGGAAATGATTTTTTTAAAAATCTTTCCCCAAAATTATCTTCTTTCTTCTTCCTTCCCCTGCCTTTCTCTCCTCCGCCCTGCTCTGTCCCTCCTTCCCCCTTTTTCTCCCTTCTCCTCCTCCTCCTTTTTGTGCACCTTAGTCTTTCCAAAATTCTCCGTCATTGCAGGGATGGCTCAGCTCTGTATTTCCCAAAGCATAAGTGGAGCAGGCGAAGGTTACTCCCAGCCCGGTCTGGCTCGGTTCCATCTCCCTGAAGAGCTGTGGCATTTATGGAGCTGGGGCTCCCTGCCCAGGCCCTTTCAGCAGGGGTTCTATTTACAGGGTCTGCCTCATGCTGAGCCTGTGCTTGCAGCCAGTGGCCCGCAGGGCAGATGTCCCTTCCAGTCATGGCAGGGGTGCCCCAGGATTGTCTGTACCGTGTCAGGAATGAGCAACCAGATACATGTGGGTTCGATTTAGGAATCAGATATCACTTTAGCATGCTCTTAAATATTAAGAGAGATAGTCTTCCCTTTTGCTTCCACTTCTAATCCAATTAATCTTTGATATAAGTTACAGTTTCACCTTTAAAGGACCTTTGAAAACCTTGGGTCCTTTTCGCCTTTCCTTCTTTTGTAGAGATAGAGCTGGCATCTCAGAGTGTAGCATCCACACCCTGGACTTTCCAACCACAAGACTAATGGAAAAATAATCAAAAGGAATATTTTCAGTGCCCCTTAGTAAAATAAAGATATGTGTGTGGGGTTTATATTGTGACTATCAGAGCACAAACAGATGGCCAATTTCCACAGTGGTAATAATATTTGATATCTAGACATTATTATTTATTATCATTGTTAGTCTTTGGATTTAGGTACTTAAAACACTATGTAAAATTAAATGCCATATGTTCCACTAATTTTTTTTCTGCGTAAAAAAATACTATCAGATACGCTGCCAGAGAATTAGACCAAGCATGGCATTTGATTTTTTAAGTTGATTATTAATAAAACACAATGTCTTGCTTCTAATGTGCTCAAAGTGCTTCTAGAAAGTTCACAGCCTCTGACTTACAATAGAGTTTGGAGAATTTCTAGTTCAGCATCTTCATTTTTCAGATGAGAAAACTAAGCTGTGCGTGATTTTCATTTTAACAATGTTCTGCTAGAGGACTACAGAGCTTTGCTCAGTGTTCCAGGGAGTCAGCTTCAGACCATAGAGTCATTTGTTGAGCACCAACATGCTTGTCATTTGCTAAACTCAGAATTTACCATTCACATGTTTTAGTCCCTTTCAACCACTGCATGCTCTCATGTGAAATGTATCCTTTTTCTATGCTTTCCTCTTCTATCCCTGTTTTCTGGTATATCTGTTATGTTTGTATGATCTGATATAATAGTACAGTTCACTTGGTTATTTCAACAAAAATTTCTCTCTTGACTATGCTGTAGCTAATTTACACCAACTTAATGATACTGAAAGCCCTTAGGAAAGAACTTGAAATCTCAAGACAAAATAATGTGAGGTGCTCTAAACATAATTTTTAAAATGTTCCTTAAAGACAAAGAGTGATGGTTTTGTTCCTTGATTATCTTTGTGTAAAAAATATTTTTTTTCTAATTTGATACTAAGACATAGGAAATTGTAAAACCTAATTTTCTCCACATCTACCTACTAGAAAAACAGCCTTCAGACTGTCAGATTTTGTGGAGTTTTTTTCCTACCCATTTCACACAAAGATACATTTGTATGCATGAATGTTGAATATCACTGTATATTTTCTTCCCTGGTTATATTAATAAGTTCATACACAAAGTGCTATACTTATATTCTCTGTCATATTACATGACAGGAGGACATCATTCTTTACACATCTGCATTTAGAAATGTAATAAGTTAATATCCAGCATGTTTTCTTTTTACAACCTGACCAAAAAAATTACCTTTATATTTACATGATGTTAATGAAAATTTGTCACTAGTGGCTCATATTGTGGGTCACAAACAATTACTTTGCTGGAAAGAATAGTAATGACAGAATTGGGTTGGTATTCATTTTCTCAAAAGAAATTTTCTACTCAAAAGCTCTCAGATAATTATTTTACCTTACCCTGAAATTTTTCCGCTGTAGCAACATCTTACCCATCAAGAATAAAGCAGAAAAGGATTTAGTATATATATATTCCATGTATCAGTCCTGTGTTCCAGGGGCACAAACTCTTTTATCAGTTTGAATAAACCAGTCATGTGATTTCCATGGAACAGCACTATGCTATAGCACAGACAATAGCTATCTTCCAGAATTACAATCCAAATTCATCATTTTTTTAAAAAGGACTACATTGTATTCATTCAACAAATATCTTTAATGTGGTTATTGTGTGCCAGACCATAAGAATACAAATGTCCTCAGGAAACTTAGAGTCTAGGGAGAATTAAAACCCCTGAGGCTTCACAGTCACAGCCATTGGTCCATTTGGATGGTATGTGTAAGAAGACAAGGAGAGATTACAATTCATTCTGAAAATGTCTATCCCATGGGGTTAAAATCCTTTAGAATGTTGGTATTTAATATTTGCAAAGTGACTCTGTGGGATCTTCCTGAAGAATATAGAGAGCTGGTTTAAAATGTCCAGAAAATAAAACAAATAAAACAACAAATATATTGTAAAGACACAAAACATGCCGAATAGACAAAATGTTTATTACTGAGACCTGCTACCACTTACGATTCAAGACAGAGCAATTGTCTTCTCTTTCCAAGTTGCCCCACTTTCTGCTGCTACGAGACTGACCTCAGGCACAAGAAGACAGGGGTGTGGTGGCCAAATGGAAGGAGGCCAGGAAAGTTTTGTCTTGAAATATCTCCAGCACTAAGGCTGACTATTCTACCATCAATGATTGTAGCAAATCATTTGGGTTAAACTTTGAGTCTTTGATGTCTTGATTTCAAATGCAGCATCCTGGGAGGTGATATACAGCCTTCCCATACTGAAATGAGCAGCAGAAAGCTTTACTCTGGAGGGGACAAAATGGCGGGCAAGAAATCACATTCCTGAAGTGGACATTAAGAAAAAATGAAAATTAACTACTCATTTCATATTTTTGCTTCTGGCCAAGAATGTGCCATAGTTCCAAGGAAAGGCTTTCTTTTCACATTCATTTCTTCTGTTTTAAAGTGTCCCACGTACCTCACACAAATTGGCCTTGCCAGCAACAGACTTACAAATAAACACATTTTTGTGCCAAACCTGCCTCAACCAGCTTAGTCAAGACTAAGAATAGCAAGCCAGGCTCACTTGTCATCACCCTCTTCCCGTCTGCTTTATCCCGAAGAAGCTTCGTTCATTCCTAACCCTTAAGGGGGATGGGAGTGGGGATGGGGTTTACAGCTTGCTGGAAAATTTGGTAAAATTGCTCATTCTGCTAATTTCAAAATAACTACAATTTTTAAATCTTAATAATTTTTTTTCCTAATTATAGCTATGGTAACTCAGTCTGCCTAGTCTATGGTAAATATGGAGGAACTGAGCAGGTGGAAAGACAGGGAAATCAAATGATTCATTAGAAAAAGTATCTTTTATCTAATTTTTAAAGACTTTCAGAAACTGTAATATAAATTATAACAACATTTAAGGATTTCTAATAGGGCATCATTTTTCTCATCCCAAGCGGAGGTGTTTTTTCCTGCTCGTGTGCTCAGGTTGAGCAGTTGGCTTAGCCATCTCCACCGGTCTCCATTGCTGACAGGCTAACTAAAGTTAGAAACAGCTGCACGAACAATGACACCGCAGCCCAGCAACCAGGGCACTCGGTTTCTTTACAAAACATGATCACAAGTTATGTGGGGATTAGATGGGAAGTTAAGTTTTCATATTGGAAACTGCAGGTAAGAAAATTAAGTATGACTAGATTTTTCAATTGCTGAAGGTAGTTCATGCACACTATACCTTCCACTTTTGTCTGTTGTAATCCTGAATTTGAGTTGGGAAAGGCACCGGGGTTTAGATTTAAAATGGATTTCCAGTGAAACCAAAAGAGAAAGTGCCAGCAACTTTGTCAAGGGAGCTCATGTGTCAGAAAGACGCTGATCCTGCTTCACACACCCACAGCGTCGTGAACATTCTCTGGCCTTATAAATCATCGTCAGTGGAAGTGCACACAACCTGAAACAGTCAGAGATAGCATTGCCCTCATCGTTTATCAGCCTTAAATTTCTTCATCCAAAGTAGACTTAAAATCTCATAGGTTAGAATTAAAGTGATAAGACTCAGCTTTTCTCCATTCATCATATAGTTTGCAAGTAGATATTGAACTGTCTCTTTTCAACAAGCAGCTGTAACCCAATGGAGATCAGGTTGATGATAGAGCCCCTTTTCCTTCCTCTAGACTAAGGTTTTGTGATATATGTTGTATTTCAGTAGAGAAAAATAAGAATATAAAATTTTCCATTGGATAAATGTTAGTGATGGTGCATGTTTTTCCCCTTTATTTTTAATTGTGGTAAAATACACATAACATAAAATTTAACAGCTTAACCATTTTAAGTGTCTAGGTTAGTGGTATTAAGTACTTTCACATTGTTGTGTAACCATCACCGTTATCCATCTGCAGAACTTTTTCATCATCCCAAATAGAAACCTCTGTACTCATTAAATAGTAACTTGCTATTTAAGAGATGTTTTTATAAAACAAGAATGTCTGGTTTCCTCAGATGTGGTACTTATTATATTTATAGTTGTGAATTATGACTTTGGGGGAAAAAAATCTTCTGCCAAAGTTTTATGTGAATAGCTAAGGATATAGTCCCTTTATATCTCAATCTCATAAATTGACCTTATTTATCCTTTCCTATTAAAATCAAACACATGTGATATTAAAACACTGAATGTATTAGAATGCAAATTTTTATTTGTTATTTCATAAATATACTAACTGAATATGATCCTCTAAATAATTCCTTGAATTCTAATGGAGAACTAATTTTCAAATTTTGAAGCTATAGCTCTTTTCACTCTTTCTGAACATAATTGGTTTATCAATTAAAGTGGTTTATGTGGTCTCTGGTTTAGTTTATAACTTAAAAGTAATGTTCAATAATTTCATTTACCATATAAAATAAACAACACTATTAACTATAGGTATATCAGATGCAAAAATTGCCTCAGTAAAATAATTTCCATGTGTATAAGTTTGCTAAGGCGTCAAAGATGATGTCTTCAAGAAGTGTTAAAGATAAGATCAAGGTTTTATTTTCACCATATGCAGAATTTGAAATAAGCATTTTGAGAAAGCATGCATTTTCTAGGACAGGGATTTTTCTCTGCATTACAAATCTAAATGGTTTCTAGCATGTTCATGGCCTTTATTCGCACCCAAATAATTTGTTTGCTCTCATTGAAAAGAATTCTAATATTTTTTCTAACTTTTTTCGTCATAGCTCAAATTTATCAACCATGACATCGTTCAGTATTGCTGTTGAATGCTTCCATATTATCTGAGGTTTATGTTTTCTCTATACTTCTTTTTGTTCATACTACAAAGAGACAGTTGCCTGTCAATATGCTTATCCTTCTTGATTACAGAGAAGGGCAGAAGGTGATGCATTTAATGGAACTGGGAACTGGGTGGTTTAGAATTTTCATGCACTAGTGTAGTTGAGCTATTCTTAAGACTGTCATAATGTATACCCTATTCTCAATGTATAGCCATATTCTTGTTTATACACAAGTTAATATTGCCATCAGCAGCAACAACTCATTTTCTGTTTTTAAAATATCTCTGAAGTTAATGGCCTATAACTAAGAAGTAAAACTCTTTTGGAAACTGCTTATGAAAAAATATTTTTAGCTGGGCAAAAGAAGTTCTTGTCCTAGTAAATCTCATATTGGATCTTCTCTTCCACCCCACCAATGTCCTGGGTGGTCTCACTGTCAACACTTATTTGACCTCTTCAACATGAATAGCTCCTTGAAGCCTTAATAAATTTATACCGGATGTCTATGAGAGAATCAGAAGACAGAAGGATCTGAAAGCAATATTAGCATACAGAGAACAGAATGAATGGGAAAATGATACCAAATAAATACAAATAAGCAAATTACAGTAGTTGAAAGTCTATGTATGACATGCGAGTGACTTTATTGCTTAGGGGCTAAAGGGATGTTTTATAACTATAATCCTAATTAAAAATTATAAGTCAAAAAGTATTTTTAAAAAATTTATAATTACTTGTATTGGGGGGATATATTCAAATTCACATTCTGTGTCCACTTAATGGATTCATTTTATATTGAAAATCACTCTGAATACATTTTGAAGATTATGAGTATTGTGAAGTGTTTATATGCTTTGATTTATTGCAAGTGAATATTAGTTTTCTTATTTTAAGGAAACCACCTGTTTCTTTTTATTGAACTGCAGCTCAAAGAGTCATTCAAAGATATCAAAAAGAAATTCAACAATTTGAAGTTTAATTACACTAAGAAAAATGAAAAAGCACGGAATCTGAAGGCTCTTAAATATCAAATTCAACAAGTTGATATGTATGCTGAAAAAATGCAGGTAATGAGAAAGTTTGGTGGGTGTATATGGGCATGTGTGTGCACACATGTGTATTACCACAATTATTGCAAAATCACTTTGCATTTGAATTCTAGATGCTTAATTTGGGTTTTTGATAGCATGGGGACTAAAACAATGGTTTTCCATTTTTATGACAATTGGGTTCTTACCTCTTGAGGCAGCTCCAGAATGGTTTCTACCAAACCTACCCAGCCTGTCTATTTCCATTCTTTCTCAACACGCGCACACACCACTCTATGCCTGTCTTCCTTTCCTTGCACCTGCCTATGTCAGGATTTTCCTCCACTGCTCCCATATCCTCTCATTCCTAACTTAATTATCACATGCACTGGAGAGATTATTTGAATGCTTTCCCCAGGACACAGTGAGCTTATTGAGGATAAATGTTTGCTTTTATTACCATTGGCTTTTTTTTAAAAAAATCATATTATTCTCAAAATCTGGAATAGACCCTGGTATATAGTAAATTTTCTATATATTTGCTGAATGCCGAATTAATAAAACATTTGAAAAAAACATTCTTTACAAAATACGTTTGTAGTAATTATGATTCTGACATATCAGAATGGAAGAAGCCACAAAAGTTTTCTCAAGTTTTTCTCTTACTATTTAATCATTAGCATCAAAAATAAAAATGGGATGTCATTTTTATAACTTTTTTTGCACAGGCTTTGAAAAGGAAAATGGAAAAAGTTGATAATAAAACTTCTGATTCTTCCCTAAATTACCCAACTAATAAAGTAAATGTCCTTTTGGAAGCCATAAAGGATTTGCAAAAACACGTGGATGACTTTGACAAAGTTGTGACAGATTACAAGAAAACTCTGGACTTGACTGAGCAACTCCAGGAGGTGGTAGAAGAGGTATCTTCTTCTTCTTGTAATGGTATCTATGTTGCAATGTTTTAAAAAAAAAATGCTTTGCTACTTTAAGGCAATGCTGTATTAGCAATTATTGTCATTGAATTCATGTATCATGCTCCTTTCCATGACTTTTCTTACTCAGGATAATTTTTTAAAATAGAATTGCTAGACCAAAGGGTATGAATGTTATAAGGTTTTTGATTGTATTGTCAAATTGCTCTTCAGAAAGGTTTTGCTAATTTGCTCTTATAGGCAATGTATGAGTGTTCCTATTTCTCTATAACCTCATCAACTCAAGATGTCTAATCATGATGAAATTATGTTCATTGCAACATATCAATGCTTAAAGTACTCAGGATGGCTTATTTATTTCACATAATTTGAAAATATTTATTTAAAAAATGATACTGAGATTTTTCAGCTACAAAAAGCTGTTATTGGTATTATTTTTGTCATTGTCAAGAGGATAAATAGTACAGTATACATAAAATACATGAAATTTGGCAAGTTAAAGTTATTTGCACACTTCATATTGAAGAAACTCTATGCTTGAAGTTCTTGAGTGTTCTTCCTCGCCCATTATTCTGAGATACAAAGCATCTTTGTTTACCACAACACAGTTCAGTTTTTAGATTTAACGCTAGAATAAGGTGGATCAAAGTGACCATTCTTCTACGTCTGATGTATAGGTTTGCTGTAGCTTCATGGCATTTATTTAAAACCTGCTCCAAATAGAGTCATGTGTTTCTATTTCTCACCCTGCATAAGTGCTTCTGCCCTGGGTCAGACATTCCTTCCATAGCAGTTATTTATTTTTACTAAGAAACTGTTTCAATTCTCCACTGTGTTGTTAAAATATAACTGAGTATCTTCTTGAAAAAGGTGAAATACTATCTTTTGGATGATAGTGCCTCCATTCATAAACTAAATCTTATTCTTAAAAGAGAATGTATTTATTAGGATGTTAACCAGACGATACTTTTACTCATATACTGTTACTATCAATTCATTATGTTAGGTTTGAGTGTTTCGGCTTTTTTCTTGCCATTTAGCTAATATTTGGATTCTTTTTAGTGCCTAATGCTTTTTATGCTGCCTGTTCTTGTAATTCTGTAACATTCTTCTTAGGAATTCGATTTTAGACAAACCTAAGAAGGCAGGAGAATCAATTGTACTTCCATACTTTTACTTTCTTATAATGTTATTTATATGTATTCTCATACTTAGACTTTGTTATTTCTGCCTCTAATATCCAAGTGCAAAAGTATATAATCATGTTTTGATATATTCTTTATTGTGACTTAGAAAGTTCAAACCCATGTGAACGTAAAGTCTGAAGAAATTAAAATTTGATACTTCACTGGTCAAAATGAAGAACTTTAGAAGGATAGTGTCTCTTTAATCTGTGCTTTATCCCATTTAAATTTAGTGTTACTTTTGGTATGAAGATGCAAGTGCCACAGTTGTAAGAGTTGGAAAATATTCCACGGAGTGCAAGACAAAGGAAGCTGTGAAAATTCTCCACCAGCAGTTCAATAAGTTTATCGTGCCTGCAGTGCCTCAGCAAGAAGAAAGGATTCAGGAGGCCACTGACCTTGCTCAGCGCTTATATGGTGAGATCTCTTTTAAGATATCTAGTGATTGCCATTGCACAAATCTATACTGAGCCTAATCCGGCAGAAAGCAAGAGTGCGGCAAACCCTCAGAGTCCTCACTACACCAGCCTATTCAGGGAAAAGGCTCAAGATAAGAGCCCACATCCAGTGAAAGGAAACAGTAGGGAATAGTGGGAGGAACTTCTGACAGCAGGAGATGAAGCCTGATGATTTTTAACAACTTTGTATAAGCCTTGCTTTTCTATTCTCCTTTCTCCTCCATCCTTGTTTATCTCCGGAGTAATAAAGCCAGAACTATATTCAGCTTATATGGACAAAAAGAAAAAAATACCTAATTTCCACTAGAATGATTTCTTGGAAACATACACAACTCCACACAACATACACAACATACACAACATACTTTAAGTAGGCATAAAGCTAAGACTGACATCTGTAGCCTCCTCATTCCTGGGAGGGTTTTGGTTCACTGATTTGAGAAAAGACTGGATATTCTCCTTCACCTTTCTCTCACTTGTGGGAGAAATGAGAGAACTGAAATAATCATTTTCATAAGTTCTGCTTTCCTCTCCTCCATAACTAGGAAAGGTAATAGCATTGTAAGGCTGAGAAGTCCTTCTTCCTTAAAGCGTCTCCCATTTAAGAAGTCCCTGAGTGGTGATAGTCCTTGAGGGCTCTGAGAAATAAGTTCCATGAGTTCCCTGATATTGTTCCTATGAGGCCATGAGTAATTCCCAGTGACCAAGCAAATGCAGCGCAGAAAGAAGACAGCAACAGGTGGCACGAAAGGCTGCCCTTGGCTGCTGCCAGATATTTTCTCTTATAAAAGGAAGCGCTATCCATGGAAAGCCATAAGATTTTGTAGAATATAGACTGCATTAGCTAATGTTAAATTATTGAGAATGAATTATTCATGATTTTCCAAAAGAAAGGGCAGAAGCATAAAACTAATAAAATATAGATGGAAAAATTAATGAAAACTCATGTGATGTCTCTTTCTTGCTGCAGTTACTATAGAAATGCACTAAAAATTTTGGAAGCACTCTGCTCCGGTAGCATTGTATGTGTTTCCTCTATTACTGTGCTTTTCACACTGTACTATAAACATCTGTTTTATTTGTCCATCCTCTCTACTGACCATAAGCTCCTTGAGGGCAAGGGGAGCATATTTTATCACTGTCTTTGTGCCTGTATCAGTTGCATCAGCATGCTAACTGCTTAACAGATATTTGATGAATCATTGAGTGAGTAATATGAATGAATAAATGAATGACATGAGTCTGCATCTATTCAGTGTGGAAGCTATACCTTTTTAAAATTTGCATCAAGTAAGATACTTTAGGAAGATTGTATCAACTCTTGAAAGCAAATGTTGGTATTTGAGGTAGACCTTGAAGAGTAGGTAAGATTTTAACAACAGAAATAGCGAGTGGGGGGAAGGCATTCCGGGATAGGAATGATTACTCAGTGGCTGTGAGGATTTTGAGGGAACAGTTGCTGGTTCAGCTTGGCCAGAGACTAAATATGTGAGGGAATTAGTGTGATAAACATTTGGGAGAGGCAGGTTGAAACCATATTTTGGAGGACATTGAATGCCATCCTGAGAAATTTATATTTTTCTAAGTAGCGAAGAACTACTGAATGTCCTGAATAGGAGAAACTGATTAGAACTGAGCTTTAAGAATATGATATAGCAACATTATTTAGGTTACCTAAAAGTGACATGGTATAGCAAATGTAATTATTTTTCTGGATACTTGGATTTTCTAAAAAGTACCTTTATTCAAGTATTTATCCATTCAGCAAATATTTGTTAAGAACTTACTATCTACCAGCCCTTATACCAGCCACCAGGGAGATAAACTAACTCTTGGACTTTTCCTTCTTGCTAAGGATTTGACCTTTAAAAATAATTTTATCCTTTCTCCTCCCCAGGTTTGGAAGAAGGGCAGAAATATATTGAGAAAATAGTGGCAAAACACAAAGAGGTTCTTGAATCCATTACTGAATTATGTGCGTCTCTCACAGAGCTTGAAGAAAAACTGAAGGTAATTTCTTCTTCCCAGAACATGTATTTTGAAGTGATATAAATAAAAATGTGTTGATCAAATGTCTTCTGGTGCAAAGATGTTCTAATAGAAATTCTCAAGGGACATGATGTGCACATTTGTTTCACAGCTTTCTAACATAATTATCTGGGTGTTTCTGATAATTAATTCTGTTTCTTTCCCATCACTGCAGAGAAAAATATTGCTGGGAATGAGAGCTAAACACAATTAAGGTGTCTCGTTTACATTTTCATGGATCATAGCCTAAAAAATAAATGTGTGCCATTAAAACCAAAGTAAAGTCTGTATTAAGTAGCCTATAGTTCTGTTCATAAATAATAGATGTCAGGTTTCTTTCCCTCCAAATGTGGCACCAGAGAAAATAAAACTATAATAATATTTATAATAATATTTATTAATAATACAATAATAATTTTCAGATATTCATCGGACATTTTGCTTCATGGAAATAGTAAACAAATCATGATCATTTTTCACAGAATAAAAATTTATGGTAAAAATATAGAGAAAATGCTTATGTCTTATGTCTAAGCAAAAACCAGTTGAAAGAGAAATACATATGTTGTTTTCTCTACGTCATGTCAAAACTAATTTGGTTAATGCTGTTTCTACAACTAGCTGAAAGAACTGGTATTGAGGATGGGTAGAAGAGCAAGGTCATTATGAATACAGGCTCTACAGCAAAACAGAGCTGTCTTGGAATATCAACTCCCCAAATTATTAGATTTGTGACCTTGAGTAAATTATGTAATCTCCCTGAGTCTCAGTTTCCTGATCTACAGAATGGACCATGGAGTAGCACTGAGGATTGAATGTGAAGATGCCCAAGACCATCCTTGTGATTATTGTTGTCATTGCAGCCCAGTGGTGGTCTTGCAGTTCAGAGCAGAATTATATTTGTTTCTAGGAACTATTTTTTTCTGTTTGAATTTCGATGTCATAAATTTGTGTGCCTACTCCAGTCAAATCCTTTGGGAGGCTTTTAATTCAGCGGGAGTCCAACCAAATTATATTTTTCCTTTGGTTAAGAGTCTAGATTTTTCAATGTTTTTACCATTTTAAATAACACTACCATGAACATCTTCATGTATAGCCTTTTCTTTCTTTTCTATTATTACCTACCCATAAATTCTCCAAAGCAGATTTGAAAAAAATGAAATTTTTAATGTATGAAATTGTTAATGTTTCTAACATATGTGTTAAATTGCTTTCCATAAATGTTTTACAATCATAATGCCACCAGTAATGGATGAATGAACCATACATCTTATGTTACCTCTTTCAACATTATAATTTCCTCCCTGCCTCCACCCCACCTCTGAGATCTGCTGCTTCCCCTGACTTCCTACACACAGGCTGAAAATCGGTGCTTTCTCTGACTCTTTGCTCTGCACTGTCTACAGCACCCCTCCCATTTCTGTTGCACATCTTCAAGCAAGATTCAATTCAGCAAAGTTTACTCTCTCCAAGTTATATCCCTCTCCAGCTTTTCGCCTTTGTGGCTATTCTTCCTGAAAGAGCTGTTTCCACAGCCTCTCCCCTTCCGCATTCCCCATGCCTTCCACACACCCTGCAGTCGGGACTGTACCTCTCTTTCCCATGCTCAACCTGTCACTTGGATTCTTTTTTGCACTAGTCAGGAGTCCCCTAATTATACACCCAGCTAGATTGCCCTTCCTAAATACAGTTGGACTAGTGTTATTTTCTTATTTTAAACACTTCACTACAAATTCTTCACCGCTTACCAAGTTCAGTTCAGACTCAAGGCCTTCCAGTGTTCTGAATCTGGTCACCTTTCCAAACCACTTCTACATTCATTGTTCCCATCCCACTGGTCTACGACGTTCCCTGGGGTTTCTTACTTCAAAACCTTTACTTCAAGTACATGACCTTCTGTCTCTATTGAAATCTTAGCATCTCTCAAAGCCAAACCCAAATACTGCCTCCTCCATAGACCCTTCCTTAGCTGTATCGCTCTCTGATCTCCCATAGCACCTGTGTTTTTTCCTACCTGTCCGCATCCATTCAGCCTGCTACACCAAATGTGATAGACTGGCTGGCTCATAAACAACAGAAATTCATTTTTCACAGTCCTGGAGGCTGGGGACTCCAAGATCAAGGTGCCAGCAGACTTGGTGTCCAGTGAGGTCCCACTTCCTTATAGACAGCTAACCTTGCATGGTGGAAGGACACAGGGTCTCTCTCAGCCCTTTTTGGTGAGGACACTAATCCTGTTCATGAGCCCCAGGATGTAATCACTTCTCAAAGGCTCCCACCTCCTAATACCATCACCTTGGGGGTGTGTATTTTAACGTATAAATTGGGGGGGGGGGGAACATAAACATTCAGACCATAGCATTACCATAATCATCTCATATAACTAGTATTGCCATCCCAACCACCCTACTTGATTATGTGGAAGGAAACCCCCTGGCTCTGCTCAGTTTAATGTTTCATACAACATTTAACACTATGTGTTGCCTTTTAAAGCAGGATCTCCAGAAAAGGTATTGGCATTTATAGTAAATACTGAAACGATTTTGGTACAGAGAAGAAGAATCATTCAGTAGCTTGAAAATGTTCTATTTGGGTGGATAGAGAAATGAGGAAGGGCTTCTCTGGCAAGAGAAATAGGCAACAACATTACCCTTATGGGTTACAGCCGCAACAAAAGCTTGCCAAAGAATGCTTAACAATTTACAGATATTTGTATAAAAAGCATAAATGTCTAGTTTTTATGTTTTTAAGGTTGATGCCATGGCTCTCTTTTCAGGGGTTATTAAAAAGTGTGCCCAGTAATCCCTGCCAAGACTGAAATAGTGAGGAAAAACCTTTCTAATGGATAGCAATTTGAGATTTACAAAGGACTTTCATATATATTATCTCCAGTGATTTCTGAATAACCTTGAGATGGAAATAAGGCAAATGTTTTCTTTGTCATAGAAGTGAAAGGACAAGTCCAGAGAGGGTAAAAGTGCTTTATGTGGGGCCCAACTGCCAGTAGTGGCGGATCTGGACTTTGAACTTAGATCTAAATCAGAATCTAGTGTTCTTTCCACAACAGCTGACGTATTGGAATTAGATAGCAAGTGCCGACCAAAGCAGAGTGACTCATCCAGTAGCACAAACATGTTTGGTTTTAGAGTTCAGACTAAAAGCTGACTCTCCCTGAATCCTCACGCCAGCATCTCACATGCATCTTAATGAGCACGGCTGTGTTATTAAGGCCCATCTAATGACAGTGTTCCAGGTGGAATGGTCTTTGTTGTGGTATAATTATCGTAAACTGGTGTATTCTATCACTTGAGGTACCAGTGGCTCCTTTCACTAGCTCAAAGTCTTCTCAACTGTCACATGGGCTCCACAGCAGTTTGCAAACCCCCATTACCTCCACGACTAAAACTGAGCCCCATGAAATGCAGAAACAAAGTATCATCACCAAGGTGAAGCATCCTGTGTTCTCAATTGCTGTTTTTCATGCTCAGGGATATTTCCTTCCTCTTTCCAACAGTCTCCCAAACATTTCCCTTGTGTAGATTCTCTGGAACGCCCACTCTCTTCACCAGAGGCCTTTAATCATTTCTACCTCATTGCTGCTCCCTGGACTCTCCTAATGGTTTAAACTGCCATGCATAATGATTCGTTTCTCCAGAGACTGCTCCTGCAGGAGCATCCTATTATAACAATTACTTTTCTTCCTGCTGGGCCTTTGAACAACCAATTTTTACTGGCAAGGAACTTTATCAAAGGAGTGAGGCAGGAGGGAAACTGTGAGCTTGGAAGGATCGTTTTATAAATCACATCATGGGAGTACATCAGTCTCTTACGGAATACATTTGCTGAAAGGTTGCAAGTGGTCTGTGTTTTCTTCCAAGTAGTTAGACTATGGCACTGTTCCTCCAATGTTCCTGGCCTGGGCTCTCACTAACCATTGCTTTGTACAGCAGGGAGACGTTTTAAAGATGAGTCCTCACTTGGAAGACTTCCGTGACAATTGCATTGACCTACTAAAGGAACAAACGAGAAATAAGCAGACAATATTCAGTGAAGAAAGGAATAAGGTAAAGAAAACTACTTAACCTCGGCTACTCATGACTTTTGTTTTGAGGTTAGCTAGAGTCATTGGGCATTGCAAAATAAAAGAGAATTGAAGCCTTCTTATCTTTCCAAATAGACTCTCCCGGTGTAAATGCAATGTGAGTTTCCTCGTCCCTTACTTCCTGTCTACTCCATACTGAGTCCTTCTCTTTCCTATGGTATTTTCTCTGAGCCTCTCCTACTGAGTACTAAAACCATGGCATTTCACAATGACATTGGAACAGCCACATAAATGCCGTAATGTACCCCAAACCACTTCTATTTTCTCATTTCTAGCTGACTTTTCCATTGTCTTTTTTTTTTTTTTTTTAAATAAAAACAAGGTCTCACTCTCTTGCCCAGGCTAGATTGGAGCGGCTTGATCATAGCTCATAGCTCACTGTAGCCTTGAACTCCTGGCCTCAATCAATCCTCCCTCCTCAGCTTCCCAAAGTGGTAGGATTATAGGTGTGAGCCACCACGCCTGGCCTCCATTGTCTTTTTATATTTAATCCAACTTCAAATTTTACTTCTTTCTCTTTATCATACCACCAAGCCATGATTTTTATTGTTTTATACTACCCATTAGAAAACTCTGCACATGAAATTAGATTGTATCTTGTTCTCATAGACACTACTTCTAAGATGATATATCCAGGCACATGTACTAAAACATAGAATCCAGCTGAAATATAAATCCTAAAATATTTAGAGGAATGTTTGAATTTCCTTAAAACCTATGCCTTTACTGATAAAGCAAAGCATGTAGCAAAGACTACAAATATTCACAAAATGCAAATGTATATTTCGAAAGTATTATTTAAATCACAACATCACTATGGTTTTTTAGCATAAGTTGGTCCTCTCTATTCATAGCTGCTGGATTATAAACAGCTCTTGACTCTTTGCTTTGCCAAGTTGGCTGCTCCCAATGTTTCTCTCCCAAGGACCCGAGAAACAAGCAGAGTCACCATTATTCTCAGTTGCCCTCAAATTAATAAAATTCACTTCTTGTGGTATGAGAGTCAAAAACAAACAAACAAAACCCTTCCTATTTGTTGCAGTTGTTTCATGAAGAAAGATTTCTCTTTCCTTGAAGTCAATACAGCTTCTTTGTAGGTCCTTTTCCACAGGTTAAATCTATGCCAGGGTCCAGTGCAATTGTACAACCACCAGGCAGCAAGTACCATTAAGCAAGCTGGCGTTTTTTTTGGTTTGGGGTTTTTTTTTTTTTGTTTGTTTGTTTGTATTTTGCATGGTGTAACCTTGAGCCACTTAAACCCTGATTCCTCTCTGAGGCAAAGGAAAGCTGCTAAATTTTGGTCATCTTGATGGGTCTTAGTATCACATCAAATGGTTTTGGTTACTCTGATTGATCTAAATCAGGGTTTCTCAACTCCAGCACTACTGGCATTTTTGTCAGAGAATTCTCTTTTGTAGGGGGCTGTCCTGTGCACTGTAGGGTGTTTATAAGCATCCCTGGCCTTACCCACTGAATGCCAATAGCATCTATTGTTATGCTAAGATCATCCCAATTGAGAACAACTGGTTGCTATAATAAAGAATAGCATTAAATGCACCACATTTTCTTAAATAAGTTTCTAAGAGTGACCAAATTCAACATCTCATTATTTATTTTATTTAATTCTGCATGATTTCCTACATCGCGAGGTAGGCACATTTACTGAGAACTCAGAAACCAAAGTTAATGTGAAAATAAACATAATAATTTATACTTAATAAAAATGGTTTTTGATGTTTTATTTTCTTATAAGAAAGAGCTTCCTTTAAATAAAAAAAGCAAGATTTACTTTCGTTGAAAAATCGCTTTTATTCTAATACAAACTAAAAGACAGGATAGATCGTCAGTCACTTAGGGTGTAAGCGAAGGTCCACAATTACAGCCATCAAGAATTCTTGTTGACGTCATTTCACATTCTGGTGCAATTGGTGCAGACAGCAAAATGAAAGGGTGGCAGTAATCTTCACTTTTAAGTAGCTCAAGCACATTTACCCTCTTATGGTCTCTATTATTTACGTATCGATCAGATGTAATGATTCCCCAAAACATCATGTGAGCAGATAATAAGAAGCACCAAGCAAAAGCTTGTCTGGGAATTATTGCAGTAATTCCAATACCTTTAAATGTTGTTAGTCTTCCTCAGAAAATTATTTGAATCAGAAGGAACAGTTCTACCAAACTATTACAAGAATATATTCATCACAGGAATTTTTTTCCTGGAGATAGCAAAGTGCTTCTCATTTTTTCTGACCCCAAAATGCAGTGAGTAGAATCAGGCAATTCAGTAAATGCAATGCACGTAGTGCTGTTAACAGATTGTGATAATGTTTTATCCTCAAGGTGAGCACCAAAGCTAAATCCACAGTAATATCTAAAATTCCTAAGGTTAAACGGAGGCACACAGTATTAAGAGGCCTGCCTAAAGTCATGGAACTATTCGATGGAAAATGAGGGGTTTGGATGCCAGCATTTAGAGTTATAGAATTTTAGTGCTAAAAGGGGTTTAACAATCATCTGATCAAATCTCATTTTACAGTTGAGGAAACTGAGGCCAAAAGAGATTAAATATCTTGCCCTCCAAAAATCACAGAAAGCAGTGTCAGAACTGGGCAGGCAGCCCAATTCTCCTGAATTTCAGCCATGAACTTTTCCCATAAGACCAAGGGGGAGCTCCCAGAAACTGCTGCATATAAATAAGCGTTTTGTAGTGCTACTGTAGATGTTCATGCCAAACCTTGCCCCATCTGTTTACATGACAATTAATAAAGCAATAGCGTGGAAATATAATGCTTTCATACCAAATAATTCAGTGGAGTGCTCTTATCAGACTGGGTGAGGTCAGTTTGCTAATCCTGATCACCTGGCAGGTGGGGGAAGATGTTCTTGAGACACACTTGCTTTGGAAAAAATCAGGAAGGGACAAAGTATTCTTTTTCATCACCTTTCTGTTCTCTTTTACCTCGTTCCCCCCAACCCAAGTGCCCAAATGTACCAAGTTCACTCCTTGGCTGCCTAAAGAGTCTTCTTCAGAAATGTCTTTCATAGAACAAGCCCTATGCTCGGTATGTTTCTTTGTCTATCTCTCACTTAGCTTCATTAAATCTTATTTACCCTAAAGTAAGATTATCTGTTGTGAAGATATTTTGGAAGGTAAAGTCCTGTGGTGTTCCTTTAAATTTACCCCATAGGTGATTCCCTGCCCTAAGTACTTTGAGGATAGGAGCTGCGCATTTAACTGGATAGATGGAGAATAATATCATTATGTTGTCCCTTCCTGACACTTTGCCTATATAGCAAGGATTGTCAATTTAAGTGATCGTGTACATCAATGGAAATGAAAGTTCAGAAATCCTAACAAAGACCCAAAGCTATAGATTTAGGGTTAATTAAAAGTTAATTGATCATTAGGTATGAAAGTGGGTGAGATCTTTGAGGGGGAAAGTATATAGTGAAGATTAGAGAACTTAAAGAAAAAAACCACAGGTTATTCATGTATTTAGAAGGCAGGAAAAGAAAAAGGAATCAACAAAATGACAAGAGCATCCTCCCAATTTGATATTAAGGAAACAAATTGAGAGCTGAGCTTTGTTTTGGTGAATTAAATCAGAGTTTCCAGCTATTTTACCAGAACTCACAGACTGATGCAAATATGCCCTGTCTGTACTAAGATACACAGATTTATTAATATTTACCCCTTTCTGTAAACACACATACACACACACATTTCTTTTTTCTAATAGCAAAGATGGTTTTATGGGGGGGAAATTTAAAAAAATGGTATGTGTAAATGTTTGGGTACCATTTTTTGTAAATGAAAACTAGATAGATGTAGGAAACTATAGCTTAGTGAGTTTTAAAAGAAATTTCTGTAAAATTCCATGATGACTTAAAAACTGAAGGCTTATTTGCATTTGAGAATAAAGACAGAAGTGCCAAGCATCAAATGGATTTACTCAGAAAAACATCTACATTAAATTCACCTTATTTTGCTTGCCGAGATGATTATTTAATGGGTAATTCTAGGTTAGTGCTATAGCACTAATTTCTTGTTATTTTAAGAAGTCATTTGAAAAAACACATTGATGATGCTGTCTTAAGATAAATGGAGAAATGTGAACTGAGTGAGAGTCGGGTTATAATTATACCCAACTATTAATATTAAGTTCATCAGTGTCAACCTGGAAGGCAGTGTGCTTTGGCTTTGTTCTAAACTCTGCAGGGTCCAACATTTTTATCAATGGTGTTAATGGACAGAAGAGGTAGGAAATTTTAGTTGACTAAAAACTCAGTATGAATCAATGGTCCCATGTGGTTCTTATGAAAACAAAAAATGAACTACTATAATTACTTTAATAAAAACATATCATATAGATCAAGGAGATGATGATTCCACTGATTACTTACCATCTGGAAAGTAAGTAGATTCTAGAAACAAACATATTTAATGGGGAGCATTAATTAATAAGTTGAAATGTTTCCAGAAAAAAAACTCGAGAAATTTTTCTCCCTCTTATTGTTAGTAGAAATTATCTGGTAGTATTATTTTCTATGGAAAGTACTTTTCTATTTTAAGAATTGTAAGAAGTGAAAAAATAATATTCTTGGATTTCCTTTGTGTGTTTGGCACCAACTAAAACATAGGAGTCAGGAATCAGTAACCAATAAAAGCTGGATTGGAAGACATGGCTTGGACTTTTCTAGTGGGTTTCCCAAAACTTCATACCTGATTTCAATAGGCTTACCTATCCATCCACTTGGTGCACATCTAGACACCACCGGCTTCCTACAGGGGATTTTCACGTCTTAGAGCCAATCTAAACACACCATTTGATGGACAGCAAATCCAAAAGAGAGGGCCTCCTAAGAAGAAGCTTGTAGCTGGGCAGGAGTCGGGCCTCCCAGAAGGTGACCACAATAACAAGAGACAGTTGAGGCAGAGGAAGAGGGTGTTTGGTACAAGGAAAGAGACTTAAAAGCTGTAGGATTAATGCTCCAAATAGTCAAAGAGCTGTTATAATTGGAGAGCAGTTGGACTTCTTTGTAGCTGTAAGAGGCCAATTTAGACCCATTGGTGGAAAATGCAGGAAGGCTGATCTTTGCTAAATATAGGAATACATGCTTAACACAAGTAAGGCATAAGTTTCTCAAAGAAAGTACCCTTTCAAAAAAGTGTTCAAATAGAGGCTGCCAGAGTGTCGCAGAGGAGATTCTTAGACTGAATAGGAGATTGGATGAAAGTTCCTACAAGAAGGAAAATAAGCACTCTGCTTTCGGGAAGGGGCGGAGGGAGGGGCTGAGCCCAGCTGTGGCGGAGCAGCCAAAAGAGGGAGGGGCGTTCCCTGCCGCACATGAGTTTATTTAGTAATTTTCTTAATGGGAGGAATTTCCAAGAACTTCTGGGTTTTAAAGCCAGAATTTAAACTTCTAAATGGCTGAAGGAAATCACCTTCTCTAAGCTGGGTTTATGCTTTCTCCCAGGGGAGATATTCTCTGTGGGACAGTAGAAAGACCCATTGTTTTGCTTCTACTTTTCAACCTGAAATTGCATTTATTTTCTCAAAAATCACTTATCAAGTATATGTCAAGAGCAGGATTATGGGCTAAAATGAAGAACTCAAAGTCAAGGCAAGACATGACTTTCCTATGTGCATTAGATGCATGGGACAAAAACCTGTACATGGTAACTGAGTAAAAGTGCACCCAAAATGCTGAGGAAAGGCACAGAAAGTAGATATAAAACAAGCAGGTTGGGATAGATGAGATCGCTTTTCAGCTTCAATGTTCTTTTGAGTCTCTGCCACAGGGGACAGTGGAGCCTCTTCTTAAACCAGAGATGGACATGGATCAGTGGGGAGAATGGGTGTGAAGTGTCAGCAGGGGGAGAAGTACTGCATTCACGGCTCCTAGCAGGACCTACTCTCCACTGAGGGCAGAGAGACAGGTGACAGGTGCCCCCCATTGTATCTTGGGGTGCTGCCTTGCGAAGGGCCATCACATGTGATAATTCCACTAACATCTACCTCCCTCACTAGGCTGTTGTCTCCACGGTGCAGAGACTGTCTCCTTTTACTCACTGCATTATTCCTCTAATGCCCAGCGTGGTACCTGGTATACAGTTATCATGGTGCACGATAAATACCTTTGCAATACGAGAAGAAAACTGAGGGGCTTTAAGAAAATAAAACCAGTCATTAGGAATGGCTTTCTCTAGATGAGGTACATAGAGTCCAATTCACAGAGACAGAAGTGGGATGGTGGCAGCCAGGAGCTGAGTCAGGGGGAAGAGGAGCGGTGGGGACTCAGTGCTTAATGGGTACAGAGTTTCATTTGGAAAGAGGACAAAGTTCTGGAGATGGATGGTGGTGACAGCTGCACAACAGCATGAATGCACCTAATGCCACTGAACTGTACACTTAGAAATGGTTAAAAGGGCACATTTATTTTTCCAAGTACAGTATATGACTTTCAAAAAATGGTACATTTTATGTTATGTATATTTTACTACAACTAAAAAAAATAGGCTTTCTTGAGAGAGAAGAAAGGTTATTCTGGGAAGGTCCGAGGGATCGCCTAACAAGGAAGTCTCTGTGTTCACACGGAGTGTAAGCAAACCAGAAAAAAGCAGAATTTACTGGTTGACGAGATTCCTCAGATCATGGTTTGAAAGATGTTGATGCAGTCCAACCCCTTCATTAGAAACAAAAAACAGGGCTTTCTCTCTTCCATTTCACAATGTCTAGACCATTTGACTCAGAGGCTTGAGGTCAATTTAACTATTCCTTGGTCGTGGGGTGGGACTGTGCCCAGGTCAGACAAATGCTTCCACGTCCGTAATCCTCGCTCCGGGCCTTGGCTTGGACTCACTGTAGATTTTCTCAAGTTGTCTCTCTGAAGTTGAGTTTCACTTTAATTGAATCGAGTAAAAGAAAAGTGAACTAAGGAAGCTTTGGCTTTTCTCTTTTGTAGGGGCAGGTGCAGGTGGCAAATGTGCCCATCAATGGAACAGGGGAAGATGGGCTTCCAGGGGATCAGCAGCAGCTGTCCACTGCCAAAGAGGGCGTTGTCCAGGGCCTACTCCCGCCTGAAGACATGCTGTCGGAATATGAGTGTGTCTCACCTGATGACATCTCCTTGCCGCCACTCCCGGGAAGCCCTGAGTCCCCGGGAAGCCTCCTCGCGCCGTCTGACATGGAGGTGGAGGAGCCTCCCAGCTCCTCCCTCGGCCTTCTCAAAAGCAGCCACGGTGTGCAGGCGGCTGCCAGCAGTCCAGAGGAGGCCCAGGAATCTGTTCTTCCACCACCTGTTGCTTTTGCTGATGCATGCAATGACAAAAGAGAAACATTTTCAAGTCATTTTGAAAGGCCTTTCCCCCAATTCAAAGCTGAGCCCCTATTAGCCTCCGGAGGATTTCTGGAAAAGAGTACTGCCTTGCACAAAATCAGTGCGAGACATCCAGAGAGCATGCCGAGTGAAGCGCATGAGAGAGCTTTACCGCAGCACCCTCAGGCTCAGGGCCGTTTGCTAGAGACGCGGGAGGAAATGCATGCTGATAACTCCACTAAAACCCGGGCCAGGCTGCATGCTTCCCCCTATGCGTTCTCGGGCCTCAGGTTTCAATCAGGCACCAGCCGGGGCCAGCAGAGTCAAATGGTTCCCCAAGAAGAGATTAAAAGCACATCAGCAAAGAACAGCGTGGTCAGCATAGCTGACCAGGCACCTCGTTTCTCCAGGCTCCTGTCTAACGTAACTGTTATGGAAGGTTCTCCAGTGACTTTGGAAGTTGAAGTAACAGGATTTCCAGAGCCTACACTGACATGGTGGGTAGCCTATAATGACAAGCCACAAACAGAAACAAATTGAGTCATGGAGAAAATCATTCTGTGGGCACTAACTTAAAAGTTTAGGGCTTGCTGATTAATATTCTACCACACTGCAACTCTGCATGAGTCAATCGCCGGTCAACCCCCAACCCTCACTTTAGTACCAGCATGGTTGATACCATTAAGAAAAAAGTAACCATATAAAATAATAATTTAACAAACTCTAAAAGCACTGGAAGTTGGTTTTGCTTGCTTTTGTTTTTCTTTCAGTTTAACATTCCACATTTCTGAAGATTGTTGGTTGCAATTCTTTCCTATTGTCTATTTCTATACAAGCATGAAATTTTCTTGAGGTTACTTCCCTTATGCAATTAAAAAAACATAAGAATTTGGGGTTCTCCCTTTTCTCTCACTTACCTATTTCATCTTCTCCATCTTTCCAAAATGGTCACACTTGCCACTTTCATAATACTTGTTTATTTTACTAAGATTTCTTTTTATACATTCTTCGATGTGAGAGGTGGAATAACAATGTTTCTTTCACAGTTGCTCCAGGTGACAGGCAGTAAACCCATTTTTGAAAGGTAGTGTCATAACTGAGCTGTGAACAACATGATTTCACTCCGGAGACATCATTATTTTTTAGCCTATTTGGTTTAGTAAAAGGAAACTGCAGAAGACAGTTTTGAATCACTTACTGTTGTTAACAACAGAAGCAGTTATAACTTTCTCAATATGGCGGATACTCTTAAACATGCAGAAATTTTTCTTCCTTAAGTAGAGTTATTTGAGGGCAAAGTTACAAATACATTGAGAGTGAGTTTATGCTTATAAACTAAGATAAGTAAAATAACATTTATTTATCATAATGTTTCAGTAGACATTAAATTTACAGTGTCAATTATTATGTGTGCCCCCTGATGGTACTTGAAGTGTGAACTGGTTATCTAAGAACTTATGAGAAAACTTTGGTTTCCCAAAATTATTTAAAAAAATTGCACTTCTGCTATAGTGCAGCCACTTAGGCTTTTTGTTTTAGTCTATTGTTTTTACAATTGCATGCTTCTTACAAATCAGGAATTTCATGCTTATGAATTTAAAAGATATTGAATTCATTATTAAATCTCAGTTCACCCCAAAGAAAAATGTTGTCTGACTTGTCTCTTGTTTTTGTCCATATGATAAATAACCTGGTGAGTATGTGTGGTTGAAGAACCACTGCAGCAATATATTGTTGAAGAACTATTGCAATATCATGAAAAAATATTTTGCCATCAGATTTACAGCAATTTTGCTCAATTAACAACTGTCAAACTATCTGGGAATCATATATTTTTAGGAGGACACCCAGAGAAATGCAAAATTGTCACTTAGGCAATGGGAACAGAAAATGATTCAGGTTTGTCATCATCACTCCTTGTGTGAAAGAATGTGGGCAGAAATAAATAAACAAGAATCTTGTATATACAAAATAAGCTATTTGCTCTATAAAAAATGTAGTTAAGTGCTCATGCTCATGGGAAACTTTTAGAAATATGTCATCAACTGTCATAATCCCACTGCATTCACACCTTTTATAATAGAAATCACATTCTTCTTCTAATGAAATTAAGTTACAAAACTAAATGAACCCATTTCATCAGGAGATGATGCATAAGTACCGTCCTTTAAAACAGCACATCTGTCGTGTGGGTCTCGTGGTATGAATGTGAGATGGGCAGATGAGTCTCACTCCCATACGAATTCCAAGAAGGAGTCACAGCTGCTGTTCCATAGTGACTAAAAGAGTAGAGCAGGCCAGATAGGAAGGTGCCATTTCACACTCTAGGTAATCGCTGCCATGAGCAAATGGTGGCCCAGTGTGACCAGATGGTCTGGCTTTTACAGAGTAGCTCAATATCTGAATTTTCATATGTAATATTCCAATTGTCAAAAAATTCAATTTTTCAAAAACGTGGCCTGAGCCAGTCAAAGCAATCCTCCGGCCCCCAGTTGCCAACCCCTACTTGAAAGATAAACAGCCCCACTGGAATTTGTTGTAGCTACAAAGCTCCCCGCTGATTCTAGAGAATATTGCCGTGGTAATGGGCCTGCTTGCAATAGTTACTAGAACTTGGAAATGATGTGAATAAAGAGCAATCCTGACTTTAAAAACTGACTCTCTGCTTCAGGTACAAGAAGGGCCAGAAACTGTTTGCAGACGGGCACTTGCAGGTTTTACACAAGGAGACGAGGCACTCGGTGTTCATTCCGAAGGTATGCGAGGCAGACGCAGGCCTCTATGTGGCTCGGGCCCAAAACTCTAGTGGCACTCTCTCTTCCAGTGTCGTCCTCCACGTAACAGGTAACCTCAGGCCGCCAATCACAAGAATAAACTGGATAACGCTGTGTGTCATCTATGTTAGTGTGTCCCTAATGTACTGGCTACTCACGCAGTAACTGTGGCGTTGGCACCGAGGGACGTCATTTTCACGCAACTAAAGGACAATGCAGCTGTTTATTTTCCTGCCCCTCCCACAAAGCAGCCCCCACCATGTGCATCTTCAGCCTGGCCATCTTGCTTGTTTGGCTAATACCACCTCCAGGTGAAATAATCAAATTTTCTCTAGTGCTTAATGTATCTGAGGAACGTGGTAAATTGTTTGCAGTAGATAAGGTGCATATTTTTGTACTCTAGAAAGAGATGTGTTCCATATAACATGCAGAAAAATGTACCATGTTTATTCCCTTTCAATTTAAAGACATGCAGATGAAGGCTGGCATCGGCATAAGAGTTGTGAGGTAAATTTCAAATCCAGTTGTTTGATCATTTATTAATTGTACTCATAGACATCTCTTTGTAGAGGGTAACAGTAGAAACATTGAACTGACGTTGTGTTGTTGCCTTCGCTGTCCTTTAATTTTCTTTTTCATGTTTTGATCTCATTCATTGAAATACATTCTATGTAATTTCAACGTAGACTACATTCCTGAGTCTGAGGATGTCACTGTAAATAATCACTCCTCATGTTGATCTGACGAGTTTGACACTGGAGAACAGACGTGCTATCAACATTAGATGGAGTTTCCATCCTCCATCAGCTCTGCATATCGTACAGCAAGATGTGACGCAGGCTGCAGGGGTGGACCAACATGATCCCTGCCATTCTGCTGATGTGCTTCCGGCAGCCACATATACAACTGCAACCACTTCCTTCTGCCTCTAACCTTGATTCTGCCGCTGACCATTGTTTCAGTCTGCAACAAGGCATCTCATTACCTCAGTTTCCCACCTGGAAAATGAGTTCATCATCTACCTCCTAAGCAATTGAGAGTTTTCATTTTGTGTCTTGTAAAGATCTGGAAAATGAAAAGCTCACTGTGAGGGATAAGGGTAATTATATTGTTTAATGTAATTTGTCATCACACTGGCCTCCTGCCCACGATTTCTTTATTTAGATGCTGTTACTTTAGAATATTAAATTAAAGGAGTGCTGTTAATATGTAATTTCCAACTATTCTCTTGGGGGAAAATGATGTTTTATGAATTGGAGCTTAAATTCCTTTCTAATTTCTTAAGATTACATCCATTCTAAAGACCTGAAGTTCAACTCAGGAGGATACATTTAGTATGTTCTGGGTGTGAGGGAAGTGTGTAATAAGATGGTATAAGATGAATTCTATTTTTTTATAATATCACTGTAATATTAAAGAATGTTTTATGCCTTTCTAAAATACATTATTCAGAAAAGAGCATTTTTTTGCTTCCTTTTAAAAATAAACCTGAATAAGAGAGGTATTTGTTTTTTAGATTTTAAATGTAGTCTTGTCATGCTAGGGAAAAATCTTTAGTTGAAAGAATAATTCATTACAGATTTTTGATGAAGGGAAGGAATTAATTATGTTGCTGAAAGACTGTCTACAAATAATCAAAATATTTAAATGTAATATATTCAAGTTGATATTAAAAAGTTACAGAATGTTATCTGAAGATGTGAAGCGTGTAGTCAAGTAAAAAGTTGGCATATTCTTTCTTGTGCTGCATATTGAATTTAATTAAAAAATTAAATTTCTTAATTTTCTTCCAAATTTTGACAGACACCTGTTAAAAGCTTACATACACAGCATCCTAGGGAACTCATAGTCTCTTAACTTTCCTATCCTATTTGTCTGATTTCAAATATTTTGTATATCTTGCCTAACTGCTATTGCCTTTGTTAAACCTCAAGAGTAAAACCTGTTCAAGTCCAAAGAAAGCAGGCAGGACCAGGTAACAAATTCTCTCTCTTCTCTCTTTCTCTTTTTTATTAATTTGGCAGAATCTCCCTTCTCATTTTGTCAACTTGATTGAATTTGTACCTTGGGGTTGTTAGGGCATGGGAATTTCTGGTTTGCTTTACCTGATGCATGCCAGTTAATGTTAATCCCTTGGGAAATAGAATGGGATATACATACATCCACGATGTATGACCAAAAAAGGCATGTAAAATCCTTTCTCTGTGTGTGTGTGTGTGTATGTGTGTGTACAAGTACATACCTAGAGCTCAAATATTAGAGAAAAGTACCATACTGATATTCAAGATATAGTTCAGATAGCTTTCTATATATCTATCTACCTATTCATGTGGACTATTGATTGACTATCTAGTAATTCCCACAGCACTGAAGAATAATTCAGTTATTCTTCTGGTTATACTTTAAATTAAAAAACTTAAGTGCAACTTTCCTAAATGCTGGGATTTCTGTCTTGATCAAAAAATTCTCCTTATGAAAGTATGAACTGAAGTTACTGATTAAAAATGTAAAACCTAGCAAATGTAAATGATGTTTCTATTTTAAGATGTATACATGATTTATACCAATTTACTTCTAGAGACAATTCTGGACAGTTAGTAACATCAAAACATTTTCAACAAGAAAATTAAAATGAAAAGAAAGATTAAAAATCATGTGTCCTCGAAACCTTGAAGACTGCAAAACAAAATGCACCTTGAGCTTCACGTAAGGCAAAATCATTGAGTTTTCTAGCTCTGATTTTCCAATAGAAGGACGTATAAACATTTGATGTGATAGTTTTCCCCACTAAATTCCAGGAGAAATTCACTGTAGGAATCCTTACATTTGAATCTCTAAGTATTCTATATGACCTAAAATATTTGAACAAGAAGTAGAAAAAAATTTGCTATTTTGTCCCATCTCCTGCCCCCTCCCTGCCCCCCTGCCCTTGTCCCTACCAAAGTGACATTTAACTTCAGGTTTTTAACCAATCATGCTCTTCTTCTCTCCAGCCCGTTCTTCCTAGAACTCCCTTACTATATTCTAGTACTAGCTTCATGTGGCTTAACTGCTGCTCATCCTCCGGTTCCATTTGAGACCCAGCTTCCCCAGGGAAGCCTTCTGACCTGTCAGGTCCAGTGTAGACGTTCCTGCCAAGTGCACTGTCAGCACCTGAGCTGCCTGCCCTCACCTTGTCCTGTAATACACAGCAGCAGAATACGTGTTTGAGCACTTGTCTCCTCTGGCTAGTGCGCAGGGTTCGTGACAGCCCTGTCATATTCCCAGCACCGAAGACATAGCCACACACAATAAATATTTTTTGAATTGAACTGTTGCCAGAGGTCAACAAAGGTAAACCTAGCTTGTTCCCTCCCCCACTTTTTAGAGGGAGGAGGGGAATATGAGCAAGATTATCCTTCCCTCTTATGGACATGAGCCAGTCCTAATCAGCCTCCAGCTGTGCAGCATGCACGAGACACTCTCACCTCATCTGCAAAACTTACATGAGAACCCTCCAGACCCTCTGGGCCTGATTGAGAAATTCAACTTCAAAATAGACGCTGGCTCCTGGGGTCAAAATAATAGCGAAGAGGAAAGAGGAAAGGTCCAGGATCTTTGTTCTACCATTTCATAGCAGATGGAATCAGGCATAAATCACCCTCAGGTGTGAGGGGGGGAGGTGGGTGCCTCCACCCTCGGCGACTAAATCCAAACTGCCAAAACCAGAACTGATGTACTTCTATAGAACACTACATAAATTATCAATATTTAATTGTAGCTGGGGCTCAGTGATCTGGTTGTGAACAGATCTTACATGAAACCAGCATTTCACACATACTTGTAAATATAAAAGAAGCCAAATCCAGGAACTTAGAGTATTTGAATTCCAAATGGAGGAAGGAAAGAGTATCACATCTTGTTCTGCTTTATGTTTGTCTTTATTCATGGCCATTCCTTACTAAAAATTGCCATCTAAAGTTCTTGACATCCCTGTTTTATGTACAGCATTTTAAGTGTGGTCATGAAGTAACTTGGTTGAAACAAAATAAAATATCTCCTCCCGGTATGCTCTGATATTGTGCGTGTCAATGCAAATGCCAAAGCATGACAGACTATTTTCCATTTATAATAAGCAGAATCTTGAGCTGCATGAGAAAGCGAAAAGATTTGCATTCGCTAAATGAAACAGTGTCCTTCTTAAAGCAAAAACAATTCATTTTTTCTGCTCTCATCACAGGAGATGAGATTTGAATGTCATCAGCTGTGCATGAATTCAACCTCAAAAACAGAAAGCACAAAGCTGCTAATTTGGCCTTTTTCCCTGAATCTCCATACCACTGTTCTTTGTGTTGGTGAGTTTATATAACATTGTGAGTTTGGTGAGTTTGGAGGCATGATACCCCTCCTGGTGAACCAGTCTTTGTGTTTACAGTTTGAGTGTTTGGCCTGCTCTCTCTTCCTTCTGTGCAACATGAATTTCATTTTTATAAGCCAGGACACGGCAAATCTGATTCTTTGGATCCTTCTTTTTCTACCATAAAATTAACACTCTAGCCTCCTTAAAGGACAAGAAATCAAACAAAATTTTATAAATAAGAATGTTTGTGTGAGTATATTCCCAGTTAGCACAATAAAAACTGGATGAAATCAAAATATATTTTAACCATAGTAGATAGAAAAAATAGAACAAATCCTATTTTTCTTTGAACCAGAACAATAACAGTTACATAATGTGAGGTTTTCAATCTGTATTCGGATGGCTCCCTGCTATAGCTCTTTTTCCATTTAAAACCCACTTAAATATCAATACTTGTGAAATAACAGCTCCCGAGCTGGGCAATAAAATGAAATCAACTTTTCCCTTTGTCATCCAGCAACTGTTCTTTTTCCAAGAACTTTATTGATCCAAACAACTAAAAATGATATTTTTATCTTATGTTAGCATTAAAAAAATCATATAATGAAATTTTTGGAGATAAAAATTCAATGAAACATAAAGGAACATACATGGCAAATTGTCTCCAACACATATTATTTTGATGATGGCAGAGAGGCATCCTTCTTTGTAATGAGTATTATGCACACCCCCACTCATCGAGCTGTTGGCAAACAGGGTCACCCGGAAATGCAGACAAAGTAGGAAATCACTTACCTGGCAAGATCAGAGAGGCTAACATGCCCGTTTGCTCCAGAGCGCCCTCTCTCACAGCTGCTGCCATGCTAACCCTGAGACTGGCCTTTGATTCAGGTGAATGCAGCTCTAGAAGGTGCCCCGTTAGTGCATATCTATTCATTTCTATTACTCCTGAAGGACTAGTGGAATTTCTTATCACTTTCTGGTCTGGTTTACTAGATACAATTGGAATGTTTTCTCAGCCCCAAAATGATACATTCTGGTGGGAAAATGGAGTCTATAAGAACCTGAAAGATTTGTATGCTATGCTCCACTTACAATGGTGGTTGGGGAAATGTAGGACAGGAAGGAAAAAACGGTCAAACAACAAAGTAAAGACACTGAGTGTCTGTTTTGGGTTTTATCTTCCCTCTCTGTGTGGATTTCCTAGGGATTCGGGAAATGCATGGGAGGAACTGCCCCAGAGGAAGTTAGAGGCCACAATAAATGTCTCTACATGACAAGTTTTGTTACCCAGTTCAAGGACAGTACTCAGTTGAGGAGTGTCAGGGTGGACCCTGAGTCCGGTGCCTTTACCAGGAGCCATGACAGATGCAGAGACACAGAGGAGATACACGGCGGGGGGCGGGGGGGGGGGGGGGAATGTGACTCCAGAGGCAGCGACTGGAGGGATGTGGCTGCTACAAACTAATCAACACAGGAGATTACAACCACCAGAAGCCAAAAGAAGCGAGGAAGGATTCTTCCCTAGAGACTTTGGAGACAGCGTGTTCTTGCTGACTTGGACTTTGGACTTTCGGACTTCTAGCCTTCTGTATTATGAAAGAATAAATTTCTGTTGTTTTATGCCACTGGTTTGTGGTTCTTTGTTATGGCAGCCGAAGGAAACTAATACAAAGACCATGTTTTAGAAGAGCAAATACAAGTCTTTTTCTGGTAATAAAATCAGCAGAAACATTCATTATTAGATACCAACCAGGCTTTTGAACCAGCACTGTTGGGGTGTGCCTGAATACCTCAGTACTCTTCTTGATTTAGGGGGATCACCTTGGTACATTTAAGTCAATCAACAACTATGTATCCTCTATGTGAACACCACCCCCTAAGTGCACCACTGTGTTAGGAATTCTGGAGAAGCAGAAGTCCTTCAAGACAAGTCCTCTTATAGATTTACTTGTGATGTTTGTTTGTGATGCACATTCGAGGCCAAAACATGATAGTATATAATCAAAGTTAGAAAAAATGAGCTCTGAAATAGCAGGCAAAAAGGAAAGTTGTGGTCAGAAATATAACCAAAATAGGAGTGTACAATGTGATAGAGTGTAAAAAAGGAGAGAAGTGCAAGAAATGGGATTACTAACAGTCAAATATTAGGATATATATGACCTAAGCAACACTATCAATCTACTTGAGCTAATTGACTCATAAAGTATTCTATCCAACAGCAGCAGAATACAGACTCTTCTCATACTCACAGAAAGCATTTACCAAGATAGATCACATTCTTGGCCATAAACCACACCTTAACAATTTATAAGAAGAATAATTATACAAAGCATGTTCTTAGACCACAATGGAATGAAACCAGAAATCAGTAACAGAAAGTCAGCTCAAAATCCCCAAATATTTGGAGATTAAAGAGCACACTTTGAAATAACACACTGATCAAACAATAAATCTCAAGAGAAATATTTAGCTATTTTGAAATAAAAATAAAAAATAAAACTTAAAATTTGTGGGATGCAGCAAAAATAGTGCTTAGAGGGAAATTTATTTCACTAAATACATAAATTAGGAAAGAAAAAAAAATCTAAAATCAATTACCTAATCTACCTTAACAAACTAGAAAAAGAAGAGCTAATAAATCCTACAGCAAGTGGAATAAAAGAAATTGAAAATAGGAGAAAATCAATGAAACCAAAAACTTGTTCTCTGAGATCAATAAAATTGATACACCTTTAGCCAGGCTAACCAAGAAAAAAGAAAAAACACAAATTGCCAATACCAGAAATGAAATAAAAGGTCATTGTTGCTGATCTATGGACATTAAAGGGATAATAAGGGATGCTATAAGCAACTCTATGCTCACAAATGTGATAATTGAAATGAAATAGATCAATTCCTTGAAAGACACAACTATCAAAACTCACACAAGCAGAAATAAGCAACCTGAATAGCCCTTTATCTATGAAAGAAAATAAATAATTAATAACCTCCCAAAAAAGAAAGCATAAGGCCCAGATGATTTCACTAACAAATCTACCAAACATTTAAGGAAAACAAATAATACTAATGCTCTGTAATCTATTCCAGGAAATAAAAGCAGAGAGAACTCTTCTTAACTCATACTTTGATGTCAGAATTACCCTAATCCTAAAACCAGATAAAGGTATTACCAGAAATGGAACTAAAGACCAATATCTCTTATGAACATAAACACAAAAATCCTCAACACAATACTGACAAATCAAATCTAACAATAAATAAAAAGAATTACACATACCCAAAATGGGATTTGTTCAAAGTATGCAAGACTCATTCAAAATTCAAAATTCAATCAATGAATCCACCACATCCACAGGCAAAAGAAGAAAAATCATGTGATTATATCAATTGATGCAGAAATAACATTTGACAAAAGCCAATACGTGTTCATGATAATTAAAAAATAAAGTATCCAAAAACTAGTAACAGAGAAAGGTTCCTCAACTTGATAAAAAACGTCTACAAGAAACCTATAGCTAATACCATACTTCATTGTGAGAGTCTGGACACCTTCCCCCTAAGTTTGGAAACAAAGTAGGGGTGTCCTCTCTCGTCATTCTTATTCAATGTCAGACTGAAAACACTAGCTAATGGATATGACAAAAAAATAAAAGCTATGAAGATTTAAAAGAAGAAATAAAATTAACTTTATTCACAGATATCATGATTTTCTATGTAGGAAATCCTAACGACTCTACAAAATATTCTTGGAACTAATAAGAGTATAGCAAGGTCACCAAAAGTAGAAGACCTGCAACAACTGCATGAAGGAGAGAGCCAGGGAGCTGTCCATAAATTAATCACAGTGAATCAGGCATCTTCAGGGACCATGGCAAAGGCAGGCAACATGAAATTGCCCCTTTTCAATAAATTGGTTACAGACATTATGGATAATGAAATCTATTTGTAGCACATCACACTTGCTTTTTCTTGCAGTGTTCTGTAATAATTGTTGGGGTCTTCAGAGAAATAAATTGTTTGAAGGAGACAATGCTCATCAGAGTAAGGGAATATTTGATGTGGAACAGAAATCAAATGTGATCATTTGCTGGTCATTGTCATCATCAACAGACCAAGAGAGAAAAATTGGTAATAAATTGTGTTAATAGCACTGTAGAACTGAGCTTTTTCCAACAATAACATAATAATAATAGAAGAAATGGAGTCCTTTTGGCTTCTAACATCACATCCCGAAGTGGATGACTTATCAGTGGTAGTCTGCTGCACTGCAAGAGTGACTGTAGCTGTCATGGGTTCGTACTTTCCTGTCAGCAAGAATGGGCCCATGCTGCTAGTGTTATTTGTAAGATTTCTTGCTAGAAACCTAAGCTAAAAATATGCCAACCATTTTGTTATACTTTAAAAAGTAATATTTCATAAAGTCATATGTTGGTCTGTTAATTAAAAGGTGGAATACAACTGGCTACTTTGGCACTTACAGTTAATTGGAAACTTTTCAAGGAAATTAATCTTTTTGTATTGTCTAAATGTTAAATATTAATATAAATGCTTTCTTTATTTCCATTAAACATGTTATTGCAGGTAATTTTTGGTTTCATATGTCAATTGTCTAAAATAAAATGGCATTGTACTTTATCACTTAAAAGAAAACTGATGCACCACAAAAGCCACCTATTAAGCTTGTGTTTTATCAAAGGCTTTATAAATGCAATAGTATAAACAGTGGAGCACTGCAAAGACTCCATCCAGGACTCATAAATGAGTATGCAAACAAAGTACTCATTATAGGTTTTGTTCAGACCTATGGCAGTACATTTTATAATTGCATAAATATTGATTTACTATTACAACTAAAAACAGACGATGAACACCATGAAGGATGGCCCAAGCTTCACAGAATGTACACATACAAGTCGTGACCACGGTCTAAGGTACAAGGCTGGTCCTCAGTTGTGGCTGACTTTTTCTTGGCACGTGAGTCTCATTCCCTTGTGTTGGAGTCCTCTCACAGAAAAATCTAAGAATTAGAAAAGTCTATACGGTTTCTTTAAATATAAGAAATTTTTATTGATTGGCTTAATCACAATTATGTAGCAAAGTGTGTCACATGCCATTAGTACCAATGTCAATGAATGAAAACCATTTCAAGAAGTTTTGGATCTTGGGGATAATGTGTGGATGTCTGTGTGCACTCATTTCTCAGTTCTTATCTGTATTAATTCAGTAGTACATAAAAATGGCCAGGTGATGTGTGACATAATTAGGTTAGAAAAATACTTCATGCTAATGGCACCAGTGCCATGCACAACTCATGTCCAAGAGTTAATGAAAAAACAGGCTTCTCTTATTTAATGGTGGTATCATTTAAAGAGTTATTTATATGCATGCGACAGATAATACTCAGCATGACTCTAGTTTTAAAATGAATAACTAAAAACAAGACTGTTTCAAACAAAATTTCCAGACAGCTATTGGAAGGGGGAGATATTGATAAGATATATATACACATATATCAACTGTAAATATAAATCCATTTCAATAGCAATTTGATAGCAATCCCAAAAGAGTTATAGAGAACTTAAGTTACATGGAAATTAACCTCTAAACAAAACTTAGAGGCTACTTTAATTTTAATATAATAACATCATAAATCTTAGTTGAGAAGCAATTGTTGGTTTTTTTTAATCCATTGCCTATTGTAGTAATATTTGAATTTTCCATCAGAAGTACTGAACCTAGATCCTTAAAGATAGATTTTTTTTTTTAGCTCATAGATCAAGGTTATGTTTTGTGTGTTCATTTCTTTTTTTATTGTTAATGGTTTATACGCTGACAATAAAATGTATATTATGTCTACTAAATACCTGGAAATAACAGAACTTCCTTGCCTGTTTCTTAGCTTTACTTGGAGTTCTTTAAAGTGTAATTTACGTTAAGTTTCTGTAATGTAAAGGTAATAAACTTGATCTGATTATCTGAGTCAATCTTTTGAAGGTAGGGGACATTTATTCTTTAAATATTGACTCACAAATTTTCTTAATAAATGCAATTGCTCCAATTCATGAGGAAAAAAGTTGTTTTAAAGAAATGGACTATTCTGTATTACTCATCTTAAAACGTTACTATTTTGAAGACCTAAATTCTAATGTTAGCTTGCTACAGAAGAGCTCTCAGGATTCAGGCAACTAAAATCTCTGACCCCCGTGTTCCTTGCCTGTGAATGCTGGTGTAAATTAGACCATCTCTAAATGTGCTTCTAGCTCTCACTGATCTCTAAGGGGTATTAAATACACAGTGCATTCTTGGTTTTTTCACTGGAACAGGCAGATGATATTGCTAACA
The DNA here is from genome assembly GCF_041146395.1 of Eulemur rufifrons. Classification (NCBI taxonomy): domain Eukaryota; kingdom Metazoa; phylum Chordata; class Mammalia; order Primates; family Lemuridae; genus Eulemur; species Eulemur rufifrons. Next base: position 49,116,570 of record NC_090983.1, read on the forward strand.
ACTTTGTCTTTGGGGCCAAATCATCAAAAGACCAGCCAAGTTTTAGAAAAAAAATTAAAGAGAATTTTCTGGGAAGCCGAAGGCAAATAAGAACTTTCTTTCTTGGGAATAGTATATTGCTTGGCAGTCATAAAAATATTCTATTTATCAATAGAGAAAATAGATATATAATATAAAAATAGGGTCAGCTAAAAACCTGGTGTACCCAAACATAATCAGGCTCTTATGTATCCCAAATGTTCCAGCCTCAAAGCTCTTTAATGTAGAAATTCTGTTGACAGCTTGTGGCTCTGCTGAGTGATGAAATAACTGAGAATATAGCACATGGTAGTTGATGAAAAATTATCCCTATGGTAGAAAAGAGAAAGTTAGTTGGCATAGATCCTGTTATTCTCTAGAGAAATACAACCCTGGTTGAACATTCATGAGTAATTACAAAAATGCATAGTGGTGTAAAAGAACATAGAACATAAAAAGTCATTTGGACATGTTCAGCATGTGAAATCTTAAAGGACTTCATAGATAGGTGACATAAGACTGTGGCACTCTGAGCAAGGCTATCAACATGTCCACCCACACAATACCTGCCTTAAAGAAAAGCTCAGTTCCAGTTTCAGGCAATTTAGAAATCTTAGCCTTTATTATGTTGAAATGAAGTCACATTATTTTTTATTATGATCTCTATTGAAATAAGTTTTTACACATTTCTAATGCTTTCTTCTGAATGATTCATATAAATTAATGTTTTTTTAAAAAAAATATTCTTTGATTTCACTTTGATCTACTTTAGATCTCATTCTGAGGAAGAAAAAACTGTGGTTAAGTCATTTTTAAAAATAATATCTCCCGATTGCATCTAGAGTAATTACAAATAGAATACATTCGTAATTTTCTTCTAAATTAAACTTAAGCCTGGATAAAAATATTTCTAAATGTCCAACATATACAGATATTATTTGGTATTTTTTTTTATTTTCAAAGGAAGAGATATGTTTAATTAAAAATACATATCTAAAAAATCTGATTTTATAAAATTATAAGTTCTGATTTTCAGAGTCAAGACAACCCTAAAAGTCTTCACTTTCACCCTGAAAGTGAAGGGATCAGAATCTTGCCCAAGGGACCACAACCCCTCCCCCAACCTTAAAAAACACACCTCCACCCCCTTCTCCACCAGTGTGGCCAAACCAAGGGAAATGAGAAGAGGAACATAGTTACATAGGTCAGGGCCAAATAAGAAGAGTAAAAATAGTATCATGAGCTTTCAGAACCACAGATTTTCAAAGTGAGCCAGAGGGCAGAGCAACAGCTATATTTTCCAACAGAAGTAACTACATCTTTCTAATCAGCTGCCCTGTTATAGACCATAAGCTGTGGTAAATGATGGCTTAACATCCTGTTATGTATCAGATAAGCAGAGGAAAGTATCATTAGTGTGCTTTATTTGATGAATCATGCTTAATAAACATATGCAATAAATATATTCCACTTATGCCCTTTAATGAAGCAGAATGCTTTTTAAAAAAAAATTTAACTTGTGAGTTAAAATTGATCAGAACCACATGGCAGACATAAATCTCCAGGTACCACTTAGAAGTCATCTTTGCCATGTGGTTTTGCCTTTGTTTTCAGAAGAATATATTGTATTTCCTAGCTCTATGTTTGTGTATATTATCTACAAAAGAAGAGCATGAACCTTTCTGATTCTAAAAAATACTTCTGTCCTGAATGTAATAAAGTAGGAGAGATCTGTTGCTCTACCAACGGTAGTTTCAGCTAAATTCTCATATTTCAGGCCACATTCTCAGGTATGTGATAAATAAGTAGATGGAATGCTTATCCAAAAGGTAATACATACCTTTTCTCGCAAAGAAAGAAGCATGTGGCACATTGCAGACAAAAGCTAAACACAAACAACAGTTTTTGCACAAAAAGACAACAGAAGTAACAAAAGTACTAGAGCAAGAACCTGTTGTCCATTTACATAAAAGGTCAACGACTAAAAGTCTCTTGTGGAGGTTACCATATTTCTCAGTATAAATCTTCATATATGCAACTAATAGCCCATATCAATACTGTATACCTTATTTTCCTTTTTACTTTTAGAGCAATTGCTTCAAAATCATAATTACATTAGACATATCTAATACACAGATACAATATTAATAAATGACTCAAAGTTCTTGTTCCTAATTTGTCTTAGGCCCATGTTCTAATCTCATTTGAGGAGGCCAGAGTATGAAAACCCATGATTTACCTAGGGAGTGAGCCTGCTCTACCACCCAGGAGCCACATCCAAAGTTACTGTTGTTTTCCCTCATTCTTTCTTCACTGAGGCATACACCCTAGTTCTCCCAAAGTACTTATTTTTTTTGTGTGTATTGTTTATTTATCAAAAGAAACTATTCCTCAGCCCACATATTCATAGCTCAGGAACACAGGTCAGTGACAAACTTCTATGTAAATCAATCCACAGAAATTCTTTATATTCCAAAATCACTTTGTACTCTGAAAGATACCAACCTTCCTCATCTCCTCAACAATCTTTCATAGAATCATACTTCCTGTAGAAATCTGCATATGCCTTCTTTCTTGGTTCAGCCACAGCAAACTTATAGAAAGCTGCAACCCCCAGGGATACAATGAATGCTCCGACGATATGAAACCACAGACACCTGGCCAGGAGGCCATACATCTGAGGTGTGTCAAAGCGCTGGAAGCCATGACAGTTACTGTTCTTGATGTGTATGCCAACCTCAACACACCCTTCTGGGCTGATGGAGAAATGAACTGCACTCTAGCAGTGCACAGGCACAGAATAAGAGCACGCCCAGAAGATGTGGCAACCATAGTCAAGGGAGTACAAAAGGTCTCTGCAAAATACTTATTTTATTCTGGTCAAAAATGGCTCAGAATATACAACTATTAGAATGCTTAAAATCCAAAACACTGAAAAAGCCAAATCCTGGCAAGGATGTGGAGCAATAGGAACTCTCACTCATTGCTGGTGGGGATGCAAAATGGTACAGCCACTTTGGAAGACAGTTTGGCAGTTTCTTACAAAACTAAGGATACTCTTGCCATATGATCCAGCAATCACACTCCTTGGTATTAATATTTGCCCAAATGTGTTGAAAACGTTTGTCCACACAAAAATCTGCACATGTATAATCATAGGGGCAGAGTGCTGGAGACAGACAGAAGAAATGCATGCCATTCAAACACCTGGAAGGCAGGAACTATGTGGTTAAGATGTAGAAAAGGCCATCCAAATAATAATAGCCAGCACCAGCTTCCATACTGAGTATGTACTATATAGTGTGCTATGGAAAAAAAAAGTCTAGTGTCTAAAGCCATTTGTAAATTTAAAAAATAAAATCTTACAAAATCTAGTTAATAAAAAACAAAAGTAAAGGAGAATATTCACCATAAAGAGTGAGTATTCCCATTTTACAAGGAGGAAACCAATCTTCGATGATTAATCCAAGGTCATTTCACTGATAACATTGGGGACTTTACCTGAAGTCTGATTTAGAAACTGTGCTATCCATCATTTTCCTCTACTGTGGTTCACATGGATGTTGGAGTCCCTGGGGTCCCTCGGGTGTCAACAGGGCTGACAGAAGGGGTGCTGATGCTGATGTCTTCAGGGAATGTTGAAGAATGACCTGAAAGTCTGGAGAAAAAGGGTAGAAGTAGTAGCTAAAGAAATTTAGCTCCAAAGAAAGAAAAGACTTTGTCCATGAATAAAAAAGTAAATGTCTAGAGGAAGCTAGAGAAAAACCAGACTTGACTGTGTGGACACTAAGCGGTTTCCACCAGGTGAGGCTGCAGAAGTGAGCCCGGCATTCCAGGTAAGGCAAGGAGACGGCAGAAGCACTCTGTGAAAAGTCTGGAACGGAGATTCTCGTTCCAGAGGGGTTGGGGAAGGTAAAGCCAAGTTCAAGGGAGGGAGACACAGCAACAATAGCAAAGAGAGATTTTTCCAGAAGGCTCATTTCTTCCCCCAACAGTCGAATTTATTAATATGTTGGTGTAATTGTAACTGGTTTTTGTCTGTTTGAATTTTGTTTGCTCTTTATAAAAGTAATACACGCTCATTGCACCCAAAGTACATAACTAACGCTTCAGTATACTAGGCCTCTTTTCAGTAATTTTCTCCTGGTATGTATATGATTTCCCCGTTTTAGACCTCTTCTGCTTTTGGTCACTTTTATTCACAGAATAACAGGTTTTTTTTGGGGGGAGGGGGGTATATCTTTCCTTCTTTTGTTTTATATTTATTTTTTATTAACTAGATTTTATAAGTTTTTGTTTTATTTTTTAATTTCACAATTCGTTTTGGATACATTATCATAATAATTAGCCTTTTTTAATGGAAAGTAATACATACTCATGGTAAAAATTTGAACGCAGGTATAAGGTGAAAATGGTTTAAAGTTTTTCATACTAGCCCTACATTTAACTATCTAAAGGAAGTCACTTTTAACAGTTTTTGTGTATCTTTCCAGAAGTTTACGATGAATTTTCATTAAATTCATTTTCAATGAGCATCTTCATTCTTGTAAAGCACTGTACCAGGAGCTCGAATTTTAAAGCTGAACTAGACAGATCTGGTTGCTTTTTTATTGGAGTTTACAGCCCAATGGGAAAATTAGATAATAATCAAGAAAACAGTAAAACAAACAACAACAAGCAAATAAGAACTATGACTGAAGGAAACAGATTGCCATGATTGAGAATATTACACATTGCATATCATTCTGCAACTTGCTTTTTCTCCCACTGCCAAACCATCTTTCTGGGGAAATATATGGGTCTAACTCATTACCCTTAACTGCTGGCTGATATGCACATCATGGTTCTATCATAAATCATTTGAGCATTTCCCCATTTATTGACATTTAGGTTGTCCATTTTTTTTTCACTTCAAACAATACTAAAATAAGCATCTTTATACTCACACCTTTATATTTTGAGGCATTCAACCCTTAACTGACATGCGCAATGCAAATATTTTCTTCCAGTCTTTTGCATTTGACTGAGGTAGATTGTGCCATCAAAAATTATATCTTTGGTAAATTGTTCAGCTTTTTCCTTACGGCATCTGAGTGTCCAGTGTTGCTTAAGATAGTTTCTCTCACCTGTGAGGTTCTACAAATATTTTCTTATATATTGTTATAGTATTTTATTATGTTCTTTTTACTTTGGGGATTTATTTCACATGGTATGAGCTGCCACCTTCTGAATATCCAATTATGCCAGCACCATTATAAACTAAAACATCATAGATTAATTCCTTAGATTTTCTTGGATCTATTTCTGGACTCTCTATTCTCTTTAGTAATTTATTTTTATTTCACTGTATCAATACCTTGCAGTTTTACTGCTGTAGTTTTATAGTAAGTTGTAACTTCCAGGAAAGCAAAGTTTCTTTTCACTATTAATCTTATTTTTAAGGCTTCCTAATAGTCAATTGTGTCAATAGACACAACTATCTATTGGTAGACAATTAGATTGTTTCCAGTTTAAATTCCCTGTTGCAAACTCCTAGAACAGATTTTTTTCATCATTTAATGTAATTCTATGTGGCACAAGTAGAGAACAAAAGCTACACATTAATGTGTCCCTGATCCACTACAGGCTCATTTATTAGGTAGAGGACTAGCTCCTGTACACAGCTATGTTATACACATAATTCAGATTTACACTCCCTCGGAATTAACTGTCATGACTCAATAGTGTTATTCACAACGTGTCAAATCCAAAAATGTTAAATCTTTAAATGTCAAGGATCTACTATGTAAACAATTTGCACCCTACTGGATTTATTTTATTGGTATGCATAGACTTCGGACCCTTGAAACCTTAAAGACCAAATGCTTAAACTGACTAATCCTCTGAATTTCTTTTTCTAGTGGTAATTCCTGCTCACACCCATTGCTCATTATCCCCTAAAGTCTTTAAGTGAAAGTCTTAGAAACACAGGCATGAGGTGGTCGACTTGGCTAGGCTGGTTCTAACATCAATACATGACATGGCTTCCTCTTCAAAGCCTGTTTGTGTCATGAAAATAATGTGTAGCTAGTGTCTTCACCCTTCTCACGCAGCAGCATGTTCTTACATTCAGGGGCATGTACTTGCACTTCCATTGACCTTCCCCAGGGTGTTTGCCTGAGTCTTTTACATGTTAGCAAAGGGAAAATCCATTCAATGTCTCTAAGGACCATTGTAACACCAATATTCCAACACCAATATTCTACAATCCAAGAGCACAATTATCAAACTGGACCTGGATTTACTTTTTAAAATGTAAATTACTTCATAAGCATAAAGTGGTGATTGTTGTTGGTAAGGCCAGTGAGAAAATGTGGAAACTTTTTTATTACAACAGGGAATGTGAACTTTGTTAAAAACTTTCAAAGAAAATGTCAATCACTTCTCAACCAACCACACAGGACCCCAAGATCCTAGCCAGAGTACAGTCTCAGATTTCAGTTGCAATTCCTATCAAATGAACACCTGAAAGAGGTGCTAGTTGCCAAAGATCATTTGGATGTTACAAATCTCACCCAAGGATCAGTCTGAAGTCTCACTCTCTCATTCCTAATTTTTTAACTTGTACTGTATTTCCTTAGCCATTCATTCATTCAGTTGCATTTATTGAGTTGCCTTTTAGTGTTATGCCCTTGACTTTTGTTAAAAACTTCTACCAAAAATATCAATATATCAATTAGGTCACTATATCTGTACCTGTATAGCAGGTACATTGTTAAGGACGTTCTCCTCTATACATCCCTCAGTGCCTACTCTATAAAGTTGTACAAGATACGCTTTTAAAATGTAGCATTAAAAAAATTACCCTTCCCAGAGAATCAGTATACTTCCCTCTCTATATTGAAAATTATGACTTTCCTTTTTTTCTTTAACTTTCAGGAAGCTCATCATCAAACCTGAAGATCAACTATAGCAAATAGAGTGGCCTTCTTGGATTGTGAACTTACGTTGTTCTTTGACATGGTTTTGGTTTGCTACTTTGTTTCTATTTTCTCCGAAACTTATTCTTTATATCTGTTTGTCTCTTATCATACTTTATGTGCTTCTGCTGAAATGCCTTGATTCTTTTGTGAAATAAAATGAAAACACGCAACTCAAGTCACCCCCTGCATAAGGAGCTCTGCCTTTGCTTCATGCTACACTGCTCTCCTGCACCTCTGAATCCCAGAGCGAAAGACCTTACATTTTCTGTATACCTCATAGTTCTTGGTACATGGAAGACACAAAAAAAATCACTTAAGAAGGAAAGAAAGAAGGGAAAGAAGGACAGAGGGAGGGAGGAAGAAGGCAGAGAAGTCTGAACTTAATGTTCATTAAGGGAAGAAGGGGTAAGGAAGAAGTCTATCAGAAATTGAAACAATTACCTAACAATGAAGGTAAGTGCTTGACTTGGTTTAGCTTTACAGAGAGACATTTTTACCGTTGTCTCTATGCAAGTAAGTCAGGTCATAATCAGGGCAGGAAGCACTTGTAACTTACAAGTATAATGGAGGAGAGTTTTGTGAAGGGACAAAGTGTGGGCAGGGGCCATGGAAACTAACAGAGGATGCTGAAGAATCCTGGGCTAGCAACTGTGCAAAGCCCCACCTAAACACACTGGGGAAAGGAGCAGTTCCTAGAACCAAACAGAGTACCTATTGCAGAGGGGTTCCTACAAGAGCTCGGCCACAAGTAGAGGAAGGCATGGTCAGGCTACAGCCAGACAGGAGGCAGGGGTTAAATACCCAAAACTCTCTCCTGCCAGCACTTCCCATTGGCCCAACCTTTACCAGAGGGCCAGAGAGGACCCCTGCAGGAGTCAGCCTCCCAGAGGCACAGAGTAGGATGGAGAGAGGTGGGTAGAAAACGGGATGGGGTGGGGCCCCCAGAGAATAGGGCAGCACCCCATACTTCACTTGCACAGGAAAGGCTTGCTCAACAAAGGTTAGAAATTTATGATTAGGTGAGGACGTAGAGGAAAGAGGAATTTAAAAATTTGAAACAGAGGCAAAAAGCCCTAAATCTCTTCAACAGACATACAAAAACTTCAGAATTAGTTCCATATGAACATAAATCATGATTTAAAGATGCAAAGGGCCCTTAATATTTCAAAGCTTTCCTTTGTTTTTTGAGACAGTGGAGCTGCCTTCAAGGTCAGTTTTAGATTTTTGTCCCACATGGGCTATTTTATTTTTGGAGGATTCACCCTGAACATATCAAATATATCAAAATATACTCATCTCAAATGCAGTTGACTTGTTGACATGTCTTCTTGTGCAGGGATTTGCTAAACATCCATTATTTTCATTTTTGTAGATTTCTCTTTGTATTTCAGAGAAAAACTTATTTTTCACCTTCCAAATATATTTTTGGCCCAGGGAGAGGCCTTAATCCTTAGGTGCTGTGCCTGCAGAGGTTACTGGATAAAATGAGCCAGACGGCCTCCCTTTGGCATGTGTAAAGCTTATTATTTGACAGTAATATCACCTCCAGTGAGCATCTGCTGGTGGTTGGATCCGATGTGGTTTATGGTTTCCTGCCCCAGGCTTTCAGAAGCCCAGATTATTTCTTCTTTACGATTCCAGTATTTCTTGGGCTTTGCTTTAATCCACATATAAATGTCATATCACCGTGTGAGGCCCTTCAGGAAAGGACATGAGAATGTGTTTCTTTCTATGAGTTCACTTTTGGGCTTCACAAAAATTTCTTAGAAAACAATATCCTGGATATTCAACCAGGTGGTTAGAGATAATTAATCAAACCAATATTACTAAGCACAGAAATTATTTTCTTTGTGTCATTCTTGGCAGTAGCAAAAAACAAATGCCCACCATGTGTCAGCTTCTCACTGTCCTGGAAACCGTCACGTTCCTTCTTTCATTTGATCTTCCCAATAACCCTTTGAAGTGGATATTATAATCCCCAATTTGCAACTGACAAATCTGAGACTTGAAGATTCAAGTGAGTTGCCTAAGCCCACATAGGGTAAGAGTAAATTCCCCATGCTCCTAAAGTCAGTGCTACTAAGAAATTCAAGACTTTAACTTTCCGATCTTTCTTATTTTGTCAAAAGTATTGTATATGTCTAGAATAATTTTTGGATTTAATGTGTCATTAATTGTGTTTGTAAACAGTTGTGGAAATCAACTAATTTGATCTTGCCACTAAAGCAATTATAACTGGAGGTAGAAAAAATGGGGCAATCAGTCTTCTCTTGAATTTTTAGCGCAATTTCTTGCCTCCCACGTTCTCAGTGTAACTTTTCCTGCCTTTATAACTCAGGGAACACAGAGGTCATCCATTAAAACACGTTGTTTGGGACAGCAAGTTCTTCACCGTGCACTTCCTGAATTTACTTTTCTACTTCTGTGTGTAAAAATAGCTCCATGATGAGCCTATATTTCAGCTTTAAATTATTTTATGAGTGGAAAGAAGTTTACAGATATTATATTACTGGATACTACTGTGCTTACTAAAATGTAGACTCCCAGAGAGCAGAGATTTTTGTCTGTTGTGTGCATTGCTATAATCCCAGTGCCAGAACCGTGTTTAACATGGTAAGAACACACACAAAAACATTTAATGATTTATAAGACACATTAATTTTATTCTTTTCTAGGACTCTTACATTGGCCTTAAAAACTACCCATTTCTCAAATAATTCCCAGTAAACTCTTTCTTTGATGAATGGTTCTATGTAGTGTGAACAAAGTCTGACACCAACAACTATGTAGATTGAGTTCCTGACTGAGTTTTACACATATCCTGATCTCAGTCTCAGTCACAGATTAATGAGCATGGAGTTTGTGTAGACTGTGATCTCCAAAATCACAACCACCACAATGGTCTTCTCTTGGTCAGCACAGTCTAGCCATCATCTAGCACAATGCCCAGCACAAGGTCAACACTCAGTAGATGTTTGTTGAATCAATAAATAATGACAGAATCCAGAATCATAATAATTTAGCATTGTGCTCAGCACTGAGCATATGCTTAATAAATATTTATTGAATTACATTGAGAATTATGCTCAAAGAAAGAATCACGCCACACATTCCAAAACTAAGTAGGCATTATATTTGAATTATCAGCTGTTTTGGATTATCTATGGGGTTCCTCCCCACTGTTAGGGTAATAAATTGAGATCTTATTCTATCAGCACACTCCCCAAATCTGAGTGGCATTTGGCTTCCACTGGGCTTATTGACTAATTCTAACTATGGCATATTTAATTTTAAAACTAATGCTTACCATAATATCACATGTTGCTCACTAACCCAATAATAAGGCCTCTTTCCAGACCAGCATATTAGTTATTTACTAACTGGTCCCTTCCTTTATTGTTTATTCTCTTCCTTTTCCTTGCTTTCTTCCTTTTTTGCTTGTAAGAATGGCACATAAGGATGTAAAGGCCCAAAGACAAAGATCCTGACAATACTGCAAGGTCTAGAAAAGTCTAAGAACGGGGACTAGACAAGCAGCTTAAGAGGGCAAACACTTGATTTTATGTTTTATAACATACGATCCATCTTCTTGGTTCTTGAGTAACCTGAATTGCATCAGGTCAAGATGACACCAGCTTCAAGATTCTATTCACTTATTCCCTCTAGTTCCCATAAGAATTCAAGTGGTTTGACTTTAGTTCCAACAAGCATAACCCAAGATTAACATGCTTCACATTAGGTCAAATGAGTCTGAAAATACACATACACACACATACCCAAACATGTACACAAATACATTTTAAATTGATAGCCAATTGGTGAACACCCCAAAACAGGAAGATCACACAGTATTTCTGGTCTTTCTTTGCCTTATGACTGCCAGGTTGCCTGTAACATAAATCTTTCACTGGGAATAATTTTCAAAGTATATAACACAAAACCAGTTGTTTCTGAATAAAGCAATCAAATAAAATTATGGCAGATGCAGTCGGGGGTGGGGGGGGTGATGCCACCAATACAGATATCGCCACTTAAGTAAAGTAGACAAATGTTTAAATAAGCACATGGTATTGTCTTGTCAATATAATTATACTGCATTAGTTGTCAGTAAATCTAAGCTTTGTTAAATGTTAACCAATTAATCACTATATAAATAATTATAAAGTATGAAATACTCAGGAAGTTGAAAAGTCTAGTGCATTGGCAAATTCTTCCGTAACAAGGGATTTTTTATTACAGACATAAAGAAATTTAACTTAAATTTTAAAATTGTAGTCCATTTTATTGATAAAAGTCTCTTTCTATTATCAACAAGACAATTTTCTTCCTTCTAAGTGGAGTTGTACAAATCTCTCAGCTGAGTCATTATTAAGATTTTTTGGTGTGCTCTTTTGTATTTGAAATATCTCTTGCTTGAAATTAAATTCAGTCCTAAAATAGCAACTATATCATCTCCTAACCACTTCCCATTAGTAACAGCAAACTCCAGAGATTAGCAGAGCAGCATTCATGTGCCTGGAAAAAGAACCTTATGGATGATTTAAGCATAAGGCTTGGCTACTTATTAGGGAGTAGTGCATGAATATTTGTAAATATTAATGCCAGCCAAAACTGAAATCTGACAAAAGTGAAATCATTGTACTGTACAGACTAAATCTAGGCAGGGTTCAGATTTTGCCTTTCAACATCATTTTTTGCAGGGTTGTATAAACACTTAGCTCACTAACATTGGTTTAATTGTCCTCAAAGTACAAGTGGATTCTGGAGAATGTAGACAGTACAAATGAGCTCTCTTCAACACTAAGGTTTATAGCAACAATTCTTCAAAGAAGAACGAACCTTATGCATGAGATAAATTCCGTCATCTGCGGTCATGATTGACAGGTCCATTTGGTTGGTTTTACAGGGATTTGCGGGGGGCAGGGGGGGGTGGGGACAAGACTGGGGCCTGACTCAGGGCAGAGACCTCAGGCTTGGGGCTGTTTTATATCACTGCCCACAAGTGCAACCTATCGTCACATCTTCTTTTCAGACCCCATTGTCAGATTTTAACATTGGCAACAAATGCTCTTGTCTGAGCTATTCAACACAGCTATTCTTTAAATACAGTTCTATTTCCTTGGTAAAGCCTCTTTTGAGGTGGTAAATTTAGCACTGCCAATCAGAAGAACAGGTGGTATGTGACACTCCCAAATAGGTCCTCTCCCATCATGCTTTCCTAAGACAGCCAATCACCAAGGGCCCTGCCTGGGGATGTGGGGCTGTCAGCAGATCTGTAGAATATAAGGGCAGGCCAGCCCCTGGCTCTTGAGCAGTCGTGCATTCCCAGCCTCGCCTCGGGTGTAGGGATTGCATAGAAAAACAAAACTACACAGTCTTGACTGTGTAGTTTTGTTTTGAGGTTTAGAGGCTCACCGATTCATGTTGGAGATGGTCGGAAAAACCAACTCTACATAGGACGTCGTTTCAGAAGCAACTTTGGGCTTAGTCCCACCCTTTTTAGGCACTCCTGAGAAATCAGGTGAGCAGCGTCTTTTCTTACTTAAACAGTAGAGTCACCTTCTTACTGGCTCCGGATTATTTTGTGTGCTAAACGCCTATGTAGAAGTGTTTGTGTAGCTACTTGTTGCTGATGCTGTTCCGTTATTCGAATCTGCTTATTAGATTCTGTTTTAAAATGTGTGAGCATTTTTCTTTAAAAAGTTGAATGCTTAGCATATCAGCTAAATGATTCAATGATTCAAATTGTTTAAATGCACCTACGATTCTAAAAGTTTAGATCTAAAATGATGATAGAAATGTTTGCTTCTTTTTTAGACTCTTTCTTGTCTGTTGAGAATGTTCAAGGTTATATTACTCAGTGATAAAGTGAAGCACACCAAGAATAGCTCTGATAAAATGCATGTGGTATCAGCTACACCCAGATGACTTTTTAAGGGAATCAACTGCTGAGGTATCAGTTGCAGGACAGTGACACAACACTTGCCTGCTGTCAGTCAACAGTGGAGGGTTTATTTTAGGAGCATGACATTTTAGATGCATACCTTCAGCCCTACTTAGACAAAGGCTTGTGAAGAGCAAGTGCTAAATCAACAAAATTTAGCTAGACAATAGAAATATAAGACCAATTTAGGCCAGTTAATTGCAACAGATTTGGAGATTTGGAATAAAGCTATGTAATTGTTTTCTAAACTACTCAGAATCTCATCATGCATTTTAATTCAACTCACAATTCAATTATATGATATGAGATATGTTGATGCTAAGAAGGGTAAGAAACAATGTTTAAAGAGTTTTTATTTCCAAATACACTTTGATTTCCCATCTTCCTGGAGTTAGATTATTAATTGTAAATGCCTATAAATACATAGATATATAATTATGTATTATATATCTAAGAAGAGAGCTATGCTTAGAAGATGCACTAGCTTATAAACAGGAAAAGTTAGACACAAAAAGTTGTTCATCCTAAAGATAATATGCTACAGAAAGGAGTTCTTGACAAAAGTTTCACAAACTGTTGAATACTATTAAATTTTCCAAATATAAATTTTATCATCTGAGAGAATGCTGGTTTCATTATTTTTTTAAGCTAAGTAAAAAGTTACGATAAGGTACGAAATCAGCACTGGGAAGATTATTTCTCTGTACAGTTTTAGCAAACAGAGAATTTCATGAAAAATAGTAATGCAGCAATTGACAATTCAGAAATTGCCTTTTTATTTCAGAACAGTAGAATACTCATGTTAAATAATTAGGTATTTATGCGTTAAAAAATTCTTCACATAATCTCTTTGAAACTAATAGACAAAGTACCTCTTCCACTTAACAAAAGGACTTAACTGCAAATTTTATATTCATTTCTTTGACATTGAATATTTTACATTATGAAAGCAGAGGCCTTTTCACTATATCTACATTTTACACCAGTCTTCCATTATTCAAAGTTTGCAAATGTTCCATATTAGGAATTCAATCTAGCATTTTTTCAGATCTATAATATATTTTGGCCTGCTCACTTAAATTTAAATTTTTTCCTGAATATTTACTTCAGCAGTAGCAACATTTATTACACAGTCACAGTACGAAGAACTGTGAAGAAATGAAAAGTACCGTACGCAGTCTACAAAAAGTTTGCATATTTGATAAGACTTGTCAGAGCTTTTCAAGTCAGGAAAGGAACTGCAAAGTTCAAATTTTTAGTTCTGGTGACTATTTTAAGTCATCAGATAATGTCTGAGTCAATGACAACTTTATAAGTGTGGATACAGTGAGTGAAAAACATTGGGGGAAAGGAAACTTTTAAAAAATAATTGTCTCTTACACATTAAGCTGGTGCAGAGATGCGTTTTACATTTGTCACACGTCTAGTCTCTTTAATTACACTTCACTACCCCTGCCATTACTGTGGTTTCCCTTTCTTCATCTCTCAACCTGATTTTCCACCGTTGGTAAGACTGAGCATCCCCTCTTTGACCGCTCGGGTACATTCCTTGCTCTGTTTGGCTAGATTATTTTCCATTTCCCCTTAGACTGGCTACTTTGAGTTAGGTTTCAAATCACTAGAGGTCAACTACTGAAATTCAAGCCACAAAGGAGAACGCCTTCCCATCACACTGGGCCCACAGATGACACTTAGGGCAATCCATTTGGAGAAATGTGTGTCTCTGCTATCTGCAAAGTAGCTCCAGAGTGGCCCTTAGCCATAACATCCTAATTTATTTTTTTTTCCTTTCCAGAGTGCCTAAAAAGATGACAACTCAAGCACCGACGTTTAAGCAGCCGTTACAAAGCGTTGTGGTACTGGAGGGTAGTACCGCAACCTTTGAGGCTCACATTAGTGGTAAGCGCACACAGTCATGCTTTTCATTTGTTGCCTTCACCTTCTCTCCCATTGGTTAACTTTGCTGCAGGACTTGATGCCAAATTTAAGCCCTGCTTTCGCTTTGTAAAATTGGTCCTACGCTACAGAAGGGTCATCTTAAGGGTATATATATACCGTACACAGAGTACTGACAAAACCTGACAATATAATCGCTGGAAAATGTTTTATTCATATTTATAATTTCACAAAGCAAAAATAATTAGCATTGGATTAAAATTGCTGTCAGAATCCAGCAGCTAAGTAGGACCAAATTTAGTCATTCTATATTTGGGTTCAGCTGCAGAGCCAGACTGGAAGCCAAGAACTCAAGCCCAGTAGGGACCAGCCATGGCACTGCTGGGTAGGTAGCCCGGGTTGACCACTTGGTGCACCTGGACTTCAGTTGTTTTATATGGAAAATAACAATGCTCTGACTTTCTTCTGAGGCAGAGCAGTTCAGTGACGAGCTAACTATTAATTATTTTATGCTTTTACTTTCAATCTTTATTAAGTGATTCTATTGAATTAAAAGACTTTCTAATCATTTTGAAATGACAACAAGAAATAATACATGCCACTCAGATCTCTATATGAGAGACAAACTGACCCTAGAATTTAATTTAAAAGGAAGTTCGTCTCTTTCCTTTTTTGCCTTCTTTCTCATCTTCATAACTCAGTTTAGGGATGATTCAAGAAAACGCATGGCTTCTGGGATCTATCATCTTATGAAAAAATGGAGGATAGTCTTCAAACTCTATTGTAAATAATTTCAAAATTATTTAATCAATATTGTCTCTTTCAGCAGTATTGTAATTAGCCATGTGAGATTATATAGATTAATTAAAAATCATGCTTGATCCTTAATGTAGTGCACTTCCATGGTGCATTGCCCCTCCTTTTTTTTTTATTTTATGGCTTTAATAAAGATATAAAATAAGATTTCCTTTTTCTTTCTCTTTCCTTTTTTTTCCTATTTTATGCACCAGCCTTATTTATAACTGGATAATACTTTATTTTACTTTGCACAAATGTCATATAATCATTATTTACTTTCTATTGTATGAATATAGACCAATTCAATTCTCTTCATGCATGATAAACTCTTAGTGACTTCCAAATAATTCACTTATATATTTGGTAACACTCAGTAACTTCTGAGTTGAGCAGAACACACATGGCTTCAGTGAGAATTTGCCTGCTTGGGGAGTCGTGGAATCTGGCTACTTCCTAGCTTCTTGTTCCTTCACACTATGTGATAATAAATTCTTAGAAAAACACCACTGAAAACATTCTATGCCCATGAAATAGTGTAACAAGCTATTCACTCAGCCACAGTGAGACATTGGCTAATGTAAGGATAACAAAATAGGCTTATCTTTACTTCTCAGCTTAAGGAGATAAATCACCAGATTGTATGCCAAATGCAAAATAGACCATGCTCTGAACTTGCCTCATACCTTCTAAATGCACAGAGTTTTAATACACATAAAACGTCAAACCACGGACATGTACTTCTTAGTGCTACAATTTAAGGCAGGTGAAGAGGATTTGGCTTTTCTATCTGCAATTCCAACCATCATGTGGTTCTGAAAGACTAGGCTTGGCTTAGTCTCTTATTATTAGATACTGCCTCTCCATGTTATGGGGTTTTTACTGCTTGCACATCTGAAAGCGGGAGAGTTCAGGAAGACGGGGTCCCCGTGACCACAGAAGAGGGAGCTGAGCCTGCCTCTTGGGCTTGTCAGGCAGAACCTGGCAACCCCTTTTCTGCTCTTGCTCTTCATTTGTTTTCAAAAAGGACAACAGTAACTTTTTATTTCAAAGTTTCCTTGGTTCTTCACTTTTATAAATTCCTTTCATGATTTTAATGATGTCTGTTAAATTGCATCAGATAGAGCCCTGGGGCAAGGAGGGCAGGAAATGGAAATTCTGGTCCTCTGTGTGCCACTGCTGGCTGAGGCACCTTGGAAAACTCATTAAGCCTCTTTTAGCCTCAGTTTCCTCCCTTATAAAATGAAGGCACTGGCCTCTACATGAACCCCCCACTCTCCGAATGGTCTGCAGGTGTACACTATGATCATGTGATGACTGTTAGGTTTTCGCTATCATTAAATGTCATTCCACTTTGGAAAGCTTTTATGGTTTAGGACAAGGCAGTGAACACAGTGGGACACAGCAGAGGACTTGGAGGTGCCCACGCAAACATAAAGATGCATTGTCCTTGCTCTTCAGGTTTCCCAGTTCCTGAGGTGAGCTGGTTTAGGGATGGCCAGGTGATTTCCACTTCCACGCTGCCCGGCGTGCAGATCTCCTTTAGCGATGGCCGCGCTAAGTTGGTGATCCCCGCCGTGACTAAAGCCAACAGTGGACGATATTCCCTGAGAGCCACCAATGGATCTGGACAAGCGACTAGTACTGCTGAGCTTCTCGTGACAGGTAGGCTGGTGGGGACCTGCCAGTCCTCCACTCGCCCTGAGGACATCTCTGGCACATGGGGAAGGGAGTCCGGAAAGAGCTATGAGCACAGTGGATGCAGCTCTGAACAGAGAAGGGTCCATCTCAGGCTGAATTTACAACAAAGTTGTTTTGGCTTCTGGAATTTAATTTCCCTCTGAAAATACAGCACAAAAGTGGCTGTGAATCAGTTTCTCTACACATATTAAACACTCAAAAGTATGTTAAGAAATACTAAAAATCATGTTTCTCAGCACATAGAAAGGCTTGGAGACTTGTTCATAAGTCTAGTGAGGAATAAGATATATATATTAATATATCTCCAAGAATTCACACTTTAACAAGCACTCAGATGATTCTGATGCAGGTAGTCCATAGACCACCCATTTAAGAAACATGTAAATATACCCAGAAAAGGGCAAATGCTTGTTTATTATTCAAATGCATGAAACAGATTCCCCAGAAAACTTACCACCAATCTTAGTGACCTGTGTTTTCTTCCTCCATCCTTTATTACCTAGTGAGACATTAATACACAGAACATTGTATGACTTCACACATTACATAACAATATCTCGTATGAGCTCCATAATGTTACATACACTTTATCCAGGAAACTATACCTTTGGTGATGTTCAATTATAGGGTTATAATTAACCTAAACAGAAAGCCCATCAAGTATGAACTTTAACATGCATCCAGAAAATTCAGAAATGGAAAATGGAAAGAGTTGGCAGCACCTGCTGTTGTTTATTACTCAAAAACATGTCAAAGTTAATTCCATTCACTCTTCACATTTGTCTTATAAAAAATTACTTTCAGCATAATAAAAATCCCCTTTCTGTAGCATAATTAACATGAAATCATGTCATTATTGGGATCAACATTTTAAATGCAAGTAAATATTTGGGTTATTTGAAAACCTATCAAGTTGGAAAAGAGCTGAGATTTTTAAAATTAAATTAAATATAATGATTCTGTAAGTCACAGGTGCACTCACTGTAGTAACCATTCAGATTCAGTTTAATGCAACTTGCTAAACTATGCAAGT
Organism: Eulemur rufifrons; assembly: GCF_041146395.1. Taxonomy (NCBI): domain Eukaryota; kingdom Metazoa; phylum Chordata; class Mammalia; order Primates; family Lemuridae; genus Eulemur; species Eulemur rufifrons. Next base: position 49,134,919 of record NC_090983.1, read on the forward strand.
TTCCTTAATATGTTAGTATAATGCTAAATGTGAGGTTGGAGAAAAGTGCCAGAAAGATTCTCTAGAAATGTTATCACAAGATCCAAACTTTTCCTTTAAAATAAACAAAGAAACCAAAAGTTAGTGACCTACAACTGCTAAACAAAACAAAGCAAATAAAATACGGTGGCGAGATAACCCACTGCGATCTCCTGGCTCCATTCTTGCTGTCATCTGCTGCATGAGCTGGGTTCAAGGACAGTCAAGGATGTGGATCGGCAAGTCATCGCCTGGTTTTGGAATCAGAGCTGTGATTGTTTAAAAATACCCTGTTGGGAGTGCCTGGCTCATGGTCCTGGCTTTCTTCTCTTCCCCCTGCAGCGGAGACAGCGCCACCCAACTTCGTTCAACGACTGCAGAGCATGACCGTGAGACAAGGAAGCCAAGTGAGACTCCAAGTGAGAGTGACTGGAATCCCTACACCTGTAGTCAAGTTCTACCGGGACGGAGCTGAAATTCAGAGCTCCCTTGATTTTCAAATTTCACAAGAAGGCGACCTCTACAGCTTACTGATTGCGGAAGCATACCCTGAAGATTCAGGGACCTATTCAGTAAATGCCACCAATAGCGTTGGAAGAGCTACTTCCACTGCCGAATTGCTGGTTCAAGGTATGTGCTGGAGGTTGAAGAATAGAAAGAAAGAGAGAGGAGGAGGCTGGTTTGGGATGAAGTGGGGCCAGGGGTCCACCTGCCTCCCCTAGGAAGACTATGAGCTGAAATCAAAGTTGCCTTTTCAACACCCATGAAAAGCCTCTGAGATTCTAGGCAGGAGCTCAGAATCGAAGTAATCTGTGGTTATATATTCCATTGCATTATAAACTGGAATGTGTTTCAATTAAGTGATCTGCATTTTTAAATTATTGGCAAATAATGGGATTTTTTAAAAATGCTTCTAAGTAAATTTTTATCTAATAATGAACATTTTCTATTTTCAAACCTAATTTATATTCATACAAAACCAAAACTTTCTGCATTTTCCTCCATTGGGATAGCCAGAAAATCTCTTTAACTTTCTAGTCAGAATTAACAGAATCTCTTCAAAAGTGGGTCATTGTGTCCCTTATAAAGATTCATCTGTCCCTTCCTACAGGTGAAGAAGTAGTACCCGCTAAAAGGACAAAGACAATTTCGACTGCTCAGATTTCGGAAACAAGACAAACCAGAATTGAAAAGGTATTTTTCTACACTGCCAGTTTTCAATCCTTTCAGGTTGCTGCTTCCCAGCTATTCCTCCTTGACATGGACTTTGTTTTAATCTTTTACAGAAGTTTGAAGCCCACTTTGATGCCAGATCAATGGAAACAATTGAGATGGTCATGGATGGTGCCGCTGGGCAACAGCTGCCACACAAAACACCTCCCAGGATTCCTCCTAAGCCAAAGTCAAGGTCCCCAACACCACCGTCCATTCCTGCCAAAGCACAGCTGGCTCGACAGCAGTCCCCATCACCGATAAGACACTCGCCTTCCCCCGTCAGACATGTGCGGGCACCGACCCCATCTCCCGTCAGGTAAAGCATTTTGAAAGAGTGCAGGTTATTATGCATTTTTGAATTAGGTTTCATGCAACCAAAAATATAGCAGGTGTAAAAGGAGGTAAACCAAGAAGTTATCTAATATGATTTTCACAAATCCTCACTGTCCACAGGTAAATTAAGGAACTTTATAAATTCTAATTCTGAGTTCTTGTTTATATCCCATTTGATAAATATCTACTATTGGGGCCAAAAAACAGCATAGTGAGATGAGAAGAGCAGAGAAGTTAGGGTTAAAAGCCCTAAGTTCAAATCAGCCCAATCACTTGCTCACAGTTTGATTTAAGGCAATAATTATAATAATAAAATAATAGTTACTATATATTGACCACTTCCTCTATGTCAGACATTTGATTGATAGTCTACATACATTATCTCATTAAATATTCAAGACCTCTAAGAATTATCATGCCCAATTTTATTGTAACTGGAGCTAAAGAAGTTAAGTAATTTGCACAGGGTGCAAGAGAATCACAATAAGAGTGATCTCAAGGTGTGTTGTGAGGATTCAATGAGATAATTAGTTGAAGGTGCCTTGTAGACAGATAAAAATTATACAAATGTTTCTATACTCAGGTGATAAGTAAAACCTTCTAAATATTTTGTCTATGCTTATGTTATCTAGAAAATAAAATAGATTTTCATACTTAGGTAATATGGAGGTATTTTAGAAGGTAAGCATGTATCATCAAGGCTCAGAAATTATATACTCAAGTGGAAATTATCCACAGCAGATTTGAAACTTTGGGATTTAGTTTATCATGATGATGTTTTTAATATGAACTGAAAAATGTGTAAAATTTGAACAAAAAATGTTTCTTGATCAATTTAAATGAAGTAAAAAAGCATGTAGAGAAAATTTCCCAGCCAAGAAAAATTTTAAAGAATAATAAGAAGATAGTTGACCTAAAAAAAATTCAAACTTACTGTAAAGTTATTGAAATCAAAACATTATGATATTGGTACATGAATAGAAAAATACATCAGAGAAGCAGAACAGAGAGTCTGGAAATAGATGCAAATATATAGGAAATTCAAGTTTAAATCAAAGTGACCTTTCAATTCAAAAAAGGAAGGCGAGGATATTTTAATAAAAGAGTGCTGGCTCAATTAGGTATCCATTCAGAAGAAAACAAACATAAACCTCTCCCTCACACCATTCACAAAGTAAATCCCAGCTTGATTAAAGAGTTAAATTAAAAAATTAAAACCCTATGATTGTACTGCTACACTCCAGCTGGGTGACAGAGTGAGACCCCTGTCTCTATAAAACTAAAAGTAAAAATTAAGTGCACATATACGAATAACATTCATCAGGCATCGGGCAGCTGGGAAGGGGAAGGGGAGATGGGTGTATACATACGTAATGAGTGCGATGCGCACAGTCTGGGGGATGGACACGCTTGAAGCTCTGACTGGGGTGTGGGCAGGGGCAATATACGTAACCTAAACATTTGTACCCCCATTATATGCTCAAATAAAAAAAAAAGAGAAGAAATTTGGGAAAACATACATGGAGGAGAACTTTTAAAAAGAGATTTACAGATTCAACTGCATAAAATCAAAATTTATATGTGGCATAAGCTAGGTCATCACTAAACCAGACAGGGCATGTGTGAAAAAAAAACAAAAAAAAAACATTTAAAGATTCCCCTTCCTCAAGATACTTCATTGCCTCTGTCATAAAAGCATCATAATAAATATACAATGGCTACAATATAAACAATAACAGCCTAGAAACACAGCATAACCTACATAACTATGTGTGTGTGCTAGATAACCCCATAAACAAGCAACATGCAAGCAGTGGAACTGGGGGAATGTTTGCAACACTTAGGACAAAGAACTAATGTACCAGATGTATTAAAAAGAGTGCACAAATTAATTTTTAAAAGAAAAAGTACACAATACAAATGAAAACAGTGGACAAAAGCTACAAACAAATATTTCATACAAGAGGCAATGTAAATATCTAGCAGATATATGTAAAAATTTCTAGGTATTTTCTAATCTTTATTATTTTGGCCATTTCAAAAATTGAAGATATTAGCAAACACGAACATGAAACCTTGAACAAAAAAGCTGAGTTTAAAAAACATGTCTGGCAATTAAATAAAAATATGTTCAGTCTCAGGCTAACTCAAAGTTTGCACACCATGAAATCACAACACAGTCCAAATGCAACTGACGGGGAGATAACACCTTCACCATATTTTTTGATCTAAGCCTAAGGGTCATTTAGAATTATGGAGTGTCCCCAACCCCAGGGAGCATTTTGATTATCTTAGCAATTCCAGTTCTAAGAGTTCATTAATAACCATCCCAATTACTTAGCCCCCCAGATTTGCTTTAAAATAATTAAGAAATAAAATGCCAATTTGTGGAGAAAATAATGGTTATCCAAGATAAACTACTTCTTAAATGTCTCATGGTTTAATTTTGATTTTTATTGTGGAGTAAGGCAAACATATTTCATTGAATAAGGTGCATTGTATCTAGCTGTGACCTGGTGATTATTTTTTATTGTAAGTGCAGAAATAAGCAGTTTCCTATAATGACTGAAATTACATTGATTTTCACAGTTATGGGCTTACCTGCAGCCTGCTGCTAATCACTCATGTCATGCTAATCATGTTTTTAACTCTTTTTGAATTAAACCCACTTTACTAGGTACAGCAAGAATAAAGCACAGGTTGAAACTAAATGTTCATGTCTCTACTTTTCTTCCATTGGTGGAGACCCTACATTATTCTAACCTGGTCTTTCTTATATTTCTAGCAGTCATTTTGAGAATAGAGACATGGCCCCCAGATCTCTTTTTAGTTTGATTACAGCTTCATTTATAAAATGTAAACTGATTTTCATAAAAAAGCCCTTCTTCAAGAAAATGATTAAACATTTCTCCATGAAACTGGTTATTGTAATATACTGTTAAGTTACTCTGTAATTTAGAGCAAATAGCAACTGTACCTTCAGCTTAATTAGAATAATTATTTCATTTATGATCAGTATAAGCTAAAGGTCCTATATAGTGCTGAAATACACTTATAAACAACATTTTTCTGTATGATTAGTAAAATGCAATGATAAGGCAACACTGCCACCTGGAGAGGAAAATGCAATAAACCTTATTGATTAATTAGTTTTGAAAAATTTTACCCTAAAATAGTGGACCAATCCTCAGTTATTGATATAAATCAGAAACTGTCTTTTTTGGCTATCAACACCAGGATTTAGTGCCCATAATCTTAAACTGATACTGTCTGTACTTTGGATACACCTAAAAAGCAAACAATGAAAACTATTTTGGAAGAAGCCACTTTATCAATTTAACCAAAGACCATAGAATCATTAGTTTTCAAATCAGCCAATTTCCACAGCAAAAGAAGTGCAGAGAATAATACAAGAAGAGTGGGTATAAACAAATACAGAGGAAATTAAAAAGAGCCATCCACAGCCCCTTTGACTAGAGTAGCAGTTTGCACCATGCATTGCACAGCCTATACCCCAAAACGTTCTGTGAAAAGCTTCATGAGAACTCTTCCTCCTGGCCTGGAAGTTCACAAGACATATTGACTTGGTAAAGGCCGTGGGGAGTTCTGCAGGGGGAAAAAAAATGCTATAACATGTTTAGCCTGAAGTGGCACAAGCATTTTGATTATAGAAACTTTTCTTTATATAATACCTATTTGATATCCCCTCAGAATTGGAAATATGGAGAAACTGAAAATATGATGATCACATTTGCCAAGTCCTTTCTTTGCATATTAAGGAAGTCCCTTCTTCTGTCTTGATTTTTTTTCTTTTCTAATGTGAGAAGGTGCAGGGCACAAAATCTCTAGCTTACTTAGAATTAAGTCTGATTCCCTTGCAGGGTCACAGCAGATAAGAATAAGGCTTATTGAGATTTAAAACAAATTACTTTCAAGTGCGTTATTTACCCTCTGACTAGGCTATCAAGGCACACGTGTTAAAACTCTGTCTTAAAGCACTCCTGGATTTTCATCCCATCATTCAAATCCGACTACCCCTATGGAGTGCCTCGCTTTGGCCTTCTTGACCTCTCACTTTTGGTCCTCAGGTCCGTGTCTCCAGCCGCAAGGATCTCCACGTCCCCCATCAGATCTGTGAGGTCTCCGTTACTCATCCGTAAGACCCAGACGTCTGCCGTGGCCACGGGCCCCGAAGTGCCTCCTCCGTGGAAGCAAGAGGGCTACGTGGCCTCCTCGTCTGAGGCTGAGATGAGAGAGACAATGATGACAAGCTCGACTCAGATCAGGACAGAAGAGAGATGGGAAGGGAGATACGGCATCCAGGAGCAAGTGACCATCAGTGGAGCTGCGGGCGCTGCCTTCGTGGCAGGGGCTGTCGATACTGGTGCTAAGGAGGTACTGTCGGAACGGTTTTGTTTTGTTTCTCCTTATTTCACGTTCTGGTTTCTTCGACCAGATTTCTGCCATGAAACTCAGTCTGCATAGGTTGGAGGAAAAAGGCATATGAACATAAAAATATAACAGAAACTGAAGACCAAATTTAGTTACCACGCTTTAGAAAGGCTTTTTAATTGGGACTCAAGCTCTAATCTGTGAGGTTTACATAAAATATAGGTTTTAATGACACAGCCCCTATATTTCTTGGCAACAATAAATGCATATATTTTACTCTAGGAAGTTCAGTTTCTATTGTGCTTTTTTTATCTTCTACCAGGCATGTTGTTTAAAAAAGTAATCTACTTGGTCATTTCCAACCCAGGTGAAACAAGAAACTGACAAAAGTGCAGCTGTCGCGACTGTTGTTGCTGCTGTTGATATGGCCAGAGTGAGAGAACCAGTTATCAGTGCTGTAGAGCAGACTGCTCAGAGGACAACTACAACCACGACTGCTGTGCGCGTCCAACCTGCTCAAGAACAGGTGTGTGTGTGTGAGGCACAGCCAGGCCCTGTGGTGCACATTCACTCACACATCCACTGAGCTTTGTGTGTAGAAGTCTCATCATGAACCAATGCACAAATCATTCTGAAGGCAGCACTGAGCCAGGCATGGCCCAGACTTCTAAACTTAACGAGCAAAAAGGGATTTGAGATACCAAAGGTGTTTAAGATGTAAATCCCACAAGAGCAGACCAGACCAGAAATACCTGGGCTATATCCGGCAGGCAAAAGTTACCTATGGTATTCAAGGTTTCAAGGGACTCCTGGTCAAAGAAGGGAAAGGATGGCTGGGGACAGTCAGCTAAACAAGAGACCCCTCAAATCCAGAGCTCAGCAACTTTACGAGCCGAGCATGGAAACCACTATTTCAGGGCAGACATTACATTTCTCTAAGTTTCCCCCAAAGGATCTTTGCTTTTACTTTCCTCAAAACAAATATGACACTTGATTCATAGCTGAACAGTGTTATAAATCCAGAATAATTTCCCAGCTTGCATTTGAATAGATTTCCTGTTACAGTTTAAAATCACTCTGGCTTTCCTCCTTATCCTCTCTTGTGTGACATTTATGTCTTAATCCAGATATATTATTGTAACTTTTTATATAAGATGCATTAAAGTGTTTCCTTCCTTTCCTCTATGAAAATCAGGTACGAAAAGAGGCGGAGAAGACTGCTGTAACTAAGGTAGTAGTGGCCGCCGATAAAGCCAAGGAACAAGAATTAAAAGCAAGAACCAGAGAAGTAATTACTACCAAGCAAGAGCAGATGCACGTAACTCATGAGCAGGTGAAAATGGTTCTTGATTTGAAATTCATTGATGTTATTACAGGTGTCAACACAGATAAGAATCTTTACCATGAAGGGTCTTGCTTCTTGGGCCACATGATTGTTACCACACTAAACAAACAAACAAACAAAGTGCTTGTCACATGTGTGTATTTCTGGGAACTGGATCTCAAAGTCTCATAGAGTCACTGGATGCTCCCCTGTTAGATGAAAGGCACCTCTATGGACACACACTGGGAGTAGAAGTAGGTCTCACCTACATTGATCTGGGAACCCACTAACTAAATGTGTGACTGTGGGGAGGGGACAGGAGGGTAAAGCCAGGAGGGAGAAATAGATGCTGAGGCAGGAATGGAGAAGAGTGAAGGAGAACACTGAACATATTTCACTTTGAGAAGCTTAGCCACTGCTTTCTGGCTCCATGGAAGGACATTTGCACGTGGGTTTGGAATCCACAGCATGGGCTTAGGAGGCCAAATGACCAGGAAAGGTGAAAAGGACAGCCCCCATGATTGGAGGCATCTGGGCACACACTGGATAAGGCCAGTTGGCCAGTGGAGCCAATTGTCAGTTGAGTGGTTTGAGAAGATGAATTTTCAAGTCCCTTCCAGCCCTGAGATCCTGAGCTTCAGTGATGAGATATCCAAGAATGGCAAAGAGGAAAATGGGAAAACTGCTCCCTACATACACACACACATCAGGCATCCACATGGAAAGGCATCCTTAGGGGGATTAAGGATTTGGAAAAAATTTTGCCAAGGATATGAGCAAAAAAATTTCTCCCCATAATGTCTCAATTTTAGAAAAGTAAGACTTGATACTCCAAGCCATCACAATATTTAGGAAAATTTGCAAAACAAAAATATTGTATAAAAACAGATTATAAATTACCCATGCTTGGTTTCTCACATATAAAATGGAAGGGTCAGACAAAATTACTCCTAAGGTCTTCCATTCTAATATCCTATACGCTAGGATTATCTTTAGATGACAGAATTAGCATAGAATTATATTGCAATATATCCATTTATAAATGTTGAAATCTTTTTAAAGAAGACTGCAACTCTCCTGTTAAAAATAAACACTGGTGAATTCGACTTATTTTCTTTAAACAGCCTAATTTATGTTTCAGGCAGAGAAAGAGCATGGTCATATTAATGAACATGAGACTGTTTATTTTATTTAGTGACATCTCCAGAAAAACGGATTTGACTTCTTCAAATTCCTATTTTGTTATATTTAATAAACACCATGCCACTTCCATTGGAGAGCAGGAAATAATAAGGTTTTGTTTTTATCACTGGTTGCAGATAAGAAAAGAAACTGAAAAAACATTTGTACCAAAGGTAGTAATTTCCACAACTAAAGCCAAAGAACAAGAAACTAGAATTACTGGAGAAATTACTACAAAACAAGAACAAAAAGAAGTAACTCAAAAAACAGTAAGTCCAATTTTATAAAAATCTTGTAGTTTGTTGACAAATACCATATTCCAGCCAGCTGCATGTATCTGCCTGTAACCAAAATCTCCAAATGGAGAAGTCTTGTTGTGTTTTCTCTTTTTGTTGTTCTGCTATGTCTAGTATGGAAAGTCTTTCAGGATGGAAATTCTGTTCTTATTGCATTATTTTTCACTCACGTGATCAATTTTCAGGAGATTATCTACTAGCACAGTTTGGGGCATATCTATGAACTTTCTAGAGCATACCGAAGTGAAAGATAGATATCATCCCAGTCCACTTGCCCACTGGTATAGTCAGTTTTTTCATGAATAGCCTGAGCCTTCAGTCACTTAGATTGTAATACACAAACTTTATATAATTGTAAGGCATGCATGTGTACGAACATGCACACACACACATACATACACATACATCAGCCATAAATACTCTAACGAAATAGCAAGGAAATGCTGACATCAGAGAAGTGGGGAAATGCTGGACATCAGAGAAGACTGGTATTTCTTCAAGAAAATGCCCTTAATTCCTGGTTAATAAACAGTGAACTAGAAGAGTTTGCTGCTGTTGTGTGCTAGAGACATGTAAGGGCAATCTCAGTGTTACCAAAATCCACTTCTTTCCCATGCGTGAAACCTTGAAGTGTCAGGAGAGAGGCATCTATTTTGGATTCTTCCGTGTTCAAGGGGGCACCTGTGCTCACCTCCCTTGATCTCCAGTTCTTTGCTGATCTCAGAGCTACTTTCTCACAAGGTCCAAATGAGAACGCCATATACCTATAAGGCTGGCCAGAGGCTGCTGGCTGAATTTCCCTCTCTTTATTGTGAGCGAGAGACTTTGAATGCAGCAAGAACCCCACGTGGCATAATCAAGGGCACAGAAATTCCCATTACCATTGCAGTGCTGGTGACTGGTGAGTTCAGCCAGCCTATAATTTTTCAGCCAATTGCCAGCAGCCACTCACTGCATACTTTAACTTGTCAACATGTCTCAAAGATGACACCTTTTCAGTTCTAAGACAATTTGCTAAGGGACAGGTAGGCAGAAAAGAAGCCCACTCCTCAGGAAAACAAAAAAATCTGTGTCTTTAGCACAGGTGTAGGACCCTAAAATGGGAATGTGACATTTTCTCTTTCACCACTCACCTTTCTGTATTCTGAATGTTGCGAGGCGGTCTTGCCATTTCTTTTGTATCTTTTGAAACTGAAGTCTTCATTTTACTCTAAAAATTAGATAAGACAGGAAACTGAGACAACTGCTGCATCCATGCTGGTAGTTGCCACTGCAAAGTCCACAAAACTAGAAACAGTCTTGGGAGCTCAAGAAGAAATTGCCACACAACAAGAGCAAATGCACCTAACTCATGAGAAGGTGATGACCTCCTGCTGATGTGAAAATCACTCTTGTACCATTTCATTTGCAAGCCACCTGCATTTTCATCACCGATCTTAGCCATCACTGCTTCACCTCTTTCTCTTCTTATAACTCAAACAAAAAATTCCTTTTGCCATCCAGCTAGCTTTCACTGCCATCTCATCTCTAACTTTCAGATTTTCTTTGAGTTGTTACTAATATGATATTATATTAATAATTCACTTTAATATCTTCCTGTTGAAGTAGACTCCAGTATACAAGACAATTGATAATACAAAAAATCATGTGCTATATATGGCTTTACTGGAATTTCCCTCGATTATAGTAAGAATAGTGTGGAAAAAAATAACTAACACTCCTTAGTCTTTTATTGCTAATCACATTTTTTTCTTTTAAACTAGACTTCTTATTTTTACCAGTGAAACAGTATGGATGATCAAAGCAACTCCAATGATATATTGAAGTGTAATTAAAATGTTCTTGAATAAGAAGAAATTTTACTTCCTTTCTCAGTTTTGATTTATGTTTCTTTTATTAGAGGCTTATGAATTTAATGACTATTTTCTTACCTTTTTTTTTTTTTTTTTTTTTTACTATATGATCAGGTAATGAAGGAAACTAGAAAAACAGTGGTACCTAGAGTCATAGTTGCCACACCCAAAGTCAAAGAACAAGATTTAGTATCAAGAAGTAGAGAAGGCATCACTACCAAAAGAGAACAAGTTCAAATAACTCAGGAAAAGGTGAATACAGATATTTGAGATGTGCAAAATTCATCTTTAAACTATTTTCCAGTAAACTATTAATATTAACTACTGTATGGTATGAATTATTAATCTGTATATTCCTTTTTAAAGCCCTTACTAAAACCAAAATGGTAAATATGTGAAAGATTACCATTAATTTTTTCTGCACATTTGATTTTCCATCCACATGTAACATTTGTAATTCATTTTATCCACCATTATCCTTTGCATGAAGATTAGCATTTTCAGCTTAAATTTTTAAAAGTGCCGCCACCTGTGGCCTTGAGGCCACAGGGTCCCCACCCCTCATTTTTACGTTTTGTGATTCTCAGTCAGTATATACAAACATTACCAGGTACAAGGTAATTTTTCTTATGTATTTAACCCTGAATAACTTCTTGCATCCCTACTAGAAGGGGGGATGGGTCATATCATGTGCGTCTGAAGCCCTGTACAACTAAAATCTTGATTTTACTATAATAATCAGATGAGAAAGGAAGCTGAGAAAACTGCCTTGTCTACAATAGCAGTTGCTACTGCTAAAGCCAAAGAACAAGAAACAATATTGAGAACTAGAGAAGGAATGGCTACTAGACAAGAACAAATCCAAGTTACCCATGGAAAGGTGACTATTGCTATTCCAAGTGTGAAATCCCTATTATAATACATTAATCCAAATCTCATATGAAATCCCCTGTTGTAATACATTAATACCAAATCTCTGAATTTATGTATGAGACACCATTAACCAAATTTATTTTTTAGACAATTAAATAATTAGAAACTAAAAAACCAAATTACCTATTGTTATTAATATTATCACATATTCCTTTCCCCACTTATCTCGTTACCATTATTTTCAACTTTTTATTAACCAGTGAAAATCTTCCAGAAGTTGATGATTTGAAATTGCATGCAGGCTAATTTTAAGAGACCCCGTGAACATTTAAAAAAAATAACACAAAAGTTGTATAAGTAAATGATGAATCTTACTTACTGTCAAGAAGATGTATGTTTTGAGGGGTCATAAATTCATTCAGTATATTTCATTACCAAGTATGAACTTCTTTCAGTAAATTACCCATAATTTTCTTCACGTGAAACTTTATTTTTTTGCCCCTGTAAATATCAGGTGAGAAAATAAGCTGAGAAAATTATAGTGCCTGCTGTAGCAGCTCACACGAAAGCTAAACTAGATGCAATATTAAAATCTAGGGAAGGAAGTATCCAGCCAGAACAATCATACACATAAACCATGAAGACGTTACTGTATCTATTTGTAGCTGTGAAATTTCCATGAATTAAACTACTTCCCTTGACTGTCATTTACCCTAACTGAGCTATTTACCTAATTTTATTCTTTATTGCTAATATATAGCATCTGGAAATTAGCAACTGAAGTTTTTCAATTTCATTAGCATCATAGCCTGAGTCCTGTTTATATTTCCCCCAATGTCATTTTCTAGCTCTACATCTTTGATTTATATTTTTCTAAGACATGATTTAAGGTAAACTTTTGAAACCTTTACCCAAGTCTAATATTTAATAACATATCATCCTTCCAGAAGTCTCATAGATGATAGAAATTCCACGATGCAATATACTTCATGAGTGATTAAATTTTAATTTTATTTTCCATTCTAATTTTGTCATAAATTGACTATCTTATTTTTGTGTTAAAAATTAGCTAAGGATGGAAGTTGAGAAAATGTCTATATCTAAGGTAATAGTTACTACTGCAAAATCTACTGAACCAGCCACACTGCCAAGGACTAGAGAAGGATTTTCTATTAAGCAAGAACAAATACAGCTTTTTTGAAACGAGATGAAAACTGATGCTGTGGAGGTGAAAAGCATTGTTTATCCCATTTCATCAACAACTCTCATAACTTTTCATCCATCATGAGTTGTCGTGCTTCTAGTGTTCCATCTAATTGCTTAACAGATCAACAAAACGTTAGAGATGATTAGATTCAATCCAAGTTCTCCTTTGAACAGTTAGCATTTCTGGTAGTGAAAAGTCAGATTAAATAACACTTTTCTTTGTTATCTCCTAAATTTATTCTCAGCTTTTAACCTGTGTGAATTGGGGTCTCCTAGTCCAATTCATCTTCCTGCTTATCCAGGTTCCAAAAATATGAAGGATATTAGAGTCCACTAAGAAATAAAAGCAGCAACCAGTATAGAGTACTCATTAATAGTTGTCCACCAAACATCCCATGTATGTGGACTGGACATACAATAATTCAACAAAAAATAGATGCTCCCTCAATTTAAAATCTCCTACCATAATTAATATTTGTTCATAAGTTTTAAATTAAGAACAATATTTATATATTTCAGTTGTGCAATATTTAGTCAAATGATAATTTCTTTGAGCCTTAGTTTTATCATTGTTAAAATAAATAAAATTAAAACTTATCCTGCCTACTGGTTGAAAGGTTCAAATAAGATATAGTGCAAATGTAATCACTCTACAAGCAAAGTTATATGCCTATATAAAACCCTAAATATATATATGGACTGATCTTTCTATATATTTAGTGTTACCCGTCCGTCAAAGATGTTAACATTTTAAAACATCTATAAAATTAAAGTCAACTAATTGCCTATATAGTTAAAAAAAAAGAAACAAATAAATGAACACTTAACTCATCTAAGCCTCATGTATATTTTATAATTTCTTCTAAGACGCAATCTAAAGTGAAGATGGTATTTGCAATCCCTCAGTGCCTTGTGTCTTCTTAGAAGGAAGCACTGGATAAAGCCCATGATCACTAGAGGCCCAATTCCATCTCAAAAGGCTTCATTTATATCTTAAATGGTTCAGAGAATAATTTTTAAAGATATACAGGTAGCTTACTTGAAAAATATTTTAGATGCATTCTAGATTCTATTCTCAGCAGCAAAGAAAACTGAATATTAATAATATATTTCAGCCTTACTTTTAAACTGCACTGGATGAACATAGCTATGTGATTTTTGTGATATGCTGTTTCCAAGTATTGCATAGAATCCTAATATGTAAGCCACATCACCTAGTTTGCTTTCTTTGAAAGAGGAACTCTTTTGCAAATTGTGTTCCCATTTAGCTTAATCTGATTCATAGAAATGAAGAAATACAATTTGTTTCCTTCTTCACCCTCCCAATAATAATGAAAGTAAATTAAACTCCAATGTGAAAGGTTGTTTTCTTGAAGCCAAACATGATAACACTTTCATTTTAATCACAATGTTTTCATTCATGTGCTTTTCTTTCGTTCGTGTGTTTTAAGAGAGATGTTTTCTAATAGATTAAACAAATCTTATCCCTAAGGAATCATAAGTAAATTTCTGTGCTTGTTTTGTGTTCATGAGCTTTCATGTTCTCTCAGATTTGCATGCAACCATATAACTCTGTGGTAACTGATCTTTCTGGATGGGATGATGACAGTATTTGAGTACACTTTTATCATTGCTGTCACTGCGTCAACACCGGACTACATGATCAACAAGATGATAAAAAGAATCAGTGAAGATAACCAGCTCCAGAGTTCTGATTTCCCAATTGCTAATTGACTGTCTGCCTAGATAAATTACCAGGAAAAAAAAAATCTCCTTACAAGTTTATATTCATATTGTGGTTGTCCTATGTTGTGTCTATGTGATTTACTGTCTAACATAATTAAGCAGATCTATAGAGTATATCTAAACAGGTGTCAATACAATATAATAATCAATGACCTATTAAGTTCCTGCAAGGATTTCTGAGTTCCATTTCTGGACACATTACCATTGCTATATCACATAGGTGCCACCTACCTATCTATCATGCCCTTAGGCATTTGTTTGTTCTGAATGACTAGGAGGAGATGTCCCAGGAGAAGGTCCCTAGGAGATGTCCCAGCCTGACTTTGACATTACTGTGTACTAATTCCAGAAACCTTGTCTCTAGGTGGACGTTGGGAAAAAGGCTGAAGCTGTAGCAACAGTTGTTGCTGCAGTGGACCAGGCCCGGGTTAGAGAGCCCAGGGAACCCAGGCATACTGAAGAATCCTACGCTCAGCAGACCACTTTGGAATATGGATATAAGGAACACATTTCTGCTGCAAAGGTAGCTGAGCAGCCCCAGCGTCCAGCCTCAGAACCCCACGTTGTCCCTAAAGCAGTCAAGCCTAGAGTGATCCAGGCTCCTTCTGAGACTCATATCAAAACTACTGATCAAATGGGAATGCACGTATCATCACAGGTGAGCCTATACCTGCTGATTTTTCACCCTTTTCATGGTAAAGCAGCCTTGAATTAACTGTTGTGGTCATCTGTGGAACAGTAGTATCACAGAGTTTCATTTCAATGCAGATCAAGAAAACTACAGATCTAACAACTGAAAGATTAGTCCATGTGGATAAACGCCCCCGCACAGCAAGCCCTCACTTTACTGTTTCAAAAATTTCTGTTCCTAAGACAGAACATGGATATGAGGTAAGAAGTTAAAGAGCATCATAAAGAAATGTTTAGCTCAAAGGAAATAAGTATATAACCTGTGATGTAGGGTAGCTTTGTTGTAGGCCAAGGTGGGCCTCTTTAGGGTGATGCGTGTTTGCATTCATGATAGACTCAGATGGCCCTAACATTTGCTTTCTGAAACTCACCTAGCAGGGTGAGCCTAGAGTAGGAGGTGGGTATCTTGCACATCTGAGGAGACACAAACCCATACAAACTTCTCTTTATTTCACATGTCAGGGAGAGCTCAAACTCAATTGATTACTATGGTCCTAATAATTTTGTAAAAGGTAGCATATTATACAGTGTAGTTTTTCTTATGCTGCGAGACATTTTAGGTAACCATGAATGTATTTCATTAAGAAAGACAGATGTTGAGAAATCATATGTTCATATATTCACTATAGCAAGATGGAGAGGTGGTGTTGTGTGGTGGTTGGGTTGGATTGTGGAATCAAACAGACCTGGATTAGTGCTCCATCTCTGGCCCTTGTTAGCTCTGTCGGGGTAAAGTGAAAATACATGTAAAATACAGTAAAAATACAAGTCAAATACATGTAAAACCCTTAGCAAGCTAACAGCACAAAATAACCCTCAATATTAGTCATTATCGTTATTACACACAGCCAAGAAACAGAATTCAAACCATCTATGCCTTCAAAGAATTGTAAGGTACATATAATGCCTATATCTGGGATAGTCCCAAATTACTATTGAAACCAAATAACCACAGACAGCAACAGAATAAAAACAGTAAGAAAATCTTTAAAATGTTTTTCTGAATGTCTCCATTTTCACCTTTCACTCAGATTTGTGGCAAAAACTCAAATGTGCTCTTTCAAAGTAGTTCTTAGGAATTTACCAACTATTTTAATAATTTCTTGATTTTGAATTTCCCACTGTAGTATTTTCAAAAGTAACATTCATTGGAATGGTTAAGTGAAAATTCATGACTGAGTTTTAGAAGAGCCTGTCCCTGTATGATAAAAGCTGTAAAATAAGGCGTTTTTAATACAACTCTTTTAAAAAGACATTTTAAAATATATTTTACAAATTAACAGGAATGACAAGGAGTTTTACAATTGGCTTAGCGCTAACTGACTTTTCATTAACTGTAAGAGTGATAATGTGAGCATGAGAAAATGGACCAGATAGATTCAAAGTCAGGCCAGGAGTACTAGTGCAAAGCACTTCTGAGTGATGACTCAGGACAGTTAAGTGACTGTATTTTCTGACTCCCTTTACACAGGCATCAATAGCCGGTAGTGCTATTGCCACATTACAAAAAGAGTTGTCAGCCACATCTTCTGCTCAGAAGATCACCAAATCGGTGAAGGCTCCTACTGTGAAGCCCAGTGAGGCCAGAGTAAGGGCAGAGCCCACCCCCTCGCCACAGTTCCCCTTCGCCGACACACCAGATACTTACAAGAGCCAAGCTGGCATCGAAGTGAAAAAGGAAGTAGGGGTGAGCATCACTGGTGCCACCGTCCGTGAAGAGCACTTCGAAGTACGGCACCGGCGTGAAGCCAAGGTTGGTCGCTGGGTTACGCGCTGTTTCTTGATCCACTCACATGGAGCAGGGCGAGGGGCTCAGCCAGTTGGTACTGCAGAAATAGCCAGGCTGGAATCTTCTCTTCTCCTTTACCATGATCACACTTAATTTTATTGAGCATGGGTTAGATCAGCAGTCCTTTTCGCAAATTATTTTTATTATTCTGGATGTGTTAAGAATTGATGACATTTTTCCCTACTTTCATGGCCATTTTGTAATATCCTCTGTAAAAATCGTAGGTAACAGAAACAGCAAGAGTACCTGCACCTGTTGAAATTCCTGTTACTCCACCAACTTTGGTCTCGGTGAGTAAAGAAGTCGATTGTGTTGGACCCTATTCATATCTGGTCAAATCATTTTCATACACATTTGCAAAGATCAGTTTCTCTACCTAATAGGAAAATGGCATTAGTGAGTTTACAAATGCTAATTTTAAGACCACACACTCTTTGGCAAGGAAAAGGGAAAATTGTGTGTGATAACCATCACTCATATATTCAATCTAATGAGCTTCTAATATGTGTAAGCTATTATTACAGGAGCTATGGAGCTAAAGACCAATCCAGCCCTCTTTGAAATTATTTCCTTGCCATCAGAGAAAATGTACACAAAAGAGCATAATAAAATGTAGAAGGTGATAAGCACCACAACAGAAGGAGAGCCCATGGGAAGGGAAAAGTCATTCCAGCTGGAAATACCATGGCAAAGATTTATTGAATAGGTAGTGTTTGCTGTTGAGCCTTCCAGCTTCTTTAGGATTTGAATATGTGAGGATAACAGAGGGTACAGAGCTTTCCTATCGTATGGTGTTCATACCATTCCACCTCAGAGACTTGGAAATGTCCTGCATTAATTTCAAATGGGAATATTCCAATTTTAAACGGAGTCTCTTTACTAATATTTCTGGAGTCCTGATGAAAAGGCCATTTTGTGGCAATTAAAATGTGCAAGTTCAAGCCCCACATTTGTTATAATACCTAGAGGTGAGTAATGAATATGCACATATATCATTATTTCCTTTTTCTTCTCTCTTCAGGGCTTAAAAAATGTGACTGTCATAGAAGGTGAATCTGTCACCTTGGAGTGCCACATCTCTGGATACCCATCCCCAACAGTGACATGGTACAGGGAAGACTACCAAATCGAAAGTTCCATCGACTTCCAGATAATCTTCCAGAATGGAATTGCTCGCCTTATGATTCGCGAAGCCTTTGCGGAAGACAGCGGGCGATTTACTTGCACCGCCGTGAACGAGGCTGGAACCGTCAGCACCTCCTGCTATCTAGCTGTGCAGGGTTAGTGGCCACCCTCCCAAGGTCCCCATGCACGAATTGTCCCTCTAATCGAGCGTTCTTTTTCACAATACCTTTTCTGCAACCTCATAATAGTGTCCCCTTTTGGAATTGGGATACAGATTACAAGGCCAATTTAACTGTCAGTGCTAAGCAGTGGTCACTAAATGCCTCACTTCAATGAAAAACTTTTGTCTTTTTTTTAGTGTCAGAAGAATTTGAAAAGGAAACAACTGTGGCTGAGAAAATTACCACAGAAGAGAAACGGTAAAACATTCTGTTGCTAATTAGCTGCTGATCTAGCACAATTTTGATTTTCAGTCCCTTCTGTTTTGGCAAATTGCAGCTCAGAAGCTAATATGAAAGGAATTCTCTTTCCAGCTTTGTCGAGTCAAGAGATGTGGTAATGACCGACACTAGCATCACAGAGGAACAAGCAGGACCCGGAGAGCCTGCTGCGCCATTCTTCATTACAAAACCAGTGGTCCAGAAACTGGTGGAAGGGGCGAGCGTGGTGTTTGTATGCCAGGTTGGCGGCAACCCAAAGCCCCACGTCTACTGGAAAAAATCTGGTGTTCCCCTAACCACTGGATACAGGTATCTTGATGGCTGAATGATAGCGTTCTCTGTGACTTGTATGAGTTACGTGTGAAGCCCAGAGTGGAATTTACTTGCTCCACTAACCCTGAATGTAGGCTCTGTCATTGTGGAGCCGCATTAGTTTGTTTTGAAATATTTTCACATCTTTGTGCAAAGTCTTAGTAAGGAATAAAGCTATGTGACAAAAGTGGGTGGAAGACGTATTTCTTTACATTCTAGCTTAATTCATTGATAATGCTAGTAGACAAAATATTGTGGATTTTTACACAAATACACACACACACACACACACACACATTCTTCCAGAAAGGATTTGAGACAACTTTCAATAAAAACATATAATAACTGAGTCACTAAAAGATAAAAGAATAGGGGTGATGTTATGAAAAACAAAGCTAGTTATGCATGGAGATCTATGCTAATAAATTTTCTGCAAATGAATACAAAATTTAGCTCTGAATTTCCTGGAATTTAAGATAAAAAAGGACAACCTGATAATCTAAAAATGTAGGTGTTGTACCTTAATAATAATCAATATAATATACCAGAGAGTTAATACTGAAATATTTATGAGAATTTATTGTTTTGATTATTTATTCAATCTTCAAAGGAAATAATGAACAAAATAGTGAACAGAGAGAAAATACCTATTGTTTAAATGACATCATTTGCTAACATGAACACTGAGGCCACTTATTTTTAATGTCTGATTCTAGCAATATTATAGTTTATTATTTATTTTAAAGAATACACATATTGTTTAAAATGAATATTTTAACTTGTTTGGCCATAATTATCATGTCTATGAATTTTCCCCATTTTTAGCAATCTTATAATTATAATCTATGGTGGAGCTTAGTCATACGTTCAGGATCATTGAATTTTACATCACAGATCCATTCACAAATAAGTCCATTTCTTTTATTCACATAAGGTTGTTTATGACCGATTTTTCCATTTGTTCATTTCCATAAAGATACAAAGTGAGTTACAATAAACAAACCGGTGAATGCAAACTGGTGATTTCTATGACTTTGGCTGATGACGCTGGAGAATACACTATTGTTATTCGTAATAAGCATGGAGAAACTTCTGCATCTGCTTCCTTGCTTGAAGAAGGTAAGGGCAACTCTAAGTAGTTCCTGTGTGCATGATAAGAACTGAAATGCAGGGAAACAGCTGTGCCATGTGTTTGCTGAAAGACCTACTGCCGCATCCTGGTACACCTCCCTCTCTTGGTCTTGGCTGTATAGGAAATGTTTTAGACCACATAGCCTCAAAAGCCACACTGGTGCTAAACTTCTGAGGTTCTGGCAATAGTTTCTATTTGGTGCATTTGTTTCTAGGCATGCCACGCCTCTGAAAATGTAGAGATTCTAAGTCTAGTGGACCTTCCGAGTCCAGACAGGTAACATCAGTGAGTGCAATGAGGACAACGGCAAGTCTGTGCCTCACTTCAAGGGGGCAGAAGCTCTCCCCTCTGATATGTTGTGGCCAGCCACACACCAGGTTGTTACCAGACTCAATGTGGCTAGAGCTCCCAATATTTTAAAGAAAAGCTAGAAATCAGAATTTTCAATGGTTATAACTTGATATAAGATGTAATAGCTTTCATGCCAGACTGTTCACATTTACAGTGAACTCTCCCATGCTCCATCTCGTTTTATCTATACAACATCCCTTAGATGAAATTACAATATTATCTCCATCTAGCAGATAAAGCACTCAAGATGCCAGAAAGCAAATGAATTGCTAAAAGCTACACAGCAAATTAGGAAGACCTCTAGCATAGATCCCAAAGGACTGTCTGCTAATGTAAAATTCTTTCCACAATAGTAGTGGCTGGTTTGACTTGTCAATGTATTTAATAAGTTTGGTTCTGAAATTTAATCTAGTAAATATTTATTGAGAACTTTTATAGTAGAAATTTGGAAAATCTGGTTTTTGGTTATCATCTTCCCCAACATAGGACCTGAATGAATAGTGGCATGAATGTTTCTTAGTAAGAACATTAAAAATTAACTTATGTTCTAAACTCCTAGCTGATTATGAGTCACTGATGAAGTCCCAGCAAGAAATGCTTTACCAGACACAAGTGACTGCATTCATTCAAGAGCCCAAAGTTGGAGAAATAGCACCTGGATTTGCATACTCTGAGTATGAAAAAGAGTATGAAAAAGAACAGGCCTTAATTAGAAAGAAAATGGCCAAAGATACTGTAATGGTCAGAACTTTTGTAGAAGACCAGGTGAGTATAACAATAATGACCAACTAAACTATTTCACAAATTATACTTTCCTCCCATAAAGCCCCTTTTTGTGTTTGATATTTTCATTTTCAAGTGATGAAGTCAGTGGTAGACAACTAGCAGTAGGTCTAAGTTCACTGCTGACAAGTTTCCTTAATCTTCATGGCATGTTGCACTTGTGACTTTAGAAAGAGGGATTACATGTATGCAACAAAATATGACTTTAGAAATGGGGATTATATATATTTAGAACAAGGCAAATATTAGCATAACCAAGTTCATTAATGCAAAGATTTCTTCATCTGTCTGATAAATATCCCAAATGTAACCTATACTCTTGGAATACCATTTTACCGAGGGTGCCACAGCATCAACTGGCAAAGATGACTGTAATGCAGATTAAAACAAACAAACAAAAACAAACAAAAAAGCCTTCTAGATTCTTCTCTCAGTTAAAAACTTCAATAATCCTTAGCTCTGAAACAAATACCTATCCTTAAAGAATTTCTACTAGTGAGGATATATCTTTTTAACAAATCTTCATCTTTTTACTGCATAGGAATTCCATATTTCTTCCTTTGAACAGCGACTTATTAAAGAAATTGAATACAGAATAATAAAGACTACATTAGAAGAACTTCTTGAAGAAGATGGAGAAGAAAAGATGGCAGTTGACATTTCTGAATCTGAAGCTATTGAATCAGGATTTGATTTAAGACTCAAGAATTATAGAATTCTTGAGGGGATGGGTGTCACTTTTCATTGCAAGATGTCTGGCTATCCATTACCCAAGGTAAAATATATACATGTATCATACCTCTTGCTACAATAAAGATATAAGCAGTTACAATATAACTATTTTATGTAAAATTTATTCACATGTGCATGTTATTCTTTGCAGATTGCATGGTACAAAGATGGCAAGCGCATCAAACATGGCGAAAGATACCAAATGGAGTTTCTACAGGATGGCAGAGCTAGTCTGCGTATACCTGTTGTTCTTCCAGAAGATGAAGGAATCTACACTGCATTTGCCAGCAACATTAAAGGAAATGCAATTTGCTCAGGGAAGTTGTACGTGGAGCCTGCTGCACCGCTTGGAGCTCCAACTTACATACCCACACCAGAGCCAGTGAGCAGAATCAGGTAAAACTTGTAATAATTCACATTGTTTAGCATTTAAATTGTTTTAAAACACTAAATATGCAAGTAGCAAATTGCTCTTGTTTGAAAAAAATTGAAGGCTGAAGTAGTGCAGAAACTTACCATTAGCAACACCAATCCCAGAGTTATTTCTTGCCTTTATCTAAAATGAGCAAAGACTTTTCATTAGTGTTTCATACTATTCATTTTTTAGTGCTATAGCTAATATAACAATAGCTGTAGTTTCTTTAACATTTGATCTTTACACACATAAATTTACATGGCAACCCCGAAACAAATAGATGATTATTACTATTATGAAAAGGGGAACACTGAAGCTCTGGGAGCCTATGAAAATTATCTTAGTTCATCCATCTTGTAAGTGGTGGTGATAGCATTCAAAATCCATGCCAGTCTGACTGCAATGTGTAGATAGAATTTTGTTTTGTTTCGTTTCCAAATATAATTCCTAAGTTTTTCCTCCCCTTAGATAAAAAAGCATATTTTTCTTTTTCCATAAATGTATTTATTGGTTTATTTAACCAACCAACATTTATTAAGATGTTTTGGTAGTTGAATCAAAAAGATGTGGTGACTAAATAAATCCAGATGGTAAAAAAAACGCACTATTAAGAATTTTTCCAAGATTTTGAGCCTTGGTACCTGGATGTACCGAATGACTACTGACCAAGATTGAAAATATGGGAAAAACATAGCTTTGGGGGCAATTATAATATATTCTGTTTTGGATCCTAATGAGTTTGAGATGCCTTTTAATACGTGCAAGAAGTAAATGCTAAAATAACATTAATGAATAAAACAAAAAAAGATTTGTTTTGCTGGATTTTCTTTTCGCCTCTTGAAAATACTCTGTTTGCCTTTGTTTTTCAGATCTATCTCTCCACGTTCAGTGAGCAGGTCTCCCATCCGCATGTCTCCTGCAAGAATGTCCCCTGCAAGAATGTCCCCTGCAAGGATGTCCCCTGCACGGATGTCCCCTGCACGTAGGCTGGAGGAAACAGATGAGTCACAACTTGAGAGACTGTATAAGCCAGTCTTCGTGTTAAAACCCACTTCGTTCAAATGTTTAGAAGGGCAAACTGCCAGATTTGACTTAAAGGTTGTGGGTAGACCCATGCCAGAGACGCTCTGGTTTCATGATGGTAAATATAAGTTTTTGTTCATGAGTCATTAAACACAAAAACAAGTTTATGTGTGTGTCTAACAATTTTAAAAAACTGTTTTAAAATTGGTTTTCTTCTTTACTCATTTTTTTTTTTTGACAGGCCAGCAAATTGTCAATGACTATACCCATAAAGTAGTCATTAAAGAAGATGGTACTCAGTCACTAATTATTGCCCCAGCAACACCCAGTGATTCTGGGGACTGGACTGTGATTGCCCAAAACAGGGCAGGCAGATCTTCAATTTCAGTGCTTTTAACTGTAGAAGGTAAAATAAAATTAAAATAAAGAAATTACCTTATAATTTGAGTTACAAATGGGTACTTCAGCCCTACTCAACTCTAAATCATGACTTTTCTCTTTTAGCTGTGGAACATCAGGTAAAACCAATGTTTGTGGAAAAACTGAAAAATGTCAATGTAAAGGAAGGTTCCCGACTTGAAATGAAAGTCAGAGCTACAGGTAACCCCAACCCTGACATTGTATGGCTGAAAAACAGTGACATCATTGTACCTCATAAATATCCCAAAATCAGGTAAGTGTGTTTGAAAATAATAAAACTAAGCTCATTATATGAATCCAGTACCCAAGGAAGCAATGCTACTTCTACACTGATGATTTATTTTTCACTTTTTATAGAATTGAAGGAATGAAGGGAGAAGCTGCCCTTAAAATCGATTCCACTGTCAGCCAAGATTCTGCCTGGTATACTGCAACTGCTATTAATAAGGCTGGCCGGGACACCACAAGATGTAAAGTAAATGTTGAAGTTGAGTTTGCAGAGCCCGAACCAGAGAGAAAATTAATCATCCCGCGAGGAACATACCGAGCAAAGGAGATTGCAGCCCCAGAACTGGAGCCCCTCCATTTGCGATATGGTCAAGAACAATGGGAAGAGGGTGACCTCTATGACAAAGAGAAACAACAGAAACCATTTTTCAAGAAAAAACTCACTTCTTTAAGACTCAAGCGCTTTGGGCCTGCCCACTTTGAATGCAGACTTACACCAATCGGTGACCCAACGATGGTGGTGGAATGGCTCCATGATGGAAAGCCACTAGAAGCAGCCAACAGGCTCCGTATGATCAATGAATTCGGGTACTGCAGCCTTGATTATGGAGTTGCATATTCTAGAGACAGTGGTATCATTACTTGCAGAGCCACTAACAAATATGGAACAGATCACACATCCGCTACCCTGATTGTTAAAGATGAGAAAAGTCTTGTGGAAGAATCTCAGTTGCCTGAGGGGAGAAAAGGCTTACAGAGAATTGAAGAATTAGAGAGGATGGCTCATGAAGGTGCACTTACAGGTGTAACAGTAGATCAGAAAGAAAAGCAAAAGCCAGACATCGTCTTATTCCCAGAGCCAGTAAGAGTCCTTGAAGGGGAGACTGCCAGGTTCCGCTGCCGAGTGACAGGCTACCCTCAGCCCAAAGTCAACTGGTACCTCAACGGACAGCTCATCCGCAAAAGCAAAAGGTTCAGAGTTCGCTATGATGGCATTCACTATCTCGACATCGTGGACTGCAAGTCCTATGATACAGGTGAAGTGAAGGTCACTGCAGAAAATCCTGAAGGCGTGATCGAACATAAAGTGAAACTTGAGATCCAACAGAGGGAAGATTTTAGGTCTGTCCTTAGGCGAGCTCCT
The DNA here is from genome assembly GCF_041146395.1 of Eulemur rufifrons. Taxonomy (NCBI): domain Eukaryota; kingdom Metazoa; phylum Chordata; class Mammalia; order Primates; family Lemuridae; genus Eulemur; species Eulemur rufifrons. The sequence goes on from NC_090983.1 coordinate 49,159,941, forward strand.
GAACCAAAACCTGAATTTCATGTACACGAACCAGGAAAGCTTCAGTTTGAAGTGCAAAAAGTGGACAGACCTGTTGATACCACTGAAAAAGAAATTGTGAAGTTGAAAAGGGCTGAAAGAATTACCCACGAAAAAGTGTCTGAAGAGTCAGAAGAGCTGCGTAGTAAATTCAAGCGCAGAACGGAGGAGGGTTATTATGAAGCCATTACTGCCGTGGAGCTCAAGTCTCGCAAGAAGGATGACTCCTATGAAGAACTCCTGAAGAAGACAAAAGATGAACTTCTCCACTGGACCAAAGAGTTAACTGAAGAGGAGAGGAAAGCCCTTGAAGAAGAAGGCAAAATCACTATTCCAACTTTTAAACCTGATAAAATTGAACTAAGTCCTAGTATGGAGGCCCCCAAAATCTTTGAAAGAATCCAAAGCCAAACAGTGGGTGTAGGATCTGATGCACACTTCCGGGTCAGAGTTGTGGGGAAACCAGACCCTGAATGTGAATGGTACAAAAATGGTGTAAAAATCGAACGGTCCGACCGAATCTACTGGTACTGGCCCGAGGACAACGTTTGTGAATTGGTCATAAGAGATGTGACTGCAGAGGACTCTGCCAGCATCATGGTAAAAGCTGTCAACATAGCTGGGGAAACTTCCAGTCACGCATTCTTACTCGTCCAAGGTAAGTTGAATGCCTTCCATTCGATGGACCCATCTCTGGATCCATGAATATCCATTAGTATATTTCTTTTTCTTTTCCCATTGCTCAAATTGTGAATTTAATTTGTCTAATGTGCTTCCCCCCCTTTTTCTTGTAGCCAAGCAATCGATCACTTTCACACAGGACTTACAAGATGTTGTTGCTAAGGAAAAAGACACCATGGCAACCTTTGAATGTGAAACTTCAGAGCCATTTGTCAAAGTGAAATGGTATAAAGATGGGATGGAGGTTCATGAGGGAGATAAATATAGGATGCACTCTGACAGGAAGGTCCACTTCCTCTCTATACTGACCATTGACACATCTGACGCTGAAGACTACAGCTGTGTACTTGTGGAAGATGAAGATATCAAAACAACAGCTAAACTTATTGTTGAAGGTAGTAAAAAGGATTATTTCATTGTTTACTTAAATTTTAAAGTCACCTTTAGTGTCTGATAAAATTAGCTATACAATTTTTCTTTCATCAAAACAATTATTTGGGAATTGGATATAAACTTCATAGCCAGAATCATTAATTTATGTTCCTAATTAAGAATATTGACAATTTGACAATTTGGATTTTTATAGGTAGTATTATTTTGATGTCTTGATTTTAAATTTTTTAAAAAAATCAAAATAACTCCTTTTTATTGAAAATTTATTTTTCAGTCCATCAGCAGGAAGATATTAAAAAATATTCCTGGTGGTATGGGGGAGATAAGAGATATATAAGGTGTTATCTCTATCCTAAGCCAAAAGCATAACTCTCCAGGAAAATTGATTTCTCCTTATCTTATATTTCAGGTGCAGTTGTTGAGTTTGTGAAAGAACTTCAGGACATAGAAGTTCCGGAATCATTTTCGGGAGAGTTAGAGTGTATTGTATCCCCAGAAAATATAGAAGGCAAATGGTATCACAATGGTGTGGAGCTTAAATCCAATGGCAAATACACAATTACGTCTCGCCGTGGACGTCAGAACCTCACAGTCAAGGACGTAACCAAAGAGGACCAGGGAGAATACAGCTTTGTCATCGATGGGAAAAAGACAACCTGTAGACTAAAGATGAAACGTAAGTCTTCCCGTTCCCGTCAGCGGGCAGTGAGCATCATTATGGTTTAGTGATGAAAATGATTGTAATGTTCTTTTTCTCCCCATGTTTCACAGCCCGCCCCATTGCCATCCTGCAAGGACTTAGTGATCAGAAAGTCTGCGAGGGTGACATTGTTCAGCTTGAAGTTAAAGTCTCCTTAGAAAATGTGGAAGGTGTCTGGATGAAAGATGGCCAAGAAGTGCAGCCCAGCGACAGGGTTCACGCCGTGATAGACAAACAGTCTCACATGCTGCTCATTGAAGACATGACTAAGGAAGATGCTGGGCATTACTCCTTCACCATTCCAGCCCTTGGGCTCTCGACCAGCGGGCGCGTCTCTGTCTATAGTGAGTGTTACTTACATAGTTTTACCTTTACATCATCAAGTGAGATACAGCACTTTAATGAACAGACATTTTAAACAGAATTCATATTTATAATTCTTTTATTTGTGTGTGTGTTCTTGCAGGTGTTGATGTGGTAACACCTCTAAAAGATGTGAACGTGATTGAGGGCACCAAGGCTGTGCTCGAATGTAAGGTCTCAGTCCCTGATGTGACTTCCGTTAAATGGTACTTACATGATGAACAAATCAAGCCTGATGACCGTGTACATGCCATCGTCAAAGGCACCAAGCAGCGACTAGTGATTAACCGAACTCATGCCTCCGATGAGGGACCTTACAAGCTGATGGTTGGCAGAGTGGAAACCAGCTGTAATCTCTCTGTAGAAAGTAAGAACTATTCCATTTAACTAATTATTATTTTAAGACTTCCACTTTCCCAGTGTAATAATAACCAAGTGATTATTTTATCTTTTCCCCAGAAATTAAAATTATCAGAGGTCTCCATGACCTCACCTGTACAGAAACCCAGAATGTGGTCCTTGAGGTCGAGCTGTCCCACTCAGGAATTGATGTCTTGTGGAATTTTAAGAACAAGGAAATCCAACCCGGTCCCAAATATAAAATTGAAGCTCATGGAAAAATATATAAATTGACAGTGCTAAATATGATGAAAGATGATGAAGGAAAATATACATTTTATGCTGGAGAAAATATGACATCTGGAAAACTTACTGTGGCAGGTCGGTACATTTATCATTTAATCTAAGTTAGCAGGCATGATTATTTTAATTTGAGAAATCGTTGCCCATTTCCCCTCAAATTCCCATCAGTTTCCCACTTCATGCCTCTGCCTCTGCTGTTCACTAAGCCAATAGTATCCTCAACACTGCCCCCACCAGACTAAATTACAAATGTTCTTCCAGGTCTACCTCAAATGCCACCTCCTCCATGAAGCCTTCCCTTAATCTCCTCATTTGTATAAGATCTCATCCTCCTCCAACCCCAGCATCGCTTTATGTGTGCCTCTTTCATTGCTCTTGTATACTTGTCTTATTCCCTATTTCCTCTTTCCACACCAGACTACAAATTCCTGAAATCTGCAATTGCTTCCTTTTCTTTGTATGCTCCAATATATTGCACTTGATAGATCACCAATAATCTTTGCTGAAATGAGCTTTATTCAAACTTTCCTCCTCTAAAGAGCTATTTATTTTTTAAGCACTCTTGCTTCTTTAACCTTTCTTTTACTTCTTTCATACTTTTTTATAAACCCAATGAACATTTTTTAACTGCAACTCAATGTAGCTATATATCTCTTATGATAGGAAGTAGAAATAAGACCATTTTCTTTTGGCAGAAATCCTTAGCTTTACAATGAAGAATCAAAAGTGTAAACCAATTGTCAACAAAAAACTAGAAGTCATCATTAATTCGCGTAGTTCATTATAATTTAAATATTGAGAAATTGAGATACTACGTTCAGATTAAATTGTGCTGTCCGTGCCATATGGTATATGAGCAAGTCACATGATAATGGTGTGTCTTATGTGCTGTGAAAGTTTCGTGGTTTATGCTTTATTACATTATAAGATTTCCTCAGAGATTTGACCATGAAAAGACTTCTAAAACAAAATTTTAGATTCTGCACTTTGATACCTGTAAGATAAGTTACATGTTTCTACATGTGTGAAAACAAGAATAAACTATGAGCTTCTCTGTGATTTCACCTAACATAGGCCAGACACTGCTAGGAACTCAGGACACAAAAATAAATAAGGCATGATAGTTTTTCTTGAGGAATTCACAATTTAGAGAGGGACAGATACATAAGCAGCTAAAAAAAAAAAAATTGTTACAGCAGAAGTTATTTCTGCCAGTGGATGACAGCAGTAGAGGCAATGGGAGAAACTTTGTAGCAGAGACGACATTTGTCAACACTCATTTTTAGTATGCAGGGATCTCTATCTTATAGAAACATTGATGACTTGGACATTTTGCCTAGCAGTTTTTTTTCCAATCAAATATCAGACATATTTCCAGGAAGTAATCCTCAAAAAACCAAGTAGAATGCTTTTGAAGAGGGGGAATTGAGTTGGAGGAGAGGCTATCCATGTGGTATGCTGTGCATTATGGTTGTAAGAATTCCATGTTAACAGTTGCTTTTCCTTTGCAAAACTTTCCCGATTCCAGTGTTTTCCCTGGTTATCCGTCATGAATACTTAGAATAAGGGATTTCTGTGATACCTTCTCAATATGGGTAATAATAATCTTATTAAACATTTCATGATGTTTAAAAGCATGTTTTTAAATTTGATGTTTTATAATTAATTGTGCACAAATTTCTTTATTGTGTAAATATTTTGAAAGGACTCACGCTGTACTTCTCTTGTCCCAAAGGGGGGGCCATCTCCAAGCCACTCACAGATCAGACTGTAGCTGAATCGCAGGAAGCTGTGTTTGAATGTGAAGTTGCCAACCCAGATTCCGAAGGCGAATGGCTGAGGGATGGCAAACGCCTGCCACTGAGTAACATGGTCAGAAGTGAATCGGATGGCCGCAAAAGGAGACTTATCATTGCTGCCTCCAAATTAGATGACGTTGGAGAATACACCTACAAGGTGGCCACCTCCAAAACATCTGCCAAACTCAAAGTTGAAGGTCAGTGATATGAGATTTGTCCTTTTTAAATCATATTACATTCTCCACCTTCATCATTTTAAATTTAGTCAAATGATCTGGCCACCTTAGATACATTTAGATCTGGCCATTTTCATGTCATAAAATCATTATAAATTGTCTAAACTTTCTTTTACAAGCCATATACCACAAGGTACAAAATTGGTTATCAAATGTATTTATATAAAAAGCCATTTCCTAAGTTAAAGCTCTATGAAACAGCTAAACCAGACACTCCGATGGTCCATTCCCCTTTTACCCATGTCCAATCAGTCTATTGTGCTATTAGTATATGGCTGTGCAAACTTTATGCCATTCGAGTATAGAAAAAGCCTTCAAGAGCAGAGTGCACATGTCCAACTAGATCTCAAGTTTCCCTAAATAATCTCAGGTGACTTTTAAAATACAGGTGTTACATAACTGCAGGATGTCTGATACCCACTGTTTTGCAAGTTGACTGGGCACTGATCTTGTTCAGGACTTCTTTTTCTTGATGATACCATCTATATTTTCTAAACCAATCATAAATTTGTCTTCAGCTGTCAAAATTAAGAAGACTCTGAAGAACCTCACAGTGACAGAAACGCAAGATGCTGTTTTCACCGTCGAGCTCACACACCCTAATGTCAAAGGTGTCCAGTGGATCAAAAATGGGGTTGTGCTGCAATCCAATGACAAGTATGACATCTCAGTCAAAGGGGCAATTTACTCTCTGAGAATTAAAAATTGTGCCATCGTGGATGAGTCTGTTTATGGCTTCAGACTCGGAAGGCTAGGAGCCAGTGCCAGACTGCACGTTGAGAGTAAGTTGACTTAGAAACACTTTACAAGTAGCCAACCCATGGTTACCATCGAGTTAACCATCCATCTCACTGAATTGCTCCAACTTTCCCCTTAGCTGTCAAGATCATTAAAAAGCCAAAGGACGTGACCGCCTTGGAAAATGCCACCGTTGCCTTTGAAGTTAGTGTTTCCCACGACACAGTTCCAGTAAAATGGTTCCATAAGAATGTGGAGATTAAGCCGAGTGAGAAACACAGACTGGTCTCAGAAAGGAAGGTCCACAAGCTGATGCTGCAGAACATCACCCCCTCGGATGCTGGGGAGTACACCGCCGTGGTGGGGCAATTGGAATGCAAAGCCAAGCTGTTCGTGGAGAGTAAGTATTAGGCGGCCCCTAGGACGCTTGCCTGGAAGATCACCAGGTATTCATTGATTTGTTTTGCTTCATCTGTTTTTTTAAATAAACTCTCTTAACCAAAGTGCTCTCTGATTTCCCCAAGCATTACATATTACAAAAACCATGAAAAATATCGAGGTACCTGAGACCAAAACTGCATCCTTTGAGTGCGAGGTGTCCCACTTCAATGTCCCTTCCATGTGGCTGAAGAATGGTGTGGAGATCGAGATGAGTGAAAAGTTCAAGATAGTTGTGCAAGGAAAACTCCACCAGCTGATCATCATGAACACCAGCACAGAGGACTCAGCGGAATACACGTTTGTCTGTGGCAATGACCAAGTCAGCGCCACACTGACAGTGACCCGTAAGTAAAAAAAAAAAGAAAAGATAAGAAAAGATATCCTACATATCCTACACTTTCCTGAGTATCTACTCAAAAATCCCTGATTGAAACATCTACTTGTGTTCACACTGAGTTAAGCAGTAGCATCTCCACCTGGATAAAATTTCCCAAGCAGAGTAGCATGGAAAGGGCCTGGAAAAATGTTTCAGTGTCTGTCACTTGATCTTTCTATTTCTCTGTCAGTTGGCATTGTCATGTCCAGGAGCACATGGAAGATATCAAAGCTCATATCTCTGAACTGTAATCTCCTCAACAGATGTACTAGGAAACTTACAGTTTTCATTCTGCACCTGTTATGAACCACAACATATTTACATTCGTTTCCCTGGGTGTTTTTCCTTTTCCCCTTTGCAGCAATCATGATTACCTCCATGTTGAAGGACATCAATGCTGAAGAAAAAGACACCATTACCTTTGAGGTGACAGTGAACTATGAAGGCATCTCTTACAAATGGTTAAAGAATGGTGTGGAAATCAAATCAACTGACAGGTGCCAGATGAGAACCAAAAAGCTCACACACTCACTGAACATCAGGAATGTTCACTTTGGGGATGCTGCTGACTATACCTTTGTTGCTGGAAAAGCTACCTCGACAGCCACCCTTTATGTGGAAGGTATGGTTTCAGAAGTGTCATATCCATGGAAAAAAAATGTCAAACATGCTATATAAAATGTTAGTGCATCAGTTGATGAATGGATAAATAAAATGTGGCATATCTACACAATGGGATATTATTCAGCAATAAAAAGGAAGTACTAATATGGGCTATAACATGGATGAATCTTGAAAACCTTATGCTAAGTGAAAGAAGCCAGTCACATAGACCACACAGTGTATGATTCCATTATATGAATTGTCCAAAACACAAATTTATAGAGACATGGATTGATAGTTGCCTAAGTCTAGAGGGGAGGCAATGGGAAAATTCTAGGAGGTGATGGCTAAGGGATGCATGGTTTCTTTTTGGAAAAATAAGAATGTTCTAAAATTATGGTGATGGTTGCATAACTCTGAAGACACTGAAAACCATTGAATTAGATACTTTAAATGGGTGAATCATGTAGCATGTGAATTATATCTCAATAAAGCCATTTTAAATGTTAATTTTTCACATGCTGTTTTCCAGCCCGCCATATAGAATTTAGAAAACACATTAAGGACATCAAGGTTCTTGAGAAGAAACGAGCCATGTTTGAATGTGAAGTTTCTGAGCCTGACATCACTGTACAGTGGATGAAAGACGGTCAAGAACTGCAGATCGCAGACAGGTTGGTAGCTTTGTCTTGCTGCATTCCAGTAATTTCCAGTTACCTCTGAATCATCATACATTAAACTCCCACTTCCACTTCATCTGTAGAATGAAGATTCAGAAGGAAAAATACGTCCACCGCCTTCTGATCCCGTCGACCCGGATGTCCGATGCCGGGCAGTACGCGGTGGTGGCGGGAGGCAACATGTCCACGGCTCGCCTCTTCGTAGAGGGCAGAGACGTTCGCATCCGAAGTATTAAAAAGGAAGTTCAGGTATTGTTTATAGACTGAATTTTTTAAAAAATCATCAGTAGTCCCAGATCTATAGTTCTATTATTTTAATTTTGCACTTTGAAATTTTCTAACCACAGTCTTTTAAAGAATTAAATTAGCTCATCCTTACTTGGCTTAAACTCTCTTATGCTGACATCAATTTTGTCACAGTTTCCACTCACTTAGGAGTAAGTGTGTCCTCAGCAGCTGTCTAAATACTTTAATTAAAGCAGCTGTAGAAACTTCACTGTCTAATAAATGGCTACTTGCCAAGCAGCATCGACCAGAAAAGAATTAAAATTTAAATTGTGGTGTTCACACACCAATTAGAATTAAGGAAACTTAGAACAAGGTGGCATTTTCTCAGAAGGTTACCACCTATGGAGAGGCAGGTGTGGAGGGACGTAGTGGCTGGACCCCCTTCCTGTGAAGTCCAAGGGGAAGCCCAGTCTGGGCAATGCTGGATTCCTGGCAAGGATGTTGTGCAAACACTTTTGTTCCCTGCTACATTTTCAGAGATTGTCCTCATGGGAGCCAGTCTTCCCAAATGATGTAATGGAAGGACCATGTTCAGAGAAACACCATTTGAGTTCGGCTCATCCAAAGAGAACCAGGCCGTTGAGGCCTTAGGCCATAGTAAAAAAGTCTTCAGTGAGGGCACAGATAACCTGGATGCGTCTTCCATCCTTTATTTCCTAATTCTGAGCCTCAGTTTTCTCACTTTCAAAATGAGGATAATAATTCCTACTTAGCCCACAAAGTTATTGTTCATATCATATGAAATCAAATTAAAATAGTAGCTTAAAATAGCTTTGTAGATAACAGAAGCCCCCAGATGTAAAGTGTCATTATTTCTAACATAAATAATTAATTATTAATTAAAAAACAAGCATTTCTAAATGAAATAATTGCTTCTTTGGGACAGCCTCCCTCCTCAGTGCAGGTGTAAGCATGATTCTCTACTAAAGAGGTTTGGGTACCATTTGTCCAAGACTAGACAGGAAAATTTAGAATGCACAATAGTCATCTGATGTATTATGTCATAATATATCAGTTTTGCATGCTCTTCATAAGAACAGTTTTAGAAATGGGTTAACCTAAAGGAAACTAGGGCCTCAATTTTTTTTATGCTGTTCCATCAATAGGTCATCGAGAAACAGCGTGCTGTCGTTGAGTTTGAGGTCAATGAAGACGATGTTGATGCCCACTGGTATAAAGACGGCATTGAAATCAATTTCCAAGTTCAAGAACGACACCAATATGTGGTGGAGAGAAGAATCCACCGGATGTTTATCTCTGAGACCAGACATAGTGATGCAGGCGAATACACCTTTGTGGCAGGAAGGAACAGGAGTTCTGTTACTCTCTATGTTAATGGTATGTAGGGAGAGATTTTCACCTATTTTGTGGATCCATCTGAAATAATCCTCCCCTTTAAGTCACTAAACTCTGGTAGTTCTTGGGCAACTTCTAAAGAACTCATGATACTCACATGGTTGCAGCAACATTTATTTACACATTAGACCTATGGAAAGGGAAGGACAGCTGTTAAAAGAACTATTGAGATGTCATTTCCAGAAAGCACCTGATGACCAGAACCTCATTTAGTTGTTCAACACTACTGAACATCCACAGTGTGTCGATTATAATATGCCCTAAATGAGTTTCTAGATGCAGCATTAAACTGTGTTAGTTCTCTGCTCTCTGCCCCTGACTGCTTAAGTACCAGTAGCACTACCAGGGGATAGGGTCACTCCCAGTCTCTGGTACAGAGTGCTTGGTAAAACCTGCAGGTCCTCTTTGAGACCTTGGAGGGCCTAGAGAGCCACAGGCAATGTGGAACTAGGTCCTTTCTGCCCCAAACTCTAAGACGGGGGCTCTTACTTTGGGAATTCCATATGCTACCAAGCACTCCTTGTAACAGTCCCCAGGGGGGTGCCATTAAACTGCTGCTTTCCTCATTAGAATCCTTAGAGCTGAATTCGAGGTTGGTCTAGATCTGAGTCTATTCTAGATACATAGAGAAAAATGGAACCTCCCTCCCTCTCCTCATCTTAGGCCATCTCTCTCTGAACAAAATATCTCTGAGGCAGAAGCAGAAACCCTAGGCATAATCTCAAGAGTCACAAAGATGAACCATATTGTCAACATTCCTGGGTCCCTAGAGGAGGACTGAATGCCCATAGCATTCAGTTAGTATCATCTCTGTGTTAGTAGTGGAGAAAGTGAGGCGCAGAGAAGTAAAGGTCTTTTCTATGGTAGTGTCAGAAACCAGCCTCACAGAAGTCATCCCTCCCCATTTCTGGGTTCCACGAACTACCCAGATCCCCTCACTTGTCACTACAGTAAGAATATGCTTTAGTTAGCGTATCAGGAAAGCTGCATTTTGTTAAATCTACCTAATTGCATTTAACAAGATCTGAAATAATATTCATTCAATACTCACTGATTGCGTTTCACTGGCACCAGTATATAATGAAATGACTGAGACATATACACAAATACTTACAAAACAAACAAACCTGAATGGGATGAGCCTCCTCACCACATGATTTGCCCAAATGACTTTTAAAAATAGGTAGCCCATGGCAGTTATTCTAGAATTCTTTTAGGTATCCTTTTCTATGCCCCTACCTCAACCAAAAAGTGGGGTAATCGTGTTATAATGAGGAACCCCGCACTCTCAGTATGCCTCAAAATATCAAAAATATCTTTCTGAAGCTGTCCCCTCTTCTTGAGGACAAAATCCAAATGTTTTTTTTTTCCCTCCTAGCACAAAGAATGTTTTAATATTCTGAGGCAAGTTAAGATAGCACAATTCCAAACTTTTGTTTCTGGACACATACCCGCTTGGCAACATATTAATGTAGAGTTTTGCGTGCTTTCCCATGTTTTTACCCTTTCTCATGGGCTGTTTGTTGTCATTTACTCTTAGCTCCTGAACCACCCCAAGTTCTGCAGGAGCTCCAGCCTATCACTGTGCAGTCTGGCAAGCCTGCCCGCTTCTGTGCCGTGATATCTGGCAGACCACAGCCCAAAATTTCCTGGTACAAGGAAGAGCAGCTGCTTTCCACTGGCTTTAAGTGCAAATTTCTTCACGATGGGCAAGAGTACACGCTTTTGCTAATTGAAGCCTTCCCAGAGGATGCGGCTGTCTACACCTGTCAAGCCAAGAATGACTATGGAGTTGCCACGACATCAGCTTCGCTTTCAGTGGAAGGTAGGAATGCCTTGCTACTTCCCAGCTTCAAATAAAACCCAGGGAGCCAGCTTCTGTGCTCTTCCAGTGCATTTCAAAATACAATTTGAAGCTCATAAAAGTAGATTGTCACCCAACTTGGAAAGCACTGTGCTGTGAAATAAATTAAGATAAATCTACATGCTCCCTTCTGTGAAGTCTCTATGGTGACTTAATCATGACAAATCTTGTGCTCTCTTTAGTTCCAGAAGTTGTGTCTCCTGATCAGGAAATGCCAGTTTATCCTCCTGCCATTATCACCCCACTTCAAGACACTGTCACTTCCGAAGGACAGCCAGCCCGTTTTCAATGCAGAGTTTCTGGAACAGGTAGGTTTATGAGCAAAAGGTATCATTGCTAATATTTATAAAGCATGATGTGGGGGAAAGTTCTCTTACCTTTTCCTCCATCACAGACATCTCAAGCATAATTTGAAGCTTAATGGGAATCTAGCAGGAAACTTACTTGAATGATCTAAAAAAGATTTAGATCACTATTTTCTACTACTGTTTTGTACAAATGGTTAAGGTAGTAAATTTTATGTTATGTATTTTTTATCACAATAAAAAAACTAGATTGATCTTTTCCCCTAATCTCAAAAAAAATGTTCTCTTTATGATTGTAGCTGCACTTTTATATTTTGATTGAAAAAAATACAATGACAAAAACTGCAATTATTATTAGATTAATTATGATAGCATCTACATATGTTTCAAAAAAGATTCCATTTATACGTAAGGCATTATTCAGGCTATGGGCAATGCTTGTGTGAAAGGTATTTTTCTTTGGAAGGCAATATCCTCTACTGGTCAAAAGTAGGGGCTTTATTGTCAAAGAGACTGGATTTCAATCTTAGCTCCAACATGTAACCTTAGGCAAATATATGATTTTGCTGGTTCTCTTTCTGTCATGAATACAGTGAGTATACCATTGCATTCAATCTTGGAATGTATGTTTTACGAGGCCAGGGATTCTGTTTTAGTACTGAGAACCTGATACCTGAAAAACAGTAGCTACTAGAAGATAAGCTCTATGAAAGCAAGGGTGGAGCTTTGTCCTAGGATAGGTACATAGTAGATACTCAACAAGTAATTGTTGATTGTACAAATGAATGATTGTTAAATGACTAATACCAATCACTTAAGATTATTATCAGGATTAAGTTAGATAACCCAATTCAGCACACAGCACAGTGCCCATGATGCATTAATCACTCAGTCGGAGTTCACTGCTCCTGTTTTTACTTACAGCATGCTTCCCAAATACCATCAGCCCTTCCCCACATCCCAGGAATCTGCCCTTAGTACAATGAGGCAATCAATATATGTAGAGCCATTTCCAAGCCAATTATGATTGAAGATGGATCTCAGATAGAGATAAGATAAATCAAATGAATAAGTAATTCATTTATCCCAACTAAAAATCATTCCTTTATTTTCTTGGTTTTTGTATACCACCAACCAAAGGGAAATTCTCAAATCTTACAGCATTCTTAATAATTTTTATTGTTTTGTTTATTATGCTTCTCCCATTAGTTTATAACCCAATCTCTACTTTGCCAAGAGCTATTTTTCTTAACAGGTTAGTATTTCAGTTGGTCTTCTGACCTAATGATTTTCTCCTCTAGGATGGAGATGGTGATCTAGAAATCAAATGAACCTCTTTGATTTTATGAGCATAATTAAAGGATATAATGTATGTAAAGCACCTACAGGAGTGGCTACCAAGTGACTGGTGGTCAACATATTGATTTTATTATAGCCATAGAGAGGAATTGTATAAACATAAAAGTACAAACATGGACAAATACCATAGACTTTGTGTACTTGAAGCATAGTGTTCAAGAAATACTAAATATCAATAAAGGAGGACTGATTTAATACTATTCTACTAACACAACAATAAAAAATGTATTTTAAAATCAAATTCACTAAAGCTACAATAAATAATTTATCCATCCATAGAATTTTTAGAGGAAATTTTCATATAAACATACATATATATGCATCATCCAGAGTAGTAATAGTTGACTCAACTATATTTGTACAGTGCTTTTTAGTTATAACACATTATAGGATTGCCTTTAGGTGTTGCAAAATACATTTGAAGTGCCCTATAAGACTCCAGTTGAGGTAGAAAGAAAAAAAGAAAAATTCTCTCTTTTCTGCATGACTGACGTCGTTAATGTTCGAATGGGCTTTATAAATTCACAAGATCATTAACTCCCTATGTGTGGTGACATTTATGCACATATAGAGGTTTTAGCACCGTCTCTTAAACTTGTTTTATATATGAAAGAAATTAAAGTCATTAAATAAAATGCCCCTTCAAAAGCTTATTAAATCACATAGTTTCATGCCCCTGGGACTGAAAGTATTTATGCAGCTTCCTCTGCCCAGGTATTAATGGCCTTAAGTTAGTAAGGCAGCCCTGCCTTCCACAAATTGGAAAGAAATTAGAAGTCTTCACAAGCCCCGTTCCCATGTTTTTAGGGACACAGTACTTTCTGAAACATGAAACGTGGTCCTGAGCAATCATGCAGTGCTTTTCTAACAGGGAAAATGTTATCCACTGACGGTCTCTGGTGCCACCTACTGGTAGAAGAGCAAACTTGGAAAAGTAGAAGTTTTTGCTAGTGTTTATTCTATAGACAATGAGTCAGTATCACTTGGAGGGTTACAGAGTGACAGCTAACTAAACAAAAGGATGAATAATTAGCTAGCAATGCTGTATGTCAATTATTCATTTAAGCATCTATTCAATTTTTATTCTGCCAACATTTATTGTGTGCCTGCTATTGAGACATTATACTAGGTGCTGGGGTTGCACAGACCTTGCTCTTGCCTTCAAGGAGCTCAACGTGTAGGTGAGGAGATGTATGCGCACAACTAGATCCCAAGGTTGTAAGTGCCATAACAGGCCCACATGCTCATTGTTCTCTGTCTGGGAGCGAGTTGGAGAAACTTGTGTGAACTGAGAATGGAAGAGTAAGTAGGATCATTGAGCACAATGGCATTCTAGGCAAAGAGACAAACATGCACAGAGTCACAAAAACTTGCAGGAATATTTCATGCACTGGAAATAATGAGTGTTCTAAGTATGATTGGAAAGTGATGTCATGAGTGGGCGAGAAGGCTAGAAAACATGGCAAGGCCAGGTGCTAAAGTGATTGGCATTCTATGCTGAGAATTTTGGAGTTTATCTTATTTCCATGGAAGAGCCACTGAAGGATTTCAAGCCCCTGGGTAACATGAAGCGATACTGTGATGGGGAAAGGAGGAACGGACAGATGTGGGAGGCGAGACTGCAGTAAGGTACTGGAGGAGAGGCTGTCAGAACAGCCTGGGAGAGTGTTGACGAGGCCTCCCCCAGGGGAGCCAGGAGAGAAGAAGGGGGTGGATTGGAGAAGCAATCAGGAAGTAAGGTGAACAGGATTTGGAGACCAAATGCAACGGAGTGGCGGGGATGAGGGGTGGGGGAGTGAGGCGGCCTCACAGAAGCCTTGAGAGGCCAATAGCCAACGCACATAATGGCAGGCTAGCCAGAAGCACCATATGCATTACCGAGAGAGAGTTCACCTTTTAGCTCATTCAGTTTTGGCAGTTCGTGTCCAGTGGCAGTTCATGTGTGTCCTGGTGCCTCATTCAGTTCACTAAAGGAAGACGTTGTCAGTAAGAATCAGCAGAGAACCTTGTAAGGAGACACACCAAACTCATCATTGATGATCAGACACCCACAGATACACTCACACAAGCTAAATCATTGTAGGACAACTGTTAAATTTCACAGGATGGTGTTGCCTGTGATACCACAACAGCCCTGTCTTTTGGTATGTTGTTGAAGACACTGTTTGTCCCTTTTCTGATGTTAGACATTCTTGGTTTAATGACTGACTTGTGCCAGTGGTTTAGAAAGCCCTTTTATGTGTGCTATGTCATTTAATTCTCACAGAAATTTTAGGAAATGAATGGCCCATAAGTTATTATGCATCCTAGTTTACAAAGAAAAGACTGGTCCAGAGAGATTAAATGACACGTCCAAGGTCACACAGCTGACAAATTGTAGTGTCAGGACTTTATTTTCTGCCTTACCTTGCTATCTAAGGAACTGAAAAGATTTGCTACTTTAAAAGGACAACCTGTACTTTATAAACAACTACCATCTTGGGAAGGAAAAGGAAGGTGACCTTCATAGGCCAATATGGCACTAAATGCAAACAAATACTAGATTATTAGACATTAGAAGATTTTCCTACATGGTATTGAGATAAGGAAGTGGTATAGTGACTGCTCCAAACTCAAGATGGCTTTGATTTTGGCTGTTCAAACAATTAACTAAATTCAAAGTGCACATCACCCTAAACTTTGACAACATAATAACATGTTATTCTATCCTTCATGTTGGGTTTTTATTTTCTATTATTATAAGATTGCTCAAATCCTTGTATGGAAATATATAGTCATATGATAATTTATTATAACTGCTACTCTGAAAAAAATATATGTATCTAAGATGCCCAAATACCAAGAACCTCTCTCTCAATTTAAAAGATTATTTTCTTTACAATTATTTGTGCCATATATTCTGCTGTGCTGAAACCTTTTGTTCACTGGTAATAAAAAAATAGAGATTTTTTTTTTTCTTCGGCCTTCAAGGGTGCCTATTTTAGACTTTGTAGAATGTTGATCTTCTCAGCTCTCTTTCTGATTTATCTTTCTGCAAACCAAGAGTGGAGATTTTCCTCACTTCCTATCCTGGAAGGCAGTTACAATGTCAGATCAGGCCCTTCATGATTACTGTTTCTCAGGACTATCTTGTTCTCAAAGTCACTGAATATGTCCAGATCTTGTCCCTGCTTCCACCACCTGCCATGCAAATGCCTAAAAATAATATCACTAAAATTCTATAATGTCAAACGTTACAACCAATTCAGTAATAGAACAAGCTATGTTTTTCTAGAATCATGTTTCCTTTTTGAAGATGAAAGGAAATCATATCATAGCAGATGTGGCAGGCTCAAAATAAAAGTATTAATGTACTGTTATTGAAGACAGGAAATGTAGTCACTAGTATAATTAAGATTGTGTTTGCAGGTAAATTTTGAAAATCAACTAGTTTTTGTGATTTCAATGTCTTTTTTCTTTTCTTTTGTGGTACAGATCTAAAAGTGGCTTGGTACAGCAAAGACAAGAAAATCAAGCCATCTCGGTTCTTTAGAATGACTCAATTTGAAGACACTTATCAACTGGAAATTGCCGAGGCTTATCCCGAAGATGAAGAAACTTACACTTTTGTTGCTAGTAATGCTGTAGGCCAAGTGTCAAGCACAGCCAACTTGAGGCTACAAGGTAGAGTAAAACAATTTCAAGAACTACATCTAATCTCACAATGATAGTAACAATTACTAAAGATTTCATGTAAATCGTCGTTCCTACCATTCTGTTTTAATTCAGCTAATTATTTCCATGTTACCGTGTTACACGCGATGTTCTTGCTTCTCATTTACTCCTTTCCATGATGAATCATAGACCATCTCTTTTCATTTGGCCATGCTTTTTCTACATAACCTTTTGCGTTGTATTGCTACCACCAGCAGCGTTCATGCTTCCTGATCTGCATGCATCAGAATGGGGGAAATGTGCGGAAGAAGAAATGGGTAGATTTGTTTTCTCATTTGGCTAGGATGGACATCAGATTTAAAAAAAAAAAAAAATACAAGGGTGTTATTATTATCCTCCCATTGTGTTGACACAATTATAATTTCACAGAAGCCACAATAGACAAGTTCAGGTCGCTACACCAGTAGACATATTCACCATCTTTCCTATAATGCCTGAATGTTGAGGGGGCCAGTCCTAAGTTGCTTTAACAATTCTGTTAGTTGGGGTCTTAATTGTAATCAGAAACACTTCCTCAGTAGCTGGGGCACTTTAATTCAAAACAAGGATAATAATATTTTTATGCAAACTATTTTTCTTGAGCAAATATAGTCTATGTAGTATTATATACATAAATATTAATACATAGAACTTAGGGAAACTTCTAGTTTTTTCCTTAACTTTTTAATACACTAACTATAACTAGATGTTTTCATAATAATAAATTTCAAGTGCTTTACAAAATAGAAGAGCTGATTTACAACTAGAGGAAGAAAAAAAAGAATACTTAAATACTGGCACCTTCTCCACTGTTGCCTTCATGAACAATATGGAAAAGTTCCTTAGCCCATTCGTGTCTGAGAAATGGAAGTGAACTTGTGTGACTTCAAATTAATAGTGACATACAATGACAAGGCAAGGCATTAGGATTGGACTGAATTCTAGTCCATCATTGAAATTTGTGACAGATCTGTAGACAACTCCAAATGAATTCTGGTTTCAATGCAAGGTAAGATTAAAAACTGGCATGCTTCTTTTCAGGATTTAGCAAATTTGAAGAAGTTACCTCCAACTCCCAATGGCATATCTCTTCATCAGTTTCATTTAAGAAGGAGTCCCCTGGCCAAAAGCCCATCTTCATCCAGCCTCTATCAAGCCTCAGGGTGCTCAGCGGGGAGACAGTCAGATTTCATGCCAGGGTTTCTGGCATTCCCAAGCCAGAAGTCCAGTGGTTTCATAACCAGCAGCTAATTCTACCAGCAAAAGATATAGTTTTCCATTTTGAGGAGTCCACAGGCATGGCTTTAATGCTTATAGTTGATGCTTACTCAGAGCATGCTGGGCAATACTCTTGCAAAGCAGCCAATAGCGCTGGGGAAGCCACTTGTGCAGCTACACTCACAGTGACTCTAAAAGGTAAAGCCCATCTTGCTTCAAAGACTTTGATTTGCTGCATACCTCCCCATCCCACTGTTACTAATGAGTCTCTGCTGTTTGTTTCATTGCATACTGTGGTCAGTCCATAATTTACTAACAAAGTTATACCCAATAACTCCCCCCAAGTCCCCAATTTTGGGTTAACCTATATACTTTAAATCTCACCAATGTATGTGTTCTGTGCATTAGAGAACCAGTAATTATTTTATTAAGCACCAATTTTGCTTGGCTTTTTTACTTTTCTAAACAACATTACATCGCTGCATCATTAAATGATCTATTTACTGTATGTTTTTTTATAAAGTATATGGTGGAAGGAAAGCAAATGGTATCCCAAATATAATCAGTTAGGGGGTGGGGAGACTATATCATCATGGCTAGCTGCAGTGACAGCAGAAGGAAGGAACCAGATACTGTATGGCATCTGCATGAGCCTTCATCAACCACTCGTCACTGGATCACTGGGGATGAATTTTCTGTTGTGTGATCCTGACATCCTAGAACATACTGCATCTGGCATGCTGCTTCCAAGCAACAATGATGTCCTTCATCTTCATCTTCCATACCATTTTATGTTACTAACCTGGGCAAGTGACAAAGCTTAGATCTTAATATCTCTTCTTTTTCTTGTCACTTGATTATACAGTGCAAGCCCTAGATAGGCAAAGTTCTGGGAAAGATATAAGAGAATCCACCAAGTCCCAGGGAGTGGCAGATTCCTTTTTCACAAAGCAGGAGAGCAAAATATCCCAAAAGGAAATTAAGTCATTCCAAGGATCGTCACACAAATATGAAGTGCAGGTTTCTGAAAGTGTATCTCAAAGTTCCACCCACACAGCTGCATCCGTTCAAGATACAGAGTTGTGCCATACTGCATCCCTTTCACAAATTGCAGAAAGCACTGAGTTATTTGAGAAACGTGCTGAAGAGTCAATGGGTGAGGTGCCACAGCTTCTCCTGCATCTTCAGGACCTCGCTATAAAGTGTGGCAACACTGCTCAGTTCCTCTGTGTTTTAGAAGATGAATCTTTTGTTGTTGCAACCTGGACTCATGAAAGTGTAAAGACAGAGGAATCTGAGAGAGTGAAGCAATCACAAGATGGAAATAATCAGTTTCTTACCATATATAATGTTCAGCTGGTAGACCAAGGACTATACAGCTGCATTGCACACAATGACTTTGAATAGAAAACAACATCAGCAGTACTAAGCGTAGAAGGTGGTTATTTAATTTTTAGCTATGACTTGCTTCATTTCATCCTCATCACTTTATGCTGCTTTTCTGCCATGCAAATTGAATCAGTGAACATATTAGTTAGAATATCTCTAAATTAACGTTCTATTTATAAATGACTTATGAAAGTCAGCCAAGTCATTGGCCAAGCTGGTCTTGAAAATTTAACTTTCCAGTCTAGATTCAGAAAGTTTGACTTTCAAATCTAGGTTCAGGAAGTGAAGGTTTACCTCATATGTGCTGCTTTTTCTACTATTTACCAATGCACCACTAAGGAAGTGTACCAAAGAAAATTAAAATGTTGTAGTACTTACGGGTATTTATTATTGTGCCTGACTCTGTGCTAAATTTAAATTTAGTTGTTTTAATACTAACAGGGTCAATAATTATTATATCCCTTTATTTTCAGATCTGAAGGTTCTATAAAGAGGCCATGAAAATAGAAAATTGGGCACTAAAAATAATAAGGCTCTGTCTGGACCAAAATTAGTAGTCTCTAGATATTTCTGAATAAATGATGCTGCTGTTGAAACAATGGTTTTTCTTCCTGCCCAGTAGAAGGAATCTGGCTCATTAATTCATATAATGTATCTCCAATACCCACTCACCAAAAAGAGGTTTTTTTTCTTTCTTAATCTGAGATCTTGTTCTATAGCTATTTCTAATTTTATTACCATAGCCTACAAAGGGAATCGCTCAACTACCAAGGTCTAGTTATGTAAATCAGATGGAAAATTCCACCATCTAGAGAGTTGACCCTCAGTTTCACTAAAGCTGCTGGCTAGCACAGTAATTACACAGAGTGACTGTTTATCTGGAGGTGTTGTTTACAAGTCACGTAGGTGACAGCTGTGACAGTTTCTGCAGCAATGTAATTGGGAGCTGGCTGCGTTGGGGAGGTGGAATAAATGTTGATCTTTCAACTCGCTTCCTAAAGAACTTAGTGCCATAGTACAGTGTTTGAATGTCACGTTCCCAGAGTGGATTTGAGCTGAGCATTTTTGCCCCTGGATCTCCAGCTCACTCAGTTCCAACTGATTACATTATTAAGGTGTTCTTAAAGCAAGAGGTTTTTTTTTTTGTTTTTGAATGTCCAGACTGCCTCACTTGTACTTAAAAAAATTAAAAGATAAAATACTTTCAGGTGTTTCAAGAGTGAAGGATCAGGCACAGTTGTTCAATTATTTGACATAAGGCCAGTCTTTATATGTTCCTCTTTTATTTTGACCTAATAAGTTCAGATCAGAGTTATCCACCATGATCAAGTAGAAATATCAACCCCCTGGCAGTCTGTTTGAATAGAGTTCTTGTGCACATAATCAACATAGACATATCACATATTAGTTTTGGAACTAACATGCTGCCTTTCCTTCTCATCCTAATGACATTCCATCGTCTCTATATTTAGCGTATGTTGTATTCTTACAAACACAGCTAATTTATGCAGTTTCCTAACTTTATTCTTACCTAGCAAAAGAATTGCAAACCACAGCAGTTAAAAAAATTACTCTTGGTTCAGACACTAAAAGTATTAAAACACTCAAAGAGTCGCAAATTAAAACAACACGTGAAGTAAAAAGAGAATCATCAAAGAAAACATCAAGTTTGTCATTAACTTCATACCAAAGACCATAAGGAACTGAGAAAAAGGGAGTCCAGGCTCCAGACGCGATGCCACACACCCTGAAGAATGAGAGTGTTACGAGGGTACCAGCCCCCAAGAAGCTGCCCCAGAAAGGATTGTGTCCAAAAAGCTGTGCCTGTTCCTTATGTAATAAAAGCAATTTTGAGTTGAGGAGTCTTTTTTTATTCCATAATATGTAATTAGACATTGTGTAGTTTAAATTTGAAAGGTGGTTCAAACCAAAAGAGTGTTTGCTAGCAAAAACATTTAATTCTGCAGGAAAAAAACTGAGGCTAGCCCTCATTTAAAGTGGCAACTTTAAAAATGCATGTTCTTTTTAAATGTGATTTCATCTCTTAGCAAGTGTTCAGTCAACAGGACATTTTCTAAAAAAGAATATTCCTTTAGTTTGTCAATGACTTTTCAGAATGCATGTGAAGGCATGGGTAATTATGAAACTAAAAGTGAAAATTTCATAGAGAACCTAAAATAAAAATGTTTTAAATCTTTCTGTCAACACTGTCATGTACTTTTAGCAGCACATTGATTTTTTTTTGGCATGGACTCCTTGGTAAATTTGGGGAATGTCATTTTCAGTTAATATAATCAAGAGAAAATTTTAATCATATAAATCATGAATTAATACAGAAACTATATGCAATTAATCACTAAAATTTCTTTATATGTTTTTTCATTTTAGCCCCTGAATCACTTTTGCATGAGAGGATTGAAGAGCAGATTGAGGTGGAAATGAAAGGTATTGTTATGATGGATTTGAGATTTAAGTAGAAATTCCAAAGGATTAATAGAATCCTTGAGTTGCCTTCTTTCTCTTAGTATTATTGAGAAAAGTGACATAGATGTAAAAATATATCTCTTAGAGCATATATTACTATGTCGCATGCCTGGTTTAGTATGTTGATGGTTACATGCATTCCACGGTAATTTGTTGTATGGTAATTTAAAATCTGTATTTAAAATTTATCAGCCATATTCAACTTTATGTTTGCAGTCATTTTCAAAAGTGTGTATTATGAAAAGTTGTCATCTTAATGCATGAATTCATGAAGTAGACGTTTGTTTTCAAAATCACAGTGAATTAGTTTGAACAATAGACAATAACTTATTCTCAGAATGCAATGTCATGAATGAATTATGATTGAAATGCCCCTTTATTTAGGATGTGTGAAAATGTTACATTCCCATTCTCATTTACACTTCATGCACATATATCATTTTAACATTGATATGTCTCTTACACTGGCTTGCAGATAGCTGCCTTATGTGATCCTTATTGCCTGCTTTTCTTTGCATAACACTGTGACCTAATGGCTGTATTAGTTCGAATAAACGCCTTCTCATTTTATTTTAGCTAATTATTTATGGCTATAGTTCTTGTATATATTCTTTAAATAGCTAATTCTCAAAAATATAATAATTTACTCTACAATCAAAAGGATCAGAAAGGGCGTTTATTCCACTCTCTGCAAGTCAGGTAAGATTTTCCTCTTAGCCATCAAAAGAACAAAGTTTTCCTGCTCTCAAAACAAATATGCCCAGGAACATGTTATTTTGAAATGCATTTTTGCTTGTTCAAGAAGAAATTTCAACAGTTTGAAGAAAAGACCAGACAACGAACGATTTTCGTGTCAGAATCTTTTAAACAGAGCATGGTGTTGCGTTTATTCGAACAAATATGGTGAGTGAATTTTTTTATGGATTTGTGAGACTCTGTAGCATGCATTTTATTTCATTTCCTATTTTGCAATTTCATTTATTCAATTTTTCAAATACTATGGCAACTAGTAAAATGCTTTATAATCTATTTTTTTCCAGAATTATTCTCCGAAGGGGAGTCTGAACATTCAGAAAGGGATACACGCGACGCCTTTTCAGATTCCGAAGACATGGACCACAGCTCCATGGCTGCTAGAAGATATGCAAGTAGAATATCATCTACAAGCTCCTGGCCTGAATATTTCAAGCCTTCTTTTACCAAAAAACTTATGTTTAGATATGTTTTAGAGGGTGAACCTGTTGTTTTTGCGTGTAGATTAATTGCCTGTCCAACTCCAGAAATGACTTGGTTTCATAACAATCGACCTATCCCAACAGGTCTTCGTCGGGTTATAAAAACTGAGAGTGATTTACATCATCACTCTTCTGTCTTAGAGATTAAAAGGGTCCAAAACAGAGATTCTGGAAGTTATAGATTATTAGCAATTAATAGTGAAGGGTCTGCTGAATCAACTGCATCATTGCTTGTTATCCAAAAAGGGCAAGATGAGAAGTATTTAGAATTTCTGAAAAGGGCAGAACAGACAGAGGAAAACATGGAAGCTTCAGTTGAAAGGGGAGAAGATAGGATAAAGGTTGATCTGAGGTTTACTGGCTCTCCCTTTAACAAAAAACAAGATGTGGAACAAAAGGGAATGATGCGAACTATACACTTTAAGACAGTAAGTCCTGGTAAGAAAACAGATTTTATGTATGATGAGGAATATTTAGAAAGTAAATCTGACATAAGAGGATGGCTTAATGTAGGTGAAAGTTTCCTGGACGAGGAGACAAAAATGAAGTTGCAGCGTTTAAGGGAGGCTAAAAAAACGTTAATGGAGAAAAAGAAATCATCTCTTTTAGATATGTCACCTGAAATAAGCTCAAGAACTTTGAGAAGTGAAACTGGCAATAAAGATACTCTGTTCTCTAGAGAGGAAGTGAAAATCAGGTCTGTGTCTGATCTAGCTGAAAGTGGAGGTAAGGCAGATAATTCAACTAAGGGTATCATCCAAAATCCGCATGCCCTTTATAATCAAATGGCACAAAATATAGAAATTGGAGAACTTCCCACAAGCTTTCAAACTACCGTTGATGAAGAGATTCTCCAAACTGAAATAAGAATGAGCCAAGAGGCATTTGTAGAAGAAAATCTACCAAAAGACCATTTATATGGTGGGATTCTAGTAAATGAAGATACGCAGGCAAGAGGACAGTTTGAAGACACTGTGACCGATACTGCAATTGGAGAGTCATCTAAATATTTCACTAACGTATGTCAGAAGGAGGAAGTATATGAGACTCCTGAAAAAGTATCTCAAGTTAGTACACCATATGCCAGTGAATCTTTTGGTACACTTGTAAATATTGAAGAAAGTGAAGAAATAGCTAGTGAAAGAATAAGAAAGGATGACTTGAGAGAATTACAGCACTCTGCTTATACGAAAGTTGATGAATTCAGAACTGAGCAGAAGGAAAAAAACGTGAGATTTTTTGAAAGTTCTTCCCCAAGACGTCCAGAACGTTGCCCACCTTTATTTCTTCAAGAAATTGAATCTCAAGAAGTTTATGAGGGTGACAGTTGTGATTTTGTGTGTCATTTTCAAGGATATCCTCAACCTATAGTGACGTGGTATAACAATGACATACCAATCTCACGTAGTCAAGAATTTATCACTCATACTTCAGAAAACTATTCAACATTAACTTTTTCTTCGGTTCATCCTCAGAATGAAGGTTCTATTACCTGTGTGCTGTTTAACCAATATGGAACAGTAAAAACAACAGGTATACTTAAAGTGAAGGCAAAACAAAGATACAATGTAGAAGCACATCAGAAAGTCCCAGTGTTCCCCGACTACTCTGATGAGGAGGAAGAGCTAGCACTGGTGTTTGACCCAGCGAAAGGCATCCATCCATCTTTGAGTCAAGAGGGCCAAACAAATCTTCATATGTTAAAAACTAACCCACCAGTTCCTCCCTCTGTAGACACAGAATTGCTTTCCTTTCCTGTAGAAATTCAGATAACAGCAGCTACTCCTACCCCAGAACAGGATACAAAGTCAAAAGACGTGTTTCAACCTGAGGAGCTAGAACCTGAGGCAATGCCTCAAGATCAAGCTACTCAGTCACCAAAACACAAATTCGTGTTTTTGTCCGATATTACTAATGAACCACCGAAAATGTTACAAGAAATGCCAAAGCATTCCTGGTGTAGAGAAGGGGATTCTATATTTCTTGAATGTTTAATATCTGGTGAGCCTCAGCCAGTTGTAATGTGGTTTCAAGATGGAGTCCTTTTAAAGCAGAACCAGAAGTTTCAGTTTGAAGAAGTTAATCGTAGCTATAGATTATATATTAATGATGTTAATTCTCAAGATTCTGGAGAATATAAATGTGTTGCTGAAAACAGTTCAGGAACAGTTGAGAGTGTTTCAGATCTAATGGTGGAACCTGTCACTTATGGGGAAAATAGTCAATTTGAAAATATTGGTGGAATTTATGCAAAATATTCCAAAGATCAACAAGTATCAATTCAGGGAGAATCTGCAAGGGCACATTTTTATGATTATCCGGCTGGTCCTTTGGCTACGCAGTCACATATAAAAGAATATTATGTAAGGGAATATTTTCAAAGCCTTGAGATGGCTGAGCAGATAGACCAGAAAAACCAGGTGCGTTGCATACCTTCTAGAGAAAAACTACCCAGGTTTATGTGGTGTGCCTCTAGAGCCATAAAAATCAACAAGCCTATCATGGCTGAACTTACACAGTGTCAGGATGAAGGGGAAAAGAGACATGTAAGTGAAAAGTCAAAGCTGCACCAAGCAGAGGGTACTGTTTATCCATTTGCTGAGGATTTCATTGAAGTCAATATTAGGGAAGAGAGAAGAAACGATTTTGGAGAACGTGGTGGATCAGAACAGAAAAATGTACAAGAATGTGCCCAAAGTGACTATTTACCAAAAGTCCACTTTGAGAGAATTTCTGATAGTTACAAAACAAAAGATGCATCTATCATTATATCTGAAGAAGCCCTGGATGAAGACAGATACTATCCAGGGAAAAAGGTAAAGCACAAAATCATCGCATTTGAAAAACTGCAACAGGTAGAGAAAGAAGTTCTAGACAAAAGACCTACCAGGAAATCATTTGTTCATCCTCCTCCAAGGAAGCCTGGTGACGTAGACTTTTCATTAAAGCAACGAGAATCAAGATGGAGTAATCTGAGTCCAAATCTGCATCAGTCAGAGAAAATGTCTCCAAACGCTGAACCAGATTCATCCAACATTGCAATGAATTTAAAGCTGCTTTCCTCTCAACCACATAAGGAATTTGAAGTACAAGAGAGAGAACAGCAGAAAGAAATAGGTTTTATAGAACAATCTGCAATTTCTGAAAGGGCTGAACATCAAGCACCTAGTATGTTCGACTTAAAGCAGTTTCACTCTCAAATAGAAAGTACAGATGTAAAATTCCAAGGATTAGACAATAATCGAACAGAAGCAGCTTCTTTTAAGACCCAACACCCTGCTTCTGAAACAACTGATACTGAGTACATTCTATTTGATCTGAAACAAATGTATTCTCATATAGGAGATCCAGCTATGGTGCTCCAAGGGCCGGAAACTGAGGAACAGCAGGAAACACATTACAAAGAAGAAATTCCTGGCCCTGAAATGTTACAATCTGATACACAGAGTATCTCTAAAAACGTGCAAAATAACATATTTACCAATCAAGAGATTTCTTCCAGTCAGGAGTTTTCAGATAGAACTGTGGTGGAGAAAAGTAGCAAGGATGAAAATACCTGCTATTTAGAAAAAGAAGTCCATCATATACGGGAACAAAATTTAGAAATTTTAAAAACTGATCTTTCTCTTAAGTCCTTTTCTGAAGAAATCCGTAGTGAATCATGTGCCGTACCCCAAACATCATCTGCAGATATGGGAGAAACTGATATTCCTGAGAAAAATGGTTCTCTAGAAAATGGAGACAGAAGTTTCATCTCAGATTTGAAAAAAGCAGCAAGTGAGGTAAAACTCTTAAAGGTTTATGAAGTGGAAGAAGCATACACTTCAGAACCAGAGTTGGCATCACTTCAAAAGCAGGACGGTGGGACAGAGGAACACAGCGATGGCACTTTGGAAGACCACGCAGGCGATGTTCAGGAATCACACGCACTCCCCAAACAGCTCTCTCTGAATCAGTGTTTTCCATTCTTGATAACTGAAGAACAACAGAATCCAAGTGAAAAAATGAGTAGAAAACCGGTTATGTCTGTAGAAGAAAAGTGTTATGAGGAAGTTCAAGTTCAAAATGAAAATTCTTTCTCCACTGCAGAAGGACAAACAATAGAAACTTGTTTTTCTGAAAATCTTCCTAAACTGGATGAGGCGCATACAACTGAAGTAACAGAATCTGAGGCCTCCCTAACACAATATTTACTTGCTGCTGGAAAGCATGAGGTTCCTGAAACTAAAGACACTGCACAAAAGGCAAAACTTGTCCAGAGTGAATCAGTCACTTCAATGGAGGTTGAAGAAGTAACTTTCAACACTGTGTATGAATATTACAACCAAAAACAGGAACCACTAGGTCGCCCATTCTCTCCTGAATCTGATATTTCAATTGATGTGGGAAGCACAACCAGTGAAGAACTCTCTGAGTTAGATCAATTTTATACCCCACCATCATCTGTTGAACATTTTGAATCTCCAAAGTCTCCTGAATTATATTTTAATCCTTCAGATACAACTAAACCATCCTCAACAAATCCAGGAGATGAGACTGTTGAAAGATACTCCACCCCTTTAGGGGAAGTTGCTGAAAGATACTCAACACCTTCTGAAGGTGAGATAGCAGAAAGATACTCCACACCCCCAGGGGAGACACTAGAGAGATATTCCACACCCCCAGGGGAGACACTAGAGAGATATTCCACACCCCCAGGGGAGACACTAGAGAGATATTCCACACCCCCAGGAGAGACTCTAGAGAGGTATTCCACACCCCCAGGAGAGACTCTAGAGAGGTATTCCACACCCCCAGGAGAGACTCTAGAGAGGTATTCCACACCCCCAGGAGAGACTCTAGAGAGATATTCCACACCCCCAGGAGAGACTCTAGAGAGGTATTCCACACTCCCAGGGGAGACTCTAGAGAGATATTCTAATCCTAGTGGAGGACCAAAACCCACCGGAAGTTTTACAATGCACCCGTCAAAAGTGGAAAGGGAAGACAGTACACCAAGTGAGCATTTCCATACACCTACAGAAGAGAGAGGTTCAGCTTATGAAATGTGGCGTTCTGATTCATTTGGCACACCCAATGAAGCCATTGAACCAAAAGACAATGAAATGCCTCCATCTTTTATTGAACCTCTGACCAAAAGGAAGATATATGAAAACACAACATTAGGCTTCATTGTTGAGGTTGTGGGCCTTCCAGTTCCTGGTGTGAAATGGTATCGAAATAAATCTTTGCTAGAGCCAGATGAAAGAATCAAAATGGAAAGGGTGGGTAATGTGTGTTCTCTGGAGATTTCTAACATTCAGAAAGGAGAGGGAGGAGAGTACATGTGCCATGCTGTAAACATCATAGGGGAAGCAAAGAGCTTTGCAAAGGTAGACATAATGCCCCAAGAACAAAGAGTGGTGGCACTGGCACCTCCAGTAACCCATCAGCACATCATGGAGTTTGATCTGGAAAACACTACGTCATCAAGAACGCCTTCTCCTCAAGAAATCGTCCTGGAAGTTGAATTAAGTGAAAAAGATGTTAAAGAATTTGAGAAGCAAGTGAAAATAGTCACAGTTCCTGAATTTACTCCTGATCATAAAAGCATGATTGTGAGTCTAGATGTTCTTCCATCAAATTTTGTAGATCCAAATATGGATGCGAAGAAAGGAGAAGATGGGGATTTAAAAATTGATTTAGAAGTATTTGAAATGCCTCCTCGCTTTATAATGCCTATTTGCGATTTTAAAATTCCAGAAAATTCCGATGCTGTATTCAAATGTTCAGTCATAGGCATCCCTACCCCTGAAGTTAAATGGTATAAAGAATATATGTGTATCGAGCCAGATGATGTTAAATATGTGATTAGCGAGGAGAAGGGAAGTCACACCCTTAAAATTCAAAATGTCTGTCTTTCTGATAGTGCCACATACCGGTGCAGAGCCGTGAACCGTGTAGGAGAGGCTATCTGTCGGGGATTCCTCACCATGGGAGATTCTGAAATACTTGCTATGACAATAAAGAAGAGCAAAGTGACCTTAAGCAGTTTGAAGGAAGAATTAGTCTTAAGGAGCAATTATGCAGGCAGCTTTTTTGAGTTTCAGGTGATGGAAGGGCCTCCCAGGTTTCTCAAAGGTATTTCTGACTGTTACGCACCATTAGGCACGGCGGCATACTTCCAGTGTTTAGTCCGTGGCTCTCCAAGACCCACGGTTTACTGGTACAAAGACGGGAAATTGGTCCAAGGGACAAGGTTCAGTGCTGAGGAAAGTGGCATAGGGTTCCACAACCTATTTATAACAAGTTTAGTAAAAAGTGATGAAGGTGAGTACAGGTGTGTAGCTACGAACAAATCAGGAGTGGCCGAGACCTGTGCGGCACTCACCTTAACTTAAGTGCAATGTGTTAGTGCCTCAGTAATTATCAGAATTGAGTTGAGTGCTTTCACATTTTCCAAATTATATGGATCTAATAAACTTCCAAATACGTCCACTCTGTTTGAATGCATTACCTTGAAGCCCACTCGGGAAGTATTTTCTCTATGTAGAAATCTCACTTTGTAATACTTGTAAATATTTTGTTATCTCAACCGTGGAATCAGCACTTGTGTCAATCAATTATGCTGTGTATCACCAAGCACCATTAAACATCTCCTTGGCTACCTAATTGTTTCTACGTCTACTTTACCTTCGTTCCTTTTCCACAGAGTGTTTCATCAGAATGCATTCTCTTTTAGCAGATGAACTATATATGCAAAAGTAGAATGTAAAATTGAAGACCATGTCAGATGACCATGCAGACAGATTGGTAAGGGAAAAGCTCTCTGCTACCATTTATAAGTCACTTTAGAATTGCAATCCTTTTGCATTCAAACCCACTTTACATTTACTCCAACTTAGAATAGGCAAAACAAACAACAAAAACCAACTTCTCTCAATTGGTAACTAACTCTGGAATCTGTTTTACATTTCAATCGTAATATATTTTTCAAAAAATTACACAGCATTTTCTTTTCTGCATTAGGTTAAGTTGCCAGGCAAAAATATTCAAGTACTTACAATGCGATTGAATTTACTGGTGATACTGGGAAATAATTTGAAATTTGTGAGGCATATGTAAATAAAGAAAACAGATGTCACTTAGTATGTAAATTTAGGAACAGTGAGGCCTCATGAGTTAGAAATTATATCACACAAGTAATTTTGAATACTAGTACATGAGAAAATATATCATGCCAGTCTCTCTTAATCAAACTGGAATATAAGTAAAAGAACGCTATGTAATTTCTAAAATTTTCTGTAATGAGTTTTAGACAGCACAAATCTTCACAATCAAAGTATTTTGCTGACAAGTTATAAAAATGAAAGTGGATCTTTATTTGTGCCACACTATAGTAACTTTGTTCTTTTGGTTTTTCTTTTTAATTTCAGAATATAACAGGGGTACACACATTTTGGTTACATAATTTGGTTTTGTACAGTTTGAGTCAAAGTTATAAATGTGCCCTTCACCCAGATAGTGTGCATTGTGCCCGTTAGATATGAATTTACCCATCCCCTCCTCCCCCTCCCACTCTGCTAGAAATATTTTCATTATTAACATTCCTCTTCTCAAATGCTTTAATTCTTAATGTGTTTTAATTCTCACTGGTTTTGAAGGGAGCAATTGTGCTCTTTTTGTGGATAGGGTTCATTTAGACATTTGCAGAATAATCAAATACAGATCTTCCTACTTTGAGAAGTACCCGATTTTCTCAATTTTTGAGATGACAGCAGGTGTAAAATACAGCATTAATTTAACATAGGCCTGAGGGGGAAAGAGAAACTACCATATTGCATTTACATATAGATTTTAAACTACATTTTGATTTCAGAATATTTAAAATTAGAAAAAAGAAAATGGAATATTTTTAGAATTGAGACAATATGGTAAATTTGTATTTCAGATTATATACAAATCATAAGATAAACTCTTTCCTGTCAGTTTCCCTGAATTTCATCTTTAAAACTAATAGAAATTAATAAGCATTCAAATTTAATTAAGATATTTATATATATTTCCAAAGTGACTCTTTAATTTTATTTCCCCAAATTAAAATTGTAGTAAAGTCACAAACTCTTTAATATTTTACTAGTATGCCATTGTCAACCTAAATCTTCTATATTCTCATATAAGATTTAACAAATATGAAGAAATTCAGTTTTCTTATCTGAAACTGAGGAGTTAGAACAAAAGACCTCAGAAGTGGTCATTCAACAATACAACTCTGTGTTATCCTAATAGTAAATATTTTTAATATAATTTAGAATAAATTTTAGTTTTGCAACAGATGAGAGAAATAACAGCATACAGTAATGAAATTAGGAATCTTATCTCCCTCCGTTGCTTACTGTTATCTTACTGTTATCTGCCATCTATATTTGTCACCTGCATCAAGCAATATTTAAGTACCATGATCATTTTAAATATATTAATTTAAATTTAATTTTAAACATAAAATAATCATTTCATCTAAATTTAATTTTCAAAACAATTCATATATCCAATTATGTTTACTATGTATCTATTTATATCTATCTATCAATTTTTTATTCCCACCATGGGAATTCCCTGACAGCCATCCAAATTAAAGCAGCAATAGAGAGAATGTGCAGAAAATAGGCAGAGCAGTTGGGCTTCCCTGCCTTTCTCCCCCAAAATTTTTGATTTATTTGCTTTGAGTCACCATAACCCATCAAGATAGATACACTATTGTGGAACAGTCATGTGGAACCAGTGAGCACACGATAGTTATAGATATAATGTAGTATATCACATCATAAATCCCTGAAATAGAACTGATTCTATAGTTTAAAGATTTATTCTACTCTTAGCCATATAATGGATGTTAAAATTAATTAGAAATTCAGATCATAAAAAACATGGCAAGCACACTTTACTCAAACATTATACAGTATAGTCACAGTTCAAAACCTGTTTCTTAATCAAAAAAAGAAAGAAAAGAAAAGACTGTTTCGATGTCTTACTGAATTTCAGGAAGGGCTGAAAAATATACTTTTATTCAAATAAGAAAGAAGACTTTATTTGCTTTTGCTCATTAGAATTCTGTTACTCTCCAGTGCATTGAACTTGAGGATATGCAGAATAACAGAGACCAAATAGAGAAAATGAAGCCTTGTCTACACTTGGCTTGCTTATTAATTGTCAAAAATAATTAAGTTGACTTTTTTATTTTCTGACTCAATGGCACATAACTTAAAACCTTGAAATGTTAATTTCTCTGATGCTGGATAAAGAATTTATTGTATTACACATAGTTGAGTTGAGACAATTAATAGCTGCTACTCCTACATGTACTTTTAACTACACCTTTCGTGTTTCAGCACATTTGAATTTCATTTACTGTTTTTATGGTTAATCTACCATGTTTTTAATTAAGGGAAAACATTTGAAACTATTTCAATATATAGCGAGTAGAGGCATTTTAGCTACATTCACATTCATTTCCTTTACGAATATTTTGGGAGTTCAATTGAAGGGAAAGCTGACATGAGTTCTACATTATAGACTAAATGTAAAGTTAAGTGGTCACAATTACGTATGTAAAATTATTCAATGGTTTTATGGTTTACTTGAAATAATAAATACATAAGTATGTATTCTACATGGATAGATAAGTTTCTCCAGTATGTTTATAGCTAACAGACACTTGAGTCGTCTTCTAATGCTTATACACTAGAACAGAAAGGAATTAAGGCATATGACTATTCCATGTGATGCAAGTGAACTAATAAAATAATAAAACTGCTTTTTTGGTAAGGCAATAAAACTACTAGTAACAGGCTGTTCTATATACCTAACAGATTTAATGAACAATATCA
This sequence comes from Eulemur rufifrons, assembly GCF_041146395.1. Taxonomy (NCBI): domain Eukaryota; kingdom Metazoa; phylum Chordata; class Mammalia; order Primates; family Lemuridae; genus Eulemur; species Eulemur rufifrons. The sequence continues at coordinate 49,192,668 of NC_090983.1, forward strand.
ATTTCCTTATTATGAAATTATATGTCTTCCATCTTTCATCATAAACATCTTTACTGTTTAAAGAATATCTGTTATTCACTGCTTTGTTTACTGCTCAATAATGCTGTATAGTTTTTCTTACACAATAAAATACAATCAAATTTTTACTATTGGAGTCGTTTTCTCTTATTTCTGATTCTTCTATTTTCTTAACTAATGCCTTATTATAAAAGCTTTGTTAAAGTAATATAGCAATTTAAACAGACAATAGAAGTCTTGCACTTCTAGTAGCTGAAAACAGTGGTTCTCTTACAAATCCAAATTAAATATTTCCTGTAGCCCCCTTATTTGTAATAATGGCTTCAGTTTAGAGGAGGTAACTAGAACATAGATGTTTTATTTTGGAAATAATCAGTCTTTAACAATTAAACAAGATTGTTCTTAAACTCAAGACGATCCTAAATATAAATAATAATTCTGTATCTTTTTAGAAGTCGATTAAATAATCCTGGATTCATCCATTGTTACTATTTAGTTAAGCAGGTTTTCCAACTTTAGAATTGGGATTAGATCACAAGGAAAACTCATAAGAACATCTTTAAAATTTATAGACTATAACACAAATGAAATGGATCAAAATTGCGTTTGTATAGTATCTATAAGTTTGTATAATTTTATACATTAAGCTAAGAAAAGTTTAGAAATGTGCTTTTTGATGAATTAATCTCAGGATAACCTAATGATTCCGGGAATAAAGCAGAAGAAGGCTGTCGATAGGTACCTAATTTTTTGATTTCTATTTCTTGTTAAATAAAATTTTGTAGTAAAATAATAATCATTTTTCCCCATGCAGAGTTTTCTAGTTCTCTTCTGTCTGCTGAGGAAGAAGGACTTCAAAGCTATAGCTCTGATCTTCGGTTATCTAATATAAAAGAAACACTTGAACTTTTATCTGAACCTCCAGTTCGTTCAACTAAATTTGATTCCACAGAGGAAGGCAGTGTCCCAATTTTCATCAAAGAAGTGTCAAATGCTGAAATAAACATGGGCGATGTGGCTACCCTGTCTGTTACCGTCATTGGCATCCCCAAGCCCAAAATTCAGTGGTTCTTTAATGGAGTAATGTTAAACCCTTCTGCTGACTACAAATTTGTTTTTGACGGTGATGATCATAGCTTGATCATTCTATTCACCAAACTTGAGGATGAGGGAGAGTATACATGCATAGCCAGTAATGAATATGGAAAGGCAATATGTAGTGCCTACCTAAAAATAAATTCCAAAGGAGAGGGACACAAAGAGACAGAAACAGAGTCAGCAGTGGAGAAATCTCTGGAAAAGCATGAAGGGCCTTGTCCTCCTTACTTCCTTAAGGAATTAAAACCAATTCACTGTGCTCAAGGGCTCCCTGCCATCTTTGAGTACACAGTGGTTGGAGAACCTGCCCCCACTATTTCGTGGTTCAAAGAAAACAAGCAGCTTTGCACCAATGTTTATTATACTATTATTAATAATCCTGATGGTTCTGGGACATTCCTCGTCAATGACCCTCAGAGAGAAGATAGTGGCCTCTATGTTTGTAAAGCAGAGAATGTATGGGGTGAGGCCACCTGTGCTGCAGAGCTGCTTGTGCTTCCGGAAGACACGGATGTAACTGATGCTGCTTGCAAAGCAAAGTCCACACCACAGGCTGCTGAAGATTTCCCACAGACGTCGTTCAAGGGTCCTGTCGTTGAGGCATTTGACGCAGAGCAAGAAATTGCAGCTTTTGTAAAAGACACCATTCTGAAAGCGGCTTTAATCACAGAAGAAAAGCAGCAGCTTTCTTATGAACATATGGTTCAAACCAATGAATTGAGCGGTGAGGTTACTTTAACAACTCAGCAATTGCAATCCACAGTCATTTTGGAGCAGGACATGCCCACCCTTGAAAGCGCCAGGGAACTTCTTTCCATGAATGGCACTATTCACGTCCAGCCTATCAAGGAACCACCTCCCAGTCTACAGCTGCAGATCGTCCAGTCCCAGAAAACTCTCTCCAAAGAAGATATTCTAATGCTTCAAGAGCCTGTGTCACAGGTGGTTCTCTCAGATACTGAAAAAATCTTCCCAAGTACTATGTCCATAGAACAAGCTAGTTCATTAACAATTGAGCCTCTGAAAACTTTATTAGCTGAACCTGAAGGGAGTTATCCACAATCTTCAACAGAACCTCCAGCATATTCTTATCCGACTTCTGTGGCTGAGGAAGTATTTTTACCAAAAGAAAAGACGGTATCAGAAGCCAACAAGGAGCAAGAAGTGACTCTTCAAAAGCAAGAGGCACAAAGTGCCCTCATCCTGACTCAGAGCTTCGCTGAGGGACACATGGAAAGTTTCAAGGGGGCTGACATCGTGATCTCTCAGGTAAACTATGAGCCCCAGGTCCCTTCAGAACATACTTGCACAGAAGAAGGTGCCATCTTGATGGAAAGTACAGATCAACTGGGTAGTGCAGGGCAGGATTTCGCAGTCAGGATTGAGGAGGGCAAGTCCTTAAGATTTCCACTAGCACTTGAGGAAAAGCAGGTACTGCTCAAAGAAGAACATTCTGACAACTTGGGAATGCCCCCGAACCAAACCACTGAGTCTAAAAGAGAGCCCACAGTGATACAGAGTGTGCAGGAGGTACAGGGAAGGGACATTCTTTCTAAGGAAAGTTTGCTTTCTGGTATTCCAGAAGAGCAGCGATTAAACCTGAAAACTCAGATCCGCAGGGCTCTGCAAGCAGCAGTGGCCAGTGAGCAACCAGCTCTCTTCTCTGCGTGGTTAAAAAACATTGAAAAGGTAGAGGTCAAGGCCATAAGCCTCACCCAAGAGCCCAGACACATCAGGTGCACTTACCTTATCACCTCAGTGAAGTCTCTGACAGAAGAACTAACCATCACTATTGAAGGTATTGATCCTCAAATGGCTAACTTGAAAACTGAACTTAAGGATGCACTGTGCTCTATTATATGTGAGGAAATAAACGTCTTAACAGCTGAGGGGACTGAAATTCAGCAAGGAGCCAAAACAGATTTGCAGGAAGCAATGGATTCTTTTTCAGACTCACAGAAGGTTGAAGCAATTCCTGAACCAGACATCGAATCTAAATATCTTATCTCAACAGAAGAGGTCAGTTATTTTACTGTGGAAAGTCAGATTAAAGATGCAGATACCACAACTGTCACTGATGGGGTTGTTTCAGCTGCTATCTCTGATGAAAAACAGGATGAGATTCGGAAACCATCAGAGGATCAAGAGAAGTCCTCTGAAAGTGGTACTGAGGAGGTCGATACAGTAAAGATACAGGAAGCTGAGGGTAGCTTAATCAAAGAGGATGGCCCCGTTATACATACGCCCTTAATGGACACCACTGCTGAGGAGGGTGACGTCGTATACCTCACATCATCCATATCCAACGCTAAAGAGGTGAATTGGTATTTTGAGAGTAAACTGGTGGCTTCAGATGAAAAGTTCAAGTGTTTACAAGATCAAAATACATATACGCTAGTAATCGACAAAGTAAATACCGAAGACCATCAAGGACAGTATGTCTGTGAGGCCTTGAATGACAACGGAAAAGCAGCAACTTCAGCAAAACTCACTGTAGTAAAAAGAGGTCGGATTTTAAGGATTAAATGAATCGAACTCTAACATTCACTGGATTGTAATGATTTAGCTTTCATCACTAAATTTTCACTTATCTGCCACTTCCAGAATGCAGTTTATTTAGAGTAAGAAAGAAATCACAGACATAATCATGGTTATGAACTCAGCTTTTCTCTTACTGCCTTGCTGGGTAGTATGTTATCCTATCTATGATACTACCTATTTTTAAAATAAAACATATTTTTATGTTTCATAATACCAATCCATATGTTTTTAGTTTATTTTTATATGAAGATACTTTAATAATATGTAATAAAAAGCTATCAGTGAACAACTAGTCCTGACATCACCAGTCTCATTCCTAAATTCGAAATAACCATGATTAGTTGTTTATTTGTGTTTCTTGTTTCTATTTCTTTTTTGCTGTTGTTTCACTTCATCACAGTATATCATGTTTTTTTCACATTATTTTTAGTGTTCCTAGACAGCATGGAATATTTAAAGAATATCTCATGTTATGCATGTAATACAATAGCATCACACTTTAATAATTTTTTTTCACAATTCACTGGAACGTAATGATTGAATATGTTGAAAAATGTTTTATTTTCCTTTTTTGTCTTCAATGATCTTTCTCATTTTCCAGTCACTTATCTTGAACTACTATGATCTGTCTCACCAATTTCAACTGTTTTACTTTATTAACAGTAATAAAAGCTAGAAGAAAAGGAAAAATGTGGTATGCCTGATAAGGAGGCATGCTAATGGACTCTTCTTCCCTTTGCAGCTGCCCCAGTGTTCAAGAGGAGAATTGAGCCTCTAGAAGTAGCACTGGGCCACCTAGCCAAATTCACCTGTGAGATCCAAACTGCCCCCAATGTCCGATTCCAGTGGTTTAAAGCTGGCCGAGAAATTTATGAGAGTGACAAGTGTTCTATTCGATCTTCAAAGTATGTCTCCAGCCTGGAAATCCTGAGAACTCAGGTTGTTGACTGCGGCGAGTACACCTGCAAAGCTTCCAATGAGTATGGCAGTGTCAGCTGTACAGCCACACTAACTGTGACAGGTAAATGCTGTACATTGGCACTGATGTTGTCTGCTCATTTCATATTGTTGCCTGTTTTGCTTCTTGTACAGGTGGAGGAAGTGCTTGTCCTACCAACTGGAGAGACCAGTAACCAAGATGGTAACATGGCAGCTAGATGCTGCAGAGCCTATGTGGAATAAGAAATCATTATTTATAGTCTTATTTCTAATAGCAGCCAAAGAAAAAATAATTTATTACTTGAGAATAATGTGAAGTAATCAAATGAGCCTGGCTTGGCCCTTAATATAAAAAATTTCAGGACAGTGTGATACTACTAAAAAATAAATGGCGTCTCAAAATATTAATAATTTGGAATCAAATAACCAGTTAAGAACAGAATTACAAACTGAAAAAAGTCAACACATAAAACTAAAATTAAACAAATCCTAATGTAAGACAGGAAGTTAGTATAGGACTGCAAATTAAGATTCTCACCCTAGGCTTTATTACTAACTGAAAAATAAGAGCAAATACACAAACATTCTGTTCTCCATTTCCTAATTGATACACAGGATGACTTTCAAATAGTTAACATTCCTTGAATACTTGAATTCCCACATTGGCAAAAAAAAATTAGTAGCTCTTTCTTTCTTTCTCTCTTTCTTTCTTACTTTCTTCCTCCCAAGAGAAAGTGTCAGTATGAGCTATGGTTTGAGGATAGGGGAGCTGTGTAGTAAGCCACGCACTGACTGTTAGGGGAGGCTGTCCGCTGGCCATCTCTCAATGAGAACATTAGGGGGAAGGGCAAAGGCAGCACTCTTTGACATGAAAAATATGGGGTTTCCTATGGCTTCCTCTTCTCTATAGTGGTTTTACACAACCCTAAGAAACAGGTCAGTGATGATTCAACCAGTGGTTTTTACTCTGTGGTCCAAATGTCTCCAAGCAACCAAATACATGGCATTATTCTTAATGACTCTTATGGAAGTTTCTTTATTCAAATTAGGCCAATTCAGGAATGAGACTGATATCTGAGCTTCAAATAATAGGAGGAAAGGACAAGGAGGGTGACTTTTTAAAAAACCGCAAAGAGAGCTTCCTAAAGTCTTGCTTCAAAATGCAGAATGGAAGGGAGAAATTACTGCTATTAAATGTTTTCACAAGTTTCAAATGGCCTAGGGGATGCATTCAAAGTTAAGCCATTTAAGAATTTCCAGGCAGTTGACATGATGATTAGAAAGACTTTATAAAACTATTTCAATCTTCGTATCACTTAATATCCCTGCTCTTCGAGAAGAGTCAAATGCATTTTCGTTATCTTCCTTACATAGACTTCTAATTTGCAGAATTAAAGTATCAGCTGAATTGCTTATCAAATAATTCAAACAATTAATCAAGTACTAAAATGGACAAATCTTTAGCAATGTTACTTAATAAAAGAACATTTGTCTTTCCTTTGATAAAGACAATTAAAATGATGTCTCTGTCCTCTATAAAGAACACTCTCATCCCTTTCCTTTGGCAAATCTTTTGTTCTTATTAATGTATTATCCTATTTTAAATTATGATCTCATGTCTATCTAAAGATATAATTCGTCTTTTCTCTGTCTTGGAATATATAATTACAGCAAGAGCTTTGGTGGGGACTAAACGTAATGCTGGCAAATTTCTTTTGCAGAGGCATATCCACCAATCTTTCTCACCAGACCTAAGTCCCTCACGACTTTTGTGGGTAAGGCTGCCAAGTTCCTCTGCACAGTGTCAGGGACTCCTGTGATCGAAACCATTTGGCAGAAAGATGGTGCTGCCCTATCACCTTCACCTACCCGCAAGATGTCACATGCAGATAACAAACACAGTATAGAACTCTCAAATCTTACCATTCAAGACAGAGGAATTTACTCTTGTAAGGCTTCTAACAAGTTTGGAGCAGACATCTGCCAAGCTGAGTTGACCATCATCGACAAACCACATTTCATTAAAGAATTAGAGCCTGTGCAGTCAGCGATCAATAAGAAGGTCCACCTTGAGTGCCAAGTAGACGAAGACAGAAAAGTCACAGTTACATGGAACAAAGATGGGCAAAAACTGCCCCCTGGGAAAGATTTTAAGATCTATTTTGAAGATAAAATAGCGACACTTGAGATTCCTCTGGCCAAACTAAAAGATTCAGGGACCTATGTCTGTACAGCTTCGAATGAGGCTGGAAGCAGCTCCTCTTCGGCCACAGTCACTGTCAGAGGTAAGAAACATGGAAATGTATTTTCACTTCCTTCTCTGAAAGGAAGCCTCAGTAGAAAAATTGTTGACAAACAATGCAGCCAGCGTACTTTGTTATTAAAATAATTGCGTTCGGCAAATGTTTTGGCTTGGGAAAGTCCTGGCATTGTTTGATTTTATTTTTTTTAATCTTCTTCAGAATTCACTTACTTTTGTTCTTTTAATATCATGTCTGCTATTAACAAAGCTTGCTTAAAATTTCTTCTAAGAACTTCAAGAGTCTAGGCAATTCTTAACCATCTTCTTTCATATAATTGATCTTTGTGTAGGTGTAGTTTGTTTGTTGTTGTTTAAAAAAATCAAGAGCCTGGGGAAAAGTCTCAGAATGATGGAAAGCTATTGAATGTACCCACAGCTTTTTCGGAAATTTTGTGAAGATATTTTATGTGTGTTGAGTCTTTTCGTTGTATACGTCTACTTTTCTTTTGTGGAGTTTATGTTTCAGATATCTTTTCGTTTTTCTCTTTTGCAAACTTCGTGCAGAGCCACCCTCCTTTGTGAAGAAGGTGGATCCCTCTTATCTAATGCTCCCAGGGGAATCAGCACGCCTCCACTGCAAGCTGAAAGGCTCACCTGTGATCCAGGTTACTTGGTTTAAAAATAACAAAGAACTTAGTGAAAGTAACACCGTCCGAATGTCTTTTGTCCATTCTGAGGCGATACTAGACATTACGGATGTGAAAGTTGAAGACAGCGGGACTTACTCGTGTGAAGCAGTGAACGACGTTGGCAGCGATAGCTGCAGCACTGAAATAGTTATCAAAGGTTTGTTGACTGAGTTGCCGTCCGTTATTTTTCTGAGAAAAGATTTCCTTTTTAACTGTTTGTAACTCGTTACTTACACAGTGCTTTCGTGCTTTTGTAGAACCTCCTTCTTTCATCAAAACTCTTGAGCCTGCAGACATAGTGAGAGGAACAAATGCTCTACTTCAGTGTGAAATCGCAGGCACTGGACCATTTGAAATTAGCTGGTTCAAAGATAAGAAGCAAATTCGAAGTAGTAAAAAATACAGGTTGATTTCTCAGAAGTCTCTTGTGTCCCTGGAGATCTTTTCTTTCAATAGTGCAGATGTTGGTGAATATGAGTGTGTTGTTGCTAATGAAGTCGGCAAGTGTGGCTGCGTCGCAACTCAGTTCTTAAAAGGTTAGTGCTTGAAAAACATGTATCTGTAATAAATTGTCAAAATAGCTTTCTAAACCCATGGAAGGAAAACTGGTACTTTCTTCTCTTATCCTATCCTTTAAAATTTGTTTTGTTTTGGTTTGACCTGGGACCTGGGGAACAAAGTCAGTAACTTTCACCTAGTCTCTATCTTGAGAGCAGTGTAAATATTTAGTATCTGATAACAAAAGAAATTGTGTAAGCCATTTTGTCAGCTGATAAACATATATCTTCTGTGCTTCTCTGTCTCTTGGATGGAATTGTAATTACTCATAAATTTTACTTCTTCTTCCAATTAACTGACGCTATGAAATAGCAGTATTAGGTAGGATAAATGTAATCTTGATAACATTCTTAAAAGGAGATGGTGCTGAAAGTGTTTGGGAATTGATAAGTTATGTATGCTCTCTTTCTCTAACTAGAACCACCAACCTTTGTAAAGAAAGTAGATGATTTTACTGCACTAGCAGGACAAACTGTTACCTTACAAGCTGCTGTGAGAGGGTCAGAACCCATTTCTGTCACGTGGCTAAAAGGACAAGAGGTCATTAAAGAAGACGGAAAAATCAAAATGAGTTTCTCCAGTGGTGTTGCAGTCTTGATAATCCCTGATGTTCAGATTAGTTTTGGCGACAAATACACGTGCCTGGCTGAAAATGAAGCCGGAAGCCAAACGTCTGTTGGGGAATTAATAGTTAAAGGTTCGTGTAGGAACACTTTAAACTTGAATTGCCATTTCTTTTTAAATGAAACCCTAATACACACTTAGGAATCCTAACTGTTTAATACCATTGAATACCATTGTAGAACCTGCCAAAATCGTTGATCGAGCAGAATTGATCCAGGTGACAGCAGGAGATCCAGCCACACTGGAGTACACAGTCACGGGCACCCCAGAACTGAAGCCCAAATGGTACAAAGATGGGAGACCCTTGGTTGCCAGTAAGAAGTACCGAATAAGTTTTAAAAACAATGTTGCCCAACTCAAATTCTATTCGGCTGAACTGCACGACAGTGGCCAATACACATTTGAGATTTCCAATGAAGTGGGCAGCAGCTCCTGTGAGACAACATTCACTGTGTTAGGTTAGTATGTTTAGAAAACTACACTACATATTCATTTGAAACCCAACAAATGGCCCAAAATAAACCACTGAGCACTTTTCTATATTGATCTTTTTTCCCTTCTTGTACCACAAACAGATCGAGACATTGCTCCGTTTTTTACCAAACCCTTACGCAACGTGGATAGTGTTGTTAGCGGTACCTGCAGACTGGACTGCAAAATCGCCGGCTCCCTCCCCATGAGGGTGTCCTGGTTTAAGAATGGTAAAGAAATAGCATCTTCTGACAGATACAGAATCGCATTTGTGGAAGGCACAGCCTCCCTGGAGATCAGCAGAGTAGACATGAATGATGCAGGGAATTTCACTTGTCGAGCCACAAATTCCGTGGGAAGCAAAGACAGCAGCGGAGCCCTGATTGTGCAAGGTTGGCGGCAGACTTTGCATTTCATTCTGACTCTAGATGATGTTCAAATTAAGCCTTCTTCCCTTACAACCACATCTCTTAACTCTTGGAAATTCTTTCTCATATCCTTTCTTCAGAACCACCCAGTTTCGTAACTAAACCCGGATCAAAGGATGTTCTCCCCGGCTCAGCAGTCTGCCTGAAGAGCACCTTCCAAGGGTCTACTCCCCTCACAGTCAGATGGTTTAAGGGTAACAAAGAGCTGGTTTCTGGAGGAAACTGCTATATTACCAAAGAAGCTTTAGAGAGTTCCCTGGAGCTCTACACAGTGAAAACCTCTGATTCAGGCACATACACGTGTAAAGTCAGCAACGTCGCCGGAGGCGTGGAGTGCAGTTTAAACTTGTTTGTAAAAGGTTTGCATTGCTTTCTTGACATCTTTGTGCTACTCTTGTTATACATCCTTTCCTCTTTCTCACGTGTCTTAATAACTTCCCTCCTTCCACAGAACCTGCCACATTTGTTGAAAAGTTAGAGCCATCACAGTTGTTAAAGAAGGGAGATGCCACCCAGCTAGCCTGCAAAGTAACTGGCACCCCTCCAATTAAAATAACCTGGTTTGCAAACGATAGAGAAATTAAGGAGAGCAGCAAACACAAAATGTCTTTTGTGGAGTCCACTGCGGTTCTAAGACTTACAGACATTGCCATCGAAGACAGTGGTGAATATATGTGTGAGGCTCAAAATGAGGCTGGCAGTGACCACTGCAGCGGCATCATAATAGTCAAAGGTTTGTTCACTTTGCCTCTGGTACTACCAAAGTTGTGGCCCATAGGACAGACCCCTCCCCTGTTAACACAAATCATTCCTGTTTTACTATAGAGCCACCTTACTTTACCAAGGAATTTAAGCCAATTGAAGTATTGAAGGAGTATGATGTCATGCTACTGGCTGAGGTGGCAGGCACGCCTCCCTTTGAGATCACTTGGTTCAAAGACAACACCACCCTGCGAAGTGGTAGAAAGTATAAGACCTTCATTCAGGACCGCCTGGTCAGCCTGCAGATCCTCAAGTTTGTAGCTGCAGATGCTGGTGAATACCAGTGTCGGGTGACCAATGAGGTGGGCAGTAGCATCTGCACTGCCAGGGTGACTTTAAGAGGTTAGTGTCAGTTCCCGTGATGGACTGGCTCTTTTGCAGAGTCGGTCCTTTCTTTTAAAAAAAGCCAGTTTTGCTAAGGAGCTGGTACTGATTGAGAATTCATTCTTCTGTTAGAGCCCCCATCCTTTATAAAGAAGATCGAGAGCACCAGCTCCCTCCGGGGAGGCACAGCTGCCTTCCAGGCCACTCTGAAGGGCTCCTTGCCAATCACGGTGACTTGGCTAAAAGACAACGATGAAATCACTGAAGATAACAACATAACAATGACCTTTGAGAACAATGTGGCCAGTCTGTACCTCAGTGGCATTGAAGTCAAGCATGACGGGAAATACGTCTGTCAGGCCAAAAATGACGCAGGAATACAAAGATGCTCTGCGTTACTCTCAGTAAAAGGTTGGTTCAGAAAGTTAGCCTTGGGTTTAAGGAAGAAATGCAGATGTAAGCCTTTCAGCAGAGCAGTTCACGACCCACATCTACCCTTTGTTTTCTGCAGAACCTGCAACAATCATCGAGGAGGCTGTGTCCATAGATGTCACCCAGGGAGACCCAGCCACTTTGCAGGTTAAATTTTCAGGGACTAAGGAGATTACAGCCAAATGGTTTAAAGATGGCCAAGAACTGACCCTGGGCCCAAAATATAAAATCAGTGTCACTGATACAGTCTCCATACTGAAGATTATTTCTACAGAAAAGAAAGACAGTGGAGAATATACTTTTGAGGTCCAAAATGATGTGGGGAGAAGCAGCTGCAAGGCTAGCATTAACGTATTAGGTTAGTATTACTTTTCTATTAGAGAGGAACTGGGCATTCTTATGTTCCTTCCTCTCTTACAGTTTAAGAGAAAATACAAAGTGGTAAATTAACCCAACTTTTTTTTTTTTTTTTGCCTTTTCATTGGATAGATCTTATCATACCTCCCTCATTCACCAAAAAGCTGAAGAAAATGGACAGCATTAAAGGGTCTTTCATTGACTTAGAATGTATAGTGGCTGGATCACATCCCATAAGCATCCAGTGGTTTAAAGACGACCAAGAAATATCAGCTAGTGAAAAATACAAATTCTCTTTTCATGACAATACTGCCTTCTTGGAAATCAGTCATCTGGAAGGTACAGACAGCGGGACATACACTTGTTTCGCCACCAATAAGGCAGGGCACAACCAGTGCAGTGGTCATCTGACAGTCAAAGGTTGGCAATTTTTATCTCTACCTATCAAAAACTTATTGCTCTTTCATTTCTTAATTCTTACCTTTATTGCTCAGTTATAAAATAAACCTTCCTCTCTCTTTCTGCTGTTTTTTCTTTCACCCCAGAACCCCCTTACTTTGTGGAAAAGCCACAGTCACAAGATGTCAATCCCAATACGAGGGTTCAATTAAAGGCTCTTGTGGGTGGCACTGCACCTATGACAATAAAGTGGTTTAAAGATAACAAAGAGTTGCATTCAGGGGCAGCTCGCTCAGTTTGGAAAGATGACACCTCCACCATTCTAGAGCTCTTTTCAGCCAAAGCTACTGACTCTGGAACCTACATTTGCCAACTAAGCAATGACGTGGGCACAGCAACCAGTAAAGCCACTCTCTTTGTAAAAGGTCTGGTCTCTACATCTCCTCGCTTTCTTGCTTGCCTAGATTTTCTTTGGGGAGGGAAGAGAGGCTTAAGAAAGCAATTTTGCTTATTGGTCTTTGTTTAAAAAAAAAATTATATTGAACATCACACTTTTTTTCTCATCTTAGAACCTCCTCAATTCATTAAGAAGCCCAGTCCAGTGCTGGTGCTGAGGAATGGACAGTCAACAACATTTGAATGCCAAATAACAGGCACTCCTGAAATCAGAGTGTCTTGGTATCTGGATGGGAATGAAATAACAGCCATTAAGAAACATGGTATTTCCTTTATTGATGGTTTAGCCACTTTCCAAATTTCTGGTGCCAGGATAGAAAATAGTGGTACTTATGTCTGTGAAGCCCGAAATGACGCAGGCACAGCAAGCTGCAGCATTGAACTAAAAGTAAAAGGTTCGTTGTTGGAATCTATTTTCCTTTTTGGCTGTGCTGTTTGATAGGCCTGGAATCTTCCCTTGAGTAAGCTACTTTCTGTCTTGCTTTTGAATCTTTAGAACCTCCCACCTTTATCAGGGAGCTGAAGCCCGTGGAGGTAGTGAAAGACAGTGACGTGGAGCTGGAGTGTGAAGTTACAGGAACACCTCCTTTTGAAGTCACTTGGCTAAAGAATAACAAGGAAATTCGAAGCAGCAAAAAATATACACTGACTGGCCGAGTGTCAGTGTTTAACCTCCATATATCCAAGTGTGACCCGTCAGACACTGGGGAATACCAGTGCATTATATCCAATGAAGGCGGCAGCTGCTCTTGCAGTACTAGAGTGGCTCTGAAAGGTCAGCAGGCTACCAAATAAACATTCCATGATGCTCTTTCATTTTATGATTATAAGTAGGAGTTAAAATATATCTCTTCTTTTCACACTATCTCATTTAATCACAGAACCACCATCGTTCATTAAGAAGATAGAAAATACCACGACTGTTTTGAAAAGCGCTGCCACCTTTCAGAGTACCGTGGCAGGCTCTCCCCCCATTTCTATAACCTGGCTAAAGGATGATCAGATTCTTGATGAAGATGATAATGTTCATATCTCATTTGTGAACAACATGGCCACACTGCAAATCAGAAGTGTGGATAATGGACACAGTGGAAGATACACGTGCCAAGCCAAGAATGAGTCAGGAGTTGAGAGGTGTTATGCTTTCCTCTTAGTTCAAGGTTTGTAAGCCGTTCTTTTTCAAAATCTGTCTATGGAGAAAATTTCATAAGCACACCTTATATCTAGTGGAATTATCAACATAACTCATCCACATTCTTATTCCTGCTATAGAACCTGCTCAAATCATAGAAAAAGCTAAATCAGTTGATGTTACCGAGAAAGACCCAGTGACCTTGGAATGCGTTGTGGCTGGAACACCAGAACTCAAAGTGAAATGGCTTAAAGATGGGAAACAAATTGTACCCAGCAGATATTTTTCTATGAGTTTTGAAAATAATGTGGCCAGTTTCAGGATTCAGTCAGTAATGAAGCAAGACAGTGGTCAGTATACTTTCAAGGTGGAAAATGACTTTGGAAGCAGTAGCTGTGATGCCTACCTGAGAGTGCTAGGTTTGTATCTTTGCCCCAGTCAACTTTCCTAATTTATATTATGGCCTTTGTAAACGCATAACCACAGATTAATGGGAGTGTTTTGCTGTTTGCGTTGGACAGATGAAAATATTCCTCCATCATTCACCAAAAAATTAACCAAAATGGATAAAGTTCTGGGCTCTTCTATTCATATGGAGTGCAAGGTTTCTGGCTCACTTCCTATTAGTGCTCAGTGGTTTAAGGACGGAAAAGAAATATCTACAAGTGCAAAATACAGACTTGTATGTCACGAGAACACGGTGTCACTGGAAGTTAATAACCTGGAATTAGAAGATACTGCAAATTACACATGCAAAGTGTCAAATGTAGCAGGAGATGACGCATGCAGTGGCATCTTAACTGTAAAAGGTCAGAATTTCTTACCTCTTCTTGATTCTTCTTTGTGAATGCTTTAAAAATGTATCACTCTTACCCTTGTATCCTTTAGAGCGAAAGTCTCAATGATTCTGTTTCTTTAGACACATGTTCACTTACTTCAAGAAATATTCAGCCATTACTTCTTTTCAGGAGTGTTTTCTTATATGTCTGTTCAACTGTCAAAATAAGTCAACACAAGGAATTTAATTAAATATATCTCTCTTAAAACCTATAGAACCACCAAGCTTCCTAGTGAAACCTGAGCGACAACAAGCCATACCTGATTCTACAGTGGAATTTAAGGCAGTACTAAAAGGAACACCACCATTTAAAATAAAATGGTTCAAGGATGATGTGGAACTGGCCTCTGGACCTAAATGTTTCATTGGCTTGGAAGGGTCAACTAGCTTCTTAAATCTCTACTCAGTGGATGCTTCCAAGACTGGACAGTATACTTGCCAAGTTACCAATGATGTTGGTAGTGACTCTTGTACTACAACATTGCTTGTGACAGGTGTGCAAGTTTGATTGTTTTCTGTTTCTGTCTGACCCGTGGCTCTGGTTCTTTCTGTACTCTGTTACAATGTGACTAGCTAACCAAGAGAGTACCATTCTTTCTAACACAGTAGACTGTAGTTGCCAGACATAGCTCCTGTTCTTCTCTTTCCTACATACCAACTAATTTAACTTCCATTATTCATTTCTGTTCCCTCATAATCTCTTCTTTCCTCACTCTCTAGAACCACCGAAGTTTGTAAAGAAATTAGAAGCATCCAAAATTGTGAAAGCAGGTGACTCTTCACGACTTGAATGCAAGATAACCGGATCCCCAGAAATCAGAGTGGTGTGGTACAGAAATGAACATGAACTTCCAGCCAGTGATAAATACAGAATGACTTTCATTGACTCGGTGGCTGTCATACAGATGAACAATCTTGGTACTGAGGACAGTGGAGATTTCATTTGTGAGGCTCAGAATCCTGCTGGCAGCACAAGCTGCAGTACCAAGGTTATAGTAAAAGGTAGAAATCTTGTTCTTATGTTCCCCATTAACTGAAACCCACCTTCTGCTCTCCTAGGTATCACAGCTCTTTATTCTTTTACTGTCATTTTAGTTTCCATTTGAGATCATAGAATATTTTCCCAAGCTAATATTATTTCCCTTTTTAGATATTTTTTCTTCTTAAGTTTTGCTTACATGTAGCTAGTCGTTCTGGAATATTTTTCTTGTTACTCCAATGCCATAATTCTAATCACCTCACCACATTGGCCAGACATCAAATGTGATTTTTCAAAAATTCACCAAAAAGAAAAAAATGAAGTATGCATTTTTAAATTAATCTTTTGCCTTGAATCAACTTACAAATATATTATCTTCCTCCCTATAATCTATATCATTAATAACAAGGAATATTTACTACATATGTGCAAGATATAAGCAATATAAGTTTTAATTTTACATTCAAAACAGTACAATTATATTTTCTTCTCTCTCTCAAGAATCAGTTCCCATCTTTTAAATATTATATGACTATACCTTGATACAAATAGTATGTATATTTTCTACTGCCATTTTCCAATATTTTGTGTCACAAAGCCCAAGTTTGTCATGTTCTGAGGCAATTATTGCAATAACCATTTGTTGAAAGACTTAGATCACAGATGTTGTGACAAATTCCAAGTGTCTCAGTTTTAGAGCAAACACACACAAAAAAAATTCATCCCTGAAGTCAGAATTCCATACTTCATGCAATTCATATTTATTAATATACATACTTGTTTTTGTAAGTTTTGTATCAATCAAAGATAAATGAGTAGGGCAGAGTAGACAGAATGTTGAACTGCTTAATCATGACATCTAGGATCTATCTGGGTTCACTACCCATATAGCTGATTATCTTGCAAAGGTTCATGGCCTCTCTTGAGGCTGTTATTACTTGATAGTGACAGTGCTGAACATTTCTTACCATTATAGTATCTTAAACCTTCCCTCCAACTTAAAAACAAAGAAATAAACAAAAACCTTTCATTCTATAAAATTAAATAGCCCAATTCATGAGAAATAGCTCAATTCATGAGAAATTCTTGTCTTTTGACAGAACCACCTGTTTTTAGCAGCTACCCTCCTGTAGTAGAAACCCTTAAAAATGCTGAAGTTAGTCTTGAATGTGAACTTTCGGGAACACCACCATTTGAGGTGGTGTGGTACAAAGACAAGCGGCAACTCCGAAGCAGCAAGAAATACAAGATTGCATCGAAAAACTTCCATGCGAGTATTCACATTCTCAATGTTGAAACTTCAGACATTGGTGAATACCACTGCAAAGCTCAGAATGAAGTGGGAAGTGATACTTGCATTTGTACTGTAAAATTAAAAGGTAAGCATGTTTCCTGCACCTGGCAGAAATGCCAGGAATGTGCAAAATGCTGATTTTTTTCTCTCTTCTATTATCTGGACAATCTTTTCAAAAATCTCCATCTATCTTCTCCTGTTCAGAACCACCAAGATTTGTCTCCAAACTGAACAGCCTCACTGTTGTAGCTGGGGAGCCTGCTGAGTTACAAGCATCCATAGAAGGCGCCCAGCCTATTTTTGTCCAGTGGCTTAAAGAGAAGGAAGAAGTGATAAGAGAAAGTGAAAACATCAGAATTACATTTGTGGAAAATGTTGCAACTCTACAGTTTGCAAAAGCAGAACCAGCTAATGCTGGAAAGTATATCTGCCAAATCAAGAATGATGGTGGAATGAGGGAGAACATGGCCACACTGACCGTCTTAGGTTGGTACAATAGTCCCCTAACAGAAACTGGTGCCAAATGCTGGAACAAGTTACTAAGAGTTACTGGCAGACTCTCTTTTTCTAAATTTCTTCTAGAACTTTATTTATCCTCACCTATTTGGAAGGTTTAGGGGGAAGCCCTAATTGATCTTTCTTTTCCATTTCTATGATTCTAACAAAAATGTGCCATCTCTTTTATTGTTTACTTACTACTTTTCCTGATGGAGTAGCAGATATAATTGTGACTATCTTTTATTTAAGCATAAAAGAATTGGGGGCCTGATGTGTGTTACAAGGAAATTTTGTTTCCAAAGTCTAGTTGTTAAAGCTGACAAAAACACCAAATGTCAACATTTGATAGGAAAGACTTGCACTTCTATCTTTGGATATATTAAATTTTAATTTAGAGATTTTTTGGATAATAACTTTCAAAAAATTGTCTTTATACCTTAAAGTAGAGCAAAAAATACCAAATAATTCACAGTAACATGAAGAGGGTCTCTTTGCTCTAAAGAGGGTCAAGTGCAAATCAACACACATTGTCTAATGTATGTTGTCTGAATTGTTTTCGAGTTGACTAGCGCGTGAGCATACATTTCTTAATAACTGCTATAATTTTATGACTGCTTATAACCATGGAATCACATTTTAAAGTGGAGAGCCCTAACATAACCACCTCATTGGAAGAAACATTTTTAGTGCATTTGATAGTAGAGACATAGTAAAGGTCTCAGACTTTGACAGATGGATATCATGTTTTATTTCAGAGCCTGCAGTCATTGTCGAGAAGGCAGGACCGATGACAGTGACAGTAGGAGAAACATGCACTTTGGAGTGTAAGGTGGCTGGCACTCCAGAACTCGCAGTTGAGTGGTACAAAGACGGAAAGCTGTTGACCAGCAGCCAAAAACACAAGTTTAGCTTCTACAACAAAATCTCTTCCTTAAAGATTCTCTCTGTCGACAGTCAAGATGCAGGCACATACACTTTCCAGGTTCAAAATAATGTTGGAAAAAGCAGCTGCACGGCTGTGGTTGAAGTTTCAGGTTAGTTCTGTTATTTCCTCTGGTTGCTTGTGCACATTCCTTTTACAAGTTTCCTTCTTTCAAGTCTCTTCTATTCTTTCAAATCATGACGAGTCTCTTGCCTTTCCTCATGCAGACCGAATGGTTCCTCCCTCTTTCACACGAAGACTGAAAAACACTGGTGGGGTGCTAGGTGCCTCTTGCATCTTGGAGTGCAAAGTAGCTGGATCGTCACCTATCTCTGTTGCCTGGTTTCATGAGAAAACCAAGATTGTCAGTGGAGCGAAGTACCAAACCATGTTTTCGGATAATGTCTGCACATTGCAGTTGAATTCTCTGGATTTATCGGACATGGGAAACTACACATGCGTGGCTGCTAATGTTGCTGGGTCTGATGAATGTCGTGCAGTATTAACTGTGCAAGGTCAGTGTTAGACATTCCTCTCTGGGTATACATCCAGGATGACACACATTCAAAGTGCTCTTTCTCTTGATCCAAAATTACAACTAAATTTAAAGCTTACAGGATATTTTAATTGTCCTCCATGTCTATGTAGAACCACCCTCTTTTGTGAAAGAACCTGAGCCTCTGGAGGTACTACCAGGCAAGAATGTTACCTTCACAAGTGTTATTAGAGGAACCCCTCCATTCAAGGTCCGCTGGTTCAGAGGTGCCAGAGAACTGGTGAAAGGAGACCGGTGCAACATCTATTTTGAAGACACTGTGGCAGAACTGGAATTATTTAATATTGACATATCTCAGAGTGGGGAATATACCTGTGTGGTCTCTAATGATGCTGGCCAAACATCCTGCACTACTCGTCTCTTTGTGAAAGGTTTGCTCAAGTGCATTCACTCTTCTGATTTTCTGTATACCGACATCTTTGTGTTGCTATTGTACTTAATTGCTGTGCTTTGTCACTTATCAGAACCAGCTGCATTTATGAAGAAATTAAGTGATCACGCTGTAGAACCAGGGAAGTCCATAATTCTAGAAAGCACCTACACTGGAACACTTCCAATTTCAGTCACCTGGAAAAAGGATGGTTTTAACATCACTCCATCTGAAAAATGCAACATAGTCACAACAGAGAAAACTTGCATCCTGGAAATTCTGAACAGCACAAAAGGAGATGCAGGACAGTATTCCTGTGAGATTGAAAATGAGGCAGGAAGGGATGTTTGCGAAGCTCTGGTATCTACATTAGGTGTGTTGTCTTAGTCTCTCTTAGATGATTTGCGTTCATCTAACACATAGCATAGTTTGTTTGGTTTTCTTTGATTTTCTTGAATTCCAGTTGCTGATTGTGAGCCTTTCTTCTTTAGAACCACCTTATTTTGTTACGGAACTGGAACCTCTGGAGGCATCAGTTGGAGATTCGGTTTCTTTACAATGCCAAGTTGCTGGGACACCAGAAATTACAGTGTCTTGGTACAAAGGAGACACCAAATTACGGTCAACTCCTGAATACAGGACCTACTTTACAAACAATGTGGCCACACTTGTTTTTAATAAAGTGAATATCAGTGACAGTGGAGAGTACACATGCAAAGCAGAAAATAGTATAGGCACTGCTTCTTCTAAGACTGTCTTCAGAATTCAAGGTGATGATATTTTATAAATTAAAAAATTTCTTTTTTCGGTATCTTAACTCTTTTATCTTCATGGGCTAATTTTCATTTCATCTCCTAATGCCTCCAGTATTACTTGTCTTCCTACAGAGCGCCAACTCCCACCTTCCTTTGCAAGACAATTAAAGGACATAGAACAAACCGTTGGGTTACCAGTTACACTCACTTGTCGACTAAATGGATCTGCACCCATCCAAGTGTGCTGGTATAGAGATGGAGTACTTTTAAGAGATGATGAAAATCTACAGACATCGTTTGTAGATAACGTGGCAACTTTAAAAATTTTGCAGACTGACTTGAGTCACTCTGGCCAATACTCTTGCTCAGCTTCCAACCCACTTGGAACAGCATCTTCTAGTGCTAGATTCACAGCAAGAGGTTTGTTCACATGTCAATCTTTCTCTTTGCAAACCATGACTTCTTATTTCATTGTCAAAGTAGAAATGGCCAATGGAAAAAAAGCAAAATAATACACATTGCCTTTTCTTCTCATCTTCCAGAACCTAAGAAATCTCCCTTCTTTGACATCAAGCCTGTATCTATAGATGTTATTGCCGGAGAAAGTGCTGATTTTGAGTGTCATGTTACTGGTGCCCAACCAATGAGAATCACTTGGTCAAAAGATAACAAGGAGATCCGTCCTGGGGGAAACTATACAATCACATGTGTGGGAAACACTCCTCATTTGCGAATTCTTAAAGTAGGCAAAGGAGACTCTGGCCAATATACTTGCCAAGCAACAAATGATGTTGGCAAAGACATGTGCTCAGCTCAACTCAGTGTAAAAGGTATCGTTACATGGAATTTACCAATATTTATTCTTTAACTCTTTTGCATAATTGTCTTACAAACATTTCCTTAATTTTTAAATGTTTGAGATAAACTAACTGGATTTTGTTAGAATTTGTGTATTAGTGTTGGAGGCAACATTAATCAAAGTTCTGTTTTCTCTTTGTATTGTTCTTTACTTTGGTGTATCTCTAAGCATATTTCTTTCAAAGAGTACAAAGAATACTGTTTAATTGATTTTACCACAAAATTCTCAGAAAGTAGATTCTTAATAATAAACCAGTTTAAATATGAACTTAAGAGATCTTCAGATGGAAATATAAGCTATTTTAACATGTAAATATCCCTCACTGAGCTTTCCCTTTGGTTTACTAGAACCTCCAAAGTTTGTTAAGAAATTAGAAGCTTCAAAAATTGCAAAGCAGGGAGAATCCATTCAACTGGAATGTAAAATAAGTGGGTCCCCAGAAATCAAAGTTTCGTGGTTCCGAAATGACAGTGAACTTCATGAAAGCTGGAAATACAACATGTCATTCATTAATTCCGTGGCATTGCTTACCATCAACGAAGCCAGTGCCGAGGACAGTGGGGACTACATCTGTGAAGCTCACAATGGTGTTGGTGACGCCAGCTGCAGCACAGCACTGACAGTTAAAGGTTAGACACAT
This sequence comes from Eulemur rufifrons, assembly GCF_041146395.1. Classification (NCBI taxonomy): domain Eukaryota; kingdom Metazoa; phylum Chordata; class Mammalia; order Primates; family Lemuridae; genus Eulemur; species Eulemur rufifrons. Next base: position 49,213,849 of record NC_090983.1, read on the forward strand.
GAAACTTCTTGCTTTCTTCCTTCTCCTCTGATTTAGATTCTTTCTCAAAAGTGCTATGAGCTCCAAAATAAAAAAAGCCAGTTAAGGTTATTTGCTTGCAATTCTTAAACTGGTTTTTATGAAATGTCATTTCTTGTGTTGTCATATGGTCACACCAATCATTAATGCTTCTAGATTTTTATGTGAGCAAATTTTCTCATTGTTTATCTTCTTTTTTTTTTCTGGTAGCACCTCCTGTTTTCATCCAGAAGCCTCCTCCTTTAGGAGCCCTTAAAGGTTCTGATGTGATTCTCCAATGTGAAATTTCGGGAACACCCCCATTTGAAGTAGTGTGGGTTAAAGATCGAAAGCAAGTTCGAAGCAGCAAGAAATTTAAAATCACTTCGAAAAATTTTGATACAAGTCTTCATATCCTTAATCTTGAGGCCTCCGATGTCGGGGAATATCACTGCAAAGCTACTAACGAGGTGGGAAGTGACACGTGTGTTTGCACTGTCAAGTTCAAAGGTTTGTATACATGGGCACAAAAAATGTATGCCTCCTCATTCCATCTTTTCTTGCTTGACTAATAATTTGTGTGTCTGTGATTCTCACACTTTTTTCCTCTAAACCACAAATTTCTTTCATTAGAACCTCCACGATTCGTGAAAAAGCTAAGTGACACCTCAACCCTCATTGGGGATGCTGTTGAGTTGCAGGCTGTAGTGGAAGGCTTCCAGCCGATTTCTGTTGTCTGGCTGAAAGATAAAGGTGACGTTATCAGAGAGAGTGAAAACATTAAGATTTCATTCGTTGATAACATTGCAACTCTCCAACTCAGGAGTCCAGAAGCATCTAATTCTGGAAAATATGTGTGCCAAATCAAAAATGATGCCGGAATGAGAGAATGTTCAGCAGTCTTGACTGTACTAGGTTAGTAGCGAAGTATATATAGTCTGAGAAAAAAATCAACTTAATCCGTGATTATTTTCTTGTGTTATTTTCAAATATTACTCTGATCCAATAATACAGTGATTGCAGTCTGAGTTTGAACAGTGACTTTCAATGCAAAATGCTTCTTCTTTTAGAGCCAGCCAGAATCATAGAGAAGCCTGAACCCATGACTGTCACTACTGGAAATCCTTTTGCATTAGAGTGTGTAGTGGCCGGAACACCAGAACTTTCAGCCAAATGGTTCAAAGATGGAAAAGAATTGTCTGCAGACAGAAAACATCACATTACATTCATCAATAAGGTGGCTTCCCTTAAAATCCCCTCTGCAGAAATGAGTGACAAGGGCTTATATAGCTTTGAAGTGAAAAACAGTGTTGGCAAAAGTAACTGCACTGTATCTGTCCATGTTTCGGGTGAGTAGAATGAGGTCTTTACAAATCTACAGATTTTCTTGGGGGAAAAAAAAATAAAGCTTCTCTTTAAACGGAAAACTACCCTTCTCTATGTAGATCGCATCGTGCCTCCTTCCTTCATCCGCAAGCTGAAAGACGTGAACACCATCGTGGGGGGCTCGGTTGTTTTGGAGTGCCGAGTCGCTGGCTCGGCCCCCATTTCAGTTGGCTGGTTTCTGGATGGAAATGAGATCGTTAGTGGGCCCAAATGTCAGTCCAGCTTTTCTGAAAACGTCTGTACTTTGAATCTGACCTTATTGGAGCCCTCTGACACGGGCACATACACCTGTGTGGCTGCCAACGTGGCTGGTTCCGAGGAATGTTCGGCGGTTCTGACTGTCCAAGGTCAGTGTGCAAGGATAGTGCAGCTGCTTCTTCCAAGCGTCTTCCACCCGATGCAATGCCTGCCTTGCCTGGAGTTTCTTTATTTTTAGTCTTAGTTCCCTTTCTTTTAGGTAGCAGAAGCAATTCTCACTTGCATTTCTTTTCTCCCTTAATCTCTCCTTCCCGTCGGGATATCTAGAACCACCATCTTTTGAACAAATCCCTGGTTCTGCGGAAGTTTTGCCTGGAACGAGCCTCACATTCACCAGTGTCATCAGTGGCAGTCCTCCCTTCACGGTCAAATGGTTTAAAGGCAGCAGGGAATTGGTTCCTGGAGAGTCATGCAACATCTCTCTGGAAGACTTTGTCACAGAACTGGAGTTGTTTGAGGTGCAGCCATCGGAAAGTGGAGACTATTCTTGCCTCGTCACTAATGAGGCTGGCAGTGCTTCCTGTACCACACATCTTTTTGTGAAAGGTTTGCTCTTTTCTCCAATGCATGCACCTTTAAAAAATTTTTCTAAGTCTTCACTTGAAGATGTGAATTGTCCCCTCCTGTTTTCTCCTTATAGAACCAGCCACCTTTGTGAAAAGATTGGCTGATTTCAATGTTGAGACAGGAAGCCCCATAGTTCTTGAGGCCACGTATACGGGCACACCTCCAATCTCAGTGAGCTGGATGAAGAATGAGTATCCTCTTTCACAGTCTCAGAACTGCAGCATTACAATGACAGAAAAATCTACGATACTGGAAATTCTCGAGAGCACAGTAGAGGATTATGCACAATACAGTTGCCTGATAGAAAATGAGGCTGGTCAAGATATCTGTGAAGCTGTGGTGTATGTCTTAGGTGTGTTGTCTTTTTATTGCTCTCTTTTCTTTCTTTTAAGACAAATCTTTTAGTTGGCAAGACTGATTGATTGATCACCACCCTTTGTACCTTAGAACCACCCTACTTTATTGAACCTCTGGAACATGTGGAAGCAGCCATTGGAGAACCTACGACTTTACAGTGTAAAGTGGATGGAACCCCAGAAATTAGAATTTCTTGGTATAAAGAACACACAAAGCTACGATCCGCTCCTGCATATAAAATGCAATTCAAAAATAATGTTGCCTCCTTAGTAATCAACAAAGTGGATCATAGCGATGTGGGAGAGTACACGTGCAAAGCGGAAAACAGCGTGGGGGCAGTCGCTTCTTCGGCTGTGCTTGTTATCAAAGGTGATGATGGTTTGGTTTAACAAGTCTTGCTGTGTTGACAGATTCATTTTCTTAAAAACATCAATATTGTAATGGATTGAAATATGTTGTGGATGTTTTCTCTCTTGTAAATAAGGATTATCTGTAACTTCTTTGCAGAGCGCAAACTTCCACCTTCCTTTGCAAGAAAATTGAAAGATGTTCACGAGACTCTTGGCTTCCCAGTTGCCTTTGAATGTCGCATCAATGGCTCAGAACCTCTTCAAGTGTCTTGGTACAAGGATGGGGTACTTTTGAAAGATGATTCTAATTTACAAACATCTTTTGTTCATAATGTAGCAACTCTTCAGATTTTGCAAACTGATCAGAGTCATGTTGGTCAGTACAATTGTTCAGCTTCTAATCCTCTTGGGACTGCTTCATCCAGTGCCAAGCTCATTCTCTCAGGTGAGTAGGACATCACACCACCCTCTTCATTATAAAGGAGCTTCTCTGCTCCCAGCTGCCAAAGGGCTGATGCCATTTGGTTTCTGCTCCATGTCTGGGAGCATGGAAACCAAAATTACCATGTTGGTCTTCATTCTTTTCAGAGCATGAAGTTCCTCCTTTCTTTGATCTAAAGCCTGTATCAGTAGATGTTGCTCTTGGAGAAAGTGGTTCTTTTAAATGTCATGTAACTGGGACCGCACCAATCAAAATCACTTGGGCCAAAGATAACAGAGAAATTCGCCCTGGAGGCAACTACAAGATGACTTTGGTAGAGAATACTGCCACTCTGACAGTTCTCAAAGTAGCCAAAGGTGATGCTGGGCAGTACACATGCTACGCAAGCAACGTCGCTGGAAAAGACTCTTGTTCTGCTCAGCTGGGTGTACAAGGTACTTGTTAGAGAGAAGTAGCAAGATCTCTTTTACATTTTCAATACCTTAGAATATAGGGGGGTGGTGCGCTTGAGAGCTATGCTTAGGATCATGATCTAGTGATTAGAAATGATCTAGGGGATCAGGGGCCTTCCAAATGGGACCAGTTTAAAACATTTTTATTTAAAAAAAAAAACTGGGAAATCATGGACTGAAAGTCCATTTTCAAAGATGAAAAGTAGATACCAGGGAGAGAGAGTGAACAAAAATTTTCATAGAATTGCAAGAAAATCCTAGTTTGAAAGAAGTTAACAGGCCAGGCGTAGTGGCTCATAAATGTGATCCTAGCACTCTGGGAGGTTGAGGCAGGAGAATAGCTTGAGGTCAGAAGTTCAAGACCAGCCTGAGCCAGAGTGAGACCCCATCTCTACTTAAAAAATTAGAAAAAATTAGCCTGGTGTGGTGACACATGTCTGTAGTCCCAGCTACTCGGGAGGCTGAGGCAGGAGGATCGCTTGAGCCCATGAATTTAAGGTAACGTGAGCTATGAAAATGCCACTGCACTCTAGCCAGGATGACAGAGGGAGACAAGGTCTCAAAAAAAAAAAAAAAAAAAGAAGAAAGAAAGAAAGAAAGAAAGAAAGAAAGAAAGAAAGAAAGGAAGGAAGGGGAAAGAAAGAAAGAAGTTATCATCGGACAAAAAAAGGAAGTTCTCTCAAATGATTTCTTTTCCATAATACTTAGTAAATGAATGGATTTTTGTCCCTTTAAGATATAGCAGAGCCCCAAACTATGAAGAATTCAGATGAGAATTATATAGTCAACTTCTTTTCCTCCCCTAACACCACTTAAATAATAGTGGAAGATGGAGCTGGGGACTAAGGACATTAACATCTGATATTATGGAAGGCAATCATGTGTTTACACCACATGTTTATGGCTGCTATTGTCAGAAATTAAATACTTAACTTAATGGACTGCTGGTCTAACCCAGTAGAGAATTTTTAAGGGTTTTTGTGGTAGTAGTTTATAAATATCTTGAAATTAAAATAGAATGAGATTTAGCAGCCCATTTGCTCTATGACATATAGCTAATCATTTTTACTTCCCGATGCCTGAATTTTTTGCTTCAGTTAATGAATGAAAGCATTGCTCTCACCCACTTCAAAGGAAAAGTATGAAAATTGAAGAAATATCTATTTAAGGCCTATGGGGAAAAATGGCACTTTTTAAAAATATTAAGATATCTGACCCATTTCACTATTCTGGCACTTCATGGTACATAACTGACATCTTTACAGCCCTAGGAAATGGTGCTCCACTGGTTCACACACAGGAGAGTAATCAAACTCTCTCATTCCCCGAGAACCTCAGAGGGCTTCCACCAACAGATACATGCCCTTGTCTCTGACCTCGCACTAGAGAAGTGATTCTTTTGCTGGGAAGAGGATTGTACAATAGAGAGTAATGTCTCCCCCTATCCCTGTCCTTTAGTAATAATTCTTGATGTGGGTGTTTACAAGAATAAATGTATTTTATTTTAGGATTTTTCTATATAGATTTCACTTAACTGTTGTCCCTTGAACTGCATCAGATGAATTTGTTCTCAGGAGCTAAAGACCTCTCTGGCAGAGATTCCTTTTCTCACTTCATCTTGAATTACACACGTCTTTGCCATCCCTTACCCTGTGTTTTTCCTCTTGGTTTCATAGAACCACCCAGGTTCATTAAGAAGCTAGAACCTTCAAGAATTGTGAAACAGGACGACTACACAAGATACGAATGCAAAATAGGCGGGTCTCCAGAAATCAAAGTTTTATGGTACAAAGACGAAACTGAAATTCAAGAGAGCAACAAATTCAGAATGTCATTCGTGGACGGGGTGGCAGTGCTGGAAATGCACAACCTCAGTGTTGAAGACAGTGGAGACTACACGTGTGAGGCCCACAACGCAGCAGGCAGCGCAAGCAGCAGCACTTCCTTGAAAGTCAAAGGTCAGATCTTGCCCTACCTTTGTGCTTTTCACATTAGCTTCCTCCCTGGTGGTCCTCTTAATTCCCTGTTTGACTCTCCATCGATGTTTTAAAATCGACAAAGGATACAATAAAAAAGTGAAAATGATGATTTTACTCTATCTGTTGGAATGGAAATCTGATTCTTACTTTTAACTATATATTTACAGACCACATCCTAATTTTCCTTGTTTTCAATTCTAGAACCACCCACTTTCCGCAAAAAGCCTCATCCTGTCGAGACACTGAAAGGAGCTGATGTTCACCTTGAATGTGAGCTTCGGGGCACTCCCCCATTTCAGGTGTCTTGGCATAAAGACAAGAGAGAACTTAGAAGTGGCAGGAAGTACAAGATAATGTCTGAGAATTTCCTTACGAGCATCCACATCCTGAATGTCGACGTTGCAGACATTGGGGAATATCAGTGCAAAGCCACAAACGACGTGGGGAGCGACACTTGTGTTGGTTCTATCACCCTGAAAGGTTAGAGTAGCTGCATTTTCCTCTGCTCATTATTTCCTTTCTAATTTTAACACTGTGTTCATCCCTTAGCTACAACGCCATATTTTCTCACCAGCATTCTATTTTACTTTTTCCTTTTTTCCCTTTCCAAATCCTTTTGTGTTTGGTCCACTTCCCTTTTCTAAATCCTCCTAAATATCCTTTTAGATAATTTTGCCAATAGTTTTGACTGGATTTATAAAGCTGGAAAAAATAAGATAGTCAACTTTTTCTACTTAAACTCTAATGCATCCCTGTTCACATCTACCAAAAATGCCTCCGTTTAACAGAAATAACACATTATCACTGGTTTGATTCCTAGCATTCAGGATTTCAGGGAAATACTCTCAGTCTCACATATTTTAAAACCTGATTTTCCTCTTTTTTCATCAGCACCACCGAGCTTTGTGAAGAAGCTCAGTGACATTTCGACTGTCGTTGGTGAAGAAGTTAAGCTGCAGGCCACTGTGGAAGGCGCTGAGCCCATTTCCGTGGCGTGGTTCAAAGACAGGGGGGAAATCGTTAGAGAAAGTGACAACATATGGATTTCTTATTCAGAAAACATTGCAACCCTACAGTTTTCAAGAGCGGAGCCAGCCAATGCTGGAAAATACACTTGTCAGATCAAAAACGATGCTGGGATGCAAGAGTGCTTCGCCACAGTATCCATTCTCGGTTAGTACACGGAAGATGTTAGCATGAATGCAAGGCACACATTTACCAGGATATGTGTTTTCTTTAGCTTTTCAATTTTGATTTTAAAATGTGGATGGCATTTATATATCATTGCAGAGCCTGCAAAAATTGTAGAAAAGCCAGAATCAATAAAAGTTACCACGGGAGATACCTGTACCTTGGAGTGTATCGTGGCTGGCACCCCTGAACTCAGCACTAAGTGGTTTAAGGATGGAAAAGAACTGACAACTGACAGCAAATACAAAATAACCTTCTTCAACAAAGTATCTGGCCTTAAGATCATCAATGTGGCACCCAGTGACAGTGGAGTATACAGTTTTGAGGTGCAAAACCCTGTTGGCAAAGACAGCTGTACAGCTTCAGTGCAGGTTTCAGGTTGGTTGGTTTTATTGGGCTTTTCTTTCATCATTAGAATCCTGTGGTTCCTGATTTTCATATATGTATGTGGGAAGCTCCATCTTCTACAGCATAACACGGGTCTGATAGCCTCTGAATTAGCAAATCCAGAGGCAACATACCTATAGAGTCAGAAGAAAACCATGTTCAAAAGTTATATCCCTTTCTTTTGGAAGAATTTCCAAAAGGGTGGTAGGAGTAAAATGTAGTCCCTGGATAAGGTTAAAATGGTCTTTTACTATAACTTATGCTGCAATAATTCACCATATAATGATTTATAGCAAAGAGAGACCAAAATCCCTAGCAAGTCAACTATCACATCCTGCCCACTCACTGATCCTCCAGGCTTTTGACTGTGTGAACCCATTGAGGATTCTTTCACACCCCCACAAAAGAGCCAGATGAATCTAGGTATATTCCACCAAGGAGACAATTCTTTCTTCAAGTCATTTTGTAACTGTTGTCCCTTGTTTGTTTGCTTTTTTGGCATATTCAGACCGAATTGTTCCTCCTTCATTCACAAGAAAACTGAAAGAAACTAACGGTCTATCTGGTTCCTCGGTGGTAATGGAGTGCAAAGTTTATGGATCACCTCCCATCTCTGTCTCCTGGTTCCACGAAGGAAATGAGATCAGCGGGGGAAGGAAATACCAGACCACCCTGACAGATAACACTTGTGCTTTAACTGTGAACATGCTAGAAGAATCAGACACCGGTGACTACACATGTATAGCTACTAATGTGGCTGGTTCTGATAGATGTAGTGCTCCTTTGATTGTGAGAGGTCAGTTTAAAAAACAGTAAAATAGAATCGCATTTCATAATTTATTAAGCATTTTTATCATCACAATTCACAAATATTAAACGTCTTCTGGTATGTGTTTTTGTGTTTAGAACCACCATCATTTGTTCAGAAACCCGATCCCATGGATGTTCTAACTGGGACCAATGTCACTTTCACAAGCATCATAAAAGGAACACCTCCTTTCAGTGTTAGCTGGTTCAAGGGTAGCAGTGAACTAGTACCAGGGGACAGATGTAATGTGTCTTTGGAGGATACAGTTGCTGAACTGGAGTTGTTTGACGTGAATACATCACAAAGTGGAGAATATACTTGCATAGTTAGTAATGAAGCTGGAAAGGCTTCTTGTACAACACGTCTCTACGTAAAAGGTTTGTTTGACTGCTATCCCTTGCTTACACGATCAACATTAATACAGTAATCAGTTGTGTCTATGTCTGTGTCTATACCTGTTTGATTTCATATTTTCAATTTGTTTACTCCAGCCCCAGCCAAATTTGTCAAGAGGCTGAATGATTACAGCATAGAAAAAGGAAAACCCTTGATCCTAGAGGGGACATTCACTGGAACTCCTCCCATCTCAGTTACATGGAAGAAAAATGGCATAAATGTATCTCCCTCTCAGAGGTGTAATATAACTACAACTGAAAAATCAGCAATCCTGGAAATTCCAAGTAGCACAATAGAGGATGCAGGACAATACAACTGCTACATTGAAAATGCTTCTGGAAAAGATTCCTGTTCAGCGCAAATATTGATCCTAGGTTTGTCATGATTGCACATTCATATCTTTGCATACAAATAGTGATTCTGGCATGTCTCCTTCATGGTTGATTCTCTCTTGGCTGCAGAACCACCATATTTTGTCAAGCAGTTGGAGCCTGTTAAGGTGACGGTTGGAGATTCTGCCTCTTTACAATGCCAAGTCGCTGGAACCCCTGAAATCGGAGTATCCTGGTATAAAGGAGATACAAAATTAAGACCCACTACTACCTACAAAATGCATTTCAGGAACAACGTTGCTACACTGGTTTTCACCCAGGTTGATATTAATGATAGCGGGGAATATATCTGCAAAGCTGAAAACAGTGTGGGAGAAGTTTCTTCATCAACTTTCCTTACTGTTCAAGGTGATTGCAATATTTTAAAAGCGAATGAATTTGTGTTTCTTTGGAACAAGATTTAAAATATCTGGGGAGGGCTTTCTTTTTAGGAAAATCTTTCCAAATGCTACATTTTCTGCTTAAGTGATTCCATCTATGGTTAGTGGCTTCTCCTTTTCCATATCCTTTACAGAGAGAGATAAGATGACTCAATCTTCAGTTGGAAGGATCAGGCAATCATTTGCCTCTATAATTAAATCTTTAAGAAAAATAAGTGACCATATATTTTTAAATTCCACCCCGTGAGTGTCTCATTCAAATGGCAAGAAGGCAGTCTTTAAAAGTATTGGAATCTGCGGCTTGCTCAGAGACTTGCCTTAAGCCAATCAATTTTTCTATTGGCTTATAGATTTTTTGCACCTGATGTGCAGTAAGGGTGGCCTCAGAGTGAAATTTTTGCTCCAAAAGTCTACATACTTTTCTTTGTCTCCAAGTTAATTCAGAGATGTTAACAATTCCTGATTTTTTATAGAAATCCCATTTATACAGGATTATATATCTATATATGTGCCACTGTGAGAAGAGTATTTAGTAAATCAAAAATGTCCGGAAGTGTTCATTACTTTTGTCCTGTTCCTACAGAGCAAAAACTTCCACCATCATTTTCTCGACAACTGAGAGATATTCAAGAAACAGTTGGATTGCCAGTTGTTCTTGAATGTACCATAAATGGATCAGAACCTATCTCAGTGTCTTGGTATAAAGATGGCAAGCCATTGAAAGACAGCCCAAATGTACAAACATCATTTTTAGACAACGTAGCTACTCTCAACATTTTTAAGACTGACCGGAGCCTTGCGGGCCAGTATTCTTGCACAGCTACAAATCCTATAGGCTCTGCTTCTTCTAGTGCCAGGCTCATTCTCACAGGTTTGTGGATTCTTAAACTTCTACTTCTGTAATTAATTTTTTTAAGCAAATATGAAATTAGGAAGAAACATTACAATTTCTATAAACTAGGATGGTCCAGTATCACGCCTGAAACCTTGTCTTTCTGCTCTACTCTTAGAGGGGAGGAACCCCCCGTTCTTTGACATCCCCCTTGCCCCAGTGGATGCTGTTGTGGGAGACAGTGCCGACTTTGAGTGCCACGTCATGGGAACACAACCAATAAAGGTCAGCTGGGCCAAAGACAACAGAGAGATACGAAGTGGCGGAAACTACCAGATTAGTTATCTGGAAAACAGCGCCCACCTGACAATCCTCAAAGTAGACAAAGGAGACTCTGGACAATATACCTGCTATGCTGTGAATGAAGTAGGAAAAGACTCTTGCACAGCTCAGCTTAATATAAAAGGTATCATTTATTTTGCACGTGATCCAACAAAGTATAATGATTTTATAGTATATCCTAAGGGTGTAGTTTCTATTATGATAAATGAAATGTAGGACATTTTTAAACAAATGATATGAAAATGTCTAAGAGGAAATAAATGTCTCTAGAGAACAAGTGATCTTTTTAATCTGTAGTTTTTTTAAATTGTATATATCATACATAAAGCTAAGACTACCCCTTTCTTATTAGAAATTTCTGGTTCTGTAAATGGCCATAAATTATTCTTATCATCCATCCCATAAGTCAGAGAGCAGTTGAGAATAAGCTTGTGGAAGGAGGCTTGAATGTTTAGGAACATACACTGATATGCTGTATTTAGTCGGTTAGCCTAGATTTTTAATTGAAACCATGACTTTTTTTCTTGAAAAGCCTCATATTAATATCCTGCTTCCAGATTCCATTTCATATATCCTTGCAATTTTTACAGAGAGGCTAATCCCACCAAGTTTCACCAAAAAACTCTCAGAGACAGTGGAAGAAACAGAAGGAAATTCTTTCAAACTTGAGGGGCGTGTCGCTGGTTCTCAGCCTATAACTGTTGCTTGGTACAAAAATAACATAGAGATACATCCAACTTCTAACTGTGAAATAACATTCAAGAACAACGTATTGCTGCTGCAAGTCAGGAAGGCAGGCATGGCTGACGCCGGTTTGTACACATGCAAAGTGTCCAACGATGCAGGCTCTGCTCTGTGCACGTCGTCAATTGTCATCAAAGGTTAGTTATCTCCACAGCCCCCAGCTGTTGTGTTTTTCTCCACTGTTAGATAGCCATGTGCATTTCTCCTGATATCTTGACCACATGCGTTATAACAGATGTTAATATACATTACTTAACTGGCTTGCCATGACTCCATATCTGTTTACTAAATATATATATTAGTTGTAATTTAATTAGGTGGCTCCACAACATAGCTGTCATTTAACAAATACACTGATATATTTCTAAATCACATCCCAAAATTTTCTCAGGTAGTTAGAAGTCTCAGCCTACTTTGAAGTGTACGCATAAGTGACAAATATATTTTTATGTAGCATCTTTGTTTGGAAAATGTTTTAAATTGTTCATCACTGAATATTTCACTAGCTTTGCTTTTATGAGCTATATAACAAAATGAGTTGACATTGTGAACCTTTCTCTTTTCTAAGTATATTTCTAAAGGATTATTGTTTAATGTACACTGCCCAAATCTTTTGGCCTGTAAATGAATTTTAATCCCATACGAAAAGGTAAAATGTGCCCCCAAAAGAAATAAAAAGATAGGTGGAAAAACATTTCATAACATTATGGAGGATGTATTTAAATAAACAATCATAACTTGATACAAAGAAAATAGACTATGTTGTTTAAGGACATCTTCTTTCTCTGATTCTCTGACCATAATGTCTTCCAGATAATTATGACACAGATACATCAACAATCACTTTACAAACTAACCTCCTAGAGCAGCTTGGAATTAATTACCAATTCTGATGATCTGGTCGGCCATCTCAGAGTGTGCAGATAATAAGTTAATATCATTAATAGGTTAATATCACTAATAAGTTAGTATTGACTTGACTTAAAATTCAAATTTCATCATTCATTTAATAGAACTTAGATGCATTTAGTTTTAAAACACATTTAGTAAAATACATAATGTCTATTTAGCAGTGGATTATAGTCATGATTTACATTCATGATGGTTTTGCCATTGAGTAGATAAATGCTTTCTGTAGACTTCTGAGGCTATTTATAAAATTCAAAGAAAAGAAGTAGATTTAAGTTTTAATCTTTGCAATCACACACAAAAAAATCCTTATTCTTATTAGGTATATGTCTTAGAACCATTGAATAAAATCTTTACATAACACCAAGTTGCATATGGCCCTCCTTATCATGTTACTCATGTCTTCATCATTGGTTTTGTGTTGAACACTGAGCTTCAACTGCTAATTCCTTTGGGCTAAGATTGGATTTTAAATGCTACTGTAGCTGCATTTAATAGCTAATGATGAACACTGGAGAAAATCACATATTAAGACGTAGGCTCATGTATTACTCAAATGTTGGCTTTCTTTCCCAGAGGATAACACTCACTGCTGCTCTAGATAAGCAGAATTCCCAAATAAGCCCTTAGTTTTTAGGGTTCAGCAAAAATGCAGCTGTACACAGGTTTGAGAGAATCAATAATGTGCTATATGGCACAGAAGTTTATAGTAACTGCCAGTGCAATGTTTGCGGTGCTAAATCAGGACACAGATGCTGGGGTGATTTGTGAGCAGCATGGCATCCGTTCTTCACTTGTTTCTAAACCGGTATCTCTTTTAAAAATCCAACAAATTTTAGCTATTGCCTTTAGAGAGGAATAAACCAGGCACATAATTCCGTTCTCCTACAGCAGCCAGTGTTACCTGTTAGAAGCAAAACTATTTTGCTCTTTGCTTGTTGCTTTTGTGGAATGGAATCTTTTTTTGCCTTTATAGTTCTTATGTTCCTCATGCAAATACCTTTTTAATTCCAGAACCTAAGAAGCCACCTGTGTTTGATCAGCACCTTACTCCAGTAACAGCAAGCGAAGGAGAATTCGTGCAGCTCAGCTGCCATGTCCGGGGCTCCGAGCCCATCAGGATCCAGTGGCTGAAGGCGGGAAGGGAAATAAAGCCTTCAGACAGATGCAGCTTCAGCTTTGCTAACGGGACAGCTGTACTGGAGCTCAAGGACGTGGCTAAAGCAGATTCAGGAGATTATGTGTGTAAAGCGTCAAATATGGCTGGAAGTGACACTTCCAAATCGAAAGTGACCATAAAAGGTACAGAAACTTCAAAAGTATTATGCAGATCAAGGCAACAACCACTCATGTTTATTTGCTTATTACAATTAAAATAAAAATGGAATTAGATTTTTGGAAACATCGGTTATTGCTCATTTGCAATATATAGCCACCTTATTATAACTGAAATATTAGGTAATTTAATGGAAATAATTTTAGTATAAATTATCATCTGAAATTACTCCAAGTTCACTGCTCTATTCTTGAACCCCTTTTCACTGCACCCAGGAGAGTGGAATTAGTACACTCCCAAAAACGATGCCATAATAATGTGATATAAGGTAGCCTGATGTCATAGCTCTGGAGAAAATTTATAAAACAAGCCAAGTCTAGAAATATAAAATTTAATACTACTATGATTATAGTTTAACCTTCAATAGCTATCACTCGTATAAATGTCTATGAAACCCCTTTGTCTTCTGTAACCCACCTGCATATATATAGTGAGTTCTAGAATACATACTTATGAGACTGCCAAGCTTCTAAAGTTATTTTACACAGGGGGGATATTTATTACAATTTTGAGATCATTGTAATAACAAAACATGTAAATGTATTTTTCAGACAAACCGGCTGCGGCCCCAGCAGCTAAGAAGGCAGCAGTAGATGGGAGACTCTTTTTCGTCTCAGAACCTCAGAGTATCAGAGTCGTAGAAAGTAAGTGTACTTCGTGAAAAGGACATCTTCATCTATCTTGTCCCTTTTACTAATGATTTAATTTTGGACGGACTGATTTTTGAAAATGAAATTTTTTATTCATTTGTCTTTATTATTCCTTAGAAACCACTGCAACTTTCATTGCCAAAGTTGGAGGCGATCCAATCCCAAATGTGAAATGGACAAAAGGGAAGTGGAGACAGCTGAACCAAGGAGGTCGCATTTTTATCCACCAAAAAGGCGATGAAGCAAAACTGGAGATTAGAGACACCACAAAAACTGACTCCGGATTGTACCGATGTGTCGCATTTAACAAACATGGTGAAATTGAGAGCAATGTTAACCTACAGGTGGATGAAAGGAAGAAACAAGAGAAAATTGAAGGCGATCTTAGAGCAATGCTGAAAAAGTAAGTTCGATAAAAACCACACACACTGCAGTTGGCCCTTCCTATTGGTGGGTTCTGCATGCGCGGATAACCAACTGTGGACTGGAAATATTTGGAAACAAAAAAAACAATAAAAAATAATGCTGATTTAAAAGCCAATACAGTATAACAACTATTTGCACAGCATTTACACTGTATTAGGTATTATAAGTAATCTATAGATGATTTAAAATACACATGAGGATGTGCTGAAGTTATATGTAAATACTACACCCTTTTAAATAAGGGAATTCAGCATCCTCAGATTTTGGTATCTGAGGGGGATCCTAGAACCAATACTCTTCAGCCTTTGAGGGATGACTGTAATTTTCCATTCACAAAAAAAATCACTCAAGAGGCATGGATCATCCATTCCAAGATTTAGATTGTTAAAGAGAATAAGCATATAAATATTTTAACAGAAGCAGATAAGCAAATACACTTTTTCCATACTTCTTTTCCATGATATGTGATATTTACCCCTTTTTAAAGTTTTCCACTGCTGTTATTGTTTTTCCTGATACTGTAATTCTTCAAGTTCTTAGGTTCTAATGTTTACAGAAATGCTTCTAATATACTTTCCTTTCTTAAAATCTTTGATCAGATTTCTATACTTTGTAACAAATGGTCCTAACCCATCTAGTCTTAATCTAGTCCATCTTCAAATTCACATTTTTTATTGTTTCATGGTTAACATGATAATATTTCTTGAGTAAAGAACACAAAACTGTTCCCTTTTGAGAAAAAAAAAACCCTTAATGACATTCATAGTCTTCAAATGATGACAGACAATTCAAAATAAATGTAAAACTGGTGATTCATATTTGCTTCTTATTTCATTTAGGACTCCAGCCTTAAAGAAAGGAGCCGGGGAAGAAGAGGAAATTGATATCATGGAACTTCTCAAAAATGTTGATCCTAAAGAATATGAAAAATATGCACGCATGTACGGAATTACTGACTTCCGGGGTCTTCTTCAAGCATTCGAACTGCTAAAGCAAAGTCAAGAAGAAGAGACACATAGATTGGTATGATCCTTCATATATAGTATTAGCCTTAAAAATTCACATTTGAAACATGTATCATATCCCCTTTGAATTACCAGACTCCTACGGGATTCTTATACAGTTATATGAGATCATTTAATATAACCCAAACAGCATCAAGAATGGAAGTTGAATATAGTTATACATCCTTTAATTCAAATTTTGTTTCACATGTAATACTTACCATTTTTTTTCTCCTCAGGAAATTGAGGAAATAGAGAAGTCAGAGAAGGACGAAAAGGAATTTGAGGAACTTGTCTCATTTATTCAGCAAAGGCTGACACAGACAGAGGTAAAATGAATTATGCTGATAATAAAGTGAACAAATTATTATTGGGAACTATAAGGGAAGGAATAACTAATGCATTTTAATTCTTCATTCTCCTAGCCTGTCACTCTCATCAAGGATATTGAAAATCAGACAGTTTTGAAAGATAATGATGCCATCTTTGAAATTGACATTAAGATTAATTATCCAGAAATCAAGCTTTCATGGTACAAAGGTACTGAAAAACTGGAACCCAGTGACAAATTTGAAATAAGCATCGATGGTGACCGACATACACTCCGAGTCAAAAACTGTCAACTTAAAGATCAGGGCAATTATAGACTGGTTTGTGGTCCACACATTGCTAGTGCAAAACTAACTGTAATTGGTAAGTTAGAAAGGAGTTATAAAAGGTTTGTCAGATTAATTTACTGTTGAGTACATCTGCATGTGATACTGAACAAAATGTGTGTTGTACCATATGAACAGAGCCTGCTTGGGAACGGCATCTTCAGGATGTTACTCTGAAAGAAGGCCAGACTTGCACCATGACATGCCAATTTTCTGTGCCAAATGTAAAATCAGAATGGTTCAGAAATGGCAGAATCCTTAAACCCCAAGGCAGATATAAAACTGAAGTGGAGCACAAAGTCCATAAACTGACCATTGCAGATGTTCGAGCAGAAGACCAGGGTCAGTACACCTGCAAACATGAAGACCTTGAAACTTCGGCAGAGCTCAGAATAGAAGGTGAGTGAAAGACTATGGATAGAGTTATTGTGTACAGCATAGGTCAATGCCAAAGGAGAAGGACCCTGCAATTCTGCCACCAAACACACCCCAATGTGGTCATGTGTTCTCATTTCCCAACATACTTACTCGTAGCATTCACTCATATCTCAAAATTCATACACAATGTAATGAGAAATATTCAAATAGTGCCACTTCTTTTGCTAGTTCTTTTAGATTTTAATTCTAAAATATTATTTTTAACAGTTATTTCTATTTAAAGTCTAAATTCCATAATTCTTATGTCTATGATTCTGATTCCTTAAAAGAAATCTTAGAAAGGACAAGATCTCATGGCTGCAAATCCAGAGGAGCTGGTTAGGAATTGATATTTTGTTTATAGGATTTGATCTGATCTTATCTGTATAACATTTTATAGATAAAAATTAACAACATATGTGTAATTAGCAGCTATTTTTAAAAAATACTTATTTCATTCATGGCTCATATTCCAACCTTCTGAATCTCTGAAATTAAATGAAATCTCAGAATTTAGGAGCAACCGTATTCATTTCCCGATTGTATGCACTTCCAAAGACATCTTTGAACTGTACTGAGAAAAATTTTAACTATGATAATAGCGTATACTTCCACTTGTTGGCACCCATTTGTAGTTGTTAAAACACAACTATATGACATCTGATTTACATAAAGATTTCAACTTTTCTGACTACTTTACAGTGAATATCAGTGCCTGGTTGTATTTTAAATAGTTTCAAACTAAAGAGACCAGTTGAAAGTCCTAATCATTTTTTAAATAATTGGATATTTTTTAAATAATTATTTTGTAAAAAAGCTCACCAGACTTCTATGATTTCTAAGATGTTCATGGTACTGTTATACATGTAATTCCAGATGTCCAGATACAATTCTGGAGAAGGACCCTCCAGCCCATTCTCCTAGAAAACATTTCTGACATCCAGCACATCCTTTGTGTGTGCCCATATGTGCTTAGAAAGCAGGTTTCAGAATTCCAGAAAGTTTTTCTGAAATTTAGAAGTACAGATTTCCTATTGGATTTGATATTATTTCACAGGGAAAGTTATAACATTAGATAAACAATTCTAGATCCTCAATAGGAAAAATTATTTTACTGAGGCAAGAAAGAATTTCACAGAGGAATAAATTGTAGAGTGAAATTAAATTTGTGTACCCTCCATTACAAACCCTCCATTTCACTAACATTTTTAAAATCTAGTTTGACTTTTGGATTATAAGCTCCCTTTAATATTTTCTTTGTATAAATATTTTAAGGATTCTTCAGAATTTCTTTACACTTTCCTACATTGATCCTTGCAAGAATACACTTAAAAATTGGGATAATTATTTGTTACTGCAGCAAAAATAAGAGCATTTTCTTTTGAATTTTTGAACTTTTCCCATTTTACAATTAGATAAAAAGATGGAAATTTTAAGTATCTGAGAGAAAAATAGAGCAAAAGAGATTCCTCTTTATACAATCTGACTTCGAACTCTCTGTATTTGAACAGCGGAACCAATTCAGTTTACAAAGCGCATACAGAACATTGTGGTGAGTGAGCATCAATCTGCCACCTTCGAGTGTGAAGTGTCCTTTGATGATGCCATTGTAACATGGTACAAAGGACCAACAGAACTGACCGAGAGCCAGAAATACAACTTTAGGAATGATGGTCGCTGCCATTATATGACCATCCACAATGTGACCCCAGATGATGAAGGTAATTTCACTGATAGTTCCCTGGTGAATATATAACTTAACCCTTTTCTGTTCTATATATGTCTGCCCTTGCATAGGCTTATATGCAGTAATTCTATAGAGAATTTTTTTTAGAAAAATCTAGTATAAATAACACATATATATGTTTAAATAAAGAAGTATTATTTGCAACAAATCAGAAAACAAAAGCTGCATGATTCTTCTCCTTAGGTGTCTATTCAGTCATTGCTCGGCTGGAGCCAAGAGGTGAAGCAAGAAGCACAGCAGAGCTGTACTTAACAACCAAAGGTGAGGAAACAGCAAACTAAAGCCACACTGCAATCTCTGAAACAAGTAGCCCACTCACACAATTCTCAGTACAAAAACACAAAAATTCTCAATACAAAAATATCATTTTTTTTCTTTTGCAGAAATCAAACTTGAGCTGAAGCCTCCTGGTAAGTTTTTTTTTTTTTTTTTTTTTAAATCAATCCTTGCATACAATAAATTTAGCAAAATTTTGTAAATAACTGAAGCCAAACTAAAATGTATAAAATATTATTTGTCTTTTCTGTAAAAATGTTATTCAGTAAAATTATTTTTAGCAAAATAATAAAGTGTTTAAACTTTATGAGTTTGGGAAATTAGAGCTAATAAGGGCTCATTCCACAGATATCTAGGATCACGCCAAATAGCGAGGCCATAGAATGAAACAAGTTTTGGCAGGGAATAAACTTTTCCATGAAGTTGCATACAAAAGAGTACTAATATCATTTGGTCAGTATGTTAGATTCTGCTGTTGGAAATGCCTAACAACCAAGCACATCTTAGTTGTCTAATAAATATCTGTGTTCTCTGTCCCTTTACGCTTATCATTGCATGTCCCTTTCCAGATATTCCTGACTCGAGAGTTCCAATCCCAACCATGCCTATCAGAGCGGTCCCACCAGAAGGTAAGACCCAGCACCTCGACGTCTGGGCATGGAGTGGCAAATTCGACCACTGGGAAATTACCAACACCTAAACCCCGGCAGAGCCAAAGCAGACCCTTCCATGTTGTGTTCTTCCCTGTGTAACTAAAAAAGTAAAAAAAAAAAAAAAAAAAAAAAAAAGTAGTTCTAGCTAAAAATATATATGCTACTTTTATTTGTTCTGATTAATGAATTGGTACCATAATACCTTTGAAGTACTGAAAGAAATGCATAAGTCTTTATTGTACCTTACGCAAAATAGGAATCTAGAACATGTTACTGACGATGCCATTTATTTTCTTCAGAAGTTCCTCCTACAGCTGTTCCTCTTCTTCCTCTTTTGTTACCAACACCTGAAGAAAAGAAACCACCAGGAAAACGTATTGAAGGTATTATATGTCATCTACCTAAATGTCAAAATACAGAATTTCATTGTGGCTGTCTGGGAAAATGTTGCTCAATACAACAAATTCGCCCTCTAGTGGTCAAGAAGTTGAATTACTTTTCAAAATGTAAATTTTTGACTATGTTAAGACGTGCTCTGAAAACCATCAAACTAAATATTATGCTTAGTATTAAAATATTTTGTTTGAATGGAATTACTTAAACATAATGGAAAGTTAATTTTATGTTTCTTGTTTTCTTAACCACCACCAATAACAAATACAACAAATAGGAACCAATTTCTACTGCATCTTATGGAAATAAACTATACTAGTTTATTATCAAATTGTAAATTATAGTTTGTATTTTTTCTCAATTAAAATGTTAACTATTCTTTAAAATTCACTGTTTTGTTACAAAAAATATGATTTAGAATATCTTGATGTATTTGACTTTTTTTGTACCTAAGGCATGAGCTCACTTATAAGAGCTCTTAAGTGTTCTAGGGAATCTACCTTCTCAAATATTTAATAGAGAAATTGTACTGTTTGTGCCCCAAAGCTGTTCAACTAAATCAGACAACAGATTGCCTGGGACATCTTAGAGTTATGGGGAGTTCAGAATCGCTGCCATAACTCACCCAACGTGATCAGAAAATATTCTGCATGTCAAAGTCACCACTACTGTAGTAGTTTCAAGGGCTTGACATGTTAGTCCCTTACTACCCACTATAATTGACATCAAACGCTTGAGCTATTTTTCAGCCAGCCACAGAGGAAATTCAGTTAAAAATTTCCAGTTTTGTGACTAACAATCTCAATAACAATGAGAAGCATTTTTATAATTTATATAAGCATCATTAAATATATTATCATCTACCTGTGCTAGCAGGGAGGAGCAAGAATCAAAATCATAAATTAGACTTCCATTTGTATTTCTATTGTCAAGAATAATAATTTATCTTAATGAATGATTTCGTCTTTGAATCTCAGGGTCAACATGGCTAAGTTTGAGAACCCAGTGTGAAACTTGAGAAGTTAAGTCTCATGTTAAAAATTAAAAGAGAGCATTATTTATTCATGAATACTAGAGGCCATAATCAAGTATGATTAAGAACTGTGGTCAAGGTATAACAACAGCAACAACAAAAGAAAACTCCCACAATATATCATAATTACAACTTTAATTTTACTAATCCACTTGTTATTCTTCCTCCTGACAAATTTACTGTCCATACCCAAATGAAACAAAGATGAAAATGTTCCTTTTTTATTTATGCTATCACTGAGATTCACCTTCCATTTTGAAAATTTTAACTCTTGGCAGGCATAAAATCAGTGAAGATGTAAGATCACAGTACATATTCTGTCTCCCCATAAAACAATTTTTTTGCATTGTAATCCAAGATTATTCTAAAACAAATGTGATGTGCGGACCATTGTTACTATCAACATATGAAAAACTAAAATATTTCAATAAACCTCCTAGTTTCCTGAAAACATTTCAGTTATTCACATCTGACATCTATTTTTTTAGTGACCAAAAAGGCCGTGAAGAAAGATACCAAAAAAGTTATTATCAAACCCAAAGAAGAGGAACCTACAGGTATTATAATTAATCAATCAAAAAGCAGTCTTAATGCCTTTTTCTTGTCTAAAAATTTGAAATCGTACATAGTGGAGGGTGGGGGAAGGGTAAGAGTTTGCTGTCACAAAATGGTACCTCTCCCTTCACTGGCTGTCATCCTCTTCTTGGACTCAGTTCTCATTCTCTCTTTCTCAGCTTCCTTTTTCTCCCTTTTTTCTCTTCTGTCCTCCTGTGCTCATGGCACCCACTGGCAACACCACAGTATTCTTGTTATCTCTGGAAGGTGATTTAAAGGCCTTGCTCTGTAGTCCAACCACTGGTCTTTTTAAAATTATTATTGTAAATTGACAATTTATAATTGTATATATTTATGGGGTGCAAAGTGATGTGACGATGTCTGAATGCAACATGAAAAAATTAAATCTAGCTAATTAACATATCTATCACTTCAAATACTTATCATTTTTTGTGGTGAGAACATTTGAAATTTACTCTCAGTGTTATTAAAGTGTTCAGTATATTATTATTAACTATATTCACCATACTGTGCAATAGATCAAAAAGACCTTTTTCCTCCTGTTTGAGATTTTGTGCCCTTCAACCAACATCTTCCCATTCCCCTCATCCTCAAGCCTCTGTAACCACCATTCTATTCTCTATTTTATGAGTTCAACTTGTTTTTATTCCACACGTAAGTGAGAACATGCAGTATTTGTCTTTCTGTGTGAGGCTTATTTCACTTAGCATAATGTTCTGCAATTCCATCCATGTTGCAAATGACAGAATTTCCTTCTTTTGTAAGGCTGAATAGTAATCCATAGATAGATAGATTATTTACCCACAGTTTCCTTATTCATTGATCTGTTGATGGACACCGAGGTTGTTTCCATAACTTGGCTGTTATGAGTGCCGCTGCAATGAGCATGGCAGTGCCCAACAGCTGGTCTTGGTCACGTCACACCAGTAGGTGGTCAAGGGTTGGTGCTAATTTCGAGAGGCTGCTCCCACCCCACTCAGGATCCTGCCTGGTTTATGTGATTTAAATGTCAATATTTGCAGAAAAAAATACTTTTTTGAAGGACCATCAATTCTAATCACTTTAATTTTTAATATATCCTGGAAGGGTTTTAGGAAGACAATTGAATAACTAAATTTAAACAAATAGTTTTAACCTATTTTACTAAGATTACAGTACAGGAACCTCCAAAAAAAGGAGATTATAAGAGCACAAGGCATTATTCATCACTCAGACTTTTCTGAGTGGACATCTGTGAGACATTATGGAGTAAGAGGAAACTCAAAAAGCATGAATATTTTATGAACTTTATAGTTAATAATTGAAAAAATCAAATATGCATTATTTTTTAGCATTGGACATATTGAATATTCTCTTCATGTTTCATATTAATTTAAATTATTTTCAATCAATCTGAACTTGAATCAAACTCAAGCCTTTCTGCATTTTTGCTAATACATCATTGCATAGCATTTCTAATGAGCTCACTTTGGAAATTATGAAAGCATTATGATGATCCGTGGAAGGGGTGGCATAGATCACACAAATGACTAATCATGAGGCACAGGATTCGTGGACATTAAACAATGCATAATCTAAAAATAAACACTCATTTTATGTTTTTAAAATTCCAGAAGTTTTCAAGAAGCCCCCACCTCCTACTGCCTTAATTCCAGCAAAAGGTGAATAATAATGAATTCTTAAATATTTTTATTCTGTTTATTAATGGTGTTTGTACTTTTGCAATTTATTCTTATTTTTAAATATTAGGTGTCCAACTTCTTGTAAAGTTGTAGAGTCTCTTCTGTTACATTAAATCTAGCATAGACATGATGGCTATTTCGTGTTGCTCCTATCCTAGGAAAGGAAACCTAGGCGGATGTTTATGCTGTCCCTGTGCAGTGGTCACCGGGAAAGAAGCAGGGAGAATTAGAAAGGGAGGGGGCATCCATTACTTTTTTAACTATAGTTAACACAATTGTTAAGGATTATATAAATGATGGAAACCCTAAAGAGCTTTTAATATCTGTTATAGAAAAACAACTAATTGATTTGGTTGCACAGTTTTAAATATTGTCTTTATTAAACTGACCAAAGGGCTCTATTTGATAGTCCCAAATGTAGATTTAGAATTAGAAATGTGTTTGAAAGAATAATTGGAGCTTTTAAAAAATGTTAACCACATAAGCATTAAATATAAATTCTGTGAAATTATCAGATATTAAAATAGTCCATGGGAAGAAACTAGGGGTCCAGCAAACTGGAGCTCCCATAGGGCAATGGAAAGTGTGTCCATTTGATAATGTTTATTGAATCTATTTTTTTCACACTGGAAAAATCCTCAAATCGAGAGTAGAATGCATCTTGGTACTCTTTATTGTGTTCCATAGTCAACAAAAATTTAAATGGAAACAATACAAAGAAAAACATGACAAATTATTAATAAAACACTGAGATCTGAAACACTGATATTGTTTGACTACATAGATTTTTGTTTAGTGAAGTAGTTGGTTCATGTAAAATATTGTAATATTTTATGTATGTACGTATTTATTTGTTTGTTTGTTTATTTATTTTAGCTCCTGAAATCATTGATGTATCCTCTAAGGCTGAAGAAGTAAAAATAACAACCATAACCAGGAAGAAAGAGGTTCACAAAGAAAAAGAACCTGTGTATGAGAAAAAGCAAGCAGTCTATGAGGAGAGGAGAGTCTTCATAGAGTCTTTTGAAGAACCTTATGATGAACTGGAAGTAGAAACATACGCGGAGCCGTATGAAGAACCTTATTATGAAGAACCCGATGAAGACTATGAAGAAACCAAGGTAGAAGCCAAAAGGGAAGTTCACGAGGAATGGGAAGAAGATTTTGAAGAAGGGCAACAATACTATGAAAGGGAAGAAGGTTACGATGAAGGGGAGGAAGAGTGGGAGGAGACCTACCAAGAAAGGGAAGTAATTCAAGTTCAAAAGGAGGTTTATGAAGGTATGTATTAATTGGGTGACTTGTCCCTCTTTTTCTCATTTTTGTTCAGTTCGTTATATTTTCAGTGTTATGAACCTGATTTGCAATTTATATGAAATACATGAAAAAATCTTAGATGTTTTAAGGTAAAAAACATCTTAAAATTTAATCTTTTAAAGAGTCATTTTCAGAGTCACTTTCATGCTCTGACTTTATAAGCTAAATCATTTAGTCCTATGTCTGAGATTAAATTCCAAGTGCTGTTTTCTAATGTGGAAGTTCAAGTTTTACTCTCACAGCCTTATTGCCTCTCTGATTGATCCTGCTTCAAAACCCAGCACTAAGAATTATGTTAGAAATAATGATCCCAAATACAAGACTTCACACAATTATAGATTATCCTTAATTTATCTCATTTGCAATTAGCACAACCCAAGAGAACTTACCTAGTTAAGCATCCATTCTTATTCCTGTGTTTTTGTTAAAGAATCACATGAGAGAAAAGTTCCAGCCAAAGTGCCTGTAAAGAAAGAAGCACCACCTCCTAAAAGTAAGTAATTGGAATTACGGAAATAGACTAGAGCATCAACATCATTATCATGGCTTGTTTGGCAAAGATGTATAAGTCACCAGTTAAATCCAATAGGCACAACTTCTTCTCTAAGCTTTATTGTATCAATGAATTTTTTTTCTTAAAATTTCTATCTAATTCATTTAATGAAAAAAATACAAAGATGATAAAAAGATTGTTATGGTAAATTTAAAATTAATATAACCAAAATATCTTAAGTACAGAAACTTGTTCCTAAAGTTCAAAGCACCAAACTTTGTCTCTCTCAAAAAAAAGATATATATGTATATATACCTATATGTGTGTATAAACATATATATACACATAGAGAATTTTAATAGAAATTCTAAAAGTACTGCAATTTCTTTAAAATGCTTGCAGTTACAAAGAAGCCAGTAATTGAAAAAATTGAAAAGACTTCCCGAAGAATGGAGGAAGAAAAAGTTCAAGTCACCAAAGGTATTATCATTTAAAACGTTCCTAGTACCATATGCACAAGTAATCTGTTTATTGATATATGCTCACATGTTAGTTATTTATATAGTCATCTAAACTAAGATATTTTAAAATTTTGTGCAAAGCAATATTCTTCACAATACAAATATATTTGTACATATTTTTAAAGTACCTGAAGTTTCAAAGAAGATTGTTCCACAAAAACCTTCCCGGACTCCAGTACAGGAAGAAGTTATTGAAGTGAAAGGTATACATCTTTGTCTTTCAGCTACAAGTTTTAAACATTTTTATTTATGTGTATGGACATGTGTACATTTATTGCTAAATAGTTCACAAATCTAAAACCATCGAAAAAAGCACATTTTTATGTAATTCAAATTTTATGTTGAGTTGCACATATGTATAATTTAAGTAAACAATAACATTATCTTTGTTTTTAGTTTTGCTTAAAATTACATAATTATATTTTTTTTATTTAAGGAAGGTTTCGTGTTTAATTGGTAGTTTTCTAACTTTACTATGCAATGCATTCCATTGCATATAATATTTCCCATCCTCTCATTTATATCAGTAGACCCTAACAGATTTGGCAAAACACAACATTGTGTGTGAAGAAGTTGTGTCTATTTGATTTTCATTTAATAATGTTTGATGAAGGCTGCATGGGTTGTTTGTCCCTATCGATTAAAACATGATTTGTTTTCTTGTCAGTGCTAACCTTGTTCTCAAGCTATCATACTGACCCACTCATTCTGTGTCTAAAGACTTAAATATAGTGTACAATCTATGTGTTTGATCTGATGTCTTGTCCTGGAAAATGAAATACTGATATGAAATACTCTCTTTAAAGTACCAGCTGTGCATACAAAGAAGATGGTTATTTCAGAAGAAAAGATGTTCTTTGCTTCTCACACAGAGGAGGAGGTGTCAGTCACAGGTATAAGGCAAACTGGAATTTGGGGGCTCAAATGGAAAGATTTCAGACTGATTTTTATATCTCTTCTTCTTATCTAAGTTATGACTATGTAGGCATTTGTGTCTCCTTGTAACTCTCTGTCATCTTTTTTATTTCATGTTTGTCTCTGTTTTAATTTTTATTTCATTATTCTTTGTAAATTATAATTGCCACCCACAACATGGCATATCAGTAATTAAAATGTACATTTTTTAAAGTCCCCGAGGTACAAAAGAAAACTGTTACTGAAGAGAAAATTCATGTTGCTGTTTCCAAAAAGGTTGAGCCGCCACCTAAAGGTATTAGTAATTCATTCTAAGTTTAAAATCTTTTGATAAAAGGTCATATAAATTCTAGAGTAAACATCTATGTTAAAGTGAAATAATAGATTTAGTCGCAGTCAAAAGACTCATAGCCACTGTGTACAAATGACGTGATGGGGGATGGGAAGCCCATGAGGAAGGCACAGGAGAGAGGAATGAAAAGTGGTGCTCTAGTCCCTGCCTCGAGGAGCCTGCAATCTAGTGACCAGTCATCTGGAAATAGAACGTCCTGGAGCCAGTTCATACCAGCCCACCAGAGCCTATGGTTAAATTTTCAAGAATTTTGCCAACGCAGTGGTTTAACTTAAAACTTAAATTATGTAAACTTACAACTAAATAAATTATATTTGTGAAATATTAATAAATACTCAAAACTCATTACCTCCTATTTTACTGCATTTTACTACTACCTATGTTTCTGAGGTTGTTTCTCTCTATCGTATCTGTGTGGAGAGAATACTGTATAATGTTGTGCTACTGCACATCTCTTCCCAACTGTGCGACAATGAAGTCATGTTGGCAGCCAGGGTGGGAAGGAGCATTTACATCACCCACCTGGAGCCATTGTAGACCAAGGCTCTGCTCCCTCCCTCCCAGCCAAATTGTTAACATTTAAGATACAAAAAAATCTAATGCAATTGGTTTCGTGCAACTGCCTTATAAAAGTCAAATGGCTACAAAATTATCTTAGAAGTTACTGATGTTTGTAAAAAGCTGGTTTCTGAGAAATAGGCACTGGCACCTCTGAAGAAGGGGCGCTCCTACCTGTCCCTGAGAAAGTGGAGGCTCCTGCAGTTAAAGCGGATAACAATCACATGTTCTAATGAGCCATTCAGACATCTCCATTTACCCTCATTTCTAATGCATTCTTTTTTTGCATTCAGTTGGCATTAAAAAGGGATGTTTACTCTTCCTTTTAATTCAAAGTCTTACAACAACATATGCTTTGCCACCAAAATGCACACTTTCTCAAAAACAATATATTTCTTTTAAAGTCCCTGAGCCACCTAAGAAACCAGTTCCAGAAGAAGTTCCTGTTCCCATTCCTAAAAAAGTGGAGCCCCCACCAGCCAAAGGTAGAATAATATTTTTGGAAAAACAATTCTTAGCATCTGCCTTCTTGTATCTTTTTATATGGGATCTGTGTATTAACAAAATAGCACCTGTGAACCTTCAGTAATATATTTAATTCTATGTTTGTTAACAAAATAGCATCTGTAAACCTTCTGTAATATATTTAATTCTGTTTGTTAATTTCATTAATTTGTGGTAAGGTGTTATACAAGTATCAGTAACATTTTTAGACTCCACGCTAATTGGGTCTTTGTCTGCTTCATGTAATGTATGTAATGTCTATATGGTATTGAGGCATTTAGCATTCATTTCTATCTCAAGTAGAACATGTTAAATTGCTCCCTAATTCTTACACTCTTAGTGAAGATTTGTGCTTTAATGTAATCTTAAATGTCTGAGAAGGAGACTAGAATATTCCACATTGTTCCAACAATGATATCTTTAAAGTTCCTGAGGTTCCCAAGAAACCTGTGCCAGAGGAGAAAAAGCCCGTTCCTGTGCCCAAGAAGGAACCTGCTGCTCCCCCAAAAGGTACACCAGAACTGATGGTGGGGACACCTTTTGCTCCAAATGCCAGCTTTATGCGGTCGTCGTATGGACGACGCTGTCTTTCTAACTGGTCTCTTCTGCATGTTCCTTGTTCCTTGTGTTTTTAATGTCTGTCAGCTTTGGGGATCTACGCATGACGTTCATTATTTATGACACTGAGCATTCCTAAAGCACCACTGAAAAGTGTTATTAAAAGAAGTAACTATGGCAAACTGCTATCTCAAATTTTTATAAAGATCTCCCCTCTCAGAAAAAGAAGAAATATTTGTGAAATTTGTGTTCTACTGTCATGTTTCTAGGAAAAAAACTTTCACCCCTCATAAATATGACTTTTTCTTAATAAAAACACTTTAATGAGTTTTGAAGAGCTGGAGGGGGCAGTGACAACTGGAGAGTGTTTGGCAGAATGGAAATGTCACCCAGATAAAGATGAGCGCAATGCTGCCAGAAACCGCACTCTTCTCACAAGTCAATAATGGCCAGTCTTCAGTAGTGGGAGACATATAGATTGGTGACATTTTCTTTTACCATGTCTCTTGAGACACTAATTGAACTTTGATATTTGCCATTAATGTTGCAATTTAGCTAATCAGGCACCTTTCATGTACCCATGTTTGAATTCAAATGTGCTACTGTGGTATATCGCTATTCCCTTGCTTTGTTTGTTTGTTTGCTATTTGGGATTTTTTTTTTTGGTGATAAAAGATACTATCTTATTGAGCCAGTGAAGCTCCAGCTGCACACATGTGTTCAGTTATAGAGAGATTCAGCAAGCATTCAATATCATCCAATTTAGAAGAAACTAGACTTACTGAAATCCTGCATTTGAATAGTGTTCCCTTTTGCTTGATTTCCCAGTGTTTCTGTTTTCTTCCTGAATCAAATCTGCTTCTCTCTTTCTTAAATTCTTGGTTCTCTCAGAATTATTTTGATTATCTAATCATTAAATACAAATGTCATATCAGTAAAACTAATACTAATACCAAAGCTATTTGACCACTCCTGAAGGAGACAGAGGCATCTCTCATTTATGCATAAAAATATACATAGTAGCATGTATATATGTATAAACACAGTATATATGTATATTATATACCTATATAAATATATATCTATAAAATTATACCAAGATAAATGAAAGTGTGGAGGTTCAGGGGTTCACAAAAGCTGCCAATATTTTATTTAAAATGAAAAAAAATTATTGCCATGCTGTTAAAATTTATCTTCTGATTAAAAAGTCAGTATCAGCTGGGCACAGTGGCTCACACCTATAATCCTAGCATTATGGAAGCCAGAGGCAGGAGGATTGCTTGAGCTCAGGAGCCCAAGACCAGCCTAAGCAAGACCCCGCCCACCCCCGTCTCTACAAAAAATTAGCCGGGTGTGGTGGGCCACACCTGTAGTCCCAGCTACTTAGAAGGCTGAGGCAGGAGGATCACTTGAGCCCAGGAGTTTGAGGTTGCTGATGCCACAGCACTCTAGCCCAGGCCACAGAGCAAGACTCTGTCTCAAAAAAAAAAAAAAAAGTCAACGTTATCAATGCTTAGAATAAATAAATTAAATCCACTATAAACACTTTCTAAGTCAGAGACACTGTTGAAAACTATGGAGCCCCTTAAAGAAAAGCACATATGAACATATCTACAAAATTTTGCACACAGAACTCCCCAAAGTCATTGACACATGGGTGTCAGATTGAGAGACTTAGTCTGGAATAAGTGTTTCCTGAGCTTTGAATACACTACAGGCACATCCCAAAAACTCAGAAGAGAAATGGGGGAAGGAAATTAAGTTATATAGGCTCAACTATTCTAAGACTTCTTATTCTTAGATAAATTAAATTCACTGTCATTATATATCCCATTTCTCAATACAAACATAAAGAAGTTTTTCTATGTATTATATCCACATTCTAGATTATTTGTATAACCATGGACTCACTTGTTTTTATCAAAAGCATACCAATATATAAATAAAGGATGAATTCTGCACACATCTTTCTGTTACATAACTCATTTTTAATTGTCAAAATGCCTCTAAAACATTATTTGTAACATTAATCACACTATGACCTTTATCACATTATAGTTAGCTTAATTTTCTGCATTATTTTGCTAATGCATAATCTATAATAATATTCATGAACTACATAAAGATCTATGCATGTGCCTGTGTCCATTCATAAAAGTGACATATGTGTGAACTAACATTCTATTTCAAAAACTTTAAGTCCCAGAAGTGCCAAAGAAACCTGTCCCTGAAGAAAAGGTTCCTGTTCCTGTTCCAAAGAAGAAGGAAGCTCCCCCAGCTAAAGGTACAGTGACTGTCTTAGTAAAGAAGCCCTATTTTTATATCTTGAGTGCAAAACATTTTGTGTTTAATTATCTGTTAACTTGGTTAGTTGAATTCAAAATGAATGTTTTATCATGAGTGAGAATTCAACAAAGTGTCTGTCCACCTGTCTACTTTTTTACAAAATAACTGTACATTAGCTACTTTGGAAAATAGAAAGTCAATTCTAAAAATGTCTTTTCAAGTTCCTGAAGTACAGAAGAGAGTTGTCACAGAAGAAAAAATAACCATTATTACTGAAAGAGAGGAATCTCCACCACCAGCAGGTACTTAATGCCATCTCCATGAAATAACCTTGTCTTTCCTTTAAGCTTCTTTAATTGCATGTCTTCTTTAATGGGCCTGCTAGTTCTATGTTGCTTATTTATTTTGCCTTTCTGAGAATTTTAAAATTAAACACTACCCTTTAAGTGCCAGAAATCTCAAAGAAGAGAGTTCCTGAAGAAAAAAGACCTGTGCCTCGGAAAGAGGAGGAAGCTCCACCACCAAAAGGTATTGTCTCTCCATCTTCCCAAGAACCATCTTTATGTGCCACTGATTTTGTTAGTTTTGTGATATGAGTGCATCGTGGATGTATATCTGTGTTTTGTATTGGGTTTTAGTGAGATTACATTAAAATTCTAAAAGTGCATCATGTTTCTAAAGTGCCAGCTCCTCCCAAGAAACCTGTCCCAGAGGAGAAAGTTCCAGTGCCAGTTCCTGTCGCTAAGAAAGCCCCACCTCCCAGAGGTAGGATTTGTCTCAGTCCTTCGACAAAAAATCTTTTGACATGTGAATTCTTGCTTTGTCTATCTGTTCTCTTCTTGTACTCAACCTTTGTCTTGCTTCCCATAGAACGTCTGTGTGTATATATATCCTCGTGATCTGTAACTTGTTTTCCCATTTTGCTAGTGAAAGTGGTGTACTGTGCAGATCTTCCCCAAACTACAAAGAGAATTGTTAAAATTCTTGACTTTAAACTTCAACTTTAATGCTTTTTTAAAGCTGAAGTTTCTAAGAAAACTGTTGTAGAAGAAAAAAGATTTGTTGCCGAAGAAAAACTATCCGTCGCAGTCCCTCAAAGAGTGGAACTCGCCCGGCATGAAGGTATATAATTAAAAGTGGAAGGAGAAATGACTTGATGTGTGTTTCCTTGAGGTCTCTTCTTTCCAGATGTGATTGTTTACCTTAGAACTTGTCCTGATCTGTTATTTCTCCTTATGTTGGTATTAGAATGTGTCTACCTGTTGTAGCCTTCTGGGACTGAGTCTTTTGTGTCCACATTGGTCTTGAATCATTCTATTATCTTATGTTAATAAAGAAGGTGAATGGAGTGCTGAAAATGTGATAATTTTGAAAGTGGCCACACTTTGGACATAATTCGAATACGCTTCTCAGTCTTGGGCTGTACTTGCCCTTATCTTAAGTCAGCTTTCTCCCTCTTGTGCTGAGGAAGTACTGTGAAGTACTGTGAACCTAAGCAGACAGAAGGACTGTTTACCCATCTGTAGTGAATACATGGCCACTGTCAATATCTCAGCTTACCGAATTTAAATTAAACCTTGTATCCGCAGAGGAGGAATGGAGTTATTCAGAAGAAGAGGAAAGAGTGTCCGTTTCAGTTTATAGAGAGGAGGAAAGAGAGGAGGAAGAAGAGGAAGTGGAGGTTACAGAATATGAAGGTAAACAATGCAAATAAGCTAGAGATGATCTAGAGTCTTGATGAGATGTTTTCTGTCACAAATTGTTTATCAAACTAATGAAGAGTGAAACAAAAAAGTGACACAAATTCAGTGAACATCTACTGGCCTCATTCAATGTATCTTTTAATCAAAACACAAGATTCAGGAGCATCATACAGTATTAAACATCCAATGCCTTGCTTGTCCATCCCTTCTTACTGGCCCATATGGAATAGAAGGCTTTATATTTATACGCAATTAATGAGGGCAAGTATCTCCATATACAAGTATCCTCTCGTTAGGCAGCACTTGACTTCAGCACGGTACGCTGGCATAAACCTCACCTTAGTAGTCTAATGTCTAACCAGTCTTCCTCAAGCATATTTTCTTACCATAGACAAAAATATATTTTATATTATATTCCTACACCCATTTGCAGAATAGAAAATTTTGATGTTTTCTACTCTGTTCTATTCATTTTTAAAATGCAAGTTATAACCATTAAATTGATTGCATAAATCACTAATGTGTCCTGACTCAGTTTAACAATGAACAAGAAAATATATTACTTCCTTAAATTCCAAGAGTCAAAGTCATATTTGTGAGTCTGAAACACTTAACACATAGGGCTTTCCTATATTTTACATATGGAGAAAATAGTTATGTAATATCTGTGCTCAGATTGACTTATTATTCAGATCTTCCCATATCTATGATGCTAGTTCTCTATTGTTTCTTAAGGGTAAACCAACAAACTTTACTTCACTGGGATACCTTTTCAATGAATTAAGGCACCTCTAGGTTTCCTGCTAAAATCCAGCATTCCGGCTAAACCTATATATCCAGAAAACTTTCCTAAGAAAGTTCTAATGTAGCTCTGCTTATAAAGGGAAATCTACAAGTTTCTTAACAAATTAACTCTCTTCCCAATGAAAACATGAATAGAATTGTAGTACATTTAGATGCTCTGAAGTATATTTCTGGCTAATAAAAGGTGGTTCCCCACACCCCCTTTCTTCACTTGGAAGAAAAGTCCATGTGAAATTCAGGCTGCACAATTTTAATGGAATGTCTTGGAATAGAGCAAGGTGGGGCATGACTCCCAAGAGGAAGCAGGAAGCCCACCAGTTCTGTTGTGCTTTCTGGAAGCACGTGATGCTGGGCATAAGTCAGGAATCTGGTGGATTTGAAGAAGACCCCATCTTTTCTAAAAATGTTTAGAAAACCAAACATAATAAATACACAAGGAAAGTTCTCATTGAATGGGCCTGATTTCAGTTTTTGAACACTGTTGTATGTTATAAATTTTTTCAGCACCCCAGACTCTAGTTAAAAGGAGAGACACTCTATGATATTATTATGTGTTTGTTAAGCCCAAAAGATTTAGCAAAAAGAGGGGTGGCCTGTTAGGTTTACTTTCAGTGTAAAGAGAAGATGTGTTTTTAACTAGACTTTTCTATTCTGTAATTAACTTCATACACATAGGCTCAAAAATCATGTAAAATCTCCTGCCTCTTCTACCACACCTGCCCCACAAACTGGGAGGAAAAAACATGAACTATTGTCTTAAAATCCACGTTTAAATCCTCAACTATGTGTTTCCGCCCTGCACCCTTCACATCTAGAGTGTTCTGTTATTTGTGAAACTTATCTTCAAATTCTTGTGTTCTTATTAATTTAGCAACTAGAGTTGGTTTTGTCTCATCCTTGTCCTATCATTCCTGTTAATATAAGCATTACTATCTGTACAATACACTTGAAAATTAAATTAATGAAATAAAGTTCCCGTACTCTTTGTTAAGGTATATGCTTTGATTAAAATGTTCATTGAGTATCTTAAATGAGAATGATCAGGGATTTGGTGAGTGTTAAACATTTGCAATTTTAATTACTCTTTGAAGTAATAAGTTGCAGCTAACATGAAATAGGAGAAAACACTATAATTTATCTTCTTTAAAATTGATGTCTTTAAAGTGATGGAAGCACCTGAGGAATATGTGGTGGAAGAAAAGCTGCACATTATTTCCAAGAGAGTGGAAGCTGAACCCACCGAAGGTATAGCGACTCTTAAACTAGTCTTATCCCTCTGCTGGCTTGTCCCATCCTTTATGCTCTCTTGTAGCTGACTTATAGTCTATGTTGCCAATGTCGATACATGTTGTGTCTAATAAAAAGTTTCCTTATATGTTTATTGAAAAGAAATCTGGACATTTCTACAAGTGTATTTTATAATTTTTTCAAGTGCTTGAGAAGCATGAGAAGAAAGTTATACTGAAACCGAAAATTCCTGCTAAAGTAGAGGAGCCTCCACCAGCTAAAGGTACAACAAGAAGTGAGACACACTTTGTCCTGATAGATATAATTCTGCTTTTGGTTTGCATAACTGTCTAAGTTTTTGTCAGCACATATATATGAATGTTTGTACTAGGTATAGTCATTAATGTTTGTGTACATGTGTGATCTTTTCAAAAAGTGACTTCGAAGCCCCAAAATGATATCACTTCTTATGTAATGCAAACTAATGTTCTTAAACCTAATCTTTCAAAAGTTCCTGAAGCACCTAAGAAACCTGTGCCAGAAAAGAAAGTTCCTGTCGCAGTTCCTAAAAAGGAAAAGGTGCCACCAGCTAAAGGTATATTGGATTTTACTTTATTCTTCAATAATGTCTGTCTTTTTAAATCTTAAATTGATACATTCTTCAAATTTTTATAACATGAATAAGAAAATAAGTGTGTCTACGTATAGTGTTTTCCATATTGTATGTTTGACTATGTTGCCTGATATCTTTTAAGTGCCAGAAGAGCCAAAGAAACCAGTTCCAGAAAAAAGGGTTCCTCCAAAAGTGGTTAAGGTAGAAGAACCTCCCCCAGCCAAAGGTAAACAAAAGCTTCCAGCACAAAAACTGGAAACTTAAGTCTTTCTTTTTTTTTCTCTCTGCTGCTGTCTTTTGGGTCACACCTTTTACATGTAGTTTTATTAGTCTATGTTGGTAGCAATGGTGTCTTTGGGTGTGATGTTTATTTGTATGTGCCTTGTAAATTCTTTTATTCTAAAATCACAGTACTTTCTGGCTAGTGCATTTTTTTTTATAACCCCACTTTAAGTAATATAACTCCCTAATCCTAAAATTATCTTTTAAGTGACTGAGAGGCACATGAAAATTACCCAGGAAGAAAAAGTTCTTGTAGCTGTAACTAAAAAAGAAGAGCCCCCAAGAGCAAGAGGTACATCAGCCCTTTCACTACACACAATATTGCACTTGTCTTATTCTCTTTACCAAATACACTGGTTACGGGTGTCGGTTCTCGTGGTCGTTGTTATAGTTGTTTTATGTTTGAAATAATGTAAATGTCAAGTCTTTTCTGTTTGGGTGACTACTGTATGACTGCCTTTTTACGGTTTGAATGAGGAAAACAATTTTTTAAAGTGAAATCTGTCTTTAAAGTGTCAAAAGAACCTAAGAGAGCTGTCCCAGAAGAAAAAGTTCCAAAACTCAAACCTAAAAGAGAAGAGGAACCACCAGCTAAAGGTATACTGACTCTTTAAAAAAAATCAAATAAGCATCTAGATATTGAAACAAATCTAGTGTAACTGGGATCATTAGAGAAAATAAATACATATTATAAAGGAATAAAAGTATGTTATTTCATGTCCCTTCAAAAATAAGCATTTCTAATTACCAGAAAGTACTCTTTTTTCCTAAAAAAAAGTAAAGCTTCCCAAACATATGTAGATAGTTTTTCTTAAAATGTATTTGTCTTCTAATACATCTATTTGTCCATATACTAAACTCATCTGCCTAAATGCTTGTTTTATGTGGCAATCTTTGATGAAAATTTTAATTTTTTAAATCCTACATCTTCTACATTGTGTCATTAGAGCTTATGAAAATGTCTTAAAATGAAGGTGAAGAAACTACTTCTGTAACACAAGTTTCTGTCTAATGGTTACATACGTAGCTCGATAGTCACTGAGTATGCTGTCTAGTTGTCTTTTATAACTCTCTTGTAAATACTACTTGATCTTCCTAAAATTATTCAATGTCTTTGAAGCATTAAGTAGCTTTAAAAAAGTATTTATATGTATATTAGACCATGTTTATTTCCAAGTCAATTGATTTTTCTTGTCATTTAAATGAAAAGTTTAAACAGGCATGGTGATGGCTTTCTTTGTCCTTGGATTATTTGCACAAAATTTCTCTTAACACATATTTTCAGAATCTTGCAATTCACTTTTTAATAATGACTCTTTTAAAATGACTAAATTGAGGAAAAGAGCTGTAAAAGAAGAAAAAGTGTCCACTGAAGTTCCAAAAACAGCCTCATCCCGCTTAAGGGAGATCGTGCTTTGGTTTATTATTAAGAAGCATGAAACCGTACAACTCTTTGCCTGCCGGTTCCCAATTTGACTCCTATACTTTATTGGCCTACTGTTGACAAAAGGCAGGGAATCTAACATTTGCAATCACAATTACTAAATGTACATCCTGTGATACCTTGACCAGCAAATGACAGTCAGGGTCTCCCATAACCAGGACATGAGGCCATCACAAAGGAATAAAATCAAAGCACATTGTTACTATCATGTCTAACTGGGCTTCAAGTAAAATGCTGTCTGTTGTCAATATTATTTTAGAAGTGACTATAAAAGAAGAGAAAGAATGGTCTTATGCCCGAGAAGAAGAAGCCGTTTCAGTGCAACGGGAAGAGGAATATGAGGAATATGAAGAATATGATTACAAAGAATTTGAGGAGTACGAGCCCACAGAAGAATATGACCAGTATGAAGAATATGCAGAACGCGAGTTTGAACATTATGAAGAGTATAAAGAGCATGAAGAATATATCACAGGTATGAGCAAAACTGCAGATTCAAAACCACATTAAATACGTTCAAATTCTTTTTCTAGAAAAGACAAAAATTTGGATGCCCAAACAAATTTGGAAAGAACTTTGTTTCATTTTGCAAATTCAGAATTTTTTTCTTAGATAGATTCTAAGAAAAAAAAATCTCTGTAAATCCTAAGGTTATTTTTACACTTGGGTTCTGGGAATAATCTATTTACCCCTTCATTTTTGCTCCTATGCAAAATAGCAAATCCCCCCAAGTTTCTTTCTCAAAAAGGTTAGAAGTTTACCTTCAAGTGCCCATGATCATTCTAGTACATGATCAAAAATTTCTGAGCATCTCTTATTCTGAAATGTGCTATTATCAAGCGTGATAGGCTATTAAGAAAATATACCACCTTCAGGGTTCCCATCATTGAAACTTGGTGACTGTTTCAAAAGTAAAGTCAGACAAGACGGATGACACACACAGTTGTGTTTTACCTAATGAAGCCCGAATTTGTAAGCATATAGTTTATTGGTTCCAAAGAACTGATTTATTTTACTCAAAGAATAAATTTCTATTGAAATTTTGAAATGAGTCAATATTATTTCACTTATTCGATATCTGATGTTTCATAAGCCTAACTTTGGGAGCATTCTATGTAGTTTTACAGATAGCTTTATGAACCAATCTTACAGAGGGAGGAGATTTACCCATGACTTTGTCTACCTGAAGTAAAACAAGAAATTTAATATGTAAGAGATAAATAAGAGAGAGTTACAATTACCTAATTGAAGTAAGTAGCAAGGAAGAAGGGCAAGATAAGCTTGTTTAGATTTTTGAGAGCTTGTTCTATTTGGATCTCTGATTCTCGCCTCTATAGGCTAGACTGTATGTAGATAAAAGAATTGATGCCACTTAAGAAATATTTTTTATTTATGTTCTAAAGTCTAACATTAAATACCTCGTATGTACTTTTAAAGAACCTGAGAAGCCTGTCCCTGTGAAGCCTGTGCGAGAACCAGTTCCCGCAAAACCAAAGGCCCCACCAGCTAAAGGTAGAGTGAGCAAAACATGATCAGTTGTAAGAGACCTTTGTTTCCTATATGTCTGTCATGCTATACATATATGTTGATGTGGCAGTGTACAAATCATGTGTGTGTATGGGAATATTATGTTGTATATTGTATTTCTTAACTTTTTTGTTCTTACTGCTCTTGAGAAATCTGGTTCGGGTTTTAAAATATCTTAATATTGTTATTTTAAAGTGCCAAAGAAAGTTGTCCCTGAAGAAAAAGTACCAGTGCCCATTCCTAAGAAACTCAAACCTCCACCACCCAAAGGTACATGACGAAGTTATATCTACCAAAAACAACCTTGTTACTTACGTTCTGTGATTGTGTTTTACTCTCTCGTCTGATGTTCTCTGTTTTTACTGAGTAGATTGTTATCGTCCTGATTCTTACGTGTCAGTTTTTTATGTGTATTGATTACACAGTATTCATGGTATTGGTTTTAATGGTCTTTAACAATTAATATCTTTAAAGTGACTGAAGAATCAAAGAAAGTTGTTGAGGAAAAAATACATATTTCAATTACCAAACGTGAAAAAGAACAGGTGACTGAACCAGCTGCTAAAGGTATAATGATTTCCTTCCTAGATTGTGGTCTTTTATGATGCCTCTTTTGCAATTAATGTAGCTATGCTTTGCTTTATTCTGTTGTTTCATATCTTTTAAGTTAATTGTTACCAAAATGTTGGATGTAAAAATCTGTAAATATAAAATAAGAAGATAATGTTACCTTTAAATGGAAAAATTATTTCAAAATATATCCACAGCCTCTTAGACGATGGCTGTGTACTGCCACATGGCTACAATACATATAAAATAGTATGTTTGAATTTAAAATCAGTGGCCATTTGGCATATTCCTGATTTACCTAGATTGATGTAATGATACAGTACAATTAAACAGTGAATACTGTTTAATTTAGTGTCCAGTCATTTTTTTCCTCCTTTATACTAAGTATGAAGTAACTTCCCCACTATTTTAGGAACTAATCTACCCACAAGTAATTTTAAATGTTCAAGAAAGGGTGTTTCCTACAAGCAGAGATGCTTGAGCACTAACCATCCTTTCACACTGGAGCTCTGCTACTGCACACTTACAGAGTACTTCTGTATATCAATATTTATATTTCTATGCAGCTCAGAATCCTTTCCTTAGAAAACATAAAGTTTCTTATAGATGAATAATTGCATAGCTATCACATTAGAGGCAGCGTCAATATTATTCTATCTAGTTAAAATAAAAGAAAGCAAGCACTGACTGGGTGGCTTGTTTCTGACAATAAAATTTTCTTATACTTAATATTTCAAGTGCCCATGAAGCCCAAGAGGGTTGTCACAGAAGCAAAAGTACCTGTCCCTAAAAAGGAAGTAGCAGCACCTGTTAGAGGTACCTAATGCCACTCATTTTAATGTACTGTTTGTCTTGTTTGCTGTTAAAGTCATATTTAGTTCTGTGTGTGAAATTCTTTTGTGGGAAAGATAAAGCCCGTTCTTTCTTCTGCTGTAAATGGGCTTCTGTTTCTAAAGTGTCTTAATTTTGCGGAGCAGTGGGCAAATGTCCAACTTAAAGATAATATCTTTAAAGTGCCAGAAGTGCCTAAAGAACTTGAACCCGAAGAGGTTGCCTTTGAGGAGGAAACCTTTGAAGAGGAAGTAGTAACCCACGTAGAGGAATATGCTGAAGAAGAAGAGGAGTACATTCATGAAGAAGAGGAGTACGTTCACGAAGAAGAGGAGACCATAACTGAGGAGGAAGTGGTGCCAGTGACACCAGTCAAAGGTAGATGATGCCTCCTGCAAAGGGACATGCAGCAGCCTCTTTGGAGTTTGAGCATCTGACTTGGTCAGATCTGGGGGTTACTGGCACCAGGGATGGCCAGTTCTGCTTATCTTAGAAGCAGACATTTTTAAATGCTGAAGTGTGATTTCTGCAGCTGCTTTTTACATTTTTATGTATTTTCTGCAACATTCCCAACATTCTTAATATCTTTAAAGTGCCTGAGGTACCCAAGAAACCTGTTCCAGAAGAGAAGAAACCTGCTCCTGTTCCCAAGAAGAAGGAAGCCCCACCAGCAAAAGGTACACCACCAGTCATAATGATGGGTCTAGAGGAGACTTAATCTGCCTATAAATAATTAACTATCTTCTGAGTACAAAACCTTGTGTGTGATGCTGTTTTAATAAATGTGAACTGTGCTTTATGTGGGTGTGTTGTTACTAGTAGATAAAATGTAACAATAAACAATATCTTTAAAGTGCCTGAGGTTCCTAAGAAGCCAGAGGAGAAACTTCCTGTGCCTATTCCTAAAAAAGAGAAGGCTCCACCAGCTAAAGGTACACACCGCTATAATCCATCAGTAGGCTGATAGCATCATTCACCCACGTAGTATAACTTGGTGGGCACTGCATTACTTTCTCAAACATGACAGTATTAACAGTATTAATGCCAAGCCAAGAACCACTCAGCTGATCACAGGAGCAGTTTGCCACACATTTATCTCTGAATGTTACCGTCAAACCATGCTTATGTTTATTTAATGAGTGGCTCTTCCTCTTTAGTGGAAAATTCTTTCGTGTAAAATAAACTCTTTTGGCAGTATCAAAATTGAAAAAACCATCATTTCCCAGGCATTGTGTATTGTCTTTACCACCAGTCCATGTATTTTCTTTCTTTTTTTTTTTTTTTTTGGTGTTTTTTTATTTTAATTTTCATGTATTTTCTGACCTTTGTTTTGTGGCTATTATAACTTTCAATCTTAAAGTGAAATTATTAAAATATCTATGTTGCTTCAAGTAAGGCCTGAAATTGCTGGCCTTAAATTCTTATTCATGGGTGAAAAATGTGACACTAACTCTATTTGGTATCTTTAAAGTTCCCGAAGTGCCCAAGAAACCTGTGCCCGAGGAGAAAGTACCAGTCCCGGTTCCTAAAAAGGTGGAAGCTCCACCTGCCAAAGGTACATGAACTTTCAATGTTGCAAAAATTTTTTATTTTGTATTTGCATATGAGTAAAAATGTAACTGGTTCCATTCTATGGTCTTCAAGGAGGCAACTCTTTAGGGAAAACAAAAGATTTTACTTTAAAAATAAAATTCTTCTTGGGAATTTCTTTGGCATACTTTTATTACCTTACCCCTAATCTTTCTGAAACTATACTTGGAGTCAATATTTTTGTTGTATAAAATTTTTCTCTAAATCGTTTCTTTAAAGTGCCAGAGGTACCCAAGAAACCTGTGCCTGAGAAGAAGGTGCCAGTTCCGGCTCCTAAGAAAGTAGAGGCTCCACCTGCGAAAGGTACATCATTTCATCATTTATAGTGCATGGGGAAAAAAACCCTCTCATTTACATACATTCACATACAAATTCCCCCATAATATTACGTATTTTCTAAAAGCATCTGTCTGGTTATAAATATGTCAGATATTTTGTGATTCTTTTTCATATCTATTACTCTAAGACATTATAAAATAACACATTCTTAAAACAAATAATATCTTTAAAGTGCCAGAGGTGCCCAAGAAGCTCATCCCAGAAGAAAAGAAACCAACACCTGTTCCGAAAAAAGTGGAAGCTCCACCACCCAAAGGTACATTAATCTCTGGCAGAAGCAGGGTAGAAAGGGAAACTAACTGGTGTTACACAGCCTCACTAACCATTATTAACGCTTAATATTTATGTTAATAATTGATGCTTTATGATCACAGAATATTTGCTTTTCATGCTTTCTCATTGTCTTGAATATTTTATATAAAAGTGATGTTTGTACCATTGAATAAATATCTTTAAAGTGCCAAAGAAACGTGAACCAGTCCCAGTTCCTGTAGCTCTACTTCGGGAAGAGGAAGTTCCATTTGAAGAAGAAATTGCTCCTGAAGAGGAAGTTCCACCTGAGGAAGAAGAAGTTCTTCCTGAAGAAGAAGAAATTCCACCTGAGGAAGAGGAAGTTCCTCCTGAAGAGGAGGAAATTCTACCTGAGGAAGAGGAAGTTCCTCCTGAGGAGGAAGAATATGTACCTGAGGAAGAAGAAGTGGTACCTGAAGAAGTTCTTCCAGAAATTAAACCTAAGGTGCCAGTACCTGCACCAGGTATAGCAGCTCTTCTTGGAGACATCAAGGCCTCTTTTATGTTGAATTCTGCTTTATCATCTTTTTGTTCATCTCTAATTTTATCTGTGATTCTTTACTCTCTATTGTCTACCATCTAAATCTTACAAAACGTTCCAGATGTGTGTCTCTTATTATTGTATGTCTGCCTTGTGTATCTGTCTATTGTAAATTATCTAAATGTCTTTTCAAATTTCATGCTGTGAAATGTTGTTTAGTTGTTCGTGGTTTTATTCTCATGTCTTTTTGTTATATATATAACACCGTATATGTGATTTTTAATGTCTTAAAATTAAATGTCTTTAAGTGCCTGAAGTACCAAAGAAACCTGTACCAGCGAAGAAAGTCCCTGTTCCTGCTCCTAAAAAAGTGGAACCTCCACCACCACCCAAAGGTACACCTTCCCAAAGTGAATACACAGTTTTCACCCGTAGCCTCGCCAGATAAACTATGGTGAAACTGAATTTTGGGAAAAATTATATTTATAAAATGGGCAATTGCATAGTTACATTTTTACTTCTAAAAATATTCAAGAACATTTATATCTGTTTCTTTTCATTGGATGCAAAACAGTATTCAAGAACAAAGATGAAAGGAAGTATTTTCCCAAAACTGCCACAGAAGTTCTACCTGATTTCCTGTAATTTTATTACATATCATAATTTTCATGTGGCTATTTTGAAAAGCAAAATTATCTACAGAAAAAAATTACCTGAAAAATATAATGAATAAATATTCTTAAAGTTCATTCTTCAACCGTTTATATTAAAGGCCTTTGTAACATCAGGCTGAAAAGAAAAAAAGAAAGATGAATGTATTTATCAA
This sequence comes from Eulemur rufifrons, assembly GCF_041146395.1. Classification (NCBI taxonomy): domain Eukaryota; kingdom Metazoa; phylum Chordata; class Mammalia; order Primates; family Lemuridae; genus Eulemur; species Eulemur rufifrons. The sequence goes on from NC_090983.1 coordinate 49,256,899, forward strand.
AATACTGAGTAATAGTTTATGTCTTCTGATACGTACATATAAATGGTAGCCCAACTGATTTTGATTTTAGCCTTGACTTTGTACTTTGTTGTGTTACTCTGAGCAAGTCCTTTAACCAGTCTGAGACTCCAGCTCCCTTCCTATGTTTGAAGTGGTTATACTAATATCACTCCTAGTGGGCTCAGATATTACTGTGAGGATAAAATAAAGGTGTAAAAGTAGTCTATCATTGAACAAATAGCATCCAAATTTAACATATTTAATCAGCTCATAGTATAAGACAGAATGAATATATTTATGCCTTAAAGCTCAGTAACATTTTCTGCACAAGGTGATGGTATCACTGCTTAAAATATGCAAAATCCTTCCATCAGACTATATAGTCATATAATCAATACAAGATAAAGCTGATCCTTTACCGGATTTCAAGGATTCAGAAATACTTTAAAGGCAATGATTTCATAAATTGCTAGTGAAATTTAAATGGGTGAAATGATAGCATCTCTCCTCTGATAATCAGATATATTGCTGATCCCTTGTTCTACAAATCCTAATTACAAATCCTAATATTTGGGATCCCAACTTGCGTTACAGACCTGTCCTGAGCAACCGTTGCATGTTGGTCTTTCTGTGTGTGGGAATTTCTTGGTTTCTCTCTTTTTTAATCCCTCAAAATAAGTTCTTGTCATAAAATGGTGTCTTTAAAGTGCCTGAAGTTAAGAAGAAAGTGCCAGAGAAGAAAGTGGTCATTCCCAAGAAAGAGGAGCCTCCTCCGACCAAAGGTATTACTCTTCCCGAGCCAATTAGACACTGCCATTTCTTTCCTTCACCTGTAAAAGTCAAAACATCGTGTTTCAGTATGCGTTAATGCAACTTATATTATTGTTGTGTCTATTGTCTTTGTGTTTGTGAAACTGAAATTATAAAATAAAATAATATCTTTAAAGTGGTACTAAAGAAACCTGTGATACCCAAGAAACCAGAACCAGAAAAGAAGGTGCCTCTTCCTGTTCTGAAACCAGTGGCTCCTCCTGCCAAAGGTACATCATCCCGTAACAGGATGTGGTTGCTGCACTGATGTTGAACTATGGTGCTATCCACACAGGACGTTCAACATAGAGTGTGCATTGTGTGGTCTGTCTTTCACATTCGTCTGTGTGACTCTGTTAAACTCATGGTTGTGCTATGTGAAGTTTTCTACTTGTATTAATGTACTTTATGTTGTTTCTCTATGTATGGTTGTTTCTAAAAATAAAAATACTGAAGTTATGTATCTTTAAGAGCCAGAAGTAACTAAGAAACTAGTCTCTGAAGTATCCAATTCTTGTCTTAAAAAAAAAAAAAAATAGAAACTCTAACAGTAAAAGATGGAATGTCTCTTTAATGGACCCTTAATCCTAAACCAAAAATCTCTTTATTCTTCTTTCATTAACTGGTCCTGTGAAATGTCAATGTTCTATCTTATGAATGTGATGTTTACTCTTCTGGGTTGAGAACGGGAAACTTGGTCTTTATGTATTCTTATTTGGTTCTTGCATTTTAAGTTCCTGAGGTACCTAAGAAAGTGAAAGAAAGGCGAATCATTCTCCCCAAAGAAGAGGAAGTTCCACCAGTTGAAGGTAGATAGATGACTTTCTAAGAAAAATAGCATTTTAGAGTCTTATTGTCTAATATTTGAAGGAGATAATTGTACATGTCACCCCAGTAAATAAGCATATTCAGACTCCAAAAGAAATTATTATTTACCTAATAGAAATTGGGCAGGCAAACTAATACTATTTGAGTCTCCTTGTTGCATGTTCAGCCTGTCTGTTTGTTATTTGTTTTATTTTAATGAGAATTTTTAAAGGGAAACTGTATTTGCTCTGGGAGATTTTCCATCAAATGACTTGGTTGGCAATTATAAAATAAGCTTCTCCAAGAGAAATTCTAGCTAAGCATGAGTAACTGGTGCAGAAAATCTAACTTCTACCTCTAAGTGACTGTTTGACTTCAAATAAGCCCACCTCCATTTTAAAAAATAATAATAATTTTAACTTAACTCTCTGGAGTTCTTTCCAGATCTAAAATACTGGGAAGGGCCTAACATGTTTTGAAGACCCAATAGGTTGTTTGTTTTTTTTTTAAAGAAATAGTTTCCACAAGCATTTGGAAGGCTGAGTAGTTTTCAGATATATCATTTTAGTCTAATATTCAGAAGAATTATAAAAATAATTTACATGATAATAATCTTTTTAAAGTGTTTGAGGAGCCTGAAGAGCCTATTCTAGAAGAAGAAATTCCAGAAGAAGAGATTCCAGAAGAAGAGGTTCCAGAAGAAGAGGTTCCAGAAGAGGAGGTTCCAGAAGAACTACCTAGCATAGAGGAGGTTGAGGAAGTGGCACCACCTAGAGGTACAGCCGCTTTTACTAGTCAGACATTTAAAATACTTTGTGTTCCAAATCTTTCTCAAAATTGTTTAAATCTAGCATTCACCAGTATACTTTTCTGACATCACATCAATGATAAATTGACTATTAATTATTCTTGGCACATGAAATTATGTGTCCCTTTTTTCCCATTTTTGTGCAGCATCTGCAGTGCAACTAAGAATGAGAGATTACTTTTCTGTTACTGGCAATTTAATTTTTTCTGACCAGGTCCTAGTATAATACTTCCTCCTAGATTTCAATCATGAATTTTGTTTTCAATATTAATGTTGGGGGGACGGAATCTATTCCTGTGGTGAAAGTGTTCACTTTTTAGAATAAGTATTAACTTATTATTCCTGAAGACTATGACATTTATTTGCATAATTGATAGGGTGTTTGCTTATAAGATTTCTAAGTAATATCCTTCACACTTCTAGAGTCAAATATATACTCCAAATATATCATTATCATTTATATTGCTAATATCTTTTTAGAATAAATCAATGTTTTGTGTTGTTTATTTATTGGTATATGGGTGTTATTGTTCTGTTCATTGCATGTCATTTTCAAAATGTCCATAAAATATCTTTTAAGTGCCTGAAGTGGTTAAGAAAGCAGTACCTGAAGTGCCTACTCCTGTTCCTAAAAAAGTGGAGGCACCACCAGCTAAAGGTACAGCAAATCCTGATTAATATCTTTAATTTCACATTCATTTTCTTTCTAAAAAGCAAATATGTCTTCTATCACTGCTTTCTTATGGTCAATTAAATAGTGAACTGATTAAGGACTAATAAAAATATAACTCATTCCATTTCTTTAATCTTTTCTAGAGTGTTAATGGATGATTATGTGTGTATGTATTTGTGTGTGAATTATTCTAGAAGCTTCTTATATAGCTGAAAATTTTAATGTGATAGTACATCTCTCTATACATATATGCGTAACAATGGAGCCCTCTTCCTCCCCATTCTATTTCTAGATTTTATTCCATTACCTAAATAGAGTTTTCTTATGTATTATAATTATTTTTACTATATTTATTGTTTCATAGGAAAAAAATCTGGTTTAGTGCTTGGATAATAACTATTTTAAAGAGCTTCATGTCCCTGTTGTAAACTTTAGCCTAAGCATTCAAGGTTATTACAAAATGTCTACTTTTCATTGCTTCCTAATTCAGTGAGTGCTCCAAATAGTGTTCTTAAGCAATTAGATTATGCTGTCCCTATTACAGTAAACTCTTCAGCAAATACAATAGCACCCAACAGAACATGAGGCCTGTGTCAGAGCTTAAGTACTCTATAATGGTAATCACTTCAAAAACAGCCTTCATCAAATTAAAAATAGTAGAAGTAGGCCCAATATTGGTAATCTCTGTTATTAAAAAAAAAAATAGAGTAGCACAGGTTCTTTGTGGACATGTCTTCTTGTAAAGGTATGTTAGCATAAATGAGTGATTTAGAAAATATCTTTATTGCCTCTAAAATTGTTGTCCAATAGTACAGAGTGATTTCTTAGACGCTTTGATTATTGTAATGTTGATGTTTGTTTCTGATGTTTTTATTTCATGTTTATTATTGAGCATTGTCAGCTAACTAAAATGCCTAATATCTTTAAAGTGCCAAAGAAGGTTCCTGAGGAGAAAGTACCTGTTCCTGTTCCGAAAAAAGAGGCACCCCCAGCCAAAGGTACATCTTCTCTTTTAAACCTGAACTTCCTCTTTTATCTTTCTTCATTAAAACTTTTATGTTTTGTTGTCTTGATTGTTTTTGATGTTTTTTGTCTATGAAACCTTGCTCTTGACTGTCCTAAATATTAAAACTGTATCTTTAAAGTGCCCGAAGTACCAAAGAAAGTCCCAGAAAAGAAAATCCCAGAAAAGAAAGTCCCCGTGCCTAAAAAAGAAGTTGTTCCCCCAGCTAAAGGTATTTGGAGAAATATCTTGGATTTTCATGTGTTGTTGCATGCAAGCCTCTTTTCAGGTTTTTTAAAAATATATTTTGAATTTACATCTTTGTTTCTTCTGTGTTTTAAAAAAATAAAACTCTTAAAATAGATGCTCTTTCAGGGAGAACTGTCCGCAAAGAGGAAATAGTAAAAGAAAGACTAGAATTAGAAGTAGTAGAAGCAAAAGTGGAAGAAGCTCTTGAAGAAGAAGAGTTCCATGAAGTTGAAGAATATTTTGAAGAAGAAGAGTTCCATGAAGTAGAAGAATTCATCAAAGTAGAAGAACCTAGATTTGAAGAAGAACACAAAGTTGAAAAAGTCCATAGAGTAATAGAAGTTTTAGAGGCTGAAGAAGTGGAAGTATATGAAAAACCCAAAGCTCCACCTAAAGGTATAGGGAATTTTTCAGATATTACAAATTCTTATGTCTTGCTCTAACTTTCCTTTGAAAATATATTTTGTGTTCAGTTTGGAACGTTAGAAACCCCATGAAATATTTTAAGCATGAGATTAAACTATTTGACACAAAGACTAATATTGAGTAGAGATTAACCATACAGAGTGTAATTTTAGTAGACAAGACAGTAAGTTTGATATCTGCTTATCTCAGTTCACTGTATGAATTTAGAGATTCTTTTAATAATCTGATTACATAATTGTTGCAGGTACCAAAATAACTGACCAGTGTCATCAGTTAAGTAAAAAGAGAAACTCCTCAGTTCACTGAGGAATTTACATGTTCAGGCAAAATAATCACTGCTTTGTTAACATTTCAGTTAACTGTTCACAAACTGGTAGTTACTTATCAGAAGCTTTTGTCATTTTATGATACTTTCATTAGAGAAATAACAGTAAGGTAGTGAAGTGTTGGTAATGGTACCTACATTCTACTACATTCTGAGGATAAACCAAAGCACAAATAAGTTCTTTTCAATACCCAAACTAATGTGTGTGTAATATGAAGGAATATGTGTGTATACATAGTAAATCTACAATATAGATGATATTTAGCAAAATCAAATCTCTTTTGGAAGCAGGTGTATTATGAATTCAAAAAATATAAATAGATAAAGCATTTTGTGAGCCCTCATTATACTAACTTTAATAGTAATGCTTCAAATACTTCAAGAGTTTATTCTAAACTAAAATGCTAATATCTTTGAAGGGCCTGAGATATCTGAGAAAATCATCCCTCCAAAAAAGCCACCCACTAAAGTTGTTCCTCGAAAAGAGCCACCAGCTAAAGGTATCTTATTGGCAAAAAATTACTTCCCTAACTTTACATACAGTAGCACTTTGGTTTCTTTGCAAGTACAAGTTTTGCATTCCACTTGATGTTTTTCTTCTGTGTTTTGTGTTTTCAGAATTTCTAAAACAAAGTAATATCTTTAAAAGTGGCTGAGGGTCCAAAGGAAATTCTACCCAAAAAAGAAGTCACTATTGTTATACCTAAAACTACCAAAGCAGATATCCCCTTTAACCAGATAGTGAACCTAGGCTTCCTTCTTTGATGCTATTTGACTATATATTCACTAACATACTTGTTGATAAACTTATGTTTTTCTGTTCATTATTAATAATGTTAATCTAGTAAATATAAATATATAGTGAATATGTGTTTAATGTCCCTACTTTGTTCGTTTTTGTGAACCTCTTGAATTTCACAATAGAAATAAAAAGATAGCATCTAATAAATAATATAAACTTACATCTTTAAAGTCTCTGACGCATGTAAGAAAGTTATCATTGAAGAGAAAGTATCAACTATTCTGCTTAGAGATAGCACCAGCTGAGGGTGTATTGTTCATTTTTCTTGTCAAGTTTTTACTATTCTAACAAGGGAAATTCCCCTGGATTTCTGTGTCATATTTGTTTTAAAATTCAACTCATTTTAATTAATACTGTAATTTATTTTATAAAGTGATGTCTGTGTTTTATATCGTGGCTATGTTCTGGTCTGTGTTTGTACATTTCTTCTGCTCTGCTTGTTAAAATTCTTTGTGCTTAAAAGAATGTTTAAAAGTAAAAGAAATTATTGCTACTATCTTTAAAGTTCCTGAGGTGCCCAAGAAAATTGTGGTAGAGGAAAAAGTACGTGTTCCTGAAGAACCCGAAGTTCCACCAGCTAAAGGTACCTGCCTTTGCCAATTCACCACCAAAATAAAATCCCTCTTTATTCACTTAAGACAGAGAAGAGAGAGACTATTCTCTCTTTAGTGCCACAAGATGGCTATGAATGACATAAGCTTCAATTAATGTTCTATAGCATAATCTTCCCTTTTTTGATGACCTCGGAACAAAGACATAAGCCTAAAAGGTGCTTATATTGATCCTCTTAAGCAGTAATTAAACAATATTGACCTCTTAACTTCTCCGTCAAAAATATTTTGGAAACTTTTGTGAAGTAGTTCTGAAAACAAATAAATATGTTCTAAAATGATGATGGAAAATAATACCATCTCCAAAGAGCTAAGTGTTCCTAACATAACAAATCAAGAGCTCGTTGACAAGCCAATCCAGAGAAACGCATTGACGATGCATTTGACTTATAGGTGACTTATAATTTGGGAATTTTTTACATTCCCCTTGTTAGATGCCTCTTTTTTGTCTTGATATCTTACTCTCAATTATGACGTTCTTAAAAATAAGACAAATAAATATCTTTAAAGCACCCGAAGTACCCAAGAAAATTGTTCCAGAAGAAAAAGTTCGGGAAGCTGTTCCTAAAAAGCCTGAAGTTCCACCAACTAAAGGTATACAGTGATACTAATCACAACATAAAATAACTCTTTGTTTAGTTTTTCATGATTTAAAGTGAATATGTGTGATGTTAAATCCCTGTATTTTGTATCTTATATTTGTTTATAATAATTAATATACTAATATCTTTAAAGTTCCCGAGGTGCCTAAGAAACATATTCAAGAAGAAAAACCACCTATTGTTCTTTCTGAAGACACAGAGATATACAGTGAGTGTAGAAAAATTGGTGGTTCTTTTTGGTTTCATTTGTGTCCTTAAATTCGCTGTGCTTGTCTTCAGAGCTTTAAATAAAAAGTAAATATAAAATACTAATCTCTTGCAAAAGCCTAATAAGCCAAAAATATTTGGCTCAGATTAAATAGTTTTAATGGCTACTAACCTCAGACAAGATATATTTCCTCACCAATTTAAAAAAGAAATAGCATACTTATAACATTGTCTGATTTTAGAAAAGTCATTTGTCCTGTGGAATTTTCCTAACCTGTTCTGTGTACAAGCATCTTTCGCTTTGAAGCAATTTATTTTCTCAGACCATGGAGTAACTTACTTTAACTCCATAATAATATTTTAATTGGATTTTGTAAAAATCAAAATACTCACCATTATTTCTTTGCTCTTCACAACTATAATTGGAAACATTTTGGCAATGCTACTCAAAGGACCATAGGTTTACGGGGCCACTAGAATCTCAAAAGAATTATCAAGGCTTTTTTTTTTTTTTTTTTTTTTTGGCTTTCATGCAAAATGAGAATTTAGTTATTTGAATAGTAAAATAATCTGAATGGTAAAATATTCTGAGTAGAATACCATTCAATAATCTGCATAGTAAAAATGCCAGTAGTTAGGATATTCTTCTATTTTTTTAATCTAAAAACTCCCCGTTAAAGTTCAACTTTTTTCCTCTTTTTTTTTTCACCCTCTTATACCAGGTTAGAATAAGTATATGATCACTCTCTCCTTTGAATACCCTCTTTATACTTAAGTTTGGTTGTTGTTATCACCAGTCTTCCTTACTAAATACTAGAGAAATTCTTTATTATCTTCATTTACCTTATTTTCCAAATATTTAATCATTTTTATTTTTCTTTTCTGCTTCCAACGCCTAAATGGTTTTCAAATTCATATTAAACTGTGAAGCCATAAATTAGATGTGATTTGAAAATATAGATAACTAGGCTCCTAGAAAAGGGGAAGACTTAGCATGAATTACCAGTAAATCAAATATAGGAGGCTAATTCTCTATTTGCAATTCAATGTCTACCCTGTTCTTTATGCACAAATCCATTAAAAATAGGACCAATAGGACAATTTTACCAATAACTTTCTGAGGACAAAATGAAGAATTACATAGTCCTTGGCTGGTGAATTTTTCAATTTTATTATCATGATCATAAAGAAATGCTGAGAGTCCTATATCAGAAAACTGGGAATGAGACTTATTCCTAGCCAATGCATTCTTGTCACTAATTTGCATCTATGTGCTACCGTTAATTTAGGCAATGAATGTGTATTACATGTTATGTTTTTCTTAATGCTATATTTTACCCACCGTGAAACACTCCTAATTGTATAAATACTAATATCTTTAGTTTATGAAGCATCTGAAGAATCAGTCCTGGAAGAAAAAGTACTTGTGACTCATCCTCCAAAGACAAAAACCAGACTAGCAAAAGGTATATAACACCAATCATCCAGTCTGAAGAGGGTTTATTTTTTGGCTCATTTTAAAAGCTCAGTATTTTTCTTCACCATTTATAAATATAACAATACTCATATCTTTTAAGTGCCTGTGCCACCCAAGAAAGTTGCTCCAGAGGACAAAATATATGTGACTATTCCTAAAAAGAGAGAAATACCACCAACTAAAGGTATATTTCAAATACATCAAACTCAGACAAATATCTTTGGCTTTAAGACTCAAAAATTGCATGTCATATAATTTACTCTTTTTACAACTTCTAAGTGTAAACCTACTAATATCTTTAAAGAGCCTGATTTAATCGAAGAAGTTTTACCAGAGGTGGAGATACCCGAGTCTGTTCCTGAAATTCCAGAATATCCTCCAACTAAAGGTATAATTCTCTAGTTATGAAAATCTAAAGAAAATCTATCATCTTCAGTCTGCAAAATGTTTAGTGTTTAATATACATTCTCACAACCTCTAATGCTAAAATACTAACATCTTTAAAGTATCTGACATGCCCATGACAAGGAAATATGTGCAACTTGCCCCTAAAAAGTCAAGTCTCCCTCATATAATGTAGAAAGATAAACTATTAGAACAAAAATAAAAGTTCTAACTTAAAGCTACAATATCTATTAATATACCTAACTTTCTTAGTATGCCTCTATGCTTTTTTTTCAATTAAAAAATATATATACTAATATCTTTAAAGAGTTTGAAGTCTTCAAGGAAGTGGTTCCAGAGGGACAAACTCCTGTTGCTAAAAGAAGAAAAGCACCACCACCAGCAGGTACAAGTCAGAAGAAAGTCAGCTCTTTTATCTCATGTGTGCAGTTGTGGTTAACACACATAAAAATACTAATATCTTTAAAGCCCCAGTGGCTACCAAGGAAATCGTTTCAGAGAGGTAGATCCCACAAAGCAGTTCCATACATGTCCCAGTGAGTTATTCAAGAGAAAATAGAAAGAAAAAAAAATCTTTAACTTATATACATGAAAGATGGTTGAGCTATACAGTTTATCTATGAGGACTCCGCAGGAAATATGTATATATATTATGAACAAATCTGACCGGATGGATTCTTCAACAGGAAATAGCCATTATTGTTCCCTCTTAAAAGAAAAAGAAAAATCAGACTAGCTAGAAAAATATCTACATGAGACTACTTATGAAATGATAACCCTAGAACTACATTGAATTGGCTTAACACATTCCCTTTAAAGCAGGAATCAGTGCCACCAAATGACAGGGGTGAACTATCAGTCAGTATTTCAACCCTTCCATGGGATTGGAATTCCAGGATGTAATATATCAACCTGTCGAAATTCTTTTTCTATTAAAATAAACTAACTGTAAAAAAACCAAGCATATGAAATAACTGATTTCCCATAAGACTTAAATATCATAGAAATATTTTCAGGGAACCATGACTTAAAGAAAGCAAAATATTTTATTCGATGTGAAGTTGACCTATCTGCAGTATCATCTCTACCACCTCAGACCACCTGAGAGCCTATTAAAGCCAAGGCAAAAATAATTCCACTTAAAGCTGGACTCGTCTAAATACTCATTTGCTCTTCTCATAGTCTTATTTTTCAAGCATCGTACATTTTTCAATTTTTAATATTTTTACACAAATGAGAAAGTTTTAAAACTTCCAGAATAATAATTTCATCATAATGCCCATTACATCCTGTAATTTAAAGAATATCCAAATACTCTGGTATATTTTTTCAGTCTGGAGTTTTGGTTGTTCTCTTTTCTCCTCACCTTGAAAAACACTCACTTTTTGGACATGCCTAAGGTGAGGGTGCAAAAAGAAGATTAAAAAAGTGGCTGTAATTTGTTCTATTCAGAATTATAGTTAAAGGTATACCATTAATTGTAATCAATTTTTCTATTTTCCATGATCTAATTTTCCATACACGTACCATTCCAAGAAATAAAATTACTGATCTTGATAGTGCCTGAGGTGACCAACAAAACAGCTACTGATAACCAAGTATTCACACTGCGACCAAAGAATCAGATTCTGGGGGCAAGGGAGTGGCAGAGGTCTCCCAGTTATGACTGAAACTCTTCCTAACTCCGAATACAATGTATTCGTTTCTTTAAAGTGCCTGAATCGCCTCAAGAAGTTGTCCCTGTAGAGGAGACACCCACGGCTGTTCCCCCTGAGATCAAAACACCTCCCACTAAAGGTATCATTCATCCTGTCATCCCTTCCTTTCTTCATTACAAACATTTAATAAGTGCTTATGATGAGCAAGGTGCTAGGGAGCTGGGGAATAATAAGCAAAGACAAATTAGATTTAATTTCTCTCCTCAAGATTTTAAACCTCATCAAATTCTTAAAGGAAGCAACTTTGTAGCCAGAAGAATCACTTTGGGTCAGTTCATGTGATTAATGTCTCCATGGATCCTATTAACCTCTAACTATTAATTATTATAATATTAAGACCTTCAAAGCACTAGAAGCTATGAAAGAAGTTGCTTCTGAAATGAAGGTATTTGAGGATGTCCCTAAAAAGCCAGAAACTCCACCTATGAAAAGTACATACCACCTCTGAACAGATGCAGAAGAAATTATTTGTCCTCTGCTCTTAAAACGACATATTTTCTAATGCCCTTTGTAACTTCTAAATATAAACATACTAATATCTTTAGAGTGTCTGAAGTTTCAGAAGAAGTTTTCTCTAAAAGCAAAATATTTGTGGCTGTTCCTGCCAAAACAGAATACCCTCCTACTAAAAATACTTGTTGAATAACGAGGGAATAGAATGTCACGTGAGCTCTGCTAGGTACTAGACGAGGGCAAACACGTCTTCTTGAAGATCCATTAACCCCTTTAGACTTAGTCTATTGGTGGAGCAAAGGGAGGACAGAGGGAAAGAGAAGTTTGCTACATTTGCTGACTTGCTGCCGTTAGTTTTCATTAATCATCTTAACTCTTCAATGTGAAATACTAATATCTTTCAAGTGCCTGAAACTCCTCATGAAGTTCTTCCTGCAAAGAGAGTTCCTTCCAAAAAAAGAGAACCTCCATCAGTTAAAGGTACAAGTCACCGTGCCTTCAGGCTCAATAATTAGCTCCTGTAGTTTTGAAAATATTTTGCTCTTCCTAGTGATCTTCCTAACACTAAACATAAAAATACTAATTTCTTAAAGTGCCTGAAGCTCCTCAAGAAATTGCCCCTGAAAAGAAAACACTTGTGGTTCCTCACAAAAAGCCTGAAGTCCCTCCTGATAAAGGTATATCTTCCTGGAAGCTTAGAGGGGTGGGAAAATGTCTTTTCCTGTATAAATGTGTTGTCTGTTTGTACTGATTCTTGTAAGTCCTAGATGAAAAAAATATTAATATCTTTAAAGTGCCAGAGGCTCTCAAGGAAGTTGTCCCTGAAAAGAAAGTGCATCCTCCCCAAATGCCTGAGGATGTGCCTGTCAAAGATACATTCTTAACTGTAGCTTTATGGTGGGCTATGGAGGTGGGGAGATAGACAGGACCACCTTTGTAGCCTTGACAACTCTTTCGATGTGTAAATGTGACTCTTGTCTGTGTTGACTCTTGTGACTCAAATGTAAATTTACTAATATCTTCAAACTGCCAGAAGCTCCAGAAGAAGTGGCCACCAAAAAGAAAGTGCCAGAAGCTCTTCTCCAGAAGCCTAAAGCTCTGCTGCGTATGATAGGAACTTATTACCACTGATCTCAGGCTCAGGGGGAAAAAAAATAGCTCTTTTGTTCTTTGAAAGTGTTTCAGTGTATCTAGTCTTCTTTGTATTTTCTAAGTGTAACAATACTAATATCTTTTAAGTGCCAGAAGCTCCCAAAGAGGCTATCCCTGAAAAGAAAGTGCTGGTGGCTCCTCCTAAAAAGCCTGAAGTCCCACCTGTTAGAGGTATTTGTCACTGACTTTAGGCTTCAGAAGATCTGACTCTTTCACTCTTGAATATATTTTGGTCTAGTGGTCTTCATAACTCCTAAATTGAATTTCATTAATATCTTTTAAGTGCCAGAGGCTCCCAAAGAAGTTGTCCCTGAAAAGAAGGTGGCAGTGGCTCCTCCTAAAAAGCCTGAAGTACCACCACCTGTTAAAGGTATTTGTCACTGACTTAAGTTTCAGAAGATCTAACTCTTCTGCTCTTGAATATGTTTTGTCCTAGTAGCCTTCTTAACTCCTAAATGTAATCTCACTGATATCTTTTAAGTGCCTGAGGCTCCTAAAGAAGTCGTCCCTGAAAAGAAAGTACCAGCAGCTCCTCCTAAAAAGCCTGAAGTCCCACCTGTAAAAGGTAGTCACCCTCATGTTGCTGTGTTTGATGCTGTTTGTTTGTCTTTACTTTGTCTAATCTTATGAAAACACTAATATCTTTAAAGTACCTGAGGTGCCAAAGGTGGCTGTCCCAGAAAAGAAGGTGCCTGAAGTTATTCCCCCCAAACCGGAAAGTCCTCCTCCTGAAGGTAATGCCAAAGCTATACAAACTAGAGAGAAAAATAACTGTTATGTTAACTAGAAAATTATATCTAAAAATCCTAGTACATAAAAGGTGATATAATTCTAATGAAAAAAAAATGTCGTAGCTATCCAAAATATCTTGTTATATGCTTACATGCTATAGACATCAATTATGTTTACCTTTTCTAAACACAAATTACAAATATCTTTGAAGTGCCTGAGGTGCCGCCACCGCCAAAGCCGAAGGAAGCTGTCCCTGAAAAGAAAGTACCAGTGGCTCCTCCCAAAAAGCCAGAAGCTCCACCTCCCAAAGGTATTTATCCGTATGTGTTGTCTGTCACCTGCTTCAGGGGGCCTGGGTTAAGAGTATATAGAAGTGTCTGCCGGTCTCACAAATTGTATTTACTTGGGTAAATGTGTTGTCGATATTCTCCCTTTATGGTTCTAACTAAAAGGTACTAATTTCTTCAAAGTCCCTGAAGCTCCTAAAGAAGTTATACCTGAAAAGAAAGTGTCTGTGGCAGTGCCCAAAAAACCAGAAGTCCCACCTACAAAAGGTATTTATTCCCACTTCTCTGTCAAGAAAAAATATTTTCTTGTACTCCCCACAGTCTTTGTAATAGATGCCTTCACTATTCATAAATTCTAAAAATACTAATATCTTTCAAGTACCGGAAGCTGCTCAAGAAGTTGTCCCAGAAAAGAAAATTCTCAAGACACCACCCAAAAAACCAGAAGTCCCCCCAGCCGCAGGTACATGTCAGCTCAGTTCAACCTTACTCTGCAGAAGAAATATCTCTTCCATTCTTGAAAATGGTTTTAGTGCATTGCTCTTCATTAACCTAAGTGTAACACTACTAATATCTTTCAAGTGCCGGAAGTTCCTCAAGAAGTTGCAGAAAAGAAAAGTCTCGTAGCCCTGCCTAAAAAACCAGAAGCCCCAGTTGTCTCGGGTATATGTTAGCCTTCACTTCATTCTGCAGAAGAAACATCTCTTCTGCTACTAGAAAATGATTTTAGTCCATTTCTCTTCATTAACCTAAGTGTAAAACTACTAATATCTTTCAAGTGCCTGGAGTTCCCCAAGTTATCCCAGAAAAGAAAGTTCCCAAGGTTTTGCCCAAAGAGCCAGAAGCCCCATTTGTCACAGGTATTTTTCACCCCTGTCCTTATTCTGCAGAAGAAATCTCTCTTCTGCTCTTAGAAACATTTTTAGTCCATTTATTAATCTAAGTGAAAAACTACTAATATCTTTTAAGTGCCTGAAGTTCCTCAAGAAATTGTCCCTGAAAAGAAAACAACACTGGTGCCCCCTACAAAGCCAGCAGCCCCACCTGTTATAGGTTATTTGTCACTGACCTTAGATTTCAGATCTACCTCTTCTGCTCTTGAAGATATTTTGTCCCAGTGGTCTTCCTAACTCCTAAAGGTAATTTCCCTGATATCTTTTAAGTGCCAGAGGCTCCCAAAGAAGTTATCCCTGAAAAGAAAGTAGCAGTGGCTCCTAAAAAGCCTGAAGTCCCACCTGTTACAGGTACTAGTCACTGACCTTAGGTTTCAGAAGATCTAACTCTTCTGCTGTTGAGTATATTTTATCCTAACGGTCTTCATCACTCCTAAATATAATTTCACTAATATCTTTTAAGTGCCTGAGCCTCCCAAAGAAGTTGTCCCTGAAAAGAAAGTGCCCATGGCTCCTCCTAAAAAACCTGAAGTCCCACCTGTTACAGGTACTTGTCACTTGATTGTAGGCTTCAGAAGATCTAACTCTTCTGCTCTTGAAGATATTTTGTCCTACTGGTATTCTTAACTTCTAAATATAATTTCACTAATATCTTTTAAGTGCCAGAGGTTCCCAAAGAAGTTATTCCTGAAAAGAAAGTAGCAGTGGCTCCTAAAAAGCCAGAAGCCCCACCTGTTACAGGTATTTGTCACTGATCTTAGATTTCAGAAGATCTAACTCTTCTCCTCTTGAAGGTATTTTGTCCTAGTGGTCTTCTTAACTCCTAAATATAATTTCACTAATATCTTTTAAGTGCCTGAGGCTCCCAAAGAAGTTGTCCCTGAAAAGAAAGTGCCCATGACTCGTCCTAAAAAGCCTGAAGTCCCACCTGTTACAGGTACTTGCCACTGACTTTAGGCTTGAGAAGATCTACCTCTTCTGCTCTTGAATATATTTTGTCCTAGTGGTCTTCCTGACTCCTAAATGTAATTTCACTAATATCTTTTAAGTGCCTGAGGCTCCCCAAGAAGTTATCCCAGAAAGGAAAGTGCCCATGCCTCCTCCTAAAAAGCCTGAAGTCCCACCTGTTACAGGTACTTGTCACTGACTTTAGTCTTCAGAAGATCTGACTCTTCTGCTCTTAAAGGTATTTTGTCTAGTGGTCTTCATAACTCCTAAATGTAATTTCACTAATATCTTTTAAGTGCCTGAGGCTCCCAAAGAAGTTGTCCCTGAAAAGAAGGTGGCAGTGGCTCCTCCTAAAAAGCCTGAAGTCCCACCTGTTACAGGTACTTGTCACTGACTTTAGTCTTCAGAAGATGTAACTCTTCTCCTCTTGAACACATTTTGGTCTAATGACCTTCCTAACTCCTAAATGTAATTTCACTAATATCTTTTAAGTGCCAGAGGCCCCCGAAGAAGTTATCCCTGAAAAGAAGGTGCCAGCGGCTCCTCCTAAAAAGCCTGAAGTCCCTTCTGTTACAGGTATTTGTCACTGACTTTAGACTCTTCAGAAGATCTGCCTCTTCTGCTCTTGAAAATTTTTTGTCCTAGTGGTCTTCCTAACTCCTAAAGGTAATTTCACTAATATCTTTTAAGTGCCAGAGGCTCCCAAAGAAGTTGTCCCTGAAAAGAAGGTGCCGGCAGCTCCTCCTAAAAAGCCTGAAGTCCCACCACCTGTTAAAGGTATTTGTCACTGACCTCAGGTTTCAGAAGATCTAAGTCTTCTAGTCTTGAATAAATTTTGGTCTAATGGTCTTCCTAACTTCTAAATGTAATTTCACTAATATCTTTTAAGTGCCTGAGGCTCCTAAAGAAGTTATCCCTGAAAAGAAGGTAGCAGTGGCTCCTCCTAAAAAGCCAGAAGTCCCACCACCTGTTAAAGGTATTTGTCACTGACCTTAGGTTTCAGAAGATCTGACTTTTCTGTTCTTGAATATATTTTGTTCTAGTGGTATCCATAACTCCTAAATGTAATTTCACTAATATCTTTTAAGTGCCAGAGGCTCCTAAAGAAGTCGTCCCTGAAAAGAAGGTGCCAGCGGCTCCTCCTAAGAAGCCTGAAGTCCCACCTGTAAAAGGTAGTCACCCTCATGTTGCTGTGTTTGATGCTGTTTGTTTGTCTTTACTTTGTCTAATCTTATGAAAACACATATCTCTAAAGTACCCGAGGTGCCAAAGGTGGCTGTCCCAGAAAAGAAGATGCCTGAAGTTATTCCCCCCAAACCGGAAAGTCCTCCTCCTGAAGGTAATATGACACTATTCAAATCAGTATTTTTTAAAAAATAAATTCTCTCCTTAGTATTGTAAAAAAAAAATTTGCAAAATATTTCATGTACTTTAGTCAGTTCTAGCATTAAAATGAGCTCATGTCTTTAAAGTGTACGAGGAGCCTGAGGAAATTGCCCCGGAAGAGCCTCCAGCAGAAGTTGTGGAAGAGCCAGAGCCAGTGGAGCCTCCAAAAGGTACTTGGCACCCGGCTGTTAGGCCACAGTGGCCACTCTTTCCCCTTCTTGCCCTGACAACTCTGGGCATTCTAAATTTTTGTCTTGTTTTCTTGCTCTCTTCGCTGCTTCTCAAACATAAATGCTAATTCCTTTAGTGACTGTGCCACCTAAGAAACCTGTCCCAGAAAAGAAAGCACCTGCTGTTGTTGCCAAAAAACCTGAGCCACCACCAGTGAAAGGTATTCATTGCCACTAACTTCCTACAGAAGAAATGTCTTCAAATGTCTTTTAAAATGTTATAGTCTGCTGTTCTACTTTATGATTTTCATTTGTCATTGAAACTGTGAGTTTAAAAACTACTAATATCTTTCAAAGTGCCCGAGGCGCCCAAGGAAGTTGTTCCTGAAAAGAAGGTGCCTCCTGTGGTTCCCAAAAAACCGGAAGTCCCACCTGCTAAAGGTACATGTAGCTATGCACGGTTTGAGGGAGGTGGATGCCGCCTCCAACTCCTAAAAGTGTTTTGTTCTATGTAAATGTAATGAATGTTTACCAGTGATTGTTCATAATGTTAAAATACTAATATCTTTAAAGTGCCTGAAGCTCCAAAAGAAGTCGTTCCAGAAAAGAAAGTAGCTGTTCCCAAAAAGCCTGAAGTCCCACCACCTAAAGGTACATGCCTCTTATGAGATTCTGCAGAAAAACCCTCCCTCTTGATCTCAAAAATCACCTATTATCCAACCCTTTGTTAGCCATTTTTCTTATAGTCATAACTACAAACTGTTATTCTGGATTTTCAGAGTTTAAATGATTTTTGATAACATCATTGAGATTTTTTTAAAAAACTGAGGTGCTTATTTATTATAAGCACTGGAAGAGTTTACTAACACGGTTTTGTTAATAGGCCACATTTTCCTACCCACTATGTGACCTTATTGTGAATTTTGTTCTTGGATCTGTCCCTGTGTTATTTGAACAAAACATGAAGTAGATGTGGTATAAATTTCATGCACTTCTCAACTACCCATAAGTAAAAAACTAACTAATACCTTTAAAGTGCCAGAGGTGCCCAAGAAACCTGTCTTGGAAGAGAAACCAGCTGTTCCTGTACCCGAGAAAGTGGAGTCTCCTCCCCAAGAAGGTACACGTGAGACCATTAATGAGCTTGCCACTTGTGACTATTTCTAATTTAAGCTTTGTTCTTCTTCCTTCCTAACTCATTATCTCTTGGTCACTTTCTATCCTTTGATTATTTGTCTTAATTCATCATTCTAAATTAGCTCTGATCTCAAATCTATTTTGGGTTATCGGTCAGCAGTATCTATACAGGTCATTGTAAGCTGTATTAAACAAAACTTCTCTAATGTACACAGAAAGTAAGACGGGAGCACTAATGAGTATAAATGACATTAAACACTAAAAGGGCTCAAATCAGGAGACACAGAAGTCAGTGCAAATAAGATAGATTGCATCTTCACAAAAATAGGAGACTACATTAATTGCAACAAAGGAAGAAATCAAGATTACTATTTATTGTGTTTGGTGTTTTGTGAATTTTACAGTATTGTTCCACACATTAAAATAAAATTAACTAATATCTTTAAAGTATATGAAGAACCTGAGGAAATTGCTCCTGAAGAGGAAGAGCCAATTCCTGTTGTAGAGGAGGAGGAACCAAAAGCCCCATCTCCACCTCCAGAAGGTACAAGGCAGGACCCACTGCATGGGAAAAACAGAGATTTCATTTTTATGTCTAGTATATACCTTCTTTAAGGTAAAATGTCAGTCTCCTATCTCCTTGTTTGAAATTTGACTTCATTGCCCAGAACAAAAGTTATGTGAAAACATGAAACTTAGGTCCTACAGAATTTTACAATGTGCATACCAAGAAATACATGTGATTTTTTTATTCATTCATTAGTATTAAATTTTTCATTGTAATCGTCTCACTCTAAAAGAAATTCCTATCATTCAAGTGCCTGAAGAACCCAAGAAGATTGTCCCTGAGAAGAAAGTTCCTGTCATCAAAAAACCAGAAGCTCCACCACCTAAAGGTACTTATGTTAAAATAAATATTGATTTAATTTTTGTGTGCTGTCCAAAACTTTATGCTGTTTCTTTATTGTGTGTTGTGCTATATTATGTCTTTGTCAGCTGTTATCTATATGTTGTGTTATTGAATAAACTTATAAAGTTAATGTGTATACATTACATCTTATGATTTTATATTGTTAAATGTTACTAATATCTTTGAAGTAGCTGAGATGCCAAAGAAAGTTGTCCCAGTGAAGAAAGTCCCAACAGTTAAGAAGCCAGAAACACCACCAGGTAAATGTATTTACATCATCACTGACATCATAAAAAAAAAAATACTCTAATATCTTAAGTTGTCCTCATTGTTGTTGTGTAATTAGGGACAAAAAAATGTCCTTATTTTGTTCCACTAATTTTAATGCTGCTTCATTAATTAAGGATTTTTAACATTTTTAAATCTTTTTAAATACTCTTTTTAAAATAAAACTAATATCTTCAAAGTGCCTGAGGTGCCCAAGAAACTTGTTCCAGTAAAGAAGGAACCTGTGCCTGTTACCAAAAAACCAGAAGTCCTGCCAGAAAAAGGTATCTACCATGAAGAACAAATACATATTTCCCTGACTGCTATGTAAGCATTTTAATAAGAGCTCTTAGAGCAAAAAATACTATGAGTTTATGCAAAACTACATATCACAGAAAGAAGGGGAAAATAATGAAGACAAAGAGAGAAAATGTGTCAGATAAGTAGGAGGGAAAAAAATGAATGAGGCTCAGTTGTGCCATGATACATTGCATGGTTACATGTGGTAGAAGAAGACCTTTACCCACTCAATGTGTAAGACAGCCTAATTCAGCAAATTTTGTTGAACATTTACTATTAATAAGACACTGTGTTAGAAAAATTAAGACCTGATCCTGTCTTCAAACAGCTTAACTCTGATCAGAGGATAGAAAGATAATACAACTCTAACACAGACAGGAGGTGATGACACTTACAAAGTGAGTACAAAGTACAGAAACACAGAGCCAGAAAAAATTAATTTCAGGCAGAGGCAATATGAAAAGCTGTGTGGAAAAAGAGAATTTAAATTTTGATGGGTTTTCACATGTAGAAATTGAGGAAATAGTATTGCAGGCAAATGGAAGAGCATATTGAAAGGCACAGAGGTAGAAGGGTCTAGAAACTGCAAGGGTCTAGAAAGAGGTAGAAAGGTCTAGAAAGTGTCAAATGAATTTGCATAATTTTAGTATAGATTGGTTGTGCAATATCTTGGAAGATAATGCTGGATAGAAACATGGGGGTCATATTTTGAGTACTTCAGATGCCAGTATAAGGCTTATACTTTATTCTGTAGGCAACAGGAAGCTTCAAAGGTGTTGAAGTAGGTGTACATATTTATAGGATTTGGGCTTTAGAAAGATAAATTGGCAGTAATTCAAGCTATTGGAATATAGTGTAAATAGTAAAGAGCCATTGAAATTATGAAGGTCATTAAGAATTGGACAAGATCAGTGGTGGTAGAAATGGGAAGGGGGTTGTATTTAAGAGAGATGGAGATTGAGTTGGCCTCTGAATATTATAGAAGCCATTAGGGAATGTGAGGAGCCCAAGATAATTGTAAGGGCTGAATCTAGATGGCCAAGAGAATGGTTCATTGGATATCTTAACTGATACTAGAAGAAGACAGTGAATATATATTTTCACTTTTCAAGTATGGACATTAGGAATGTGCATTAGGAGCTTAGGAAAGAGATCAGGCCTAGAGATGTAGATCTCAAAGTCATCCACATGGAAATACGAGTTGAACGTGCTGGAATGATCATTCAGAAAATGCAGAGCAATTTTTTTTTAAGTGTCAAAGTTAGACCAGTAGGGAACACCTTCACTTAAGGGTACACAAAGGACAAGAAGCACATGAAGAAGGCTGAGAAGATTCATTTACAAAATTAGGATGTCCAAAGGGTGCCATGCCTCAGAAGCCATTTTCCCCATGAAGTCTTGGTAGATGAAGATCTTTCTCCTATATTCTTTGCGTGTTCTTTGCAGAATCTTGTACATCTTATAAATTCTTAATAGTAAACAAAATCGTATCTTTAAAGTGCCTGAAGTGCCCAAGAAAATCGTCCCAGAAAAGAAAGTGTCCGTGCCTATTCCTGAAGAGCCAGCAGCTCCACTTGCCCAAGGTACATGCTGCTCTATAAATTTTGGAAAGATGACAGTTGTCTCCATCATCTTGCTTTGATTGTATATAGGGTTTATGTATTTGTCTGTCTGTCTCAAGTATTGAAGTTACTGATATTTTGGGGTCATCTGAAGAATATGTTATAGAGTGTAACTAAGTTGATACATAACTTAGCAGCTGCAGTATTCTATTCTGACTACAGTCTAAAATAAAATACTATGTTTTTTAAAGTTGAAGAGACTCCTGAGGAAATAATATATGAAGAAAAAGCATCCATAACCATTGGTAGAAAAGAGACTCCCCCTGTTGAAGGTATATATATAAATATATAAAAATTGTTTTAATCTCTTGAAAATGCCTGTTAGAAATACAAAAGTATTTTTAGGGTGACATTCCTTCTTGAAATTATATACAAAAGCATTCTGATACGTTTCACCACTTTATTTTTCAAATATATTCTTTTGAATTAAAATCTTTAATTTGATTATTCTTATTGGCAATTATAAGTTCCAAAAGGTACACTTAACTGAAGCAAAACTGGGATAATTGAATTTGATCCTGAAATGATAACTCAATATCAAATTTTAAAAGTCATCTCATTTGCCATCAATATACATTGAATAGTTTTCAGTTGTTATTAGAAAGTTCAAGTATAAGAAAATGGGAATCTTACCTCTTTTCCTATGCAAGTGAATTTGCATGAATTGTATATTTTTCTTTTCACAACTGTAATCTTTGCGTCTGTGTGAAACTTGTATGTGTCTTTATGAAGAACTTTATGTTACAATCTTATATCCTTTGTCAACATTCTTTAAAGAACGTGAAATTGAAAAGTATATTCAGCCTGAAGAACCTGAACCTGAACCTGAACCTGAACCACAGCCTGAAGAAATACCAGTACGAGGTATTGGATTAATTGGACTTAAATCTTCATCATGACCTTCTTCATCTTGAAATGTGTGTTGTTTATGTTGTTCTACATGTGTAGTAGGTTTCTTTGTATCTGTATGGAAGGTTTTCTTTGTTTTAAATTTCTTTGTTTATTGGAAAAAATTTCTATATTTTATTTCTAGAAAAAAATTTCTATGTTTCTTTGTATTGGATTAATTGGACTTAAATCTTCATCATGACCTTCTTCATTTGAAATGTGTGTTGTTTATGTTGTTCTACATGTGTAGTAGGTTTCTTTGTATCTGTATGGAAGGTTTTCTTTGTTTTAAATGTGCACCACATTCTTATGTTTCCGTGTAATTTGTACTATCTCATGTCAAACGTGGCTTGTCTGGATGCTTCCTTTGTTGTTCTTATTGGTACCTTTGCTGTATTTCTCATCATCTGTGTACAGTGTTGATATTTTTATGTTTTATGTTGGATACTGATATTATATGTCTAAAAAAGCAAACTTTTTACTTCATATATATAGGTATACATAAATATATTTAAATTTCTACCAAATATGTTATATATCCACATGCTAACATATACAGATACTAATACTTTTGAAATACTCTTTCAAGAACCTGAACCTGAAAAGAAGGTTATTGAGAAACCAAAACTCAAACCAAGACCCCCACCTCCTCCTGCTCCACCCAAGGAAGACTTGAAGGAGAAAATGTTCCAACTTAAAGGTATAAAATGCCACTTCCAAAGTCTTATTAATTTGCTTCAAACTCTATCCAACCATCTGAAATAATGCTTGAAAGAAACATACGAGTCTTGGAAGTGTGTACTTTCAGATATGATTGTGCTGTGAGATTGCATAGAGACGTGTGTTTTCTGCTGCCCCAGGGTCCCTGGGTTGCCTTGTCAAGCCACACCTGTTGCCCCAAATGTCAGAAAGTGAACCGCTAATGTCATCCTGGACATCTGGATGCAGGGGCTGTCCAACTAACTTTCTCATGTAGAGTGGGGAGAGTTTTCTGATTTCAAAGCTTCATCACTATGCTTATCTTTAAGGTCTTATGCATGTGGAATGTTTAAGAAGTCTTTGCAAGATATTTTTAATATTGCAGTAACAAATTTATACCAAAGTCAAAATTTTGTTCTCAAAGAATTGCATGTGCTTTTAAATATAAGTAATATATTCATGGGGTCCAATAGCCAATATGTGCTCACATATCGTGAAAAGAGCAAGACCTGTCACTGTTCTCCCACTTTCTTTTTTATTTTATTTTTTGCAACTTAATAAAAACCCAGTTGCATTGTATAGTGGTTTTCAGGGTAGCTGGAAAGAGTAGTTATTAATACACTTTGTATCCAGCATCTCTTCCCATTATTAAACTTCTCTTCATTCTTCTTATTTTGATTTTTCTTTGAATTGACACAATATTACTTAATTTAAAAAAAATCAGTGTCTTCAAATGCTGAAATAAATTGACAGAAATATATTATACTTTTTGTTTTAATAAAAATTTGTCTTATTTGTGATGTCATGAGGTTCTTTAATCTAAAATAATCTAGATATATTCTTACATAAGCATTTTTCCCATCTTTAGCTACACATCTAGAAAGCCAGAATCTTCCAGAGTAAAGACATTGCTTCTGGGGATTCTTGCCCCTCCTGGCCAGCAGGGACACCTTCCAGCATTTTAAGTCAGATGTAGAAAAGGGGGACGCCTTTTAAAAAGTCACCCATCTGTTGATTAAGGGTGTGTCCATTTCTCTTAATGTAAAATTTATACTCAAAGGACATTTTCTTTCTCATGTGAAGAACAAAAATTGCCTTCTCAGCCAGTCTTTAATTTACTGCTCAACTTTGGAGTAAAACCAATCTGTTTTCATGGTTTGAATGCTTCTTGTATGTTCTTTGGAGGCTGTTCTTGGCTGTTATTAACATTCTCTGGTTATAAGCAAAGCTTGGTTTTGATTCTTAGAGTAGAAAATTAATCATTTGCTTCACAATAAATATACAAATAATAAAAGTAAGTTCATATTCTTTAAAGCTGTTACAAAGAAGAAAGTCCCTGAAAAACCAAAACCTGAGGTTCCAGAAAAAGTGGAGCCTACACCTCTGAAAGGTATTTCACAGGCTGGAAAATACATTCCTATGTGGTATCCCTTCATTGCTTCTTGCTTTCTCTGCCTCCCTAGAATGTTCTCTCTCTCTCTGTCTCTCTCTCTCCCTCTCTTTTAATGATCACAGTAGTCTCATTTATTTCTTGTATTTTTGTGGCTTTTATGGTCCTGGCTCATGAGTGTTGCTTTTGTCTCTCATCAATTTCATATGGATAGATAGTACTTAATCTTTGTCTCATCCACATATGTCTTTTTGCATTATCCTAAACTTAAAAATATCACATTTTACTGGTTAGCTGTAATTGATAGCAGAAGACATCTTAGGTTAAAATGCTGAGAGCTAGTAATAGAAAGTTTTGGTATTTCACCTGAACATCAGCAATTTAGCCAGTGTTATAAGCATTAAAAAGAAGTCATATCCTCCTTCTATGTTATTAAAATGATTCATAGGGATTTCTATATGACTTTCCTGTCATTCTCTTCTGGCTGACTACAGGACATTCTCTCAGGTGTACAGAACTCAAAATTTTGAAAAATTTCATTATCAATGCAGGTCATTTTTCAAGATTTATTTTTCTTTAAACAATATTTTCCCAATATAAAATTAGACCCTAAAGAAAAATAAATGATTATAAAAATCAAACATCTGTCAAAAATAAACTTATTAACTTTTCTAGTAATTTTATTGGGTAACAATGTTCTGTTTAAGTAATCAATACATCCAGACCCAGAAATTGACTCATTCTTGATCATTCTGAAATTTTGGAAAAAATCATCAGTATGAATGTACATTTCCTGATTCATAAAGTAGAGAATACAAAATAAGGTTATCATGGAGAGTAACTGGTAAACATTAAAATGGCAAGTAATGACATTTAATGACTTTAAAAATAACAGCTATAATGGTGTGTTCTGCACCTGAGTCTCAAACATCAATAAGATCTTAAAAATAAAATAATAATATATAAAAACAAATGCAGATATATTTTCACTATGTCCATTATATAAATAAGGGAAATATATATTATGCCATCTCCACTTATATCAGTTAGATGCATGGTCTTCCCTCTGAGTTCAATCAATAAAAATAATTATGCATTAAGAACATTGATGACTCTAAAATAGTATTGAAGACCAGCATAATTTATCATGGATAAAAAATTAATGTCTAACTGTAAAATTTTTACTTAAATTACTTGACATTAGAAAACAATGATTATTTAAAATAAAATACAAATTTGCCTTTTATATGTTTTAAATTTTTCAAGTGAGAGTTAGGCAAGGTTATCTTTATCACATAAAAAACTAATGAAATGTGAATATCTTGTTTAAAGCATCAAATGGGAAATTTTATGGCAATACCTAACAAATTCAGATTTCATATAAGCAAACAAATAATTACATGATACAAATAAATAATATTTTGAATTAGATTTTAATTGACATAAGGAGAGAGGTAAATGGTTCAATAATCACCAGATGTTTTCTTTTTTTCCCCCCATTAAAATCCATGAGAGCTACAATAGCAAAAGAGGCTACTCTATAAAATAAAATCATCCACCATGCTTGGTAGGCACTGTAGACACAAGAGGAAGTTAATTTAGAATTCCTTGGGTCACTTAGTTTAAATTTAAGAACATTTTCTTACTCATGAAAAATGAGCTTCCAACACCAACTATGAAATTCTATCGTTCTATAATTTTAAGTTAGTATTATTTCACAAAGGAAATCTTAAGAAAGGATGCTTCTGTTCTTAAAGTGAGATATGGCCCCTCCCTACCATCAAGGTCACAAACGGGATCCCTTGGCTTTCTTATTCCATCAGTGGAAAAGACTGATGATGGCACTAATGCTTGCCAATATCATTTTAATGTATTTAATGACTGGGGAGAAACCAGTGTAGATTTGGGCAATCTACAATTTCAGGTTGGGGCAAAGATGCTGTCAAGAACCCTGTAATTTGATGAAAGATTCATAAAGTCAGTACAGAACAATTATCTTCTACACTCATTTAAGATGAATATATTTGCCTGCAGTTAATGTAATTGAATTTAATCACAAGGTTATATAGATGTTTGCAGAGGAAATAACTTAAATGTATTTTTTTAAATTCTGTGATATTTATACGCAACTATAATTGTTACTTGATGCACTAGAGTTAACTAGTTTTAAGAGAGACATGTTTCTTGTTGAAATCCCGTTTTTATATGCATTCACTTCAAAATTTGAAATCATATTCTTTTAAGTGCCTGGAGTTGAAAAGAAAGTTCGCAAATTACTTCCTGAACCTAAACCTCCACCAAAAGAAGAAGTTGTTCTGAAAAGCGGTATAGTATTTTTCAACCATCTATCAGCTTTAAGTACATAAAAAAATTGACTTGAAAGCTTACAAAATGTTTCTGTCTCTTGGTTTTCTTTGAATTAGATTCCCTACTTATCAAAATTTGTTTGTAGTTTGATTGAAAATTAAGAAGACTATCATTTTCAAATCTTTTTAAAAAGACAGAAATTTTGTGAGCATTCACAGCATTTGGAATTTACAATGTTAATAGGCATAATTATATTGATAGCATTCTAAACTAACAACAAAAATGACCATGACTGCCATTTTTATAACCAAATTATGTAGTAAAATACACTAAACCTATTAAACACAAAAAACTATTTAAGCTTAAATTCAGTATTCAGTTTTAAAATGTCACACAGGATCACCACAACTAATAAATAACATTTTTGAAAAACTGAACATTTCTTTCCTACTAATAAAATGTTAAATAATTAGAAGCAAGATATTCAAATGGAAAATCAGTCTCTAACATTGTCTTCACATAGAATTACTGACTTCGGGACCACATTTCTTTAGATACCTCTGCTTAAGTAAACTTTCTACTTATTTACATACTCATTAAATTATAACATTAAGTTACTGTTAGAATTTGTTACTATTCAAAGTATTCATTTTGTGTTGGAGCTATTTCTGCCGCAGACTTGTCTCTGAATAGATTTAACTACGATGACTTAATTAGAGTATTATTTTTAAAGTTTTTTTTTTTTTTTTTACAAAAAAGCATTTTTAGTGTAAATGCTAATTTTCCAGAGCACTAGGTCGCATGCTTTTCATTTTCATTGCTTTGTACATTATTTGTATTTGTCAAGCTTATTCAGCATCTTCATTGGTTTGTCTTGGTTTACATATAAACCTTTTTGTCTTTAAAGTTCTAAGAAAGAGACCTGAAGAAGAAGAACCTAAAGTAGAACCTAAAAAACTAGAAAAAGTTAAAAAACCTACAGGTAGGAATCTCAGTGACAACTTGTGAAATTATTTTTTAACAAAATGGACATTTAACAAAAGGTTTATCTTGTAAACATAAATGAAGCTAAATATAAACATAGCTTCGTATTTCATCTGTGATGTAAGTCTATGTTTTCCATTGTCTGCTTTCTGTTTAAACATTTTTATAGTAATTCCCAAATCCATTCATGTATTTCTCTGTACTTCATTCTTATTATTACTTTGCCACTTAAGTTCTTCCAGTGGAAATGACTGAAATAATCAAGTTGGCTGCAGAATAACTTCATAGGAGGGTGTTAGCAAAGGTTTCATAAAATCTGGGAGCTTTGTAAGTGGGTTGGTTTTCATCATTAGCCTATGCTCAAAGGGTGTAATTACTGGGAACTATTATAGAAGTGATTTATAAAGGTAGAACTAATGGGGGTGAGGGACAAGGGGATGGAATAAAAGAAAGAAAAATAAACTGAGGCAGAGTGAAGGAGAGAAAAATAGAAATTAATTGATAGACTATAAGGTCTTTAAAAAAATCAATAAAGCTTTTGAAAAATAAATTGTTTAATCTGATATTTCAGATGAGTTGATTTCTAAATATTCAAGTCTTAACACTACAAATAATCTTTTTATCTTAAAGTACCAGAACCACCTCCAAAAGCCGTCGTTGAAGAGGTTGAAGTGCCTCCTGTTACGAAAAGAGAAAGGAAAGTTCCTGAACCAACAAAAGGTATAAACCTACTGGCACTTTCTTAGTTGTTTCTAAAAATGCAAATATATATCATTTAAAATATCATTACACTGGCATTAAGATTTAAACACATGACCTTAATCTGGTCATCACATATGGCTTCATTTTCTTTACCATTTCACCCTCTCGTGCAATTGGCTAATAATCACCTAGCTGTTAAATAAATTACTAGGAAAAAAATGTATTTACAGGCAGTGAGATGAAGAACAACATTAAAACCCATAAAATTTTGCCTAACTATATTTTCCTAGTATTTTGTTTAAAATGAAAAATAAACTTAGATCAAATACTAGATTTGATAACTACGTGTATATAAACTCTGATATCCTCCAAGATATGTTAAGTCTATTTAATTTTGGTTTTGACTTTGTGGAAAGCTTCAAAAATACTATGATAACCTGCTCATTACTGTGAATTTTTTTAGTGCCTGAAATTAAGCCGCCAATACCTCTCCCTGGACCCGAAGCTAAACCAAAACCTGAGCCAGGTGAGCAAGCTTATCCTCAATGTCAACAGCATATTCCTTCATGATTCATTCAAATAATGTGTAGTTAATAAGAAATAGTAAGTAAAAGTCAGCATGTATCAAATGATTTATAATGTCTCTATATGCTTAATGTATTATTCTCTGAAAAACTAGTCATTTGAAGATTTCAAAGTTATATCAGAAAAGGCAAACAGGCCACCAAATAAGCTTTTAGGGAATGATAAATAGAGACATTAATACAATGGACATCTCTCTACAGAAGTGAAAGTAATCAAACCACCTCCCATGGAGCCCACACCAACGCCCATCGCTGCCCCAGTAACAGTGCCGGTGGTTGGAAAGAAAGCAGGTATTTATCCTGTAGTTCTCTTTTTGCTAGTTTATTTTGGTGGCTTAATAAAAGTATCCATACTTGATTAAAATTCAAGCCCTAAATTATGTTGTAACAAAGGCATCCTTTCAATAATGGGTGTTTATGGTAAGTTCTCACCTTTTCTTCATCTGATATACTTTCCTTACCTTCTCTCTTGCCCGATAGCTGCATATTGTGTTTTGTATGGAATGTACATTCCTGCAGTGCACCGTTTCTTCAGTGTGTTTGGGGATTAAGTAATGAATATATTCAGGGCTCATGAAAACTAAGGAGACAGACACCCTCCAACAGCATACATCCAGGAATCCCCCGGAGCTTCAGATTTCCCCATACCCTAGAGCAATCATTTCTCATTTTTGAAAAAGCCTTTATATTGCGATAATGAAAAAGTTCTGGAAATGGATATTGCTGTTGGTTGCACAACATTGTGAATGTACTTAATGGAACTGAATTGTTCACTTAAAAATGGGTAAAATGGTAAATTTTATATTAGGTATATTTTATCACAATAAAAAAGAAAAAAGAAAAAAAGACTGCATAGTTCAGCCTTTAAATGTACGTAAGGGTTTCGATCAATAATAATTTTCTTAAATGTACTAACTTAATGGTATAGATATCTCAAGTCCAAACTTAAGGTACTTAATTAGTTGTATATGAACTATGTAGTAGTTCCTCATCTAAGTGATAATTTAAAAACCCAAACTGATTAGATGTGTAATTATAAATCATTGATAAATACACATCCTAACTATTTACTCTGGCAAGTTGCCTAATCTTTTTAAATTTTTATTTAAAATCACTTAGAAAAAAATTTATATCATTGATTTAGATTATTAATTATTAATTATACATCATATATGTGTTCTATATTTATATTTACATGTTTATTACCTACTACACATAAGTTTATAAAAATATTTTTTAAATTACTTAGAAAATTTTTATTTAAAATTATCTCAAAATATTTGGGTTTTTCTTGTGTTTAATGACATGAAAAAATATACTATGTTCTTTTCACAGTAGCTTAATTTTTAATATTTATGCTTGGTCACTGATGTTTATGATTTGGACATTATTCTTTTAAACTTTTATAATTTCAGTGTGGTACCTTTATTAGAAAACAGTGATAAACTGCCATTGGGCTAGTTAAGTATGTGTAAAAACAAAGCTTTTCTTACATCCCAGGGGCAGAAGCTAGAGAACTAGTTCTATAGTTTATACTGTCCCTGCATTAATAATTGAATCAAACTCTAAATGTAGAAACTCTCTTGCTTTTGCCTTAGTTCATTGTCTAATTAAGGGAAATCTTCAAAGGAACCCATATATGTATGGCACATAGACCCTTTTTTCCCTAATCTTCCCTGGATTTGTCTGTCTGCTCAATTCAAACACAGAAAGAAGAAAGGCTTTTGGTAACTTCCAGGACATTTCCCGTTTTCCTACACTGATTTCTTGTTGACAAAAACTTATTTCTTTGGTTCACATAACCAACACATATATAAACACATAAAACATTTTACACAGCTAGGCAAAAACAAAATTCCTCACAAGGCAACAGTGAATTTTCCAAAAATGGGAAGAGAATAAAGGCACTTGCTGAAAGAATTTTTAATCCTAAATATGTTGTCAATTTAGCTTAGTCTCATCAATCTCATGAGAGATTGCCTTCTTGGAAATATTAAAGTATTCTCCATAAAAGTCATATAAAGGAAACCAATTTCTCTATGTATTAATATTTATTTGAAAAAAAGCATGACTTACCCTGTATAATTTACTGCTAAACATGAAATAAGTCTGAAAATGGTTTAAATGCTGAGTTTTCTTTTTATTTCAGAAGCCAAACCTAAGGAAGAGGCTGCTAAGCCAAAAGGTCCCATCAAAGGTGAGATTCAATTTCCTTGTACCTGTATTGTAATCTTTCATTCTGTGAATTTCCAAACTTTATGTTAAAGGGAAAAAAATTTCAAAATTTATAACAATCTTTATTATTTCTAACTGGATTTGCTAAAACTAGCATGTTTTGTGATATTTCAAATAATATATTTCTACTATTACGCAAGTAGGTATTATATGTATAACCAACTATATTTTAGTATCATGAGTCCTATAAGTTCTTAGCTTCATTTTTCATATGCATGATATTTAAACATGGCAGATAAAATAATTAGACATTAATCTGGATATATTATACATAGGATTAAAACTTGAGAAAATGAAGAGCATTTATTATTCATGGATTCCTTATACCATCTCATTTTCCTGTCTGAAACAAGGCAGCATAAATTCAATTGACCTTTCAATTGCCTGGTCTTTAATTTTCTGTTCTTGTCTTTTAATTGCTTTATGGCTGGTTTTATCCAGCTGGCAGCAAAGTCTGCACTTTCTGACTCCTTTGGAGATGCCACATCAACTTTTCATTTTACTTTGAATTAGGTGTAGCCAAAAAGACTCCTTCACCAATAGAAGCTGAAAGGAAAAAGTTACGGCCAGGAAGTGGTGGGGAGAAACCTCCTGATGAGGCACCGTTCACCTACCAGCTAAGGGCCGTGCCACTGAAGTTTGTGAAGGAAATCCAAGACATTGTCTTGACTGAATCAGAGTTCGTTGGCTCTTCTGCAATCTTTGAATGTTTAGTCTCTCCCTCCACTGCAATTACAACCTGGATGAAAGATGGCAGCAACATCCGCGAGAGCCCAAAGCACAGGTTCATCGCAGACGGTAAAGACAGAAAACTGCATATCATTGATGTCCAGCTTTCCGATGCTGGTGAATATACCTGTGTTTTACGTTTGGGAAACAAAGAAAAGACCTCCACAGCTAAACTTGTTGTAGAAGGTAACTTCCAGTCTTCTGAACATGATCTGTATTAGACTTTAATACAGTAAACCTTAGTAGCAACTTTTTACCATAGTTTTAGACAAAATCTCTTATTTCCAAGTTTTATTTCATTGGAAACGTTATATGTATTGAAATATACACTGAAATTCTCCACAGAGCTTCCTGTGCGTTTTGTAAAAACACTGGAAGAGGAAGTCACCGTGGTCAAAGGACAGCCATTGTACTTGAGCTGTGAGTTAAACAAAGAGCGCGATGTGGTCTGGAGGAAGGATGGGAAGATTGTGGTGGAGAAACCTGGTCGAATCGTGCCCGGTGTCATCGGCTTGTTGAGGGCCCTGACCATTAACGATGCAGATGATACTGACGCTGGAACGTACACAGTTACTGTGGAAAATGCCAACAACCTGGAATGCTCATCTTGCGTAAAAGTAGTAGGTTAGTACTTTGCTGGGACATTTTGTTCTGCTTATTACGAGACTAAAAAATTGGAAGAAAGTACTTTATTTTCTAGTATCAGAATAGCAAAAGTCTTGTACCTTATATAACAAGAAGAATATCAATATCTCATAGCAGATTAATTATGTTCAGTTTTGCAAAATTTTTCTATTTGTGAAATTTACTAAGGAAGTTATTTCTCTTACTTGTTCAGATCATAACCCCCTTTCTGATCTCATTTTCATACAGAAGTCATTAGGGATTGGCTGGTGAAACCTATACGAGACCAGCATGTGAAACCCAAGGGGACAGCTACTTTCGCCTGTATCATAGCTAAAGATACTCCAAACATTAAGTGGTTCAGAGGATACGATGAACTCCCCTTGGAACCAACTGATAAGACTGAAATATTGAGAGATGGAAACAAACTATTCCTCAAAATCAAGAATGCTATGCCAGAAGATATTGGTGAATATGCAGTAGAAATTGAAGGGAAAAGATACCCTGCAAAGCTGACACT
Organism: Eulemur rufifrons; assembly: GCF_041146395.1. Classification (NCBI taxonomy): domain Eukaryota; kingdom Metazoa; phylum Chordata; class Mammalia; order Primates; family Lemuridae; genus Eulemur; species Eulemur rufifrons. The sequence continues at coordinate 49,289,741 of NC_090983.1, forward strand.
TGGAGGTATAAAAATCTTACCTTTTATTCTGAAAAATAAGTTTTATACATGCATAAGGCAAAATAACATGTCAAAAAACACAAAAGTAAAGCATTGTTAGATTGTTTAAAGCATTATGTTATTTCATCCCTGATGAATACAGATCGTGAAGTTGAACTGCTCAAACCAATAGAAGATGTCACCATTTATGAGAAGGAAAGTGCAAGCTTTGATGCAGAAATCTCAGAGGCAGACATTCCTGGACAATGGAAACTGAAGGGAGAACTTCTAAGGCCCTCACCTGTGAGTAATTTCCCATTTTAAGTTGTTAGTCATACAAAATAACTATGTTCTACAGTCATGTTTGACATTCAGATTTCATTTAATAATAGTGAAGTTACTTTGGGCTTCTAAAGTCTCCAAAAAGGGAAGGAATTTGATGCAGTATTTGTGGACACCTTGGACAATTTTATGACAGAAGATGTTCTGCTTACTTTTATTAGTAGTAATTTTTTAAACTCCATTGAAATCTGTATCTGAAACATTTCTTCTCCAGGGGATTTTATCTTTTGAATGCTAACTAAAACTATTGTCTTTCAGACTTGTGAAATCAAAGCAGAAGGTGGAAAACGCTTCCTAACTTTGCACAAAGTCAAACTGGACCAAGCTGGTGAAGTCCTCTACCAGGCCCTTAATGCAATTACAACCGCCATTTTGACAGTGAAAGGTACAGGGCTTTTAGAACTCCTGGAGTGGCCTCAACTTCATTTCACACCCCTCTGCGTTCTGCAAAACCTCACTATTAATGTTTGATTTTCAGAAATCGAACTTGACTTTGCTGTGCCCCTGAAGGATGTCACTGTTCCAGAAAGGCGACAGGCTCGATTTGAATGTGTCCTCACCCGAGAGGCAAATGTCATATGGTCTAAAGGACCTGATATAATCAAGTCATCTGACAAATTTGATATCATCGCCGATGGAAAGAAACACATTCTTGTTATCAATGATTCTCAATTTGATGATGAAGGCGTCTATACGGCTGAGGTGGATGGCAAGAAGTCCTCAGCACGGTTATTTGTTACAGGTAAGAGAGTTGATGAGATCTGTGATATCCCACAGGTAGGCACACAAATATTTGACTTTAAAGAGAGAATGCCAAGTTCTAAAAACTGTGACAATCAGCACCCCTAATTTACTTTCACAGGCTACCAAAACAACCCCCTTTTTTTTAATGGAGCTCTATTTGAAAAGGCGAATAGATAAATAAATGCCCTGTGAAACGGGTCCCTTTTACGCAGGCAGATTAGACTAGAATCTTTCCAAACGTAAATTTTGTTTCTGAGCATATTATCCATGCTTGCGTTGCAGGTGTAAGACTGAAATTCATATCACCTCTTGAAGATCAAACAGTGAAAGAAGGTCAAACAGCAACTTTTGTTTGTGAGCTTTCTCATGAGAAAATGCATGTAGTCTGGTTCAAAAATGATGCCAAACTCCACACAAGCAGAACGGTCCTCATCTCATCCGAGGGCAAGACGCACAAATTGGAAATGAGAGAAGTGACACTGGATGATATCTCTCAGATAAAAGCCCAAGTCAAGGATCTGAGCTCCACAGCACAACTGAAGGTCTTAGGTAAATGTGAACAGCTATAACTAGATAACCAGTTTCTGGATGGTGGGAGTGGATAGCAATTAAATTAAAGAGCAACCTGTTACTCTTTTGTAAACTTGAGTTTTCACATTCTTCTGATACATGTGGAACGTCTTTTACAGAGGCCGATCCCTACTTCACTGTGAAATTACATGACAAAACTGGAGTGGAGAAGGATGAGATTATCTTGAAGTGTGAAGTGAGCAAAGATGTGCCTGTGAAATGGTTCAAGGATGGTGAAGAGATCGTCCCTTCACCCAAATATTCTATCAAGACAGATGGCCTGCGCCGCATCTTAAAAATCAAAAAGGCGGAACTTAAAGATAAAGGGGAGTATGTGTGTGACTGCGGCACAGACAAGACAACGGCCAACCTTAATGTTGAGGGTGAGTTACTCAAAAATGTAAAATTGACCCTATCTGAGGCTGCAGTTTATTTGTTCAGTTGTGCTAACAAAACTTTGTACAATTTCAGCTCGACTAATAAAAGTGGAAAAGCCTCTGTATGGAGTAGAACTGTTTGTTGGTGAAACAGCCCGCTTTGAAGTTGAGCTTTCTGAACCGGATGTTCACGGCCAGTGGAAGTTAAAAGGACAGCCTCTGACTGCTTCCCCCGTAAGTCAGGATTAGCTGATCATACAGGAAGTGGGGAGCTTGGTTGTTCAGGGTGAAGAAGGGTATGAAATCTTTCCATGATTTGTAGGAATGACTACTTATGTAAACGATGTTCTTTCTTTCCTTCTCACCCTCACTCCAAACAGGACTGTGAAATCATTCAAGATGGGAAGAAGCATGTTCTGGTCCTTTATAACTGTCAGCTGGATATGACAGGAGAGGTTTCCTTCCAGGCCGCTAATGCTAAATCTGCAGCCAATCTCAAAGTGAAAGGTATGCGCCGCTTGTCAGCCACCATTTTGTATTTCCTTTGCAAGACTTCCTGAGAAGCCCCTGCATCCATCAGGGGTCATGAATGGAAGCATATTCTGACTTTTTCCACTGGCCTTTTGTTTCAGAACTGCCTCTTATCTTCATCACACCTCTCAGTGACGTGAAAGTCTTCGAGAAGGATGAGGCTAAGTTTGAGTGTGAAGTATCCAGGGAGCCCAAAACATTCCGTTGGCTAAAAGGAACCCAGGAAATCACAGGTGATGAAAAAATTGAGCTTATAAAGGATGGCACTAAGCATTCAATGGTGATCAAGTCAGCCGCTTTTGAAGATGAAGCAAAATACATATTTGAAGCTGAAGATAAGCATACAAGTGGCAAACTGATCATCGAAGGTAAATATTTTTTATTAAATAGGCCACCCCAAAATGACTTTTTTGCTTTTATTTTTATAGAGAATAAAGTACTGAATTAATAAGGTCTTTTTTTTTTTTTTTTTTTTCTTAACAGGCATCCGGCTTAAATTCCTCACCCCTCTGAAGGATGTAACCGCCAAGGAGAAGGAAAGTGCTGTGTTTACTGTGGAGTTGTCCCATGATAACATCCGAGTTAAATGGTTCAAGAATGACAATCGCCTACACACCACCAGGCTGGTCTCAATGGATGATGAAGGGAAAATTCATTCAATCACCTTTAGAAACCTGTCTATTGATGACACCTCCCAAATTAAAGTAGAAGCTATGGGGCTAAGTTCAGAAGCTAAACTCACTGTGCTTGGTAGGTGCTTTTTAAAATTTAATTTTATTGTATTAAATTCAGCAGAAATTTGTGGAGAATCTATTACATAAATTAGTCTTCTAAGTGTATTTTTCATGAAAGCAGCTATCACATATGTAATCAGGCCACTTTTACCTAAAAATATGAGGACATTAAGTAATGAAGATACTAGCTTAGGCCCATAAAATAGCACATTAAAATTAAAAGTAGAACTCTTGATCAATTTTTGAGCTCTGTCATGTTTAAAATAGGAATATATAAATACTTTCTCTTCACTTTATCAAAATATTTCAGAGAAATATTTTTCAAGTTTCTAATTAGAGACGATAATACAGAACTTACATTAAAAAGCCTCCTTGTTTTTCTTGGCCACAATATCAAGAAGATTAAGTAAGAAATCTAACATATATAGACACTATTAACTGATTTAGAAAAACTAATATGAATCTGAAAGCTTAAAGGTAAACTAGACATAATAGAGTTGCTAAAAAATTCAAAATTCAGTCAAATAATGGAGGAACACATAATTATATTTGAAGCTAAATTTCAGTGTCTTTTAAACTACTGTTAATGCAATATTTTAAAACATAATATAGATGGATTCAATCTTGATAAATCCCATGCATGGATTCTCTTTCTAATATTTAGAGAACTTTTGAACATAAACATGTTAAATGATTGAACACTTGGTATAGTTTTAAAATATAACCAGCACTCTGTGAGTTGCCTCTTAAACTTTCCAAGAAATGATCATTTCCCTAGGTGGTTAATAAAATTTTTTCATTTATACTTTACTTGCAGAGGGAGATCCATATTTTACAGGAAAGCTTCAAGATTACACCGCCGTAGAGAAAGACGAAGTGATTCTACAGTGTGAAATTAGCAAAGCAGATGCACCAGTGAAATGGTTTAAGGATGGGCAGGAAATAAAGCCATCCAAAAATGCTATTATTAAGGCGGACGGCAAGAAGCGCATGCTAATCCTAAAGAAAGCTTTGAAATCAGATATCGGACAGTACACCTGTGACTGCGGGACGGATAAAACCTCAGGAAAACTTAACATTGAAGGTAAGGAAAATTCCATGAGTTTCACTCTTGAAGCCACTGGAATTATTTCTGCTAGAGGCTAATGGCACATGTGGACCCTTCACTTTTCTAGATCGGGAAATTAAACTGGTGCGACCCCTTCACAGTGTGGAGGTGATGGAGACTGAGACGGCCCGCTTTGAAACCGAGATCTCTGAAGATGATATCCATGCCAACTGGAAACTCAAGGGAGAGGCCCTACTCCAAACACCTGTAAGGCTATTTCTGAACTTGTCAACGCCTAAAGGAGCTGTGTGAAATATTATAGAAAAGGGCAGGTGAAAGTCAGAGTGCATGCAGGACATTTAAAACATGATAGCACGTTTTCTGTCAGACTGTAAGCCAAAGAGAGGTATTAGGGTCTACAAATGGGTTCAAACAGGCACTCCTGCATTATTTTTGATCCAGCAGAGTGGGTACAAGTTTGTAGATATTCTGTGTTGCTGCTAGTTTGTTCAGAATTATACAACTAAAATAAATGTTACTTTCCTGATAGTACCTGTAAGCTTTATTTCACAAAAGAAAGAGCTCAAAGTTAAATAAAGCTCCCTCACCATTTATTTGTAGCATTCCTTTAATTATGAAATTCTATCCTTAGGGGAAAAAAAAAATCTCAAAAAAAATTATCTCCTATGAAACTTTTGCTCTTTTTTGGTACAGGATTGTGAGATTAAGGAAGAAGGCAAAATGCACTTCCTTATTTTGCACAACTGCCGCCTGGACCAGACCGGTGGGGTAGAGTTCCAAGCTGCCAATGTTAAATCTAGTGCCCACCTCCGAGTTAAGCGTAAGTATGGCATGTTTTTGCTGAAAATTAAATAAATACTTTTGCAGAAAAATGAATGTGAGCAAAATTAACTTGAATTGTTTAATTAGAAAACAGGTTTGAAGTACAAAAACTGGCTTTTTTGTATTTGCTTCTTTGACATCCCAATACAGAGGTGGTTCAAATCTAAAGTTTTGGAAATTTCATTGACCTTGCCATTTGAACAAAAGAAACTTTAGCAAGTCAGATTTTCCTAGTCTGTAATTTTTTCATTGACAGTAGAAATACGTATAATAAGAATCTAACTCAGAACCGGTGAAGTGGCTGTACAACTGTAGCACCATAAAGAAAAACTTTGCTGTGTGGGCATTTCAGACTCAAGAAGAGAGGCGGAGAGCATTAGGCTAACATTTTTGGAAGGTGCAAATTGTTTGATGGATATGGACAGGCTCTGAGATTGAGGGCCCCTTGTCCTCTCCCAATCAGAGTCTTAGTTATTTTGGAAGTCACATACCTTATGTAGCAAGGGGAACTTGATGCCTGTCAGAGCGACAGATGCAGCGCAGATTCTTGCTGACCTTGTACATCCAAATCAAAGGGCCCCTAACTAATACCCACTCTGCCGTCACCAGCTCTCCCCATCTATGCACCACGAAGCCACACTCGCATGGGCGGTACAGTAGCGGCCAGTCTTGTGGCTCTTTCGTTCTTGAAGAAAGCAACCATGGAGATTCATAACTAAGTCTGCATTTATTCTTTTGGAATTACAAAATGAGTAACGCAAAGCTGTTTCTTTCCTCTCGCAAAGCACGAGTCATTGGTCTTCTGAGGCCTCTAAAGGATGTCACCGTGACTGCAGGGGAAACAGCCACTTTCGACTGCGAGCTCTCTTACGAGGATATCCCGGTGGAGTGGTATCTCAAAGGGAAGAAACTAGAGCCCAGCGATAAGGTAAGAAGCAGGCGCATGGTTGCCATGTCGTACTGGTCCTTTTCCTCTCGGGTTCTTCCACTTTCTCTTATGTGTTCTTTATTCTTTGCTCTTTCTAATGTCCCTTCCTCCATCTTTGCCTTTTTCCTCCCTCCTCTAACCTGGCTTTTGCTGAAATTGTAGAGCAGATTTTTCAAATTTTTGTTGAGTTTAACCTGATATTTTTATTGAAATAGGAATAAAAATTTAAAATATGACCAAGTTTTAGTTTTTTAATGAAAAGCCAAATACTCTTTAGCAAGGCTAAACTATCATCGATAGTTTGTTTAATTAACCAGAAGATAGGAAGGATCAAAAAGGTTTTCTGATTAGATGTTCTGCAAAAAGTTTTAACGTGCAATGTATTCTGCACATTAAGTTTTAAGACTAATTCTCTTCTTGCTATCTAGTGTTCTGCATATAAGGGGATTAAGAGGAGAAGATTGAATTCCATTTCAGGCAGTTGATCAAGTAGTTGAGATAACTTCTGGGCAGATTTGCTCTTCAAGCATTTCTCCAAAGCTATTTTTAACCTTCAAGTGCTTTGAGCTGTGCAAATTCTGGAATGCAAGTGGACTATTTAAAGTGCAACTGATGGTACTGACAAGAAAGAAGGGCCCTGTGGTTATCCACATGTATGAATGAATATATTTTAAGAATTTTTGGTAAATAGCCAGCTCCCAGTGTCAGGTTTTACGAACATTCTATATGCCCAAGATTTTACTCCTAAGTAAAATCTAAAGATTATTCAGATAGACCAAAATACAATTTGCCTAAATTGACCTATGTATTTTGTCCCCCAGAAACAATGTTATGTGTTTAAATTATCTTGATTTTGAATTCTTGAAATAAAATATATAAAATATGCCCAGCATGGGTTGGAAATAAGGCACAGGACACTACATTTGTTCTATGGCATTTCTCCCCAATGTTTCAGAAATAATCTTGAGTGTGGTATCAAGACCTCAATACAAATCAAACTTTGAAGACACAAAGGAATATAAGTAAAAAGAGATTCAGTTTAACAAAGAGCCATAAAGTTGATTAAAGTATTAGAAAGCAATGCCTTTAAACGACTGCCTTAAAACCAACCAAAAAAACTAGTATTCTCCCAAAGTGATTACAGGGTATTTCAATAACAGTCGTTGGATAGATAAGGTCTGCCTGTTATACAAACTATAAGGAGAACTTTTTGGTCTCCTTTTTTACCAACTAGAGAAACTAGCAGGACATTCAAATTGTAGCTTGAAAATTAAGTTGCATATCAGAAAACCTTCCTTACAATGAAGTCTTCTAAGTATTAAACTGGGTGATGGGGACATCTCTACCTTTATTTTAAATTATTTTTCCCTATTAAGTGTGGTTTAATTAACTTGATGTCTAAAAGCAGAGAATTGGCCTGGCGCAGTGGCTCACACCTGTAGTCCCAGCTACTTGGGAGGCTGAGGTGGGAGGATCACTTGAGCCCTGGAGTTCCAGGCTGCTGTGAGCTGTGATCATGCCACTGTACTCCAGCCAGGGTGACAGAGCGAGACCCCATCTCTAAAAAGAATAATAAAATAAATAAATAAAGGCAGAGAATTGGGTGACTTTTCACAATTCTTTCTAGTTCTATAAATTCATGATTTGCATATAGAAATACTGCTTAGGGACAAATGATATTATTCTTTAGCTACTGAGTATCTTTTGGTCAAATTAAAAGCTTTTTATTAAAAGATCAGTCTTAGTTCTAATGTAAAGACTGTACTATTTTAATTTAAAATGTAGACTCCTAAAAAGTCTTATTCACATTTCTCTTACTCAAAAAAAAAGTCTCTTATTGTTGCTAAAAATTTTTTTCTGGTGTTAGAAAGGATCGGGTTACTATAATTCTATAGGACCCCCTGTGTCTCTCTTGGCATGGGAATTTTAATCCTTTATTCTAGCCACCCAAAATACTTCAGCCTTTTATGAACTTGCTCCTACATTACTTAAATGTCTCTTTTCAAAAAGAACTTAAATATAAACTGTGAAGTAACAAAATCATGTTATTACATTTTACAGGCTTTATTTAAATTAAGTCTATCAGAACAAACTTGTTCTTGTCAATTTAATTCAGGCCTTTAGCCTCCAAAATTACAACCAACCAAACAAAAACAAGTTATAAAAATAGGAAAGAGAATAGGAAATATGAAGAAAAAAATTTAGAAATGAGTTGTTTGCCTTTTTTGTTTTTCTTTTTTTTTTTTTTTGGCTATCAATTTAAGAAAGGATTGCTAAGTCCTAAATGGCCTTTGATAAATTTGGATTTAAACTTTAATAATTTGGTCATAGTCATAAGGCCTACTGCATAACAACAATATGCTTCCATTATAAATTAATATTTTAAAAAGATAATCTCTAACATTATCCTTACATAATCCACCACAAAATCTTCAGCATTTATTTCCTTGGTTTATTTTTATAAGGTAACTGTGAGTTTTTCCTTTTTTTTTTTCTTTTAACATAGTCGAGGTAGATTGTATACAAGCTATTTATTGAGAACCACTGTGTTCTGAGCAATGTCTTTGATAACAAAGAATGTTCTATAGTAGCCTCAGAGGAATTCAGATGATAAAGCAACATGTTAATAGATAAGATACATTTGTGGTGGATTAGAAACTGAGACACTTTTTAAAAATAGTCAAAAGTCGCAGTGTAAAATTTATATTGAAATGTCATTAAAAACAAAATTTTTCCCCTTCAAGCACCATGTCCTTGAATTAGTATCTCTGTTCCTAGGGCATATCTTAATTACCCTTCCTATCTGTTGTTTTGCCTTGGTCTATCTCAATTATTAAGGTAATTATATGAATAACCATACCCAGCTCTTAATTAAGGAAAACACTTTTAGATGAAACCTTATTTGTGCTTCTTTCCTGCGCACCAGTATAATAAAGAGTTCCAGCAGTAAAAGCTTTTACATTATTCTTAACTCTATTTGAACTCTTAAGGAATGCAAAAATCAACCTGGATGACAGGGCACAGCTTCTTAGGAATTTTAAATCATAGAACCAGAAGAACCCCCAATTTGCTTATCTTTACTGTCAGAATGACCTTATCTTTAGCACCACTGATACCTGATTTTCCCATTCCTGATGCTCAAACATGTGAAAAGGAAAGAAGAGTCAACATCTTCATTTGCAGTTTTCAACAAAATTAAGAAGTTGTACAAATTATTTTAATCATAGGTTTATTTGGTTTGCAGAATAAATTGAATTGCTAAAATAAATGGAAAGAAGAGCTGTAACTCATTGTTAGATGGCAAACACCTTGTATTTTAAAACATAAGTTTTATTTTCAGCTTACCCTATCCAAATTTTTTTTCCTTTCATGATTTTGCTTTTCTAAATTCTTCCTTTATACAAATAAACCAAGCAGCAGAATGCAGGCACATATATATATATGCAAAAAAGACCACAAATATAAACAGAGATTGGCCTAGGCAATTTCAACATAAAAGGTCACTTAGTAATTATATAAAGGTAACTATGAAAACCTAAAATTTTCTTTTAAAATCCCTCTATTGGTTAAAACTTTTTAAATATATATATGCCATATGCATGATTATAAAGCAACGTGGAAAGCCCTATTTCAAGCTGTTTACTTAAATGAATTAATGCACCTATACACTGGTTTGCTCTTTCATAGATTCTTAAATTGCACTCTTTTACAAAACTAGGTGGTCACACGTTCAGAAGGAAGAGTTCACACTCTTACCCTGAGAGACGTAAAGTTAGAAGATGCTGGGGAAGTCCAACTAACAGCAAAAGATTTCAAAACTCAAGCCAACCTCTTTGTGAAAGGTAATTACCAGGCTTACTTTTAAATACATGTATAATGCAGAGACTTGTAAATAATGCCAACTCTCAATTATCTTTACATGATGAGCGTGATGATCATTAAAATCAACTAATTACCCGAATACCCCAAAGTCTAATTTTACTTTTTGGCCTAACGAAATACTTCACAGACTATCTTAAAAAGTATACAGTCAAAATGGACTGGCATAGGTTTTACTTCCTCCTTCTGTCCCTATTATTTTCATTGCACATCCTCTTGTTCAAAAACCAGCTGGAAAAAGAATTACTATCAAACTAGGTATTCATCGCTTTATTCACCAAGAGTTGGCTGTTATTTCCTTGGTGTTTCATAGTTCTTAAAAACAGTTTTCCTCTGTCTGTACAAATAATGATAAAACATCATTATTAGAGGAAAACATCTGAGTGGAATCAAAACTTACAAATGAATCTTAGAATAGAAAAAAGCCCTGGAAATGCCAGAGGAAAGTTGAGGAGGTGCTGAAACTCTTGGAGAAGGAAAGGAGAGGTACCTTAGCTAATGAATATGATTCTTTCAGAACCCCCAGTTGAATTCACTAAACCCCTTGAGGACCAGACGGTCGAAGAGGGAGCCACTGCAGTACTGGAGTGTGAAGTCTCCAGAGAAAATGCTAAGGTGAAATGGTTCAAAAATGGGACACAGATCCTCAAAAGCAAGAAGTATGAAATTGTTGCTGATGGCAGGGTCAGAAAACTTATTATACACGACTGTACCCCAGAGGATATTAAAAAATACACTTGTGATGCTAAGGATTTTAAGACGTCCTGTAACCTGAATGTCGTGCGTAAGTATTCTTACACAGGACTTTTTATTTGCAACTCTTGGATAACAAAAAAAAGCAACAACACTTTTTTGCATGCCCTTCTTGGCCTAACTGCATTTCTTGGCAACTTCTAGTATTGACACTGACCTAACCTGATTCTTTATGTGTTTAAAGAAAAAAAAAAAAAGTCTTTGTGCTATATCTGGTCTGATAAAAGACAGATGGACCACTTTTCACCATGCTTCTTTTCTCTCACTGAGCAGTGAGCTCAGTGTTCACTTTGTCTACATGGGTATGAATATTCTGTCATGAATGAGGACAAACTGAATAAAAAAGACAAGTAGGGAGCCCCAATTTTAAAAAGAAAGTGAAAGTGATTTCCATGTGGAAGGAAAATGAATTTTTAGGCATGGGGAACAACTAGAAATGAGCTTGAAATTTCAGTTTGAATGGGAGCATACTAGAGGTCAGCAGTTATATGACAAAGCCCATTCACATAATTCAACCTCTGAGAATAAGAATGCGTAAGAAGATGGAGTGAGGCCTGGATTCTTTGAGTCCTGGATGCTTTGAATGAACAGGAGCTCTAATGGTTTTTAGCATTACTTCTTCTGGTGAAAAATATCTTTTTTCAAAATGCCACTGCTTGCTCATTTGTTTCATTCCTTCCTTTGTCCAGCGATGATTTTTCAGTGCATATTTTTGTGCAATATTTGTTTGTTTGGTTCAGTTGCTTCCCATTGGCCAACAACTACAACCTAGTGGTTTTGTGCTTCATGCATCTTGCACTGCGTTATTCTTTCCACTGTGTGGTTCCGCTGCTTTAGCTTATGTCAGAGTAGCTTCTTGGGTCTCCTTCTTCCCCTTGTCATCTACCTCCACTCCAAGAAGGCTCAACTGCAATGAGCATATCTTCAAGCCTACTAGCCAGCATTTGTCCCAGAATCTCGTTGATCAAGAAATGTCATCTTGGGAAGGACTCACGAGCTGCTCTGAAAGAAGGAAGGGCGAGGGGCAGCTCTGCAATCCTGTATGTCAGCAGAATTAATTCTGGAGATAAATAAAATAGAATGTAAAGAACGAAATCACCCTCCCACGCAAGACACATTGCTTGGTTGCACTAATAGATTTTATGCCTGACTTACATGTGACATCTTTGAAGCTGATTTAAAAAAAAAAAAGCTGAATGTATGTATGTGATTTCAATTACTCACTCATGCCTCTTAGCCACACACAAGGCTGGTCACAGTGCTTCGAGCTGTGTTATCATTGAGTTCTGCTAGTTTCTCAAAGACTATGCTGGCTGCCTTAAATAAGAGAATGTTTCTTTGCTACTGGTGTTTCCTTTGACAATATCTTTCAACTGTGGTGCTGTAACAATGAAGATTTTTTTCTTCCAGCTACTGTTCAAAAGAACTGAGATGGCTCTCTAGTGTATATAGTGTGTGTGTGTGTGTGTGTGTGTGTGTGTATAAAAGCTGGACATATAGTATGCCACACAATTTTATGTAAAATATAAAGGTATATAAAAAGCAAAGCATCATACCTGAATGATATCTCCAAGTGATTTTCAAAGTCAATTTTAGCATTTAAGATTGAAAGGCCCTGCAAAAGACTCACTTTTTCTTAATGTATACCATAGTAATGTCAGAGTAAATTTCCAGAAACCTCATTTTGAATTCTAATGACATTCTCTTAACAGCTCCTCATGTGGAATTCTTAAGACCACTCACAGACCTTCAAGTTAAAGAAAAAGAAATGGCTCGGTTTGAGTGTGAACTTTCCCGAGAAAATGCTAAGGTTCGTGATTGTATACCTGTTATCTTGTATTGTCAAATGACTTTATGTTTACTTTTGGTCTAGCCAAAATGGAAAAAAAAAAAAAAAAAAAAAAGAAGTTAGTCAAACCTTTCTTTGATCACCACTTTACTTTTAAAGATTATTTTAGTATATAATATGTACTTGACTTAATTGTTCTCTTTTTAGTGTTATTTACAATTACTTGAAAAACACTGGACTCACAATCAGGAGATCTAGATAGTATTAGTTTGAATCATATGGAATTGCTATTTTCTTAGATCAGAAATAGTCAAATATTAGTGATGATATTTGTCTCAACTAAATACTTCTTGTTGCCATTAACCACCATTGGCAAGTTCCTTCTAGTTTGAATTTCAGCTCACACATCAAAGGAGTACCAACTCCTAAGACCCTCTATGGTTCTAAATGTATATGATCTCATTGTTCTTAATAACTGATAATAGTTTCACAGCAGCTCACTTAACAGTAATTGACAAGATAATTCTTGCTTTTTGGGTTTACTTATATTTGCATCTACCAATTTGATTCTTCTCCACACTAAGAAGTCTTGATTTCAGAAAACCTCAGGATCATAGTTCCTCTTAGGGACAATTGTGTGAAGGAATAACAAGAAAATTTATAAATAAATGTATTTATCTTTCTTTTTTTTTTTTCTTTTTTCCCACCCCCCTATTTATCTTAAATATAGGTTCAATGGTTTAAAGATGGTGCTGAAATTAAAAAGGGCAAAAAATATGACATCATATCCAAGGGAGCAGTGCGTATTCTTGTCATCAACAAATGTCTACTGAATGACGAAGCAGAATATTCCTGTGAAGTAAGGACAGCAAGAACTTCTGGCATGCTGACAGTCCTGGGTAAGAGCAAAATCATTCTTTGCAGAAATATATGTGAAAAAATGTGGGAAAAAATAAAAATTTCCAGTTTAATTCAATGTTTTTTTCAATTCTTCTTGCAGAAGAAGAAGCTGTCTTTACCAAAAATCTTGCCAACATTGAAGTTAGTGAAACAGACACTATAAAACTGGTTTGTGAAGTCTCCAAGCCTGGAGCAGAAGTGATCTGGTACAAAGGGGATGAAGAGATCATTGAAACAGGAAGATATGAAATACTTACTGATGGGCGAAAGAGAATCCTGATCATTCAGAATGCTCACCTCGAGGATGCCGGCAACTATAACTGCCGACTGCCAAGTTCTCGAACCGATGGCAAAGTCAAAGTACATGGTATGAAAATCACAATGACTGACATTTTATTTTTAATAATTCATACTTGTTATATTTAAGGTACAAATGCATAAGTTTCCACTATCTTGCAACTTTTTCTTTCCAGAACTTGCCGCTGAATTTATCTCAAAGCCTCAAAACCTTGAAATACTTGAAGGAGAAAAGGCTGAATTTGTCTGCTCTATATCAAAAGAAAGCTTTCCAGTCCAGTGGAAAAGGGATGATAAAATACTTGAATCTGGAGATAAATATGACGTTATTGCTGATGGTAAAAAGAGGACCCTAGTTGTGAAAGATGCCACCTTACAAGATATGGGCACTTACGTCGTCATGGTTGGGGCCGCCAGAGCAGCAGCTCACTTGACAGTAATTGGTAAGTTTGTTCTTGCTTTTTGGGTTTATTTGTATTTGTATTTACCACTTTGGTCTTTCTTCATACTATGAAATCTTTTTGGTTGCTTTCAGAAAAACTCAGAATCGTAGTTCCTCTTAAGGACACCCGTGTGAAGGAACAACAAGAAGTTGTCTTCAACTGTGAGGTCAATACCGAAGGTGCCAAAGCCAAATGGTTCAGAAATGAAGAAGCCATATTTGACAGTGCAAAATACATCGTTCTCCAAAAAGACCTGGTCTACACCCTCAGAATTAGAAATGCACAATTAGATGACCAAGCCAACTATAATGTATCTCTGACCAATCACAGAGGTGAAAATGTTAAAAGTGCAGCCAATCTAATAGTAGAAGGTAAATAATTTATATGTCATTAGAGACTTTTTTAATCAATTTCTATTATGAAAATAATTAAAATCGATATTATTCTTTTCCTTTACAACAGAGGAAGACCTTAGGATCATCGAACCTCTTAAAGATATTGAAACAATGGAGAAGAAATCTGTCACATTCTGGTGCAAGGTGAACCGTCTCAATGTAACACTAAAGTGGACCAAAAATGGAGAAGAAGTGCCTCTTGACAACCGTGTATCATACAGAATCGATAAGTACAAGCACTCTCTAATCATTAAAGACTGTGGCTTCCCAGATGAAGGCGAATACGTTGTCACTGCTGGACAAGATAAATCTGCAGCCGAGCTTCTCATCATTGAAGCCCCTACAGAATTTGTGGAACACTTGGAAGACCAGACAGTCACTGAGTTCGATGATGCTGTCTTCTCCTGCCAGCTCTCCAGAGAAAAAGCAAATGTAAAATGGTACAGAAACGGAAGAGAAATCAAAGAAGGCAAAAAGTAAGCAAAAGCTTCTCATTCTCTATTTCCGTAGCCATGTATTCACTTTCCACAATTTAGTGGTCCATGATGCAAGCTAACTGATAAATCAATCTCTTCTTCAGATACAAATTTGAAAAAGATGGAAGTACACATAGACTCATTATAAAAGACTGCAGGCTGGATGATGAGTGTGAATACGCTTGCGGAGTAGAAGACAGGAAGTCCCGGGCGAGACTTTTTGTGGAAGGTACATATTAATTGAAAGGACAATTGTAATGTTAGTTATCAATTTTTAAAAATTATTAATCAAAATACAAACATATTTGTATTTATTTCACATTTTCTTTCCAGAAATTCCTGTTGAGATCATCAGGCCTCCTCAAGACATTCTCGAAGCCCCCGGTGCTGATGTTGTCTTTTTAGCTGAGCTCAACAAAGATAAGGTGGAAGTCCAATGGCTAAGAAATAACATGGTCATTGTCCAGGGTGATAAACACCAGATGATGAGTGAAGGAAAGATACATAGGCTACAGATTTGTGATATTAAGCCACGTGACCAGGGTGAATACAGATTTATTGCCAAAGACAAAGAAGCCAGAGCGAAGCTTGAACTGGCAGGTAAGTCCCTTTCTTTTATTCTAAAATATTCTCACAATATCACAGTTACTGTATAGATTTTAGATTTCACAGTTATTTAGTGAGATAATAATTGGGAAAGCCTTTCATTTCTAGTAAGCCCTTCCCACATGGTAACTATTCTAATTTCTCTCACTACAAAGTAAGTGTCCTGAGTAAGAGGAAATTGATAGAATTCATCTTCACGTGTCAGAACCTTGACAGTTCCTGGCACATGGTGGCTGTTTATTAATTCCTTGAACTAACCTATCACCCTGAGAGTCTTCCCAAACCTAAAGACAGCCCCATACTTTTCTATTTCCAGACCTCTCTATGACTTTTAGGTGTGTTGTCGTACTGAACCAAGACATCCTTATAGGCTGTCATTATGAAAAAGTCATTAATTAGTGTACCTCTTATACATATGAAAAAGTTTATCTCATTGATCTTGAACTAAGTATGCAGTGCCTACTCCATCAAAAACAAAACAAAACAAAACATGTTTCACACTATACTGAGTTATTATTTTTGGCAAAGAATGGATGTTTTATGATTTCATGCCATCTTCACCCCTCTATTCTCCAAAATCTGATAATTTGGAAGAAAAGGCGGTGGTGGGGGGGGGGGTTGGAGAACCTATGAGAACTCTAAGCCAGTTAGTGTTCTTTGCTGTAAAGTTACTGTGACATACTTCCAAGCTTATGCAACCAATATTTGCTAACAAATGGAGAGTAAAAAAGATATGATGTAGTTTGACTACAGGAAATCGTCAAAACTCAAAAGCATTCACATGTTATCTTTCTCACTAGCTGCACCGAAAATCAAGACAGGTGATCAAGACCTTGTGGTTGATGTCGGCCAGCCTCTGACAATGGTGGTGCCTTATGATGCCTACCCCAAAGCAGAAGCCGAATGGTTTAAAGAAAATGAACCTTTGTCTTCAAAAACTGTTGATACCACAGCTGACCAAACTTCTTTCAGAATTTTGGAAGCCAAGAAAGAAGACAAAGGAAGATATAAAGTTGTGCTTCAGAACAAACATGGGAAAGCAGAAGGATTCATCAATTTAAAAGTTATTGGTAAGCCCTTGAGTCACTCGGACTTCACTGGCCAAGAACAACTTAAAAGCATGATAAAATACTAAAAATTCTTTTCTACGTGAATTTCAGATGTTCCTGGGCCAGTCCGTAACTTAGAAGTGACAGAAACATTTGATGGTGAAGTGAGCCTCGCTTGGGAAGAACCATTAACTGATGGTGGAAGCAAGATCATAGGTTACGTTGTTGAAAGACGTGACATCAAGAGGAAGACCTGGGTTCTGGCCACTGACCGTGCAGACAGTTGTGAGTTTACTGTCACTGGGCTACAAAAAGGAGGAGTTGAGTACCTTTTCCGTGTGAGTGCAAGAAACAGAGTCGGCACTGGCGAACCAGTAGAAACTGACAATCCTGTAGAAGCAAGGAGTAAATACGGTAAGAAGTTTTTAAGTAAATAGCAAACTAGTTTATCTTTGCTTTTATCCCCAATATAACCCAAAGCTCTTGTTTTCTTTTTCTGTGGTGAAATCCAGATGTTCCCGGCCCTCCTTTGAATGTAACCATCACTGATGTAAATAGATTTGGTGTCTCACTGACATGGGAACCACCAGAGTATGATGGAGGTGCTGAGATCACAAACTATGTCATTGAATTAAGAGACAAGACTTCAATCAGGTGGGACACTGCCATGACTGTAAGAGCTGAAGATCTTTCTGCAACTGTCACTGATGTGGTGGAAGGACAGGAGTACAGCTTCCGGGTCAGAGCCCAAAACCGAATTGGAGTTGGAAAACCAAGTGCAGCCACACCCTTCGTCAAAGTTGCTGATCCAATTGGTATGCTCATCCAAAAAAGAAAATAATTACTGCATGAAATCCAGAAATTAGGCCTATTAATTAAAGTAAATAAAATTAAACAAAAGCTAGTGAAAAGTTAGAACATCAGAAAAATTTGAACAAAATTGTAGAAACCCAGACTGTGCCTACATTTATTCAATGAATTCAGCAAACTTGTTATTTTTAATGAGGATGATAGAATTGATTCCAGCACTGCCTCAATTGTTACTAAATTAAATGGTATGCTCCAACTCTTTCATTCCAGAGAGACCAAGTCCTCCTGTGAATCTAAAGTCCTCAGATCAGACTCAGTCATCAGTTCAGCTCACATGGGAACCTCCTCTGAAAGACGGAGGAAGCCCAATATTGGGCTATATAATTGAACGATGTGAAGAAGGAAAAGATAATTGGATTCGTTGCAATAAGAAACTTGTCCCTGAACTGACTTACAAGGTAGGACATTTGCATTTAAAAAAAAAGAATATTCAATGTATGATCATAGACTTAAATGTATACATTTTTTACAAATATTAATTCATAATTCTAGGTTACCGGATTACAAAAAGGAAATAAATATTTATATAGAGTATCTGCAGAAAATCAAGCTGGTGTCTCAGATCCATCTGAAATTCTTGGTCCTCTCACTGCTGATGATGCATCTGGTAAATGGATATTTTATTTTTAGATCTGGGAATAGCACAGAGCTACTTTGGGGTAACAAGGACTTAAATATAGTACTGGAAACTCATTAATTTTTCTTCTTTATAGTTGAACCAACAATGGATTTAAGTGCATTTAAAGATGGTCTGGAAGTTATTGTCCCAAATCCTATCAAGATCCTGGTTCCAAGTACAGGCTATCCAAGGCCAACTGCCACCTGGTCTTTTGGAGATAAGTTACTAGAAGCAGGGGACCGTGTGAAAATGAAGACCATATCTGCCTATGCTGAACTTGTCATTTCTCCAAGTGAACGTCCAGACAAGGGCATTTACACACTGAAATTAGAAAATCGTTTGAAAGCAATTTCTGGAGAAATTGATGTCAATGTGATTGGTAAGGAACTGAACTTTTGTTATCCAAGGTGATTTGGCAGGATTAACAAATATTGGTTCAAGCTATCAATGATACTGACTTGTGATTGCATTTTTTTCAGCTCGCCCAAGTGCACCCAAAGAACTGAAATTTAGTGATATAACCAAGGACTCAGTACATTTGACTTGGGAACCACCTGATGATGATGGAGGAAGTCCATTAACTGGTTATCTTGTTGAAAAGAGAGAAGTCAGCCGGAAAACATGGACTAAAGTAAGTTTTGAGCAGTGATGCATCAGTTCCAGAAATGGGAGTGGGGGGAATCGCAGAAGGTTGGGATGCCATGCAAAACTTTTGTGGGTCACATCTTTTTACCTTTACCTCACTGAAAATGTTCCAAAACTTTTTAAAAATGCATTGATGCTAATGCTTCCTAAGGTAGTTCAACCTAGGCTTGGTATAATTGCCTTATTTTGTGAGCCTTACCAAATTTTCAGCTAGCTTTGTTAAAAAATAAAACCATACCTACTTACTTTGTACCTGATAAATACTAAATATGCTCCCATTAAGCTATAAGCCATTCTAAGGAAAGTAAGTATTTATTTTCCTGGTGGTCACACCACTTCTCATTCCACTAGAATAACTTAGTTGGCCTAATCTGCCATTTTTTCCTCCTTATGTTTAAACTAGTTACTATTCTTTTTTTCTCTCTTTTCTAACTCAGGTTCTGATATGATATACTAGTTACTATTCTTTACCCTGATTTAAAATCGTATTTCTAATAGTCAAGCTAGTAGAAAGAATCAACACCTCATTTGCCATCTTTTTTAATGTATCAAACTATGACATAGTTTCTCCTTATATTGAGGGTCAAATATTATGTATCCTACTGTAATTTTTCCCTCATATAAAATTAATAAAAGAGTAATCCTTAGCATTCAAAACAACTTCCATTTGTATCTTTGCTCATGGTTAAAATCTTTTGACTTGGGGAAGGGGATTTTCAGAAATTACTAATTAATTTTATTTCTTTATCTCAGGTAATGGACTCTGTGCCTGACCTAGAATTCACAGTTCCTGATCTTGTTCAAGGAAAAGAATATTTATTTAAAGTCTGTGCTCGTAACAAGTGTGGCCCTGGAGAGCCTGCATATGTTGATGAACCTGTAAATATGTCAGCTCCTGCAAGTAAGTACATCCTTGATGATTTCTTACCTAACCTCATGATACCTGTGTTTTTGCTTTTGGACCTGGAGTTGAAGTTAAGGGGCCAGGAAGGGGCTGACAATATGGAGATAACTCCATAGGAGGCCTAAGACTGACTCTCTCTTTCAAATGCTATAGCGGTACCGGACCCACCAGAGAATCTTAAATGGAGAGACCGAACAGCCAAGAGCATCTTCTTAACATGGGATCCCCCTAAGTATGACGGTGGTTCACGCATCAAAGGATATATGGTTGAAAAATGTCCACGTGGTTCTGATAAATGGGTCCCCTGTGGAGAACCTGTTGCAGAAACAAAGTAGGTTTTCTAAATATTTGGCATGAGAGTGAATGTGTACTCCTACTCACTAAAATGGGCTTTCTTTGGGAAAATTGAAATGTTAGTTTTTTTTTTCATTAAGAATTCTCCTGGTGTGCCTGTCTGATTTTAAAAACTGCCCCTGAACGTACTCCTGCTCATGGTTTACCTTAGTTACCGCACTGAAGCAGTGAGATTTAGTTTAAAGACTAACTAGTATTATGCTAGTATTAACTAGCATGAATTGTGGAAAGATTATGAATACTACACAATGGAACAGATTATCTCCATGACAGTAAAATATCCTCTTTTGTTTTCTGACAGAATGGAAGTGACAGGTCTAGAGGAAGGCCAGTGGTATGCCTACCGTGTGAAGGCCTTGAACAGGCTAGGACCCAGCAAGCCAAGCAGACCCACAGAGGAAGTCCAGGCTGTGGACACACAGGGTATTTACTTTTGATCTTTGTTTTTTCAATCAGGCCTCTGATCTTAATTCTGCTTGAACTTGCTAACATTGTAAATAATCTTTTCCAATTCAGAGGCCCCAGAAATCTTCCTCGATGTGAAGCTCCTTGCTGGTCTCACTGTAAAAGCTGGAACTAAGATTGAACTTCCTGCCACTGTAACTGGAAGACCTGAACCTAAAATAACTTGGACGAAAGCTGATACAATTCTGAAGCAGGACAAAAGAATCACCATTGAAAATGTTCCTAAAAAATCCACAGTGACTATTGTTGATAGTAAGAGAAGTGACACCGGCAGGTACATCATTGAGGCTGTGAATGTCTGTGGCCGGGCCACTGCTGTGGCGGATGTGAATGTCTTAGGTAAGAAAAGCTCTCATTTTAGAAGGGGACAAACTCATTTCAGCTACTTTCCTGAATAAAACATGGTTAAAAAAATTATTTTTCTGCTTGTGTAATGCCATCTACAGATAAACCTGGACCACCAGCCGCTTTTGACATCACAGATGTAACCAATGAGTCATGTCTTCTAACATGGAACCCACCACGAGATGATGGTGGATCTAAGATCACAAACTATGTCGTGGAGAGAAGAGCAACTGATAGTGAAGTGTGGCACAAGCTCTCATCGACTGTCAAGGATACAAACTTCAAAGCAACCAAATTAATACCCAATAAAGAATACATCTTCAGAGTTGCTGCAGAAAACATGTATGGTGTTGGCGAGCCAGTTCAGGCCTCTCCAATAATTGCCAAATATCCATTTGGTAAGTTTCTCAATCAGTTGACAAAAAAAAAAAAATATGCTTATGTCAAATTTGCATTTAAGTATCATATTTTTATGTAAGACATATAACATTTTATATCATTATCCTATCTGTAGATCCACCTGGACCTCCAACTCGCCTAGAACCTTCTGATATCACTAAAGATGCAGTGACTCTCACATGGTGTGAGCCAGATGATGATGGTGGCAGCCCAATCACTGGATACTGGGTTGAAAGATTAGATCCTGATACTGATAAATGGGTTAGATGCAATAAGATGCCAATAAAGGACACAACATACAGGTATGTCCAAAATCCTCATCAAGATGCTAAAACAGCAATATATTCAAATTATCACTCTTTAATCATTTGTATCAAATTACAAATGATTATATATTACCATAAAATTTTTAAAATTATTTTTATTTATATTTCTATTAGCACATGATTTCAAAAATGATATAAATTCTATTCAAGGACACATTTCTTAGTTTACTGTAAAATATTAACTTTTTGGAAGTTTCAAAGTGTTGGTCCCTCCGTATATTATAATAATGATCATTATGATAGATATTATAATTAGATTGGTACATTTGTTCAAATCTAAAGTGTGTGACAGTTAAAAAGCAACTTTAAATTTATATTGAAATATTTTCAGTTAAATTTCCAAATCAGTTTTTCACAAATTAAATAAATTAGTCTCTTCTACGTAAAATAAGTATAGGTTTCTGCTTCTTACCATGATGTCACACATACACTTTGTTCTTAATTCAGAGTGAAAGGTCTCACCAATAAGAAAAAATACAGATTCCGTGTGTTGGCTGAAAATCTTGCTGGACCTGGAAAACCAAGCAAATCAACTGAACCAATCTTAATAAAGGATCCCATAGGTATTATTTATGTAATTTTCTGTGGTTATTTTGAAGCTTATATTAACTCCTTTTTGACAAACCTAAATAATGATTTCATTGGCTTGTAGATCCTCCATGGCCCCCGGGAAAACCAACTGTAAAAGATGTGGGCAAAACATCATTAATGTTAAATTGGACAAAGCCAGAACATGACGGAGGGGCAAAGGTTGAGTCTTATGTCATTGAAATGCTAAAGACTGGAACAGAAGACTGGGTCAGAGTGGCTGAAGGAGTTCCCACCACCCAGCACCTGCTTCCTGGGCTCATGGAAGGGCAAGAATATTCATTCCGTGTTAGAGCCGTGAACAAGGCTGGGGAGAGTGAACCCAGTGAACCCAGTGACCCTGTGCTTTGCCGAGAGAAGCTATGTAAGTCACTCGTGATGTCTGGGTTATAGAAATTCTTCTAATGTCTATCTGAGAACTATATAACATGAGAGAATATGAAAAATTCATCATTATTGTTATTTCCTCCTTGCTATAGTATTTCCTAGTGACGACCAGAACATTCAGTGAAGACTGACTATTGGACAATAAAAAAGCTGAATTTTTTTGTTGTTGTTGTTCCTTCTTGTTCAGATCCTCCATCACCACCTCGCTGGCTTGAAGTTATTAATATCACAAAAAATACAGCAGACCTAAAATGGACAGTTCCTGAGAAAGATGGAGGGTCACCCATCACCAACTACATTGTGGAAAAGAGAGACGTGAGGCGAAAAGGCTGGCAAACAGTGGACACCACTGTCAAGGACACCAAGTGCACGGTCACCCCGCTGACCGAGGGCTCTTTATATGTGTTCCGAGTTGCTGCCGAAAATGCTATAGGACAAAGTGACTACACTGAAATTGAGGACTCTGTCCTGGCCAAAGACACCTTTAGTATGCTCTCTAACTTACTCTTTGTGACAACATTTTTCATAGGTTATTACTTTCCTTCTGATTTTTCTAATCATTGATTATTTTGCTTTCAGCTACCCCCGGACCACCCTATGCTCTGGCAGTGGTTGATGTGACAAAACGACACGTTGACCTAAAGTGGGAGCCACCCAAAAATGATGGTGGAAGACCAATACAGAGGTAGAATTTGAGTTAATTCATAAAGAATAACTTATACTTCACTGCAAATTCTTTTTATTTTTTTTCTTTAATGCTAATGAAATGCTTTGTTATTTCAATAGATATGTCATTGAGAAGAAAGAAAAGTTAGGTACCCGTTGGGTGAAAGCTGGAAAGACCGCAGGACCTGACTGTAACTTCAGAGTAACTGATGTCATTGAAGGAACAGAGGTCCAGTTTCAAGTTCGGGCAGAAAATGAAGCTGGAGTTGGTCACCCAAGTGAACCCACGGAGATCCTATCAATTGAAGATCCAACAGGTAAGTAGTGCTGATTATATAAAGTATGTTGTCTAGAAATGGATGATGAGACCGCAGATGTGAATGCTTCCCTCTTTTCTCAGGTCCTCCCTCACCTCCTCTTGATCTACATGTGACCGATGCTGGGAGAAAGCACATTGCCATTGCTTGGAAGCCTCCAGAGAAAGACGGTGGAAGTCCTATTATAGGATACCACGTTGAAATGTGTCCAGTAGGCACTGAGAAATGGATGAGAGTTAATTCTCGCCCAGTAAAAGACTTGAAATTCAAGGTTGAAGAAGGTGTTGTTCCTGACAAAGAGTATGTTCTGAGAGTGAGAGCTGTCAATGCTGTCGGTGTCAGCGAGCCATCTGAAATCTCTGAAAATGTGGTTGCCAAAGACCCAGACTGTAAGAACACTGTGTCTTTTATAGTTAATAAAATAGGCTTTACTCATGCACTGTATTTTGACATACTCTTTTTCTTTCTCTTTTGGATGATATCTTACAGGCAAACCAACAATTGACCTGGAGACTCATGACATTATTGTTATTGAAGGTGAAAAGTTAAGCATTCCTGTTCCCTTCAGAGCTGTCCCAGTTCCAACTGTCAGTTGGCATAAAGATGGCAAAGACATTAAAGCAAGTGATAGATTAACAATGAAGAATGATCACATCTCTGCACACCTTGAAGTTCCCAAGAGCGTCCATGCAGATGCTGGAGTTTATACCATTACACTGGAGAATAAGCTCGGCTCAGCAACTGCCTCAATCAATGTCAAAGTCATAGGTAATCATTCTTGGATCAGACACCAGACATTCTTCACATGTTGGGGAATTAGTTAACTTTACAGTGTTAGTGTAAATGGTTTCATGAATTGGCAATTTGTAAACTAAATGTCCCTTCAGATTATTTCTTTCCATGTGAGAAGTAAAGCAATTCTAAAGAGATGAAATTGCTAAACCCTGATTAAACTAATTTACATCAGTTATAATTATTTGTATGTGAAATGCTAATTTAAATAAAAGATGCAGCATACCCGAAGAATGTTGAAATGACCAATATTCATTTAATTGTATAAATTCACATTTTTTGATAATGTTCTTAACCAGGGATAGTAACATTTTCTGCCCTACCCCTAAATGATGTTTGGAAATTTATGGGGTCATTTTTTCTGGGCACAAAGACTTAGGGGGATACTACTGACATTTAGTAGTTGGGGGGCAAGGATGCTAAATGCTCTGCTGTGTGAGGGACATTCCAGCACATGAAAGATTATCCTACCCCAAATTGCAAATAGCCCCACTTACAAACAATGCATTTTTAAAATGCTTAGTTTTCAGGATTACAATAATAATGATCAGTTTTATTTGTACTAGGCCTACCTGGACCATGCAAAGATATTAAAGCAAGTGACGTGACCAAGAGTTCTTGTAAATTAACCTGGGAACCTCCAGAATTTGATGGTGGAACCCCAATTCTTCATTATGTCCTGGAACGCAGAGAAGCTGGGAGGAGGACATATATACCAGTCATGTCTGGTGAGAACAAACTGTCTTGGACTGTGAAGGATCTCATACCAAATGGTGAATACTTCTTCCGTGTTAAAGCAGTCAACAAGATTGGTGGAGGCGAATATATTGAACTGAAAAATCCAGTCATTGCTCAAGATCCAAAACGTAAGTTTGAGCATGGATGTACTATGGCTAGGGACTAATATGCAATGTTTTTGTTTTAAGAACATGGTTTTCCTGATATTAACAGTTTTTTTCTTTGGTTCTTCAGAACCCCCTGATCCACCTGTGGATGTTGAGGTCCATAATCCTACAGCTAAGGCAATGACTATTACATGGAAGCCACCTTTGTATGATGGAGGGAGCAAGATAATGGGTTACATCATAGAAAAGATTGCTAAGGGTGAAGACACGTGGAAGAGGTGCAATGAGCACCTGGTACCTATCCTGACCTATACAGCAAAAGGACTTGAAGAGGGAAAGGAATACCAGTTCCGTGTGCGAGCAGAGAATGCTGCTGGTATTAGTGAACCTTCTCGGGCCACTCCTCCAACCAAAGCTGTAGATCCTATTGGTAAGTCTTGTTCAATGGGGTTGCCACTTTCCTTTTTTTTTTTTTTTTTTTCACTTTCCCTTTGTAAAACAAATGAAAATAGTGTTTTGTTAGATATTTTCATTAGAATTGAAAACAATTATTGTTTTTGATCATTACAGATGCCCCCAAAGTCATTCTGAGAACAAGCTTAGAAGTGAAACGAGGTGATGAAATAGCACTTGATGCAACTATTTCTGGATCACCTTACCCAACTATTACATGGATAAAGGATGAAAATGTCATTACACCAGAGGAAATTAAGAAGCGAGCAGCACCCATGGTTAGAAGGAAGAGGGGTGAAGTTCAAGAAGAAGAACCATTTGTCCTGCCTCTGACTCAGCGTTTGAGTATTGACAACAGTAAACAAGGAGAATCTCAGCTACGCGTCCGAGATTCCCTCCGACCTGACCATGGCCTATTTATGATCAAAGCTGAAAATGACCATGGTATCGCAAAAGCTCCTTGTACCGTCAGCGTGTTAGGTAAATAGTTAAAACTATACTTTCTAATGGAAAAAAAGTCTATATAAGAGTCTTAGTAAAACATAAAAATAAGGAGCTTTGAAAGAGTTAAAAGAAGTAGGAATCAAGTTCAGGAAGTTGTCCTCAGACACATTTTATCTCCTGATAAACTAACAAGAAATCAGCTGATCTTGTTACTTATCAGCTGATGTGTCACAAAAATAGACAGATGTGGGAAAAACAGAAATCATGTCAAAGGAGTATACTAACATTTACATTTTCCATAGCAACTATTTGTAAACAGTTTTTTAATCACTGTTCTGTTTTGAAATATTAGACACACCAGGACCGCCAATCAACTTTGTATTTGAAGATATTAGAAAGACTTCAGTCCTCTGTAAATGGGAACCACCCCTTGATGATGGTGGCAGTGAAATCCTAAACTACGTTTTGGAAAAGAAAGACAAGACAAAACCTGATTCAGAATGGATTGTGGTCACTGCAACACTGAGACATTGCAAATATTCAGTAACAAAATTGATTGAAGGAAAAGAGTACCTCTTCCGTGTAAGAGCTGAAAATAGGTTTGGACCTGGACCACCATGTGTTTCCAAGCCATTTGTAGCTAAAGATCCATTTGGTAAGGTTCCCTTTGCATCTAAAGTTTACTTTTTTACCATATACTTTGTCATATACATTATCATAACTTGTACAATTGAATTATCATTTCATATTAGGGAATTAATTCAAATATGTTATTGTTTTTATCAGAACCACCTGATGCACCTGATAAGCCCATTGTGGAAGATGTGACCAGCAACAGTATGCTAGTGAAATGGAATGAACCAAAGGATAACGGAAGCCCTATCTTGGGTTACTGGCTTGAAAAACGTGAGGTTAATAGTACACATTGGTCTCGTGTCAACAAAAGCCTCCTGAATGCTTTGAAAACCAATGTGGATGGCCTATTAGAAGGACTCACCTATGTCTTCAGAGTATGTGCTGAAAATGCAGCTGGACCTGGAAAGTTCAGTCCACCTTCAGATCCCAAAACAGCACGTGATCCAATCTGTAAGTAATTCCTTAAGAAGACAGTGGAATAGAGTAAGCTACTGTACATTTTAAAACCATGAGTGAGTTTGATGTGTGTACCTGCATTTATTCTAGCTCCACCGGGGCCACCTATCCCAAGAGTTGCTGACACAAGCTCTACAACTATTGAACTAGAATGGGAGCCCCCAGCTTTCAATGGTGGTGGGGAAATTATCGGCTACTTTGTTGATAAGCAGTTGGTTGGCACAAACGAATGGTCACGCTGCACAGAGAAGATGGTCAAGGTCCGTCAGTACACTGTCAGGGAAATCCGAGAGGGTGCCGATTACAAACTTCGGGTGAGTGCTGTCAATGCTGCCGGTGAAGGACCACCTGGAGAAACAGAACCTGTCACTGTGGCTGAACCACAAGGTACTTAAAAGTTATTTGAATACAATTATGGACATTTTCTCAGTATAGGACTATTTTTTCACCTTCCTTGGGCTAACATGTGACTGTTCTCTTACAACAGAGCCTCCAAATGTGGAACTGGATGTTTCTGTCAAGGGTGGAATACAAATAATGGCTGGGAAGACTCTTAGAATTCCAGCTGTGGTGACTGGTCGTCCTGTGCCCACAAAAGTATGGACCATCGAAGAAGGAGAGCTGGATAAAGACCGCGTTGTAATAGAGAACGTTGGAACCAAATCTGAACTAATTATCAAGAATGCATTGAGAAAAGATCACGGCAGATATGTGATAACAGCTACTAATAGCTGTGGTTCCAAATTTGCAGCAGCTAGGGTAGAAGTTTTCGGTAAGGAAGGTTGCATCGATGTTCATAGGATTTTCTCAAGTGATACTATCTCATTACATTGATTTTTTTTTTTTTTTTTTGGCTTTATTTTGCTTTGCAGATGTCCCCGGTCCAGTTGTCGACTTAAAACCTGTTGTAACAAACAGAAAGATGTGTCTGCTTAACTGGTCTGATCCAATAGACGATGGAGGAAGTGATATCACAGGCTTTATTATTGAAAGAAAAGATGCCAAGATGCATACTTGGAGACAAGCAATAGAGACTGAGAGATCTAAATGTGACATCACAGGTCTTATTGAGGGACAAGAATATAAGTTCCGTGTTATTGCCAAGAACAAGTTCGGTTGTGGCCCTCCTGTTGAAATAGGACCTATTCTTGCCGTTGATCCACTAGGTAAAAGGGGTTTTCATTCTGTTTATAAAATTAATACTGTTTTGCTTTTAGTTAGATCATTTCTTTACTGAGCTTTATGGCTTCAAACTCTTACAAGTGTCAAGATCTACAGAGAGTGTAACAAGAAAAGTAAATCAAATAATTACTAGCAACTTTAAAGATACCACATTTGCTATAATTTCCATGTAATTTTTGACTATAAGTATATTAATCATGCATGGCTTTGTGTACTGAAAAACTGGGATCTACTGGGCTTAACAATAACCTAGAAGTGGTTTGAAAGTATTCAGTCTTTCTAATGGAATACAATGGAGTAGGTTTTTAAAAGATTTAACAATTTAGTAGTTAAAGAGAGTTGACTGTTTTTCTAAAAGATTACAGGACAGATAGTAGCCTTAGGATAAATGCCTTAGTCTTCCTCTACCCTCAAAAAGTTCCTTCATTGAAAGGATAGGGAGGCCCAAAATCAGAAAGAGCCACCAAAGAATAGAAGACCACCCAGAGAAAAATCTCTCAAAAACCAATATAAAACACTAAAATTGCACACTGACATCCCATCTAAGAAACTAAGCCTTCTAGGAAGACCTATTCCTCAAGAGACAGAGGAAGTTATTCTTTCACCAGCGCCCCCTGAAAAATAAAAATAAAAGAAATTACTTCCTGCACCACTGTTACAGTTCATCTCAGAATGTCCACTGTACCTCAAGCTGAGCCAGAGGCATCAGAACAGAGCTGGGCTGCCACTGCTTCTGGCTGCGTAACAGTCAGCGAGCGTGGTCGGGGTCTAGTTTCACCACTCAAAGCTTACTCTCTTAGTTCTGTCCTTCAGGACACAGAACTACAGTAGCATTACATAAGTTCTCTTTCCACCATATTTTAAACCCACATGAGGAACCATGACTCAAAATGTGTTCAGTAGACATATCCACTGTTTGTTAATAAAAGAAGAAACTTTGCTCTCAGCTGGTCATTCAAAGAAAAACTTCACAGACCTACTTTCCTAGTTCATTAAAATTAGAAGCTTTCCCAGTGACAGAGGTAAACAATCTAAAATGCTAAATGTAAAAAAGTTTATATGTCTCTTGATTTATTTTTAACTAGTAATCTTGATGAAAAGTTTGTTAAGAAAAGTTTTGCTATAAGAATGCCTATGATTCTGGTAACTGATATATTTTAGGAAAGATCTTAAAGATGGATATAAGGTTATGCCAAACTAAAGCCTATTTTTTACGTAATTATATTGGAGTAAAATATTATTTCTTATATGAATATTTACCTTATGCTCATGATTTTACCTTGTCTCTGTCTAAAGGTCCCCCAACATCTCCCGAGAGGCTCACATATACAGAAAGGACAAAGTCCACTATCACTCTAGACTGGAAGGAGCCCCGCAGTGATGGTGGTAGTCCCATCAAAGGATATATCATTGAGAAACGACGTCACGACAAACCTGACTTTGAAAGAGTTAACACGCGACTCTGTCCCAACACATCTTTTCTGGTTGAAAATCTCGATGAACACCAAATGTATGAGTTCCGTGTCAAAGCTGTCAATGACATTGGTGAAAGTGAACCATCCCTGCCTCTTAATGTAGTCATACAAGATGATGAAGGTGTGGAAACTGAATATAATAATAATTTTAATGTAGTTTACAGTGCTGCCTTTATCCTGTAAATGAAGAAAATATCCTTATGACTTTTCTTTTTGCTCTTTCCTTTCACTTTGCAGTGCCTCCAACTATTAAATTGCGTCTGGCTGTTCGGGGCGACACTATCAAAGTTAAGGCAGGAGAGCCTGTCAACATCCCCGCAGATGTAACAGGCCTTCCAATGCCTAAGATTGAGTGGTCCAAGAATGAAACTGTGATTGAAAAACCCACAGATGCACTTCAGATAACCAAGGAAGAGGTATCCCGAAGCGAGGCAAA
Organism: Eulemur rufifrons; assembly: GCF_041146395.1. Taxonomy (NCBI): domain Eukaryota; kingdom Metazoa; phylum Chordata; class Mammalia; order Primates; family Lemuridae; genus Eulemur; species Eulemur rufifrons. Next base: position 49,320,028 of record NC_090983.1, read on the forward strand.
GACTGAGCTTATCATTCCCAAAGCAGTCCGGGCAGACAAAGGCACTTACACAGTTACTGCTTCCAATCGCCTTGGCTCAGTGTTCCGAAATGTTCACGTTGAAGTATATGGTAAGCGACTTGCTTTCTTACATGAAAAAGACATCCAGTGTCTGTCTAAGAATTGCCTTCTCAGTCTCCTCTCTTGGTTCCTTTCTAGACCGCCCATCCCCACCAAGAAATCTTGCTGTTACTGACATTAAAGCTGAATCTTGCTACTTGACATGGGACACCCCCCTTGATAATGGTGGCAGTGAAATCACTCATTATGTCATTGACAAACGTGATGCAAGTAGGAAAAAGAGTGAATGGGAGGAAGTCACCAACACTGCTGTAGAGAGAAGATACGGGGTAAACTTTCTGAAATATTTTCTTATACATGTTCAAAGGACATGACTCTGATTTGACACCATTTTAGTATAACTTTGGAATTTAATAATTAAACTTAAAATCACACAGAAAAAGCTGTTATTTCGTTATTGTGGTGTTTAGCACCAGCAACATAGGGCCACTTAGTAAGTACTATTTGATATACAGATACTCTTTTACTTGACAGATCTGCTATTAGGCTCAATAAATTTACATATTCTTATTTTTAAAAGGCTTTCTCTTTACTCTGTCTTCCCATGTTTTGAGTCTATATATTTATTTCTTCTTATAGCTATCTCTCCCTAAATAAGTTGAGTTTTTAAATGAGTAAGAAATCAATATAAGCATATTCTATTTTAAGAAATTTCTATCCATCTAATTTCTAGATCTGGAAACTTATCCCTAATGGTCAATATGAGTTCCGAGTCAGGGCAGTGAATAAATATGGAATCAGTGATGAGTGCAAATCAGATAAAGTGGTCATTCAAGATCCTTATCGCCTTCCTGGCCCTCCGGGAAAACCAAAAGTTTTAGAGCGCACCAAAGGATCGATGCTAGTGAGCTGGACTCCTCCTTTGGACAATGGCGGCTCTCCAATTACTGGCTACTGGCTGGAGAAAAGAGAAGAGGGAGGTGCCTACTGGTCACGTGTTAGCCGAGCACCAATAACCAAAGTGGGATTAAAAGCTGTGGAATTTAATGTTCCCCGTTTGATTGAAGGCGTTAAATACCAGTTCAGAGCCATGGCAATAAACGCTGCAGGAATTGGCCCTCCCAGTGAACCATCAGATCCAGCTATTGCAGGAGATCCCATCTGTAAGTATGCTTCCATTTCTGGGACTCATTTCTAAAGGGCAAAGTCACTAAATAGGTAATTCTGCTCTTACATTTCTTGTATGTTTCTGTGCCAAATTATTTTATTTATTAAAGTAAAAAGGTTCATATTCACATAGAGTATCAGAAGTATATGTGTGTGTGCATGTGTCCATACACTATCTATGTATATAGATAGTATACTATCTATATATACCATATATGTATATAGATAGTATACTATCTATATACCAAATACTATATATGTATATCTATACATACACACCACACATATATATACATAAACACATACATAAATTCACACATTTCTTAAACTCTTGGATTAAACCTAATATTTTATGAGGAATCACAATTATAAAGAACTGGATTATAAGCTCCTCTCTGCTTTGATACTTTAAATAAATTTCTATCTCATTAGATACTGTGGAAATCATCTTTTCCACTAAACAGTCAGACCCTCCAGTAAGGAATCCAACAAAAACCAAAATGTTGTTAGCTTTTCAATAATATTATTGAACAAAGATGTAAGATTCTCAGGCACAGTCAGTAAGGTCAAATAAAAGAGGGAAATTCTTCTGAAAGACCTATGAGCAGATCAATTCAAAAATTAAAATACTGCATCCTTCTATTTGCTCTATAATATATCTGATTAAATTCTCTATAGAAGAAAAATTCAACTATTTGTTAAAAGACAATTTTAAATACTCTTAAGTACTGTGTGGAACATATATACATATGCATGTAATGAGGTAGTCATTCATTCATTCACAAAGTAGTATTGAACATGTGCTATATGCAAGGCTCTATACTAAAACTGAAGGGGTAAGAGTTATGATTAAAAAGAAAAATGGAGTAAAAGAATTTCTGTAATTATAAAGCATTCTCAGAAACGTGAAAGATTGTTATGTGATTATTATAGACATTGATCCTGCCCCTAAAGAGCATTAAGATTAGTTTGTGTTCAAAGGTTTGCCAGCTAATGATGAAACCACTTTCAAATTTTCATATTATGATAAATTTTCAGTAAAGAATATAGAATTGCTTCAAAGGGATCTCAAAAGTAAAATACCTTTTCACCAATCATGTGTAAATAGAATGAAAATCTAGCTAGAGATAGAAGTAGTTTTTCTATTCCCTGTTAGTTGTTTGCTTTATTTGTTTTTCCACTAATGCTAAAAGAAAACAGACTACTTCCTTTATTTCTCTTCTCTAGAAGATAATTTATTTCTTTTTGGCATTCCTGTTTTTATATTTTAATAGATTAAAAATAATATATGATCATGTATAGTAAAAGATTCTTATGGTATGTAAACCTAGCATTCCATCACTTCACCTTCAAAATTTGATGTTTCCTTTTTTCTCCCTATTAGATCCACCTGGGCCACCTTCTTGCCCAGAAGTTAAAGATAAAACAAAGTCAAGCATCTCACTAGGATGGAAACCTCCAGCCAAAGATGGTGGCAGTCCAATCAAAGGATACATTGTAGAAATGCAAGAAGAAGGCAGTACTGACTGGAAAAGAGTAAACGAACCAGACAAACTTATAACTGCCTGTGAATGTGTGGTGCCTAATCTGAAAGAACTCAGGAAGTACAGATTCAGGGTGAAAGCTGTCAATGAAGCTGGTGAATCTGAACCAAGTGATACCACTGGGGAGATCCCTGCCACTGATATTCTAGGTACTAGTCTTTATTCAGTTTATGTATTTATCTTTTGATATTATTATGAAATTGACAATTTACTAAAGATATGGCAATTACTTTTTTTGACAAATGTGAGTTAAATCCTGTTATATTATTCATGGTATTACAGAGGTACCAGAAGTTTTCATTGACATTGGAGCACAAGACAGTCTGGTTTGCAAAGCTGGGTCACAGATTAGGATTCCCGCTGTCATCAAGGGACGTCCAACACCAAAATCATCTTGGGAATTTGATGGAAAGGCAAAGAAGGCTATGAAGGTAAAAAAATTACAATTCTCCTGTGTCTTTCATTGAATCACTATAAGGAGTATTTAGACTACAATTGACTGTATCTTCTCTTCTAATAGGATGGAGTTCATGATATACCTGAAGATGCACAGGTAAAAACAAATTTTAAATAATTCAGAATGTGGTTGACTTCAATACTGCAATTCATTCAATACTTCAATTTCATTCAATATATGACTACTGTTTTCTCTGTACAGGTGGAGACTGCTGAAAACTCATCAGTAATTATAATTCCGGAGTGTAAACGATCTCATTCAGGCAAATACAGCATCACAGCCAAGAATAAAGCTGGACAAAAGACTGCAAATTGCAGAGTTAAAGTGATGGGTGAGAAAGACTTTAAAAGTTGCTACAGAATAAGAAAATACTATTTCTAAACATTTAAAGAACACTGTTTATATTGTGATTTGTATCCAACAGATGTACCAGGCCCACCCAAAGATCTGAAAGTCAGTGACATCACAAGGGGTAGTTGCAAACTTTCATGGAAGATGCCAGATGATGATGGAGGAGACAGGATCAAAGGCTATGTTATCGAGAAGAAGACTATTGATGGAAAAGCCTGGACTAAAGTCAATCCAAACTGTGGAAGCACCTCATTTGTAGTGCCTGATCTCATCTCTGAACAACAATATTTCTTCCGCGTGAGAGCAGAAAACCGTTTTGGTATCGGCCCGCCTGTGGAAACCATTCAGAGGACCACTGCCAGAGATCCAATATGTAAATTTTAAAATCTGAAATTAAAATATCTTCTCAAAATTGTAATATGTTGTTATGAACAATGCTTAACACTTCAACTGTTTTTACAGTTCCTCCTGATCCCCCTATTAAACTCAAGATTGGCCTCATAACGAAGGACACGGTACACCTGTCATGGAAACCCCCAAAGAATGATGGAGGCTCCCCTGTCACCCACTATATTGTTGAGTGCCTTGCATGGGATCCTACTGGGAAAAAGAAAGAAGCATGGAAACAGTGCAATAAGCGTGATGTAGAAGATCTGCAGTTTACTGTGGAAGACCTCATAGAGGGTGGGGAGTATGAATTCAGAGTCAAAGCTGTGAACGCTGCAGGAGTCAGCAAACCTTCAGAGACTGTTGGCCCCGTGATTGTCAAAGACCAGACATGTAAGTACCAACGTATTGACAAAACATGTCTTATTTATGGCTGTCTTCTTAGACATTTAATAATAGTCCAAAATTATTGGACCAACCTATCAGGAAGCTACCATGGGTTGAATGTAAACATGGGCACATTACTCAATTATTCATGCCCTCAACATCCACAGAATTATCATATTTCCTTACAGGTTACCTTTTCCCTATTAAAGTAGATGATTTTTGTAACTTGTTCAGTTACTGTAATTTTCTCCATGGCAGGCTGTTTTATTTATCAGAAGTTAAAGCAATTCCTCTGCCTGCTCCTCAAAAGGGGCAGAAAGTAACTAGTCATTTGCTTAGCAACTGCTGAGACCCACTTATCTTCACAATCAAGTTTATTTTTCTCTACATGAGAAAATGATATATCCATTTTAATAGATAAAACATACATACAAATAGGTAATAATTCTTCCTCTAATTACTGTTACATCATTACTGCTGTGTATTTGTTCAGTTCTCTCTTCCTCGCTTAAGAGAGTTGTAGTCACCATCCTGTTGCACAGTCTCATAATAAATTTGTGGAAAATGGAAAACTGCTTTGCCTCTACTAACAGTTATGTTTATTAAAAGGGTAATTCACCCAGAGTGAACACTGTGGATCCCTTCATGACTCTGCATAAATATTAAAGGGAATGCCATGACAGAACTCTCAAGCCTAACCTACTACAGCCTTTACTTCTCTCTGCCCTTTTGTCAGAATATGCACATGCGTGACGATACCAGATAAGAAGAAGCAATAGTTGATACATAGCCACATGTAGATCCAATAAAGGATGGTGACCACATGTGCCAGCTCACCAAACTAATGTGATAGTTTTAAAGACAGACCCATTCTTTATATTGGGCTGAGCTACAAAATCTGACTACAGTAGATCCAAACAGCTTTATAGTCACTGTGAATTCTACTTTCTATCCTTCAGTGCTTTTTGCTCCTAATGACAACTTTTTTTTTTTTTTTTTTTTAAATCTAGGCCCACCATCAATTGATCTAAAAGAATTCATGGAGGTTGAAGAAGGAACTGATGTTAACATTGTGGCCAAAATTAAAGGTGTGCCATTCCCAACATTAACCTGGTTTAAAGCTCCTCCGAAGAAGCCTGATAACAAAGAACCTGTTGTCTATGACACCCACGTCAATAAACTGGTGGTAGACGATACTTGCACTTTAGTTATCCCACAGTCTCGCAGGAGTGACACTGCCTTATATACCATCACTGCTGTAAACAATCTGGGAACAGCATCAAAGGAGATGAGACTAAATGTCCTTGGTAAAGATTGCATGGTTTGGTTGAAACTACATGTTTTTCTGTCCATAATTAATATTTGGCTTTAAAATCATGCAACTAATAAAGTGTTCCTTCTTTAAACCATTTTAGGTCGTCCTGGCCCTCCCGTGGGACCCATAAAGTTTGAATCTGTTTCAGCAGATCAGATGACATTATCTTGGCTTCCACCTAAAGATGACGGTGGGTCTAAGATTACAAACTATGTAATTGAGAAAAGAGAAGCTAACAGGAAGACATGGGTACGTGTCTCCAGTGAACCCAAAGAGTGCATGTACACAATTCCTAAACTGCTAGAAGGCCATGAATATGTATTCCGAATCATGGCCCAGAACAAATACGGCATTGGAGAACCTCTTGACAGTGAACCTGAAACAGCAAGAAACCGCTTTTGTAAGTAGGACAACATTTTCACATGTAAAGCCATTCTTACCTGTTTTTTTTTTTAAATTCTTATAAATCAATGTGATTTTGTTCTCAGCTGTCCCTGGAGCACCAGATAAACCAACTGTTAGCAGCGTGACTCGTAACTCCATGACTGTCAACTGGGAAGAGCCAGAGTATGATGGAGGCTCTCCAGTGACAGGGTACTGGCTGGAAATGAAAGACACCACTTCAAAGAGATGGAAGAGGGTTAACCGAGATCCTATCAAAGCTATGACTTTGGGTGTTTCTTATAAAGTGACTGGTCTTATTGAAGGTTCTGACTATCAGTTCCGGGTATATGCAATCAATGCTGCTGGTGTGGGTCCCGCGAGTCTGCCATCAGACCCAGTGACTGCTAGAGATCCAATTGGTAAGCCTCGAAACCATTCCTTTTTCTTTAATCTTATTTTCCAAAAGTGCCATGAGAAAGTCAACAATACTAATGTATACTGGTTATTTCTAGCCCCTCCTGGTCCTCCATTTCCCAAAGTGACAGATTGGACTAAATCATCTGCGGATCTGGAGTGGTCTCCCCCACTAAAAGACGGTGGATCCAAAGTAACTGGATACATCGTTGAGTATAAAGAAGAAGGAAAAGAAGAATGGGAGAAGGTAGCTAAAACTTGGCATTAAGGAAATGAATAAACTAAAAATATAGTAGCTATTTTCAATCCCATCAACTTCTATCTATATCTTTTGGATTGAGAAATCATAAAAATGGAATAATTATAACTGATAATTCAACATCTGTTAATGTCAAAAATCTAATCAAAAGTTAAGTCATATGATTGTTAACTTATCTTTTAGTTATAAACCCTGAAAAGGTGGAATAAATAAACAATACAGTTTTTTCAATCATTTGACAATTTTAAAGTATACTTCCTGGCAACTTATTCCATTCTTGTAATATCTGATCCCTGAGACCTAAACCAGCAACAAATTTCCCAAAGAGAATAGTTAAATAGGCTACTAGTTATGCTTTAAAAAGCCATTAAAGCAACCAGGTACAAAGAACTATTCTAATTATAAAATGTTTATGGTTTTTCCCCCAGGGTAAAGATAAAGAAGTAAGAGGAACAAAACTTGTTGTGACGGGATTAAAAGAAGGAGCATTCTACAAATTTAGAGTTAGAGCAGTCAACATTGCCGGCATCGGAGAACCTGGAGAAGTCACAGATGTCATTGAAATGAAGGACAGAATTGGTGATTATTAATACCTCAATTATTTCATCGATATTTATGTTTCAGATTGAAAATGAAAATCGCACTTAAAATTTTCAATTGTTTCCCAGTTTCACCTGACCTTCAGTTAGATGCCAGCGTCAGAGACAGAATTGTGGTCCATGCTGGAGGGGTGATCCGAATCATTGCCTATGTGTCTGGAAAGCCTCCTCCAACCGTCACCTGGAACATGAATGAAAGAGCCTTACCTCAAGAAGCCACCATTGAGACCACAGCCATCAGCTCATCCATGGTCATCAAGAACTGCCAGAGGAGCCATCAAGGCGTCTACTCTCTTCTTGCCAAAAATGCAGGGGGAGAAAGAAAGAAGACAATTATCGTTGATGTATTAGGTAAATACATTCAATTTGTCCATGCGACTCTTTAAACCAGTATTTTTATTACATTTACAACAATGCTATATTGTTTTCTTGGTTTTTATTTTATTTATTTATTTGCTTTTCTAGGTGCTTTCTTTCAATGAACAAAGCTATATTGTAATAAAACTATATTACAAACATTTTGGAAAATAAGGAAAATCACCCATAATCCCATTGACCATTATTAGAATTTTTTAAAATTTCCTCCTTGCTTTTTTATCCTATGCATATTCTATATGGTTGCACTCTTACTATAAACTTTTTTATGCTGCTTTTTCATAGAATTCACCCACATAAAATCTATTATGTTATTATATAGTTTTCATAAAAGCAACTTTCCTGCAAATGTACATGACTGTTTAACAATTTGCCAATGTTGATTATTTTCACATCATGGGACTCTATCTCTATTGCTAATTTTCATAATAATGCAAAAAACCCCTTTGAAGGGTTTCAGTATTCTAACTGAAGAGGAGCATCATATTTGGTTATCAACATTGCATTTCTAGTCACTGACTATAGAGTTGAACTCTAAAAGGCTTTTTCATGCCTCTTGTTGGCTGCTTTAGATCAGGGATTTGCCCAGAAAATGAAGCACTCCCATGCAGCGCTCTCTCTAAGCATCTCTCTAGGCACAGTGATACTCTAGTCACAGTTTTTATGTGAAAATAGCCAGTTCTGTATTGAACATAATTAATATAAGAATGGCATAAGGAAAAAGATTTCATTGAGCAATAGTTCTATAAGCTTAGGTTAACTATAAACATCTGAACACCCTTTTGCCCAACAGGTATTACTTTAGGTTGACAACTTGTGCATTTGCATGTTAAATTTCTAACCCCCTCAAAGTCATTCCCAATTTGAAGTCTTGTGTGCTGTTCACTGATTCACTGATCACACAGGAAAAAAAAAGTCTCTCCTTCCTTCCTCCTTGGAGAGAAAACTGGCCACAAGAAGTGACCAGGCCACCCTTCACCCACCTCCTGTCTCCCTCTGTGTGTTCACCTCCCAGCAGCAACTTCCCATCAAACTCACAAATTACTTTTAAAAAGCATTTTATTCTCCTTTCAGCTTCTACTAAAATCATGGCAACCAATAGCTGCAAACCTACTTTATTTAAAAATACAGTTGAATATAGATAGTGGGGGCAGGGGATAAACTCAATTAATAGGCACAAAACCTTATTTTATGCATCATGACATTTTGTCTCCTTTTTATAAACAAAGGGTAATAAACGTTGAACATTATAGTTCATTGAAGACAAACAGCTTGAAATCTTTTCCTCTTATTTCCAGATGTGCCAGGTCCTGTTGGAACACCATTCCTAGCTCACAACCTAACCAATGACTCCTGCAAACTGACATGGTTTTCTCCAGAAGATGATGGAGGCTCTCCAATCACCAACTATGTCATTGAAAAGCGGGAATCTGACCGCAGAGCATGGACCCCAGTATCATATACAGTTACTCGACAAAATGCTACTGTCCAAGGCCTCATTGAAGGAAAAGCCTACTTTTTCCGAATTGCAGCTGAAAATAGTATTGGCATGGGCCCATTTGTTGAGACATCAGAAGCACTTGTTATCAGGGATCCAATAAGTAAGTATAATATGAAATAATTTTATGCTTAATCACTGCTTAATTCATTTAATAAAAGACTATGGGTGACAAAATATGTGTATAAGTGCCATACATTTCATTCATTTGACATGCAGTTTAAACAACTACTGGATATCTGATTTGGTAGTATTTGAACAGTGATTGTGAAAGAGATTTTAAGAATATATATGATTCATCAAATTCCTTCCATGTATGCTACACTGATTTTTTTTAAATTTCCCACTTAAATAGAAACTAATTTATTTTCCTAACTCTAAAACTACCAACTCTAGAGACCTTTCCCAAATTATTTAGCCTCAATGAAACTTTATATTCTCATCTGTCAAATGAGGAGATTAGATTGTATTGGGTCCTTTTTAACTCTAATAGTTCTGTGATGAGACCTCTTTTGTTATTTATGGATGTAGAGAGCTTAATATTTAGATGCAATCCCCAGAAAGAAGCATTTACTACAGTCTGTATTCTTAATGTGACATTTTTTTCACTATAATTCTATACTTATACTTGCAGCTGTACCAGAACGTCCTGAAGACCTGGAAGTCAAAGAAGTTACTAAAGATTCTGTAACTTTGACTTGGAATCCTCCTAAGTATGATGGTGGATCCGAAATTATTAACTATGTCCTAGAAAGCCGGCTCATTGGAACTGAGAAGTTCCACAAAGTTACAAATGACAACTTGCTTAGCAGAAAATACACTGTTAAAGGCTTAAAAGAAGGTGATACCTATGAGTACCGAGTCAGTGCCGTCAACATTGTTGGACAAGGCAAACCATCATTTTGCACCAAGCCAATCACTTGCAAGGATGAGCTGGGTATGTGTCTACTACAGTTTATACTTTGAAAACTTGTACATTTGTCAATATGTCATAAGACATCAATACAAATGATTTGCCTTTATAATTATACATTCTAGCTCCTCCAACACTTGACCTCGACTTCAGAGATAAGCTCACGGTTCGAGTTGGTGAAGCTTTTGCTCTCACTGGCCGTTACTCTGGCAAACCAAAGCCTAAGGTTTCCTGGTTCAAAGACGAAGCTGACATACTAGAAGATGATCGCACTCATATAAAGATTACTCCAACAACGCTTGCTCTAGAGAAGATCAAGGCCAAACGTTCAGATTCTGGCAAATACTGTGTGGTTGTTGAGAACAGTACAGGCTCTAGGAAAGGTGTCTGTCAAGTTAATGTCGTTGGTAAGTACTATTTATCAAGAAGAATAGACCTTCTGTTCTTTCAAAAGCAGAAGTGGAAATAACATTTGTGCTGTGATTTTTTTTTTTTTTCTGCAGACCGTCCTGGACCACCAGTAGGACCAGTTATTTTTGATGAAGTGACCAAAGATTACATGGTTATCTCTTGGAAGCCTCCTTTAGATGATGGAGGCAGTGAAATTACCAATTATATTATTGAGAAGAAGGAATTGGGTAAAGACATTTGGATGCCTGTGACATCTGCAAGTGCCAAGACAACATGCAAAGTTCCTAAACTGCTTGAAGGAAAAGATTATATTTTCCGGATACATGCTGAAAACCTGTATGGAATAAGTGACCCTCTGGTGTCTGATTCGATGAAAGCCAAAGATCGTTTCAGTATGCATTATGTTCCTTTTTAGTGATTTAATGCTTGATATAGTTAATAGGAAGAATTAAGTTTCTAACACATTTTACAAACATTTGTTATAGGGGTTCCTGATGCACCGGATCAGCCAATTGTTACGGAAGTTACCAAAGACTCCGCATTAGTAACCTGGAACAAGCCACATGATGGAGGAAAGCCCATCACAAACTACATCCTAGAAAAGAGAGAAACTATGTCTAAACGATGGGCTAGAGTTACCAAAGAGCCTATCCATCCATACACTAAATTTAGGGTTCCTGATCTTCTAGAAGGATGTCAGTATGAATTCCGGGTTTCTGCAGAAAATGAAATTGGCATTGGAGATCCAAGCCCACCATCCAAACCAGTCTTTGCTAAAGATCCAATTGGTATAGTACTGATGCATTCAGTCAGTTTTCATATTATCCAATTTTATTTTCAGCTTACATTCTAATTCCTTTTTTTTTTTTTTATTGTGTAGCTAAACCAAGTCCACCTATTAATCCTGAAGCAATAGATACAACGTGTAATTCAGTTGATCTAACTTGGCAGCCACCACGTCATGATGGTGGAAGCAAGATTCTGGGTTATATTGTCGAGTACCAGAAAGTTGGAGATGAAGACTGGAAAAGAGCCAATCACACTCCTGAGTCATGTCCCGAAACTAAATATAAAGTCACTGGTCTCCGGGATGGTCAGACCTATAAGTTCAGAGTGCTTGCAGTCAATGAAGCTGGAGAATCAGATCCAGCTTATGTTCCAGAGCCAGTCCTAGTAAAAGACAGACTTGGTGAGTAAAATGTTCTCACCTGCATTTGCAAGGAAAATATGTATCTGATTGTATGTGCTTAACTGTGATAAGTATTCCTGAATCAAATCTGAACATACTGTTCTCTTTATTCTAGAACCCCCTGAGTTGATTCTTGATGCCAACATGGCAAGAGAACAATACATTAAGGTTGGTGATACTCTAAGACTTAGTGCCATCATCAAAGGAGTGCCATTCCCAAAAGTAACCTGGAAAAAAGGAGACAGAGAGGCTCCAACTAAAGCAAGAATTGATGTTACTCCAGTTGGTAGCAAGCTTGAAATTCGCAATGCTGCCCATGAAGATGGTGGAATATATTCTTTAACAGTGGAGAATCCAGCTGGTTCAAAAACTGTCTCAGTAAAAGTACTTGTATTAGGTAAGAATTTTAATATTTACGCCATTAAAAATAAATTTTTATATATTTTGAGCTCTTATCTGATTAAGTCACTTATTTAACTATTATTTAACACTTTTCAGATAAACCTGGGCCACCTAGGGACCTGGAAGTCAGTGAAATTAGGAAAGATTCTTGTTACCTTACCTGGAAGGAACCACTGGATGATGGTGGTTCTGTTGTTACAAACTATGTCGTTGAGAAGAGAGATGTTGCCAGCGCCCAATGGTCACCTATTTCAACTACATCAAAGAAAAAGAGTCACTTGGCTAAACATCTTAATGAAGGCAATCAGTATCTCTTCCGAGTAGCTGCTGAGAACCAGTACGGACGTGGTCCTTTTGTTGAGACACCTAAACCCATCAAGGCTCTGGATCCTCTCCGTAAGTTGCTTTATCTGGATATAAAAGTATTATTTGGCTGTCTTTGAGAATATTACTTATTCATTATAACTTCTTCTTTTGCAAAGATCCCCCCGGGCCACCCAAGAACTTACACCATGTAGATGTTGACAAGACTGAAGTCTCCCTCGTTTGGAATAAGCCAGATCGTGATGGTGGCTCTCCAATCACTGGATATTTGGTAGAATATCAAGAAGAAGGCACCCAGGACTGGATTAAGTTCAAGACCGTGCCAAACTTAGAGTGTGTTGTTACTGGACTACAACAAGGAAAGACATATATATTCCGTGTAAAAGCAGAAAATATTGTGGGTCTTAGTATCCCTGACACAACTATCCCAATAGAATGTCAAGAAAAACTAGGTAATTTGGGGATTGGCATTGTTATTTTATTTCTTCTTTAAACTATTCATATTGTGAAAATCAAAACCTAATGTCTTCATGTTTACTTTCCAGTGCCTCCATCTGTGGAGCTAGATTTGAAATTAATTGAAGGCCTTGTGGTAAAGGCTGGAACTACAGTGAGATTCCCTGCTATTATAAGAGGTATACCCGTGCCTACTGCAAAGTGGACAACCGACAGGGTTGAGATTAAAACAGATGAACACTACACAGTTGAAACCGACAACTTCTCATCAGTACTTACCATTAAGAACTGCTTAAGGAAAGACACTGGGGAATATCAAATCACAGTTTCCAATACAGCTGGTAGCAAAACAGCAGCCGTACACCTTACTGTCCTTGACGTTCCTGGTCCACCAACAGGTCCCATTAATATTCTGGATGTTACCCCTGAACACATGACTATCTCATGGCAGCCACCTAAGGATGATGGAGGAAGCCCTGTGATCAATTACATTGTTGAGAAAAAAGATACAAAGAAAGACACATGGGGTGTTGTCTCTTCAGGAAGCAGTAAGACAAAGCTGAAAATCCCACACTTGCAGAAGGGCTGTGAATATGTTTTCCGAGTTAAAGCCGAGAACAAGATAGGTGTTGGTCCTCCCCTTGACTCCGTACCTACAGTTGCTAAACATAAGTTCAGTCCTCCATCTCCTCCTGGTAAACCAGTGGTTACTGACATTACTGAAAATGCAGCAACAGTGTCTTGGACGCTGCCAAAATCTGATGGTGGCAGTCCAATAACTGGCTACTATGTGGAACGTAGAGAAATAACTGGCAAATGGGTGAGGGTCAACAAAACACCTATAGCTGACCTGAAGTTTAGAGTGACTGGACTCTATGAGGGAAACACATATGAGTTTAGAGTTTTTGCTGAAAATCTTGCAGGACTAAGCAATCCGTCCCCAAGTTCTGACCCAATAAAAGCTTGCCGGCCCATAAAACCACCTGGACCACCTATTAATCCTAAACTGAAAGATAAGAGCAGAGAAACAGCTGACCTAGTCTGGACAAAGCCTCTCAGTGATGGTGGCAGCCCCATTCTAGGGTATGTAGTGGAATGTCAGAAACCTGGCACAGCACAATGGGACAGGATTAATAAGGATGAACTCATTAGGCAGTGTGCCGTTAGGGTACCTGGACTGATTGAAGGAAATGAGTACAGATTCCGTATAAAGGCAGCTAATATTGTGGGAGAGGGAGAGCCAAGAGAACTAGCAGAATCTGTGATTGCAAAAGACATCCTTCATCCTCCAGAAGTAGAACTTGATGTTACCTGTCGTGACGTTATTACTGTCAGAGTGGGCCAAACTATCCGCATTCTTGCTCGAGTCAAAGGCAGACCTGAACCGGATATAACATGGTCTAAGGAAGGCAAAGTATTGGTCCGAGAGAAGCGGGTTGACCTAATTCATGATCTACCTCGTGTTGAGTTACAAATTAAAGAAGCTGTTAGAGCAGATCATGGCAAGTATATCATCTCAGCTAAGAACAGCAGTGGACATGCCCAAGGTTCAGCCATTGTTAATGTCCTTGACAGACCCGGACCTTGCCAGAATTTGAGGGTTAGCAATGTAACCAAAGAGAACTGTACAATTTCTTGGGAAAACCCACTAGATAATGGTGGCTCAGAAATAACAAATTTCATAGTAGAATATCGCAAACCAAACCAAAAAGGCTGGTCAATTGTTGCTTCAGATGTCACTAAGCGATTAATCAAGGCCAACCTTTTAGCCAACAACGAATACTATTTCCGAGTTTGTGCAGAGAATAAAGTAGGTGTTGGACCAACCATTGAAACAAAAACTCCCATTCTGGCTATTAACCCCATTGACAGACCAGGTGAGCCTGAAAACCTTCACATTGCAGATAAAGGAAAGACATTCGTCTATCTAAAGTGGCGGCGGCCTGATTATGATGGTGGCAGCCCAAATCTATCCTACCATGTTGAGAGGAGGCTGAAGGGCTCTGAGGACTGGGAAAGAGTGCATAAAGGAAGCATTAAAGAAACCCACTATATGGTTGACAAATGTGTTGAAAACCAGATTTATGAGTTCAGAGTGCAAACAAAGAACGAAGCTGGGGAAAGTGACTGGGTGAAGACAGAGGAAGTCGTTGTGAAGGAAGACTTACAGAAACCAGTGCTTGATCTGAAATTAAGTGGCGTGCTAACTGTCAGAGCAGGGGAAACCATTAGACTTGAGGCAGGGGTTAGAGGCAAACCATTTCCAGAAGTTTTATGGACCAAGGACAAAGATGCCACAGACTTAACAAGATCACCAAGGGTCAAGATTGATACCAGTGCTGATTCATCTAAATTTTCTCTTACGAAAGCAAAGCGAAGTGATGGTGGTAAATATGTAATTACAGCAACTAACACAGCTGGCAGTTTTGTGGCCTATGCCACTGTCAATGTTTTAGATAAGCCTGGGCCTGTAAGGAATCTGAAAATTGTCGATGTGTCCAGTGATAGGTGTACTATTCGCTGGGATCCACCAGAAGATGATGGCGGCTGTGAAATCCAAAATTATATTCTAGAAAAATGTGAGACCAAGCGAATGGTTTGGTCTACCTATTCTGCTAATGTCTTGACACCTGGTGCTACGGTAACACGTCTCATAGAGGGAAATGAATATATTTTCAGAGTCCGTGCAGAAAATAAAATAGGCACAGGGCCTCCAACAGAAACTAAGCCAGTCATAGCAAAAACCAAATATGATAGACCTGGTCGCCCTGATCCTCCAGAAGTCACTAAAGTAAGCAAAGAAGAGATGACTGTGGTTTGGAATCCACCTGAATATGATGGTGGAAAGTCTATCACAGGATACTATTTGGAGAAAAAGGAAAAACATTCAGTACGATGGGTCCCTGTTAACAAGAGTGCAATCTCTGAGAGACGTATGAAAGTGCAGAATCTCCTCCCAGATCATGAATATCAGTTCCGTGTCAAGGCAGAAAATGAAGTTGGAATTGGAGAACCTAGCTTGCCATCAAGACCAGTGGTGGCAAAAGACCCCATAGGTAAGATGTTTTTGTTTTTTTCTGATACTAACCCAACTCTTAATTTCAAGCACAGAGATATTAGATAAATAATTTAAATCCATAACATCAAAACTCTATTATAGCAAATATTTTTCCAAATAGACCTTTTGCCAAATCACCTTTAATGTACCATGGTAGATTCTAATTTTTATGAAGAAAAACAAAGAGGACTCAGTAATTGAAAAACGAAATGTCCTATCTTTGATTATCTAAGATTATGTAAAACTACACATTAAAGGATCACTAGTAGTAGTTAACCATGGTGTACATTTATTTTTATATTTATTTTCAGAGCCTCCTGGTCCACCAACCAATTTCAAAGTGGTTGATACAACCAAACATTCCATAACTCTTTCATGGGGAAAACCAGTCTATGATGGTGGCGCACCAATAATTGGATATGTTGTGGAAATGAGACCGAAAATAGCAGATGCATCACCTGATGAAGGCTGGAAAAGGTGCAACGCTGCAGCACAACTTGTTCGCATGGAATTCACTGTTACCAGCTTGGATGAAAACCAGGAATATGAATTCAGGGTGTGTGCCCAAAACCAAGTTGGCATTGGGCGCCCTGCAGAACTAAAGGAAGCTATCAAACCTAAAGAAATACTAGGTAAGGCCCTCCTTTGTCCCTTGAGTCATTCACACTTCATTTCTTCTGTTATTTTTCCATGTTCTGAAAAGTCAACTAATAACCTTCATGTCATCTGCAGAACCTCCAGAGATTGATTTGGATGCCAGCATGAGAAAACTGGTCATAGTGAGAGCAGGATGCCCTATTCGACTATTTGCCATAGTGAGAGGGCGACCTGCCCCAAAAGTCACTTGGCGAAAAGTGGGTATTGATAATGTGGTCAGAAAAGGACAAGTCGATCTGGTTGACACTATGGCCTTCCTGGTCATCCCCAATTCTACCCGTGATGACTCAGGAAAATATTCCTTAACACTCGTGAACCCGGCAGGAGAAAAGGCTGTATTCGTAAATGTCAGAGTATTAGGTGGGTTGCTAAAATGCTTCTCCCTCATTCTTCAAGAATAAATTAGTTAATAAGGATGCTAAGGGGACATGTATATCTGATTTTGTTGTTCTTTACAGATACTCCTGGGCCTGTGTCTGACTTGAAAGTTTCAGATGTCACTAAAACATCATGCCATGTGTCCTGGGCCCCTCCTGAAAATGATGGTGGGAGCCAAGTGACACATTATATTGTGGAGAAACGTGAGGCAGAGAGAAAGACGTGGTCAACTGTTACCCCAGAAGTTAAGAAAACGAGCTTCAACGTGACCAATCTTGTCCCTGGGAATGAGTATTTCTTCAGAGTAACTGCTGTCAATGAGTATGGCCCTGGCGTCCCAACAGATGTCCCCAAACCAGTGCTTGCATCCGATCCTCTGAGTAAGTAATATCCTTTCTTCCTCCTTTTAACTCCAGTCCCCTATTTTAGCAAGGTCAAGATACCAATACCATTTAATCTACTACTGAAGGGGATTTCGTTTGTGGAAACCCAAACAGTACAATAAATACCTAACTCACTCATAAGACTTTTTTGATCTATCTCATTTTGTACGTTTTACTTTCAACATCCTGAACCACGGTTTCTATATACTTTGAAGCACATGGCATACTAAAACCCATATGTACATTAACCAAGGGGGGTTGATTAGGTTACCTAGATAATTTTCTAAATTGTGTTTTTCTTCTAGGTGAGCCGGATCCCCCAAGGAAATTAGAAGTGACTGAAATGACAAAGAACAGTGCCACATTAGCCTGGTTGCCTCCCCTGCGTGATGGAGGGGCTAAAATTGATGGCTATATCATTAGTTACAGAGAAGAAGAACAGCCTGCAGATCGCTGGACAGAGTACTCAGTGGTAAAAGATCTCAGCCTTGTTGTCACTGGCCTAAAGGAAGGAAAGAAATACAAATTTAGAGTAGCGGCCAGAAATGCCGTTGGAGTCAGTTTGCCGAGAGAAGCTGAAGGAGTATATGAAGCCAAAGAACAACGGTGTAAGTAGTCGTTGCTTCGTTTATAGTACGTGATAAAAGTTGATTAGATTTTTTTTTTCATGGAGACATTTCTTCCCTGACAAATCTAGCTCCAGAAATACTTGAAAAACAGTAGAGAACAGTGGTTTTCAAACATGTGGATCTATAACACATAGCAAATAAATTTTAAATCATGACACAGTACAAGCACACACATATATATATATATATATATATATATAACTAAAAAAGTTTGTTGAAACAATACCTATCCTTATTATGTGTGTGGCCCTCTGGTATTTTCTATTCTATTCTCTTTTTTTAATTGGCTTCAGACAAACATTAATTTGAACCCATTAAAGGGTTACAGCTCACAAAAAGCACCAGTATAGTTCCCCACAAGAAGAAATTTAAAACAAAAATTAACGTCTTCTCATTTTATTTTTAGTGCCACCAAAGATCCTTATGCCAGAGCAAATTACCATTAAAGCTGGGAAGAAACTCCGAATTGAAGCCCATGTATATGGAAAGCCTCATCCCACGTGTAAATGGAAAAAAGGAGAAGATGACGTTGTCACATCCAGCCACCTGGCAGTGCATAAAGCAGACAGTTCTTCAATTCTGATCATAAAAGATGTTACTAGGAAAGACAGTGGTTACTATAGCCTCACAGCAGAGAACAGTTCTGGGACAGACACTCAGAAAATCAAAGTTATAGTCATGGGTAGGTTAAGTGTTCAAATGGCCCTTTAAATATAAAGGTCAGAAACATGTTTTTCCATCAGATCCCTATTCTTATATTTCTTTTCTCTTTCTGGTTCACACAGATGCTCCTGGGCCCCCTCAGCCTCCATTCGACATTTCTGATATAGACGCGGATGCCTGCTCCCTGTCCTGGCACATCCCTCTGGAGGATGGAGGCAGTAACATCACCAATTACATCGTGGAGAAGTGTGATGTAAGCCGTGGTGATTGGGTCACGGCTCTAGCTTCAGTCACAAAAACTTCCTGCAGGGTTGGAAAACTGATCCCGGGCCAGGAGTATGTGTTCCGGGTCCGTGCTGAAAATCGATTTGGCATTTCAGAACCCCTCGTGTCTCCAAAGATGCTTGCTAAGTTCCCATTTGGTATGTTTTTTTCAGGGGGGAAAAAAATGATGTTCTCTTTCCAGTCTGTTACTTAATATGTAGAAACTGACATTTCTCTTGTCGTCATCTCCAGGCGTTCCTAGTGAACCAAAGAATGCACGAGTCACCAAAGTCAACAAAGACTGCATTTTTGTCGCATGGGACAGACCAGACAGTGATGGAGGCAGCCCCATCACTGGTTACCTGATTGAACGCAAGGAAAGAAACAGTTTGCTCTGGGTGAAAGCTAATGAAACTCTTGTCCGGTCAACTGAATATCCTTGTGCTGGCCTCGTAGAAGGTCTTGAGTATTCATTCAGAATCTATGCCCTAAACAAAGCTGGATCCAGTCCACCCAGTAAACCCACGGAATATGTAACAGCAAGAATGCCAGTTGGTAAGTATTTTTCTTTTTGATATTATGGAGGCACATTTATTTATTTTTTTTATATATTATTTATTTCAGCTTATTATGGGAGTACAAAAGTTCAGGTTATATATATTGCCCATGTCCCGCCCATCCCCCCGAGTCAGAGCTTCAAGTGTGTCCATTCCCCAGACAGTGCGCATCGCACTCATCATGTAGGTATACCCCCATCCCCTCCCCACAGCCCCCATCCCCCTGAGTCAGAACATTCAAGTTGGCACATTTAAATATTGCCGTAGCTGAGGGATTACTACTTCTAGAAAGGAATATGTTCTCTCTCTGTCTTACTAAGAAAATGTACTTCATATAATTCTCTTGAAATTACATAGCAAAGACTCAAAAGTGCATACTGGTTGGATGATTATTAAAATGGGATGATTGTCATTCTGTTGAGCTTTTTACTTAGCCATAGGGGTGATGATTGAAATGTGGAAGTTTAAACTTCTGCTAGTAAGATAAATGCTGAGAATACCTCTTTTGGTTTTAGATCCTCCTGGAAAACCTGAAGTCATTGATGTCACCAAGAATACTGCATCCCTCATCTGGGCCCGTCCAAAGCACGATGGAGGCAGTAAAATCATTGGCTATTTCGTGGAAGCTTGCAAACTTCCTGGTGATAAGTGGGTACGCTGCAATACTAGCCCTCACCAGATTCCCCAGGAAGAGTATACAGCTACTGGCTTAGAAGAGAATGCTCAGTATCAATTTAGAGCAATTGCCAGGACCGCAGTCAACATCAGCCAGCCTTCTGAACCTTCCGATCCAGTGACTATCCTCGCAGAAAATGGTAAGATTCTGTTGAGTGTAATAGGCAACGATGTATAGCATTCATCATGTGCATTTCTTCTAATAAAAAACTAAATCTACGCCTGTGGAAAAAAGGAAAAATAAAATGATAGATACTCTGTATACAGACACCAAAAATTATGATTATAGAGAATCTTAAGAACACGCTAAACTAAAAAGCAGGCTGGAAAACTGTGAAGACTGTGTAACTTCAACGGTACACGTAACAAAAATGCACCAAAATTGTTGAAATTATGGGTGATCTTTACCTTTTTCTTCATACTTTTGGCATTATCAAGTTTCTACATTAAATTTGTATTTCTTTTATACTAAATACACTACTTGGTGGTTATCAGAGGCCAGGGGTGGGCAGGGGGAGTTGGGGAAAAGGGAGGTGTTGGTCCAAGGGTACAAAGTTTCAGTTACCCAGGAGGCATAGGTTTTAGTGGTCTAGTGCACAGCATGGTGACCATAGTTAATAATAATGCACTGTATATCTCGAAATTGCTAAACAAGTAGATTTTAAATGTTCCCACCACACACAAAAAAAAGTGATGACTAGATGGAGTGATCGATATGTTAATTAGCTTGATTTAATCATTCCACAATGTATACACATATAAAAACAACATATTTTTTTGCCCTATAAATATACACAATTATTATTTGTCTATTAAAGATTTTTTAAATAAAAATCCTATTCTTGAAAGAAATGGCATACACATTTTTTACTATTTTTAAT
This sequence comes from Eulemur rufifrons, assembly GCF_041146395.1. NCBI lineage: Eukaryota > Metazoa > Chordata > Mammalia > Primates > Lemuridae > Eulemur > Eulemur rufifrons. Next base: position 49,341,065 of record NC_090983.1, read on the forward strand.
AAGGATTATGTAATATAGCTTTGCAAATATTAAATCCTTTCATCTTATTTCTTTCCAGTTCCTCCCAGGATAGAGCTAAGTGTGGCTATGAAATCTTTGCTTACTGTGAAAGCTGGAACTAATGTTTGCTTGGATGCTACTGTTTTTGGTAAACCAATGCCAACAATTTCTTGGAAGAAAGATGGCACACTGCTAAAACCAGCAGAAGGTATAAAGATGGCCATGCAGAGGAACCTGTGCACCGTGGAGCTATTCTGTGTGAACCGAAAGGACTCAGGAGACTATACCATTACTGCTGAAAATCCAAGTGGTTCCAAATCAGCCACCATTAAGCTTAAAGTTTTAGGTAACTATAGCATTATACTTAGAATACATATTTTACTTTGGTTAATGGGATATATATAGGATTTACAAAGTAATATGTGAGAAAAGATACATATCCTAAAATATATTTCCTAAGCACAGAATTATTCTTACCACAGAACAACATTGTTTTAGAGCTGAAAAGAGCAGTAGAGATCACATATTCAGTTAGCTAATTTTACATATGAAGAAACTAAGATTCTAAAAAATTAAGTAACTTCCAAAGTCATACAAGAAATTGACTATAAAAAGACTGCAACCCAGGTGTCCAGACCCCCACTCTGTACTTACTACCCAGTTCACATAGTTTAGTGAAAGACTTCACTTTTCCTCCTCATTCTTTCAGATAAACCAGGTCCTCCAGCATCTATTAAAATCAACAAAATGTATTCAGATCGTGCAATGCTTTCTTGGGAACCTCCTCTTGAAGATGGAGGCTCAGAAATCACCAACTACATTATTGACAAACGTGAAACAAGCAGGCCCAACTGGGCTCAAGTCTCTGCCACTGTGCCCATCACCAGCTGCAGTGTGGAGAAACTTATTGAGGGCCATGAGTATCAGTTCCGTGTTTGTGCTGAAAATAAATATGGAGTGGGTGATCCAATCTTCACTGAACCAGCAATTGCTAAAAACCCATACGGTAGGAATACTTTCCTGTGGTTTTTCCTTTTACTTTTTAAATGTTACCTTTCAGTTTGGGAAATTAACTTTTCATTCCATGTCTGCAGACCCACCTGGACGCTGTGATCCTCCTGTTATTAGCAACATAACCAAAGATCACATGACGGTCAGCTGGAAACCACCAGCAGATGATGGTGGCTCGCCCATCACTGGCTATTTGCTTGAAAAGCGTGAAACCCAGGCAGTTAACTGGACGAAGGTCAACAGAAAGCCTGTTATAGAAAGAACGATAAAAGCAACAGGTCTCCAAGAAGGTACCGAATATGAGTTCCGAGTTACAGCTATAAATAAAGCTGGACCAGGCAAACCCAGTGATGCATCCAAAGCGGCTTATGCTCGGGACCCTCTGTGTAAGTGCTCCTGAAAGAGTTCCATACCCTGGGTTATAATTAGTTATTAAACAACCAGGTTTTAATAAAAACACTCTATTATTATTTATTCTCAGATCCTCCTGGCCCACCAGCTTTCCCTAAAGTATATGATACTACCCGTAGTTCCGTGAGTCTATCTTGGGGCAAGCCAGCCTATGACGGCGGTAGCCCTATCATTGGTTATCTCGTTGAAGTAAAACGAGCTGACTCTGATCACTGGGTGCGGTGCAATGTACCAGAGAAGCTACAGAAAACCCGCTTTGAGGTCACTGGCCTGATGGAAGACACACAGTATCAATTCCGCGTGTACGCCGTTAATAAGATTGGATACAGTGACCCCAGCGATGTGCCAGATAAACACTACCCCAAGGACATCTTAAGTAAGTATTACCAGGAGAAATATATAAGGCTTTTCTTAGCAATCATAGTCTAAGAGGGAGAATAAGAACTCCCTGATGTAGATTTATTTATTTATAAGGTTTAGAGTTGATAACTCCAGGAGTACATTGTAGGAGAGCTGGGTTGGTACTTCATGGTGTTGCAGACCGGGCACATGGAATGCAAGGTGCTTTGTGGCTTTGAAAACCTTTTCATACAATATGAGAGTGGAATGTAGGAATTTTATTTAGAGAATAGTAGGTCTTTTCAATTCAATAGTGAGATATTTATCATTCTTATGGTTTTTATTTTCTCTTCCAATCCACCCTCTCCATAGTATGTGATTGGTGTGCTCTCCACCTTAATGTCCCTCCTCCCTATTTCTTCTATTGACTTATTCTCCATAACAATTTTCCCCTTTATTTGAAATACTTAGTATTATATGTCATCCTCTATGTACTTTTCTTCTGACAATGAAATCATAAAGACAGCCAGAGTGTATGGCAGAGTACCTTTGCTGAATATAGAAAAGAAAAAAATGTGAGAATGGAGAGAACCAAGGACCAATCATCTACTTTCTTTGAATATACTGAGAGTACGTCAGATTCATGAAAGGACGGGGTACAGATCCTTCAGGGAGAACTTGTTTAAGCCCAAAGCATATTGGAAGATGGAAAGATCAAAAATTTGCACAGATTATTGGTTTTGGGGATTAAGAATGTTTTAAAGAAAAGAAATAAGTTCTAGAAAAGAAACGTATTTTAGGAGTGATAAGGCCAGCCCTTGGAAATACATTTGACCATTAAATTTTTATTACTTTTACTTTCTTCACCCCAAAATTAAACAGTTCCACCTGAGGGAGAACTTGATGCAGATCTAAGGAAAACACTCATATTACGTGCTGGAGTTACTATGAGACTGTATGTACCAGTAAAAGGACGTCCACCTCCAAAGATCACATGGTCTAAGCCAAATGTCAATCTAAGAGAAAGGATTGGACTGGACATAAAGTCAACTGACTTTGACACTTTCTTGCGTTGTGAAAATGTGAATAAATATGATGCAGGGAAATATATCTTGACCCTGGAGAACAGCTGTGGTAAAAAGGAATACACCATCGTAGTGAAAGTGCTTGGTAAGTCTTTTTGAAAAGAAGAATCACATATGTTTAAAAATATAGTTTATGTATTTTTTACATGTTCATTTCTTACTACCCACTCTTTATCCAGATACTCCTGGACCACCCATCAATGTGACTGTTAAGGAAGTGTCCAAAGACTCTGCTTATGTCACCTGGGAGCCTCCCATTATTGATGGTGGAAGCCCCATCATAAACTATGTGGTAGAAAAACGTGATGCAGAGAGGAAGTCCTGGTCTACAGTGACAACTGAGTGCTCGAAAACAAGCTTCAGAGTATCTAACTTGGAGGAGGGAAAATCCTACTTCTTTAGGGTCTTTGCTGAAAACGAGTATGGCATTGGTGATCCCGGTGAAACACGTGATGCCGTCAAAGCTTCTGGTGAGCAAATGAGCTACCACTCCATCATTTTGAATGAATGTCCTGCTTTGGTTTTCTGGGGCTTCAACTTACCATATCTCCTTTGCTTCAGAAACCCCTGGACCAGTTGTGGACCTGAAAGTGCTGTCTGTAACTAAGTCATCTTGTAAGATTGGCTGGAAAAAGCCTCGCAGTGATGGTGGAAGTCGAATTACCGGATATGTAGTCGATTTCCTGACTGAAGACAATAAGTGGCAACGAGTTATGAAATCCCCAAGCCTACAGTACTCCACAAAAGATCTGAATGAAGGAAAGGAATATACCTTCAGAGTGAGTGCTGAGAATGACAATGGAGAAGGAACCCCCAGCGAAATCACTGTTGTGGCCAAAGATGATGTTGGTAAGCCTCTACCTATACACCTTCGTTTTCCTTTTATTGTCATCAAAAGTGTGCTCTTGGGCCCCACTCACTGACTTATTTAAAGTCCCTTAAAAACTATAACTATCCGAAAAAGTTAATTGCCTGTCCTTAAAAATAGTAACAATTTATCTCTGCTGTTTTACAGTGGCTCCTGATCTCGACTTAAAGGATCTACCCGATTTGTGCTACTTGGCTAAAGAAAACAGCAACTTCCGTCTTAAGATCCCCATAAAAGGCAAGCCTGCTCCGTCAGTATCCTGGAAGAAAGGAGAAGATCCTCTACCAACTGACACAAGAGTCAGTGTGGAGTCATCTGCAGTTAACACAACTCTTATTGTATATGATTGCCAAAAATCAGATGCTGGAAAATACACAATCACACTTAAGAATGTTGCTGGCACCAAGGAAGGAACTATCTCCATAAAAGTTGTTGGCAAGCCTGGCATCCCCACTGGGCCAATCAAATTTGATGAAGTCACAGCAGAAGCCATGACCTTAAAGTGGGGTCCTCCAAAGGATGACGGAGGTTCTGAGATCACCAACTATATCCTGGAGAAGAGAGATTCCGTGAACAACAAGTGGGTGACATGTGCCTCAGCTGTCCAGAAAACCACCTTTAGAGTAACCAGACTCCATGAGGGCATGGAATATACCTTCAGGGTCAGTGCTGAAAATAAATATGGTGTAGGAGAAGGCCTGAAATCAGAGCCAATTGTTGCTAAACATCCATTTGGTAAGTGTCTCAAGGTCACAAAACATAAAGCAAAACTTGGTTTGGGGGAGGCTCCTTATTATAAATCTTGCTCCTTATTATAAATCTGTAAAACTTTTTCCTAGATGTGCCCGATGCTCCCCCACCTCCCAAGATTGTGGATGTCAGACATGACTCCGTATCTCTAACTTGGACTGATCCCAAGAAAACTGGTGGCTCTCCAATTACAGGTATTTAGTTTGCTCTTACCCTACAGCGTTTACATCAAGGTTCCTTCCAAATATTTCTTTGAAAACAGTTGAATGTATGCTCCCTATTAACAGCACTGTCTGCATTTTTCTTCCAGTTCATACAGCTAGTGTTTAATTTCATTGAAAACCTCCTAATGTAATAGTTAATAAAGAAAGTCTTTCTTAGTGATAACATCTATTTCTGTAAGTTAAAATTGTTCAACAGAAGGGACAATAACTATACGCATTCCAAGAGGAAAAAAAAATGGCACTATTCCTGGGTAATAAATATGTGGATACTAGCAATAATGGTTATCTGTTCAATATATCCAAATATAAATAATTTGGGCAAAAATATTTATATTGTAAAATCAGGCTACATTTATACTTTCTACATGAATTAACACATCCCTGGGTCTTTTGCAGGGTATCATATTGAGTTCAAGGAAAGAAACAGCCTTTTGTGGAAGAGAGCTAACAAGACTCCTATAAGGATGAAAGACTTTAAAGTGACAGGACTAACGGAAGGTCTTGAGTATGAATTCCGAGTTATGGCAATCAATTTAGCAGGTGTGGGCAAGCCAAGCCTGCCATCAGAGCCAGTCGTGGCACTTGATCCAATTGGTAAGTCATTGTACGAAGAAAAACCCAGGTGCATTTTCTGCATGAAGAAAACATTGGTATTTGTTTGACTGCTTTTGTTTTTATGTTTTAGATCCTCCTGGAAAACCTGAGGTTATTAATGTAACAAGGAATTCAGTGACTCTCATTTGGACTGAACCCAAATATGATGGTGGTCATAAGCTAACTGGATATATAGTGGAGAAGCGGGATCTTCCTTCTAAGTCTTGGACGAAAGCCAACCACGTTAATGTCCCAGACTGTGCCTTTACTGTAACTGACCTTGTTGAGGGTGGAAAATATGAATTCAGAGTTAGAGCAAAGAATACAGCAGGTGCTATCAGTGCTCCATCAGAAAGTACAGGAACCGTTATTTGCAAGGATGAATATGGTAGGTCCATTTTATTTTTTATTCACTTTGTTAAAAAAAATAGCAAATTAAACCTCCTTAATTTTCTGACTTACATGAATTTTTTTTCCCTTTGCAGAGGCACCAACCATTGTCCTTGATCCTACAATAAAAGATGGGCTAACAGTGAAAGCAGGGGATACCATTGTTTTGACTGCCATTAGCATTCTTGGCAAACCCCTTCCAAAGTCAAGTTGGTCCAAGGCAGGAAAAGATGTTAGACCATCAGATATCACTCAGATAACTTCGACACCAACATCTTCCATGCTTGCTATCAAGTATGCCACTAGAAAAGATGCTGGTGAATACACCATCACTGCTACCAATGCTTTTGGCACGAAGGAGGAACATGTGAAGGTAACAGTCCTTGATGTACCTGGTCCTCCAGGTCCTATTGAAATCAGTAATGTTTCTGCTGAAAAAGCAACACTTACATGGACACCTCCCTTGGAAGATGGCGGCTCGCCAATTAAGTCCTATGTTCTTGAAAAGAGAGAAACCAGCCGACTTTTATGGACAATGGTTTCTGAAGATATCCAGTCTTGCAGGCATGTAGCAACCAAACTTATCCAAGGAAACGAGTACATCTTCCGGGTCTCAGCTGTAAACCACTATGGCAAAGGAGAACCTGTACAGTCTGAACCTGTCAAAATGGTAGACAGATTTGGTACGTAGAGCATGTGAGAAAATTGATATGAACACATTTACAGCAGAGTTAGGAACTCATGGATTTCTCATAAATTTGCTTCTTTTTCAGGTCCCCCTGGCCCTCCTGAAAAACCAGAGGTATCGAATGTCACTAAGAACACTGCCACTGTCAGTTGGAAGAGGCCAGTGGATGACGGTGGCAGTGAAATCACAGGATATCACGTAGAAAGGAGAGAAAAGAAAAGCTTGCGATGGGTGAGGGCAACAAAGACGCCCGTGTCCGATCTCAGATGCAAAGTAACAGGACTGCAAGAAGGAAGCACCTATGAATTCCGTGTCAGTGCAGAAAACAAAGCAGGAATTGGTCCACCCAGTGATGCTTCAAATTCTGTTCTAATGAAAGATGCAGCATGTTAGTATTTATCCTTTTCAACATCACTCATTCAGGAGTGCCAATATTTTACATAAACTATCCAAAAGTCAAACTCTCAATATACACTTTTGTGTCTTTGTTTCTTTTTCAGACCCTCCAGGACCACCTGCAAATGCACGTGTCACTGATACCACCAAGAAATCTGCTTCTTTAGCATGGAGCAAGCCTCATTATGACGGTGGACTTGAAATCACAGGCTATATCGTAGAGCATCAAAAAGTAGGAGAGGAGGCCTGGATAAAAGATACAATAGGAACTGCTCTTAGAATCACTGAGTTTGTTGTCCCTGATCTTCAGACTAAAGAAAAATACAACTTTAGAATCAGTGCCATCAACGATGCAGGTGTTGGGGAGCCAGCAGTGATTCCAGATGTTGAAATTGTGGAACGGGAAATAGCTCCTGATTTTGAACTAGATGCTGAGCTTCGAAGAACACTTGTTGTTAGAGCAGGACTCAGCATTAGAATATTTGTGCCAATTAAAGGTCGTCCTGCTCCTGAAGTGACGTGGACGAAAGATGACATCAACCTGAAAAACCGAGCCAACATTGAAAATACAGACTCATTTACTCTCCTGATTATCCCAGAATGTAACAGATATGACACCGGTAAATTTGTAATGACTATTGAAAACCCTGCTGGGAAGAAAAGTGGCTTTGTTAATGTCAGAGTCTTGGATACACCAGGCCCTGTCCTCAACCTGAGGCCTACAGACATCACAAAGGACAGTGTCACCCTGCACTGGGACCTCCCTCTGATAGACGGAGGCTCACGTATAACAAACTATATTGTAGAGAAACGTGAAGCAACACGGAAATCTTATTCCACAGCCACCACTAAGTGCCATAAATGCACATATAAAGTTACTGGCTTGTCTGAAGGATGTGAATACTTCTTCAGAGTGATGGCAGAGAATGAATATGGAATCGGTGAGCCAGCAGAAACTACAGAACCCGTAAGAGCCTCTGAAGCACCATCACCACCAGACAGCCTTAACATCATGGACATAACTAAGAGCACCGTCAGCCTGGCGTGGCCTAAACCCAAACACGACGGTGGCAGCAAGATCACTGGCTATGTGATCGAAGCCCAGAGAAAAGGCTCTGACCAATGGACCCACATCACAACCGTGAAAGGGTTAGAATGTGTTGTGAGGAATCTAACCGAAGGGGAGGAATACACTTTCCAAGTGATGGCAGTGAACAGTGCAGGGAGAAGTGCCCCTAGAGAAAGCAGACCCGTCATCGTCAAGGAGCAGACAATGCTTCCAGAGTTGGATCTTCGTGGCATCTATCAGAAATTGGTCATTGCCAGAGCTGGGGACAACATCAAAGTGGAAATTCCAGTGCTTGGTCGACCAAGGCCCACAGTGACATGGAAGAAAGGAGACCAAATTCTTAAACAGACACAGAGAGTTAATTTTGAAAATACAGCAACTTCAACCATCTTAAATATCAACGAGTGTGTCAGAAGTGACAGCGGGCCCTATCCGTTAACAGCAAGGAACATTGTAGGAGAGGTTGGTGATGTCATCACCATTCAAGTTCATGATATCCCAGGGCCACCTACTGGACCAATCAGATTTGATGAAGTTTCATCTGATTTTGTAACCTTTTCTTGGGACCCCCCTGAGAACGACGGAGGTGTACCAATAAGTAACTACATAGTGGAAATGCGGCAGACTGATAGCACTACCTGGGCTGAGTTAGCAACCACTGTAATACGCACTACCTATAAAGCAACCCGCCTTACTACCGGAGTAGAGTATCAATTCCGTGTAAAAGCTCAAAATAGATATGGAGTTGGACCAGGCATCACATCTGCGTCTGTAGTTGCCAACTATCCATTTAAAGTTCCTGGGCCTCCTGGTACCCCCCAGGTAACTGCAGTTACCAAGGATTCAATGACAATTAGCTGGCATGAGCCACTTTCTGATGGGGGAAGCCCCATTTTAGGATACCACATTGAAAGAAAAGAACGAAATGGTATCCTATGGCAGACTGTGAGCAAAGCTTTAGTACCAGGCAACATTTTCAAATCAACTGGACTTACAGATGGTATTGCTTATGAATTCCGAGTGATTGCAGAAAACATGGCAGGCAAAAGCAAGCCAAGCAAGCCATCTGAGCCTATGTTAGCTTTGGATCCCATTGACCCACCTGGGAAACCAATACCTCTAAATATTACTAGACACACAGTGACACTTAAATGGGCCAAGCCTGAATATACTGGAGGCTTTAAAATTACAAGTTACATAGTTGAAAAGAGAGATCTTCCTAACGGCCGGTGGCTGAAGGCCAACTTCAGCAACATTTTGGAGAATGAATTTACAGTCAGTGGTCTAACAGAAGATGCTGCGTATGAATTCCGTGTGATTGCCAAAAATGCTGCTGGTGCACTTAGTCCACCATCGGAGCCATCTGATGCCATCACGTGCAGGGATGACGTTGAAGCACCAAGGATAATGGTGGATGTTAAATTTAAGGACACAGTTATATTAAAAGCAGGTGAAGCATTCAAGCTGGAAGCTGACGTTTCAGGTCGTCCACCCCCAACGATGGAATGGGCCAAAGATGGAAAGGAGCTGGAAGGCACAGCAAAATTAGAAATAAAAATTGCAGATTTCTCCACTTATCTGATAAACAAGGATTCATCAAGAAGGGATAGTGGTGCCTATATACTTACAGCTACTAATCCTGGCGGCTTTGCCAAACACATTTTCAATGTCAAAGTCCTTGATAGACCAGGCCCACCTGAAGGACCTTTAGCTGTATCTGAAGTCACAGCAGAAAAGTGTGTGTTGTCATGGTTGCCTCCACTAGATGACGGAGGTGCTAAAATTGATCATTACATAGTACAGAAACGTGAAACCAGCAGATTGGCATGGACAAATGTGGCCTCAGAAGTCCAAGTAACAAAACTAAAGGTCACTAAACTTTTGAAAGGCAATGAATACATCTTCCGTGTCATGGCTGTAAACAAATATGGAGTTGGAGAGCCACTAGAATCAGAGCCCGTGCTTGCAGTGAATCCTTATGGACCCCCTGATCCACCCAAAAATCCTGAAGTCACAGCTATTACTAAAGATTCGATGGTTGTCTGCTGGGGACATCCTGACTCTGATGGAGGAAGTGAAATCATCAATTATATTGTGGAACGGCGTGATAAAGCCGGGCAACGCTGGGTGAAATGCAACAAAAAAACTCTTACTGACTTAAGATATAAAGTGTCTGGACTGACAGAAGGACATGAATATGAGTTCAGGATTATGGCTGAAAACGCTGCTGGCATTAGTGCGCCAAGTGCTACCAGTCCATTCTATAAGGCTTGTGATGCTGTATTTAAGCCTGGCCCACCAGGTAACCCACGCGTTCTAGATACAAGCAGATCATCCATTTCAATTGCTTGGAATAAACCTATCTATGATGGTGGCTCAGAAATCACTGGATACATGGTTGAGATTGCCCTACCAGAGGAAGATGAGTGGCAGGTGGTCACTCCACCAGCTGGGCTCAAGGCAACTTCTTATACCATCACCAACCTCATAGAGAATCAGGAATATAAAATCCGCATCTATGCCATGAATTCTGAAGGACTTGGGGAACCTGCCCTTGTTCCTGGAACTCCAAAGGCTGAAGAAAGAATGCTGCCTCCAGAGATCGAACTGGACGCTGATCTGCGCAAAGTTGTCACTATAAGAGCCTGTTGCACCCTGAGACTTTTTGTTCCGATCAAAGGCAGGCCTGCACCTGAGGTGAAGTGGACCCGGGAACATGGAGAATCTTTAGATAAAGCTAGCATTGAATCCACAAGCTCTTATACCCTGCTTATTGTTGGAAATGTAAACAGATTCGACAGTGGCAAATACATACTAACTGTAGAAAACAGCTCAGGCAGCAAGTCTGCATTTGTCAATGTTAGAGTACTAGATACCCCAGGCCCTCCACAGGATCTGAAGGTAAAGGAAGTCACTAAGACATCTGTCACCCTGACATGGGAGCCTCCTCTCCTGGATGGAGGTTCAAAAATCAAGAACTATATTGTTGAAAAGCGAGAATCGACAAGAAAAGCATATTCAACTGTTGCAACAAACTGCCACAAGACTTCCTGGAAGGTAGACCAGCTTCAAGAAGGCTGTAGCTACTATTTCAGGGTTCTTGCTGAAAATGAATATGGCATCGGGCTGCCCGCTGAAACTGCAGAATCTGTGAAAGCATCAGAACGACCTCTTCCTCCAGGAAAAATAACTTTGGTGGATGTCACAAGAAATAGCGTGTCACTCTCATGGGAGAAACCAGAGCATGATGGAGGCAGCCGAATTCTAGGCTACATTGTGGAGATGCAGAGCAAAGGCAGTGATAAATGGGCCACCTGTGCCACAGTCAAGGTCACTGAAGCCACCATCACTGGGTTAATTCAGGGAGAAGAATACTCTTTCCGTGTTTCGGCTCAGAATGAAAAAGGCATCAGTGATCCTAGGCAACTGAGTGTGCCAGTGATTGCCAAAGATCTTGTCATTCCACCAGCCTTCAAACTCCTGTTCAATACTTTCACTGTCCTGGCAGGAGAAGACCTGAAAGTTGATGTTCCATTCATTGGACGCCCTACACCAGCTGTAACCTGGCATAAAGATGATGTGCCACTGAAGCAGACAACTAGAGTCAATGCAGAGAGCACAGAAAATAATTCACTACTGACAATAAAGGAAGCTTGCCGAGAAGATGTTGGCCATTATGTAGTTAAACTGACTAACTCAGCTGGCGAAGCTACTGAAACCCTTAATGTTATTGTTCTTGACAAACCAGGGCCTCCAACCGGACCAGTTAAAATGGATGAAGTAACTGCTGATAGTATTACTCTTTCCTGGGGCCCACCTAAGTATGATGGTGGAAGTTCTATCAATAATTACATCGTTGAGAAAAGGGAAACTTCCACAACCTCCTGGCACATTGTGTCAGCTACAGTTGCAAGGACAACAATAAAGGCTTGCAGATTAAAGACTGGATGTGAATATCAGTTTAGAATTGCAGCTGAAAACCGATATGGAAAGAGTACCTACCTCAATTCAGAGCCTATTGTGGCCCAGTATCCATTCAAAGTTCCTGGTCCTCCTGGCACTCCTATTGTCACTGCTTCCTCCAAGGACAGCATGGAAGTACAATGGAACGAGCCAGTCAGTGATGGAGGAAGCAGAGTCATCGGCTATCATCTAGAACGCAAGGAAAGAAATAGCATCCTCTGGGTTAAGTTGAATAAAACACCTATTCCTCAAACCAAGTTTAAGACAACTGGCCTCGATGAAGGCATTGAGTATGAATTTAGAGTCTCTGCAGAGAACATCGTGGGCATCGGCAAGCCAAGTAAAGTGTCAGAGTGCTACGTAGCTCGTGACCCCTGTGATCCACCAGGACGGCCAGAGGCAATCATTGTCACAAGGAATTCTGTGACTCTTCAATGGAAGAAACCCGCCTATGATGGTGGAAGCAAGATCACTGGCTATGTCGTTGAGAAGAAAGAATTACCCGACGGCCGCTGGATGAAAGCCAGTTTTACAAATATCATTGACACTCAGTTTGAAGTAACTGGCCTAGTTGAAGATCACAGATATGAGTTCCGGGTGATAGCTCGAAATGCTGCAGGAGTGTTTAGTGAGCCTTCAGAAAGCACAGGAGCAATAACAGCAAGAGATGAGGTAGAGCCACCACGGATAAGTATGGATCCAAAATTCAAAGACACAATTGTGGTGCATGCTGGTGAGTCATTCAAGGTTGATGCAGATATTTATGGCAAACCAATACCAACCATTGAATGGATAAAAGGTGATCAGGAGCTTTCAAACACAGCTCGATTAGAAATAAAGAGCACTGACTTTGCCACCAGTCTCAGTGTAAAGGATGCAATTCGTGTCGACAGTGGAAATTACATACTGAAGGCCAAAAATGTTGCAGGAGAGAGATCAGTTACTGTGAATGTCAAAGTTCTTGATAGACCAGGACCACCTGAAGGGCCTGTTGCTATCTCAGGAGTTACAGCAGAAAAATGCACACTTGCTTGGAAACCCCCACTTCAGGATGGTGGGAGTGATATCATAAATTATATCGTGGAAAGGAGAGAAACCAGCCGCTTAGTTTGGACTGTGGTTGATGCCAATGTGCAAACTCTCAGCTGCAAAGTTACTAAGCTTCTTGAAGGCAATGAATATATTTTCCGTATAATGGCTGTAAACAAATATGGTGTTGGTGAACCACTTGAATCTGAGCCAGTAATCGCCAAGAATCCATTTGTAGTGCCAGATGCACCAAAAGCTCCAGAAGTCACAACAGTGACCAAAGACTCAATGATTGTTGTATGGGAAAGACCAGCATCTGACGGTGGCAGTGAAATTCTTGGATATGTTCTTGAAAAACGGGATAAAGAAGGCATTAGATGGACAAGATGCCACAAGCGTCTGATTGGGGAGTTGCGCTTGAGAGTAACTGGACTCATAGAAAATCACGATTATGAGTTCAGAGTCTCAGCTGAGAATGCTGCTGGACTTAGTGAACCAAGCCTTCCTTCCGTTTACCAAAAGGCTTGTGATCCTATTTATAAACCAGGACCTCCAAACAACCCCAAAGTCATAGATGTTACCAGGTCTTCTGTTTTCCTTTCTTGGAGCAAACCAATATATGATGGTGGCTGTGAAATCCAAGGATACATTGTTGAAAAATGTGATGTGAGTGTTGGTGAGTGGACAATGTGCACTCCACCAACTGGAATCAATAAAACAAATATAGAAGTAGAGAAGCTGCTGGAAAAGCATGAATATAACTTCCGTATCTGTGCTATTAATAAAGCTGGAGTTGGAGAACATGCTGATGTCCCTGGACCTGTTATAGTTGAGGAAAAATTGGAAGCACCCGACATTGATCTTGACCTAGAACTAAGGAAAATTATAAATATAAGGGCAGGTGGCTCCTTGAGGTTATTTGTTCCTATAAAGGGTCGTCCTACCCCAGAAGTTAAATGGGGGAAGGCAGACGGTGAAATACGAGATGCAGCTATAATTGATGTCACTAGCAGTTTCACCTCTCTCGTTCTTGACAATGTCAACCGATATGACAGTGGAAAATATACTCTCACATTAGAAAACAGCAGTGGAACAAAGTCTGCCTTTGTTACTGTGAGAGTCCTGGACACACCAAGTCCACCTGTTAACCTAAAAGTCACAGAAATCACCAAAGATTCAGTATCAATTACGTGGGAACCTCCTTTGTTGGATGGTGGGTCCAAAATCAAAAATTACATTGTTGAGAAACGTGAAGCCACAAGAAAATCATATGCTGCTGTCGTAACTAATTGCCATAAGAACTCTTGGAAAATTGAGCAACTCCAAGAAGGTTGCAGTTACTATTTTAGAGTCACAGCTGAGAACGAGTATGGTATCGGCCTTCCTGCCCACACTACTGATCCAATTAAGGTTGCAGAAGTCCCACAACCTCCAGGAAAAATAACTGTGGATGATGTCACCAGAAACAGTGTCTCTCTGAGTTGGACAAAGCCTGAACATGATGGTGGCAGTAAAATCATCCAGTACATTGTGGAAATGCAAGCTAAACACAGTGAGAAGTGGTCGGAGTGTGCTCGAGTAAAGTCTCTCGATGCTGTAATTACCAACCTAACTCAGGGAGAAGAATATCTTTTTAGAGTTGTTGCTGTAAATGAAAAGGGGAGAAGTGACCCTAGATCCCTCGCAGTTCCAATAGTTGCCAAAGATCTGGTCATCGAGCCAGATGTAAGACCTGCATTCAACAGTTACAGTGTACAGGTTGGCCAAGATTTGAAAATAGAAGTGCCAATTTCTGGACGTCCTAAGCCAACCATTACCTGGACTAAAGATGGTGTTCCACTGAAGCAGACCACAAGAGTCAATGTTACTGATTCACTTGACCTCACCACACTCAGTATCAAAGAAACTCACAAGGATGATGGTGGACAATATGGAATAACAGTTGCCAATGTTGTTGGTCAAAAAGCAGCATCCATTGAAATTATAACTCTAGATAAACCTGATCCTCCAAAAGGACCTGTTAAATTTGATGAAGTCAGTGCTGAAAGTATTACAATATCTTGGAACCCTCCATTATATACAGGAGGCTGCCAAATCACCAACTACATTGTTCAGAAAAGAGATACAACCACCACTGTATGGGATGTTGTTTCTGCTACTGTTGCTAGAACTACACTCAAAGTGACCAAACTGAAAACTGGTACAGAATACCAATTCAGAATATTTGCTGAAAACAGATATGGACAAAGCTTTGCCTTGGAGTCTGATCCAATTGTAGCTCAATATCCCTACAAAGAACCAGGCCCTCCAGGCACACCATTTGCCACAGCCATTTCCAAAGACTCCATGGTTATACAGTGGCATGAACCAATCAATAATGGTGGAAGCCCAGTCATAGGTTACCACCTTGAGAAAAAGGAAAGAAATAGTATTTTGTGGACAAAAGTCAACAAAACTATTATTCATGACACCCAGTTTAAAGCACAGAATCTTGAAGAAGGCATTGAATATGAATTCAGAGTTTGTGCTGAAAATATTGTTGGCGTAGGCAAAGCAAGCAAGAATTCTGAATGCTATGTAGCCAGAGATCCCTGTGACCCACCAGGAACCCCAGAAGCAATAATGGTTAAAAGAAATGAAATCACTTTACAGTGGACCAAACCTGTATATGATGGTGGAAGTGTGATTACGGGCTACATTGTGGAGAAACGTGATTTGCCTGATGGTCGTTGGATGAAAGCTAGCTTCACAAATGTCATTGAAACTCAATTTACTGTGTCAGGTCTTACTGAAGATCAAAGATATGAATTCAGAGTCATTGCAAAGAATGCAGCTGGTACGATAAGTAAACCCTCTGACAGTACTGGACCAATAACTGCCAAGGATGAGGTCGAACTCCCAAGAATTTCAATGGATCCAAAATACAGGGACACCATTGTGGTAAATGCTGGAGAAACATTCAGGCTTGAGGCTGATGTCCATGGGAAGCCCCTACCTACCATTGAGTGGTTAAGAGGAGAAAAGGAAATTGAAGAATCTGCTAGATGTGAAATAAAGAACACAGATTTCAAGGCTTTACTTATTATAAAGGATGCCATTAGAATTGATGGTGGACAGTATATTTTAAGAGCTTCCAATGTTGCAGGCTCTAAGTCATTCCCAGTAAATGTAAAAGTACTAGATAGACCAGGACCTCCAGAAGGGCCAGTCCAGGTTACTGGAGTCACTTCTGAAAAATGTAATTTAGCGTGGTCCCCACCACTTCAAGATGGCGGCAGTGACATTTCTCACTATGTTGTTGAAAAGCGAGAAACTAGTAGACTTGCCTGGACTGTTGTTGCTTCAGAAGTTGTGACCAATTCTCTGAAAGTTACCAAACTCCTAGAAGGGAATGAATACATTTTCCGTATAATGGCTGTTAACAAATATGGTGTTGGAGAGCCTTTGGAATCTGCACCAGTCCTAATGAAAAATCCATTTGTGCTTCCTGGACCACCGAAAAACTTGGAAGTCACAAACATTGCCAAAGACTCCATGACAGTCTGCTGGAACCGTCCAGATAGTGATGGTGGAAGTGAAATTATTGGTTACATTGTAGAGAAAAGAGACAGAAGTGGCATTCGATGGGTAAAATGTAATAAACGCCGCATTACAGATTTGCGTTTAAGAGTAACAGGATTAACAGAAGATCATGAGTATGAATTCAGAGTCTCTGCAGAAAATGCTGCTGGAGTTGGAGAACCAAGTCCAGCTACAGTTTATTACAAGGCTTGTGATCCTGTGTTCAAACCTGGCCCACCTACCAATGTGCACATTGCAGACACCACTAAAAATTCCATCACACTTGCCTGGGGTAAACCCATCTATGATGGTGGCAGTGAGATCCTGGGATATGTAGTAGAAATCTGTAAAGCAGATGAAGAAGAATGGCAGATAGTTACTCCACAGACCGGCCTGAGAGTTACTCGATTTGAAATTTCAAAACTCATTGAACACCAAGAGTATAAAATACGAGTCTCTGCTCTCAACAAAGTTGGTTTAGGTGAGGCTGCATCTGTTCCTGGTACTGTGAAGCCAGAAGATAAACTTGAAGCTCCTGAACTTGACCTTGACTCTGAATTAAGGAAAGGAATAGTTGTAAGAGCTGGTGGATCTGCCAGAATTCATATTCCATTCAAAGGTCGTCCAACACCTGAGATCACTTGGTCTCGAGAGGAAGGTGAATTCACAGATAAGGTCCAAATTGAAAAGGGAGTAAACTATACCCAACTATCAATAGACAACTGTGACAGAAACGATGCTGGAAAATACATTCTCAAGTTGGAAAACAGCAGCGGATCTAAATCTGCTTTTGTGACTGTGAAAGTTCTCGACACCCCAGGACCACCACAGAATTTGGCAGTTAAAGAAGTGAGAAAAGATTCTGTCCTTCTGGTATGGGAACCACCCATCATTGATGGGGGTGCAAAAGTCAAGAACTATGTTATTGACAAACGTGAGTCAACCCGAAAAGCATATGCTAATGTAAGTAGTAAGTGCGGCAAAACAAGTTTTAAAGTGGAGAATCTTACAGAAGGAGCCATTTATTACTTTAGAGTAATGGCTGAAAATGAATTTGGAGTTGGTGTTCCGGTGGAAACTGTTGATGCCGTGAAAGCTGCTGAACCTCCTTCACCACCAGGAAAAGTTACACTCACTGATGTGTCCCAGACCAGTGCATCACTTATATGGGAGAAACCTGAACACGATGGTGGTAGCAGAGTTCTGGGGTATGTTGTTGAAATGCAGCCCAAAGGAACTGAAAAATGGAGTACCGTGGCTGAGTCCAAAGTGTGCAATGCAGTTATCACGGGTTTGAGTTCTGGACAAGAATATCAGTTCCGTGTCAAGGCTTACAACGAGAAAGGAAAAAGCGATCCAAGAGTGCTTGGTGTTCCTGTCATAGCCAAGGACTTAACTATACAGCCTAGTTTAAAGTTACCATTTAACACATACAGTGTCCAAGCTGGAGAAGATCTTAAAATTGAAATTCCAGTGATAGGCCGACCAAGACCTAAAATTGATTGGGTCAAAGATGGCGAGCCTCTTAAACAGACAACAAGAGCGAATGTTGAGGAAACAGCTACCTCAACTATTTTACACATTAAGGAATCTAACAAAGATGACTTTGGGAAATATACCATAACAGCAACAAATAGTGCAGGCACAGCCACAGAAAATCTCAGCATTATCGTTTTAGAAAAGCCTGGACCTCCAGTTGGACCAGTTCGGTTCGATGAAGTTAGTGCAGACTTTGTGGTCATATCTTGGGAACCTCCAGCTTATACTGGTGGCTGCCAAATAAGCAACTACATTGTGGAGAAGCGAGATACAACCAGCACCACCTGGCATATGGTATCAGCAACAGTTGCAAGAACAACAATTAAAGTAACCAAACTGAAAACAGGCACTGAGTACCAGTTTAGGATTTTTGCTGAAAACAGGTATGGAAAAAGTACCTCCCTGGACTCTAAACCAGTTGTTGTACAATATCCATTTAAAGAACCTGGACCACCTGGAACTCCTTTTGTGACATCAATCTCAAAAGATCAAATGCTTGTGCAATGGCATGAGCCAGTTAATGATGGAGGCAGCAAAATTATTGGTTACCACCTTGAACAGAAAGAAAAGAATAGCATTTTATGGGTCAAGGTAAATAAGACTCCCATTCAAGATACCAAATTCAAAACAACTGGGCTTGATGAAGGCCTTGAGTATGAGTTCAAAGTTTCTGCTGAAAATGTTGTTGGCATTGGCAAGCCCAGCAAAGTGTCGGAATGCTTTGTTGCTCGTGACCCATGTGACCCACCTGGTCGCCCTGAAGCCATTGTTATTACAAGAAACAATGTCACACTGAAATGGAAGAAGCCTGCCTACGACGGTGGTAGCAAAATAACAGGTTATATTGTAGAAAAGAAAGATCTACCTGACGGCCGTTGGATGAAAGCCAGCTTTACCAATGTGTTAGAAACTGAATTTACAGTGAGTGGGCTTGTAGAAGACCAAAGATACGAATTTAGAGTAATTGCAAGAAATGCAGCTGGCAACTTTAGTGAACCATCTGAAAGTAGTGGTGCCATTACTGCAAGGGATGAAATTGATGCACCAAATGCCTCTCTGGATCCAAAATATAAAGATGTTATCGTTGTTCATGCAGGAGAGACTTTTGTTCTTGAAGCTGATATCCGTGGCAAACCTATACCTGATATTGTTTGGTCAAAAGATGGAAAAGAGCTTGAAGAGACAGCTGCTAGAATGGAAATTAAATCTACTCTTCAGAAAACAACTCTTGTTGTCAAAGACTGTATACGGACTGATGGAGGACAATATATTCTGAAACTCAGCAATGTTGGTGGTACAAAGTCTATACCAATCACT
This sequence comes from Eulemur rufifrons, assembly GCF_041146395.1. NCBI lineage: Eukaryota > Metazoa > Chordata > Mammalia > Primates > Lemuridae > Eulemur > Eulemur rufifrons. The sequence continues at coordinate 49,360,299 of NC_090983.1, forward strand.
GTAAAGGTCCTTGACAGGCCAGGGCCTCCTGAAGGGCCACTGAAAGTGACTGGGGTTACTGAAGAAAAATGTTACCTGGCATGGAACCCACCTTTGCAAGATGGTGGCGCCAGTATTTCACATTATATCATTGAAAAGAGAGAGACAAGCCGACTTTCCTGGACCCAGGTTTCAAGTGAGGTACAGGCCCTTAACCACAAAGTAACTAAACTTCTTCCTGGTAATGAGTACATTTTCCGTGTCATGGCTGTGAATAAATATGGAATTGGGGAGCCACTGGAATCTGAGCCTGTAATAGCCTGTAATCCTTATAAACCACCAGGCCCTCCTTCAACACCTGAAGTCTCCGCAATCACCAAAGATTCTATGGTAGTAACATGGGCTCGCCCAGTAGATGATGGAGGAGCTGAAATTGAGGGTTACATTCTTGAAAAACGAGATAAGGAAGGCATTAGATGGACCAAGTGCAACAAGAAAACACTGACAGATCTCCGGTTCAGGGTAACTGGCCTTACCGAAGGCCACTCCTATGAATTCAAAGTAGCTGCTGAAAATGCTGCTGGTGTGGGCGAACCTAGTGAGCCGTCTGTATTCTACCGTGCATGTGATGCCTTGTATCCACCAGGTCCACCAAGCAATCCAAAAGTGACAGACACTTCCAGATCTTCTGTATCCCTGGCATGGAGTAAGCCAATTTATGATGGCGGTGCACCTGTTAAAGGCTACGTTGTTGAGGTCAAAGAAGCCTCTGCTGATGAATGGACAACTTGCACTCCACCAACAGGATTACAAGGAAAGCAGTTCACAGTGACCAAGCTTAAAGAAAATACTGAATATAACTTCCGTATTTGTGCCATCAATTCTGAAGGTGTAGGTGAACCTGCAACTATACCTGGTTCGGTTCTTGCTCAGGAGAGGGCAGAGCCACCGGAAATAGAACTTGATGCTGATCTTAGAAAGGTGGTCGTTCTGCGTGCAAGTGCTACTTTACGCTTATTTGTCACTATCAAAGGTCGACCAGAACCTGAAGTTAAATGGGAAAAGGCAGATGGCATTCTCACTGAGAGGGCCCAGATTGAGGTGACCAGCTCATTTACAATGTTGGTGATTGATAATGTTACCAGATTTGACAGTGGTCGGTATAATCTGACATTAGAAAATAACAGTGGCTCCAAAACAGCTTTTGTTAACGTCAGAGTTCTTGACTCACCAAGTGCTCCTGTGAATTTGACTGTAAAAGAAGTGAAGAAAGACTCAGTGATACTGTCCTGGGAACCACCACTTATTGATGGCGGAGCTAAGATTACAAACTACATCGTTGAAAAACGAGAAACTACAAGAAAAGCCTATGCTACTGTTACAAACAATTGCACAAAAAATACTTTCAAAATTGAAAATCTACAAGAAGGATGTTCTTACTACTTCCGAGTCTTGGCTTGCAATGAATATGGGATTGGTTTGCCAGCTGAAACATCTGAACCTGTTAAAGTGTCTGAACCACCCCTCCCACCTGGAAGAGTAACTCTTGTTGATGTGACCCGTAATACAGCTACAATTAAGTGGGAGAAACCAGAAAGTGATGGTGGCAGCAAAATTACTGGTTATGTAGTTGAAATGCAGACTAAAGGGAGTGAAAAATGGAGCACCTGCACACAAGTTAAGACTTTAGAAGCAACTATATCTGGCCTAACTGCAGGAGAAGAGTATGTCTTCAGGGTAGCTGCAGTTAATGAAAAAGGAAGAAGTGATCCAAGACAACTCGGAGTGCCAGTAATTGCAAGGGATATTGAAATAAAGCCTTCAGTTGAGCTTCCTTTCCATACTTTCAATGTAAAGGCTAGAGACCAACTTAAAATTGATGTACCATTCAAAGGAAGACCTCAAGCTACGGTGAGCTGGAAAAAAGATGGTCAGGCTCTTAAAGAGACAACTAGAGTCAATGTTTCTTCTTCAAAGACTGTAACATCACTATCTATTAAGGAAGCTTCAAGGGAAGATGTTGGAACTTATGAATTATGTGTTTCAAACAGTGCTGGATCCATAACAGTTCCTATTACCATAATTGTCCTTGACAGACCAGGACCTCCAGGTCCCATACATATTGATGAGGTTAGTTGTGACAGTGTAACCATTTCTTGGAATCCTCCAGAATATGATGGTGGCTGCCAAATTAGCAATTACATCGTTGAAAAGAGAGAAACCACTTCTACAACTTGGCATGTAGTTTCCCAAGCAGTTGCAAGAACATCCATTAAAATAGTTCGTCTGATAACAGGAAGTGAGTATCAGTTCCGTGTTTGTGCAGAAAACCGCTATGGAAAGAGTGCCTACAGTGAATCTTCAGCTGTTGTTGCGGAGTATCCTTTCAGTCCCCCAGGTCCTCCTGGTACTCCTAAAGTTGTGCATGCCACAAAATCTACCATGATCGTAAGCTGGCAAGTGCCAGTTAATGATGGAGGAAGTCCAGTAATTGGCTATCACCTTGAGTATAAAGAAAGAAGCAGCATTCTTTGGTCGAAAGCAAATAAAATCCCCATTGCCGATACTCAAATGAAAGTCTCCGGCCTTGATGAAGGACTGATGTATGAGTATCGTGTATATGCTGAGAATATTGCTGGAATTGGTAAATGCAGTAAGTCTTGTGAACCAGTCCCTGCAAGAGATCCTTGTGACCCTCCCGGACAACCTGAAGTCACAAATATCACAAGAAAATCAGTGTCACTTAAATGGTCTAAACCACGTTATGATGGTGGAGCTAAGATCACAGGATACATTGTTGAACGTAGAGAACTACCAGATGGACGGTGGCTGAAGTGCAATTATACTAACATCCAAGAAACATACTTTGAAGTAACTGAACTTACTGAAGATCAGCGTTATGAATTCCGGGTTTTTGCAAGGAATGCTGCTGACTCAGTTAGTGAACCATCTGAATCCACTGGACCTATCACAGTCAAAGACGATGTTGAGGCTCCAAGAATTATGATGGATGTCAAGTTCCGAGATGTTGTTGTTGTCAAAGCTGGAGAGGTCCTTAAGATAAATGCAGACATTGCAGGGCGACCTCTGCCAGTAATTTCCTGGGCCAAGGATGGTGTAGAAATTGAAGAAAGAGCCAGAACAGAAATAGTCTCAACGGACTCTAATACTTCCTTAACAGTTAAAGACTGTGTAAGACGAGACACTGGGCAGTATACACTAACACTGAAGAATGTTGCAGGAACTCGGTCTGTGGCAGTTAATTGCAAGGTACTTGATAAGCCTGGCCCACCAGCAGGACCACTTGAAATAAGTGGCCTCACTTCTGAGAAATGCTCTCTTTCCTGGGGACGTCCTCAAGAAGATGGTGGTGCAGATATCGACTATTACATCGTAGAAAAACGTGAAACAAGCCGCCTTGCATGGACAATATGTGAAGCAGAGTTGCGGACAACATTCTGTAAAGTAACCAAGCTACTCAAAGGCAATGAATATATATTTAGAGTAACTGGTGTTAATAAATATGGTGTTGGTGAGTCCCTAGAGAGTGTGGCTATAAAGGCATTAGATCCATTTACAGTTCCAAGTCCACCTACATCTTTGGAAATTACATCTGTGACCAAAGAGTCCATGACACTATGCTGGGCAAGACCTGAGAGTGATGGAGGCAGTGAAATCTCTGGATATATAATTGAAAGGCGAGAGAAAAACAGCCTACTATGGGTGCGTGTAAACAAAAAACCAGTTTATGATCTGAGAGTGAAATCAACAGGACTTAGGGAAGGATGTGAATATGAGTATCGGGTTTATGCAGAAAATGCTGCTGGCCTGAGTCTTCCAAGTGAACCCTCTCCCTTAATTCGGGCAGAAGATCCAGTGTTCTTACCATCTCCTCCATCCAAACCCAAAATTGTGGACTCCAGCAAGACATCTATTACTATTAGCTGGGTTAAGCCTTTGTTTGATGGCGGGGCCCCAATAACTGGATACAATGTAGAATACAAAACATCTGATGAAACTGACTGGAAAACTGCCATTCAGAGCTTAAGAGGCACAGAATATACAATAAGTGGACTAACAACAGGAGCCGAATATGTTTTCAGAGTAAGATCTGTCAATAAGGTCGGTGCCAGTGATCCCAGTGAAAACTCCGACCTTCAGATAGCAAAGGAAAGAGAAGAAGAACCTGTATTTGATCTTGACAGTGAAATGAAGAAGACCTTGATTGTCAAGGCTGGCTCCTCATTTACCATGACTGTACCTTTCCGAGGAAGACCAGTACCCAGTGTCTCGTGGAGCAAGCCAGACTCTGACCTCCGCACTAGAGCTTACATTGATTCCACAGACTCTCGTACATCACTTACTATTGAAAATGCCAACAGAAATGATTCTGGAAAATACACATTAACAATCCAGAATGTTTTGAGTGCTGCTACACTGACTTTAGTTGTCAAAGTTTTAGATTCCCCAGGTCCTCCAGCCAATATTTCTGTACACGATGTAACCAAAGACTCTGCAGTATTGTCCTGGGATGTTCCTGAAAACGATGGTGGAGCACCCGTGAAGAATTACCACATAGAAAAACGTGAGGCCAGCAAGAAAGCATGGGTCTCCGTGACCAACAACTGCAACCGTCTCTCCTACAAAGTTACCAACTTACAAGAAGGGGCTATTTACTACTTCAGAGTCTCTGGAGAAAATGAGTTTGGTGTTGGTGCACCAGCTGAAATGAAGGAAGGAGTGAAAATAACAGGTATGTTTTAAGAACAAGGTAATTCCACATATCCATGGTGAATTTTGCTAGAATATTGTAAATTATTTTAGTCATTATTTAATCTTAAATGCTGTTGGTTCACACCCCAAACTGTTTATACTACAGCACAAAATGAAATCTTTAACAAAGAAAGTTTTTCATTGATTTTAAAAAATAGAAATTTAAATAGCTAGAATTGGATAACATATGTTGAATTTAAGTATAATTGAATCTAACTGCATATACATGTGTGTATATATGGGGCATATGTGTGTGCAGAAACTGATAAGTTTCTTATAAGATTGTTCGTCTTGTTCCTCCTTTTTATACCCATGATGAATTTGGGGTAAATTTTATCATTTAATCTAGTTATCTGGCACTGAATTTGAATTTGAATGCTATAACATATAAGGACATGGCTTGGGGGAGCTCTGGTTGTCTCAGAAGCCAAACTGGTTATATAAAAAGGAAGGAAGACTCAAATTAAGTAAAATACAGCCTTCATTTAAAAGCTTTCTATTGACAATGCAGGAAGAATGCACAGGAAAAAAATGTTGTTGTAATAATTTTTCCCTTTCTTTTGATGCTTTATTTCCTTAGAAAAACCAAGCCCACCTGAAAAACTTGGAGTAACAAGTACATCCAAAGATAGTGTTTCCCTGACCTGGCTGAAGCCAGAGCACGATGGTGGAAGCAGAATTGTACATTATGTTGTTGAAGCACTAGAAAAAGGACAGAAAAACTGGGTTAAATGTGCAGTGGTGAAGTCAACCCATCACGTTGTTTCTGGTCTAAGGGAGAATTCTGAATACTTTTTCCGGGTGTTTGCTGAAAATCAAGCTGGCCTGAGTGATCCAAGAGAGCTTCTGCTTCCTGTTCTTGTTAAGGAGCACCTAGGTATTTCTAATGTTATGTAGAAGCAAAATTTGAAATTATTTGCATTGATTTAAGTTGATTTTTAGAAACTCTTTTTCACTTTCACTTTCCATACTCTTATTTTTCAGAACCACCTGAAATTGATATGAAGAATTTCCCAAGTCACACTGTATATGTTAGAGCTGGTTCAAACCTCAAAGTTGACATTCCAATTTCTGGAAAACCACTGCCCAAAGTGACCTTATCAAGAGATGGTGTTCCCCTGAAGGCAACCATGAGATTTAATACTGAAGTTACTGCTGAGAACCTGACCATCAATCTCAAGGAAAGTGTTGCTGCTGATGCTGGAAGATATGAGATCACTGCTGCCAACTCCAGTGGAACAACCAAAGCTTTCATTAACATCATCGTGCTAGACAGGCCTGGTCCCCCAACCGGCCCTGTTGTTATTAGTGATGTAACTGAAGAAAGTGTGATTCTCAAGTGGGAGCCACCTAAATATGATGGTGGAAGTCAAGTTACCAATTACATTGTACTCAAGAGAGAAACAAGTACAGCATCATGGACTGAAGTGTCTGCCACAGTTGCAAGAACCATGATAAAAGTCATGAAACTGACCACAGGAGAAGAATACCAATTCCGCATCAAGGCAGAAAACCGCTTTGGCATCAGTGATCACATAGATTCAGCTTGTGTTACTGTCAAACTACCATACAGTAAGTTGTCAAACTTTGCAAAAATCCCAGGTTTTCATGTACCATAAATGTTTTAGGTGTGTGTATTAATCTAGGGGATTTTTCTCTTTTGTAGCAACACCTGGACCGCCATCTACACCATGGGTCACTAATGTTACTCGCGAAAGCATCACTGTGGGCTGGCACGAACCAGTGTCCAATGGAGGCAGTCCAGTCATAGGCTATCACCTGGAAATGAAGGACAGAAACAGTATTTTATGGCAAAAAGCCAACAAAATGGTCATCCGCACAACTCACTTCAAAGTCACAACAATCAGTGCTGGGCTAATTTACGAATTCAGGGTATATACAGAAAATGCTGCTGGTGTTGGAAAACCCAGCCATCCTTCTGAACCAGTCTTGGCCATTGATTCCTGTGGTATGTATTTGTCATGAGGACAGTTCTGTCAACTTAAAAATGCAAATCTTATCTACAAAGCAAATCAAATCTACAAAGCAAAATAATATTGGCATAATATCATTAATTTGCTTTCTTTTATTACCACAGAACCCCCAAGAAATGTTCGTGTCACTGATATTTCAAAGAACTTTGTCACCCTTTCATGGCAACAACCAGCTTTTGATGGAGGAAGCAAGATTACAGGCTATATCGTTGAGAGACGTGACCTTCCAGACGGCAGATGGACCAAGGCCAGCTTCACCAACGTTATCGAGACTCAATTCACTGTCTCTGGCTTGACTCAGAATTCCCAGTATGAATTCCGTGTCTTTGCCAGGAATGCTGTTGGTTCCATTAGCAACCCATCTGAGATTGTAGGCCCCGTCACGTGCATTGATTCTTATGGTAAGCAATTTTAACACTCTGAATCCCAACGGCTATTTAAGTTAATCTTTTTCCTTACTTTTTCTGGTTCTAATCTGTAGGATAACTATTACTATGTACCTTAATTATGTTTTTGGAAGAAATTATGAACTATCTGGGATTCTTAGGAAAATTCCTTAAGCTTTCCAGGCCCCTTGACTTAACTGTAAAATGAGAGAGTTGGACTACAGGACACCTAAGGGCCTTTCCAACTGCAACCTTTTATGAGTCTCTGATTGTATGAGTTGGTGCTTTCATTCTATTTTAAACTATCAGGATCAATAATTAAAACCATAGGTGAGTTCCCAGAGAATATTGCTCTTAAATAAGTGGCAGACTAAACAGACACTCTGATGATGACAGTATTCATAGCAGCTACCATTTATTGAGTACTTTTCATGAATTCTCTCCCTTAGTTCTAACAGCCCTAATATTAGCCCATTTTACAGAAGAGATTGAGAGTGCTTATATAACTTCCCCAAGGTCAACCAGCTCATCAGCAATAGAGTGAGGGACAGAGTGAGGATTAAGATAAACTTCAGAGGCCTCTCCATATCACTGTTAGTCCAAAATACATATACTTGACCATTCCAGAAAATAAGTGGTACCTTCAACTCAACAATGGTTTGAAAATTAAAATGTTATGAGAGGCAGGTACCCTGCGACACTTTTTCTAAAAGTTCTCCATTTTCAAGGAGGACACTGAGCCCTCTAGTGTCTGGGACAGAAATGTCCACTCCCATCCTCATGCTAAGAATCCCAGGGCTGCTCTTTATGAACCAGGCTTTGCAGACACTGCATCAGTCCTGGTGAGGCTGTGAAGTGAGTCAGATTAAGTTCCATTTCGCCGTAGTTCTGAGCAGTCTCACAGAAAATGTCCCAGTGAGTATGTAGCTCTGTGAGTAGAGAATTCAGACTTCAGGGGTCTGATGTGAACTGACCACACTTGGATATCAGTGAACTCAGAAGGCAAAGGAAAAAGAATAGGAGGTGGTTAGGGGAAGAGGAAAGAGAAGCTAGAATAAAATAAAATGTATAACGCAGCTTCTTCAGTGATGCTTTCGCTACCATATCTCATTTCGTCACTGGAACAAAACACCTAATCGACTTTAAAATACATTTAAAAGGCACTTAAATCCCTGTGCAAGTAACGTAGTGTCACGGGGAAACAGCTTGTGCACAATCTTTCTTCCCTATCTGAGAGAGAAGAGTGGCCTGTAAAATTTAAATTTTTAAAATAACAGGTGAATAGGATTAGAACTACCATGTGTGTATACTGTGAATAGGATTAGAACACTATATGTATATATAAAATTTAGTAAGAACCAATGACCTTATTTTGAGGTTGCTGCAACTATTTTTTTCATCCTTATGATATTTTAACTGTTTCTCATCTGTTTCTCTTGCAGGTGGACCTGTAATTGATTTACCCCTAGAATATACAGAAGTTGTCAAATATAGAGCAGGTACCTCTGTGAAGCTCAGAGCTGGCATTTCTGGCAAACCTGAGCCTACAATTGAATGGTATAAGGATGATAAAGAATTACAAACCAACGCACTGGTGTGTGTCGAAAACACCACTGACCTGGCATCTATACTCATAAAAGATGCCAATCGCCTTAACAGTGGAAGCTACGAATTGAAACTAAGAAACGCTATGGGCTCAGCCTCGGCAACCATCAGAGTGCAGATCCTTGGTAGGTGCTGAATACAGACCAATGTCATATTTCGTTTGCCTGCAGCGAAGTAATTTTAACTTAGTAGGCTTGTAAAAAGTACTAAGACATTGTTTTGTTCTTTCTTTGACAGACAAACCAGGACCTCCAGGTGGACCCATTGAATTTAAGACTGTCACTGCTGAAAAGATCACCCTTCTCTGGCGCCCTCCAGCCGATGATGGTGGCGCAAAAATCACACACTATATTGTGGAAAAGCGTGAGACAAGCCGTGTCGTGTGGTCTATGGTGGCTGAACATTTGGAAGAGTGCATCATTACAACTACCAAAATTATCAAAGGAAATGAATACATCTTCCGGGTCCGAGCCGTGAACAAATATGGAATTGGGGAGCCACTGGAATCTGATTCAGTTATAGCCAAGAATGCATTTGGTGAGACATGGTTTCATTAGAAAACTAAAACACATAAAAAATTTAAAAATAAATATAAAGTATTCTGCTAGCCAGTGAATATGTTTTAAAGAATTTTCTTTTACATCACATCTTGTCTCCTTACCATCCTTTTCACAAGGTGTAAAATATAATAAATGAAAGTAATATTCTTGGATAGGATTTGAATATAGAAAGATAGAATTTATCAGTAATGTTGGTCTTTATAACTCATTTTCCTTTCTTTTTCTAAATAGTTACACCTGGGCCACCAGGCATACCAGAAGTGACAAAGATTACCAAGAATTCAATGACCATTGTCTGGAGCAGGCCAGTTGCAGATGGTGGTAGTGAAGTCAGCGGCTACTTCCTCGAAAAACGAGATAAGAAGAGTCTGGGATGGTTTAAAGTACTAAAGGAGACTATCCGTGACACCAGACAGAAAGTGACAGGACTCACAGAAAACAGTGACTATCAATACCGAGTTTGTGCTGTAAATGCTGCTGGACAGGGTCCATTCTCTGAACCGTCAGACTTCTACAGAGCTGCTGATCCTATTGGTAAGTGCTCATACATGCAGCATCTTCACCTGTATCTTCTTTTGTGTGACTAAATTGTACGTGATTGTGTAATTACTGTACTGTGAATGGCCCTTCCAGATCCTCCAGGTCCACCTGCTAAGATAAGAATCGCAGATTCAACTAAGTCATCCATCACTCTTGGCTGGAGTAAACCTGTCTATGATGGGGGCAGTGCTGTTACTAGCTACATTGTCGAAATGAGACAAGGAGAGGAAGAGGAATGGACTACTGTCTCTGCCAAAGGAGAGGTCAGAACTACAGAATATGTGGTATCTAACCTGATACCTGCAGTCAATTACTACTTCCGGGTATCTGCTGTAAACTGTGCTGGACAGGGAGAACCTATAGAAATGACCGAACCTGCACAAGCTAAAGATATACTTGGTATGTACCTACTGGTGTGTTTATGTTTTTATTTTTTTTATTAAAGTGCTTCAAAAAATCCCTCATTGTCTTACTTTTAAAATTCATTATGTCCATTTTATGTCTACAGAGGAACCAGAGATCGACCTCGATGTGGCCCTCAGAACCTCTGTGATAGCTAAAGCTGGTGAAGATGTACAAGTATTGGTTCCCTTTAAAGGCAGACCTCCACCTACTGTCACATGGAGAAAAGATGAGAAGAATCTTGGCAGTGATGCCAGATACAACATTCAAAACACTGATTCATCTTCATTACTCACTATTCCTCAAGTTACTCGCAATGACACAGGAAAATATATTCTCACAATAGAAAATGGAGTTGGCCAACCAAAGTCTTCAACTGTGAATGTTAAAGTGCTTGATACACCAGCCGCCTGCCAGAAACTACAGGTTAAACATGTTTCTCGAGGCACCGTCACTTTGCTCTGGGAGCCTCCTCTCATCGATGGAGGATCTCCCATAATTAATTATGTTGTTGAAAAGAGAGATGCTACAAAAAGAACATGGTCTGTCGTGTCCCACAAATGTTCCAGCACATCCTTTAAGCTAACAGACTTGTCAGAGAAAACGCCATACTTCTTCAGAGTTCTTGCAGAAAATGAAATTGGAATCGGTGAACCCTGTGATACCACAGAGCCGGTGAAGGCTGCTGAAGTTCCAGCTCCAGTGCGTGATCTCTCAATGAAAGATTCAACAAAGACATCTGTTACCCTCAGCTGGACCAAACCTGACTTTGACGGTGGTAGCGTCATCACAGATTATGTTGTGGAAAGGAAAGGTAAAGGTGAACAAACGTGGTCACATGCTGGCATAAGCAAGGCTTGCGAGATTGAGGTTGGCCAACTGAAGGAACAGTCAGTCCTGGAATTCAGAGTGTTTGCCAAAAATGAGAAAGGACTGAGCGATGCTGTCACCATTGGGCCAATTACAGTGAAAGAACTTGTCATTACACCTGAAGTTGACCTGTCAGAAATCCCTGGGGCACAAGTAAGCGTGAGAATTGGGCACAATGTGCACCTTGAATTACCTTATAAAGGAAAACCCAAACCATCTATCAGTTGGCTGAAAGATGGCTTGCCACTGAAAGAAAGCGAATACGTTCGTTTCAGCAAAACTGAAAACAAAATTACTTTGAGTATTAAGAATGTCAAGAAGGAGCATGGAGGGAAATACACCATAATTCTTGACAACGCGGTGTGCCGAAACTCATTCCCTATTACAATCATCACCCTCGGCCCACCATCAAAGCCCAAAGGACCCATTCGATTTGAGGAAATCAAGGCTGACAGTGCCATCATGTCATGGGATGCACCTGAAGATGATGGAGGAGGAGAAATTACTTGTTACAGCATTGAGAAGCGGGAAGCCTCACAAACTAATTGGAAGATGGTCTGTTCAAGTGTTGCCAGAACGACTTTCAAAGTTCCTAATCTAGTCAAAGACTCTGAGTACCAGTTTAGAGTTAGGGCAGAAAACAGATACGGAGTCAGCCAACCACTGGTTTCAAACATTATTGTGGCAAAACACCAGTTCAGGATTCCTGGCCCCCCAGGAAAGCCAGTTGTATACAATGTGACTTCTGATGGCATGTCACTAACTTGGGATGCTCCAGTTTATGACGGTGGTTCAGAAGTTACTGGATTCCATGTTGAAAAGAAAGAAAGAAATAGCATCCTCTGGCAAAAAGTTAATCTATCACCAATCTCTGGAAGAGAATATAGAGCTACCGGACTAATGGAAGGTCTGGATTACCAATTCCGCGTGTATGCTGAAAATTCTGCTGGCCTGAGCAAACCTAGCGACCCAAGCAAATTTACCTTAGCTGTTTCCCCAGTAGGTAAGCAATTATAATTCAAATATACTTAATTCAGCAGTTGAAGGTATTAGTAACAAATGAATCAAACACTGCTTTTCTTCCATATCTTCTTGTCACTCAAGAACTGATAATGTAAAGCAAGGGGGATGACTTTAAATCAGTCTAATAAAATAATTTAAAGTTCTTTTTAAAGACTATAAAACAGAAAATTGAAACTAACGAAAATGAGTTTGGGGGATTTTATTCATTCTATTTTTCTTCCATTGATGATTAAGACCTGGTTACATACTTAATGATGCATTTAACTGCCTTATAATTTTTTAGACCCACCTGGCACTCCTGACTACATCGATGTCACCCGGGAAACCATCACACTTAAATGGAACCCACCGCTGCGTGATGGAGGCAGTAAGATCGTGGCCTACAGCATTGAGAAACGGCAAGGGAGCGATCGCTGGACTAGATGCAACTTCACTGATGTCAGTGAATGTCAGTATACAGTCACAGGACTTAGTCCTGGGGATAGGTATGAGTTCAGAATAATTGCAAGAAATGCTGTCGGAACTATAAGCCCACCCTCACAGTCTTCTGGCGTTATTATGACAAGAGATGAAAATGGTAAGCATTTACAATTGGTTTCCAATGTGACTAAGAGCATTCACATCTTTAAAAAATACTTTTGACTCCTGGTCTATAAAATGGGAACAGAAACACCATTTCATACAGATTATGCAAGGTTGCTATGTAGATGAATTTGGTCTTTCTACCTGTCAGATAAAGAGAAGAAAAAAAGTAATTGGCATCAATTCTTTTTACCATGTCTATTATTTCACTGTATTCCCATATAAAAAGCAGCAAGTACAAAGGAGATTTTAGCTTTGTAATTTTAGCCACTTATAATAAATAAAGAAAAAGGCCCTCAAGAGAAAAAGGCCATCTTCACTGAAGTTATTAAAATACAAATACATTCAACAACATAATCATCACCTTGCTTGGGTGCAGCTGATGGCCTCTTACAAGACCTTGTTTGAATATGCAGCAGTATTAGGAAGTAAATGATCTGTAAACGTTTCCTTTATCTTTTTACAAAGAGCAATGCATAATAAATAACATGTCACACATAACAAAGGAAATAGTCTAATAATAGACAAATGTTTAACTGTAGTCTAAATTCTCAATTACTAATCCTACTTTCAAAATAGCCTTTGGTAGCATAGTGGAAGTCATTACCCTTCCAGGCTTTATGATAGAGCACTAATGAAAAATATGTTTATGTATGTCTTCATTAAACCAGACTAATAAACAGTCATTCTATTTCTTTTATAGTTCCACCAACAGTAGAGTTTGGCCCTGAGTACTTCGATGGTGTCATTATTAAGTCCGGAGAGAGCCTTAGAATTAAAGCTTTGGTACAAGGACGACCAGTACCTCGAGTAACTTGGCTCAGAGATGGAGTAGAAATTGAAAAGAAAATGAATATGGAAATAACCGATGTCCTTGGATCCACCAGCCTCTTTGTTAGAGATGCTACTCGGGACCACAGTGGCATATATACAGTAGAAGCCAAAAATGTATCTGGTTCCACAAAAGCAGAAATTAAAGTGAAAGTACAAGGTACTTTTGAAATAGCTTCTTAATGTTATAATTTATGAGACTTGGATTAGAGACCTGCCTAATTGTATTTTAATGGACAAGGAAAAAGAAACTAACCCTGGAACCTTTTTCTTACAGATACACCAGGAAAAGTAGTTGGGCCGATAAGATTCACCAACATTACTGGCGAGAAGATGACTCTGTGGTGGGATGCTCCACTCAATGATGGCTGTGCTCCTATAACCCACTACATGATTGAAAAACGGGAAACTAGCAGACTTGCTTGGGCACTCATTGAGGATAAATGTGAAGCCCACAGTTACACTGCCATGAAACTAATAAACGGCAATGAATACCAGTTCCGTGTTTCTGCAGTTAACAAATTCGGTGTTGGCAGGCCACTTGAGTCTGACCCAGTGATTGCTCAAATACAATACAGTAAGTTGGCATTTTTACTAAGCTATACTATGGCATAAGATTAACTTTCCAAGCAAATGTGTCTAATTGGTTCTGGGTTTTGTTTTTGTTTTCATTTTACAGCTGTTCCTGATGCCCCTGGCACTCCAGAACCTAGCAATGTCACAGGCAATAGCATTACCCTGACATGGACAAGGCCAGAATCAGATGGTGGCAATGAAATTGAGCATTATATCCTTGAAAGAAGAGAAAAGAAAAGCACACGATGGGTAAAGGTGATCAGCAAACGACCAATCTGTGAGACGAGACACAAAGTCACTGGTCTGACAGAAGGCAATGAGTACGAGTTCCATGTCATGGCTGAAAATGCTGCAGGAGTAGGACCCGCCAGTGGCATCTCAAGGCTAATTAAATGCAGAGAGCCTGTCAGCCCACCAGGTCCTCCTGCAGTGGTCAAAGTGACAGACACATCAAAGACAACTGTGAGCTTAGAATGGTCTAGGCCAGTGTTTGATGGCGGCATGGAAATAATCGGGTATATAATTGAAATGTGCAAAGCTGACTTAGGAGACTGGCACAAGGTGAATGCAGAGGCATGTGTGAAAACAAGATACACGGTCACTGACCTACAAGCAGGGGAAGAATACAAATTCCGAGTGAGTGCTGTCAACGGTGCTGGAAAAGGAGACAGCTGTGAAGTGACCGGCACAATTAAAGCAATTGACCGATTAACAGCTCCTGAGTTAGACATCGACGCGAATTTCAAGCAGACTCACATTGTTAGAGCTGGGGCCAGTATTCGCCTCTTCATTGCCTACCAAGGTAGACCTACTCCAACGGCTGTGTGGAGCAAACCGGACTCTAACCTTAGTATTCGGGCTGATATCCATACAACAGACTCCTTCAGCACCCTCACCGTGGAAAACTGCAACAGAAATGATGCAGGGAAATATACTCTAACCGTGGAAAACAACAGTGGTAGTAAGTCAATCACATTCACCGTAAAGGTGCTAGACACTCCAGGACCACCTGGCCCAATTACCTTCAAGGATGTGACCCGGGGATCCCTTACATTGATGTGGGATGCCCCTCTCCTTGATGGTGGTGCCCGAATCCATCACTATGTGGTGGAGAAACGTGAAGCAAGCCGCCGTAGTTGGCAGGTTGTCAGTGAAAAATGCACTCGTCAGATCCTCAAGGTCAATGACCTGGCAGAAGGCGTCCCATACTACTTCCGTGTTTCTGCAGAAAATGAGTATGGTGTTGGTGAACCCTATGAAATGCCAGAACCAGTTGTAGCCACAGAACAGCCTGCTCCACCTAAGAGACTGGATATCATTGACACTAGCAAATCCTCTGCAGTCTTAGCTTGGCTTAAACCTGACCACGATGGAGGCAGCCGGATCACTGGCTACCTGCTCGAAATGAGACAAAAGGGATCTAATTTCTGGGTTGAAGCTGGTCACACCAAACAGATGACTTTCACCGTGGAGCGCCTTGTTGAGAACACTGAGTATGAATTCCGTGTAAAGGCCAAGAATGACGCTGGCTATAGTGAACCCAGGGAAGCCTTCTCTTCTGTCATCATTAAGGAGCCTCAAATTGAGCCCACTGCTGACCTCACTGGAATTACCAATCAGCTCATAACTTGCAAAGCAGGAAGCACATTTACCATTGACGTACCAATCAGTGGTCGTCCCGCCCCCAGGGTAACATGGAAACTAGAAGAAATGAGACTTAAGGAAACAGATCGAGTGAGTATCACAACAACAAAAGACAGAACCACCCTGTCTGTAAAGGACAGCATGAGAGGTGACTCTGGCAGATACTTCCTGACCCTAGAAAATACAGCTGGTGTTAAAACATTTACCATCACGGTTGTGGTCATTGGAAGGCCAGGTCCGGTAACTGGCCCCATCGAGGTCTCATCTGTCTCGGCTGAATCCTGTGTCCTGTCATGGGCTGAACCTAAAGATGACGGAGGCACTGACATTACTAATTACATAGTTGAAAAGCGTGAATCGGGTACAACAGCTTGGCAGCTTGTCAATTCCAGTGTCAAGCGCACTCAGATTAAGGTCACTCATCTCACAAAATACATGGAATATTCTTTCCGTGTCAGTTCAGAGAACAGATTTGGTGTCAGCAAGCCTCTTGAATCAGCACCAATAACTGCTGAACATCCATTTGGTAAGAAAAATGAAAATATTACCTCTCTATTATTAAATATTTCCCCTGAATTTCATAAAACTATATTCATATTTGATACCTTTTTTTATATTTAGTTCCACCAAGTGCTCCTACCAGACCTGAGGTATACCATGTATCTGCCAACGCCATGTCTATTCGTTGGGAAGAGCCCTACCATGATGGTGGCAGTAAAATCATTGGCTACTGGGTTGAGAAGAAAGAACGTAACACCATTCTTTGGGTGAAAGAAAACAAAGTGCCATGCTTAGAGTGCAACTACAAAGTGAGCGGTTTAGTAGAAGGGCTGGAATACCAGTTCAGAACTTATGCACTCAATGCTGCAGGTGTTAGCAAGGCCAGTGAAGCTTCAAGACCTATAATGGCTCAAAATCCAGTTGGTATGTATAAAAATTTAAGGGTACCTTTGCTTATTATCACTGGTACTAGTAGAACTCAGAGTTGTATTTTTTAACCTTAATTTTGCATCCCTTTTAGATCCACCAGGCAGACCAGAGGTGACAGATGTCACAAGATCAACGGTATCACTGATTTGGTCTGCCCCAGTGTATGACGGAGGCAGCAAGGTGGTGGGCTACATCATAGAGCGTAAGCCAGTCAGTGAGGTAGGAGATGGTCGCTGGCTGAAGTGCAACTATACCATCGTATCTGACAATTTCTTCACCGTGACTGCTCTCAGTGAAGGAGACACTTACGAGTTCCGTGTGTTGGCCAAGAATGCAGCAGGTGTAATTAGCAAAGGGTCTGAATCTACAGGCCCTGTCACCTGCCGAGATGAATACGGTAGGAAATAGTCAATGTTCTCCTTTTTAAATTATCACAGTTTATGTGAAAATAAACTGTCAGATATTCATTCACATTTATTTTCCCTATTGACAGCTCCACCCAAAGCCGAACTGGATGCCCGATTACAGGGTGATCTGGTTACCATCAGAGCAGGTTCTGATCTTGTTCTGGATGCCGCAGTTGGTGGCAAACCTGAACCCAAAATTATCTGGACCAAAGGAGACAAGGAACTAGATATGTGTGAAAAAGTCTCTTTGCAGTATACTGGCAAACGAGCAACTGCTGTGATCAAGTTCTGTGACAGAAGTGACAGTGGAAAATACACTTTAACAGTGAAGAATGCCAGCGGGACCAAGGCTGTGTCTGTCCTGGTCAAAGTGCTTGGTAAGCATGTCACATGTCCTCACATTTCTATAGCATTTTCAAGTGGGGGCAGAAAGAATGGTCTTCATCATGGCTTGTCATTACACCTATTTCAGATTCCCCTGGCCCATGTGGAAAGCTCACTGTCAGCAGAGTCACAGAAGAGAAGTGCACTTTAGCCTGGAGCCTTCCTCAGGAAGATGGAGGAGCAGAAATAACTCACTACATCGTGGAAAGACGAGAGACTAGCAGGCTCAACTGGGTGATTGTTGAAGGCGAATGCCCAACCCTATCCTATGTAGTTACCAGACTCATCAAGAACAATGAATACATATTCCGAGTGAGGGCAGTAAACAAATATGGCCCCGGTGTGCCTGTTGAAACAGAGCCAATTGTAGCCAGAAACTCATTCAGTGAGTATTAACACTTTTAAACAATTTGGTGCTTGAAATGTCATGGGATTGGGGCTGTCACGTCAACAGTGATTCTGTGCAATTCTGATCATCCTTATTTTCATACAACTATCAACAGCTATTCCATCGCAACCTGGCATACCTGAAGAAGTCAGTGCTAGCAAAGAGCACATCATTATTCAGTGGACAAAACCTGAATCTGATGGTGGCAATGAAATCAGCAACTACCTCGTAGACAAACGTGAGAAGAAGAGCCTGCGCTGGACACGTGTCAACAAAGACTATGTGGTGTATGATACCAGGCTAAAGGTGACCAGCCTGATGGAAGGTTGTGATTACCAGTTCCGGGTGACTGCAGTGAATGCTGCTGGTAACAGTGAGCCCAGCGAAGCTTCCAACTTCATTGCATGCAGAGAACCCTCATGTGAGTTCCAAGAATTATTCATAAATCTGATGCCCATCAAAACCATATGACAAATAATTTTCCAATATGCCATTTCTAATAATTTGTGGAATTCATGAATGGTCTCGTATGCTTACGCTATATTTTAGATCACACTACTAAGTCAGAGAACATTTTAACTACTACAACTGTTGATAAATTGGCAATTAGCATTGCTAAAAATTGTTGCAGTATTTTCCAATTAATGAAAAAAATAATCTACTACCAATATAAAAGGTATATATTTTATAAGTCTTCTTAAGAATAAAGAAAATGCATTATACTGATAATAACTACTGAAAAGAAAAAAGGCAAAATCCCTTTTAAGAAGAGGCTTAGCTGGAGCATAAAGTTTCTAATATTTTCATAAGTTTCTAACAAAATAGTCATCACAAGAGCTTCAAAAATAAGTGGCAAATCCTTTTATAGAGTCAGAGCCCAAGAACTAAATGCAATAAGTCATTGCGACTGAATAGGGGAAGTTGAGGAACTGATTCCTATATTCATTAGAAATGTAGAGGTGGCAAATGATATTAACCCACTGAAGGATGAGCAGCTAAAGAAAAGCCCTGAAAATAGGGACTTTAAGTGATGAGCTAAGCTAACAGAGAAGAACACAGCAAAGCTAGCCAAAGTGGTAGGAAAGAAACATCTACCTTCCAAAGCAATTTAATCCTTAACATAATAATAATAATATTGTAGCATACAGTGCTTCCCTGTAATATCAGGAAAGCCCAGTTACAAAGATTATCTTGGTGAGTGTGGACAAAGAGCAATGATGCTTTTATGAGTCTTGAAAACCAAAAATACAAATCTCAAAGCTTCCTTATTTGCATAATGTCTGTATCCCACTTTTTAAATTCCACAGACACCCCTGGACCACCTTCTGCTCCAAGAGTTGTGGATACCACCAAGTACAGCATTAGTCTGGCATGGACCAAGCCCACATATGACGGTGGTACTGACATCATAGGATACGTTCTGGAAATGCAAGAGGAGAACACTGATCAGTGGTACCGAGTGCACACCAACGCCACACTAAGAAATACTGAATTCACTGTACCAGACCTGAAAATGGGCCAGAAATATTCCTTCAGAGTTGCTGCTGTGAACGTGAAAGGCATGAGTGAATACAGTGAATCAACTGCCAAAATCGAGCCCGTGGAAAGAATAGGTATTTACACTATAAGCTTTTAGGCAAATTATTTTCTCCACATACCTGTCCATGAATTAATTAAATTTTGACATTTACTTTCCAGAAATTCCAGACCTTGAGCTTGCAGACGATCTAAAGAGGACTGTGACCATCAGGGCTGGGGCCTCCTTGCGCCTGATGGTGTCTGTGTCTGGAAGGCCACCTCCTGTCATCACGTGGAGCAAGCAGGGTATTGACCTTGCAAACCGGGCAATTATTGACACCACTGAGAGCTACTCATTACTTATTGTGGACAAAGTTAATCGGTATGATGCTGGAAAATACACAATCGAAGCCGAAAATCAATCTGGCAAAAAATCAGCAACAGTTCTTGTTAAAGTATATGGTAAGCATTCTTCTTAAAATTGACTGTGCTCTGAGTAGATTCTCTAATATGATACACCTGAACCTGTGATTGATCACCTCTCTAGAGAGGAACTACGTTGATTATATCCCTGTGCCCCACCCCCCCCAAAAAAATCTGTCAACCAGTCGGGTAAATAGGAAGTATGGCTCTTTCATTCTATTTTTCAGATACTCCTGGTCCCTGTCCTTCAGTGAGAGTTAAGGAAGTATCACGAGATTCTGTGACTATAACTTGGGAAATTCCCACGATTGATGGTGGAGCTCCAGTCAACAATTACATAGTTGAGAAGCGTGAAGCGGCTATGAGAGCATTCAAAACAGTTACTACCAAATGCAGCAAGACACTTTACCGCATCTCTGGACTGGTAGAAGGAACCATGTACTATTTCAGAGTGCTGCCAGAAAATATTTACGGCATTGGAGAACCTTGTGAGACATCTGATGCAGTTCTGGTCTCAGAAGTACCTTTGGTGCCTACAAAGCTAGAAGTGGTCGATGTCACCAAATCCACTGTTTCCCTTGCCTGGGAAAAACCACTCTACGATGGTGGCAGCCGACTCACTGGATATGTTCTTGAGGCCTGCAAAGCTGGCACAGAGAGATGGATGAAGGTCGTCACCTTAAAACCCACAGTCCTAGAGCACACTGTTGTTTCCTTAAATGAAGGTGAACAGTACTTATTTAGAGTGAGAGCACAAAATGAGAAAGGTGTGTCAGAACCAAGAGAGATTGTCACCGCTGTGACTGTACAAGACCTCAGAGGTAGGTACCAAATAGCCAAAAAATAACAATAACAGTAAAGTAAAATGGATATATACAGAATTCATGACACTTTATCATTAGAAATAATGCTTAAGAATAAATGCCTGATTTCTTTCTCATAGTGTTGCCAACAATTGATCTCTCCACAATGCCTCAAAAGACCATCCATGTCCCAGCCGGCAGACCAGTAGAGCTGGTGATACCCATCGCTGGGCGTCCACCTCCTGCTGCTTCCTGGTTCTTCGCTGGTTCCAAACTGAGAGAATCAGAGCGTGTCACAGTTGAGACTCAGGCTAAAGTAGCGAAATTAACCATCCGTGAAACCACTATAAGAGATACTGGAGAATATACACTTGAATTAAAGAATGTTACTGGAACTACCTCAGAAACCATTAAAGTTATCATTCTTGGTAAGGATGTGTGACAAAGATACAAGCAAGTGGTTGTATTTGAAGTGAAAATTAATTTCCTGGACTTCTTTTTCTCTCACAGATAAGCCTGGTCCACCAACAGGACCTATCAAGATCGATGACATTGATGCTACGTCAATTACCATTTCCTGGGAACCACCGGAATTGGACGGTGGTGCTCCACTGAGTGGCTATGTGGTGGAACAACGTGATGCTCATCGTCCTGGATGGCTGCCAGTTTCTGAATCAGTGACTAGGTCAACATTTAAGTTTACCAGACTCACTGAAGGAAATGAGTATGTGTTCCGTGTGGCTGCGACAAACCGCTTCGGGATTGGCTCTTACTTGCAGTCTGAGGTCATAGAATGTCGCAGCAGAATCAGTAAGTCTTTGGACCCTTCTGCCATTCTCTGCACCTCTGATTCCAAATGTTAACAAAAAGGAATTTCTTTTTAATATGCCCTAATCTAAATAAAAATAGGTCTCAAAATCAAGCCCATGGTCTAAGGTTTCTAAAAGAGAAGAGAGAGTTAGGAAGGGAAAAATGGGAAGAAGAAAGGGAGGGAGGGAAGGAGGACTGCCCATGTTACAGTGAGAAAAAAAAAAATACAGAACACATGCTTAATAAATGTTTATAGAATTGAAGAAAATGAGGAACAGCAAGAAAAGTACAAAAGTGAAAGCACTGGAAAAAAACAGTCACAAGTGTCCTTTGAAAATACCAACTGAAAGCTAAGACACACACAAATATATGAGTCATTATTTTAATTTTTTCACATTGCCATGTTGTGTTTGCCTGTCTTGCTGCAGGTATTCCTGGACCCCCAGAAACATTACAGATACTTGATGTCTCCCGTGATGGCATGACACTTACTTGGTATCCACCAGAAGATGACGGTGGCTCCCAAGTGACTGGATATATTGTGGAGCGCAAAGAAGTGAGAGCAGATCGATGGGTCCGTGTAAATAAAGTACCTGTGACAATGACACGGTACCGCTCCACTGGCCTTATTGAAGGCTTAGAATATGAACACCGTGTCACAGCCATTAATGCAAGAGGGACTGGAAAACCAAGTCGTCCTTCCAAACCCACTGTTGCCATGGATCCAATTGGTAAATACATTTTGTATCAGTCAAGTTTCTTAAGATACAATTTATGTGTGGTAAAATTCACCCTTTTGAAGTTTATAGTTCAATGACTTTTCAAAGATGTCCTGTTTTGTAATCACCACCACAATGAATATAGAATATTTTTATCACCCCAAAAAGCTCTCTTGTGTCCCTTAGTAATCAATCCCCTTCCCACCCCAACCTCTAGCAACTTCTGGCAAATAATCTTTTATTTTTTTCCCTCAAGTCTATTTTCTTGCCTTTAAAATGAGATTCATAATATATGCCCTCTATCACAGTTAAAATTGTATAATAAAACATGTTAATATTTCTGAAAGCACTTTAAAAAACTGCTGATGAATGTAAGATATTACTAATGATTGCAAAGAAAGCACATTTAAGACGAAGGAAAAAGCAAAAGCTTTAGGTATAAAATGAAATGCCAGTAGTCTGTTTCAACAACTCATTGAATTTTTTAGGTGGCACAGTTGATTTTCAACTTTGTAGCACCTTTAACAAGTATTGCCTTATTCTTACTCCCAGCTCCTCCAGGAAAGCCACAAAACCCAAGAGTTACTGATACAACAAGGACATCAGTCTCCCTGGCCTGGAGTGTTCCAGAAAATGAAGGAGGATCTAAAGTCACAGGCTACTTGATTGAAATGCAAAAAGTCGATCAACATGAATGGACCAAATGTAACACCACCCCAACCAAGATTCGCGAGTACACTCTAACACACCTACCTCAGGGCGCTGAGTATAGATTCCGTGTCCTAGCTTGTAATGCTGGTGGACCTGGGGAGCCTGCTGAGGTCCCAGGAACAGTCAAAGTCACTGAAATGCTTGGTAAGACATATGACCACTTACTTTCTGTTATAATTGCCTTAAGACTTATTTCCTACTCCTCTCCCTCACCCCTGCCCCCCAAAATGCTAAATTGAAACCCTGTCTTTTTTCCCAGAATATCCTGACTATGAACTTGATGAAAGATACCAGGAAGGTATCTTTGTGAGACAAGGTGGAGTCATCAGACTTACCATACCAATCAAAGGAAAGCCATTCCCAATATGCAAATGGACCAAGGAAGGCCAAGATGTTAGTAAGCGTGCCATGATTGCAACATCTGAAACACACACTGAGCTTGTGATCAAAGAAGCAGACAGAAACGATTCTGGCACTTACGACCTGGTTCTGGAAAACAAATGTGGCAAGAAGGCCGTTTACATCAAAGTCAAGGTGATAGGAAGTCCCGACACTCCAGAAGGGCCACTTGAATACGATGACATACAAGCCCGCTCTGTGAGGGTCAGCTGGAGACCTCCTGCTGATGACGGTGGTGCCGACATCTTGGGCTACATTCTTGAGAGACGGGAAGTGCCTAAAGCCGCCTGGTATACCATTGATTCCAGAGTCCGAGGTACATCTCTGGTGGTCAAAGGCCTTAAAGAAAACGTGGAATACCACTTCCGGGTTTCAGCAGAAAACCAGTTTGGCATAAGCAAACCCTTAAAATCTGAGGAACCAGTTATACCCAAAACACCACTGAGTAAGTGCTCTTTCAACCACAGAACTGTAAACATTATTTCAGTCCTCTTCTGTTTTTAAATGAAACCCATCGGTTTACAAGATTTGGGACTGTACTCTAACACATGGGTGTTTTCCACTTATATTTATAGATCCTCCAGAACCTCCAAGCAATCCTCCAGAAGTACTCGATGTAACCAAGAGTTCTGTTAGCTTGTCCTGGTCCCGGCCCAAAGACGATGGCGGTTCTCGAGTCACAGGCTACTACATCGAACGCAAGGAAACATCCACTGACAAGTGGGTGAGACACAACAAGACTCAGATCACCACCACAATGTACACTGTCACCGGGCTCGTTCCTGATGCGGAGTATCAGTTCCGCATCATCGCACAGAATGATGTTGGCCTAAGCGAGACCAGTCCTGCCTCTGAACCAGTTGTTTGCAAAGATCCATTTGGTAAGGAATTTCTAAAGGGGTTAAAATTAAAGAGACAAGCCATCTTTGGTCCTTTTCTTTTCTTTCACCAGTAAATCTGATTCCCTTTTTAATTGTTTTAAAATATTTCAGATAAACCAAGCCAACCAGGAGAACTTGAGATTCTTTCAATATCCAAAGATAGCGTCACTCTACAGTGGGAGAAACCTGAATGTGATGGCGGCAAAGAAATCCTTGGGTACTGGGTTGAATATAGACAGTCTGGAGACAGTGCCTGGAAGAAGAGCAACAAGGATCGTATCAAGGACAAACAATTCACAATAGGGGGCTTGCTGGAAGCTACTGAATATGAATTCAGGGTTTTTGCTGAGAATGAGACTGGGCTTAGCAGACCTCGTAGAACTGCTATGTCTGTAAAGACAAAACTAACATGTAAGTAGCCTTTAGTTCTCTGCTTATGATTGCAAACTAAACAAGTTAAGGCCAACCTTTCTTCTATGCTAAGTAGAACTCTGGAAAGCTTTATTGGAGAGCAAGTGTTTGAAAAGAAATTGCTCACTTTGATATCTGCACACACAGGGAATAGCTCATAAATTCTATAGGAAGCCATTCCAAGCACATAACCTCAGCAGGAGACATATGCAGTGAACTAATAAGCACATTCCTTGATCAATTTCTACCTCTCATGCAATGGGTTTTTTAATAGTTCCTAACAAGGTTTGAAGGGTCAACAAATGTGCCCCACTTCAGTGAACCTAAGTAAGGGCAAAGATACTACAGATTTATAGAGAGAACTCATATTTCCCGAAAACTCTATACATTGTTAATGCCCTTCCAATCATAAAGAGAAAAGTCACTCTATATAATAATGTGATGATGTGCTCATTAGAATCCCTATTTTCCATATGACCCTAGGAAAACCACTTCAAAGAGTTTTTGAGAATCAGGCACATATGCAAATCATGGCATCTAATAAAGTGTTAGTCAATAGGGTAAATTCATTCTGGATACACAAGGACAGAGGATTATAGATTCAGTAGTAAAAATGAATTTAATATTATCTTTCATACCTTTCAGCTGGAGAGGCCCCAGGAATACGCAAAGAAATGAAAGATGTTACCATCAAATTGGGTGAAGCTGCTCAACTCTCATGCCAGATTGTTGGAAGGCCTATTCCTGACATTAAATGGTACAGATTTGGTAAGGAGCTCATACAAAGCCGGAAATACAAAATGTCTTCAGACGGACGCACACATACTCTGACGGTCATGACAGAGGAACAGGAAGATGAAGGTGTTTATACCTGCATAGCTACCAATGAGGTTGGAGAAGTAGAAACCAGTAGTAAGCTTCTCCTGCAAGCAACACCCCAGTTCCATCCCGGTTACCCACTGAAAGAGAAATATTATGGAGCTGTAGGTTCTACACTTCGGCTTCACGTTATGTACATTGGTCGTCCAGTACCTGCTATGACTTGGTTCCATGGCCAGAAACTTTTGCAAAACTCAGAAAACATCACTATTGAAAACACTGAGCACTATACTCATCTTGTCATGAAGAACGTCCAGCGTAAGACACATGCTGGGAAGTACAAAGTGCAGCTCAGCAATGTTTTCGGAACAGTGGATGCCATCCTTGATGTGGAAATACAAGGTATTTTATATTCATTTTCAGCACTTTTTATTTTTAAAGGAAAAAACATCTCAGAAACACAGTATGAAAACCACTACAATTGTATTTTCCCCCAACAGATAAACCAGACAAACCTACAGGACCCATTGTGATTGAAGCTCTACTGAAGAACTCTGTAGTGATCAGCTGGAAGCCACCGGCAGATGACGGAGGCTCCTGGATCACCAATTACGTGGTGGAGAAATGTGAGGCCAAGGAAGGGGCTGAATGGCAATTGGTGTCTTCAGCCATTTCAGTGACAACCTGTAGAATTGTGAACCTCACGGAAAATGCTGGCTATTATTTCCGGGTTTCAGCACAGAACACTTTTGGCATCAGTGACCCTCTAGAGGTCTCCTCAGTGGTGATCATTAAGAGTCCATTTGGTGAGTACAAACTGATTTCTGTCTCTTCCTATGGTAAAATTCCACCTTTGCATAAAATTCTTTCAAACAGAAATATGTATTGAAAAGAAATAGCAAAGATTCAGATAAATTGCAAGTGCCTTTTCTTTCACTTTAATTGACTGTTTGTGTATCTAAAAGGTGAAATATATACCCTATCCCCTTCTTTAAAAAGGAACTTTATTTTTTGATAAGTTTTTAGCATAAAGTAACATTTCATATTTCTGGAATAGCTATTTTTCATAGAATTTTGGACTCATAACATTCTATTTTTAAAAAATAAGCTTTTAATAAAGCTGTCTGTTTTGCCTCATGACTCAAATCTTTTTTTTTTTTTTTTCCTTTTAAATAGAAAAGCCAAGTGCTCCTGGCAAACCAACTATCACTGCTGTCACAAAAGATTCTTGTGTTGTGGCTTGGAAGCCACCTGCCAGTGATGGGGGTGCAAAGATTAGAAGTTACTACCTTGAGAAGCGTGAGAAGAAGCAGAATAAATGGATTGCTGTGACAACAGAAGAAATTCGAGAAACCGTCTTTTCAGTGAAAAACCTTATTGAAGATCTTGAATATGAGTTCCGTGTGAAATGTGAAAACCTAGGTGGGGAAAGTGAATGGAGTGAAATATCAGAACCTGTCACTCCCAAATCTGACGTCCCCATTCAGGCACCGCACTTTAAAGAGGAACTGAGAAACCTAAATGTCAGGTATCAGAGCAATGCTACTTTGGTCTGCAAAGTGACTGGACATCCGAAACCTATTGTGAAATGGTACAGACAAGGCAAAGAAATCATTGCAGATGGATTAAAGTACAGGATTCAAGAATTTAAGGGTGGCTACCACCAGCTCATCATTGCAAGTGTCACAGATGATGATGCCACAGTTTACCAAGTCAGAGCTACCAACCAAGGGGGATCCGTGTCTGGCACCGCCTCCTTGGAAGTGGAAGGTAAAAGCAATCAATAATCATCAGTTTGGGGCTAGAATACTTATCATTAATTTGGGGGAAAATATTGCTCTTAAATAGGTATTGTTAGGTGTTGCTAAATTATATTCTTTCTTCTTTTTTTCTGATACAGTTCCAGCTAAGATACACTTGCCTAAAAATCTTGAAGGCATGGGAGCAGTTCATGCTCTCCGAGGTGAAGTGGTGAGCATCAAGATCCCCTTCAGTGGCAAACCAGATCCTGTGATCACCTGGCAGAAAGGACAAGATCTCATTGACAATAATGGCCACTACCAAGTGATTGTCACAAGATCCTTCACATCACTTGTTTTCCCCAACGGGGTGGAGAGAAAAGATGCTGGTTTCTATGTGGTCTGTGCTAAAAACAGATTTGGAATTGACCAGAAGACGGTTGAACTGGATGTGGCTGATGTTCCTGACCCACCCAGAGGAGTCAAAGTCAGTGATGTCGCACGAGATTCTGTTAACTTAACGTGGACCGAGCCAGCTTCTGATGGTGGCAGCAAAATCACCAACTACATTGTTGAAAAATGTGCAACTACTGCAGAAAGATGGATCCGTGTAGGACAGGCCCGAGAAACACGTTATACCGTGATCAACTTATTTGGAAAAACAAGTTACCAGTTCCGGGTAATAGCTGAAAATAAATTTGGCCTGAGCAAGCCTTCTGAGCCTTCAGAACCAACCATAACCAAAGAAGATAAGACCAGAGCTATGAACTATGATGAAGAGGTAGATGAAACCAGGGAGGTTTCCATGACTAAAGCATCTCACTCTTCAACCAAGGAACTCTATGAGAAATATATGATTGCTGAAGATCTTGGGCGTGGTGAGTTTGGAATTGTCCACCGTTGTGTTGAGACATCCTCCAAGAAGACATACATGGCCAAATTTGTTAAAGTCAAAGGGACTGATCAAGTTTTGGTAAAGAAGGAAATTTCTATCCTAAACATTTCTAGGCATAGAAATATCTTATATCTCCATGAATCATTTGAAAGCATGGAAGAATTAGTTATGATCTTTGAGTTCATATCTGGACTTGACATATTTGAGCGCATTAACACAAGTGCTTTTGAACTTAATGAAAGAGAAATCGTAAGCTATGTCCGCCAGGTCTGTGAAGCACTGGAGTTCTTACACAGTCATAATATTGGACACTTTGACATTAGACCAGAAAATATCATTTACCAAACAAGAAGGAGCTCCACCATTAAAATCATAGAATTTGGTCAAGCCCGTCAGCTGAAGCCAGGGGACAACTTTAGGCTTGTGTTCACTGCCCCAGAATACTATGCACCTGAAGTCCACCAGCATGATGTTGTCAGCACAGCCACAGACATGTGGGCACTTGGAACGCTGGTATATGTGCTATTGAGTGGTATCAACCCATTCCTGGCTGAAACTAACCAACAGATCATTGAGAATATCATGAATGCTGAATATACTTTTGATGAAGAAGCTTTCAAAGAGATTAGCCTCGAAGCCATGGATTTTGTTGACCGTCTGTTAGTGAAAGAGAGGAAATCTCGCATGACAGCCTCAGAGGCACTCCAGCACCCATGGCTGAAGCAGAAGATAGAAAGAGTCAGTACTAAAGTTATCAGAACATTAAAACACCGGCGTTACTACCACACCCTCATCAAGAAAGACCTCAACATGGTTATATCAGCTGCCCGGATCTCCTGTGGTGGTGCAATTCGATCTCAGAGGGGAGTGAGTGTTGCTAAAGTTAAAGTAGCATCCATTGAAATTGGCCCAGTTTCTGGACAGATAATGCATGCAGTTGGTGAAGAAGGAGGACATGTTAAATATGTATGCAAAATTGAAAATTATGATCAGTCTACCCAAGTGACCTGGTACTTTGGTGTCAGACAGCTGGAGGCCAGTGAGAAATATGAAATCACCTATGAAGATGGAGTGGCCATCCTCTATGTCAAAGATATTACCAAATTTGATGATGGTACCTACAGATGCAAAGTAGTCAATGACTATGGTGAAGACAGTTCTTATGCAGAGCTATTTGTTAAAGGCGTGAGAGAAGTTTATGACTATTACTGCCGCAGAACCATGAGGAAAATTAAGCGCAGAACAGATACGATGAGACTCCTGGAAAGACCACCAGAATTTACCCTGCCTCTCTATAATAAGACAGCTTATGTGGGTGAAAATGTCCGGTTTGGAGTAACTATAACCGTCCACCCAGAGCCTCGTGTAACATGGTATAAGTCAGGTCAGAAAATCAAACCAGGTGATGATGACAAGAAGTACACATTTGAGTCAGACAAGGGTCTTTACCAATTAACAATCAACAGTGTAACTACAGATGACGCTGCTGAATATGCTGTAGTGGCAAAGAACAAATACGGGGAAGACAGCTGCAAAGCAAAGCTGACGGTAACCCTGCACCCACCTCCGACAGACACTACCTTAAGACCCATGTTCAAACGGTTACTGGCCAATGCAGAATGCCAAGAAGGCCAAAGTGTCTGCTTTGAGATCAGAGTGTCTGGCATCCCCCCGCCAACACTAAAATGGGAGAAGGATGGTAAGCCACTGTCCCTTGGGCCTAACATTGAAATTATCCATGAAGGCTTGGATTATTATGCTTTGCACATCAGGGATACTTTGCCTGAAGATACAGGTTATTATAGAGTCACAGCAACAAACACAGCTGGATCCACCAGCTGCCAGGCTCACCTCCAAGTGGAACGCTTGAGGTACAAGAAACATGAATTCAAGAGTGAGGAGGAGCGCGAACGACACGTACAAAAACAAATTGACAAAACTCTAAGAATGGCTCAAATTCTTTCTGGAACTGAAACTGTGCCACTGACACAGGTAGCCCAAGAGGCTCTGAGAGAAGCTTCCATCCTCTACAAACCAGCTGTAAGCACCAAGACCGTAAAAGGAGAATTCCGACTTGAGACGGAAGAAAAGAAGGAGGAGAGAAAACTCCGTATGCCTTATGAAGTACCAGAGCCACGCAAGTACAAACAGACTACCGTCGAGGAAGACCAGCGCATTAAGCAGTTTGTGCCTATGTCTGACATGAAATGGTATAAAAAGATACGTGATCAGTTTGAAATGCCTGGGAAACTCGACAGAGTTGTACAGAAGAGACCCAAGCGTATCCGCCTTTCGAGGTGGGAACAGTTCTATGTGATGCCTCTTCCACGCATTACAGATCAATATAGACCTAAATGGCGTATTCCCAAACTGTCCCAAGATGATCTTGAAATGGTGAGACCAGCCCGCCGGCGTACACCTTCTCCTGATTATGACTTTTACTACAGACCTAGAAGACGGTCTCTTGGTGACATCTCTGATGAAGAATTACTCCTCCCCATTGATGACTACTTAGCCATGAAAAGAACAGAGGAAGAGAGGCTGCGTCTTGAAGAAGAGCTTGAGTTAGGTTTCTCAGCTTCACCCCCCAGCCGAAGCCCTCCACGTTTTGAGCTCTCCAGCCTACGTTACTCTTCACCGCAAGCTCACGTCAAAGTGGAGGAAACAAGAAAAGACTTCAGATATGCAACCTATCACATCCCAACCAAGGAAGAGACTAGCACAAGTTATGCAGAACTGCGGGAACGGCACGCGCGGGCCTCATACAGACAGCCGAAACAACAGCAGAGAATAATGGCCGAGAGGGAGGATGAGGAGTTGCTTCGTCCAGTTACTACCACCCAGCGTCTCGCAGAATACAGAAGTGAGCTTGACCACTTGTCAAAGGAAGAAAAGTCTAAAAAGAAATCAAGACGACAGAGAGAAGTGACAGAAATAACAGAAATTGAGGAAGAATACGAAATCTCAAAACGTACTCAAAGAGAATCGTCCTCATCCGTGTCTAGACTACTGAGACGACGGCGCTCCCTGTCTCCAACCTACATTGAGTTAATGAGGCCAGTGTCTGAGTTGATCCGGTCACGTCCACAACCGGCTGAGGAATATGAAGATGACACGGAAAGAAGGTCCCCTACTCCAGAGAGAACTCGCCCACGTTCCCCGAGCCCTGTGTCAAGTGAGAGATCACTCTCAAGATTTGAGAGGTCTGCAAGATTTGATATCTTTTCCAGGTATGAGTCCATGAAAGCTGCTTTGAAGACTCAGAAGACATCAGAAAGGAAGTATGAAGTTTTGAGTCAGCAGCCCTTTACTCTGGACCATGCCCCTCGGATCACATTGAGAATGCGCTCACACAGGGTACCTTCTGGCCAAAATACACGCTTTATCTTAAACGTTCAGTCTAAGCCAACTGCTGAGGTTAAATGGTACCACAATGGCGTGGAACTCCAAGAGAGCAGTAAGATTCACTACACCAACATGAGTGGGGTCCTGACCCTGGAAATTCTGGACTGTCACACTGAGGACAGTGGAACCTACCGTGCTGTGTGCACCAACTACAAGGGCGAAGCTTCTGACTATGCGACCTTGGACGTAACAGGAGGGCATTATACCACCTATGCTTCCCAGCGCAGAGATGAAGATGTCCCCAGGTCTGTTTTCCCTGAGCTGACAAGAACAGAGGAATATGCGGTGTCATCGTTTAAGAGAACATCTGAGATGGAAGCAGCTTCCTCCGTCAGGGAAGTGAAATCACAGATGACAGAGACAAGAGAAAGTCTCTCGTCATATGAACACTATGCATCTGCAGAAACGAAAAGTGCTGCATTAGAAGCAAAGTCACTGGAAGAAAAATCCACAACCAGAAAGATCAAGACGACACTGGCAGCAAGAATTCTAACAAAGCCACGGTCCATGACTGTCTACGAAGGCGAGTCCGCAAGGTTTTCTTGTGATACCGATGGTGAGCCGGTGCCAACTGTGACCTGGCTGCGTGGAGGACAAGTGATAAGCACTTCTGCCCGTCACCAAGTGACCACCACAAAGTACAAATCGACCTTTGAGATCTCTTCAGTCCAGGCTTCTGATGAGGGCACCTACAGCGTGGTGGTAGAAAACAGCGAAGGGAGACAAGAAGCACAGTTTACTCTGACTGTTCAAAAGCCCAGAGTGACTGAAAAGGCTGTGACGTCACCTCCGAGAGTCAAATCCCCAGAGCCTCGGGTGAAATCCCCCGAAGCAGTAAAGTCTCCAAAACGAGTGAAATCTCCAGAAACGGTGGCTTCTCACCCAAAAGCTGTGTCACCCACAGAGACAAAACCCCCATCAGAGAAGGTTCAGCAGCTACCAGTCTCTGCCCCACCAAAGATATCTCGGTCCCTGAAAGCAGAAGCTTCTAAAGATATTGCCAAGCTGACTTGTGCAGTTGAAAGCAGTGTATTAAGTGCAAAGGAGGTCACCTGGTATAAAGATGGCAAGAAACTGAAGGAAAATGGGCATTTCCAGTTTCATTATTCATCAGATGGTACCTATGAGCTCAAAATCCATAACCTCACTGAATCTGACTGTGGAGAATATGTTTGTGAAATTTCTGGCGAAGGTGGAACTTCCAAAACTAACTTCCAGTTTATGGGACAAGCCTTTAAGAGTATCCATGAGCAGGTATCAAGCATATCAGAAACTAAGAAATCAGCTCAGAAAACTGCTGAGTCAACAGAAACCAAGAAAATTGAGCCAAAATCTCCTGAACAAATTGCCTCAAAACCAGTAATTGTTACTGGGCTGCAAGATACAACTGTTTCTTCAGACAGCATTGCCAAATTTGCAGTTAAAGCTACCGGAGAACCTCGGCCAACTGTCATCTGGACAAAGGATGGAAAGGTAACCAGTTCTTAAATGTCCCTTAATTTTATCTTCTAAAAAACTAACCATCTCTCCTTTAATCCCCATCTTTCAAAGAAAGTGTAAAATTAAATCACTTTTAAAAACTCAAATCACTTGCATTCTACAGGATATTACACAAGGAGGTAAATATAAACTCTCTGAAGACAAAGGAGGATTCCTCTTAGAAATTCATAAAACTGATACTTCTGACAGTGGACTTTATACTTGCACAGTAACAAATTCAGCTGGATCTGTGTCCTCTAGCGGCAAATTAACAATAAAAGGTAGGTTGGCTTTTGTTCTTACTAACATTTTTCAGAAAACGGTATTAAGAAAACATTTTTAACACCCCCCCTTAAACATGCACACATACAAATGTATTAAAATAAAACTATTTTCCTAATTCCAGAATACCATCTGTACACAAACGTGGAAACACACATATTTGAAATTAGTATATGCTTTTCTATTAGCATAAAACCATTTATTAAGCATCTAATAATATATGGTGTTACATAAGTTTTCACAGAGTCAGCCTTTACTCCCAGGAATATTTAAGAATAAAGCCAGGTGAATATACAAAATGGTACTGCTTCCCTAAATCTTCACATTTGCTAAGTTTCCAAAGCAGTACAAAGTTAATGAAAGAGGGATATCCATTTTACCAATTAAAATTAGTTTGCTTTCATCTGAAACTTCTAAAAGATAATTTAATTTGTTGGTTACTCAAAATCTCCAAATACACATATTTCCTAAATCCTTTGACTAGTCTTTTCAAGATTCTTTTTTTCCTTAAGTCATAAGAATCATCTTAAACTTAGTTTAGTTTAAGGAATCATTGCACTGATCTAAAAAATCATGCATGACAATTTTCCAAGAGTGAATTAGGTATTACCCACACTGCACACAAAAGTTGACATCTTTACTTTTTTTTTTTTTTTTTTTTGAGACAGGCTCTCACTCTATTACCCAGGCTAGAGTGCATAGAGTGCAGTGACACAATCACAGCTCACTGCAGCCTCAAACTCCTGGGCTCAAGCAATCCTCCTACATCAGCCTTCTGAGTAGCTGGGACTATAGGCACATGCCACTATGCCCAGCTAATTTCTCTATTTTTTGCAGAGACAGGGTCTTGCTATATTGCCCAGGCAAGTATCGAACTCCTGGCCTCAAGTGATCCTCCTGTCTCGACCCTCTAAAGTTCTGGGATTATAGGCATGAGCCACTGCACCTGGCCAACATTTTTTCTTTGTCTGTATATTATTCACATATAGAATCTACAAGAGTAAAGGATGGGGGTCTCTATCCAATTAAGTTTGCCTTACGGAGGTTTCTTTTTTAGCTATAAAAGATACTGAAGGACTAAAAGTATCTACACAAAAGACCTCTGAAATTACATCTCAGAAGAAGGCAGCTGTCCAAGAGGAAATTTCCCAAAAATCCCTACTTTCTGAAGAAATCAAGATGTCAGAGGTAAAATCTCAAGAAAAGTTAGCCCTCAAGGAGGAAGCTTCAAAGCTTCTGATTTCCGAAGAAGTCAAGAAATCAGCAGCAACCTCCCTGGAAAAATCCATTGTCCATGAGGAAATCACTAAAACATCACAGGCATCAGAAGAAATCAAAACTCGTGCTGAGGTTAAAGCATTCTCTACTCAGATGAGCATAACCGATGGTCAAAAAGTGACTTTAAAAGCCAATATTGCTGGTGCCACTGACGTGAAATGGGTACTGAATGGAAGAGAGCTTACTAACTCTGAGGAGTACAGATATGGTGTCTCAGGCAGTGACCAGACCCTAACCATCAAGCAAGCCAGTCACAGAGATGAAGGAATCCTCACCTGCATAGGCAAAACCAGCGAAGGAATCATCAAGTGTCAGTTTGATTTGACCCTGAGCAAAGAACTCTCAGATGCTCCAGCCTTCATCACACAGCCTAGATCTCAAAATATTAATGAAGGGCAAAATGTTCTCTTTACTTGTGAAATCAGTGGTGAGCCATCCCCTGAAATCGAATGGTTTAAAAACAACATGCCAGTAAGTTTAATTAAGAATATACTATTGAAGAAAAATTTAAATACCACATCTACCACATCCAAAGAACTTAAACATTTCATTTGCATTTATTTTAGATTTCTGTTTCTTCAAATGTCAACGTAAGTCGCTCCAGAAATGTGTATTCTCTTGAAATCCGAAATGCATCAGTAAGCGACAGTGGAAAATACACAATTAAAGCCAAAAATTTCTGTGGCCAGTGTTCAGCTACAGCTTCCTTAACAGTCCTTCGTAAGTATATCTTTGCCATTTTTCCTTACTTGCTTAAAGACTTTAGGTGTTTTTTAGCCTGTTTCTTCTGAGCACAGAAAACTCCATTTCATATGTAAGAGGGACAGGCATCCTGTGAGAATTCATCCTTACGGTCAAAGTTTCTTTACAGCTGAACAGAAACCCAGATAAATTAAATTTCAGAGTAAAGCTACCAACTTCCCTGTAACATTTATCTTCAGAATGCACAATATGTCAATTATTTTCCATATGACTAATCATTTTTCTCCTAGTGATTCCTAGTACCTGCATGTAATGCAATGATAGAAATATAAGGATTCATTTCTTGGAGACATTAAGCTAGCTCTTGACAAATGTATGTATATATATGTCTTTGCTTATGCTTCAACAGCAAACTGTTTGGGTTATGTTTCCGTGTGTGTAAGTTTCCATTTCCGTGAGTCAGCGTCCGATGTCACCAGTTAACTAGATGTCATTGATGTTCACTGTGTATCTGCTATGCTCCACAGCTCTAGTTGAAGAACCTTCCAGAGAGGTAGTATTGAGGACAAGTGGTGACACAAGCTTGCAAGGAAGCTTCTCGTCTCAGTCAGTACAAATGTCTGCCTCTAAGCAGGAGGCCTCCTTCAGCAGTTTCAGCAGCAGCAGCGCTAGCAGCATGACTGAAATGAAATTTGCAAGCATGTCTGCCCAAAGCATGTCCTCCATGCAAGAGTCTTTTGTAGAAATGAGTTCCAGCAGTTTTATGGGAAAATCTAGTATGACACAACTGGAAAGCTCAACTAGTAGAATGCTTAAAGCAGGCATAAGAGGTGAGCATAAAATTACAGTAGAGATAGACAAGCCAAGTAGCATGGCATAGTTCTTAATATATACAATTCAGTAGAAAGCAAATCTTTATTTTTTTCAGTGATCCTAAAACTTTTTTGTTGTTGTTCTATAAAGGAATTCCACCTAAAATTGAAGCCCTTCCTTCCGATATCAGCATTGATGAAGGCAAAGTTCTAACAGTAGCCTGTGCTTTTACGGGTGACCCTACCCCAGATATAACATGGTCCTGTGGTGGAAGAAAAATTCGAAATCAAGAACAACAGGGAAGATTCCACATTGAAAACACAGATGACCTGACAACCCTGATCATCACGGACGTACAGAAACAAGACGGTGGACTTTACACCCTGAGTTTAGGGAATGATTTTGGCTCTGACTCTGCCACTGTGAACATACATATTCGATCCATTTAAGAGGGCCTGTGCGCTCACACTCCACATTCATTCTTAACTTTTCACAAACAATTCACATGGACTAATCTTTCTGATCTGTAAATATTGTTTAAAAAGTAGTTTTGTATCAACCTAAATGAGTCAAAGTTCAAAAATATGCACTTCAATCCTTTCATAATTGTTGACCTAAGAATATGATACATTTGCTAGTGACATGTACATACTGTATATAGCCGGATTAACGGTTATAAAGTTTTGTACCATTTGTTTTATGACATTTTACAATGTAACTTTTGAAACCGTTGGTAGGAGAAAGTTTCTTATGGAACGAATACCCTGCTCAACACTTAATCAATCTTTGTGCCTCAACATACTGTTGATGTCTAAGTATGCCTCAGTGGGTTGAGAAATTCCCCACTGAAGATGTCCTATCCACCTAAAAGATGATAATACTGTGCACGTCACCTGATATGTGCACCAATACCTATTGAATCAGAAATGTAAGGCATTGGTGATGTTTGCATTTACCCTCCTGTAAGCAACACTTGAACGTCTTACATTTTCTCTGATGATGTCACACTCAAAATTATCACGACTTAAATATTACCAGAGCAAAGTGTAACGGCCAACACTTTGTTCGCTCATTTTACACTGTCTCTGACATAGAGAGTGCCTGGATAGCTTGGAAAAGTAACATCTCCTGGCCATCCCCTCATAAAACCAAGCTATTCAAGTATTCCTATGCCAGAGCAGTGCCAACTCTTGGAGGTTCCCGGGTGCAGCCAACGCCTTTGTGTGGTAGCTCTAAATTTAAATTACACTAGAAAAACCAGGGCACCTAAGCAGTGAGCCACAGCAAAAAACTAAAGAACAACAACGAAATAAAGCTGTCGTTAAATTAAAAGCAATATTACTAACTGCCCAAAATGTCAATTTGATGTAGTTCTTCTCATGCAAGTACAAATTCAATTCTTAGTTATAATTGTTGGACCTCCTGGAGATAGTAACAACAAAATAAAGCAAGCTATCTGCACCTCAAAATGTGTGGTTGGTTGTTTTCTGTGAAATTATGGGGTGGGGAAGTACACACCTTCACGCACCACAGAAATGGTCATCGATAGAGAAGATAAAGCAACTCAAGTTCAGAGTAACCCATGATAATAAGCTCTTTTAAGCAAATGTTTAGGTTACTATGTTGGATGTATTTAGCAATTTTGTTTAAAAAGCCTAGATATAGTTCCCAAGAATAAATTAATCCTCAAAAGTTTATCTTCTAAACTTACCATGAAAAATATTTTTAAGGGAGCTGATTCAACTAAATCCTTCAAAGATATTAAACATCTACAATTCACAATATGTTGTCCTAAACATCACAGGGAACAATGCAAAGATGAGTAAGATGATATGGATCCTGTCCCTCAAGAAATGTAGTGATAAGAAAATGACAACTTCCAGAAGTATGATCAGTTGTTCAACTGAGTCTGTATTGGCTATTGCAGCTCCAACTGAGACAGAATAAAGAACCTCAGAACTAAAAAACTTAGTTTAAATGGCATAGTTCTACCATGCTTTTTAAACAACTCATTTATACTTGGTAATAAATTAACTAGTGCCAGAAAAATCTGTATTTGTCCACTTCAGTTAGCTCATTCTAATTGTATACCTATATGATGCTGATTATTTGCCTCAATTGACCTCCTTAATGGCAGTACAAGTGAATTGACACTACTAATGTAAGTACAATTGACAACACAAAGCTGAAGCAAATGTACTGTTAATGTTTACTCTCCCAGAACAGATCTTGGGGTCCTCGTTAATTTATCCAGCAAATTTTCTGTCTTAAGTCAGAGTCCCTCAAAGCAGAGCCCGAGGCAGGGATTCTTGTCTCAGTAATTCTCTGAGGAATTACTCTCAGAACAAGGGGAGTGAGGGAAGCAGGCGGATAGGGTAGAGGAAGAAAGCTAAGCAAGACCGTGGTCTCAGCAGAAGCTTCAGCCTGATCTCAAAGGGAGCTTCAATTTGACCACAGAGTTGGTTCCTTCCTAGGATCAAGGGGGGCTGAACTTTTGTACCCCGTCACTCCCAGTCCATGGCTACAGGGGATGAGTTGGGGGGGGGGTAGGGAGGGAGGTGAGGGCTGAAGGAGAGAAATAACCTCTCAAGGGAGGCGGGATGCCTGCTGGCCCGGGCAATTCTCTGCAGACTAGGGCAGCTCTACAGCCAACACGCAAGAAACTGGGAGATGGGTACACATGAAGGGGGGAGGGGCGGAGCTGGGGGATACCATCCACTGCACCATCTTACAATGTCAAATGCCTATTCTTACCTTCAAATGAGAGGCAGGACTGACTGGGTGATGCCCGAGGACGATTCCCAGCCTTGACGTGCTATCCACACAGGTCCCCTCCGTGGCTGAGGTACAGTCCGTGTTGATGAGAATTCGAAAGCTTAAGACAGGATTCCGCTTTTCCTGAAATTGCAGCTCCCAGGCTTTGAGATCCGTTTGGGGCCCAGGAGAGAGGGGAGGGATCGCAATCTGTCCGGTGAAGGCGGTCTGCTCTAAAGGCAAGACTCGACCTCTTTTAAGCCTCAGCGGACGCCCGCCCGCCGCCTCCGAAAGCAGCCACGCGAGAGGACCGCACGGGGAGGCGCCTGGAAGTCAGAGGCGCTCCAGCTAGAACGGCAACAACTCTTCCGGGTTGACCAGCTATCCTCCTGCCCTAATTCCTACAGAAACAGTGCCCCATTCCTGCTCCGTACCCGCGACCTCCAGCCCAGGAGTGGGTCCTCAGCAACATGGCGTTATTTCCGAGTCAGACCAGCTCCTCTCTCCCCGTGTCAACAGGGGGCGACGAAGAGCACCACGCCCAGGCAGCTCCTTGTTTCCAACCTACCCAATTCGCAAAACCTGTGAGCAATCTTCACCATCATCCTGCCTCTCTTTTTCCTAAATCCTCCCCATCTGTTTTATAACCCCACACCCTGGCCACGTGATAAGTAGAATAGCCGAGCTCAAACCTAGGGCCTGCTCTTTACTAATTGATATCACATGGGCAGGTTACTGAACTTTTCCATTCATTGATGTTCTCACCCATAAAATGAGAATAACAACAGCAGTGTTACAGGAATGTTGTGAGGATTGGACGAGTTACTACATGTAAAACTCTTAGAGCAGTGCGTAGCATGACACTCAGTAAATACCCGCAATCATTATTATAGTAGAGTGTTGTATGAAAGGAGAGGTCAGCACTTCCTTTGACAAGCTCTCGGGCCTGCACAACACGCATTATTATAGTAGGGACCACCATGCGGAATACTGAAGTTAGGGACCACACAGAAAAGCAGCACCCAACACAGGTCTCACTGGTGATCACTAGATGTACAGTAGTCCCCCCTTATCCACCGGAGTACATTCCAAGGCCCCCCAGTGCATGCCAGAAACCTTGAATAGTACCAAAACCTATATATACTGTGCTTTTTTCCCCATACACACATACCTATGATAAAGTTTAATTTATAAATTAGGCATAGTAAGAAATTAACAACAGTAATACAAGAATTATAACAATATACTGTAATAAAAGTTATGTGAATGTGGTCTCCCTCTCTCTCTCAAAATATATTATTGTACCATAGCATGGGTAACT
The DNA here is from genome assembly GCF_041146395.1 of Eulemur rufifrons. Taxonomy (NCBI): domain Eukaryota; kingdom Metazoa; phylum Chordata; class Mammalia; order Primates; family Lemuridae; genus Eulemur; species Eulemur rufifrons. Next base: position 49,400,335 of record NC_090983.1, read on the forward strand.
GAAACCTTGCAAAGCAAAACCACAGAAAAGGGGGACTACTGTATTAGTTTACCAGGGCTACTGGAACAAAGTACCACACAGTTTTGGTTGTCCAACACAATTTATTGTCTTACAGTTCTGGAAGCTAGAAATTCAAAATCAAGGTGCTGGCAGTCCTTCTGAGGACTATGAGGCAGGATCTGTCCCAGGCCTCTCTCTTTGGCTGTAGATGGCTGTCTTCATGTTCACATGACATTCTCTCTCTCTGTGTCTGTGCCCAAATTTCCCCATTTTAGAAGGACATCACCCATATTGGATTAGGGCCCATCCTAGTTAGCTCAATTTAACTTGATTACCTCTGTAAAGCCTATCTCCAAATAAGGTCACATCCAGAGGTACTGGAGGTTGGGAGTCCAATATCTCTTGGGGAGGGACATAATTCAATGTGTAACACTAGACATGATGGGCATGGGATGACACATCTTTATAGGAAGTGTTTTGATGGAATTTCTCAAAAGATTGATTTGTTATCTCTATCCAATAACAGCTGATTATATAGATGAACTATGTAGAGGTTAGGGAGGTAGCTAAACCAGAAACAGCCGGTAAAATAACAGGTTAAATTGACAGTCTCCATGGTGACTGATTCACGATGAATGTTTCATGATTGCGATCTAGGAAGACACATGAATTTGCAATTTTGTTTATTCTGCCCCAAAGGTAATTCTGAGAAATTCAGGCATAGAAAGTCCAGTTTCTTTGTGTTTTTTTTTTTTTTTTCTTTTTTGAGACAGAGACTCACTCTGTTGCCCTGGCTAGAGTGCCGTGGCGTCAGCCTAGCTCACAGCAACCTCAAACTCCTGGGCTCAAGCAATCCTCCTGCCTCAGCCTCCCAAGTAGCTGGGACTACAAGCATGTGCCACCATGCCCGGCTAATTTTTTATATATATTTTTAGTTGTCCAGCTAATTTCTTTCTATTTTTAGTAGAGATGGGATCTCGCTCTTGCTCAGGCTGGTCTTGAACTCCTGAGCTCAAACGATCCCCCGCCTCGGCCTCCCAGAGTGCTAGGATTACAGGCGTGAGCCATCATGCCCGGCCCTGTTTCCTTATAATAGAAGAAAATACAGTCTGCTAAATAAATAGGACTTTTGAAAATAAATTGGCCCATGGATTTTTATTCTAAGGTTATAAATATATAAGCTTGGTTTTATGCCTTTTGGTATCTCTGGGTCGTTTCCCAAACTCTGTTCCTCAGGACGTTGATAGATGTTGTGGAAAAGGTGTCCCACAGCCTAATAAACTTAGGACTTGGGTAATTGTAATTCTTTATGCAGGACGTCTCAGAGTCTTTGATGAGCTACTATGTATTACGGCTCCAGGAGGAAATACAGTGTTTCCCAAGCTTATTTAATAACAGAATTTGCTTTTCATTGATGCTGCACATGATGCAGGTTTAGACAGGGCTATATTAGGTGGAAACATTGAAGGTGTGGAGAGAAATAGACCTTGGTTGAAGGAGGAACTTGGTATCCCTTAAGAAATGAAGCTAAGTGTTATGACCAAAGAAATCCAGAGTGTTTGAGAGCACATCACTGAGGCATCTGATCCGTCACAAAAAGGAGGTAACAGTCAGGTTAGAGGAAGTTACATGTAAAAGCTGTAACCTGAAATGTGGAATAAGGTAAGAGGCAGAGCCTGGCTTTCCATGCAGAGGACCTTTGCACCTGCAGATGCCTGGGGGCAAGGGAGAGCACAATCCATCCAAAAAAGTAGGGAAAAAAAGATTAGTAGAAAAAGAGCTTCTGGTGTGAGAATCTCAGAAAGGCTGGGGGCAAGAGGCAAGGCCATCTTGCAGGAGGCCTCATGCACCATATAATGGAGTGTGGGCTTTTCCCTAAGAAGTAAAGGGCATCGCCAAAGAGATTTATGCAAACTAGAGACTTGATCAAATTTTAGTTTTACCAAGTCTTTAGCTATTCTAAGAAAGCTATGACATTTGTTTGTCTTTCTATATCAAAGAGCTTATTTCCTCCTGTGGACTCCACTCACAGGAAAACTTTACCTACCACCCAATTTCTAACCCATGGTACTCCTTGTAATTATAGCTCTGGGGGTTTATAGCGATTCGTGGAAAGGTCTTTCTTAAGGCTGTCTGGGACTCAGGGATGCATGTTAATGGAGCCAAGCTGGTAAACTTCCCAGTCACAGGGGAGGGAGGTCACTTGTGGAGATGGGAGGGCACCTTACTGCCCAAAGCCTTCTCAGTGACCATGACCACTGCTGTGGCATTGGCAGTGAAGAGGTAAAAGAATCCCACCCAGCAAACCGAGTTCTCCTGAGGATGCGGTGTGGGGAATGTGGCAGATGGGGATGACTCAGCCATGCTCCCGAGGTGGGAAATGGATAAGAGGGATGGACAGCTATGCCAACGCTACCCAACCTGGCAGGAACTTCCCGCAAAAGATAGCATGTCCTGAAAGTCAGGATTCCACACCTGAAATTCATGCTTATCCTGCCATCTTTAGCAGTCCATAAGGTACTTGAGATTGTGCCAATGTATATTTCTTAGGGAAATGAGTCATAGGTTTCGTTTCATCTTTAAAGATGCCAGTGATTCAAAAAGTTTACTGCCCTACATGTGTAGCAGACTAGACAGGTGGAAGAACTTTTGAAAATAGCTTAGCCTAAAGATTTTTAGCCAAAGGTTATAAAAAGTCGAAGCTTGGTTTTATACCTTGGGTATCTCTGGGTATTTCCCAAACTCTGTTCATCAGGATGTCTAAGCCATCCGAAATACCTACACATAGTTCCCTCTAAAAAGTGGCAGTGATGAACCTCTACCAGAGCTCTGATGCTCAGAACTTCTTTCCTTCTGCAGCCAGGAAAGGCTGCTATTAATGCACCTTGAGTAAGGTCCCCCCAAACCAGGGGCACCTGAACCAGCAGAGCCTTGAGGAAAAATACTTCTTACTAGGAATGAAATAGGTACAAATTCCCCGAGTTACAGAAGTCTCCAGGCGTGCTGAGGGGACTCTGACACCAGTCTTGGCCTTAGAGAAGAAAACAGGGACAGAACTTTGCCCAGCAATTGCAGTGCATGAATGAAGTCAGCTTTTTGTTGACAGCTACCAGTTATGAGACCACCATAATCTATTTCTAGATTTTCATCAGGTGAGAGACACAGATACTCCACACTCCCAACCTACAGAGAAACTTAACCCACATCCACAAGGCAGATGGGCTGTCCCTCCTGCACTTCCACTTCCCTGCCTAGAATAACCCAAGAAGTTGGAGAGAAGAGACACCAACAGGCCCATCAGGCTAAGACCAGATGGGAGGCTGAAATGCCCTGTCCTAATAAACAGAAGGACCCCTAACGGGAAGAGAATGAGGCTTCTGATGGAGATATCTACCAGAAGCAAAGCTCAGAATGGAGAATACTGAGATCTAGAGTCTTTGAATAACATGCCCAGAGTCACATGGTTAGCAACAGTGCTGAAACAAGAAGCCAGGTTTCTATCAATCAATGTAATCTCATCACCCCTTCACAACACCAAGAACCAAACCTGCTGGAGGGTGAGAGGGCAAGAGACAGTGCTTGCTTAGGGAGAATAGGGGTCTGTTCCACTTTGAGGGTCATTGTAGTTCCAGAGCAGGTTCAACAGCAAACTGCCACCAGGCCACTTCTTACAAAAAGGCCCCTCATTTTCATTGTAGTCAATCCCTCTTCTCAGAAAGCTAAGGCCAGAAATGCTGAACCCTTTACTGGCATCTACAATATAGGCAGGAAATAGTGTGCTTACTTGACCCAGTTGTGTCATGTGAAGGGACAGCACTGGGAGAGCCAAAAGCTTTCCACAAACTAAGTCAATGGGCCCTAAGGTAATAACAGAAAAGAATCTTTCCATCATTTCAGGAAGAAGTATTCTGACAAAATAATCTGCCTGATTCTTGGTGGAGATTGAGAGAGAGAGAAGCTGGCTGAGAGTTCTGAGAACATTTAAGGTTTGGGACTGTCACCACTCTAAGGGAAGTTTCTGAGTGCCAGGTACTAGGTAGATATTATTCCACAGAACTTGGAGGACTCAGTTCTACTCATTTCAGTTTGAGACTAGGATGAGTAAATTTCTAACCTAAAGGGAAATGTCTTCCTCTTTCAAAGAATTCTCCAAGGTATGTATGAAGCATCCTTGCGCACACTATACTTATTTTACCCAATACACACAGCAGTTGAAAGAGCATCACCTTCAGCCTACTGACCATTCTTTTAGCTGTTTTCTCTTTCTCCGTCTCAGGGAAGAGTGAAGTTTGGTGGTGATGACAGTTGTTTCCTGATCTGCTCCAGGTCAGGAAATCATCTCTAGCTATTAACCTGCTGATGTTAGCACACAGAACTAGTTTCATTTTCCTACCACATATGAAAGTGTCATGACTTGCTTAAGACGGAAAACCAGAGAGAAGCAAAAGGCAGGGTGTAATCAAGATCTACATTTATCCTAATACCACCTCCACTAGTGTTTCTCAAACTTTAAAGTGCATTGGAATCACTCAAGAATCTTGTGAAAATGCAGAATCTGGGTCAGCAGATCTGGGACGGGGGCCTGAGATTCTGCATTTCTAACAACCTCCCAAGTGAAGCTGATGCTGTTGATCCTCAGACCATGCTAATACAAAAGGACCTGAGAAAATGTTGGGTCTTTCAGGCTGTTAAAGAGCCCCAAACTTTAATAAAATAGATATGTATAAATGAGATGGACCTATATCAACCTATATATGCATACATAAATACACATACACACACACACACACACACACACACCCCTTCTTAAATACAACAATCAGCAGTGGGAGTTTCCATATAGCTCTGTGGTTTTCAACCTTGGCTACTCACTGAAATTACTGGGGATCTTTTTTAAAAATACTGATGACTGGGTCCCACCCAGAAAGGTTCTGCTGTAATTAGTCTGGGTCAACCGAGGCATTAAGTTTAAATGTATCCTGGGGGGTTCCAATATGTAGCCAAGGTAGAGAACTCCTAGACAAATAAGGTGATCCACTTTATGCTTTTATTTAAAGATTAACTTTTACTTCTCCTACTATCTTTTCTCACACCTCAACACTAACTTTAAGCTAGCCAATCAAATTTTACATTTAAGTGTGCAGCAAACTAGTGTCTTATCAGCAAGAGTGAAGGGTTAACCTTACTTAAACTTCCAAAACATGCTGTACTTAAATTTTTCTTTGTGACATGGCAAATTTATTAAACATTTTCCCCCACACTGTTCACATCACTCAGTTTTATTGAATTTATGAAATTACTACAATACTTTCAACAAGCAGAATTTTTATAACAAAAATATAGAGTATACACCTTTTGGAATTTGGAAGAGAAAAAAAAGAATACTCACAAAGTAAATATACATATATTTTTAAATGAAATTTATTTTTCCCCTGGGAATAGAAATCCTATTCTGAAAAAGTTTCAAAATTAAAGTGCTTAGTTATATCAGTCTAAATTCGTATTTGTTGTTAGGTTTCTAAGTTTATTTAGAGACTAGCTTTTCTAACAATTCCATTATTTCTAATTTTTTAACTTCTGCAGTTACATATCTTTCATTTAAATGTCCGTAACTCTTGTTGCAAGAACCATTATATGTATTAGTTATAACTAACCAAAAATAAAGACACTTAAAAGGCAAAAAAAAATCGTGAGCCTATGTTTAATATTAAAACACACAAAGAAAAAGCTATTTTAAAACAATCATGATATTTTCTAATGCCTGCTTATTTATGTTTAGGTTAAAACAATAGTATGCAAATGTGAATAATTAATACTACCAACTAGCAAGATAGCACTTAGTGAGTGGTCAATGAATATTGACTGAATACTGACTTAGTTAACCAAAAGAAAGTGAAAATTTAGAAAAGCTGATTATAATTAAGATAGTTTATCTAAACTACTAAATAATAAAGCAATGAGTTTTAGGTGCATTCAAAAAATTAGAAAGCAAAAAATATGCAAAAAAAAAAAGAATTAGAAAGCAAAGATGGATACTAGCAAGATAGCACTTAGTGAGTGGTCGATGAATATTCACTGAAGAAATTTTTTTAAGAGGCCAATTGGCCAGGTGCAATAGCTCATACCTGTAGTCCTAGTGCTTTGGGAGGCTGAGGTGGGAGGATTGCTTAAGGCCAGGAGCTTGAGACCAGCCTGGACAACATAGTGAGACCCTGTCTCTACCAAATGAAGAAAGGGAAGGAAGGAGGGAAGGGAGGGAGATCCATAACTTATCTTAAATTAGATGGTTAACAGTCCCCTTGAATTCACCACCATTCTGAAGTGATTCTTTCCTTTTCCAAAATATAAAGATATTGAGGAGGCCATTTGGGGGAACTCCATAATCATTGATCAAAACCAGAGAAAAAGATAAAATAAAGTGAATGAAAAGAAAAGAAAGAAAGAATGTGTAAAGTTCAAATGACTTTCATTTTGGCAAATTATGGATAATACAGGAAGGCTCTCAGAAATTTACTCTTAACATTCAACCATGATTTCTGTAAGGGCTCTTTAGAGCAGTTAGAAAGGAAAGGTTGAGATAACACTCAGAATTTTGAAAACCAGATGGCAAAAAAAACTCACATAGTGAGTCTTTCATTTTCTCTAATGCAAGTCACCAATGGACTTGAACTACTAAAAGCACCATCTAAGACTACATCCACTCACATCATACTCCCCCAAAAGCGACAAATGCAAACCTTATAGTAGAGGAAGTCATATTCTCCAAAAAAGAGACTGTTATGAGACCAAAAAATAATAGGACATTAGTATATTTTGCCAGGCTTCATTCAAGTCACATTCAATGACATTATGTGGTCAACGTGGTCTAATTCACAAAAGCAGGAAAGAAAAGTTGCAATCTGTGCATTCCTTCTCCCTGCCCCAAAATCATGGCTTATATTAATAATAAAACACAATAAGGAGAAAGAAAGGCAAACCTATCTCCCTAAGGAGATTTGCTCCTTAAGCAAAACCACAAATTAACTAAACTCTTCTCTCAAGTGAAGACTAAGAGTGATCTAAATACAAAAAGTGACTTATGTAAAGCACTGATAAGTTATTGAATTTCATTTACCAAACTAGTACATTTTTTAAAACAGCATTGGCATTTTTTTTTTCCTGAGCACCATGTCAAGGTTGCAAAGCTCTTTGAATTCATAAAGGCACTACTAGTAAGTGAATGATATACACTATATAAACATACATAAACACTTGGCTTGAATAAAGATATCATGGGCTATGTTTGTTAACATTTTAAAAATCTACGTATGTTTAAGTTCATCCTAGTTGACAGTGGAAACTGAAAATAGGGAATTGATTATGAGCTGTTCAATTTTGTTTGTTGTGAGTGGTTAAAAAAATACAATCTAGCAAAGTCAGGCCACAATCATTGCCCTATATTCTGAATGACAGATATCATTGCCACCCTCTCACACAAAAAAATACATAGTAAAACTACATTCCTTGTTTAGTACCACTGCTTCATATAAATGTGCCACTGTTTATTTAACCTTTTATCAAGCCCATGCAGACATCATTAATCAAGTAGGTAAGTCACTCTCTGCTAATCCTAGCCTCAAAATGAGGATCCGTGGAAGCCACAACTAATTGATCAGAGTTGGCACAGAGATAAATAAATAAAAAAATAAGGCAGTTTGCCATCCATGGTCAGGGCACCAAACCATAGGTATTTATTGCCACACTCTTTGCTTTAGCAAACCATTGCAAAACAACAAAAAAGAAATAATAAAGCCAAATGGGAGTTGTATTCTAAGGCCTCACCCAAGATGAGGCATCACGGCAAGAGGATACAGATAATCACCTGACTATGCCAACTTTGAAGGCATGCTGATGACATGTTCATATGCTTAAATAACCTAGCAACCTCCAGCACAGGAAAAGGGCATAGTACAGAAATTTCCTATCTAATTCAAGTACAGAATCTAATTCTGGTGGTAAGACTTAAAAGGCATTCATTGTATGCTCATCTGCATATAAACTTGTCAAGTGAAGGCTTTTAATCACATGGACATGTATATATTCACTGAAAAAAATCTGGATGCTTAACCCTTTCTATGTCTTAGGCCATACTTTCGATTCTTGCCAAATGAACAAAAAACAACTCCTCTCTATTTTGACCAAGTTGTGGTAACTTCTACAACAAACTTGTTTCATCCATCATAGCTAAACTTTTAAAATCAATTATAAAACTAAACATAAAGCTATATCTCAAAACAAAATGTTTCCAAGTTGCATTATCCACAACCACAAGAAACCATCCATACAGATGCATGTGCAGGTACACACACACACACACACACCTCCCACACTCACGCACACACAATTACAGGAAAGCACCGAAACTCTAGGACTGTCTTTTAAAGGAAAATGGCCTCATTGTAACTATCTAGAAAAAAACAATCAATTCACCATTCCTTACACAGAAGGATTAAAAAGAAAATAAAAGAGCTAGAATGCCTGTCTGACCAACAATGGTAGGGGTCAGAATTCTTCAACTCTCACACAAAAAAATACACAGTAAAACTACATTCCTTCTTTAGTACTACTGCTTCATAGAAACGTGCCACCGTTTATTTAACCACCCTGTATTTGAGCTAATCCAAACTATTTCGATACACATCTCCATAAAAGCCAATACACAGAAAAAAGGTCTGGAAGAATACATACCAAAAAAGAGTGGTTACCCCTAAAGGAGGGAAATTTTGGTTTATTCATATTGTCTAAACGATGGTTTAATAAAGAGCATATATTCAAGTATTGCTTTAAAAAAGTAAAAGGAAGGGTGGGAAATACCCAATTCTCTCCGAATTTTCCGTCCTGAGTGCTGAGAAAGACAGCGGCACTAAGTGGGACTGAAAAGTTTTCCTAGAAAGAACACTTCCTCTCATTACACATGACTTATTGTTCACTGCTAAACTGTTTCATCTCATCCAAAATGACAACTCCTGCCTACTTATGCTAGGAGAAGCTGAGAAAGAACAGGTAGTATAGGTACAGCTCCTGACGGCTATGGATCCCTTCCTGATACTAATCTCTCCCTGTTCCTAACTGTGCCCATGCTACCAAATCTGGCAATATACTTTATATTGAGATTTAAATGGGTAAAAGAGTGTTTGTGCCAAACCCTCAAAAGCACAAAGAATATCAACAGCATCTTCCTCCCACCCTGACAGAATAAAGCTGAGAAAGAAATTCATTATAATCATACATTTTATCCATCCTTGATATCTGAATGTACTACCCACAGAAACTTCCCCTCATTTATGTCAAAGGAAATGCTTAATGCATTAATACCCCTGTCTATTAATTCATTTGGTTTACCTATAGCAACTAATCAAAACTTAATCCACTCTGCCTAAATTCTAGGTTTTGTGGATAAGTTCTGAACTATTTATTTAGCAACTAATACTAGTCCAAAAAAATCAAGATGCACGTGAACTTAAATACTAAATAAAACAAAGAAATAATTTAAAGACTTCGTATTTCAGGATATAATAAAATATTCATCTTTCTAATCAATCCCGTATGAGGAAATCCTGGTTCTGTGCATCTTGGTTGCTCTTGTATTCCCGTACTTCATCATCTTTGTTATGAGGCTAAATAAAATGAGATAAAGCACCTGGCCCACAGTAAATGTTCTAAAATGTTTTATTATCTAAGAGACCAACAAAAGACTTTTTGGGGAGAAGGGGAGCATACTACGGGTCAGAAAGGGCAAATTCTATCTGTGAGAATATACTAAATTAGTTATTGCATTTGGAGAAAAGGCAGCTTAAGGGCTCCAAAGATGTGGATATCAAAGCTCTGGAGATGAATATCAAAGCAGATTGTAAAGGGACCTAATAAAGACAATAGTCACTTCCAGAAAAGGGGGAAAATGCCGGCATCAAACTAACAGCCGACATCATCTTACCGTAGCCACATCTACCTGTTTCATCTATACTACAAAAGTTATCCTGATAATTTGCAAAGAGGCTTATTCTCACTCAGCAACTGTCTACATTTTTGTAGAAAAATTCTTCATCTCTAGTAGTACTAGCATTTACAGCCATTTGTCACAACCATGGGACTCTAGCAAAAGAGAAAGCAAATGTCCTTACAAATAAAAATCTATCCCTTTCTTCAAAGTATGCAGCTCACTATCTAAAAAAAGAGAAGTGCGATCACCTACTTCCACTTCACCTCTAAGAATTAGAATTGTGATATCACACTCCTCTTAATCCAGACACAAAAAAGACACTTAAAATATCTAAAAGAAAGGGATTTAAAAATCTAGGCTCGGAGTAGCTACTACCTAGAACACAATTATTTTGATTGTTTTAAAACATCAACATCAAAAACGAATCAAAAGCAGAACATTAAAAAAACTGAATATAATATTTAAAACTTTCCCCAAAACATTTTGATTATAAAATAAACTAAAATTTTACCTATTGAATAAATGCAACCATTTTGTTTTGTGTAAGTCTACAACATTTTCTGAAAGGTGTATAACCACCATTCACAAGATGGTTATGGATGACTGGAATCTACTATGTCTCTATTTGTCTACTCTATGTATTCAAAAAGTATTACATCGACTGGCTGTAGGTAAGGCATAATAAACATCATCTCTCTAATTTTATTCTCTGTACTTCAAATTTATATGATAAAAACAAAACGCAACACCAGTAAAGCTTAAAAGCACATCAAAATTATTATACTCTTTTTAAAATTTTTATTTATTTTTTATTTTTTTGAGACAGAATCTCACTCTGTTGCCCCAGGCAAGTGCTGTGACGTCAGCCTGGCTCACAGCAACCTCAAACTGCTGGGCTAAAGGGATCCCCCTGCCTCAGCCTCCCGAGTAGCTGGGACTACAGGCCTGCAGCATCACACCAGCTAATTTTTCCTATTTTTAGTAGAGACGGGGTCTCGCTCTTGCTCAGGCTGGTCTCAAACTCCTGGCCTCAAGTGATCCTCCCACCCTCAATCCTCCCGCCTCGGCCTCCCAGAGTGCTAGGATTACAGGTGTGAGCCACCGCACCCAGCCTCTTTTTAAAACTTTTAAAGTAACAATTACTGATTGAATTTCTTAAGGCTTTATTGTTTCTTAGGAAGATAATGTTTAAAACCTGAACATTTCATATGAAATCTACTTAAATGTAGAGTCACTATTATCAAACACTAGATTTTCCCATACATTAATAATTCTTTTTATGATGAAACATGTTCATTCAAGTCTAAGTGGGTTACTGAATTAAGAATGATAGTAGTAGTAACAATAATGGTAACAACAATATTAATAATACTTAACACTTATTTAACACATACTATGTGCCAGGAAAAGTTCTAAGTGCTTTTTATGAATTGATTCTTCAAATCCTCATGACCCTATGAGGTAGGTAGTACAGTAAAACCATATGAATTAAAAATCATGATAGTGGAAAGAATGAATTATAGAACACTAAAGAAATTTTATTTTCTGTGCACTATTGGAATTTAAATCTAGACTTCCAGTTAAACTGAACATGGTAAACTGACCACATGAATTTATTTTCTCTACTTCCAAAACCTCACCAAAAAGTTGTTAAAGGAATATAAATAGTATTAATCCACAAAGACAAAGAAAACAAAGCTGTGAGATTTCAACAAAATTTATAAAGATACGAACCAGGAGAAGATGTGATAATTAATCTAACAGAGTGGAGAAAGTTAAAGCCTAAGTACCAAAAGGAAGAAGCCAACAAATACACCCTACTAAATCCCTACTAAGTTCAGGACTTGGAAGCACTAGGTATTGTAGAAGACAGGAGTAAGAAATAGGGCTGAAATTAGGACTAGGAGCCAGTGTAAAGAGCAACTGGACCCCAGGTCCCCTGCTCCACTTCCCATACCAGCCAAGTCCCCATCCCCAGCCTCCATCTCTAGGAAAAACTGAACCTGAAAGTCGGCAACCACAGTGGAGGACTTGGGTGGGGTGAGATGAAGCAGGGCAGGCATGAGAAAGGCTGAAAATAGAGAGATTAAGTAAAAGCCATCATACAAACTGTGGGGTCCTCAGCCCTCTTCTCCTACCCTACTACCATAAATCAGTTTTTTAGAGAAACTGTATGGCCCCAAAGAAAAGAACTCCACTGAAATTTAGGGGAGCCCAACAGAAAAGGACAGGTCTCTGCCTGATGGCCCTTTAGATGAACCATGCCTACACATAAAGATCTATGAAATTGGCCTCTGAGTACATGACTAATACAAATGAATAATCTCTCCAGCTTCCTAAGAAACGCTTCAGAAAGAAAGGCAGAGCCCAAAACAAATAAACAGAAAACAGAAAGACAGAAAAAATAGAAACAATGCAAGAAACAGGAAAGACATGAGGAAAAAAAACATAATTTTATTCTCAGGGAGATATGAAGAGACACTGAATCTGTAAAATAAAAATATAATTTTAGGAAAAAGGAACAGAGAAAAAAGATCTCTTAGAAATTAAAATATATAAAGAAAATTCAACAGAAAAGCTGGAGGATAACAAAAACTAATAATAACAATGTAACTTAAGGAGTAACCAGAGAGAAAAGAATTTTTAAATTAGAGGATCTATCTGGGAGGTCCAAAATTCAAATAACAGAAATTCTAGAAAGATAAGACAGAGAAAATTGAGGAGAGAAAACTAACAAAAAGATAACGCAAAAAAAAATTCCCACCATTAAAGTAGACAAATCTACAAATTGAAAGACTGTACCAAGTCAAGTACCCAACAAAATGAATTTCATTATGAAATGTAAAGAGAAGCTCCAAAAGCTTCCAGAGTGTAAAAACTGGTCCCAGGTAAAGAAATAGTATCAGAATTCTCACAGAAAAACTGAGTGCTATAAGGCAATGGAGAATTCCCTGTAAAATTCAGAGAGAAAATTATTTTCAACAGACTCCAAAGTACCAATCGATCCAGAGAAGAGACATTTTCAGATCTGTATACCCTCAAAATCTTTACTTCACATGTACCTTTTCTTAGGAAGTTATTGGTGGACAAGCTTTGGGCAGGGAAAAAAGGCAGTAAATCAAGAAAGAGGAAGTCACAGGACCCAATAAACAGAAGATTCGATGTGAGAGTAAAAACCAAAGGGAGTCTCAGAGTGACTGCTGAGCCATGGAACAGGCATGGAGAGCAACCGTCCTAATGGCAGAAGATGAAGGATTATGGAAGAAATGTCCCTAAAGGATGACAAAATTTTTTTTTTTAATTTTGAAAAGAGAATTGATAAATTATCTGATGTTTTTCACATTTAAGCCTTCTGATAATCATTGTGATATGTACATAAAAAACTAAGCAAATTTTAAAAGGGGACAATATTAGTTCCAAGAATAATAAGGCTCTAGAAGAAAGGAAATAATGATAGTTAACCATGAAGTCCAGGAGTGAGCAACATTTATACTACTGATTTAACAAAAAGTTGTGATTTGGGCCGGGCGCGGTGGCTCACGCCTGTAATCCTAGTACTCTGGGAGGCCGAGGCGGGTGGATCGCTCAAGGTCAGGAGTTCGAGACCAGCCTGAGCAAGAGCGAGACACCATCTCTACTAAAAATAGAAAGAAATTATCTGGCCAACTAAAATATATATAGAAAAAATTAGCCGGGCATGGTGGCGCATGCCTGTAGTCCCAGCTACTCGGGAGGCTGAGGCAGTAGGATCGCTTAAGCCCAGGAGTTTGAGGTTGCTGTGAGCTAGGCTGACGCCACGGCACTCACTCTAGCCCGGGCAACAGAGCGAGACTCTGTCTCAAAAAAAAAAAAAAAAAAAAGTTGTGATTTGACAAAAAGTTCTGTGAATATAAATCTATATTGGGAGGTGTGGGAGAAGGAAAATGGGGGATACGGGGGTATAAGAAAAGTAAATTCAGCCTAACATAAAAAGAATTCAAGAAATCATTCCCAACATTGGTAAATCAAAGAAAAGTAGTAGTACATTCTCAAGGAGGAAGGTAAACACTAGAACAAACCACTAAGAGTTGATAGAGTTTGCCTCCGGGGTGCTACGTTGGGAGAAGACGTTGGGAGAAGACGGACTGCTCTTTTTCATTGTCTTTTAGTTCTATTCAATTTTTTTATAAACCATGTGCATGAATTACTTTAACATTATAAAAGAAAACCAAATTTAAAAAAAGAAAAGAACTAAACTTACAAATTCAGCATGAATTCAAAGAGAGGACTGGGGAACTGGAAAGACATGAAAAGGAAGCCCTACCTACCAGCTACTACCATTCACTTACCTACCAAGGCTATTAAAAGAGAGACCTCAAAAGCACCTCCTGCAGCCTAATCCGGCCTTCTTTCAGGCCAGGACACTCCCTCTGCACCAAGCAGCAATAACAAGGCTCGAATGAAAGGCCTAGGGTACCTCATTAAACAAAAGAACTGGCAGAGTCCAAATTAATGATATTATAATGCATATGGAATCAGTATAAACAGCAGTCTAGTATTAACATATCATAGGGATACATTTCGTGAGATCTTGTGATGATTGATAAATTTCTAAATGTGACAATGCACAGTGAAAAACTATAATTCAGGGTCAAAGGTTCCAGGGCATCTGTGGAAATGAAGATAATTTTATCTCTTGCTTTGGAATTTAAGTTTAAGAAATAGCAGCCATTTCTGGACTTGTCCTGATTGAAGATAACACAATAATCCAATATAATGTAACAAAATTCAAATTTAGTTCATTTACAAAAGAATCCTCATCAAAGTCCCTTTAATCATAGAGACTTGCAATTCCCACAGAACAAGGGACCAGGCACTTGAAATGAAAAGCAAGCACTGGTTTTGTTTAGAAGATCACTGTTATGCCAAGAGAACCTCCCAATTTCTCAATAATTTCTCAAATTTCTCAATAATCCCATGACCTAGACAAAGGGAAAAAGGGACAACCAATAATTAATAATAACCAGTAACTTTTATATAAATTATAGAACAACCTGACAAGCTAAAATTCCCACAGAATTGTTATTTGGCTCATCTTTTTCCTAAAATTCCAAAAAGTCAGGCATGCTTGAAAATACTCAGGATTCAAAATGCAAGGTTCCCTTCAGCTTTATAGGTTGCTTCATGCTACTAATTCACTGATCAAAATCTATATATAATTCAAGATATATTTATACTTCCTCAAAAAAAAAAAACCAAAAAACAATTTCACAAATGTGTTTAGTACCTAACGGGAAAAAAAGTGGCTCCAAGTCACAGTAAAAGTCATACTTAGGAATACAACAAACCTGTTCAAGCACCTGTTTCAAGGGAGACAAAAATGATACAAATCAGAAATGACTGCATTTTATTGAAAAAGTATTTACAGAAAACTGTGCAGGAACTCATCTATTTGAGTGAAGCACTAGAAAATGGATTTGATTATTTTCTGTAAGTTCAAATGTTTGTTGCAGTATTTTCATTATAATCCTATTACTTCATAAAAAACCTAACTACCAGAAAAATCCCCTATCAGTAGCACCTTGACCCTCATGGTCTTATCACTGGGCAAGTTTTTACTACAAAAAAATCCAAAACAAACTCACTCAACATCAAAACTTACTACATTGTCAAACTTTTTCCAAATCAGACAACTTGTGAGTAGGAAAAGATTTCACTGAATATAGAGTAGTCTAATGACCTGTGTGCTACTTAAAATCACAAATACTTTAAGTAGTATACAGTTTATCTAAATACATACTACTCTATATAGATTATGTCCATTTTAAACTTAAAATAGAAAGCCTATAATTACAGATTTATTTTAGTAAATACCAAATATTAATTTTAAAAAATTCCCACATAAACTTACAAGAGAAATTTAAAATAAAATAGGCCACATCATTCTAAGCTCATAGGCAACAAAAATTAAAAGTATGCTTCATTTGTGTATTCACCGACAAGTCTGAATATACAAACAAAATCAAATCAATAAAGAATACTATTAGCACTTTATGAAGACTAGACAGAATATCAATGAACGTAAAAAATACAATGCATTATATGATGAGTTTGAATGCAAAAACCACGTATTTATTAAACATACGATAACTTAAAAACACCAAACCAGTTTGTTTAAAGTGCTCCTCAACCAAAACTGTGGACAAAACCATCATCCCAAAGCGAATTCAAAAAAACAGATTACAAGGCAAACACTGACAATAGGTATGGACAGGTACTACCAAAAAATGCTATTTGTTCTTTAATTAAATAATGCCACTCTCAAGTGATGTAGAGCAGTCAACCTTGACAGAATTCCTTCTTCTTTTTTGTATAAATATTCATAAATAAAAATGTCTCTAGATATTCTAAAGAGCTGCAAACAATACTTTACAACAGCAGCTTAATGTCTATTTTAGGAAAAAAGCACTAAAATCTTCTTCCATTGAAAGTTGTTTATTTCTCTGGTGTACGTGAGCAAGGTCACCACAACATCAACCTCTTTTCTAGAACAACGTAAGTAACAATGTATACACATCTTAAATTTGGTAAGTTAGGATGCAATCATCTTTTGATAAAACAAGAAAATAAATAAATAAAAATTAAATACTTTAACCCAACATTTGGTATCGACAAATCAGTAGTGTCAACTTCACATATGAAGGACAGTACAGTATGGTTGTTTAAAAATGCTCAGTATGTCATGGTATTTGGGCTAAAGATATTTCGAATATTGGTTCCTTTGTGATTAAAGGAATGTAATACAATCACCATCAAGCTGCTATCGTGACTCATTTTTAGCTGGGGCAAAATGACCATTTGGTCCATGGCACAAGTTACATGTATCACACTTCTGTCAAACTGAAACCTTGTAACATTTCATGTTTATAAGCTACAATACACACTGACCAAGCTGTCAGTCCCTCACAGTTTTTTAGAAAAATATCTACATTTTTCCTTATGGATGTCAAAATGTTACACCATCATTTTTTAAAAAACAAAAAAAAAAAGAGATGCACATTCATACTGTGAAGTTATTAGGAAAATACTTTTGCAAACAAACTATATAAAGATAAAATACACTTCAAAAGTATGTGGGTTGCTTTTTCATTTGTTTGTTTTACAATATTCTATAAAGTGCAGAGAATCCTAAGTAAAGGGAAAAACTACTCCCTATAACAATAGTTTATTACAGCAGCTTTTGCATAGCAATACTTAGAGGAAGTTGGACACTTCAGTTTCTTCAGGAAGAGAAGGATGGAAGAGGATCTTCCGATTCAGATTTTTTTTTGGCCATAAGTCTGCTTTCTTCAGGAATGGTTGCTGATGCCAAATCTCCATTAAGTGTATTTCTTGAACAGTGAACAGGTCCTATGAAGTAATTAATTAAGCAGTTAAACATCCTATCAATATTAACTCCAGTCCCCTATGAAAGAAGATTTACAACAATTTTCTATTCAGGCACATGAAATTCCTTTAGCTTCCTGCTAATTTTTTGTTTGTTTAGTATCAAAGAAAAATCTAACTTTTCTACTATAGTATTGACAGTCATAAGGAAAAACTTCAGAGTTCATGAGATAAATTATGAAACTATCTGAAGTAGAGATTTTTGTTTTGTTCATTGCTAAAACCATAAATATTTGCTGAATTGAATTTAATCTTTCTTAATTAACTATTGCTTTTTCAGTATTATTGTTTGAATGCTGTTATTGTCCTCCTTGTTTCTAGGCAAAGAAACCAAGACCCAAAAAAGGTTGCATGACTTACCCAGGATTACACAATTGGTAACAGAACTAAGACTACATTCAGGTCTTCCTCTTTTCAATATAAGACTTTCTGAGGTACCTCATACTAAAAGATCTCATTTTTCCATTTGGAATGTAACTTACAGAACTATCACTACAACTCCAAGTGAAAATAGCCAAACATATCGGCACAGTCCTGTTGTAAAGCAGTTGCACTTTTATACATATTGTTTGAGGTCACCATGATCATTTATTACTTTCATAATTTTGTTAAATCTTATTAATAAAAAATAGAAGCAGCTGCATCTCACAAGGATAAGAATATTTCCAGATACAGACTTTCAACTAAGACTGCCACTTTCTAAGGAAGAGCACTAATTCAGTCTCTGCTTTGTCAACTAACTGAAACATTAAACGTTAGCAAAAAAACCGAAAGAAATTACCTAAGGGTAAAACTTTGGACCTAGCCTACATTT
Organism: Eulemur rufifrons; assembly: GCF_041146395.1. NCBI lineage: Eukaryota > Metazoa > Chordata > Mammalia > Primates > Lemuridae > Eulemur > Eulemur rufifrons. The sequence goes on from NC_090983.1 coordinate 49,418,553, forward strand.
GCCAATGTAAAGATGTTCTAGAGAACTGAGATATATGTATGTGTGTACAGACATATATACAAATGTGTGTGTGTGTGTGTGTGTGTATGTGCATGACTAGTTTTGTTACAGTTCATAAAACAGCTAAATTGGGGAATGCTAAATATAATAAGGCACATACACCTAGATCTTATAAAAATTGTTTTCAAAAATTCAGGACCAGGATACCTTAAAAGAAAAGAGAGCTAAAGAAAAATGGCTGGCTTTAAAAAAATAATTGGGCTATCACAAATGATCCCCTTTAAAAAAAAAAAAAAAAAAAAGAAGTGGCCTCTAAGGAAAGTACAAGGCAGCATATAGAATTCATAAGCTCTGGATTAAAAGAGTCATGTGAAAAAGGCATAAAGAACAAGGAGAATCAGAATCTATATTACCTGCCTCAGAAAACATTTTTTTCACATACCCAACCTATTTACCCAACCTTTTCTTCTCCTTTTCTCTTCTAGGTCTTGCTCAATTGATCCAGGAAAGTTTCTTTCTTGCCCTTCCTACTCTTACTCTTTTTTTTCACCTTTTTTCCTTCCTTCATTTCTCTACCCACTATCACAACTTAAACTCAAAGATGGTAATGAGCATAGAGTACTGTTCTATATCAACAGATTATTTGTTAGGTTAAAAAAAAAAAAAAAGGCAGGGGGAAGGCACTAAAAAAAACTTCCATCAACTTCTAAAAATGGCCAGAAGTCCCTTTTACAATAGTCATCTGCATGAACTCTATACCCTCCTCTAATTAAACATGTTAACTTTCTCGTTAAATAAAACCACTCTATCTTAATCAATGTTTTCAATATACTCAAATACCAGAAATGCAACATCAGTGTTTTGTTCCATTTCAGCTATATTATGAATTAGCTGAGCTCTCCTAGGCTAGCTGAAGAATCTAACCACCATTTATCGTGTCATTTCCATAACAGAAATAAAATCTGTGTTCCAAACAAATGATTGACAAATGAGCTCTTAGAACAAAATCTGTTCCTTATTTGGGAACTGTTCTATCCCACATGCTTCATGGGAAATAATATAGACTTTGAAGGGCCAGGTGTGGTGGCTCACACCTCTAATCCCAGCACCCTGGGAGGCTGAGGCAGGAGGATTGCTTGAGCTCAGGAGTTCAAGACCAGCCTGAGCAAAAGTGAGACCCCGTCTCTACATTAAAAAAAAAAAAAAAGTAAAAGTCTATGAATGGAGATAAAATAATAAAAATATAGTTATGTTCACTGGAAATCATGGTCACTCCTGTCTAACTAGATATTCTAACATGCTGTCAAAGCTTTTTCTCTGGAGAAAAAAAATAAAAATTTTAACATAAATCACAAAATCTTTCCTAAAATATTCAATCATAGCATGCTGCCTCTTTAATAAGGGAGAAAAAGATACAGGAATGAATGCTACTATAATTTACCACTACTACCAGACTAAATTATTTTCCTTAGCCATTTCAAGGTATTTAAGTAAAGCAACAAAATGATGATTTTTATTTTGAACTTAGAACTTGCCTTTATTTTCCTCTAGAATCCCACTTATAATTCATGCTTTCTTCTAAAATGTTTTTAAATGCAAAAGTAGTAGGAATAAAAGATTATGATATATATCTCTCTAAGACATGCTATTTACAAAGCAATCCTCAGCATGTCTTAGTTAATAATAAAGCTGTTTGTAAGTAGATATATGAGTTTCTGTTGATTGTGTGCTGTTTGCTTAGCTCTGAATTAAGGAATAAATCCAAGAGCAAAATACAGTGTTCAATGTCAGTATACTTCATTTCCAGAAATTACAGAGCCTCACAACGATTTTGCTCAATAGGCCAATGAAAGAGACAGAACCCATCTAACTTACTATCTGGGTCTTCAAGGAGAATATCATTACAAGAGTCTGTATCTGAGTAGGTTCTTCGGCGTCGCTGGGAGAGTCGGTGAAGTGTAGACACTGGTTCTTTTACAGAGTGGCTACTCCTGCAAATTAAGTAAAAAACATTAAATTGTAAGGCCTTAAACAAATAAAAACATCCTGAACTCAACTGGAATTTTAAATGACTTCTCCTTAAGTGAAAAAAAAAAACTATTCTTATACCCAATGTCCTATGTTAGCAATGTTCTACTTACTTAAAAGTCAAATCACAAGCAAGTCAGCCCATTTAGAATCCAGCTGGTAACCTGGAGAATATGGCCTCTGAGCTGAACTAAATGGAAAAGGGGTACAATGCAGAAGTAGTGACTTCTGCAGGGGAGGGTCCAGGGAAACCGCAGGCAAATCAGACAGTTTACAAATATTTGAAAACTAAAAGTTAAAGATTTCACAAGTACATGTATGTAAAGTCAATCTATATCTAATCAAAACCAACAGATTGAAGGGGATGGGCAAGAAGTTTAGGGAGCATGCTAGAAAAACTATTTTTAAATATCAGTCTAAAAAATTAAACATAGAAGCAAATCACCACCACCTAACAGCACCACACCTACTATTTTATGACAGCCTAATGTTACAGTACTTAATGACAACCTTAATTCATCAGGAAAAAAATTTTAAATTCTCATTATATCTTCCTTCGTAAGGTAGAAAGGATAGAAGAATTTCTATCATAAAAATAAAAGTTTGTCAAAGGTTGTTTAAGCTTCCATTTTTCTGGAAAATTTGGTTGATGGAACTCTTCATTCTTTGACAGGGCTGGATATACATCCTGAACTCCTCTGAGCACATGATGGTTCCATCAAAGATTACATAATCATCAGGGAAAAGAAAAACATGACAAAACATTAATAAGGGCCTAGCACTTAACAGTTGTAATGTACAGAAATAAATGCTAATGTCACTACAATTAAATCACTTTCCAAAGAACCAAATAATACAACTTAAAAGAACATTACTTAACAAAATAAAGAATGGTTTAACAACCTGGGATATTGGAAAGATCTATCTAGAAGGTAAATTTCTTAAATGTGTTGATATTTAAAATATCAAGTGGTTTTCTCTCTTTTCAGCAGGATCTTTCTCTCTTAATAAAACATGAATATATGATGCTATAAAAAGCTGAGATAAAATGAGCCTCAGCTGTGGAGACTTGATATATTAAAAATGAATTTCTATTTAGCCATAACTTGAAATAGTCATGCATCTCTTAACAACAGAAATACATTCTGAGAAATGCATCCTTAGGTGATTTTGTCATTGTGCAAACATCATATGGCAGACTTACACAAACCTAGATAGTATAGTCTACTACACACCCAGGCTATATGGAATAGCCTATTGCTCCTAGTCTACAAACCTGTACAGCAGGTTACTCTATTGAATACTTTGGGCAACTGTAAAATAATGGTAAGTATTTGTGTATCTAAACATATCTAAACATAGAAACAGTACAGTAAAAATACAGCATTATAATCTTGGTAGGGCCTATAGAGCCACCGCTATATATGAGGTCTGCCATTGACTGAAAGGTCATTACGCGTCATATAATTGTATTTCAAACATCTAAAAAAGGTACAATAGCTGGCAAGGTGCTTTCTTGCTAGTCAATTCATATTCATTAATTTTTTCTTTATTGACTACCTACTTGGGCCAGGCCCTTATACTAAACACCAATAGATACATACTCTGAGAGATACAAGGCTGAGGAAATCAGAACCAGACCTTAACCATACAGAGTTTACATTCCATGACTCTCATTAAAGGCCCAAAGAATTTCCCAAAGTAGGCAGAATTTTGAGAGAACTTGGCAAAAGAAAAGGTTATTTTACCTCTCTGAAGTGCAAGAACCAGGGTGGCTGACAGAACGTTTCATCTAGAAATTAAAAAAAAAAAAATGGCATAAACCATATATCAAGTACAATCATGCAGTGTTAGTTTATTATTATCATAATAAACATAAATTAACTCAGAGAAAAAGGTGCCTGGCCAAAAAGTTAATCTTTTATGGACTCAGGTAACATAATTAGCACAATGTCAAGATTCCTCTCCAATAACCATTAATTAGAATCTTTCTTAGCACCTACCAAAAACATGCTGGATTCTTTACTGAATAGTAAAAACCAAATTTTATACATACATAATATATGTATGTGTATAAAAATATAAAAAACAGTGTATGTATGTGTGTATATATATATAATTCAAAAGTCACATTTTTGTGATAAAAAGGAGTATCTAGCAAGCCAGAAAATATTCTAATAAATGTCTCTCTTTTAAAGGGCAGCAGTAGAGTATGGTAGCAAAGCCTCTCTTCACCATTCATTATTCAGGTAGCTGATACAGATGTTCTAAAGTATGGTTTTCATGGAAGACAGTATTAATAATTCCAGTATTTAAAGAACTCAGAAGAACCTTAAGTCTCAAATAGGTTTCTAAAACATATATTTTTTAAAAAAAGAAATATCTAATTAAGCAGGGCATTTAATAAACATGACAAATACTAAACATAATTTAGAAGATCCAACTACTCCATCAAAAAAGAGAGGCAGCCAAGTAAAACAGATTATTTCAAAGTTTAACAAGGTAGCAGAAAAGCAAAGTTTATACTAAAGGTTTGGGATAGTTGCTTTTATATACACGAGCCCAAGAGTCTTACAAGCCCAGGTCTAGTATTTATGTTATGTAAGTGCCTTCTATATTTGGAACATGAGCCACTAGTTGCTCTGAGAAATCCCAGTTGAAATAACAGATATAATCTACTCAATTTATAGTCCAGAAACATCTAATATAATTGACATTAAGATGCAAGTGGACATTAGCATCTGCTTTAAAAGAAATTACTTCCTCTAGGATCACTCACCCAACAACATTCCCACTACAATAATCACTCAATCTGTGGGTCAAAATGATAATTGTCTGAACTTTCAAATGATTTGAAATAAAATGCAAGTTTATTCTAATATGAATTCAATGAGATTAAGTACATAAAGTGGTTATATAGATCAGATTAAATAGTTGTGGAATACTCAACTATTTTAGCTTTGTCTTCATATAAATAAATGTTTTTCATATAAATAAATAATTCATGTTACTCTAAAAAAATAATTACCCATGAAGACTGTCCGACCTTACTTTCCATGCTGTTTGTCTCCACAACTAATTACCATAAGTCACAATTCTTGCTCTTTGTTTCAAGTAAAATGGCATAGCTAGGAAAAATAAGCAGCCTTACTCTAGTATCTCCTAGATTAACTTATTAGATTTCCTCTGATTTTTCTACTGATAAGGGTCTTGGTTTTAAAAAAACAATTATTATAGTTTTTTATGTATAATATACACCTATGATTTCTCTAAACAACAGAGCATTTGTTACACAAGGTGTTTCCTGAGACATTCAACACAGGGCAGTTCTAAGGTGCTTTTATTTGCATTTGACTCTAAAAAGGTCATTTTAAAAAAAAGTGTACTCCTTATATATCAATCTCAGGAATATAGCGCTATACATCCATCTCAAATACTAGTTTCTATGTTCAACTATAAATGTTATTTAACAGTTTATAGTGTATCTACAATTGTTCTAAAAAGCAACATCGTCAAACTGAGCTCTAATGAACACTACAGTCCTGTGAGTTTGTACTAAAAATAAAAATGATTCATTGTCAAACAAATTTCAGAAACACTGTACACTACCTCTCCCTCTCAGAGATTAACAACACACTTCAGCATAAAAGAGGCTCTGACAAGTCCTATCAAACTATTTCCATCAGATCAGAATAGAGAAACTCTATTCATTTAAAATAACCTAAAGTTTCTAAACTAATCTGGCCATAAAATTCATTTTCATGGTACACTTGGCTCAGAGGACACTATTAGTCCATCATATACTGATTAGAAAATAATGTTCTAAATATATTTAGGCAATAATCTTTACTCTCACATAACTAAATTTGCTGGAAGGTTAAGAAAACCTAGGAATAAGTCAGACCCTAATCCTTCAAACAATTAAGTCTTCATGCCTCAAGCAATACTACCATCTCGGCTAAACCAATAGCCACGCAGCATACTTCCTCCTACAAATGGGCTCCTAAAAACACTTAGATTAAAAACATTTAAAGTCTCATCAAACCTTATCACACCTACAAGTATCCCACAGCACGCTAGAGGAAGTTTACTAGCTTAGAAAGGGCAATGAATCTGCGACCCTCATCAAAGAGTACTTGTTCAGAGTAATCCAGAGGTGAGAAACTAACATTAAGCACCTGACATTAAGCAGATCAGATTCTTTGCAATGACCCTCTGATATAGAAGACACTTTATTTTACAGACAAGGAAACTAAGGATCAGAGATTAAGTAACTTGCCTACTTAGAAGGTTCAAATCCAAATGCTGACTACAAAATACTGTTCCCACTGGAATATGTTTCAAATTCCTTACAATTTGTTTTATGATTTGCTTAACCGTACCCCATTGTGAAGTTTTCACCGAGTAGAGTAGTATTTCCCAACCTTTTCTGTGTCCTAGAGCATATAATACACGATAATTTCCTGGACTCTGGGGTAAAAGGATGAAGCCGTGCAGGGGCAGCCTGTGAGCAGCCCCTCCAAAGGGGGATCAGGACACTGGCACATGTGCTGAGGTCAGCTGTGAAGCTCCAATACAGAACAGTACAAACAAAAAAATTCAACCTGTTTACTGTTTCCCATCCACTGCTTGTTTTCATCCTTAAAAATGAAAACAAAACAAACAAAAAAATCCACGTGCAGTATCACTACAAAAAAAAAAAAAGAACCAACCATTTGAACAGGAGAAGGTGACACAGGAGAAACTAAGGGATCCGGATGGGGCAGTTGAAACATCTCAGGTTTAAACTTGGCATTCGCTATCTTCACACATTCCTCAAGTGTTGTGATGAATGTATTACATGTGGCACTAAGCAGAGAGGAGGCTTCATTCATGTTCTGAAAAATTACACAAAGACTTAAACAGACTCACATACAACTACATGGAACCATACACATTATAATGAAGTAATAAAAACATCATCTCCAATGGTTACATTACTAGGTTATATACAATTTATTTAAAATACACTACCTGACAAAATTAACTAAATGGAAAAATAAGCAATGTCTGTCTCTTAGGTAAACGTTATGAAATTAGAAAAATAAGTTTTGCATTTAAAGCAAATATATTGAAAAGTCACATACAAAATTTAGCTTAGAGAAACCTAACCTAAATGGTTAATTTTCTAACTATCTATAAGATTCCAAAGGTGGGCTGGGTGTCCCAGCTCATGTCTGTAATCCCACACTTTGGGATGCCAAAGCAAGAGGGTCATTTGAGCCCAGGAATTCGAGACAAGCCTTGGCAATGTAGCAAGATCCTATTTCTACAAAAAATTTAAAAATCAGCCAGGTGCTGTGGAGGCTAAGGTAGAAGGATTGCCTGAGCCCAGGCTTCCAAGATGCAATGAGCTATGATTGCACCACTGCAGTCTAGTCCGGACAACAGAGTGAGACCTTAACTCTAAAAAAAAAAAAATCATAAATAAAATAAAATAAGAATTCTGAAGGTGATCACAGCAGTGGAATATCCTGAGTTACTTGGCGTCAGTACAATTCATGTCTACCCTACACTCATTCTCCCTCTTCTTTCCTGGTAGAATCAAAACCTCAATTTTGTTTAGGACAGCAAAGTGCCCTAACCCTGGGGGATGAATACAGACTGATCTAAGCCAGTCATGGCTATCCCGTGAACCTTTGTCAAATACTCATTTTTCCTAGTTTCCTTTGAGCCAGACAAAAAGATGATGAGAAGTCTGTTGGAGAGCTTCTGGGATTTTTGTTCCCTAATTTAAAATGAAGGACAAAGTTGAAAAGGTCTCTCTCCACCCTGGACACCCCACTGCCTCCTGCCTCTTTGTGACCTTGGCAGTCACTGTGAAGCCTGGAGCATTAAGAGAAAAACCCAACACCAAGAATGGCAGAGTAGAAGGATGGAACAAACCTAGGTGCCTGACGCTGTCACTGGCTATTGTGGCAAATGTGAGAGCACCTACCTCCAGACGGCTTGTGGTGAAACAGTTAAATGCCCTTAGGGTTCAACGTACCTGAAACCCAAACCAAACTCAGCCTGCCTCACACAAGATTTCTCCCCAGCGGAAGGCCACAGGAGAGGCAGGAAGATTTCCTGTCCCATTTCTACAAAGTCAGGCCAAAGGGGAGAGGGAACCATGCTGGTCTTTCACCCAGAGAGCAGTAGGGCTCACTGGGACTACTTTACCAGAGAGAGTAAGCCTATTTCACAGCCTGATCCTACTAATCTGACTTTTGATTCCTACATCACTATTCTTCAGTGATGAATTTTTTTTTAAGTTACTTCGTAAAGATAAGTTATCAACTCCCAGTAGTTGAAGCTGGGACCTTACTACCAAAAGAAAGAGAACAGCAGTTGTCCAGTGGATTCATGCAGTCTAGAGAACAAAGCCTGGAATGCTTCTTCTCTACTCCAACCTCCAAATTATCAGAGTGGCTGCAAAGACAGGCCCTGATCCCTGGAGAAATGTGCTGCTTCATGCTTTACTCTGGCTACAGGTTAAAGTAGGCAGAACTACAGTAGACAGAACCCAGAATAGCTGAAAATAAGGTGAAAATGCTTCTCCGCCATCTTATGGGATGACTGAGGACCCCTGGCCCGTGCACTACAAAGCATAACCAGATGTGAAAAGATCCTCTTCTATACCTCTACGCTGGGAGAGGAATGATTTTCATCATGGTGAACAAATTCCTGGATCGTGTGAACTTGCTGCATTAAGAGGTCACAGTAGAGGCGAAGTTCAGACATTTTGGTTTTCAGAGACTCACTGGTTTCACTTATTTCTGAAAGGAACATATATAAACATCCAATTAGATCATTTTCATATTCTTTGCGTAATATAATGAAATGTAATCATTCAAAAAGTAAGGCAATAAATATAAATACCTATAGCTTAAAGAGACCTCAAAAATAGGATGACAAGGACCCTAAGGAAACACTTCTCTTTAGATAGATGAAAAAAATTAACAGTCATATGTCTGTCATGAAGTTCAGGTAATTTCCCGAGACAAAATGATGAGCGTTGGATGTTTTATACAGGATATTTCCATTCCACTGCTCATCTTCCATCTGAAAAGTGCCTGTATTTCTTTTGTGAATTGGCTTTTTTTGTCCTTCATACATTTTTTCCATTTCCCAAAATTTTTCATTGATTATGTATTACTTTTATAATTAAAAAACAGGCCGGGCGCGGAAGCTCATGCCTATAATCCTAGCACTCTGGAAGACTGAGGTGGGTGGATTGCCCGAGCTCAGGAGTTAAGAGACCAGCCTGGGCAAGAGCGAGACCCTGTCTCTACTAAAAATAGAAAAAAAATTAGCCAGGCAACTAAAAATAGAAACAAAAAATTAGCCGGGCATGGTGGCGCATGCCTGTAGTCCCAGCTACTCCGGAGGCTGAGACAGGGGAATTGCCTATGATGCCACAGCACTCTCGCCTGGGCAACACAGTGCGACTCTGTCTCAAAAAAATAAAGTAAAAAATAAAAAACAGGCCAGGTGTGGTGGCTCACACCTGTAATCCCAACACTTTGTTTTTCCTCTTAACAATATATAAATTGATAATTTGTAAAAGTTCTTAAACATTAAAGATAGTAATATTTCCTCTATCCTATATGCTGCAAATACTTTTCCAGATCTGTTAGCTCCCTGTCAGTTTTCTTTATTGTACATTTTGGCATACAGAAGTTTTTAATTTGTATGTAATTAAAAATATTGTGTATAAACATTCATTTTTCTTCTGTTCCTTTTACAGCTTCATTTTCACATGATGCTGTTTTCAGAATTTTTTTTAAGAGCACACTTTCTTCTCTTTAATATCTCCAGACAAACTAAACATCCAGTCATAATGTAAGCCACTCATAGACCAATACCTTTGAAACTAGAAATATTAGCTATGGAAAAATTTAAAAAATGTAATAGATTCCTGGTGCTTCTCCATACTCCTTGGGCCAGGCCAGTGGCGATGCTCTCTGGTTTTAGCCACAAAGGCACATTCACCAGAGTTGACAAAAAGCAGCTCTATCTGCCCATTTGATCTAACCTAAATTGATTCCTGCCCAAATTTAAGCCCATTCCTTCTTTTTTTTCTTAAACTATGGTAAAATTTACATAAGATAAAATTTGCCATTTTAACCACTTTTAAATATACACTTAAAAAGGTGGCATTCAGTACATTCCCACTGTTGTACAATCATCACCACTATCCATCTCCAGCACTTTTTCAACTTCCCCAACTGAAACTCTACACCTGCTGAACACTAACCCTGTTCCCTCCTCTCCCTAGGCCCTGGCAACCACCATTCTATTTTCTATCTGTATAAATTTGACTATTTTGGGTATTTCATAAAGGTAGAATCTTAGAATATTTGTCCTTTTGTGATTGGCTTATTTCACTTAGCATAATGTCTACAAGGCTCATCCACTTTATAACGTGTCAGAATTTCTTTCCTTTTTAAGGCTGAATAATTCCGTTTTATGTATATACCACATTTTATTTATATGGACATTTGGGTTGTTTCCACCTTTTAGCTATCGTAAATATTATTCATATCCATTCCTTCTCATCCTAACCTTGGCCATATTCTAGCTATGAACATCACAGCTTCATATACTCAAAAATTGTTATAAATTCAATCCTTAGTCTCCATTTCTCACTGCCCACAATTTAGTTGCTTCCACTAATTAAATGTATACACACACATATATATATATATATATATATATATATATATAAAAACTCCCCCCCCCACCACCCCACCCCGGGGACAGAGTCTCACTCAGTCACTCCAGCTAGACTACAGTGGCGTCATCATAGCTCACTGCAACCTCAAACTCCTGGGCTCAAGCAATTCTCCTGCCTCAGCCTCCTGAGTAGCTGGGGCCACAGGTATACACTACCACACACAGCTAATTTTGCTTATTTTTTGTAGTGACGGGGTCTCCCTATGTTGCCCAGTCTGTTGTCAAACTCCTGGCCTTAAGTGATCCTTCTACCTCAGCCTCCCAAAAGTGCTGGGATTACAGGTGTGACCCACCACACCTGGCCTGTTTTTTAATTATACAATTAATACATACTCAATGAAAAATTTGGGGAAATGAAAAAATATATAGAAAAAAAAAAATCAAACAACTGTGCTAAGGTTTGTCCAAACTCATGTTGAGGCTTGGTCCCCAATGTGGCAGTGTTGGAAGGTGATACTTTTAAGGGGTGATTGGTCATTAAGAAGGATTAATGCTTTTCTCAAAGGAGTGAGAGAGTGAGTGAGTTCTCTCTTGGTACAGATTAGTTACCTTGAGAGTGGGCTGTTGTAAATTGAGGCTGCCTCTCGTGTTTTGCACACCCCCGCTTCCCCTTCCAATTCTCTGCCACATTATGATGCAGCTTAAGGCCCTCAACAGAAGCTGATTAGGTGCAGCCTCCTGATCTTGAACTTCCATCCTCCAGAACCACGAACCAAACAAACATGGTTACGGTCTCAGGTACTTTGTTATAGCAACAGAAAACGAACTAAGACAAACTGCAATCTCACTATCATGATATAAATACTGTCATTATTTTCACATTATATCTGCGTAGAGTTGAACTAATACCATAAATCATTTGCTTTGCTTTTAAACTTTTTAAAAAATCCTTTTGAATTGGCAATATATGTACATGGTAAAGTCAAAAGGTTTCAAAGAGTATTCAGTGAAAAGTGAGTCTCCATCCCACAAATTCCACTTCCAAAGGTAACAACTTGACCAACTCTTACATATCTTTCCTAAGCCAGCCAATGAATACTAATACTATATGTAATTTTGATTCTTGCTTTTTTCAATGATCATTTAACCTTGACATTTGCTCACATTCAAATTCCTTGTAAACATTTTACTGGCTACATAAAATATCAGCCAATGAAAGCACACGTTTGTTGAACCATTCCCCTAAACTATCCTTTATAAATTTTTTATGATGAACAACTATATATGTAAATCTTCTTCTATTTTGAATTATTTCCTTGGGATAGATTACTAAAAGTAGACAGGACAATTTCTATTTATGTTTAGGAAAGCTCATACCACAAGGGAAAAATTTATAGTTACCTTTTTCTTTTTTAGTCCTAGTATCAGTCAAACATGCTTTGGAGCTTCCCAGAGCAACCAGCCACCTCTGTCTTTCAGCTGCATTCACTGCCTTCATGTAGAAATGCTGCTCTCCTGGAATGATTAATTCCATTCTTGTGTTGTCTGCTGAATGGACTATGATAAGCAAAGGAGAAATATTATAGACTTAAGTAATTCAGGAGAATCACATCACTTTCACACAGTATTAGATGCTTCACACACCTAAAACAACACACTATGATACATGACATAGGCAGTGCCACTCCCTAAGGGGCCACCCAGCAGCTCCCTCCAAGCCACCATTCTCACATAGATACAGGGAGACAATGGTGCCAAAGCAATGGCGACACATGAAAGAGAAAACAGGGAGGAATTAACTACTGAGAAGTGAGACCCTCCCTTGGGGTCACCTAACCTACCTTAAATACAAGTGCAATGAATATCACACTATCACACATTTTTTACTAATTTTCTTGAAAGCAGTCTTGTTTTCATATTCCCTAAGCCTACGATAGTGTCTGCATATAGAAGAAGTACAATAAATGGTAACTATCGCCACTTTCCATTAGAACCATAACTCCATGATATGCCCATAATTATGAAGTAAAACATTATCATTTGGAAGGCATTTGTAGTTTGAAGACCTTCACCTCTTCCACCCACATACTCCTTGATACTCTGACAAAAAAGAACTAATTAAGAATTATGGTGAGCCAATCCCAAATCTTTGTTGTAAAACAAAATTTGTATTAAGCTGTCATTAATCAAAAAGTATTTACTCAGCTCAGAGCAGTGCTGGTAGAGAGGAAGATAGAGGGGAAGAAATACGATGTCGTTGCTTTTATAGAGCTGACAATTTAACCAAGGAAACAAACTGACACACCAAAAACAACCAGAACACAAATTGCCGAACTCTTCGATGCAGAGATTTCATGCGTTATTATGAGAGAAAGTAAGAAAAAGCAGGAAATTAAAAAGGCTTCAAGAAGAAGGATTTGATGACAATGGGATTTGGGTAAGAAAAAAATGCGTGAGAAAATCCCTAGATGAGGAAATAAACACAGAATGTACTAAGGATATCAGGAAACAAGCCTAAATGGAATATGGTGTTGTACAGCAAAGTAATTTATATTCATTAATGGATAGGCTGGGTGGAGCCTAATTAAGAGGGACCCAAAAAGTCTGGCAGAAACCCTAACTTGGACAATTGATAACTGAAAATACTGACCAGAAACTCAGTGTATGGTGGAAATAAGTACCACAGAAGCTTGGCTATCTTATTATTCTACTTACATGGGCTATTCTTGGGTGTAGATACTGAAAGATATAACCAAGCAACAATGAATAATGGTTGAAAAGGACTTCTGGGCTAGGATAAAATTACTGAAATCCCAAAGCTATAAGAGTAACTCTTTTTTCCTAATTGCTAATACTAGTTAAAGCACCAATACCCACTTTAAAATAAAACAATCTTTGATTTCTAATGATGTGGCTATAAGATGAAACTAAAATAAGATGACTCATTTTTAAACATAGCAGAATTTATGTGTCCACTCAAGGGTGATCCCTTCCAAACTTTCACCTGAAAAAGGCAACAAACTTAAAAATGATGCTTCCAAAACATGAAGTCCCTAAGGAAAAAAATGATGAACAAGACCTCTAAACACAAAACTAAAAAACACTACTGAGAGAAATTAAATACCTAATTAAATATAGGAATATAACATGTTAATGAATCAGAAGACTCATTATCAAGAATACAATCAATTCTCCTCAAATTGATTTATAGAGTCAATGCAATTCCAATCAAAATTCCAGCAGATATTTGTGGAAATTTACAAGCAGATTCTAAAATGTATAAGGAAATTTTAAAAAGAACCAATGATAGCCAAGACAATACTGAAAAAGAATAAAGTTACAAGACTTGGACTATCAGATAAAAAAGAGTATAAAGCTAAAGAAATCAAGACAATGTGATATTGACACAAGGGTATAAAAACAAGGACAGGGAACAGAACAGACAGTCCAGAAAAAGACCCACACATACCTGGTCACTCGCTATGTGACAAAAGATATCCCTATAGTATAGTAGGGGAAAGGTTGCTATTAAGTCGACTGCAGAACTAATATAGATCTAAATATAAAAGTTAAAACAATAAACCTTCAAGTAGGTAACATAGATGCCTTAAGTGGGATATTAAAAGTTCTAATAAAAAAATTAACAAATTGGACTTCATGAAATCAAGAACTTCTGTTCATCAAAACATACCATAACAGGAAGAAAACATAAACTACAGAGTGGAAGAAGATATATGTAATATAAAGACTCATCCAGACTATATAAAGATCTCCTACAAATCAACATGAAAAATAGCTAAATTTAGAAAATGGACCAAAGACTTGAAAAGGGACTTCAAATGGCTCACTAATACCTGAAAAAGTATTCAACATCATTAGTTTTTGAAGAAAAGCAGTTAAAACCACCATGAGATACCACTACACACACCAGAAATATTCAAAATTTTAAAAATTGAGAATGCCAAGTTTTGGCAAAGATATAGAGCAACTGAAACTCTCATACTCTATTAGTTGAGGAATAAAGTGATATAATCACTTTGGAGAACAGTTTGGCATTAACTGTGAAAAAGATTCTCTCCTTGACCAAATTTTAGTCAAGTTTCGAGACCTCTGCTCAACTAGGCTTCTATCTCCATCCATGCAGAGTCCAGTTTTAGCAAGAATCCTGCTAAATGAGTTTAGCCAGAATCCCCCACCTTTGATATTTTATCACCCTCAATATCTGACCAAATTCTCCACTCCCTATCATCCCTCAGGTGATGTCTGATCACCCTGGCCTTTGCCTGCCTTCTGTAAGAATCCTGTTAGGTTGGTTTAGCCAGAATCTTCATTTACCCCTGATGTTTGCTCTTAGCAACTTTCCATCCACTGACAGCCCCCCACACACCCTGTTTCTTGGCTATAAATTCTGACTTTTCCTTGTTCTATTCAGAATTGAGCCCAATCTCTCTCCTCTACTATAAAGCCCCTCTGCAGCAGTCCCTATAGCTATCCCAACAGTCCTAAAGAAAGTCTGCCACACTGTTTTAACAAGTGTCAAGAATAATTTTTTCTTTAATATCTGTTAAACATCTTTAACAGATGCTGAATGTATGAATATTCAGCAATTCCACACCGTTTCTAGATATACATACTAAACAGAAATGCATACATATATTCAGTAAAATAAATGTATAAGAACGCTCATGGTGGTCTTACTCATTATAGTCTCAAAATGGAAATAACCCAAAAAATTCAGCAGTACTAGAATGGATACCCAAATTTTGGGATATTCACACAACAGAATACTATACAACAATGAGAATGACTGAACTTGTTGTCTCAAGGTTGGCGAATCTTTAAACTTTGAATGTAGCTTTGATTTCTGACCAAATTTCATTTAGAATCAAATTTGAGAATAAGATGAGACAAAACTACCACTTTTTAAAAAAAAAATAAAAAACTAATGTCTGAAATGCGCTTTTCTTGTGTGATTTATAAACTGGTTTGTAAGGCAATTCCAAAAAGAGTTCTGAAACATTTTAGGTGATGACAGTGTAGTTAAAAATAAGCACATAAACCCCAAAAATGAGTACACTGAAAGACAACAGTTATTGGTACATGTTTCGGTATGCTTATTAAAAATAAAAAACGATTACATTCCATATATTTTAGGGAACATGTAAGTAAGAATATACCAGGCTAAAGTGTTTCTATGTCTTATATAGCCATGACTCCCTTCCATTAGAACAGCAGTAATTCACAACTAAAGGGGACATGATACAATCACCTGGCAGGCAGGTGTAGTGTTGAGAAAGCTCCCTGGAGGACACTGATCTACCCTAAGTGGAGAATCACTGCTATACATAGAGCCTTAGTGATGGCAAATCTGAGATGAAGGTGAAGAACCAGACATGTAACTAAAGAATATGCACCCAAAGCAGAAATTCTCTTTTGTCTACATGGCTAAATCTTACTAAGAACTACCACAAAATCACACAAAAGGAGCAATCTAGCCCTGGAAAATGTAGCACAACACATTAGCTGCTGCTTTGTTTTAATTTAAATAACAAAATGCATACAGCAGTAAGATGACTCTAAAGTATTTGATAGCTATGACCAAGAGCTCACCATGTCAAAGAAATTACGCTTCACAAATATTCAAGCTACAGAGGAGAAATGAGAAAGGCCTAAAGAGAGATTAACACTCATTCCTCTGGAGCTCTAGTTTTTCTTTAAATTCTCTTTGAAGAAGAATTTAAAACAGCTCATTATCATTTTTATCTGATTTCACTCTACCTACCTCTACCCCACCCATCCCACACACACATACAAATGAATCAATGGTCTGTGAAATCTTCTTTCACGAATATTACAGCATGACCTATTATTTTATTTCTCCCCTTTAGGAAGAAAAGGAAGCCATCTCTATCACCTAGAAGAGCTTATCTCCAAATTCAGCAAAGAACCAGAGTTTATGACTCTGACTTCATACTTTATCAAAACTCTATAGAATTGGCCCCATCATCTTTAGAGCTTGGCTTTCAATGGTTACAATAACTTTCTACAATGAGAATAAAATATTAACAGAATGCTTGTAGACTCAACATGGATACTAAAGTGGTATCCACAAGAAATTTTTGTCAAGTCCAAATTGGAAGACTACCACAAGTATTTTGAATTTCAATTCAAAGTATATTTATAGAGCCAGAATTACCAAAAACAATATTTAACAATGCTAGATGCCACTCTAATAAATGGTACTAGAAGATCCCTATGTGGTTAGAAATGCTGTTTTTCTCATTTGGAGTATACTGAAGAACCTTTACTACCATAACCTCAAATCCTACACTGCCATATATGCACTTACCTTTAATTTCACAAACTGCCATCTTTATACTTCCTTTGCTCCCTTTGCAAACATCATCCTGTGAATCATAGTAGGATAGGATTCCATTATCTAAAACAAACCAACGAGGCTGCCAACCTGCAAAGATCATAAACAAAAGGTTAATGTGGAAAGAAATTATTTTTATCACATAGAAAACTGTGATTTCAAAACCTGCCATATTATTTCTTGGCTCTCAAATAACATTCTGACAATGAAATTCTTAATGGCCAAGTCTTACACAAAATGTTCTTACATTAATCTCTACTTTGTTGGGAAAGATTTCTGGAGAAACCTTTAGATCAGCATAAATATGGACAGTAATACTTTTCTTCTGGCTCACAACCTTCTCATTAACTACCCTTTAAGCCCCATCCTCAGTAATAGTCTTACACAGGGTACAACGTAACTGTCCTCTTTTCCTAAAAAGGAACATGGGGATATGTTGTAATGTAAAAAGCAACAGAAAACAGGGATTCTGGCCCCAACTCTATTATCATTCTTTAATTGGATAACCGTAACCTGGGGAAAATCTTTTCATTTCAGTGAATCTCTAAAATTCCCTGTCTCCAAAATGAGAGAACAAGATGACCTCTCCGGTGTCACCTGACCCTCTAAATTCTGCAATGTGACCTTCCTCCTCCTATAAAATACATGTTGTCTAAGCCAAACTCCCTTGAATACAGTAAGTGCTAAATGAATTTATCTTACTCATAGAAGCTTCATACCTGGTAGTGAGAGCATAGATTCCCCAGGCCCCCCCACCCTTCCCTTCTCTGCAGCTGCACCACTAGGGCAGAAAGGCTAGAAACTGCAGTCATTCATTTAATTGATATTTATTCAGTGACTATCTACCACAGATTTGGCTCCAAGGCAAAGCTGGTGAACAGGATAATGGCTTTCCTTGATGTCCAACTCCCACTCATCATGCAAGCCAAATTTGGTGTTCCCTGAAACAAGCGTGCTACTAATTTACGACAGTTCACTGACTAATAACACGGTGACCATGCTGGAGGCATTGTGACTGTCCTTAACAATTCCATGACTATTAAATCACAATTCAGCACAAGTGTTCCAGGCTAAAATGTACCACGTTTTAAACTGTGGGTGTTCAAATCCTGGTCACTTTAGCCATGGCCTGCTATATATGATTAATTAATTTGGTTGTTTTCCAGGGCCAGATAGTACCAAGACAGGGTAGAAGGGTGAATCAACCATTCTTACACCTTGATACAGACCCAGGACTTACCTCCCCAAAAGGCTTTACCTGTAACACTTTTGAAATGACAACACTGAGTCATCATAAAAAGGTTAAATTTTTCTTTGCATACTTTAAGAACACAGAGAACTCCATAAAACAGTTCAGAAAGACACATGTCCAAAATAATCTAAATAAAAACAAGCAAGTCTCATACTCCTGGAAAATTCATTTTTAAGAAACACTATAATATTCTCTAATGAGACCTAGCAAAAAAACCAAAAAATAACAACAAAAAAACCTTAGAAGTTCTTTTGGTACCTGGACTTTATCTTGTTCATCGCTGCATTCCCAGTAACTAGAATGGTGCCTGGCACATAACAAGTGCCAAAAAAATCTATTTCTCAAGCGACAATAAATAAAATGAATTTATTTATTGTATAAAGTGAGATATTGTATGTTATCCATGACAGTATAAACATGCAGTACATCTGTGAGAGTATACTGTATTGAGCATGCATAGAAAGGATAAAAACATCATCTTTTCAAACACTAATTTACCTTGGCAAACAAATTATAAGCAGGGTGTGGTGAAAATATACTCCTCCACCCCAGGTCCAGTGTGCCTATGGGGCAAATTATGATTTTGCAAGCCTGTATTATTGCAATTCAATATCTCTTTAAAACAAATATTGAGCAAAATGATTCATTTGGGATTTGTAGCAACGTGAAAGGTGAGTGTGGTTGAATGTATTAATCTAATCGAGCCTGTTAATTATCTCTACACACCTTTTTGAAGCAATATTTAATGAAACAATCTCTAATTGATTCACACATTTATATAACAGAGAGCTGTACCTGTGAAAGATTCATAGGTATTCCCTTTATAAAATTCTTTTTTTAAAAAACACATTCTTTTTATCTCAAACTACAAAATGTTACTGAAATCCTTATTCTCTACCAAGGATTCTCAAATAACAGTATAATTACACTGAAAGGTTCCTTAAAGATCACTTAGTATGAATATCTGCTCATCCTTATGACCTAAGATAAACTAAAATTAATAATCAGCATGCCCCCAAGCCTAATTTAAATTTTAAAAATAGAATTCTTCCAAACAAAAGATTTCACTTCAGCAGGCTTCTACAGTGTATACTAGAAGTTAACTAAATACACTGCGATGACTAAAATCTAAAGCATATGTGGTTAAAAGCTCACCCGATGGTACTCAGTACCTTAGGAGATAAGAAAATCTTGCCACCAAGTTTCACCACAAGTCTTAAATTATGATTCATTTCAGTAATCGCCCATTGCCAAGGGGTATGTATGCATAAATGGTTCCTCAGGCATGACCTCCCAGAACTCTGCGCTTAAGAACTTTGCAAAGAGGTGATTATTTGCATCTCAAAGCACAGAAGCCACTGTCTTACCTTTAATACTTCCCCTCAACCAAACAGTAAAACTGTGCTCTCACAACCACCCATATGAAAATGCTTAATAAAAAACATTTGTCTTACTTTTTAAATGGTTCCTGTTAAAACATGTCATTTATAGAAATAAACTGTTTTGACTTTTTAGTTGGAATAAAACATCGACATATCATAAATGTTAAAGCATTTGCGGCTATAAATCTGGCTTTCACAATCTAATCAAAAACCAGGGGCAACTGTAGCTCAGAACTTATGCCTTGAAGCGTTTATGTGCAGATTTTGCACAAGGTCAGGTGGACACAAGTTGAGTGTACCATACAATTACTAAGGGGCTCAATACTTTTGGCAGAGTGAGTAAGTGCTCAGAAAGCCAAGATTTGCCTATTATGCTGGAACAAAAAAATCTGTTTACTATTCAAATTTATTTTAAACCCATTCTTCTTCCGCTAATCTGGTGAGATCATAGAATTCTGGAGTTGGAAGACACCTCCACGATAAAATAGTTGTTCGCCCTGGCCTTATCAAATTGAGATCTTGAAAGAATAAATTACGTTGTCTTTACTGTTGGTTGATGGCAGAGATTCCACTACAACTCAGATTTCAAGAGCTTTTAATAAGACTGTCAATGTCATGGAAAGGGGCCCTTCCCTGCTGGTCTCTCATTTCTACAGAAACACCTAACTTCTTGGAGTTCTTTCCAACCCACTTTATGCGTGAAACTGACTTGTCTGCTCCCCTTCTGTGTATTGCATTTCTTCCACTATTTCTTACACACTTACCTGAATTCTCAATCGTAAAGATACCTCATTGATAATCGCTAAGAGAATACTATCTGTAGATAGCTTCCCAAATCATGCTTGCCAAGATAGAACAACTTTAGCAAGAGAACTTTTTAAAAATAAACAGTGTTGTTAAAGAAACTAAAAGATTTCTTAAAAGCAAATCTTGATCTTAAGGGATCTATTCCAGGCCGATTCGCCGACAACTCAATTATTAACAAAATGCTGAATGTTAAGTGTGAATAAGGGTAGAGAGTTCAACAAACACAGGTAGGGTCACTGGGAATTGTTCCGGAGGCTACAGGAGGGAAACAGAAGTATTATTACACGAGCAAAGAAGTAGTCAGGTGCACTTCCCATCCTCAGTAGGGTGCGCAGTCTCGAACCCTCCCCTGAAGAGGCCAGAGAAGCTCTCTACAAGGGACCGGGAGAGGGATTAAACCCACCCGATAGAGCGGATTCGCTATGAGGGTCACCGAGGGCCAGGCGGAGGGAGCCGGAGCCTGACCCGCCTTCTCTGCAGCCTCCCTGCCTAATCCCGCCCAAGCCCTCCGCCTCGCCCCGGGAGCACCCGAGCCCCCATACCTGTGAGATAGTTGGTCCACTTGTACAGAACCCCCTCCATGCTTCAGAGCCACGCACCGCGCATCCTCCTGGCCCGGCGCCGGCCGCGGTGCTGGGGTAGGCACGGAGCCTGAGGCAGCCTCTCCCGGCCCGCCCGCGCCCCTTCCCCGGGCGCCCCCCGCCGGCTCTAAGCCGCCCTCAGCCCGCGCGCGCCGCCGCCACGCGGCGGCCCTTAGAGGCTGGGACGGCGGGCGCCGCCTGGAGCTCGGGGGGCGCGAGGCGCGGGCTCAGACATCCCGGGGCGAGCCTCGGCGGCCGCGACCGCTACAGCGACACAAACGCGACCGCTGCCGGCCTCCCGCTCGCGCTTCCGCGGCCCAGCTGCTCCCTCCCACACCCCGGCGTTCCCTCCTCCTCGCCTGCCTTCCTTCCCCCCGGGCTCCCCGTTTGTTTTCATTGACCCCGACGTCGCTTTCACTTCCTGGATGAAAGGGGCCGGATCGTCCCGGGAAACCCCTCCCCGGCGGCGGGGCTGGAGGAGCAGGCGCGGCCTGCGGCCTCGCCGCGGAGCCGGAGGCTGTGCGAGGAGGGCGGACCGGCAGGCACACCCTTGACCTCCCACTGGGGCTGCCTTACCCCTCCTGCTCCTCCTCCCGGGCCGGTGGCTGCCGAGGCCCAGGCCGACCAACCCTTAGCGTGGAGGCCTTCAAGCCTCGCCGCGCGCGCGGTCCCCAGGTCCACCCGAGGACGAGCTCGCCGCACACTCGCCCTGCGGGCGGGGCCTCTCAGGTTTTCCTGTAACTACGTCTCAAGTCCTACTATTCAAAATAATAATAATACATCCTTCCTATTTCTGTTTGCTTCATATTCTTCTCCTATTCAGGGGATCTGAGAAATTATCTACTAGGAAGACTGTGTGCAGCTGACGGGGTCCTCGGAAAAGAAGCAGCGAGGAGCCCCTAGGAATTGTCGTCACACCAATGGTTAACCTTGGATAGCAACAATTTTATTTAGAATATAAAACATAGAACTAAACTAAGTTTTAGTCAAAAAATTGGGGCTTTCCCTATCTTTTATTATTTTTGAAAATCCTGCTTTGAAGTGGTCTTCCTCTTACATAATTGACAGTAATTTTCAGATTTATGAAATTTTGCAAACATTAAGCAAAGTACGTAAACCAGGCCCAGGGGCTGGGGCTTTTCACTGAGGTAGAATAACATCTCTCCTCCCAGAACCTAATCCAGGCCGACGGAGGCCTGGGGTTTTCTGGTTTGGGTAGTCTTTGGGTATTCACTTGGAAATAAGGTGAAGGATGGAGAGATGGATGGATGACTATGTAATAAATGGGTTATAGTTCAACGTTAATCATAACTCTAGGCTGTGGGTATATGGGTGTTCACTGTAAAATTTAACTTTTCTGTATGTTTTATAAATTTTCATAGTAAAATGAGGGGATGGGGTTGTGTCAAACAAATTTGGCCAAATCCCTGTTGGTATTAGCTGTGATACTGGGACAAAATGTCCAATACTCAAGTTTCCTCATCTGACATGGATGATTACAGATCTCACGGGGTTGGTTAAGAATTCATGAGCTTTTCCTGCACTGCTAGAGGCCCTCAAGCCACAGGGGAAGGAAAAGCCAGCCGGCAGCAGGTCGGGAATCGCCGAGGTCTGCGCGTGCAAACGCCTTTCACTGGGCGCAGGAGCAGCGGCGCCGCAGTTCCCTCGCGTCCAGCCGGCATTCAGGTTGTGTCTCAGCCTGGAACCCCTTGATGCATGACTCCGACCCGAGAATGCGCTTCAAGGACACCTCAGAAGCACCCAGAAAGCCACACTGCGAGGCTATTTTTAGCGCCCTTCTTCCAGAATGCCTCCCCATCCCAAGACCCGCTAGTTTCCTAGGGGCCTTAAGAGAAGCGTTTTGCGCCCAGAAATGACAACCATCTTCTAATTTTATGATATCCCACCCCACGCTGTTTATCTCGTCTTTTAAAGGTTTTGTTTTTGGAAACGCATTACTACCGAAGCCCGAAGAAAGCGGCCGTAAAATGTCGGGCTTAGCGAGGAGAAGCGGTTCGAGCGTGCGGTGCTACCTTTGCAACCGAGGGCAGCAACCCGAGAGCTCAGTACCAGAGGGACACACCCCTGGCCCAAAACCCGCAAAACGC
Source organism: Eulemur rufifrons (assembly GCF_041146395.1). Classification (NCBI taxonomy): domain Eukaryota; kingdom Metazoa; phylum Chordata; class Mammalia; order Primates; family Lemuridae; genus Eulemur; species Eulemur rufifrons. Next base: position 49,441,784 of record NC_090983.1, read on the forward strand.
TGGGCCAAGAGCGCCGGCGGCGGAGGGAAAGGGCCGCCGCGCGCACAGCCCCGCCCCGACCCTTTGTGACGTAGGACAATGCCTGCCACGCGTCGGAACTTGGTGGCTGCGGCAGCCACGGGGCGCGAATGACACGCCGGAGGAAGCGCGCTGTTCTTCCGGGAGAAAACATGCATTTCTTATTCACATTGGTCATTTTCTTTTACCTGTGGAGCTTTTTTACTGCTCAGGGACAAAAGAAAGAAGAGAGTACAGAAGAAGTGAAAATAGAAGTTTTGCATCGTCCAGAAAACTGCTCTAAAACAAGCAAGAAGGGAGACCTACTAAACGCCCATTACGATGGCTACTTGGCTAAAGACGGCTCGAAATTCTACTGCAGGTAGGAAATGCTGCGAACTGATTCCGCGTCGGGTGGATGCACAAGGTCTTGCCCGTCTGTGCCAACCAGAAGCCTAATTGGTTGGTCGTCTCGTTTGTTGTTTGGGTTTTGTGTTTTTGTAACAGTAAGAGTTGAACCTTTTATTCATGGGGGGAAAAAGTCAGATTATATGGCAGTACTTCTCTAATAAACTGAATATTACTTTTTAAATTATTGAAAATGTTGGCGGAAGAAATTATCAAAAATACACTACATCCACACTTCCAAGCACCACCACTATTCCTAGGATGTCTAGAATTAAATCAAGGTATTGCCAGTAAGGATGTTCACATTTTTCTTTGCTGAGAGTTGGAGTCTTTACAGAAGATTACATAGGATAGTTAAAGATATTTTATTCTGGCCTTAGAAAGCACCATTTTTACAAGCTGGGAGCCACTTCCTAACTGTGACAAGACGCCACTCCAACAATGTCTTCCCTTGTGACCTCTGCTGGGACCTGATCCTCCCGTCTGCTCCCTCATCCCACCGGCTGCCTATTCTGATTTAATTGATGGTTTATTACTCAGAAGGAGAATGTCTTAGCAAGACAGGATTGGGAAATGTTAGTTCTTCCCATTTAGAATAAAATAGAGAAATTCAATAAGAAAATTTTATTTATTTATTTATTTATTTATTTTGAGACAGAGTCTCGCTCTGTTGCCCAGGCTAGAGTGAGTGCTGTGGCGTCAGCCTAGCTCACAGCAACCTCAAACTCCTGGGCTCAAGCGATCCTCCTGCCTCAGCCTCCCAAGTAGCTGGGACTACAGGCATGCGCCACCATGCCTGGCTAATATTTTCTGTATATTTTTAGTTGCCCAGTTAATTTCTTTCTATTTTTAGTAGAGACGTGGTCTCGCTCTTGCTCAGGCTGGTCTCGAACTCCTGAGCTCAAGCGATCCTCCCACCTCAGCCTCCCAGAGTGCTAGGATTACAGGCGTAAGCCACCACGCCCAGCCAGAAAATTTTAAATTACCATTAAAATGACCTTTTGAGGTTATACCTTCTCCATCATTTTTTAGAACAAACCCAGTTAAAATGTGTTATTTGTACAAGCCATGCAGCTAGTTAGGGGCTAGAAACCCATTAAAAAGTTAACTGTTGAATAGTTTTTGTAAAGATGACAATAAAAAAGAAAATGAGATGACTCCTAATGACTAGCTTTGGGCAAATCATACTTCTTTCTGGCAATTACAGGGAAGTTTCAACCAAACACCCCATCAGGGGTTTAGAAAAAGTGCTATTATGGGGAAGGAGACGATGTTAGAGAGGACTCCAATTTTAAATGCCCAGCTATATTTTAAAGTTTGATTCTTAAAATCAGCTTACCTAAGTATTGTTTTTTATTATAGCCGGACACAAAATGAAGGCCACCCCAAATGGTTTGTTCTTGGTGTTGGACAAGTCATAAAAGGCCTAGACATTGCTATGATGAATATGTGCCCTGGAGAAAAGCGAAAAGTGATTATACCCCCTTCATTTGCATATGGAAAGGAAGGCTATGGTAAGGTATTTAACTTCAATTTCTTTTTTTAGTTATGTTTAAAAATAAATCATAGACTTCTGGGTATACATTTTCAAAAGAATTGAAAGTAGAGTCTCAAAGAAATATTTGTATACCTACGATCATAGCAGCATTATTCACAATAGCCAAAGATGAAAGCAACTCAAATGTCCATAGACAAAAGAATGAATAAACAAAATGAGTATAGACATACAATGGAATATTATTCAGCCTTAAAAAGGAGGGAAATCCTGACACATGCTACAACAGGGATGAACCTGGGGATGAACAGGGATGATTCCACTTATACGAGGTACCTCAAGTGGTTAAATTCAGAGACAAAAAGTAGAAGGGTGGTTGCCAGGGCTGAGAGGGAAATGGGGAGGTATGGACCAATGGGTATAGAGTTTCAGTTTTGGAGATTGGTTGCACAGCAGTATGAATGTACTTTAGTGAACAATACACGTGAAAATGGTTATGATGCTAAATTTTACGTTATGTGTATTTTACCACAATTAAAAACCAAAAAAAGAAATCAAAAAAATAAAATAAATAAAAATAATCACAGAACTCTATGGCTGTATTTAATTCAGTCCAGCCCCTGTTTTTACTTATAAAAAAAATAAAATATCTTTGGTATATAGATCTCTGGCCAGAGTTCTTTCCCCTATATTGTGGCAGCACTCATAATGATTGTGAATATTCTATAAATTCTACCTTAGGCGTTTTTATTTGTTTTCAGTATGTTATATTATTACATAAATGTTTATAACACAGATCTTTGGTAAGAAGTACCAAAGTTATAAAACTCAGGAAACTGTAACATGAGTTTAGAATACAAAAATAGCACTCTAACATTATAAAAGGAATATCTGAGGTATAAGTTGTCAGTGACTGTTACCCCAATACAGGACAAGCCTTGAAATATTCAAGAAATGAACTTATTTTTTCAACATTTTGCCTATTTTTAAAATCCTGGAGTGAGAAGATATGAAAACCTAGGTAAAGCAAATGAGAAAATTGTTTGCAACATGTATGAAGATTTGCTAACCATTAATAAAAATTACCTATTCCTAGAAATGGCTAAATCCATACAAAAGCAGCCCACTAGCAAAAAAAAAAAAAATACAAATAGCCTTTAAGCCTATGAGAATACTTAATTTTATTCATAACTAAAGGAAATTATTTTTTGAAATGAGGTCCCACTGTGTTCTCCCATATGAGGCCAGGAGTTCAACGCTGGTCTCGTACTCCTGGCCTCAAGTGATCTCCCACCTCGGCCTCCAGAAGTGCTGAGATTATAGGCATGAGCTACTGCACCCAGCCTAAAGGGAAATTAAAACAAAAATGAAACACCTTTTTTCACCCATTGGATTAGCAAAGATAAAAAAGTTGGCAAAGGCATGGAAAAACCAGCAGTTTCATGCATTTTTGTTGGGAATGTAAATCATTCAATCTAAAAATTTCTTTAAGAAATGAAAATGCACATATCTTCTGACCTAGTAGTTCCATTTCCAGGAATGTGCACAAAGCTATGTGTAAAAGAACATTCACTGTAAACTTTTTTTTTTTTTTTGATAGCAAAAGACTGGAAACTACCTGAGTATCCATCAGTAGGAAACTAAATAAATTATGCTATATCCATACAAAGGATTACTGTACAGCTAGTAAAAAGAAAGAGGTAGAGCTATACATGTTAATATGTTAAAAATAAAGCAGTACAGAATGTATTCCTGCAAAGAATATTGAGCAACAGTGCCAGGCTCTGTTCTAGGCACTAGGCATAAAGCGGTGAACAAAGTCAGCTCTACTCCCAATCCTCCATGTTGCATTTTAAAGGGGGAATTTCCCATATGTATGTGTCTACACAGACTATATTTAGAAGGATATGCAGTCATCTGATAGCATTAAATGTCCCTGGGAAGGAGGCCTGAGAGTCAAGGATGAGAAGGAAATTTCTTCTCTAATATTTTGTACTGTTTGAAATTTTTATCATGTGCATTAGTAATTTTTCAAAAATTATGTATTTTTTAAATTACTAACTTAAGTGTAGCAGAATGGAGAGGGAAATTTGTAAATGGTAGGGGGAGGATGGGTAGTCTGATAAAGACTGATTCCACAGCCTCAGACAGGCCCTTGCTCCCTATTTCTGTGTGAAGCCTGTACAGAAAGAATCTGTGCCTCCTAACCCTGTTGAGAGCCCCTGCTAACTCCACCTATTTGAAATATTTAGTATATAAAGATTAATTTTCTACAATAAGATATGGCCACTACCAAATATTTCATGGAAGTGGCATGGCTTCTTTGAGGCTGTTGGTTTAGTCTTTAAGAATTCTTTCCAGCAAGACCAGAGGGATCACTGTCTCAAACTGGATGGGAAGGAGGTCAGTGCTGCAAGTCAGGCCCAATCAGACTTAAAACTCCTAACAAGACAGTTCTAGATAACTACAGCTTTATTTTCAATGTTTTTGCCAATCATTTGGTCCCATCAAAATAGCTCCCACAGTACTATAATTTATATACCCTGTTTTCATTTAGAGGAACCCGGGAAAGAGAAAGAAAATTGAAGATGAATTAAGTTGAATGCAATTTTTGTCCTGAGTTGAAGCTGCGTCCAGGCAAAATGATATAGGCAAAGTTTGCCTTTCAGTCTCTTTTATTCTCATTTTCGTTTTCAGAGTTTCCCCTTCTCTCTTGTATTGTCTCATCACATGCCTCCACACTCTGCCTGCCATCAGAGCACCCATTCCCCTATTTGCCTAAAGCACCCACACCCCTCATCAATAGGTGTCCTTCCTGGGTCTGTTACCCTAAGGCAAAGGACTGCTTAGTTTATCCTTTTCATAAACTAATTTACGCTTAGATATGATGACTACCCTGGCTGCCTAAACTTTTAATAAATCAGACCCTTACTGCAGATAAGTACAAGCTTGACTTGAGTCAAAGTTCATATTCAATTTGAGGTGTCTCCAATAAACATAAAAATGATGAATCTCACTAGAAACACCACCTGCACCTTAATTTTACAAGTAAGGAAACTGAGGCCTAAAAAAGTATGTTCATTGGAATGTAGTTAACTGCTAGCCTTACTCATATTACGATAGCTTGGATTAGATTGTTTTAAAAGTTGCAGCATAGACCATATGTAACTGTTTAACAAACAACTTCTTGATTAAATAAGCTTTTTAAAGTAAGTTGTTATTAAGACCTAACATTAGCTATAACTTTATTTTAGGTAGTACTTGAAGAAGTCTTTCCTCTGCGAAATATCCTTGCCTCATCTCGCAGAGCACCCCTGCATGTCTTCAAATGCATGTGACTTTTAGTGCTTTAATTAACGATATATGTGGTATGTATAGATTCTTTCCATTAACGCCTACTTCTTTGATCTGCTTCTCTAAGTAATTCTACAGCAAATGCATATTTTTCTGTTTTATATACTTTAATTTTTTTGCAAGAAAAAACTAATTGGCAGTGTTTTCTATGTTTACAGTAAAATTATTTAGAAACTTCATATATACCTGTGATATTTTTTTGTAAGGAATTTGAACTTTGTGTTTTGAATTTGTCTTTCATTATTGTCAGGAGAAGTTATTTTTCTGTCATAAGGAGATTTTCTATCTAGGAGTCTAGACAGAATAGGAATAGGTTTTGTAAAAACGGTCATTGAATCAATCCCTAGCTCTTTTATTCTAAAGTCAGATATTATGTGGTACTTTAGGTTAGGACTTTCACACTAGTCACATGATGCATGTGTAGGTTTTTTTTTTTCTATGTCTTCTATGTCTTCACTTTTGGCTGTAACTTACAACCTCTTTTCTCTTTGGACTACACAAAGATTTTAGCAAGAATTCTCCACTTTTTTAAAGAAATTACTGTTTCCTTCAAAGGACAAACTTAGCAATTTTTAAAATAAACAACATGGGTCCTTTATTCCACAAATATTGGAGTGCCTATATTAGATCAGGCACCATGTAAGACCCTGGCAATATATTCATGACACAAGCTACCCACTGCTTCTTGGCAAGTCACTTTTGAATGAAATGACTTATCTGAAATAGCCCATAGCTTATTAAAATCATCTGCACCATCAGCAAAAAGGTTAACTTAAGGAGAACTATTCAACTTAATACTTAAAACTTTGTATTGTGATTAGAAATCTCCTCATAAAATTTTTACTGAGTTTTTCTGTCATTGTACTTATTTTTTAATGTCTGTAAAAAATTTGAAAGACAAATGTATTAATACTCATGTTTTATTTATGCTTCCAAATAACTACACAAAATCATTTTCTAAGCAATTACTCATCTACACTTTAAAATTTTTCTGCCCTTGCATTTCTTCTCTGTACTTCCCCTCTTCTGTATGATGATAGAAGTGTATAGTCATCCCTTGGTATCCATGGGAGACAGGGTCCAAGAACCTCCTCAGATACCAAAATTCATAGAAGCTCAAGTCTCTCATATAAAATGGTATAGTATTTGCATATAACTTCTGCACATATTCCCATATACTTTAAATCATCTCTAGGTTACTTATAATACCTAATACAATGTAAATGCTATATAGATAGTTGTTATACTATATTGTTTAGAAAAAAGTCTGCACATGTTCAGTGCAGACACAACCATCCTTTCTTTTTTTTAATATTTTCAAGCTGAGATTGGTTGAATCCATGGATGCAGAGCCCACTGATATGGAGGGCCATATCAATGTATTAATAAAAAATCCAAGCATTAATAAAAATTACATGATTTGTATTTATTTTAATTTAATCAGGAAATAGTAGTCCCATGGGTCCTTTGAATTGACTTGGTTTAAAAACATGAGAAAAAATTCCTTTAAAAAAAGGAAAAAAACACAAAAAAATATTTAAAAGGCAAAAAAAAATTTTCTAGAAGACAAGAAAAAAATTTTTTAAGTGTTTAGAAAGTAGTTCTTATAAATATGAAATAATACTATAATGGCTGCTTGTGAATAAATATTTGAACTGTATCTTCATATATGTTAAACAGTTAAAATTTATACCCTTAGCAGAAGGAAAGATTCCACCTGATGCAACATTGATTTTTGAGATTGAACTTTATGCTGTGACCAAAGGACCACGGAGCGTTGAAACATTCAAACAGATAGACACGGACAATGACAGGCAACTCTCTAAAACAGAGGTAATTCAAACAAATTTCATGTGTACAGCCTAATTTTTTTCATCACAATTTACATCTGTGTTACAACTATTATATTTTATTTCTACCTAGCGTCGCCTCTGATCACTGCTTTTATAGAGTTGATTACTAAAAACTCTAAGCTCTGAGATAATAAAAATATTATTTTCCAATATAAAACTTGTGAGTCATCCTGTTCAACTGCCTTTCTTCCTGCAAGAGGGTCATTACAATCCCAAATTACTCATCTCTACAGGACTCTTCTAATTTATAAACTACAGGAGTGGATCTCTTTTTCAAGCAGCACTTGTAAGAATTTGTAACAGGGAGCAATTTCCACCTCACAGGATTGTGAGGATTACATGAGATTATGAAAAGAGCTAGCAAAAATTTGAATTGGGTGGGCTAGAAAGTTGATAAACAGGAGCCAGGGGCTGAGCATGGTAGCTCACACCTATAATCTTAGAATCCTGGGAGGCTGAAGTGGGAGCTCAGGAGTTTGAGACCAGCCTTAGCAAGAGTGAGACCCTGTCTCTACTAAAACAAATAGAAAAATTAGCCAGGCATGGTGGCACATGCCTGTAGTCCGAGCTACTCTGGAGGCTGAGGCAGGAGGATCACTTGAGCCCATGGGTTTGAGGTTGCTGTGAGCTAGGCTGACGCCACGGCACTCTAGCCCAGGTGACAGAGTGACTCAGTCTCAAGAAAAAAAAAAGAACAGGAGCCAGGAGTTCAGCAATCTAGCTTCTGTATCTCAGCCTTATATATGAATTGAGGGATTAATAAAGATATTGTAAGAATAATAGATAACATTTTTTTCACATTTTCTCATTGCCAGGTATTCTTATAAGCACATTAAGTATGTAAATTTATCTAATCTTGACAATTTATGAAGTAGACACTATTATCATTATCTTCACTTTATAGATGGGAAACAAGATGCTCCGACAGGTTAACTAACCAAAAATCACACAGCTATAAGTGACAAAACCAGGATTGCAACCTGGACTATCTGGCTTCACTACTGTATTCTTACCCTTGGGCCCTGACTGCCTTTTTTGTGGAGAATCATGAATGTTTCAAAGCAAATTGCTTGTTTATTGAAGTCTAGTGCCTTACTTAGTCCCACTGACTATACTCTTGCTTAAAATGAGTAACCCAGTTGTCTCCCCTCTTAATTTGTTTGGAGGCATTTCAAAATGCATAACTGCTACCTAAGTAAGTATTATAAAAGGCAACTGGGTTGATTTCAACTGGTGAGTAAGGCCTTTTGCTCTGTTTCTTTTTCCTCTCCCTCTCCAATCCTTTCTCTACCCAGTTCAACTTCTTCCTCCTGGATATTAGTAAGGACTTTTCCCTGAATCACATTGGTTGGGCAACAATGGAAGAGGGAGAAGGAACATCTTCTGTTCCTTAAGAAGGGCAGCTAGAAGGGTGGCAAACTGTTCCCAGTGTGTACTTGCCTGTTGACTCCTTGTCACCTTTTGTAGGGTCAGTAGCTGCAGGTGAACTCATATAGTACCTGAGGGCTCAGCCTGTGCACACAGACCGTTTCTCATCACAGGCGCACCAAGAGGCACATTCTGCAGTGTCAATACTACTCAGCAGACATTAGGGGATCTTCACTTCTTTTCCGGAAAATAAAAGTAGTGAAAATCCAAATTAGTGACTTACTTAGCTACAATTTCCCCAGATGTCTTTCAGGGATAAGCTATTTCACCAGATGGATGAGAGTAATTTTCACACACTTAAATAACAATAGCTATCTTATTGACGCCCAATAATCATTACTGCAATCCTAACATCAACCTACAATATAGGTACTTACTGCTCTCCTTTTACAGATGACAAAACTAAGGTTCAGAGAGGTTAATAATAATTGCTTAAGACCACATAGCTGGTACATGGCAAAGCCTGGATTTGAAACATGAACCAAAAGAAACTTCCTTTCTTCATCCTCAGAAAGATTTAGTAAATTATTTCTTCAGTATAAATAAGGTGAGGAAGATGGAGAGAGAAATACAGTATTTTATTAAAGTACAAAGTGAAAGTAGTGTGGGACCTATTACTAGCAAAATTAAGGTCATGTTCTTACCCACTACCTTTTTGTACCTCTGTAGTCTAGTGTACTGGAAAAGGAGTCGATTTTGAGCATCAGCAATACTGGTTATGAAAAGTTAAATTTAATAATTTAGAATATGAGGAATATTTGAGGCTACTTAATATTCTTTATACCTATGTGGGATTACTAAAGAAGAAAAAAGTCTCCCTCATATAGGACCAAAGCCCCATTTGAGGACAGTTGATATATCCTTCAATAACATCCATTGATTGCCCTAAAAAAAAGTCTATTCACAATGGGTTAAGCGTGGAATATTGTTGCTCTATAAGAGCTGTCTCCTATGGAGACATATAAGATTTCAGGAGTTTTGCAGGGCTTTGCCTGTAGGAATATGTGAACGTGTTAGTTCACATCTCAAAAGCTGCCTCTCCTCAGGAGGGCATCTCACAGATCAGTTGGCAACCAAGGCTTGTTGGCTTTTGCCTGCTTCTGTAAAACAAAGCTTGGCATGCATAAGGCCACGGGATGAGAACTGATCAAAGAGTGCCCACCCTACAGACACCTGTGGCTAAAAACAATTAGCCTAAGGGACAGTTCCTGCTTCCCTCCTGACTACCTGTCTCAATCCACAAAAGCTAGATAAAGAAATATAGAGCCACTATATTTCTGTTTAGCCTTTCTGCTAAGTGATAGTTTTATCTTAGAACTTAGAAGTTTGTCTTTGAAAGATTTTGTAACTGTTTGCTCATGTAGATAGAGTTAATTAAGGGATCTCTAGAAGCTTTTTGGGGACTTTTAACGTAAAATGAACTACCTGTTATTATGTAAATCTGTTACCCCTGGCAACCCATCACTGTACCAATAAATACTGATGTGAAGCTTCACTCAGGGCCTCAGCTCACGGGAATGCTAGAGGTCTCCCGATCCCCCAACCACTATAAAATCTATACTTTATAAAACTGTACTTTCATCTGTGTGTATTCTTTTATTTCTATATTCTATTATTTTCTATGTTCTATTATTTTCCTTATCTCTTGTGACGACCCCTGCCAAAGGGACCTAATTTTTTGCTGGGAGCATAGCAAAAAATCATATTAGCTCCCTGCAGAATATGTATTTCTGAAAACTTCTCAGGGTTCAACTCTAGCTTTCAAAAATACTCTCACCTCTAAAATGTAGCCTTGCTGAACATTCTTTCCAGATCAGTGTGTAGCTTTCTTTAGTTACATAGATTAGCACTTTCCAATGGAAAAATAATTGAGTCACATAAATAATTTTAATTTCTTTAGTAGCCACATCTAAAAAAGTAAAAAGACATAGGTGAAATTAATTTTAATGATATATCTTAATTCCATATATCTAAAATATTACTTCATGAAATTAATATGCAAATTATCAATATTCTTTTTAAGTCTTCGAAATTTGTTGTATATTTTACATTTATAGAATAGTAACATATTTCAGTTTGATCTAGCCACATATCAAGTGCTCAGTAATCACATGCAGCTAGTGGCAACTACAGTGGACAATGCTTTCAATGTGTGTTCGTGTAGAGAAATTTCCTGTTGTGTAGAGAAACAGGGAATACTTCAGAATATCTGTTCTTTGACATTATTATTAGAGAGATTGTCATAGTTATGTAGATTTAGGGGGAGAAATATAGAAGGATAGAAAACATTTTTTTAATATTTAAAAGTTCAAAATCCATAGTTGGGTTTTATTGATTACATAACCATTACTTTTAGAGATTATAAAAATGCCAATTTAGATTTTATTTACTAATGGAAATGCTTAAGAGTGATTTTCCTTTGATAATGTGAACAATGTACTTTATTGGAAAGCATTTAGTTTCAACAAAATTCAATTCAAATGCTAATCTTTGAGTATGTACCACTAACTATCTATAATCTCAGGGGAAGTTAATTTGAAAACCTGTTTCTCTCCAGAAAATTGCTTCAAAAGTTAAAAAAAAAAAAAAAACTTCAGTTAGCTTTTAAAAATTTTATATCACTTAACAATAAGAAGCCTTGGGTATGAGTTTCGTTATTGTAAACATTCCTCAAAGTTACTGGAAATTTATTGTGATAACTTTTTATTAAAAATGTTATTTTGGCCCTCTAGATAAGTCTGTACTTGAAAAGGGAATTTGAAAAAGATGAGAAGCCACGTGACAAGTCATATCAAGAGGCAGTCTTAGAAGATATTTTTAAGAAGAATGACCACGATGGTGATGGCTTCATTTCTCCCAAGGAATACAATGTATACCAACATGATGAACTGTAGCAAATTCTTATTTCTACAGTTTTATTTCTATTTTTTTTTAGCTACTTACTATATATATAAAACAAAGTTAGGTTTTTTCCAAATTGTGTTTTCTATTTTTCCCCAGTGAGAAGATATTTTGATTCCCTCAATACATGTAATTTTGATATAATAAATGTGGGGCTGTTTTGCATATTTAACTTTCAGTAAAGGTATGATTGTGTTTCCTATTGTTTTATCCTGTGAACATGAATTGCAGCACCATAAAATAGACCTCTGTGTCCCAGCAGGCAATTTTCCCCCTTCAGGATATAGAAAGACGTACGGTATGTCAAAAAACTTCAAGCTCTTCCCAACTCTAACCTTAACAGTATGTATAAACATGTAAATAGCCAGTTATATTTTATATGTTAAAATGCCCCATATTGTTAAAATACTCAGTAGGGACCCAAGAATTAGCATTTCATTTGTTTACACATTTCATGACATTATGGGTAGTGGAATATAAAAATCATGGGACCGAAGAGTCTTCATACACATGCAGGAAGATATTGGTCGTATATCTCTATCCCACAGAGAACCTCAACAGTCTCTGTACTTTTTGCTGCAAGCTTCTGGCCTTGGGTATTTGTTCCAGTGAGGAATGTCTAAAGACATCTGACCAGACCAAAGACTTTTTGCATTTTATCCTAGAGCAGGCATGAAGACCCTCTTTCCTGGGTCTTTACTCCTTCATACATTATTATACATGTGCCATTCCTCTTTTCGTAGACTTGTATAAGGTATCTACCACCTCTAAATTTTTATCGTGATAGTTTTAAATTGATGCCATGGAATTTCTTAGTTTCCAGTTCCCTTTCTCTAGGTATCTCTTTCCTTGTGTTACTTCATTTCACATCATTTTTGTCATTAATGATTATCCTTACAAAGTGGTATGTCATCAAATTTTGATAAATGTATAAAATTTATTTTTGCTACAAATGAGGATATACAGTACCTTGGCCATTTTGTGTCATGGTCAAATCATGATGTGATCCAACTTGTTGAGAACAGTGGCTAGGAGATGCTATAGAAGATGACATCAGTACCAAAGCAACAGCACATATTTACTGGAACAGAAAAGATTTTGCGCACTGCCTATGTAGGAAAGTATGGACAGGCAGTAAAAAGTTCGGTTCAAAATAAGTGAGTTCCAAACAAATAAAGCTTTGTCTGTTTTCCAAAACTTGGCTCTTTCCAAACCGTTGTTCATCTTTTAACCTCTTTAGGTATATACTGAAGAGTACAGAGGTAACACAAAAAACACCAGATTAGTAGATATCACACATGTGTAGCACAGAATTTGGTACCTCATAAAACAAAAATCTTTACTTTTATTTCCTCCTAGTATTTTTTCATTTCTATACTCAATTTTTCTAACATTTTCTCACTTGCTTAATCATCAACTCTTTCAGCCTTTACTTCCCTCAGAAAACCTGCTCAGTTGAAGTAAACTAAATTGATAATTCAATATTCTTATATTTTGGTCGGGAAACTGCCTCCATTCTCTATATTCATATTTAAGAAGTCACTAGAGCCTTTTTTTTTTTTTTTTTTTTTTTGAGACAGAGTCTCACTTTGTTGCCCAGGCTAGAGTGAGTGCTGTGGCGTCAGCCTAGCTCACAGCAACCTCAAACTCCTGGGCTCAAGGGATCCTCCTGTCTCAGCCTCCTGAGTAGTTGGGACTACAGGCATGCACCACCATGCCCAGCTAATTTTTTCTATATATATATTTTAGCTGTCCATATAATTTCTTTCTATTTTTTAGTAGAGATGGGGTCTCGCTCTTGCTCAGGCTGGTCTTGAACTCCTGAGCTCAAACGATCCGCCCACCTCGGCCTCCCAGAGTGCTAGGATTACAGGCGTGAGCCACCGCGCCCGGCCGAGCCTTTTTATTTGTTCAGTACACTCATATTTGATTTGAATAATATACTGTGCTCCAAAAAATACAGTAAAATATATGTGGAAACTATCCTAGAATCTAAACTTCATAATTCTGTACTTTCTGCCTCATTTTTTTCATGCAAAGTGCTTTTAAACTTGTCTTTAAAAAATTATAGATGATGTTAAATGAAGAGAGATTTACTTTAAAACTTTCACATTTACATAAAATTTTTTAATCATTCTACATACGTAGTATACAGGTATTTTGTATCTACTTTATGCCTTCATATGCATACACAATGAGTGCTGTGATGACATTTTTGAGTTCCGGACTTTTTACATATTATTTTTGCTATTATTTTAATAAAGGTGGATAGTATATTAATAGCGTAAGTTGTCTGTGTATGAAAAATTCAGATGTCTTAGAATAGATGAAAAAGATCTTTTAGAATTAAATATGTTAAATGTTTTAAACATTTTCAAAGAAAAAATAGATGTGTCCTATCTGCCTTAACTTTATAATGACAGTAGTGAGTTTTATGAAGATAAAACTTGCAAGCACATGTTCATCATAGAATGGCAGCCCATTACTACTATCTGTTACCCTATTAACGGTGTACACAGAACCCCATGCTGAGCTCAGTGTGCTTTTAATTTGATACTGCAATTAAATATTTAGGATTACATTGAATTATTAACACATTTTTCTCATTTTACCAGACCTAGGGCAATAGTTAAAACAGCATAAAGTTGCTACTTACACACTCCTGTCCTTAAATGTTGAATTAAAAGTTGATTAAACAATATTTAGAAAAACCTTTTAATTATATAAAAAGATATCTAAAACAATAGACTAAATCCAAATCCCAAAAATGATTCTAAAGTGATTGGAAAATTTATGAAAGAACACCTAAATTTCATATTTAAACCTTTCATGATATAAACAATATAATCTCCATGACAATTTATGAGACAGACGCTATTGTCATCTTCACTTTATAGATGGGGAATATGATAACCAGACAAGTTAACTTCTTTTTTCTTCTCCCCCCCACCTTTTTTTTTTTTTTTTTTGAGACAGAGTCTCCTTCTGTTGCCCTGGCTAGAGTGCCAGGGTGTCAGCCTAGCTCAGAGCAACCTCAAACTCCTGGGCTCAAGGGACCCTCCTGCCTCAGCCTCCTGAGTAGCTGAGACTACAGGTGCATGCCACCATGCCCAGCTAATTTTTTCCATTTTTAGTAGAGATGGGGTCTCATTCTCGCTCAGGCTGGTCTCGAACTCCTGAGCTCAAGCGATCCTCCTGCCTCAGCCTCCCAGAGTGCTAGGATTACAAGCGTGAGCCACCGGCTCAGGCCTCTTCTCCCTCTTTAATTAATCAAAGTGAACCTAGATAATTTAGGGAAGGTTTGTGGCACAACTGCATCTAAAACACCAGCAAATATATTAATTTTTCATTTTATTTCATTCTTTTGTGCCAAACATCAAAACAAGGAACTGCATGAAGTCTCACATACTTCTGTCCATCGACAGAACATTGAAAGCACCCATAAACAGTCTCCCTTTTAAAATTCCCCATTCCACAGAGTATGCAAGGCCCTTTTGGAATGTTGTGATTAAGTAAGTTAACTCTGATATGCGTCCCTTCTTTGAATGAAATATCAGTCATGCTGAGAGGTTTGTCATAGTAGTCAGAAAAGAGATCATCCAAGTAAAGCTGCGAACGAGAAATGGCATCCATCACTCTTCTATCTAAAAGGACAAAAACAAATGTGTTATAAGTCAAAATAAAAAATACATAACCCAACTGTATTTATAAATATCTGAATCTTAACCGTCAGTCATGAAATCATGAGGCTTTTAAATTTAAATTTGTCCTTAACAGATGGGATTACAGAATAGATAACCTCATGTGATAATCCGGAAAGAAAAAAATACATTCAAAATACTCTTCAGTGGACATACTTCTTTCAAATAGGATGTTTCTCAATCTGTAGAGCAGTGCAAACGTTGCCGTTTCTTCCCTTTCAAATCCTCCTTTTGACACTGAAGTGACACAAAGGTCTACAAAAAAATTTTTAGAAGATGTTATAAGTTGAACAATTCATATTTCACAGGGTGTTTTATGAGGTGATGAATTCTGGTACAAACTATTCATTGTCTTTTTTTAAGTTAAATTTTATAATTTTTAGAAAAGGTAATGTTTACATGGTACAAAATTCAAAGAGTACAAAAAGGGGATAGAGTGACAAATCTCTAGCCCACCCTGAACCCAGCCACAGTCTTCCACCTTAAAGGCAACCCTGACAAATTTCTTGTGTATGCTTCCAGAAATACTCCATATATTTTACAAGCATAAAGGATGATGTATAGATTATATATTTGTGTATGTATATAAAATTCTTTAGGCCCAATGAGTCACATACTATACATATGTCTTTAGAGTATCCCTTAGAAATTATTGCATGTCAGGACCTATACTCATTCTTAATGGCTTCATAGTAGTCTTTTGTAAGGATGTACCATGATTTAATTAATATCCTTAAGGTTGTTTCCAATCTTTTGCTATTAAGAACTCAATATCCTTGTACTCATATCATGTCATATATGTGTAACTATATCTGTAGGATAAATTTCTAGAAGTGTAACCCCAAAGTATACATGCATTTTCAATTTTGATGGACATATCAGTTATATCAGTGTTTATTCCTCCCAACAACCAATATAACTTATACCCAAAGTGTTCCAAATAGAATTTACTTAGCGTGTGATTTTGTTTTGTTTCTGGACTCCCTATTCACTCCTCCCACAGAATTGCAGAAAGAAAGAAACAAAAAAAAAAAAAAACGGGTCTAAAAATGTTTATAAATTACCATAGCTAGGGGGCCCCCTTGCTTGATCCTTTGGGCTACACCTGGACTTGTGCCAGTAGGCCAACTAACCTTAAAGACCTGTAAAATGGAGAAATCTAAAGTGAGCTGAATAATACCTCTAAATCGAGGTTTTATACAAGATGACAATTTTGGAGGAAGTATTTGTACTTTTAAAGTTATTTTTTAGAGGGAGTGTGGAAGGAAGCTGAGTCTGTGATAGGTAAAACTAAAGTAAGAAAAGTTGTCATTCGGGGCCCTGGTTTGGGCACCCAGACACTTCAGGTATCTTACTGTCTACGTACTCCTCTATTTGCCAAAAACTACCTGTAAGAGGGTTATTCATTATCTCCCCAAGTAAGCCAAGGAATGCTTTGTCAGTGGATTGCATTTTAGCCCTTATGTATAATTGAAAGTGGGGTAGTGAGGAGTCTACAGCCTTACCTGAGAAGCAGAAAAGAGGTGCTAGATAAGTAGAGAAGGGAGGACCTTTCCAGCTACCTCATTAAAGCATAAGATTGACAGCGCTGAGAGTATCACTCTTCTGTAATTATCAGACACTGAGAGAGAGAGAGAGAGAGAGAGAGAAAGACAGAAAGTTTTCTATGCTCCTTAAAACTATAATCATCTGTGTTTCGTGCAGATCATTCACTCACCAAAGGCACCATCCAGGTAAATGAAGAGTTCAAAAACACTGAAAGCTATGGTTGTATGTGCTGGGAAAACAATAGCTTTGTCCCTTCCCCTGGGATTCTGTTCATCCATAAAATGAAACTGTATTAAATAAATAAAACATTAGTAAGGAACATAACATACAAGGGTAGCTTTTTAGAGAAACAAAGTGTCTCCTACAATCCTACCAAAACAAAACAAAACTTCCCCAAGTAAAGACTAATTCTGTTTGAAATAAACTGTTCATAGCAGAGATCTAGTGGTCCAATGGGGACTCATGGTCTACATTAGGAAATTTCTCTCCCCTTTTTCTACTTACTTTGGTATTGGAGCCAATGACTGGTGCTACCACAACAGTAATGCTCTCTGGAGTAGAAGCCGTTTTCTTTCAACTGCAAATCTTAGAAAGCAACTGTGTTTAAGTGCTAGCTAGAGTTGAAGTTTTCAGCCTAGACTGTCTACTGTTCCAAAGCTACCACCAACAATCGAGTACATGTTTCAGTTTGTGTCTCAAAAATGATACAATGTTAATCAGAATTTGGCCGGCAGCTGAATATAGGTACTGGACAGAACTTTTATTTGTATAGATTTGAAAAGATTATTATTGAACCCTATCTTTCTAACAATTGGTTTTCGTCCCATCAAGTCATTATTAGGTGTTACTAAATGACAGGATACATAGCATGATAATTCAGCTGAAAATTAAACACATTTTCTAATTTTTTTTTAAGGATTTAACATTGAATAAAGCATGTTTGGCGATTAATAATATTAACTTAGAAAAATCATTTTGTTTACTTTTTTATTTTCTGGGTTTTTTTAAATTAGAGACAGAGTCTCACTCTGCTGCTCAAGCTGGTCTTGAACTCCTTAAATATAAATAATTTATATTTATAAAAATATAAATCCAACTTTTAAAAATTCAAAGTATAAACTATACTTAAAAATATAATCAAAGAATTCAATCTAAGCACTCAATTTTTATTCTTAAAATAGCACTTAGGCCGGACATGGTGGCTCATGCCAATAATCCTAGCACTATGGGAGGCTGAGGCAGGAGGATTGCTTGAGCCCAGGAGTTTGAGGTTGCAATGAGCTATGACGATGCCACTGCACTCTAGCTAGGGCAACTGAGCAAGACTCTGTCTCCACAAAAAAAAAAAAAAAAAGAAAGAAAGAAAGAAAGAACGAACGAACGAAAAAGCACTTAAATAGTAATAGGAGGGATTCAAGTATACGTATTGTTTCACAAGAATTAGTGGTTTCTTTTTTGGGTTTTTGTTCATGCCCTTTTTTTAATTTTTTTATTATTTCAATAGGATTAGTATTTTGTTTGCATTATATTATACCTGTTTAGAATCCAAGTTTTCTTGGATTTTTTTCCATATTCTGAAACAAAGACATTACTATGCAAAATCCTACACAATTGCAGGTCTTTCATCTCAACATTTCACAAAATTCACAAGTCTCATTAGAAACTCAGTACTTTTTAAAAATTCCCATGGCAACATTTTATTAAGAGAAGCCTAATAAGTGTGGTTTACCCGCATTGCTTCCCCACGAATTCCAGCATGCACAGACAGTGAGCACTGCCGTGTGGTTCGAATGCTTTCCATGACCACGCACAATACTGCCTTTCTGCTATTCCTTGACTGACGGATCAAGCTGTGGTCAAAGTTAATTTTCCTAAAATAAAAAAGATACATCCACAAGACTTTAACATCTAATTATATATGATCAGTACATTTTTTGCTTTCATATGTTATTCATTCATGATTCACCTTAACTAAATCAAGGCAAACCTAATACAAATCAGAAAATATACCCAAAAGAAACTCAATAATCATCTGTCTCTCCTTCCTATTAATATTTTCTTAAAACATGCCCAAATAGAATGTCTTATTCTATCTGTTGAGAGTCTGTTGGAGGAGACACTTAGTATATTTGTTGCAGACAGATTCCTGTATTATTTTAATCTAATAACTTAGCAAATGTGTGCAAAACCAAAGTGATTTTGTGCAACAATTAAAAATTTTAAGCCAAATGATTTTGGATATCTACACTTATGCAAAGTTTGAATATACTACTAATTGGAGTATTTCAAACATATCAAGCAAATTACACTAGTAAAATACATCAATGTTTTAAGCATTCTTTGTAATGAAGTTTATATAGTTAAAATATTTAATGAAAACACTAATGTATATCAGGATTATTATACTGACCGTGTAGTGATTTCTTTGAGTAATGTTGATACTTCCACTTCATGTTTGGTTACTATACCAAAGGAAGCTTTTACTGCAATGGAATCTGATCCAGCAACATTAATCCCAACATCATTTCCAATATGGTTGCCTCGCCTCCCATACAGTGAAACATCTGATTCATCTTCATAATTCAGTAATTGATAAGATGAAATACCTTTACAAGAAGGAACTTAGTGTTTTTTCAATGTCTTGAATTTAATTTATGTAGATTATACATAGTAACATGTTAATTTACAATTGAAGACTCAAGTACCCAAAATGGTAGAAAAAGGCAATATTTCAAACCAAGATTAAAAATAGCAATTCAATTAATCGTACAACAAAAAGAAATAGCCAGAATTGTTAAAATGAACTCAAATTTTCTATGCAACCAACAAAACATCTTGAGCATCAAGACCCATTATGTGGCTGAAAGAAAAACAAGTATTTATAAGCAATAACTTGTCAAAATATTAATTTACTTCATAATCTAGCCTTCAAATGTATTTGTGTACCAAGTGTAATAACTGAATCATAAAACACAAATTACTTTCATCTCATTTGACCATGTGAGATAGGTAAGCTGCCCAAATAATATCCCATTTTATAAATAAATATATCATATTCTAAGTTGATTTGGTTAATTTATAAAATAATTGATAGATTTGCAAATCATTTGACCAATAAGAGATTTGATACTATATAAACTTTAGACATTGTTAATCTTAATCTTAATAATGTTAATCCTACTATTACTACTATCATAATAAAAGTTGCTCATAATAAAAGTTGCTTTTACTGACAATCTGTACATATTACTGATATAAATAGAGATATGTATATACAACCTATGTTTAGGTTACCAATAATACAGCTGAATGAGTAGTCACTCTCAAACATTTAAACTTACCAGCTGCAATTTCTCTGTCTCCTAGCAGAATATCTTTCAGTGTAAAAGGTGTCGAGGTAAATTTATATCTAGGAAACAGAAAGCATCGCTTCTTTTTTACCACCAGACTTAAAGGTTGATATTTGTCAGCTTCACTGAGGCTTGGAACAGGAACTAATCTCCCTCCATCTCCAACTTGCTTGACAAAGCTCTTGGTAGCAGCAGCAAACATATTAATATCAAAACGTCATCAACTGCAACCCCCAGATAAATCCATTTTCAAAGAAGAAAATCAGGCACAAAATTAAGCCTTGCTTGATTTTAAATATAATTATACACCTTAAAAATGCAAAGCGTGGTTTCACCAAGTAGTTTACCAGTGTACAATTCACTGTCTTCCCTCGTGTGCACAGGTAATGAATTATAGATCAACGGTGTAAAATGATATACTAAAAGCAAGTCTAATTTGGAATGGCAGGCTATAGCACTAATATACACAGAAAACTAATAATTCTAAAATATGACCAAAGTCTTTGATGAGGATCGCAGTTGAGAGTGATTTGCCCCTGGCACTGGGCCAATTTGAAAGGAAGCATATAGCCCTATGGGAAACAATGCAATTAAGGTACTAACATTAGTCCTGGGTATCACCCACAGTGGACCTAGTCCAAAGGGAATTCCTTCACAAGTCCACCACTGGAATTCTGGCAACAGAAAAGTGCAGTTTTGAATCCTCATGGTATACACTTCATTGAGCATTTCATTCATTTTCCATCTCGTATGTTTACAAAACCAGGTGTTAAATATAAATTCACAGATCAGAGGGAAACAATTATATACAGATCTTTATAAAATACTAAATTAAAGCCATATTACATATAAATAAGTGTAAACTGTTACCTACTAGTTTCTTCCTCTGAAGCTGGGAACATAGACTATGTCTCTTTGAAATGGTGTCCTCCTTCATTTTTCTCTTTTTCATCCTTATTATCCCAGTTACTTACTTAATCTTTAACAAGAACTATATAAGGCTTTGGCTTGTTTTTAAGTAATTTTGTGGCTAAAAATAAATTTTAGAAACAAATCTAAGTGCTGAAATACTGTTTTGCCATATGTGAACGTCAATGTTTTGAAATAGCGATTACGTAGTCCTTCCAATAAGATATTCCTTAAAATGTAACATTGGTGGATAGTAATCTACATACACGCATATACACAAAGAGGAGGGAGAGGAAGCTAGAACGGGCTTAATTCAAGCCTCAAATTAAAAAAATTAATTTGATTACATTCTGAACTTTTCACTTGCTTTCAAGTATCCAGGGTTGCCACTCAAACAAAAAATAAATTACTTTTAATAATGTCCTTTCATGCGAGTTGCATTGTGCAAAGCAATCTTCCAGAACACCGAGTAAACACAGGGAGGCATTCTGCAAGGGGCTAGCAAACCCACAAAGAGGCGACAGGACATCTAATGCGTAGTCTGACCCCCACCAAAGGTGGTGCATCCCAGGCAAATGCCATTACAAACGACAACACAGGTCTACAGAAACTGCGTTTGACTGGAATCCGGTCCACAGAAAACCCTTCGTTTACATCTAACGTGCCCTGCTGGGATCCGCTGGCCCAGCGTTCATCTCGTGACGAAAGCCTGGAAGACAAAGGAGCCAGGCGAGAGAGGAGGGGTCTCTGGACGCCCCCGCGTGCTCCTAAAAGCAGGGCTCGGGGACCCGGAGTGCCAGCCGCAGCCCCTGGATATACCGGCGCTCCCCAGCTTTCGAGCCAGGCCCGGGGAGGCCCCCCCGACAATTTTGCATTCGGAATTTTGAAATCTTTTTCTTAAAGTGCCAGCCCATTTCTCCATCCCCACCAAAAGGCTGAGCTTCAGGCCTCCCAGACCCTAGGCGCATCCCGGAGAAGCCTTCTCTCGGGGCAAGAAACGGCCGCTTCTCCGGAGCCTCCTAAGGACAAACAACTGCGGCCTTCAGGCCGGGAAACCGCGAGCTGGCAAGCGCCGGCGTGCCGGGACGCTTGCACACTGTGGGAGACTGGAAGAGCCTGGGCTGGAGGAGGGGGCGGGGCCTGGAGCGGGAGGGGCGGGGCTGGGCAAGGACCAGGGCCCAGAGCGGGGGCCGCGAGGGGGCGTGGCCGGCGCTACGGCACCGAGGCACCGCCCCCGCCCCGCCCGCCCCCTTTGCGAGAGGGACGCAGGCTGGGACGAGAGGGGGAATCGGAGGTGGCGGCGCAGGAGCGTTCCTCTCGGGGACTAGCCGACCCGAGAATCGAGTACGTCGCTCCGCGCCGCTCTTCCTTCTGCCGCCGAGTCGTCCCTTCTCGCCATGTCCCAAAGCAGACATCGCGCCGAGGCCCCGCCGCTGGAGCGCGAGGACAGCGGGACCTTCAGGTCAGCGCCCGGGCCGTCGGGGCCGCAGGGCCGTGAGTGGTGGGCAGCAGAGGCGGGGGCGGGGAAGCCGGCTCTCCAGCGGCATTCTGGGTAAAGCTGCGGGCGCTCGGCCCCGCCCTCGGCGGCCTGGGCTGGGGTCTGCGGCCGGCCCCGCCCCTCTAGTGGCCCGGGCGGCGCGCGGGGCGGTCGGCGCTGGCGCGCGATCGCTGGGCCGGGAAAAAGCATCGTGGGCTTGGTCCTGAGGGGATACAGCGCTGGTGCCCTCGCTGTTCCCCTGAGAATCCTCCTCCCCGCATTCAAGTTCTCTGTCTAAAGACCTCCCTCACCCTGCTTGCCCCTGTGGGGTGATTGCCGCAGCGGGGCCGGGAGACAGGTGCGGCCCGGCCTTGCCAGCTCTGGCCCTGCCGCCAGGGAGCTGCGGCGCCTTTCCCGTCACTACTGGTGGCGGTCAAAACTGGCCTCTGTATGCTTCTGCTTTCCTCTCTGATTTAGCATGCAAAGCACACCTTTTCTGGTTTTTGCAGTTTGGGGAAGATGATAACAGCTAAGCCAGGGAAAACACCGATTCAGGTATTACACGAATACGGCATGAAGACCAAGAACATCCCGGTTTATGAATGTGAAAGATCCGATGTGCAAATACATGTGCCCACTTTCACCTTCAGAGTAACCGTTGGTGACATAACGTGCACAGGTCTGTATGCACAGTTAACCCCCATGACCATGCCGGGTTGGCAGTCAAGACTTGGTGTTGTTTTTCAGTTCGGAAAAGTGCTCTTTTTGCCAGAGACAGCTATGAGGAACAGACTCTGAAACTGAGACCTCATCTCAGGTCATTAGGACTTTCCAACTTCATCTGATTCTCTCCCTAATTTCTCTTCCCCAGATACCAAGGAAGCTCAGGAACTAAAAAGTTATCCAGGCATTCTGCAAGTCTTTCCTACCCTGGGATCCTCTTAGGGTTCTTCTAAGAATTAGAAGCCAGGAAGTTTCTCAGAGCAGTGGTAGCTGTGTCAGTAGGTACTGTCAAGTTTCATAGATTATAGCAGATGCCAGGAGAGACAACCCCAGAATTGTCTGACTTTCTCCCCTTTCTGTATGAACTCATTTGGCGATTTGGATCCGTTGTACAAGACTTGATTGTATATCAAAGCAAAATGAGGAAGGGCAGAAGATTCCCATATACTATATTGCATAGCAGCTTCTAGTTTCTGAAACTGAACAGGTATTTTGTATAAGATAGTATTCCCTTTTTGAACTTAAATAGGTTCAGAGAGAGAATAAGTAACATGCCTAAGGTCACATAGCAATGAAGTTTCAGGGTTCAGACTCATGGCCATAAGCTTGATCAATAGATAACTACAGTTGCTCATCTGTAAATGTAGACATTGTTTTTCTTATGTATCTATTTAATTGCAAACATAAAAAATATTGAATGCTAAATTTAACTTGGAAGACTGCTAAGAAAGAAATTTAGTAGGAAGGCTGAAGTTCCACCATCTGGTAATCTGAAGGCATCATTTGTTTGTGTCACTGGAAATCTGGAGTCCTTTATTTTCATTGAAGCCACCTTAAGACAAGTTTGAAGCCTTTTTGTTTACGTGAGGCAGGTGGATTGTAGGTGCTGACTGGAAGGGTCCTCATGTAAACCATAGGGTCAACATTGCCTTACTACTTTAGTCTACTTTTAAATATTCAGGAAGAATTCAAGAAAAAGCAGCCTTCCTGCCCCACCAATGTGTAGAACAGGAATTAACAGCCTGTGGCAACCATTGCCTCTGCCCTGGTTTTTCACACTATCCTGTCTTCCCATGCAAGCTTGTGTGTCATCTATGGCTTCAAATACTATCTAAAGGCCAATAATTCCGAAGTGTCTGTCTTCCAGCCCAGGGCCAGTTACAGAACAGTGGATCGGCCTGTGCTTGCTGGGGCATCTTTGCTTGGGTGATGCAAAGGCACATCAGTCTTTCATGGTCCCAAACCAAATCCATCTTTTCCCTCAAACGCATTCCCCCTCCATTCCCTTTCTCTGTAAAGGCACCACAATCACCCAGTTGGTCAGTAGAAATTTGGGTTGTCTTCTTGACTCTTTTTCTAAATTTTTAAATTTTTTGTTCACCTAATCCTTTATTTCCCAATGTTTTTAATGTTTATAATTTAACTTACTTCAAATGTCTGTGCTAAGTGTAAGCTACTGAATTAGAACTACATCAAACTCAAACCATTTATATCCTTTACCTATTTGTTATAT
The DNA here is from genome assembly GCF_041146395.1 of Eulemur rufifrons. Classification (NCBI taxonomy): domain Eukaryota; kingdom Metazoa; phylum Chordata; class Mammalia; order Primates; family Lemuridae; genus Eulemur; species Eulemur rufifrons. Next base: position 49,466,441 of record NC_090983.1, read on the forward strand.
AAACATTTGCGCTAAAACATTTTAAAATTATTTTACTTACAAAGTCAAAACTATTATTTGATATATCGCCAATCATTTAGCTTATATTACATAAACAACATAATGTGCCAGCTTATATAAAGCCACTAAGTTCTCTCCATGGAGTTTTCCTTTAAATTCACAAAACTGAAAAATCTAATTCAAAAACTATAAGGAAACAATGAGTTCTGTGCTGCCCAGGCTAGAGTGCCGTGGCATCAGCCTAGCTCACAGCAACCTCAAACTCCTAGGCTCAAGCGATCCTCTTGCCTCAGCCTCCTGAGTAGCTGTGACTACAGGCATGTGCCACCATGCCCAGCTAATTTTTTCTATATATATTTTTAGTTGTCCATATAATTCCTTTCTAATTTTTTAGTAGAGATGAGGTCTTGCTTTTGCTCAGGCTGGTCTCGAACTCCTGAGCTCAAACAATCTGCCCACCTCGGCGTCCCAAAGTGCTAGGATTACAGGCGTGAGCTCCCAGCCTAACCAATCCATTTTCAATAAAAATTCTATGTTCTCTTTTGTCAGTTTGATCACACAGCTCAGGATAATTGTCAGTGAGCTTCCTGGTCTGTTCTGCAACACTGAAACGTCCCACACCCAATCCATGTGACCTGGCCCACACCCAGGCAATGGAAACGTTTTTTGAGGCTTCTCCCTTTCTAAAAAATTTTTTCCCCTAAACTGTAATAGAACCTGTAAAACAAGTAAGTCATGATGGCCAAAAATGTCACCTTATTATTCAGACTTATTTGGGAAGAAGCTTTAAGGCATGTATATTTTTTAATAGTTAAAAATATATACACATTCATCCTTTCCTGTTTTATCCTTTTCTTTCTTTCAAACAATGTCTCCACCGGCAAAATCATTGTGAAACAAATCCATTTATTCCATGAGACATTTAAGTTACCAAAAAGGTGCAGAAATTCTGAGAAAAGGGAAAAGGCTGTCTGATGCAAATGCTGGATTTACATCATTATACAGGCTAACCACAGATCACTAACTTAAAATGTTTCCAAGCACCCTGGAATATAAGTAGCAATAACTATAATATTGTAATAAAGTTAACAGATTTCCTAAAACTTAAATAAAGATAAAACTTTAAAAAAATTGCCTCAATATCAGAAAATAGCATGGAAGTTTTCCCAGGAGTATTAATAAAAATTATGTTTAATTGAGCTTTTAGATTTATATATAACACCTAAAACTGAGGTATTTTTCCTCTTTGCTCTATGATATTATTTTAACTATCATTTGTTAATTACTGCCACATTTTCTGTAGCCCCAGTGTCACAATACGGGTTTTGACACCAAAGATGTCAGGATGGGAGTCTGCCCTTGGTTCTTGGTGTGCTCTTGGCCAAAGAATGACCAGACACACCAAAGTGTCCTCTGAATCCTTTCTTGGAAAAGTCACCAGCAAGTCCAATACAACAGAGTAACCTCAGGCAGGGGAACAGTTTCACAAGAGCAGCTGTTTACTGGAGGATAAAACAGGTCTGTCTCCACGAGTGGAGAGAAACAGACCAGCTCATTCACTGGCTAACCCACTCACTACTTCCTGACTTCTCGGATTGTTTCCTTTTATTACCCCAGTCTGGAGGAGGGCTCTTGGCAAGTGTAGGATGTTATCAGATTATCAACAGGTGTCCTCAAAATTCCATCTGCGTGTATGAGCTCCCTCTAAGAAAGCCCAACTGTGGGGGTGAACAGCAATGCAGTTTCAAGCTAATAGCATATTAATTACCCTTAGGTTACTTTAGGTCACTTTCTAAATCTTATGCCTGGGCCGGGGAATTCCTAGATTGATAAAGCATTCCTTTCTTCTCCAGGTGTAGCAGTTAGTTGCTCAGGATAGGATTTAAGGGTGGGGCAATGCCAAAATGGAGTACCCACCCTTATCCTTCTTCCCAGGTGGAGCAACTGCTTGAAACAGCACCAAAACAGGGAACCCTTGTCCTAAGAAGAGCCAGAGATCCTAACTATCTACCTAACACCAGGAAACCAGTAACCTTTTAAAAAGGAACAAAAAAGTCTACTTAGGTATCCCTAGTCCTCTCTATGCATCATCACTATGAGGCATACTTTAATAGAAACTACCTTAATTTTCCCAATACCTCTATTTGACATGCTTTAAATAAATGTCCAGTATTTATAAAACCAGAAGTATTCCTGGTTCTAACTCTGGTCTCTTCAGCTATTCAAGGGAAATCTCTGATTTATCTTCCATTTAAGAACTAAAAATAGGACCAGGCACAGTGTCTCATGCCTGGGATCCCAGCACTGTGGGAGACCAAGGTGGGAGGATTTTTTGAGGCCAGAAGTTTCAGACCAGCCTGGGCAATGTAGCAAGACCTCGTTTCTACAAAAAATGAAAAAGTTTGCCACGCATGATGCACCTGTAGCCCTAACTACTTGGGAGGCTGAGGCAGGAGGATCACTTGAGCCCTGGAGTTGGAGGTTGCAGTGAGCTATGATTGCACCACTGCATTCCAGCCTGGGCAACAGAGCAAGCCCCTATCTCAAAAATAATATAAAATAAAAACTTAAAATAATGGTATTAATTTCAAAAATCTTAAAATCTGAAAAAAAGTTATCTCTGCAGTTAAACATCACTGTGACTACATCTGTTAAATTACATTTAGAACACTGGAAATATTTGTAGTCCAGAAACTGATATTCCATTACGTTATATGTTTGAATTGTACTATACTTTTTGCTGTTTTACAATTGTTAAAAACATTAAATATTTATCTTCTGTTGCTGATAATTAAATCATTCTAGTCTAAAATAACAATAATGTTGAATAAGAAATGAAAACTAAGTGATGGCACACATCTATAGTCCTTCTACTTGGAAGGATTGCTTGAGGCCAGGAGTTCAAGTCCAGCCTGGGCAATACAGCAAGACCCTGTCTCTAAGGTATCCTTTAGGTTTTTCACAATAGATGCTTTCCGAGCACTGGTTTTCCTGTCCACATAGTTAGAAGGCATGAACTCTGTTTTATTCATGGAATTTCAAACTTGCCACCAGGATTTAGAATCATCCAAAAGCCATAATCTCTCATTCTTCTTGATGTCCAGCTCTTGTTCTTGTTGGGCCACATAATCAAATTTGGCTACTACCACCACTACTTCTGCCATCTTTCAGCACCTTCAGCACTTCCCAGCCTCAGATTATGCCACAACTGACAACAGGACTTTCTCAGGAGGAAGACAGCCAGGGAAGCACCCACCCCACACTTGAGGCCGCTGAGGGGATCTCCCCATGACATGGAGCTCCTGGGCCACACAGGGAGGCCACTGGGTCATGCTTCCTGGGGCAGCAGCCTGAAGGTCCTGTGGAGCCGTGGTACACACGCCCAGGCCTGGTGGAGCAGCCTCCATGCCCACTCTGGCCCAGCTCCCTGTCTTCTTGACTCTTTTCCTGTCCGCCTCCCTCTTGTCCAGTCTGTCATTAAACCTTGTCTCCTAAATATTGGTTGAATCTGTTAGCTTCTTTCTTCTTATTGCTACTGTCCAGGCTACTGTCATCTCTCATTTGGATTTTAGCTGCAATCTGACAGCTGCTCTTTCATCTTAGAGTTTTGTCATGTCCTTTTGCCACATGACAACCAGAGTGTTCTTTCTAGCTCTCAGATTTGTCTTCCTCTTCTTAAAATCCATTCAGTAGTTTCCCCTCACCCTCTGAATAAGTACAACTTTCTTAACATGACTTACAACCTTGTTTCTTAAAGTGTCATCTATGGCAGCACCGATATCACCTGGGCACTCGATGGGAATGCAAAATAGGAGGCCCATCTCAGATGTATGTGTTTTAACAATTCCCAGGCAATTCCTATGCACATTTAACATTTGGGATTCACAGTACCCTTCTTTGACTTCTTCCCCTACTGGCCAGCTCTCTAGACTTTTATCTCGAAAGTCCTTACCTCAAGTTCTTAAACCTTAGCCATTCCCAGCTACTTGGAGCTCTCGAGAACACAGTACTCTGTGTTGCCTTTGAGCCTTCCCAGGTGTTCTTTCTCTCTGCCCGTAAAGCTCTTTCTAATGCCCCATCTCTCTTCAGTTTACTCACTTTTACTTATCATTCAGGTCTCCATTGAGTTATCTCTTCCTTCATGAAACTTTTCTGAATCCTTACGAAGAGTAGAGGAGCTACTGCTTTTGTGTGCTCCCCTACCGAGTGCACATAGCTTGTTGTAACATTTTCACTCTGTATTTCAGATGCCTATTAACAGATGAAATCCCACACTAGGCCATCAGCTCTTGAGCGCAGAGACTCTCTTTAGTTCTATGCTATATCCCTAATACCTCTGTTAGTAGATAAATGAGTGGTTTATGTGCTTTCTGACACTTGAGAGTCATAGTTGAAACTGATTCCATGAGGGTTTGAATTCAAAAGAAAAAAGATTGAGTTTATCATTTACGAAGTGTGATTGCTTACTGAAGTTTAGATACCAGTTTTGTCCCCAGTTCCCCCTTACCTACCCATGCAGGAGATACAGGTTGTATAGAAGACACATAACAAGCCTTATGCCATATATTAACCCTTCCCCACTGTGCCCAGCATGTAGTCATGACTGCTTAGTCTAGCAGAGGTGTTTGTTACAGCATAGTTTAAAATAGGCTGTCAAAATTATTTTGCTGTCAAACAGTTCTGCTGTAAGTGGCTCTTTAAAAGAAACTTCTTGCTGTAGTAGAATTTCCCTTCTCTCGGGAATAAGGGAAGAGTAAAGTACGAAGTTACATTTCTTCAGAAGGTGTGACATGGTCTACTTTATTATCATTTTATATTGCAAACATATATAATGTAAAAATAATAAGGACCTTTATACAGGTATGCATAGAATTAAATACATAGAACTTTTTAAATTGTTTTTTAATGTATTAACTTCACATGGTGAATATTTTATTACAGTGTATCACTGCGAATAGTGTATGGTTTTATTACCTAGTATGTATATGTAAAACCTGTAGTGACTTTGTTTTGTATTATGAAAACATCTATGCAAGCCACCCATTTTCCACAGGAGATAAGACTTCTTTTTTTAAACCTTAATTCAGGTGAAGGTACAAGTAAGAAGCTGGCGAAACATAGAGCTGCAGAGGCTGCCATAAACATTTTGAAAGCCAATGCAAGTATTTGGTGAGCTAAATTTCTTTGTATTCTGCAGCTCAAAAATATCATGGCTGAGGTAAGACTGAAAATTTGAACATGCTCACAAAAGCAACAAAGTGAACAGTTGTTGGTATCTTAGCTCTAAAATTCTATTTCTTTGTGAAAACCTGTCATCCATTAAAGACAACTTTGTCCAATCAGATTCAGCAACTAGCTATTAAATGAAGGCTCTCATGAACTAGGCTTTACTTTTCTTTTTCCCCAGATGGGGTGCAACAGTAGAAAATCAGAGCATTTCTGGCAAATATTAATATTCATATTCTGTATTGAGACTTTGATTATTTCTTCAATGAAGAAAACAAGGTGTGAGATGGAAGAAGATGAGCTGAGGCCAGGCGTGGTGGCTCACACCTGGAATCCTAGCACTCTGGGAGGCCAAGGCGGGCGGGTACTTTGAGCTCAGGAGTTGGAGACCAGCCTGAGCAAGAGCGAGACCCCATCTCTACTAAAAACAAAAATAAATAATAAATAATAGAAAGAAATTAGCTGGGCAACTAAAAATATATAGAAAAAGTAAGCCGGGTATGGTGGCGCATGCCTGTAGTCCCAGCTACTCGGAAGGCTGAGGCAGTAGGATTGCTTGAGCCCAGGAGTTTGAGGTTGCTGTGAGCTAGGCTGACACCATGGCACTCTAGCCCTGGTGACAGAGTGGAGACCCTGTCTCAAAAAAAAAAAAAAAAAGATCAGCTGAAAGTACTCTTTTAGGAATTCTAATGTGGAAGAAAGAAGCATATATAAGAGAATGTCAAGTGGGATTTATTTTTATGACCTATTCTGTGGCTAGGGATATTAATTTTTCTGGTTTTTTTTTTTTTCTTTTAAGTAGTATTCCCACGTGTGGATATGGATATTAATTCTTGACATATCTTTCCAAATTAAAGTTTTTTTTACCACTTTAGGTGTTTTTGGAAAGAAGGTTGGCCCTAGAGCATCTCGTGTACAATAAAGTGGTGCCCTTTGGTTTCCACAGGGCACATTGTGGAGCATGGCATGCCTTCACATTCTTCTCTTATGTGCACTCAAATATGTTTGAAGTACAACCTGGTATAATCTACTCATAGCTGACAGCAGAGGCCCACGGGAATTTGGGATGGATTTTTTGTTCTCTAGCTATAGCAGGACTTTTGGATTAGGGGTATATTTAGGTTCTTCTTTTTTTCTAAGTCATCTCAACCTTTTGGGTAGTTTAGAACTAACCATTGACATGAAAACCCTGTAGGTAAGCACTTGCCCAAGACAAGCCTTGGATTTCACAAGATAATACTTGATTCTTTACGTCATGTGTTATAATTGATTTATGCCAGCTTTCAAGACATGCCAAATGGCATGACAGGTGTTGAGTTTCCCCCTCCACTGGTGTTGGACATGGTATTTCTGTGCAACCCAAAGATCAACCCAAAGTGTTGAGTACATTTGTAGAAATGAGTGTACGGAGTGTCCTTTCTCTGCACATGGGTACTTCACTTTGTCAGCAAAAAAAGGCTAACAAACTTTACTATATATTTGTGCTTCTTGACAGATAAGATGGGAATTACTAAGCTGTAATGAGGCCTAATGTGGCCTGATTTAATACAGAGACTTTCTCACTTCTCCATCACAATTATTTGTGTAGCTTCGGCATGCAACATTGTAAGTGAATACTCATATCTCCTCAGCCTATGTAAAGCTTGAAATTCTGGCAGTTGGAAAAGAAACTTGAGAAAGTGGCAATAGTTAAATCTCATTTGTCATGGAAGAAATGACTCTCCAGTTGCCTAGGTGGTAGTAACCTTGGAATGCAGCTTTTTCAGTGTTAGGCACTGGTCTCCCAAGTAACTAGTAATTTGAAACTACCTAGAAGAGATTGTTCTCTTTTTCCCTAATCACAATCCTCACATACTAAAACCAGATCCATATAGGCCATCTATTTTATGCAGGATACATATAAATCTTAGAAGATTACCCTAGCATTGAGCAGATAATAGTTCAAACAGATCTCTCTTCTATAGATCTCTGCATGAAAAAACAACATTTATGACCTGTATTATCCACATTGCCAGCTAGGCTAAATTTTCTGGCTTTTAGTCTTCCATTTTTTGTGCAGTTATAAAAACAGTATTCTTTAAATATGTTTTTATTAAGCACTCATTATGTACAAAACACCACAAAGCTTTTTTAGGTAAGTAATACATAGGCCCTACCATTAAAGAGCTTACAGTCCAAACAGGAGAGGTGAGGTGAGGGGTGGACAAATAACATGTATTTGTAAGAGTATATAATTTATGGTAAAACAATTTCCTTAAGAAAGGATCAAACCAAATATTACAGTGATTCAAAGGAGGGAGAGATTATGATTCACTGGGGTAAACAAATAGGCTTCTTAGAGGAAATGGCTTTTGAGATATAACTTGGATGATGGATAGATCAGATTCCCATGGAAGAGTTGGAGAGAAGGGCATTCCATGTACAAGGAATGGCAAGAGCGAAGGCAGAGACAGTTAAATAGAAAATGCTTATCATTTATTTAGTAATTTGGATTAAATTATTTTGTTTTATAACACTTTTGAAAAATGTTTAGCTTTGCAGTTCCTGATCCTTTAATGCCGGATCCTTCCAAGCAACCAAAGAACCAACTTAATCCTATTGGTTCATTACAGGTAAGTTGTACAGTGTTTCTATACTTAACATCTGTCTACTGATAAAAGATATAATAAATTGATACTATGACAGGTGCTAAAACAAGGAATTAATATTTTAAAGATAAGATCGTGAAATATTTTGTTTCCCAACTTACTATGATCATTAGCTATTACAGAGCTAACTTGAAATTATTTTCCTAGTTATTTACATTTTGGATTTTCTTCCATGTACAGTATCTGCCTTTATTTGTGGAATTCTCTTTTGAGATCAACAGGACCTCAGTGCACATGGGTAGAGTGTTTTATACTTTAAAAATGTTTTTTGCCACTCTTGTGACAAACCTCTTTATACTTCTGCTGAGACAGAAGACTTTGTAAAGAGCCCAAATCAGGTAACCTAATTCAAGAAAAGGAAAGTAGTCTGCTTACCAAAAAATATATATATTCATGTTTGAATTTCTGCATGCAGAATATCGTTCTGCACATTATCCATGTGCTCTGTTGGGACATTCTCCTCCCTGTTATTCAGCTAGTCCTTTGGGCTCTTTTTCCTGCTCTATTAGTTTTTCTATAGTTGTCTTCACCTTCTGTCCCTGACCTCATCCATCTGTTTGTTTGCTCTCTCTGCTCCTCATTCTACTCTTGACTGAATGCAGTGTTAGCCAGGTGTGGGTCTGGAAGTCTATAGCTAGGACAGAAGGGGCTTTGGGAAATGAGACCTGTAGCTGTCTCCTGGTGTTCCCAAAGAGGATGGTAATAGTCTGTCTTTCTAGTTGAACTCCTATATTAGCTAACTGTGGCTTACTGGAAGAACACCATTCAGAGCACAAAATTGCTTTAGTTTTGGTGTTATGGTATAAAAATATAAAATGGTGGAATATCTTTGAGAAATACAGGATCTTCCCTCATTTTTCCATTACAAGATATCATTATTCTTCTCAAACATATAAATAGAAATGGGATCAAGATCAAGAAAGAATATCACTTATATGATTGTACCATTGCATAGTTAAAATTACTGTTAAAGCCTCATCTCATTTTTATAGGAATTGGCTATTCATCATGGCTGGAGACTTCCTGAATATACCCTTTCCCAGGAGGGAGGACCTGCTCATAAGAGAGAATATACCACAATTTGCAGGCTAGAGTCATTTATGGAAACTGGTACTTATTTCTTACAATTAAAGACATTTGAAATATTTTCAGATGATGAATGACCATAGAAATCTCTTTTGTAATATCTTTTCAAATATTTCTGTAGGGGAAAAAACTGATACGCTCTTGTTCTATTGTCTCTAACTTTCTAAGGTAGAACTTAAGTATAAATATTTAGCTTAAGATTACTTATATTTATTAACTTGATATTTTAAAAAATTGTAGACTGTTAGTGAAAAGACAAATTATTGGCTGTGTACTTTAAACAATCTTCATTGATGTATTAGTGACTTAAAAAAGTCATTTTGAAGAAAAAGCAATAGTAAATCTCTTGGAGTTTCAACAGCTATTCTAGAAAATAAAAGGACTAGCAGAAGATTACATTTGAAAATAAGATGATTAATAAGAGACTAGATAGTAAAAAATTGCAGTGAGATAAAGATAAAAGTAGAAATTATCTTTTTTATTATAGCCACTTCTGTGTTATAAAGGACATAAACTATGAGAAAAAGGTGTCACAGAAAGTACTAGTGAGAATTTCTCTGTTAACTTCTCTGGCATGTTTTTGTAATTTTTAAAGTGGCTTCAAGTGGGATTTTACCTTAGCTAGATATTAGTTTCAAGTAGTAGGCAACTGTGTTTGCCCTTGAGAGCTAATATGGGCAGTAAAGAAAGTGCTGTGCCCAAAACTGGAACCTGAGCTTCCATTCTGGATGCAGTCCTTGATTTGTAAGGTTATGTGAATTACTTAATCTCCCTGGGCCTCAGTTTTTAAGTCTACAAAACAAAAGCATGGAGTAGATATTTATGATGCCTTTCAATTCCAGGATCTCCTTTGCCTTGCTTTTTCATGTTAAAGAAATTCCACATAGTTGTCAGTTTATAGAGGACTGTAACCAGGAAATAGGCATTGAGGGATAGGGATTATAATTCAGATATATTTTGATAAATCTGAATAATTGGTCAGAATTAAACCAAATAGTTCTGTAAAGCTAGATGTAGGGAAATACAACTGTTAAAGAAAAACAGGCCACAGCCAACATCATACTAAACAGGCAAAAATTGAAAGCATTCTTGCTTAGAACTGGAACCAGACAAAGTTGCCCACGATCACCACTTCTATTCAACATAGTGCTGGAAATCCTAGCCAGAGCAATCAGACAAGAGAAGGAAATCAAAGGTATCCAAACATCCAAAGCCAATCCTAATAGCCAAAGCAGCCTTAAGCAGTAAGAACAAATCGGGAGGCATCACTTTGCCAGACTTCAAGCTGTACTATAAAGCTATAGTAACCAAAACAGCCTGGCACAAAAATAGAGACATAGACCTATGGATCAGAACAGATATAAAACCATCCTCATATTGCCATCTGATCTTTTACAAAGCAGACAAAAACATACACTTAGGAAAAAGAATCGTTATTCAATAAATGGTGCTGGGAAAATTGGATAGCCACATGTAGAAGACTGAAACAGGATCTGTACCTCTCACCGCTCACAAAAATTAATTCATGATCAATAATAGACTTAAACCTAAGACATGAAACTATAAGAATTCTAGAAGAAAATGTTGGAAAAACTCTTCCAGATATTGCCCTAGGCAAAGAATTTATGAAGAAGACCCCGAAGGCAATCACAGCAACAACAAAATTAATAAGTGGAACTTAATTAAATTAAAAAGCTTGTGTACAGCCAAGAAAACAATCTTGAATAGAATGTGACAATGAATAGATAACCCACAGAATGGGAGAAAATATTTGCATGCTATACATTCAATAAAGGGCTGATAACCAGTATCTATAAAGAACTCAAACAAATCAGCAAGAAAAAAATCAAACAACCCCATAAAAAAGTGGGCAAAACACATGAACGGAAGCTTCGCAAAAGAAGATAGACTAATGGCCAACAAACGTGAAAAAATGCTCAGTCTCTGATCATTAGGGAAATGCAAATCAAAACCACAATGAGGTATCACCTAACTCCAGTGAGAATGGCTTTTATCAAAAGTCCCAAAACAACAGATCCTGGCGGAAAGTGGAGAGAAGGGAACATTTACACACTGTTAGTGGGACTGCAAACTAGTACAACCTCCACAGAAAATAGCGTGGAGGATACCTTCAGAGAAACTAAAAGTAGACCTACCATTTGTTCCAGCAATCCCACTATTGGGTATTTACCCAAAGGGAAAAAAGTCATTTTATCAAAAAGACACATAAGCTCAAATGTTCATAGCAGCACAATTCACAATCACAGAGATGTAGAATCAACCCAAGTGCCCATCAATACATGAGTAGATTAATAAAATGTGGTATATGTATACTATGGAGTTCTACTCAGCCATAAAAAAGATGGTGAACTAGTACCTTTTGTAACAACTTGGATGGAACTGAACACTATTTTTCTAAGCGAAGTATCACAAGAGTGGAAATACCACATGTACTCACTATTAAATTGGAACTAATTGATCAACACCCATGTGCACATATGACAGTAAAACTCAACAGAAACCAAGCAGGTGTGGGGGGGACAGGTAAATACACACCTAATGGGTACAGTGCACAGTATTGTGGTGATGGGCACACTTATAACTTTGGCTTAAACTGCACAAAAGAAAATAATGTAACCTAAACGTTTATACCCTCCTAATATTCTGAAATTAAAAAAAAAAAAGAATAAAAAAGTTTGTCTTTTAAAGAAAAACTGTTAATAGAAATGCCTTCAAAAATGTATGAAGTACAACAAAGATATCAGGTCAGTAAGAAAATAGTATATAAAAAAGATGAGGTTCTCTGATTAAACTCAATACTTTATACACTTGATCACCCTCTATGGACACTAATTTCTTTTCTAAATCTATCATTTCTTTCTCTTTATTTAGGAAAGGGGGCATCAAAAAAACAAGCCAAGAGAAATGCTGCTGAGAAATTTCTTGCCAAATTTAGTAATATTTCTCCAGAGAACCACATTTCTTTAGTGAGTAATGTTCAGACAGCTATAATGTTAATGTGATTAAGCATCTCTTGCTGTAGGAAACTTTCCTTGATTTCTTGTTGTATAGATACTTGAGTTTCAATTTTTAAAAATATCTTCATTGTTCATTTATACACCACCCCACTTTTAAGTGCTTCCTAAATGTGAGCCAGGGTCACAGGGGTGACCAGGTAAGAGGGCTTGGAAGACACAGTCAAATTCAGAATAATAGGGTAAGATCTAAAGATGATAGGCCAGTAGTGCCATTTTTTTGCCTTCAAAGTGACAGTGCATTCCCATCTCTTTGTTCATTCATTTATTCACTCAGCAAACATTTAGTGAGCTCATACTGTATGCCAGGCTCTGTGCCAGGTACTGGGATACAGTAAATAAGCAGTCTCTGCCCCTAAGGAGTTTAGAGTCTACTGACACAAAGGGAAGAACTCTGCAGGCTGGTCCTTACAGAGGATGATGTGGGAGCATAGGAGAAGGCATCCAATTGAGACTGGGTTTTGGGGAAGGCTTCCAGGAGGAGGTAATGTCTAAGCCGAGACCTGTGCGACGAGAATGGGGGGGAAAGGATTCCAGAGGGAAAAAGAGCATGTGGAAAAGCCCAGGAGTGAAACACTGTAAATCTAGGAGCCCTAAGTAAACTGGTATGTTTTGAGCATAGTTTTTGGAAGGAGGGAGGGAGTCTCAAACAATAAGGCCAGGAAGATAAACAGGCATTAAATCCTAAAGGGACTCCTGTATTAGGGAGATTAAACTTTATCCTGAGGGTAGTACAGAGTCATTAAAGAATTTTAATCTGGGAAGGACAAGATGTAATTTGTACATTAGAAAGGAGATCATTTAGCTGCATTGTGGTAAGTGAATGAAACTAGGATCAGAGAGAGCTGCTGCAGTGTTATAGAAAATAGGTGAGAAATGATGGTGGCCTAAACTAAGGTAACTACAGCAGTGGAAATGAAGAGAAGTGGGTAGATTTAAAAATTACTTAGAAAGCTGAAGTGAAGGGGCATGGTAATTGATTGGATGTGGGGAGTAAAGAAAAGGGAGGAAATAAATATTTTTAGCTTGGCAACTAAGTAGGTAGTAGTACCCTTCAAAAATATGGGGAACACAGAAGATAAGTAGGATTTGAGGTGAGCAGATAATGAGCTAAATGTATTGATTTTGAAGTGTTTGTGGAATATCTAAGTGGATATATTGAGTAGGCAGCTGGGCAAACAGATATATAGCTTGAGAGATTGGGCTGCACGTGAAATATAACTTGAGGTTTGATATTCGTAGATAGGTATGTTGTGCAGTACATTATCTGAGAGTAGTCTATTAGGTGGGAAATGAGAAGGTACAACTATAGCAATATCCTCACTGAGCTTAGGGTAACATAATGCTCATTCTGTAGGAAAAAAATCAAGGACTATGTATGAATAAGTAATATAATTTTGGTTTTACTTTTTTAATAGAAAAATGTAAAACATTGCATTTGCTTCTTTTTATTTGGATCAAAGATAACACAAAAATCACAAAGCACAGATAGGTTTACAGGAGAAATTGGTTAAATCTTTGTGGAAGAAATAATTTCCCATACTATTTAAACTCTTTCAGGCAATACATATAGCATAAGGGAAGCTTCTAAATTTATTCTCCAAAACCAACATAACATAAACACCAAAACCTGACAATAGCAAATCCCAGCAGAAAAAAATTATGGATCCATGTCCTTTATGGTGAAACATCTTTGTAAAATATTCAGTAGAACATTAAAAGAATAATATACCATAGGCAAGTAGGGTTTATTTCACAAATGCAAGGACCTTTCAAGGGTAGTAAATTGGTTACTATAATTAACCACATTAGTGGGTGAAAGGAAAAGAAACACATAATCCTCTCAGTGGATGCCAAAAAGATATTTGATAGAACTCAGCAGTCATTGCTGATAAAAACTTTCAAAAAAATCAAAATCATGGTTACATTTTTACATAGGACACTCATTCTCATTAATACCAGAAATAAGAGACGGATGCCCACTAACACCATTTTTATTTAACCTTGTTCTAGAAGTACCCACCAATATATTTAGTAATTAGACAACAGAAAACAATTAGAAAAGAGGTAAAAGTGATTATTAACTGCAAATGATATGATTGTATCCCTGTAAAATCCTAGAGAAAAACTACTAGAAACAATTAGAGTTAATCAAGGTAACTGATCCATAAAATTAATATACAAAGTCAATACCTTTCTCATATTATTTAGAGTTATAATGGGAACAACCAGAATAATTAAAAATAGAAAGTTAAAAATTACTGTTTCTGGGAAGAGGGGAGTAAATGTCGGGAGAGGGCAAGGCATGTGGGTTGTTCCTTTTATATTATACTTCAGTATTTGATTTTTTTACTGTATGTATGTATCACTTTGATTAACAAAACTTATGAAGCTGTATAATATTGATCATTTTGTAGAAAAATAGACAATCTATCCTGGAAAAGTAACTAGAACAAAGTCAGTAGTTTTCTTATTTACAAATAGTGAAAGCTAGAATGTAGAAGATCCCATTTTAAATGGTATCATAGAAAAGAGGCCAGGCGTGGTGGCTCACACCCATAATCCCAACACTTTGGGAGGCCAAGGCGGGAGGATCACTTGAGCCCAGAAGTTCAAGGTTGCAGTGAGCTATGAATGTGCTGCTGTACTCCAGCCTGGGCAGCAGGGTGAGACCCTGTCTCTAACTAATTAATTAGTTAATAGCAGGAAAGGGGATAGTATGTCTGAAAATAAGAAGAAATGTGTAGGATTCATGTGAGGAAAACTGAAAAACTCTACTGAGGGTTGTAACAGAAATTGAATAAATGTGAGGCACTCTCTTTATTTTCAATAGGGATACTCAATATTGTAAATTTATAAAAAGGTAACATAGTCTCATTCAAAATCTACCAGAGTTCATTTTGGGCCTTGATACAACTTTACTAAAGTTTGGAAAAATAAACGCTCAAGAATAGCCAAGAAAACTGAAAAGGAAGAGTAGGGGATTGAGTGGGCGCTACCTACCAGAGAATAAAACAGACTGTAAAACTACAGTTGTTAAACAGGTTACTTGTACAAAAATAGACAAAGGATAGAATAAAGATTCCAGGAGTAGATGTTAACCCATAAAGGAACATACTATATGGCAATAGTGAGATTTCCTATCAGTGGGTAGGAGGATAGATTATTCAGTAATAACGTAGAAAAAACTCACAGCTACATTTGGGGGGAATGTGTATATATATTGTGTGTTTGTATGTGTATGACATATATTTAGGTTGCTACCTTATTCTTTACACCAAAATAAATTTTAGATGGATCAAAGATTTGAACATAAGAAATAAAACTGTATTAAAAAACAATTTTCCTAATTAAAAATCTTAGCATGGAAAAACGTTTTTAAGCATAACTTAAAACCTAGAAGCTTAAAGTAAAAGACTCATAAATTTGACAACATAAAACCTGCACAGCAAAAAAAAAAAAAATCTGTAAATAAAATCAAAAGACTAAAAACAAAGTGGGAAGAAATCATTTTCAACACATAACTGTTAAGGGACTGTTTTCAGTACTACATATAAAGCTCTTAAACATCAATGAAAAAGACAACTCAGTAGAAGAAATGCAAATGATTAAAGAAAAAAATTCTTTTAATGTTCAACTTTATTCATGCAAGATCAGATATTTTCATCTTTTAAATACTACAGAGTTTGGCACCTGGTATTGGTGAGGGTGTGAGAAAACAAGCCCCCTCCAAGGTAGTTGATGGGAGTATAAATTGGTTCCGAAATCAATTTGGAAGTATTTATCAAAATTAAAAGTATATGTGTTTTGACTCACCAGTTCCATTTCTGGAAATTAATTCTATAGAGAAACTCATCCAAGTGAAAAGTGTTTATTGCAGCATTGTTAGTAAAAGCAGGAAGCCAGAAACAACTTAAAACCCAGAGACTGATAAGGTAAATGTAGTGCATATATGTGTGCTGACATGGGAAAAATGAACAAGATGTAAAAGAGTAAGCTGTCGTTTTTGCCTTAAAACATTAGTGTGTGTGTACTTGCATATACATACAACCTTTATGGAAAGATACCAAAGAATTGTTTAACAGTGAGTACCTCTGGGGAGTAAAACAGAGGTCTTCAGGGAGGGGGCAGTAAGGAAGTGAGACTGTACTCTTCATCATGTATTTGTTCTTATTGTGTCTATTTTTTTTTTACCATGTGGAGGAAATATGATTTTTTAAAAAAACCATATTTTTAAAGTGCCAATCAAGAAATGTAAATTTTTATTTAGTAAATTTAACAAATTACTTAATTCTATATCATGGCCATCCCTATAATCTTTTGAAAATCCCTTCACCTCTGTCAGGCTCATTAATAAATTAAAACTAAGGATAGTTGCCCTTCTTACTTCAGAAAGTAGTTGTTTTTATTAATGGCATGTGAAACCAATTTGAGAACCATAAACCAACATGGAAATAGAAAGCATTCTAAGAACACTGATGAAAAGTGAAGAATATAAAGGAGAATAAAGGAAAGAGGAAAAGGAGAAAGAAAAAGGAAGAAAAACAACTCATTTGGGTTCTGGGGCAGAGGTCTGATGATAAGAACTTTTTGACATCCTGCCATTCACTTGACTGACTTGTTCTTTTCAAACATAACTTGCCCATTTCACCTTTTTAGCAGTTTTTTTGTTTTCTGCCTTATAGTAATAGCTGTCGGTTATAGTGATTGGTATTTAATACAAAAACCCAATAAAGATATGAAAATTATTTTTAATATTTTAATTTGTAAATTGCTCTACTAGCTAGATTAAATTATTTGTAGATTTGCTTATGGTGCTCTGAAATATCTTATACTTCTCAATGTGACCATCAGAAAAATCTGACTGAGAAGCTTTTGTACTATGCCAAATTGTATTTTTCAAAACTTTCAATATATTATTGCAAGTACTTCTCTTTTTAAAAAATATCATAGTATTTGTTAAATGTGTGTACTTGTTCGTGTTGTCTTGTTTAAATTGGAAAGTTAACCAAATGGTATCCATTTAAACATGCTTTATAAAGTATTAAATGTGAGTGCTTAATAAGTACTTTTAATTATACTGGTACTAGTGTTGGAGCCCAGTCCTAATTAAGAGTCTAAATCTTCATCTCTGTTTTGCAGACAAATGTAGTAGGACATTCTTTAGGATGTACTTGGCATTCCTTGAGGAATTCTCCTGGTGAAAAGATCAACTTACTGAAAAGAAGCCTGCTTAGTATTCCAAATACAGATTACATCCAGCTGCTTAGTGAAATTGCCAAGGAACAAGGTTTTAATATAACATATTTGGATATAGGTATGATTTTTTTTCTTTGTATTACCCTAAGAAATGTTCTTTTTAAAATGTGTTTGAGACACAAACATTTCTATTATAATTTCTTTCATTAATCAGGGATTCTAACTATATATAATTAGCAGGACAGTAATATGTGTAATTGATATGTTCCATTCTTGTGAATAGTGATAATATCTGACATCTATACAGTTTTAATGATAAAAACAATAGATAAGAGTTATAGAGTTTTACTGTGTGCTAGGTACTGTCCTAAGGAGGTTGCGTGTATCTACTTACTAAATCCTCAAACTGACGCTATGAAGTAAGTTCTATTATCCTTATGTATTAGTGAAGCAAGTCAGACACAGAAAGTTTGAGAAACTTGCCCAAGATCACATAGCTAGTGAGTGGTAGAGCAAGGTTAGGGGAAAAGTCCCAGCAGATGCCCTGGTTGTTAAAATAGCTTTGATGGGCTGCCTGGCAAATAAAAAGGCACCCACATTTCTAGCATAAGCACCAAGTTTGTGAGGGCCAGACCTCTTCTCTCTACTTTGTCACTGTATGCTGATTCTGGGAAGTAAATGGAGACAAGTGAATTTATAGCTTTAACTCATCCCAGCCACCCTGATCTACCCCTTAATCATTTAGATAGACAAATATGGACAGAAGGGAAAGCAAGTCAGTGTGGATTTTCTTTTAATTTAATTTATAAAGCTAGTTAATTGTGTGCGTGTGTGTGTGTTTGTGTTTGGTGTCTTGATTTAATATCAGCATAATGCGTGAGGAATTTGATATCCCTCTTCTACCCTCAGTGACATGTGGGTTCCTAACCTGTCAGAGCTACTAGAACTGGGAAAGTAGGGTATTTAGGGGCTGTAAAAACTTCTAATAGTCTCTGCTACATTGGGATTGAAAGATGGGTCAAGTGCAATGTCTTAATAAACTAAGAAGATGTAGAACCTAGAAAGTTGTTGCAGACAGATGTTCAGAAAAGGTGGCCAATGAGAGACCGTTCTTCCAATAAGTATTTATTAGTGTCTGCCGTTTGTTGAGGGTTTGGAATACAGAGATGAATGGGCCATATCATGAATAAGACTATGGAAGATACAGAATCTAGGGAGAAAAGATAACCTGAGATGAATTTTTAGATTATGAATTAAAGCCTTTGAAACATTTTTTACCAATTTTAAAAACTACATAGTTCTTGCAGATATAGAAAGCAGTCTAAAAACCACAGTCTGTTAATTTGGCTAACTTCTATTCAGCAACCTTCAAAAGAACCTAGATATTCTCCAAAGAAGATATGCAAATGATCAAAAAGCACATGAAAAGATGCTCACCATCATTAGTCAATAGGGAAGTGCAAATCAAAACCACAGTGAGGTACCACTTCCTACCCACTACAGTGGCTGTAACCAAGAAACGGGGAAAATAGCAAGTGTCAGTGAGGATGTAGAGAAATTGGAACTTTATACATTGCTGGTGGGAAGGTGAAATGGTTCAGCCAGCATGGAAAAAGTTTTTCAGTTCCTCAAATGAGTTACCATATGACCTGGAGACTCTACTTCTAGATACATACCCAAAAGAATTGAAAACTGATATTCAGACAAATACCTGTACACACATGTTCACAGCAGCACTATTCACAAAAGCCAAAAAGTGAAAACACCCCAAATGTGCATCAACAAATAACTGATTAAACAAATTGTAGAATATCCATACAATTGAATATTATTCAGCCACAAAAAGGAATGAATTTCTGATATATGCTACAACATGGATAACCCTCAAAAACATGCTAAATGAAAGAAGCCAGACATGAAAAGTTGCATATTATGAGATTCCATTTATGTGAAACATTCAGAATAGTTTAATACATAGATTACAGAATACAGATTGGTGGCTGCCAGGGGCTGGGAGAGGAGAGAATGGGGAGTAACTGCTTAATGGCCATGGCTTTCCTCTTGGGGTGATGAAAATGTTTAGGGACTAGATAGAGGTGGTGGTTACACAACATTTTGAACACGAAATGCTACTGAATTATTCATTTTAAAATGATTAATTTTACGATAAGTGAATTTTACCTCAATTTTTTAAAAAAACCTAAATGCTAGAACTAGAAAGCCTCTTCACTCATTAAATAATCCCGTTGTATCTGGATATTTTCCACTAAATCAACTAGCTAAAATGACATTTAATCATGACCACTTTTTTTTTTAACTAATCTAACAACAAATCCTTTTTTTGTTTGTTTGTTTGTTAATCATGACCACTTTAAATAATCATACCCCATTTGTTTCTACTTCTCTTTGCCTAATTTCAACCATCTTTAGTAAGAGTGATTCATCAATTGAGAACATTTGTTTCCTGGATTAGGTATTGTTTTTAAAAACACCATAACCCATTGATAATGTATGTAGAGAACTAGACTCTGCACAGACTTACTAATTTTTTGAAAAAAAGAACATGAAGGTACAAGGGAGGTTTTACCCCGAACCAGGTTGTTTCCTGGCTCACATGCCTCCTGAAAATGACTTCCCAGTGGAAAATACAATTCTCCAGCAAATGGTTCTTTCTCTTTTAAGAAAGTAGATGTAGTTCAGTCATTTGCAAACTCTGTTCAACTACCTACCTTAGAATTGCCTTGGGAGCTTTTTTTTTAAAATGTAGAAATCAGCTATCCCCAATCCTACATTTCTGATTGAGTAGACTAAAGTGAAGCCTAGACATCTGTATTTCTTTAAAGTTCCAACAGGTGATTATGAAGCGCAGTATGTTTGAGAACTACTGCTATCGCGGAGCAGTTGTTTGGGGGTTTTTGTTCATACAAACATGACAAAGATAAGTTAGTGGAGTAGTAGACCATGGATGCCTAAAGAGAAAGACAGTAATAAAAACTATATTATTTTTACAAACGATCTGCTGTATACACACTTGGTATTAATCATCGTGTTTGAATGTGTCATTACAGAAGAACTGAGCGCCAACGGACAGTATCAATGTCTTGCTGAACTGTCAACCAGTCCCATCACAGTCTGCCATGGCTCGGGTATCTCCTGCGGCAATGCACAAAGTGATGCAGCTCACAATGCTTTGCAGTATTTAAAAATAATAGCAGAAAGGAAGTAAACTTTGAACAACTTTGAAAGCCCTTCATTAGCACGTAAAAAGTTCCCCTCTCACCCCTTCCCAAGTAAAACATTTACCATAATGTTTGGTTTATGTGTTGTTTCTAAATCTCTTCGTAGATTCCTTCAGCACTCTAGATTTAATTATCTCCTAGTAGTTGTTACTAAGCTCTTTTTAATGGCTTCAACTTTGTATTGGTATATTGTATTTATAAACTTTGTACCACAAGGCAGAGAGTAGCACCCATTTTACAGTGCCATGTACATCGGAGGAAGAAACTGCATGTTTGTTGATGATGATGATGAAATAAAACTGCTAGCAACAGTCTTTCTTACTGGTGCTTAAACTCTTCTTTGCGCAAGGCTTTGTAAGGGAATTTGAAAGAAGCCTTTTGGAATTAGAATGTTGAGAGAGAGCACTAACAGGATTTGAAATGTGATTGTTAAATTTCAGGGAACATGACTGGTCTGCCATGTATTTGAATCCAGATAATAAAGAGCTGTTATAATGGAGTCCTGCTCATTTTATTAAAGAGCTACCGACTTGACTGTGGCCCTGTTCTTTTTAGCCGTTCTTGTGAATAACATTTTTAATGTGGATGTTGTTACTTATGTATCTCTAGTTTACTTCTGAAAGTCAAAGGCAAAAAAAAAAAAAAAAAACCGAAGCAAAATTTCCAAGTATAGATGTGATGAATCACTTCCTTATTTTCTCTAAGCATATACAACCTTGTATTTTTCCTTGACATAACCATTCATAGATGAATTAGTATTTGAAAAAGCATTAGTAGAATTACCAACGAGCAGGCCAGGCACAGTAGCCCGCACCTGTAACCCTAGCACTCTGGGATAACAAGGCAGGAGATCACTTGATGCCAGGAGTTAGAGACCAGCCTGAGCAAGAGCAAGACCCCATCTCTACAAGAAATAGAAAAATTAGCCAGGCATTATGGTGCACACCTGTAATCCCAGGTATAGAATATGCTTCCTCTAGAACTCAAAGAAACCTATCTTCTTTTATGCATACTTCTTTGTGGCGAGAGATACAAAATGGAATAATTTCTTGTTTACTTTGGGAGGGCATCCCCCAGACTATTGGACCCACCAGGGTGCTACTGCTGGAAGTCCCCTTTTTGTCTGTATAAATTACCCAGTCTCAGGTATTCCTACACTAAATGGACCCAGACAAGTCCTCTGTGAGTGGTGTGTGTATGTGCTGCAATGACAGGGCTTATTGCATTTTGAAAAGATTCTTCTTGATATCATCCAAAAGCATATATAGGAAATGAAATAGAAATTATGCTAGTTTGGGAACAAAGTCCATTGTGAGCAATGCTGCATCTAGAATAATACCGCACCTCAAGGTCCAAAGAAGAAGATAAAATTCATGAGAGAACCCGTATTGTAATATAAGTTCTAAAAAGGATAGACTCCAAACATGAATGTTTTAGAGTATTAGAAATAAGCAGCAGGTCTTAATAGATTGGGGGAAAAGTGAATTTATTTTGATGCATTAAAGTATAGCTTTACCTGAAAGATTATAAATGTGGAAATTATTGAAGATGTGGTCCACTCTGAACATTTTACTAGTTTGACAACATATTCAGAATTATTCACAGATAGCAGAGCATGATGGCTTTCTGCCACAAATAAGGCTGATATCAAAAATGGGAAGTTTGGGCTTGTTGGAAGATAATAAGCCAAGCCTTACATTTCTTGTAGTTAATTTACCATTTTCTGATTTCTTCATTTTGCTGTGTAATTGTTTTAGGTTAAGACTTATCAGAAGGAGGCCAGGAGCGGTGGCTCACGCCTGTAATACTAGCACTCTGGGAGGCCAAGGCAGGAGGATGGCTTGAGCTCAATAGCTCTGTCTCTACTAAAAATAGAAAAAATGAGCCAGGCGTGGTGGCACACACCTGTAGTCCCAGCTACTCGGGAGGCTGAGGCAGGAGGATCCCATGAACCCAGGAGTTTGAGGTTGCTGTGAGCTAGGATGACGCCATGGCACTCTACTCAGGGCAACAGAGTGAGACTCTTGTCTCAAAAAAAAAAAAAAAAACTTACCAAAAAGGCCATCTACAGAGAACAACATGTAATGAAGATCTAACAGCTAATCAGTCAGTCTGAATGAAAGGGGTGACCGTGCAAAAACAACAGGAAAATACCTAATCCCACATGGGAAAATACCTAATCCTACAATTTCCCCAGTAATGGTTAAAGATCGATGCTATGAGTTCTCTCACTAACAGGTACCCTGCAGGAGTTCTGTTTTGCACAACTTCTGAAAAAGCTGAATGGATGCAAAAGAGATGTAAATCTCTCTCTTTCAAAATTGTTTCTCTGAGAATCTGCTTTTACAGAGTTCCTAAGTAAACAGCAGGAGAACAAGCTACAGCCTCAACCACATCTCCAGGAGAGTCACCTCTCCTGTGATAATCCCTTCTCCAAGGAAGAGCCGGAAACCAAGTCTTGGACTTTGACATCCTTGTAGTGTTTGTTATCTACCTGCTGACGCTTTTGTTATCAACTGACAGCCATCACTATTTTTTTCTCTCTTCGTCCCCTTTAAAATCAGCAAGCCACTTGGCCTCACTGCTGGTACCCCCTTCTCTTTCTTTGGGATGCCACGCCGTCTCCCTGCTCTCTTCTCCCTTCCCTTCCCTTCTCTCTTTCTCTTTCTTCCTCTCTCTCTCTCTCACTCTCTCAATCCTTCTGAGAAAATAAAATAAACCTTTTTTACTTTTATATCTTAATCTCTGTGTGAGAAATCTTTGTCCACCTGAGCCATGAGCCTCTACTAAGCTTTCCACCCTAACAGTAAGCGCTGGGTTCTATTACAAATATTTGCATTCCTGTTTGTGAGCTTGTGCCTTCATTCTAGTGTAATTTCCTTTACAGCCAGATGGGTGTGTTACTGCACAGTATTTATCGATTTGAAATTCAGAAATCAATAGCATCTATGCCTGATTGCTTGGATTATTTTATTCATTTTGTCTTGTATTTCTAATTAAGAAAGGTAAGTTTTAATGGCAAAAGAAAGCAGGATAAGGATTTAATATTTTGTTCTGTCAATGGAAAAGAAACCAAACCCTGTAAAATAGTTGAAAGAAGTATATTCTGAGCCAAATTTGAGGACCATGGCCGCGGAGTCATGCCCAGGAAGCCTTGAGCAAGTGGACTCACTGGTTGGGTCACAGTTGGTTTTATACATTTCAGGGGGACAGGAATTACAAATCAATACATGGAAGTTGTATATTGGTTTGGCCCAAAAAGATGGGGCTTACAGGTTATAAGTGGGTTTAAAGACTCTTTGATTTGTAATTGGTAAAGAAATGAAGCTTTGCCTAAAGGCTTGGAATGTTTTAAGATAGTGAAGTCTGTTAATCAGAGAGAAGCCACCAGCCATATACCCAGACTCAAGTGATTTGTTATGTAAATTGGAACCTGCAGGTGTGGTTTAAGCTTCCTCTTGCATGGCCTTAGGCCTGCTGGTGAGTTACAAAGGATATCTCCAACAAGGGAGGGGGTCGTGTCATGGAGAGGCTTGTCTGGCCTCCCTTCTCATAGCCAGCAACTTAGCTTTAGGGTATTTCTGGGGTCCTCTTGGCTGAGAGGGGTCCATTCGGTCAGCTGGGGAGGGCTTAACATTTTCTTTTAGTTCACAGTTCATGCATTTAATAAAGAACTTAAGCAAATGCTGTTTTCATTTGCTAATATTAATAGTAGGACAATAATAGCTAATACATAATGCCACGGATGACAACGGGACCCACTGTTGCAGCAAAGGGAGAACAAAAGGAAGGGTGCAAAAAGGGACTGGTTATGGTCTGCGTCTTGTTTTGTAGTGCCCAATTGGGACCTCCCTAGTGGCTCAGATGTCACCAAGGAACCACTTTGATTAGACAGTTGGGAGTCACATGACCTGAGTCTTAACTACACATGCAAGTTGTTCTAGGTCAATTTCCAGACTCTATGTACCTATGCTGCTTGGCCCATGGGCTAGAGAGTCCTCTGCATTCTTTTGCAGCTGGCATGCTAAGTTCTGATTGGCAGATTCATAGGGTATTCCTTTCTCCCCCAGGTATGCAGAATTAGGGTGGGGCAGGACCAAGATGGGGGCCACAGCACCCACTTTCATTCCTAGGAGACCCGGAATCCCTCACCATCTACCTAACAGACATCATCTGGGGGATGCTAGAGGCTGAGGAGCCCAGTCAGATATCAAGGGTGGGAGTTCTTGCTAAACCAACAAAGCAGGATTTTTGCTACAAGTGAATTTTACAAGGAAGTGTACAGGTGTGGGCCTAGGAGAAGCTTCAGGAGCCTGACCACAGTTTGGTCAAGCAAAGAATCTTTGTCAGACAAAAGCACAGATTGCTAACCTAAGACCGGGAAAACACGTGAGATGAGTCCCATGGTGGCCTTAGCTTTCTGTCCAAGGGCACATTTTGGACTGCAGAGTAGAGAAGTGGAGTTCAAAGAGAGACTTCAGGGTCACTGAGTTGGCTGGAGTTAGCAAGGCAGGGTACCAGAGGGAGGGAGCCGTACAGAGAAGGGCTCCAGAATCCTGCATCACCCTTCAGGATCCCCCTGAAGTCTTTAGCCAATACCAAGCTGCACACATGCAGAGTAAGATTCTTTGAGGCCTATTAGAGAAGAGTTAGCACCGGGTAGTGATAAACTGAGTCAAGATTCTGGAGGCCCTCCAGTGTTGGAAAACACAGGTGATCAGCATTGTCCAGCAAATGTGATACATACTCATAGTATGTATCACATACTCTGAATTTCTCCCTCTTGTATTTCGATAGATTACATGCTAAACATTACTGATCCTACATTGTCATGAATCTTGATTTTGTTATTTTTCTTTACAGAGCATTGAGTACTTTCTGGCAGGTAGTTAATTTACTAATGGATCACCTTGATTCTTATTAATATATGAGGCTGTTTTAAAGCTTTGTTAGCATGGCTCTAAATAGCCCCTTTCTCCAGGCTAAAGTAGCCCTACTCCTCAAGTATGGCCCTCTAGGATGTCACATTGGGGCCTGGGGTGTTCTTTGAGGTCTCTCTATTCTGGCTGTCCTGAATGCCTGTGTCTTCGAGCCCTGGAAGACCTCTGGAATCTCTATTTGGCTTACTGCTCCCTACGACTATTCTCCACTGGGCTTTGCAGAGTCTCACCTTGCACACGTACAGCTTAGTATTTGGCCAGATGTGCAACTAACCCAAAAGAAGGAAAGAAACAGAAGGTCAAAAGCCAAAATGGAACAAATAGAAAACAAGTAATAAAATTGTAGAGCTAAATCCAACGTAAGCAACACTGACATTAAATATAATAAATCAAACACTCCAATTAAAATAAGAGTAACAATAGTATCTAGTATCTAACTTTAATGGAATGAAGATTAAATAAAATTATACATAATAGCAAGTAGCCAAGCTGCTGTTTTATTTCTGAGCCAGCACTCTGAATTATAAACTTAAGGGATATCAGGTTCAATCCACATCTGATGTTTGGGTTCCACTTTTCTGCACCCCAACAAATCTCCCAGACTCTGCTTGAACCCTCACAGAGACATGTCAGGGAAATCCAGCTATGTAGGCAATAGGTTTCCTAGGCCAAATTAAAATTAAATGACTGCCAGCGTGTCTTCTGCCGGACTTCTGGGGAGGCATAAATCAGCACGGTTACGTAACCAAGGTGTTACCTCCTATGTGAACCCATGTGATCATGCTTTCCCACGGCACGTTGCCACTATTGTTCTGAGCCATATATAAGTGCTCGCCATGTTCTGGGCCATGCTCTGGCCGAAGCTGCATCCCCCCTGACAATAAAGAATATGTCTCATCTGCTCACTGCCACCCATCTCTTCTTTCAACTCCTGGAAGCCTGTAACAGTGCACTCACTGGCCACAGAGCCCAGTCCCCACAAGACAACTGATTGGATGACCGCAATTTTGTAATATTATCTATAAAGAAAGACTGGAAAGAAAAGTCAGTCTTTCCTGTAGCAGAGTTGAATGAAAAGGATTTTAAGACGGTAAAGCCTTTCTTACAGTAGTTTTAAAAAAAATCTACCTACCTATAATTTCTACTCGTTGATCATTTCTGTGTCCTGTGAATCACAGAGAACAAATCTCATCTTTCCTGAAGTCAGACTGTTAGATCGACGGATATTTAGGATCTCCAACTCTTTCCTGGACAAGGGTTCCCTGTTTTGATGCTGTTTCGGGAAATTGCTCCAACTGGGAAGAAGGATAAGGGCAGGCACTCCATTTTGGTGTTGCCCCACCCTTAAACCTATCCCAATGAACTGCTACACCTGGGGAAGGAGGCCCTGCTTTATCGACCTTGGAATTCCCCAGCCCCAGCATAATGAGATTTGGAAAGTAACCTAGAATAACCTAAGGGTAATTAATATGCCATTAGCTTGAACTGCATTGCGGTTCACCCCCCCAGGTGGGCTTCTTTAGAGGGAGCTCCTATAGCAGATGGAATTTTGAAGACACCTGTTGATCATTTGCTAACATCCTACACCCAGGCTGGGCTAATAAAAGGAAACAATCCGAGAGGTCAGGGAGGAGTGAGTGGGTCAATGAGTCAGTGAATCCATCTGTCTCTCACCACTCTCAGAGGCAGACCCATTTTATTCTACAATAAAGAGCTGCTCTTGTGAAACTGCTCCCTGCCTGAGGTTACTCCATCGTATTGGGCTTGCTGGTGATTTTTCCAAGAAAGGAGTCAGAGGACTGGGATAATAGTGTGGACTGGACACTTTGGTGGGTTTTGGTCATTCTTCGGCCAAGAGCACACAAGAAACGAGGGCAGACCCACACCCTGACATCTTTGGTGCTGAAACCTGGGATTCTGACAAGACTATCTTTTTAAGGAAACTTATAATCAGTCTTTCACTGTAGGGTAGGCTGAGGAAAGCCCTGTCCCACAGCTCAATATCGGCCTAAGATCTCTGTGGGGCCAAATTGGGTGGAGTAAGGACTGGATCCAGGTTTTGTGGGATCTGGAACTCATACAATTTGGGGACCCTTTCTAAAATTTGTACATGCAGAAGATTTACAAATAGCAAATTAGGTATGAAAGCTAACATTTATGTAGAATGAGAAATCACAGCAAATCAAAACTTAAGCTAACGAATACCATAAAACCTAGAAAAATTATGTATTTTTATGAATTAACTGGCTAACATGCCTATGTAATACTTCCCCCCCTACATTTGGGGGCCACACATTCTTTGATGTACTCTCTTATGAAAGTGGTTTTGTAATATTTTCTACAGAAATTGAAATTTGACTTTATTGATAGCTTGATTGGTTAAAATGTATTTCTTATTATTAGAAGTTACTTTCAGCTTCACAACTCATTATTAATAATGAATTAGCTTGCTAGGGTGGCCATAACAAAATTCCACAGACTAGGTGGCTTAAACAACAGGTTTATTTTCTCACAGTTCTGAAGCCCGGAAATCCAAGATCAAGGTGTCAGCAGTTTCGATTTCAGTCTGAGTCCTCCCTCCCTGGCTTGCAGATGGCTGCCTCTCACTGCGTCCACACATGGTCTTTTCTTTGTACACTCACCCTGATGTCTCTTCATGTGTCCAAATTTCCTCTTCCTATAAGGATGCCAATTATATTGGATTAGTGCCCACCCTAAGGGCCTCATTTTAATTCAATCACCTCTTTAAAGGCCTTATGTCTACATACAGTCACGTTTTGAGGTGCTGAGGGTGAGGACTTCAACATACCAATTTTGTAGGGATACAATTCAGCCCCCAATAATGTCATGTGCATTTTTTATTTTTTGGCTGTGGTCAAATTTGGGAAAACTTTCAGATTTTTTTAAAACAGTGAATTGTAAGATTTAGAAGAAATCTTTACAGACTTGCTTCTATAATATCTCTCTATACATTTATCAGTTATTTATTGCTGTATAGCAAACTATCTCCCAAAGTTAGTGTCTTTAAGCAGCAGCCATTTATTTAGCTCATATGTGCATGAATTGGACTTTTCAGGTCAGGGCAGCACTTGACAGATCTCTACTGGGCTTTCTGTCCACCTGCAATTGGCAGGGACCCTCCTGGTCTAGAAGGGCCTCATTCACATGGCTGACCATAAGCTGGCTATGGCCTGGGATGACAGGAGTGCCTGGGTCACATGTCTCTTGTCATTCATCTTTTTCATATAGTGGTCACCTATGAAAGAGCAGACGTGCACGCGGCTGCCCAAGGCTGGGGCTTGGATGTACTCCATCACTTCCACAGCATGCAAGTCACAAAACCAGCCCAGATTCAAGAAGTGGGAAATAGCACTCACCTTTTCATGGGTAGAGTTAAAAAAATCACATTACAAAGGGCATGGTTGCAGAAAAGGGGGAAGAATTGGAAGAATTGGAGACATCCTTGCAATTGATCTACCACAGTTCCTTTCAATCTTTCTTCTTTACTACCTGCAAATTTCCGGTCTCAAGCAATAGGTCATATGCATTTCATAATGTGATCTCTGGCCCTGCACCTGTGTGTAGGGTGCATGTGAACCCACACAGTGATGACTGGTAGGAGTATTCCTGTAAACCATCCCAACAATAACTATACATGGATGTGACTACAAACTGCATATGTGTCTCCCTCCCGTTAAACCCAAAGTCAGTGTATCCCCATCTCAACTTATCCTTTGGCCAAATGCCTGTGGTCATTCCAAAACTTTGAACTGGGGACGTCAGAGGAAAGTCAGGGGGAAGAGGCAGCAGTCCTAATTGTCAAGGGCTGAGCTTAGTTCCAGGGAGCTGAGTTGCCAGGTGTCAGAAAAGCCTATTATAACAACAAGCCAAAAATAAAGTCAGAGTCAAGCCTTTAATCGCTTACTGTGATAGAATGGTACCAGTCCAGGGTCTGGTGGATTAGCATGGGCTTGCTGAGGGAACCCCCCAAACAAAAGGCTTCCTCAGTTTTACGAACCTGGGGCCTGGGAGGAGGAAAAGATGAAAGGCTTGGGGTGGAAAAGTACTCAGTTCTGAGCCAGAGTCGGGGAAAAGTGTCTTCAAGGTTCTTCCTCTCCTCCCATAAGGACGTCTCTGTAGAGGCACCTGAGGAAGCTCTTCCTCTGCTTAGAGACCTCTGAATGGAGGCACCTGGGCTAGGAAAGCAGCGATTCATAAACACGCCCAGCCAGAGACCTTGACTACAACTCCCCGTGGTGACTTCGGTTCACTGGCTATGTCCCAAGTCTAGTGGGGAAGGCAGCTTTCCCCCGTGAGGCCTGCCAGGTAAAGCCTTTGTCACTGCCTGTGCTGGAGCCTGAAAAATCACACAGAAGTTTGTGGACTGGAGCCAGACTCCTCATTAACTAATTCCAGTAAAAACTTCCCATTTTGCAAATTTTACAAAAGTATTTGACAACATGAACATGTTGCTAGGGCCCCTCTTAGGGAATCGGAAGGGCCCATAAAGTGAGGAGCTCTGAAACTTTGTTCCAAATGGGCAAAACTGGGAAACCATTTTTTTGATCATGTAGCCCGAGGGATGAACACATAATGATAAACTGGATACAAAGCTAAGAACGGAATAAGTATGTAGCGTATTGCAACGGCTGCATCCCTGAAGATTCGGACAAAGGGTGGTGGTGATGTTTTCTTATCAAAATAAACATGTGGCCACATTTACAATTCACTAATCCTGACTGCTTCAAAACTGTGAAATTCTTGATGAGTACTTTTCAATTTCGTGCGCACCTGCATTATTTCAAATATTGCATATTAATTACAATGTATTATCTAAAACTCACATAATTCCAATTTGCATAAAGTGTGACCTCATTCTACATTGAACTAATAGTGGGTGAACACCGCACCTAGTGGACAGGAACAGCAGTTACTAAATTATGACTTTAAATTGTGTAATCTTGTGTGTCCCTTTGTCATGGACACACTAATTAGAAATCTATAAGCTTATATAATGTTAGTTGGATGAAAGCAAAAACTGGGAATCCCTTAAAAGTTTGTCTCTTCATTATAGCATTATTGCATAAATTGACAACTATACAAGGTCAGTTTGTGAAGGTAAAAAGAATAATGGGTTGGAAGTCAAGAAATTGTAGTCCCGAGCTACTCCCGAGACTGAGGTGGGAGGATTGCTTGAGCCCAGGAGTTTGAAGCCAGCCTGGGCAACATAGTGAAACTTCATCTCTAAACAAACAAACAACAACAACAAAAAAAGAAATCTAATTTCTAGGCCTCTGCCATTAATAATTATTAACAGTAACAATAATGAGGAGGAGAAGGATAATTATAATAATACCATTTATCAAACACTAAGTACTATGTACCCTAACATTGTAGCTGTTTAGGCTTTAGAGCAACACTGCAAGATAGATAATATTATTTACTATTTCCCTTCTATGAATGAGTAATGTCAAATTTAGAGGTTAGGTGATTTATTCAGAATTAATGCCTACTCGGCTGGGTGCAGTGGCTCACGCCTATAATCCTAGCACTCTGGGAGACCAAGGTGGGAGGATTGCTTGAGGTCACGAGTTGAAGACCAGCCTGAGCAAGAGCGAGACCCTGTCTCTACTAAAAATAGAAAAATTAGCCGGGTGTGGTGGCAGGCCCCTGTAACCTCAACTACTCAGGAGGCTGAGGCAGGAGAATTGCTTGAGCCCAGGACTTTGAAGTTGCTGTGACCTAGGCTGATGCCACAACACTGTAGCCCAGGTGACAGAGCGAGACTCCGTCTCAAGAAAAAAAGCAAACAATGTAACTTAACAGAATTAATGTCTACTAAGCACCTGAGTACCTGGGTTAAAGGCTCAGCTAACTCAAAGTCCTTGTTCTTCTTACCATGCTACCAAGTCATTTTATCCCTTTCTGCTCTGTTAAAGGATAATGTTCAAAAAGTACAGTCTTAACTCAGGCAAACATAAAATAAACACATGTCAAAATTTTTTTTCCACTCATTAAACATAAATTGAATAATACCTAGCAAGATGCCATGCCATGCCCAGTTCAAAGAGCATTTTTGAACCTAGGATATTTATTGATAGGAGAATATGATTACTGTGTGAAATACAAAACTGGTTAAACTATCATGTCTGGGATTATTTCTTCCACTAGACAGAGATTATCTACATTTCTGACAGAAAAAAAAGTCTGCAATTTAATATGCACCATCACTAAGTTTGGGACCTTTAACCAAAAATAAACAGCAAGTTGAAGCACCGTCAGCCCTCTGTATCTGTGGGTTCCACATCTGCAGATTCAACCAACTGTGGATCAAAAATATTTTTTTTAAATTGGATTCCTTCTTGTCATTATCCCCTAAACAACACAGTATAACAGCTATTTACATAGCATTTATGCTGTATTAGGTATTATAAGTAATCTAGAGATGATTTAAAGTATATGGGAGGATGTGTGTAGGTCATATGCAAATACTATACCATTTTATATAAGAGACTTGAACATCTGTAGGTTTTGGGATCTGAGGGGGTGTCCTGGAACCAATCCCCCACAGATACTGAGGGATGATTGCATATCACCCTGGATAATCCTGCAGCAGCCTCCATTCCCATATATCATTAAAAGGACATGCCACCCACCTTTGTTTCTTAATTCGAAGTATTAGTTTATCTTAATAGGTGCCATTTCCTTATTTAGGAAATGAGGCATATTCATTTATAATTCTTCATGCCTGCAAAGTAACTCTAAAAGGAACTTCTATTATCAGCCAAGGGGATTTACACAGCAGTGTTTTAGAATGCATTTAGAAGGATCAGCTCTTGGGCTGGAATACTAAACAATAGGACTAGAACTTTGCTACACCTAGGTATTTACCCTGAATTTGAATGATACTAAAATATAATTTCATACTACTAACAGATAAATTATCAAGTGTTTCCTAGGATTTAGATATTGTGTTAAGTGTTTTACATGGATTATCTCAATTAATGCTCACCTCAACCCTTGTAGATAGGTATTCTAACCGATTCTACAGATGAGTAAATGAGATTCAAGTAAACAGACAAAAATTCCTATTCAGGCCAGGCATGGTTGCTCATGCCTGTAATCCCAACACTTTGGGACATCAAATCACGAGGAACACTTGAGCTCAGGAGTTCAAGACCAGCCTGGGCAACATAGAGATACCTCATTTCTACAAAAAATAAAAAAATTAGCCAGGTGTGGTGGTGCACATCTGTAGTCCCAGCTACTTGGGAGGCTGAGGTGAGAGGCTCACTCGAGCCTAGCAATTTGAGGCTGCAGTGAGCTATCATGATGCTACTGTACTCCATCCTGGGAGACAGAGTGAGACCCTGTCTCTTAAAACAAACAAACCTGTTCAAAGCCATCCATCTGGGAAGTATTGGATCTCCTGACTCCAAGTCCAGTGTTCTTTCCAGGAGCTCATGCTGATTAGGTCACTCTGAGTCACTGTTCTCTGGCATCCTTAATTCCAGGGTTCTTCACATCAAGTGGACTCTTTGAGTCTCACCAGTAAAACGGGGGTAATATGCTGTCCATTCCTCCTAGATTGTTAGGAAGAAAAAATGAGATAATAAATGTACAAGTGCTTGGAAAACCTTGAAGATGCACGAATGTGAGCCATTCTCTCCTTATAACGATATGAAATTGAGGTGACTCACTCTAATACAAATTCCCTCTGTGACATTTCAATTGAACAGGCTTAAAGGATCAGCAGAGAAAAAGCAAAGGTTTGACCCAAGGACAGAATCCCAAGGTCATTTATGGCATTCTCTGAATCTCTGCTGTACTTCCTGTTACAATCTGTGCTGTATTGTCTGATGATGCTCTTTTATCTTAAATGATACTGAGATCTTTTGTTGCTATTACATCAGCACTATCTGAGAAAAATGCAAACCACATATATAATTTTAAATTTTCTAGTAGCCATATTAATAGAAAAAAGAAACAGGTGTATTGTGTTACATTTTATTTAACCCAATATTTTCAAAATACTATCATTTTAATATGTAATCAATCTAAACATTATTAATGAGATATTTTACATTCTTTTTTACATACTAAGTCTTTGAAATCCAGCTTGCGTTTTACACCTAACAGTACATGTCTATTCAAGCTAACCACATTTCAAGTGCTCAATAGCTACGTGTGGCAGGTGGCTACCATATGGGACAGCCAAGGCTCACTTCTCAGACGACATTGCCAGGTCCCTGAAGGCTGCTTCTGGCTTCTCTGCTCGATTCTCTGCCTGCCTTTTATTTAGCTTTCTCTGATTTATTTATTTGTTTATTTATTTCTCCTCCCTCCCTCCCTCTCTCCCTTCCTTCTTTCCTTCCTTCCTTGAAACGAAGTTTACTGAGGAAGGACAAGATAGGTTTACAGAGTAAGAGCAAGATACATTCGCTACAGAATGGTGAACAGGCCTCTTGTAACAAAAAGGGCTGACTTTCTATGACTTTCTGCAACTTCTTCTTCAGACTTTTCCCATGTCCTTTTTTTTTTTTTTTTTTTTTTTTTGAGACAAAGTCTCGCTCTGTTGCCTGGGCTAGAGTGCGGTGATGTCAGCCTAGCTCACAGCAACCTCAAACTCCTGGGCTCAAGCAATCCTACTGCCTCAGCCTCCTGAATAGCTGAGACTACAGGCATGCGCCACCACGCCCGGCTAGTTTTTTTTTCTATATATATTTTTAGCTGTCCAAATAATTTCTTTCTATTTTTAGTAGAGACAGGGTTTCACTCTTGCTCAGGCTGCTCTCGAACTCCTGAGCTCAAATGGTCCACCCACCTCGGCCTCCCAAAGTGCTAGGATTACAGGCGTGAGCCACGGCACCGGGCCTTCCCATGCCCTTTAAGACCCCAACTTACACTTAATTGCAGACAATTTCTTCCATGATCACAGAGAAGACAGAGATTTTTTATTTCCTCTTTCTACCACAGACTATCACTCGAGGAAAGTGTTCAATTGTAGTATATATAAGGTGCCAAAACTGTGGTATAAGCTAATAAGACTTACAGGGACTCAGAATGAGGTAGTTAAAGCAGTGTTTTCCACAATGCATTCTGCTAAACTTATCCCACAAGGATTTGACACTCAGTGTATGCACCCTTATATTTTAATTTTTTCCCTAGTGTATAGAGCTAGTCTTACTCCTTCTGGGTACATTTTGTATCATGTCTTTTCACACATCAAGCTTCTAGAACAGAGTCCTACACACAGGAGATACTTGCTCCTCATAGATCGTTACTCTTGAGCTAGTAACGTAATTTTATTCATTTGAAATGAGGTCAGTATTTAATTTTGCAAGTTAAACAATCTTAACTTTACTCTTGAAGGAGGCCTGAGATAGATGAAGGAAAATTTTGATTTCATACATTTGGGAAATAAACTGTTTCTTACACTCACATTCACCGGCATGACCATTAGTCCAAAGTGAGGTAATTAATGGTGCTAGGAACACAGAACCTTCCTCACAGAAGGATTGGTATTGGCCCTTTTGTACAGTATTATAAAATCTGAAGGAACAACCCTATTGATACCACTTTATAGCCACTTGCTATAGGACAGTATCAATACGTACTATACTGAGTGGGTATTTGTTTACTTATTACTCAGTGAAGATATCTTTTCTGGAAAATTCCTCATAAGAAAACTGAAATTCAAGCTCCTGCTCATTCTCCAGCCACCACTGTTTGATCCCGCTTTTTGTGCACAGGACGCCCTTCTACCTTTTTCAACCACAGATGTAAATGACCATGACAGTGTTAACTTCCAGGAGCAGGGGCAGGAGGCCGTGATGAGGTCACCTGTGAAGCCACCCCTTGGCCCTGCCCAGGGACTGTGCAGGGCAGATGGGGGCTCCCGTGCAGAGGAGTCTGGCGACCCCTGAGAGCCCCTTTAGGGAGAGAGGGGCCTGGCAATCCAAGCAGGAGTGGGGGCAGGTCCCCACGCCAGCCGGGTGACTCCAGAGGGCGTGGGTGCTGCGGCCACCACTGTGCGAGACGGGCCAGTCAGAGGCAGCATCCCCTCAGGTCTGCCCTGCAGACCCCAACGCCAGCCCTGGGAAGGCCCCCAGCCAGAGACCTGGAGGGGTCTTCAGGGGCAGGGTTGGATTGGGAGGCAAGTCAGTGGGAGTGGGATGGGGTTTGAGCCTCCATCAAGAGTCTTGGCCCTGGGAAATTGGGAGGAGGCGTGGGCAGCCGCACAAAGGTGCAGGAACTAGGAGCAGAGAGCTGCTTAGGAACTAAGATGCTCGTCCCATCTGCATAGGCTGGGGGCTGAGGGAAGAGACGGACCAGGGAGATGACATACAAGTTTCAGAAATTGACAGGGAAAAGAATGGATCTTAATAACTAGAAAGAACAAACTGAATATTAGAAATAGAACATATAACTTCATCCCAGCAAAATAAAATTCCATTTAAACAATGGAAGTCAAGAGGGGGAAAATTTAAAAACAAAAGAAAACAAAAATCCAATAAGCGAGAAATAAGTCCTAACAGCTAGCTTAAAAATTAAATGAATAAAATTCACAAACTAAGACAAGTTTTTTGATTCAGTTAAAAATTCAAAAGATCTAGCAATGTGTGTCTATAAGACACATTTAAAATAATAGAATACAAAAAAGTAGGAAATAATATAGGAAAAGATATACCAGATTTTATGAACCATAAGAAATCAAGGGAAGTAATTTTAATATCTGACAAAATTTAATTCAAGGTGAAAATCCCTATATAGGACAAAGAAGAGCAGAATAAACAGGTAAGAATAACTGATCAAGAAGATAAAATGATCATGAAATGTATGTATATCATAAAAGGCAACAACTTATAAGACTGTGGAGAGAAATAGATCAATTAATTCCATTTGTAGATTTAACACCACTTCTCAGAGCCTAATGGAACAGAAAAAACAATTCATAACTAATGTTAATAATTAATCACAATTAATGACTTCAAACTAATAGAGATTTGGAGCCAACAAAGAATGTACATTCTATGACCTAGGCCACAAAGAAAACCTCAATAAATTCCAAAGAATCAACATCCTGCAAACTATGCTTCCTGACCTTAATGAAACAGAACTAGAAATCAATAGCAAATTGACATCTAAATTCCATTAAGGCTGGAAATGAAAACTATAATTGGGTTAAAGGTAAAATTATAAGAAAAATCCCCAAATATTTACCGCTGAAAGACATGAAAGCACTACATGTTAAAATCTGTGAAACCTAGCAACCAATACCTAAAGGAAAAGGTATTATATAACCATTTTTCATAGAAAACAAGAGAAATAAGCTAAGAAATGTGAAATTATAAAAAACTAACAAATATAGCAAAGAAAACAAGGAGAGAAATAAGCATAAGGGCAAAAAGTAAATAAAAAGAACAAAAATATTGGGGATTATTAGTGAAACCAAAGATAATACTACTAGAGAGACCTCTGGCAAAATTTGTCAAGAGAAAGATCAACAAGCAAACCAACCTAGAGAGAGAAGATGCAAAGAAAATACATAATAAAAAGAGGAAAATAATTACTTATAGATGTGAAACAATTGAGTCATTCTTTCTTTTTTCTTTCTTTCTTTTTTTTTTGAGACAAAGTCTTGCTGTATAGCCCAGTCTAGAGTGCAGTGGTGTCATCACAGCTCACCGCAACCCCAAACTCCTGGGCTCAAGGGATCCTCCCGCCTCAGTGTCCCAAGAAGCTGGAACTACAGGGGCGCGCCACCGCACATGGCTAGTTGTTCTATTTTTAGTAAAGCCGGTTCTCACTCTTGTTCAGGCTGGTCTTGAACTCCTGAGCTCAAGCCATCCTCCTGCCTCGGCCTCCCAGAGTGCTAGGATTACAGGTGTGAGCCACTGCCCCTGGCCCCTTTTTTTCTATTGTATCTGCATCACCTACAATGGTTCCTGATATCTTGTAACACTCAATAAATATTGGTAGAATGGAAAAGCAAATTCCTAAAGCCCACTTTTCTGTTTAGCATAAATCTATTCAGCAGTCCTTAAACTTCTGTGGTAGGCAGAATCACAGCCCTTCAAAGATGTCCATGGCCTAATCCCTGTAACCTATGAATATGTTAGGTTGTATAACAAAGGAGAATTAAGGTTGCAGATGGCATTAATGTTGCTAATTAGTTGACCTTTAAAAAGGAAGATTATCCTGAATTATCCAAATGGGCCCAAAGTAATCACAGGGATCCTTGAAAGTGGAAGGGGGGGGGGGGCAGAAGAGAGAGAAGCAGAGAATGGCAGCATGGAAAGAATTTAGTTTCATTTCGCTTCCTTTGAAGATGGAGGAAGGGCCCCTGAGCCAAGGGAAGCGGATCACCTCTAGAACCTGGAAATGGATTCTCCCCTAGAGGCTCCAGAAAGGAAGGTACCCTGTTGATCCCTTCATCTTAGCCCATGAGATCTATGTTGGACTTCTGATCTACAGATACAGAATAACAAATGTGTGTTATTTCAAGCCTCTGATTTTGTGGTGATTTGTTACAGCAGCAATAAAAAAAAAAAATGAATACTTTGCTAATTGCCATTGTTTACATTTAAAATTTTAGTTTTCTCTCTATGGATTTCCTTCTTACTATTTCAATCACATCCATGTCCATATATATCATTTTTAAAATTCTATTATTCTTTACTACTGCCCGCATTTGTTTTCTTGTTGATTTTTTTCTTCCTGTGACCTTGGGCAAGTTACTTAATTCTTCTAAGCCTCAGTTTCTATAATTTGAGGTTAATGTGTTGTTTATGTTGTATATTGTATATGTTGTATGTTTGTATGTTGTTGGAGTATTAGGGAAAATGTTTTAAAGCATTTGGTGCAGAGTAGATTTTCAATAAATCATTACTATTGTTGTATAAATATTGAATGCTCTTAATTGGGGAGTGTTGCTTACAAGATGGAAAGAGAAGAAAACTACTTTGAATTATTGTGGTAGGCCCTAAAATGGCTTCACAAGAATTTTCCTAATTTTTATTTTTGAACTCATCGATGGATCAGTTTTTAATTCTTGTTCAAAGTTTGGATGTTATTGCTTAATTTTTTGGTGTATATTACAAAAATCACACAAGACATGAAATCTATTCTTCTTTCTTAAGCCCAGTATTAGGCCCTTTATAAGGGTGTTTATTCACGGTGAATGGGGTAATATAACTTGCCTTTGTGTACTTATGAAACAATCCTGGTTACTTGACCTTGAAAGAAGAGATCTTCCCCTAGGTTTCTCTGTAACTAGCCTTACGTGAGAGCCTTTTGTCAGAGACAGGCAACCAGTAAAGTTTCTTCCAGAAGCAGTCATCCCAGGGCAGAATTTGGGATTTGAATCATAGATGATAAAACTAGATAAAATCCTAGACATTACCTCCAACTCCTTCATTAAAAAATTTGAGACTGCTCAAATTAAGAGAATTGATAGTTGAGACAGACTGGGATCAATAAGTTTTAGACTTTTGTAGACCTTAGGTATTAGGAGTGCTGGAGACTAACATTTTTCCAAGGGAAGGGGTAAATCTTGTGTCTGAATTTGGAAGGAAAATTCTGGCACTTGCAATTTGGCGTTGGCCAGAGGCAATAATGTCAGTTATGCTTCACAGTGTGATATTGAGGGATATACACGGAGAGAATCTAGGCTATACTTTATGGCTTACTGATT
Organism: Eulemur rufifrons; assembly: GCF_041146395.1. Classification (NCBI taxonomy): domain Eukaryota; kingdom Metazoa; phylum Chordata; class Mammalia; order Primates; family Lemuridae; genus Eulemur; species Eulemur rufifrons. The sequence goes on from NC_090983.1 coordinate 49,505,510, forward strand.
TGGGGAAACAAGACATTTGACATACAAGGGAATTATTGTCAGGGCCACTGCTCAATAGGAAGCCATTACCAAGGCCTCATGCCAAAGGGAAAGCTTGTTAATTCCACTTTCCTTAAAGGCTAATAATTTGTAATCATCATTACATGGATTACTTGGTCATGCTGGGTCCCAGCTTGTGAGATTCTTTCTGATCAAAGTTACCCTCATGGGCAGGCCATGGTTAAGCAGGCTTTAATCTCTGTGTATGTGAAATTCTGTTATCCTAGTCCAAGAGATTGAATCGGCAGTCTATAACTTTCTTTTTTTTTTTTTAACACAAGCATGAAATTTTAAAGAACTTTTTGCTTTGAAATGATCACAGGAAGTTGCACAGGTGATATGGCGAGGCCTCCTGTACCTTTCACCCAGTCAGTGCCCCTTATTGGTTACGTCTTACATAAATATGGTACAATCTCGAAACAAGGAAATTACCAATGGTACTGTTAGGTAGGCAGCGAGGCACCCCCGGCCCCTCCTGGGGACAAAGGCAGGCACCCCGAGCAATTGCCACACCTGGAGGAGGAGGTAATGCCCTCCCAGCGCAGCTCATTTCCCTCCCTTCATGGACAGGCAGCGTTTTTGCAGCTGTCCCGACTGGGGAATCTCAGCCCCTGGGTCTCTACATCCCTGGATCCACAGCCAACACTCCCCAGCACCCACTCAGACCAGGGGACTGTGGGTCTCCGGGAGCTTGGGAGTTCAGGGCGCGTTGCTTCCAGCTGAGAGGAGGGTGCAGCACACCCGAGGGCCCTGGAGGACAAAGAGGACCAGGGCACCAGCTCCCTCCTATTCAGGCCCTTCTCATTCTCTTCCCCTCATCTGCCCAGGGCTGTTGGCAGCCGTGGTTGTTTTCACCTGAGACCAACGAGGGTTCCATGGGGGACGAGCAAGCCAGGGCACTTGGGAATGGCTGCACCGCCTCTGACAGAGTGCCTCTCACACCCAGGCTTCTGCGGAGCTTGGGGCTCACTCCTTTCCCTCTAAAAAGCCACAGCAAGTGCTTTTGTGTGCCACAAAAACAAAACCTACTTCCTCTGCTGAGGGACTGGCAGTCCCCTCCCCAGGCACCTGTCTTTTCTGGGAGGAGTCTAACCCCCCTGGCAGCAAGTCTCTGGCACAACTACTCACCCCCTAGTCCCCTCAGCCATTCTGGGCGCCCAGAATACCCACAGAGGCTTGAATTCTCTCCACCAACTCTGATGTGGCCAGGCCAGGGAGGGAGTGGGGAATCTGGGTGCTTTTGTGCACCCCATGGACAAAAACTACCACCTCTGCTGAGGGGGGCTGGGGCTAGCAGTCCTCTCCCTCCTGAGCTGAGCTCTCTCTCCTTGCAGGAGCCAACCCTCCTTGGAAGCAAGTCCCTGGCACAACTGCACCTCTCCCGCTGGAGCATTTCAGCCACAGCTCACAGCCAGTCTGGTAGTCCGGCACGGAGGGGACTGAGTTGCCTCCATCACCTCTACTGAGGCTGGGACAGGGTGGGAGCTGGGAATCTGGGTGCTTTTGTGTCCCTGAAGGACAGAGACTGCAGTCACTTCCACGAGAGGGTGATATGAGTGGCTTGTGCACCTCCTAGCTGCCTGTCTCTGCTAATCTTGTCAAGAGGGGCCCGCCCCTCCTGTCTCGGGCTTACAGTGCATGTGCCCTTCTCCTGCCTGACCATTGTTCTGGATCAGGAGAGCATCGTGTCCTACCCCCCGCCCCGGACTATCACAGCCAGCACCTGAACTCAGGGAGGCTTGAGGGCAAGTTTGCCAGCCTGGTCTTGGTCTGGTCCCCACAGGACTCAAGCCTGCCTTCCAGGGGCCAGGGAACTGAGGATTACTTAATGTAGCCTACCACTCCTGGCACCTAAGCACTTTTCCAGGGGTCTGAGGTCCAACTTACCCAAATTGCCAGCAACACCACAGTGGGTACCTACCTGCACAGGCTGAAAGGCAGCACAGCTTTCCCTCCCTACACTGAGCAGCAGAGCTCCCAGCAGAAGAGAACAGGTGAACCACAAAGCTATCTATTTTGAGCTGATAGGGAAGAAGAGGTTCCAGATGAGAAGAAATAAGCATAAGAACCCTGGAATTATGAAAAAGCAGGCTATTTCAACACCCCCCAAAGGATCGCACTAGCTCCTCAGCAATGAACTCCAATAAAAAGGAAAATTTTTGAAATGTCAGATATATACTTCAGAATACAGATCACAAGTAAACTCAGTGGAATCCATTTGGAATTTGAAAACCAACACAAAGAAACAAACAAAAAAAAAAGTTCAGGACATGAATGAAAAATTCACTAAACATATAGATATTTAAAAAAATAACATAACTTCTGGAAATGAAAGAGTCATTTGGGATGACGGGTATGCTAAAGACTCACATATCACCACTATACAATTCATTCATGTAACAAAAAACCACTTATACCCCTAAATCTATTGAAATTAAAAAAAATAATTTAAGACCCCCAAAAAAGAAAACAAGTAAAGAAGATAAGAAGCTTAAAAAAATAATAACCAAAAAGTACTATGACAGCATATAGAAAGTTCTAAGAAATGCAGCAGAGAATTAAATATTCTTGGAGAGAATCTTGAGGAAGAATTCAATGTGAGGAAGTTTGATTTTCTTTGAAAGAAAAATTCTTGTTCTTTTAAAATTCTGTAGGCAATGACCTGTGTTTGAAGAGTGGTTTAAAGTACTAAGCAGTCAACATTTGGGAAGTTTACTTTTGGGTAACCTTTAAAAATGATGGACAGTTTTAGGAGTAATTAGGAAATGCTGGTATTAGTACTCTAGTATCTTAGAGTACTCCTCATGTGGATGATCTCCTTAGGGACTTGAGGGCTTCCTGGTAGGGATTTATTTTCGTAAGTTTCACTCTCCCCTCCCCCAATTTAGGAAACCCAGCAAGCCCATTGTTTAAGAGAGCAGCCCTGTTAGCTGAGCCTGTAAGGGAAGCAGGCCAATCTTCAAGCAGACAGCTGTCCACACTGCACAGCTGCCTGGCCTAGCCCCTCCCAGACAGCTGCTGCAGTTTGGAGTAAGGACAACCCACGTGCTTCGGTGTTCAAGCCTTGTCCTCTGATGGCTTTCCCTCAGAGGGGATGAACTGTTCTCACAAATTCAGTTGTGTTTATCCTGGTGTGTCATCCTATTGTGTATCCAGTAAGCTAAAACTAAACCAAGAAACCACTACCTATGAACCAGAAATAGTTTAATGCAACTGGGCCCATATGTACTTTTATAAGAGGTTAATTGTCTGCCATGATTTTATAATTGGACAAGGAAAATGACTTATGGTAATTGTGACTATATAATCACAAACTGCAAATAAAATTTTCATCTCCTGTGTCTCTGCTATGTATTTTATTTTATTTTTTGAGACAGAGTCTAGAATGCCATGGTGGCAGCCTAGCTCACAGCAACCTCAAACTCCTGGGCTCAAGTGATCCTCCTGCCTCAGCCTCCCGAGTAGCTGGGACTACAGGCTGCCGGGCTAATCTTTTCTATATATATTTTTAGTTGTCCATATAATTTCTTTCTATTTTTAGTAGAGACGGGGTCTTGCTCTTGCTCAGGCTGGTCTCGAACTCCTGAGCTCAAATGATCCACCCGCCTCGGCTTCCCAGAATGCTAGGATTATAGGCGTGAGCCACCGCGCCGGCCTCTGCTATGTGTTTTCAATTTGCTTTCCATTTACTTCATTACATACTGCAAGGGGGTGGGCGTCATTTTGTCATTTCAAGTTCTTAGCATTTTCTCAATCTTTCTTTCCCTCTCTCTCCCCACCCCCATCCCTCTAAGCTGAGATATTCTGGTACACACACAGAGAAGAACATAAGACAGACTCCTTTGTATGATTTCGCCACCCACGTTTAAGCTTCTCTTCAGTATAATCCTAGGAACTTATCCCCAGGAAGTGCTATTGCAAGGGCCTCGCCTTTCTGCAATTGGGCAATGTCAGGATGAGGCTGGGTATCACCCCATAAATACACCACAGTGGACCAGGCTATTGAAAGGCCCCAGGGCATATGTGTTCATCATATCCCAGCAGGACTGAAATAGGTTGACTACCAATGTTTATTTTATAAGAAACTGATTTTGGGATTCCAGTAACCCAAGGGTTTGATGTGCTGTTTTGACACTCTCTTTGAAAATATTTCTTCCTCCACTTCTTTTTAAGAAATTAGAGACTTGGAGGTCAGGGCTGATAAATCATTTAATTATAATGCAGCTAATAGACTAAACACAGTATACACTGTCACTGTTTTATTGAAAGTACTTTCTCCAGTGACAAAAAGAAAATATTCCCCATGAAAACTCTATTTCCAAGGGGAGAAGCATTGGATGAATGTAAAGCAATCCCCAGGGTTTTCCTAAAATAACAGAGATTCCCATTTGAGTGATTTTGAGTTTCCTACAGTATGTATGAACTCAGTGTTTGTCCCAAAATCTAGAAACACAGAAACTGAAGCCAGGTTTCTAAGTCTTTTAATATAAATAAGTTCAAAATTCAGGTAAAAGTCTTATGTTCTAGTATTTGATTTGAAAACATAGTTGTTGTATAGGTTACTACATGAAAAAGACCTGGAAATACAGTCAAAGTAAGCACTCAATCATCTTTATATGAAGTCTCTTGCTGGAGATAAAAAAATATATATATATATTTATTTCAGAATATTACTGGGGTACAAATGCTTTGGTCACACAAATTGCCTTTACACCGCCCGAGTCAAAGCTACAAGTGTGCTCATCCCCTAGACAGCGCGCACCGCACCCATTAAGTGTGAATTTACCCATCTCCACCTCCCCCTTCCACCTGCTTAATCCCCAGTAAATGTTAATTCCATATGTGCACAAAAGTGTTGATCGATTAGTGCCAATTTAATGGTGAGTATCTGTGGTGTTTATTTTTCCATTCCTGTGATACTTCACTTAGAAGAATGGTCTCCAGCTCCATCCAGGATAATATAAGAAGTGGTAGTTCACTATTTTTTATGGCTGAGTAATACTCCATATTATACATATACATTTTATTAATCCGCTCATGTATTGATGGGCACTTGGGTTGTTCCCACATCTTTGCAATTGTGAATTGTGCTGCTATAAACATTTGAGTGCAGGTGTCTTTTTTATAGAATGACTTTTTTTTCCCTTTGGGTAAATACCCAGTAGTGGGATTGCCGGATCAATTGGTAGTTCTATTTTTAATTCTTTGAGGTATCTCCATACTACTTTCCATAGAGATTGTACTAGTTTGCAGTCCCGCCAGCAGTGTATGAATGTCTTTATCTCTCCAAATCCATGCCAACGTTTGTCGTTTTGGGACTTTTTGATAAAAGCCATTCTCATTGGAGTTAAGTGATATCGCATTGTTTGACAAAGCAGACAAAAACATACACTAGGGAAAAGAACCCCTATTTAATAAATGGTGCTGGGAGAATTGGATAGCCACATGTAGAAGACTGAAACGTGATCCATACCTTTCACTTCTCACAAAAATCAACTCACGATGGATAACTGACTTAAACCTAAGGCATGAAACCATAAGAATCCTAGAAGAAAATGTTGAAAAACTCTTATAGACATCAGCCTAGGCAAAGAATTTATGAAGAAGACCCCAAAAGCAATCACAGCAACAACAAAAATAAATACATGAGACCTGATCAAATTAAAAAGCTTCTGCACAGCCAAGGAAACAATTAGAGCGAATAGACAACCTATAGAATGGGAGAAAAATTTGCATGCTATACGTCTGATAAAGGGCTGATAACCAGAATCTATAAAGAACTCAGGCAAATCAGCAAGAGAAAAAATATTTAGCAAATTGAGTAATTTTAGTAAAATCAGTATTTGTGTGGAAAAGTGATCAGATATACTACACACAAAAAAACAAATCTCTTTATATAATTTATTTAAAATTTATTAAGTTTCCTGCGCTCTTACAAATGTAACATTCTTGTATACAACATTCATGGAAGAGGCACAATTCTTATTTTGAGGTGGCACAGATGGACAATTTTTTCAGTGAATATACTTTCATTAGGAAATTTAACTACAAGCTGTATTTCTGTAGAAAGTTGCTTGAAATTCTATTCCTAAGATAAAATTCAATTTTTCTGTCTCAAAATGACCATATGCAAATAGTACATGACTACTGTCTTACACGTTCTATTATTAGCAGAAGAATTTCACAGTGGAGTTTTTTTCAAACAGAAATTAAAAAAATATATTATTTTCAGGAAGAAGCTGACCTGGATAAAGAATGTGCTGCTAGACCTCATTAGGAAGTTATCAATCAGGTGATCAAGAAAGTGCTTTGCTGTAGAATTTCCCCGTGAGCTTCCCTCCCAGCCAGGACCCCATCAGTGAGTGGAGAAACTCCCCTAAGAAACAGAGACAAAGCTTGAGAGGGAATGGAGGGGCGAGTGATCCATGCCTCCAGGACCCCAGTTCTGTGTTCTCTGGCTTAACACAAATGTTGCCTTTTAGGTTTCAGAGATCTGTCCTCCCCAGCCTTTATCTCCATATTACAGCACTGGCATTGGGACAGAAGTCAAGAAAGTGACAAAGTGAGTCACAGGTCACTGAGCTCTAATTAGTTTCTGGGTCTTCAACTATATTTTCTTACTGTCTACTGAGTGCCTTATGAAAAACGAACAAACAAACAAAAACAACTAAAAAGGCTGAGGCTGCAGGAACAAGGAAATCAGTGGTTAGTTGGAACACACTCCTCTCAGGTCCCCACCTACCTCAAAATTCCCTAGGGGCAGAGGGTGCTTGTTACAATGCAGACTCTTGGTCCATACCTTAGATCTATGGACTCAGAATCTTTCGAGGGAAACTCAGTAATCTCAGAATCTGCCTGTAAACAAACATCCAAGGTAATTTCATCGCCCACCTGGGATCCATCCATACACCCCCAAGAAGCAGGACCCCTGCCTTACCTAGAGAACCTACTTTTCTTTCCCAGATTCCATTTCTCCTTTATTGATTCTTACCTTTTCTCTTCATTAGCATATAATGTTAATCATTCTGCATTTGATCATCTCTGGAAAGTTTTCTACTTTTGAGTAATAGGCTTTTGGGCTCAGGATATAAGGAATAAGCTTTCAACTTGCACTGCTGCCAATAAGGTCACTGGACCTTTCATTTCCATTGCTTTTTCAAAACTAGGTTTTGTAACTTTGTTTCCAGATGGGGAGTGAGAGTATTAGAAGAAATGGAAAAGCAGCCTTCTTGAGCACTGGAAGTTTCAAATGTTCGTGACACAAAAGTTGGCTGGGGGGAGGAAAATAAAACATAACTCAGCATAGGCTACTTCCCCCATCATCATCAAAACGTCATTTTAAGGGCAGTCATTCCGGATTCCCACGGTTTTGTTTGTGAGTTTTTCATACACACCAGAGAAAGACACTTCCCAGGGTTTCCTCAGCGCCAACAGCAAGTTCAGGGTTAGCATTATTTTGGACTCCCAAAGCATGGAAATTAATCCAATAATGTATATGGCCAATTCGATATGAAAAATAATTTGTTTTCTAAGCATTTCAAATCTAAAATTTTTACTAGGCTACCACCTAAGTAGGTCTTAATGAGATCCTCTTTCTCTTGTAACATGTTACTACTTGATGCGGGATACAAGGGGGAATGGTATGGGAGGTGTTTGCAGGCGTAAGTCTACCCATATGCACATAGCCTTCTAGAAAAATCCTATATGCAATAAATAGAATATGCAGATGTTTAAAAGTAACAAAAGTAGATCAATGATTGCCTCAGGGTGGAGGATGGGGAAGAATTGATTACAAAGGGGCAGGGGAAAATTGGGGGTGACAGATATGTTCACTATTATGATTGTCGTGGTGTCAAGGATGTGTGTGTGTATATATGTCAAAATGTATCAAGTTGTACAGTTCAAATATGTGAAGTTTATTATGTCAGTTATACCTTAACCTTAAAAACAACTTGAAATGACAAAAAGATTTCTAGCAATCACTTTAATTACTAAAGAACTGGATTAGAATAATTAAGGCGGAATGGGTGCCCAAGATAACAGTTTTAGCATTATTTTCTCTAACAGAATTAAGACAGTTACTTACCTTATTAATTAAAAGCATTAGAAGAAATAGGTGGAACCAAAATAAGATTCTACCTTGTTTTATGAAAACTTAATATTCCTCTTTCTACAAATACCCTAACATATTTAGAAGGAAGGCATGAGTAGAAAAAAACTTTGCAGGAAATAAGTATATTTTTGTTTTATATTTTTTCCTACCAATTTGGAAATACTAAAGTGACTAATAATATGTATTTATGGGGTAATTTTTAATCCATGAAAAATTAATAGTGTTCAACAAGAGGCTAAATGAAGTGGTTTCCAATATTGAGTAACTCCGAAACTGCATAAATACTGTATATTTTACAAACACTTAATGACAGTGCAAAAGAACACACATGTGTATCCATGCCCTTCACCATGTCAGGGAACCAGAAGGTTGGGGCAAGTGAATCAAGTCAGATACTGTTTTGGAAAACAAAAGGATGCATATAACAGGTAAGTATTTTTCCATTTGAGTCACCTGTAAGCTGCCTTAATCACGAAGCCTCATTTCCTTAAGATGTAGGACATGCTGGTTCATCACAGCAATTATTAAAGAATTCAATTCTTCTTTAGATCTCATTTCAAAAGAAATAAAGCTAAATCTTTCATAAACAATTTGCCCTTTTCTCTAAAAGCAGAGGCTGCAAAAAAGGTCTTACAATTCAGTAACACACGTGCACTCTTACAATTATGTATTACAGTTGAACAAAGTCAGGTTTAGTTTAACAGAATGAGTCATGTAATGTACAGTTTAAATGTATCAATTTTACAAAAGAAATTCAGTTAAGACTTAGAGGGTCTAATCCTGGTTTGATAAGCAGTATTTCCAAATGACTGGGAAGCTTTTTGAAAAAAACAAAACACTTTAATCTTTGTTCCATTTATACACTTTTTTCATCTTTCCCCAAAAGAACATTCCTAGAGCACAAAATAGCTTCATAATTGTTTAATTAGATACATTTTATATATGCTGAACATAACGGCTCCCATAGAAATAAACTAGTATTTTGTACACAAACTTTACTATGCCACATTCATAATACACTGGGCCAAGTGCAAACATTTATTACACCCCCCGGTGTGTGAGGAGCTCTGCTCCCACAAACACTTCATTATCTAGGATGACAGAGAACAAGATTAGACAAGATGGATAATTAAAATCCATAATGTAACAACAAAAATGTACTTTAGATTATGATTATAAACTCTTCTCCAGCCACAGCTGTAACCAGTACGAAGCAAAAACAGTTTAATCAGGTTTTCCTCCCTAAATCCAACCCCCAACCCACTGCTCCTTGGGGCAGGATCTAATAATTGATTAGTGGAATCGCTGAAAGGCATGGGGACGGAATAATCAATTAAGAGGAGCAAAAGGTATCGAAAGTTGACAACTTAGCATCTCTGTATTGAAAATCCCTTGGTTTCTCTTACCTAGAAAATTACATTGCTTTTTTTTTCACATATAATTGATATGTACCATTAAAAGTTAGCTTAAATGAGGTTTATTTTTACAATTGCCTGGAAATTAGGGGGTTAGTATTTTAAAAATAATCCATAAAAAATGACTTAATTAAAAAAGAACCAATAAAATAACAGCAAAATTGGAGAGTAAATTTGTACCCTGAGTGGCAGCACATGGAATCAATTAGTTTCTGGTCGGTCTCCACAAGTGCTGGTGTGTGCCATTGATGGGGTCAGTCTAGCCAAGAACACAGAATCACGGTCACTTATTACTGCTGTCCTTAATGGCCACCTCAAATGAAATGAAGGAGCTTATGAATAAACCAGGTAAGAAGTATACAGACATATTAAATCCTTCTCTATCCTAGATCATTTTAGGCAAACAATTTAGAAAGTGCCTCTTTTGCATCCATTGAAGTACATTTAAAAAATGCTCCAAATAAAAAGATTTATATAAAATCCTAAGAAATAAATCAGGTCTTATCATGAGAATGATGTAACATTCTACCCTCTTGCTGTTTAGTCTTGAAAGCCCAAATACTATATAGATAAACATTCTAACAGAGTTAAGTCTCATAATTTTATAATCACCATGTCAATAAAAAGTTTAAAAAAGGGGGGATGAGGCCATCACACCAATGTGAGTATTTGACAGGGGACATTAGTGAATTGGGTATTACAGGAGTGGTATCTAAACCCTAACTGATCACTTGAATTGGAATAATCAGGATATCTGAATCCCAAAAGAGATTCTAAATCTGGGATATTTTAAAATGTGTTGACTTTAATTAATGTGACATTTTTCTCATTCTTCTCTTGAAAGCCTAACCTGTGTCAGGTTACCTCGGACCAACATTCACCCACCGGATATGCAGCATGAACTTAATATCTGGTAAACTTAATCTCTCTCTATTATTTTTTCGTTTTCTCAATTATAACCAAATGCCAGGTAGAGTATTTGCTTCCCTGATAGGTCTTGGGTCCTCTTTTGCTGCCTGATATCATATCTGTTGGACACCTGATGCCTCACCTTCCCACTTCTCCACCTGCAGTACCTTTACTTGGCACGATTCTTTTCTTATATTTAGGCTATTTTGGGACTGTTTAGGGAAGTGCTAGTAAGTACAGACCAGAACCACGTTAAATAGTATTTAAAGCTTTACCAACCGTAGGAGAGTAGACTTCTGTGAGGAAGTCAATACGATTCTAATTAAATTCTAATTAAAATTAAAGGCATGTATCTCAGGATGTCGATAAAAAGGACGTCAAGATGAATGAACAAAAGAAGAATCAATATCAAGGGGAAGATTTTACTATCACAAGCCAAGCCATCTATAGATTTCAAATGGGAATGAAAGGAATAGGGTGGGTGTCGCTTAAGTGGAATGCTTAGATCTGGAGATGGATTAGGGAATTTACCTGAGAATGAAATTCCATTCTAACTAATGCAAACTGTACACACAGTGTATGACTCTGATGAAAGGAGGGATGAGTTTTAGGATCACTAAAATATTGCTCCATCTAGTGGACACTTAGAGTTTTTTTTCTTATGCTCTCAGCAGTTTTTTATTTGATGGTGTATCAGCCATTATTAGGATGCTAATAATGCCGAGGAGAAATAACACTAAAATCAACACCTCGTAACAAAATGTAACATGTCAGGAACCTTGTTATCAGAGTTTAAAACAACACTTAAATTCTGATGGTAAGACTCTAAGAATAAAAATCTAAGAATAAAATACATGTAATTTTATAATTCTCTAGGAAAATCTCTAAAGAGATTTTTTTTAAAAAACATACAGGCATTTATATAGTCATCTACGTGCAGCAACTTAGGAATACTGATGCAAGTTTCCTACAAAAGCCTCTGTTTAGTAGTGGAGGAAAATAAATCCTGAAGTATGTGAAACACGTTTCTGGCCCCCCCTTTAAGATGGATAAATTTCTTAGCTTAAATTTTACATCTCTGCCAATAGCAAGGTAAATGCTTAATATGTAGTCATGTATCATATGGAATCACTTGATGAAAATTTGAAATATGATTTTGCATAGAATTCATTTAAACGATGCAAATAAGCTACTAGCATTCTTGCTTCTGTTGTCAGTGGAATTCGACGAGAGCCAGTGGGCTGGGCATGGGATAGACATGTGGGTTACATTGTGCTTCACTCAAAACAGTTACATTTACGGTACTACTAAGCCCACACAGGAATTCCATATGCTTTTTGTTATTTCCTTTTAAAGCTTTAACACTGATGACAAATGTCCAAATCAAATATAGATTTTGCCAAATAATAGGGCACACTGAGGTTAGGTGGAAGAGGGACAGTTTATTATCCGGACGCAGGACAGGAACTTAAAGAGCAATGTGAATACAGAGGTCTACTTAGCACACCTTTTCCTTCTTGCCCTTCAGACATATGATAGAGTAACTGACTTATCAAAGTAAAGCACATCTTGTTCACTTTTTCAAATCCATTAAAGTTAGTCTCATCATGGTTCTGATCGAGAAAGTGAATCATGCCATGATTCAAAAAATCTGTTCTTCACATAAACCTATGAGCACACATTTAAAAAATGATTTATTGTACATCTTTGCATTTCTTAAGGCATGAACAATGGCATACAGATGGAACAGGATCTGAGAAGCATCACGTCTTCTTTGACAAGGCCAGCACAAGCACAGCACATCGAACAGACACACTCGAAGTCTGAGCTGACTGACTGCTGCGGCCCAGGAGCTCCTACGGTGAGGGATGGTGCTTCCGGACAAACCGAACTCGAGGCTTATATGCTGTTTTTTTAACTCTCTTGATCAGCTTTAAGCACCAGTTACTGTTTGTTTTTCTTTACAAACTCTTCAGACTTTGGATTTTGTGTTATGCTCCTTTTATTCTGCTTTCCGAGGAGGGTGTGGATGTTTTTTTTTTAAGGAATATGGTTGCAGCAAAACAGAAAGGATCCAAAAGTGGTTAGGGGCCTTATCTAATGCACTTCTGAAAGTCCGTTATAAAGATGAATAGAAAAGCAAATGGTAGGTTTTCAGTCGACCCAGAAACCACGTGTAGCTATAAGAAACATAATTGTGCATAGTTATTTATTCATTCAGAGTGTGATATGTGGCTAGCTCTATGTTCCCAGTTTTACCAAAGAACAGGGCTGTCTACTTTGCTAAAGCCAGGGTCCTTTCGAAGCTCCCAGTAGGTGTCATTAGAAACCCAGGCTTCTCTTTGATTGGCATCAATAACTTTTCTGTGAAAATGAAAATCAACGTTAGCCACAAATCACATCAAAGTGACCCAATAATTGGACCCTCTCCTATACATTAGACATGTATATATAAGCAACACTTTGTAAGCCAGTTAGTGTCCTGCTAACTATTGATGATTTGACTATTTTTTAACCAGAAATGAACTCATTTTTGTTGCTAAATATTTGAAATGGAAATAGGTAGGATCATGGAGAGAAGAACTGAGGGCAGGAGTAAATCACCTCTGGGCAGGGGTAGAAAGTGAAGAGCCCCAAACAAGGAGTACACATATACTGTAACTAAGAGCTTCCGGCTCCAGACCTCTGAGAATAACCTCTCCTTCGCTTGTTCTTACAAACATGCAGCATCAGCAGCTCTGAGAGCCTCTGCAGGATCCGTCCAAAGAGCACACTTCAGACACCTGAAGGGCAAGGCTGCATTTCTGCCCCAGGGCAGTCACGGGATGGCAAGTCTAAAGGATACGAGGTTACCCTAAGCTTTTCTGTCCTGGTTCTGGAGGGCAACAGATGGATTTGGAAATCTCAGATTAATCTGTGTGATGTATATATAATCCTGCAAATAATCCTGTAATAATCACCTACTATCATACCACAGAGAGACCAAATCTAAACAGACCCAAGCTTTGTGTGATAGAAATAAAATTAAATCCTAACAAATCTTGTGGGCAGCAGGGTCCCATTCAGTCTGGCTGAGGGAGTGGAAACCAGTCCCCACCATCCTACAGGGTGCAGCTGAAGGACAAAGAGCCTTCTGGACAAGACCCAGACTCTCTTTGCCTGCCCACAAGAAGAAAAGCTGTAGAGAAGAATTTCTTTTTATAGTCACTAACTTTTCACAAGTGCAAAATCTGCTTCAATATTTTCACTGCCAAAAGCAAAGTTACCAAAATCAGTTTAGTTTTTTACATTTAAGTTTCCTGGACACCAGACTATCTCCCGTTTTCTTTTCATTTACCTGGAGTTTCTCATTGTTCATGGTAACCATTTGCAAAACATGAACTTGTTATGAGAATGAACTGACTTACTTAAAAAATTTTGGTATATGTTCAAGATTGTTTTCTTCCATGTATCGTCTTCGAGATCTCTGGAGTTCCTCCACTCTTTGCTTCTCTGCTGCAGCAGCTTCTAAATTTCCTTCTTCCAAAAATCTAAGCGGAAAGCAGTTGGTATTTTAATCTATTACCCTCTTTTCTAAGGAAAGAAATCTCTTGTGCACAAAATTACATTCTGGTTGCTGTGAACAGAACATATGGCACAGTAACTCTCTGGCAATGTCCCTTCACCTCTGCCCCAGGCCACACTACTTCTTTCTGTCCATCAATCAACATGCTTTCTTTGTACATGACCTGAACTATTGTAATCAGCAATATAATATAATGGTAGGAGTGAAAGGTCAGTGCTTTGGCCTTGAAGACCTTCCTGTGCTGTCTGGGGTTCTACAACTTGAGACTTTGAGGACGACTGCAGTGCTCAGGGTTAGAACAGCACGAAGTCACAGTTGTGCTTCTTTTCCATATTATGAAAAAGCACTTGTTAAAGGCCATAGAATGGAGGATGGTAACTGGCTGTTCTCCATCTATTCTGAGAACAGATTGAGAGGGAGGGAGCTTTCCTGTTTTATTGGAGAGAGAGTAAAACTGATGAAAAAAGAAAAGGTAAGGCAGAAAATTACAAAAGGGCACAGAATAGGAAATGAATAGGAAATGAAATTCAGAACGGGAACACTGAAATAGAATTGAGAAGGAAAAAGCAGACCTAATGGTGATTTACAAATGTTTACATTTCAAAACTAGAGCAAAGAACAGGGATACCATATGGCATACATTGTATAGGAAGTTTATTGATAAATTTGAATGTCAGACAGTGAGACTGTATGTTCTAGATAGAGAGGGGAAATTGAATAGTCAATACTGAGAACATTTTGACAGAAGACAGATAAAGCCATAAATACATGGAAAATAGAAAATTAGTATTGTATGGCATATAGAACTTTTGGGAAAAGTAAAATGAATTCCTAGGAATAGATATCATGACTTCAGAACTACATAATAAGAAAAATAAGAATCATAAGGTATCAAAGGTACGGTATTTTGAGTACATCTAACATTCTGTGGGGTGGAAAGCATATTGGGAAAACTACAGACTTTCACTCAAAGCATTTCTGGGTGCTCCTGTCACTTATCCTGTTATTTTTCAGTTTAAAAGATACTCCATGTTACAGTTGTAGAAGTACAGAGGCCAAAAACATTGAGTGATGAGTGATCCTAAATTTAACGAAGAATTTATGAGTTTGAAGACTTTGGTAATTTTTTTTGGGGGGGGGTGCGGTTAGAAACTTTCTGTTAAAAAAATCTGTGTTATCTTCCACGGAGAACTTTGTGTTGAGGTAATCTGCTGCTATAATCATCCTATGAATACTGCTTTATGTAGTAGAGAAAACTCAAATATTGTTGTGTGAATAAGGGAATGAAGAGATGACCGAATGAATAAGTGATGGTGGTGAAAATAAGTCTCGATGACCTCTAAAGCCCCATGCCACGAGCTAGGCTACATCTTAAACACCACTGCCATCCTCACCTTTGATCTGGCCGGAATCGGGCATCCGTCGGCGGAAGGAGATCTTTCAGTACGGGATCCAATTCATTGAGCTCAATAGCAAACCTCGTGAAGCCATAGTAGAGCTCGTAGTTAGTTGGCATGGAACCTGGAAGGAGACCAGTGACCACTGTGAGAGGCAAAGGGCTTACAGAACTGGAAGAAGCTGATTTACCGTGGTGCTTAGTTAATACCAGCACTAATACCAAATTTGTAGTCATAAACATTAGAGCATAAATTTTTTCAAGTGAATTACATTGGCCATATTTTGCTAGGTGGAACACTATGTTGATGATCAGAACTGATAGAATCGTATACTTCATAAAATCCAGTTTTTCAAACAAAACTTTGCACCTAACAGTAGTCTTTTTTTTTTTGAGACAGAGTCTCGCTCTGTTGCCCTGGCTAGAGTGCCCTGGCGTCAGCCTAGCTCACAGCAACCTCAGACTCCTGGGCTTAAGTGATCCTTCTGCCTCAGCCTCCCAAGTAGCTGGGACTACAGGCATGCGCCACCATGCCCAGCTAATTTTTTCTATATATATTTTTAGTTGGCCAGATAATTTCTTTCTATTTTTAGTAGGGACGAGGTCTCACTCTTGCTCAGGCTGGTCTCAAACTCCTGACCTCGAGCAATCCACCTGCCTCGGCCTCTCAGAGTGCTAGGATTACAGGCGTGAGCCACGGTGCCCGGCCTAACAGTAGTCTTTATTGGCTAAACTAATCTATAATGTTTCTCTCAAGTATTCAATTGGGTAACTAAATGTCAGGGTGAATTAACTATGAACATTAAGGTTTCACCAGAAACTCTTGTTGTTTACTTCCTGGTAGAAAAGAAAAAGATGCAGATCTAAATTAACATTTATTGTTAATTTTTAACTAAACTTTAAGGCAGGATCTTTGTGTGCCTTGCTCAGAGACGCATGCCAAGCATCTAGAACAAAGCCTGATGCACAGTCAGCACTCGATAAATAGCTGCTGAATGAATGAACTAACCACTCTACTAGCAGGAAATTTAAATACTCATTGATGTCTCTTAGGAAACCAACAACGAATTTTAACATTAGGGATTAACTGACAATATTCCAATGAAAATAAATGTCATGTGGAGACTTGTTCCATTTATACCTGATATTCAATTATATCCTAATGTATTGCCAGAACTCTCTTCATGTCTTTTATTAAATGATAACATATTGCAGCTTTTTGTTGCTCGACTGAAAAAAATCACTTATTCTGGTGAGTTACTGAATTTGTGGATTATAGATGTCTGCAGGCTTTCCTTGGTTTTCATTAAGACAGAAAATAAATAACATGAGAGAGGATTTAAGTTTATGTATTTCAATTATCTAAATTCTTTAATAAATACACCTAGCTTTTGAAATGTTGGTGTTACATTTAGAGTGATTTTTCACTCTCTGACCATGTTAAGGTCCTCATGATAAGATGAGGCCCAATCTCTGACCACATGCCAGAGGTTTGGCCTAAATTTTCCTATCATTAAATATCAAATGTTGGGGCCGGGCGCGGTGGCTCACGCCTGTAATCCTAGCTCTCTGGGAGGCCGAGGTGGGCGGATCGTTTGAGCTCAGGAGTTCGAGACCAGCCTGAGCAAGAGCGAGACCCCCATCTCTACTAAAAATAGAAAGAAATTATATGGACAGCTAAAAATATATACAGAAAAAATTAGCCGGGCATGGTGGTGCATGCCTGTAGTCCCAGCTACTCGGGAGGCTGAGACAGGAGGATCGCTTGAGCCCAGGAGTTTGAGGTTGCTGTGAGCTAGGCTGACGCCATGGCACTCACTCTAGCCTGGGCAACAGAGTGAGACTCTGTCTCAAAAAAAAAAAAAAAAAAAAAAAAAAAATATCAAATGTTGGGATATATATAACTTATACGTTAAGTAGAAATGTAACTATAATTGCCTTAAGCATCTACATTTTTAATCTCACTATTAAAGGAAACATAATGTGAACAGCATGGGATGACCTGACATTTCCTTTCCTTCTGTTGCCCGTGGGGCCCTCCTGACTCAGGACACGGGGGCCATTCTCACCTGGTCTCCAGACGCACTTTGCAGAGGGGGCCACGCCACAGTAGAGCCCTTCATGCCACTTCCCAAACAGCCGGTGCACCACCTTCCCCTCCTGCCCCATCACGGCCCCCTGGACTTCATTCACGTTAGAATTCCAATAATTCACCTGGGAAAACCAAACCCCAATTAAGCCAGCTGATTGCTTTAATGACATCAATCCCTGTAATTTCCATATAGAAATTCTTCTTCATGGTGAAGTCCCTCATTCGAATCATTTCCATACGTCTATCTTAACAATGCTTTGCATGGAAGGTTGGCTTTCTAAGTATCAGTTAGCTTAACTTTTAAGAAAGGGATGATTTCTACTCCACGCTATAGCACAGTAGCATAACACAGAGAAGGCTCAGTTTCTATCCTAAGAACTTAATATTAATTTAGAGGTTAATAATTTTTCCTTAGATCCTCTCGTCTTGGATTTTCCCCTTACTAATGGATTTTAATGATTTCAATTGGCTATGCTGCAGAAATAGTTTGTGAAATAATTTTCACAGTATCTGTAAATGGCTGAATTTTATCACGAGGACCCTGCGGTGGCCCTCTTCCAGCCATACTGCTTCCCAAGGGATGAGACGTTTATGGGAATTTGCCTACTTGGACTCCATGAGCCCCTTCCAGATCAGGCCCCAAGTAGGCGGGACCCTAGAATTCCCTGGCCCAAAGGCTCTAAAGTCATTCCACAGCTGGCACAGGGGTTTGATTTATCTACCCAAAGGCAGACCAGCCACTAGTGTGTGCACCTTTAGGTCTGAGGAGTGGCCAAGGGTGGCTGTTTGTGGAGGTGTGGACAGAGCTGGAGGTGTGAACTGGATTGCGAGACCCCTGCATTGCAGAACAGAGCCAGAGGTGGGAGAAAGCAGGAAGGCTGTGGGCCAGGACTGGCTCTTCTCCTGCCCTCCCAGCGTGGAGTTCTAACGGGTCCAACCTGGACTTGCAGGTCTTGTTATGAAAGGTATTTTTGTGAAGGTGAAAGTACAGAACATATTTTATTTGACAGTTTGTAGGCTTGATTTACATATTTTAAATATTACACAGGCTTGGCAAATATTAGGGGCAGGCATGCACTGAAGTTTCTCATAGCCTACAAAACCAAATGCACATATTTCCTGTCATCACCCAGCCAGAGCACACAGTGATCCTGGCTATTTGGTTCTAGCCACCTCATCAGTCTATAAGAAAAAAATAATGGGCAACATCTTGACCTAAAATAAAGATACTCAATTGAAACGAACAAGACTTTCCAATATGGCTTAAAAGGATTTATCTAAGAAAACATTAGAGTTTTAAGACTCCAATATGCTATCTGTTTACCATATTAGAATGGGGTCCCAGGTCAAGAAGACACGGGGGCTGAGTGGGGTTTCTGTGCCATGTTGAATTCTGTAGCACACCTACGCAAACATGGGGTGATACTGTATGTTCCACTTCAGGCCAGAGACACACAGGGAAATGGTGTTCTGTAGGCATTTCTATCCCAAACACCTTTTCTTATTGACAAAAGTAATGCTTTTTGTTGAACTTATTTGGACTACAACAGTAGCATGGTTGGATGAGTTTGCAGTGACTGGTAGGGGTCATCTACATGTCTGTTCTCATCACATGTCCTCAGAGAATGACAACTGCAGTATAATTAGTTTTCTAAAATAAGATCACTTGAACATGTGATCAAGCAGGAATAGAAAGAGAAATATAAACCAGAAGACCTGGTCTGGGCAAAAAGTGTTTTCTGGAATTTTACTTAATGAACCACTGACTGGCTACTTAAAAAGTCTTTGGAAAGAAATTTGTTTTTTTCTGTTTTGAGATGGTGCCTTTTCTGACCTCCACATCTTTAGAAGCCTGCATGCCTTGAGAAAGTCCATCAGCTCCTTCTGCTTTCTTATCTAAAATGTCTTAAGGACCAATGATACAGGACAGATTCACTTGCTGCTGTTTTAAGTTGATTGTTCTAATTCTTCTTTAGGAGGCCCTTTGTATTATTTTCTTTTACTGTTGTATGATATTATTTACCTTGACAAATGTGAGTTTGCAAATGCAAACACTGCTTTTGGTATTTCTAATGGTTACTTCTCCATAATGCTCTATCCATCTTCTCCCACTGAGGATGTTGTGTATGCATGTAGTAACTTTATTCCACACATAGTAATCTCCGTACCTGGTGAAGAATAGAACTTTGATTATAAATAGTGAAGGTTACAAATACATATGAGTGTTTCTACTAAAAAGAATATTCTTTGACCAAAGCTTCTTTTCCCCTCATTTTCCTCTCCTTTCTTACTTTCTTTCTTTCTTTTTTTCTTTCTTTGAGACAGAGGTTTGCTCTGTTGCCCTGGGTAGAGTGCAGTGGTATAATCACAGCTCACTGCCACCTCAAACTCCCAGGCTGGGACTACAGGCAAGTACCATAATGCCTGGCTAATTCTTCTATTTTCTGTAGAGACAGGATATTGCTCTTGCTCAGGCTGGTCTCGAACTTCTGAGCTCAAGCAATCCTCCCCCCTCAGCTCCCCAGAGCGCTAGGATTAGGGCATGAGTCACTGCGCCCAGCCCTCCTTTCTTTCTTGAAAATCTCTATGTGGCCATAAATATTTATGACATGATTAATTTACTTAGGGAACATTTAAGTGCTTTTTATGGGCCAGGTACTAAAGCTACAAAGTTGAATAGGGCCTGTTTCCTGCTCTTCTGGAGCCAAAAGTCTGGTAGGGATAGATGGATATGTAAATAAATACTTAAAATAAAATATGATGAAGGCTATAATAGATGAATGAACACAACATCATGGGAACACGGAAGGAAGAGTCCTGAGTCCTTAGATCTGTCTGGAACATGGGCTGAGTGCCAAGGAAGATGTTATAAAGGAGGTTGGGTTCCATCTAAGTTTGGATGATGGGTAGGAGTGCACCACCAGCCAGGGACAAGCAGCCATAAAGCCACAGAGGTCAGAAGAGCACAAGGCATCTAGAGCCTGTGAATGCTGTGCTCCAGGCAAGTGGGTGTGGCCGGAGGCAAGGCTGGAAAGGTGTGACCAGGCAGAGCCCGGAACGCCTTCAGTGACACACCAAGGAGTCTATATTTTACCCTGCAGGCAATGGGCAAGCAGGGATGGATGCCAGGTGGAGAGAGGCACCATTTCATACTTTGGTTAAGACCAAAGATGTGAATAATTCTTTGGGAAGAGACTGAGGAACATAACCAAAATGGCACAAATCTAATGCAAATTCTGGGCAGTAAGGTTACAGAATTCCTGCCAATGAACAAAATGACATAGCTTCAAATCCCATTTAAGTTTGCACATTACATATATTTTCAAATAAAATGTTATTTTAGAATAAAATAAAATGCTTCAAGTTTCCACAAAATTTATAAAGTGGTATGATGTAGGCATCTTATACATCTAGGAAAACTCTCTTCCCCATGAATTTTCAAATACTGAAGTTCATTTTGTAGTCTTGGGAATACCTCCCTCTCTCCACCTTCCTCCTTATCCGGTCCACCAGCAAATTCTGTTACTCAAATGGACAAAAACAAAACAAAAAACCAACCAAACGAAGAAATACAAACAATCGAGCCCTTGCCCTCAAAGAAAACTTCAATTAATTTTAAAAGATTTATAGGCCATATCCTCTAGAGCACAACTAACTTTAAATAGATTCCATCACTCTTCTTTGATAACATAACTTAAAATTTAAAATAGTCTCCAGATCTAAGATGAACTCAAAAGTGAAATTATAAATTGTATAGCAAAGCAATTAAACAGGGGAACTTTCATATAAAATGCAAACCAGCGTGGTGACGGGGACACGGTAGGTACCTGGTACTGACTGATGAGTGGAGGATGTGAAGAGATGAACGGGAAGCTTGGACACATACGCTAAAATTCTCATTTTTTGGGGGGTGGTGGGGGGAGTTCTCAAAATTTTGGTGAAGGTAAGAGAAGCTTTGAGCATACAGGGAAATGGACTCTTGGCAACTTTTAGAGTTTAAAACAACATTTCAGATTTAGAAAAGCAGAGAAGAGGCCAAAAGGGAGCTGAGAGCCACCTACTTTGGAAGCATGACATTCAGTGTTCCCACGGGTAGGATTTCCATCGACTTCCCCCAGAACTTGTTTTTCCATCTGATATCTAAACGACATAGGCAGAGGACAAGAAATATACTCCCAATCGAACCATGTGTTCTGTAAAGATTAACTTTTTGTATTACATTTTCCAAAGCGCTTTTGTAATCACAATTGATTCTACATTGTTGATTTAACATGACAGGTGTCCGAAGATGGCCCAAGGTGAAAATATTAACTGTGAACCAAGAAAATCTACTAAGTTTCTCTATAATGCATACTCCATATTAGTTTTCAACTAACAAAACTGGGAGAAACCTGGAATAATGTGTGTATATTCACATACACATGTAAACTTAGACTCTACTGTGCTTTAATGTCTAGATAGCAACAAATGTTGTTTTTTTTTTTTTTTTTTGAGACAGAGTCTTGCTTTGTTGCCCAGGCTAGAGTGAGTGCCGTGGAGTCAGCCTAGCTCACAGCAACCTCAAACTCCTGGGCTCAAGCGATCCTTCTGCCTCAGCCTCCTGAGTAGCTGGGACTACAGGCATGCACCACCATGCCCAGTGCATGTTGTCCTGTTAATTTCTTTCTATTTTTTAGTAGAGACGGGGTCTCGCTTTTGCTCAGGCTGGTCTTGAACTCCTGACCTCGAGCGATCCTTCCGCCTCGGCCTCCCAGAGTGCTAGGATTACAAGCGTGAGCCACTGCGCCCAGCCAACAAATGTTGTTATAAGTTTTAACTAAATGTTAAAAATAGTTAACATATATATCAATCATGAGGTATACAGTAAAAATAATTGCAATATGGCAATATCATTGATTTATATACAAATTTCAGCCCTTATACAGAAGAGTTATATGATTTGGGAAAACCGTAAAAAAAAAAAAAGTCTCCTAATACAGATACCTAAGATTTATGAAAAAGTGGGATTAACTTACTGAAAATGTTCCTACACTAGTTACTAAGACACAGCCCAGGGCCCAGCACTGTATCTCACATGATGGCTTTACGTTTTACTCGTGGAAACTCAGATTTACCTGCGCATTTGTAATAACCACCTGGTCCCATCTTGATGAACTAAGGGAGCTTAGTGCTGTCTCCACAAAATTTCTGACTCTTGGTTATAACTAAGAAATGATGCACTGTCTTCTTTTGCAATAAAACACAGTCATAGCACTCTACCATTCTGTGTGTTTTCAGGTTAAGGAAATGCTCAGGAGAAAAGTCATCCTGTGAGCAATGAAGCACCCTTCCAAACATGCACAAATTATTTACACTTAATGGTCAAATTTACATATATATTCTTTTCTTTCTAATGGGGTTTTGAAACTTCTTATTTTAGGCAAACGTGTAACATTCTGACTGAATAGTAGGCATTAATAAGTGAAGACTTCAATCCAAACCCCTGAGTCCCAGTGAAAGAAAGACCAGGAATTACCGCAACATTTATACATCTAAATAGATTGTGCCCACAGCTGATGCGCCATAAAGCCTTCCTTCAGGATTAAAATGTCTTTGCACAGCCCCAAGAAGCAAGAAGGCAGCAGATGGAGCCTCCACATCACAGACGCAGACAATGAGGCACAATAAGACAAGGTGACGCTCCGAGCTGGCACAGTCAGCAGGGAGCTCTGCCGCTCCATAAGGCTCTGCTTCGTCGATAAGCAATCTCATCTCCTAGATGACACAGTTTCATGTTTAAACCAGGAAATGGAATTTCTCAAACTGAACTCTGTACCAATTACCAACATTCTCTGAGTTCCAAAGGTAGAAATCTAAACTGAGTGCAATGTACCTTTGGAAGCCAGACATTTTTTCATAGGCTTATAAATGTGATTTTAAATTATAATTGAAATACAAACCTTGCCAAAACACAAAATTCTTTGATTCACAGTGACAGGCAGAAATGGGTGGGTGATGGCTAACCTGGTAATTAAAAACAAAAAAGAAGGCAATGACATCAGTGTTAAAACTTCCATAAATGATAATTGTTTTTATAATATATACTGGTCCCACCCAATAAAAACTACTATTCATCTATTTCTACTAGTGACTTGCTCTTAAAATGTGTAAGTAAATCTTTAGCTTTCAAGACTTCATGCTTAAACACAGAGAACTTACACAATTTAGAGGGGGCCAGCTAAGTACGTTTTCCATGAACTGGTATCATAACACACAACCCAAACAGTTATCAAAAGGCTGTTTTCATCACCAAACTGCTTTTCTACCTACATAGAACCCTCACTGAGTCCAGTGGCACTTACCTGCTCTGAGAAAAATCGGAATCCCTTGTCTTCTCTAATGCATTCATAGGTCTCCCCCAGGACTGGGTTGAATGGCTTACTTCCTGCTCTGAAATAGGTGGAGCAATATCCTGAAACTGCAAATGCAGCAACGAGAACCTGTTAAAACATTGAAGAAAGGAAAATAATATAGGAGAGACTACTGCCTGGTCTGTTCGTCCCTTTTTCCTCCAGATTTTACACAACCCACACTGATGGGTGCTGATTGATGGCATTCGCATTTTCCATTTGCACAGCATCTCCATCAACACATGGTGAAAAAGATAAATAAAGCAAGGTTAAAGTACTTGCATGGGGACCAGCAGGCCACTGAGGTCAAGTGTTCTTCATTCATATGTCCACCCAATTCCACGAGTATCACAGAGTTCAAAGGTTCTGAAACCCAGTTTATAGGTTTCATGTGCACAATCTTAGTATCGCGTGCAGGGGGGTTGTGGCTGCTGGTACTTTGCAGAGGGCAGGGCACGTTTTCCACAGTCATATGGAGTAGAGGGCAGAGTACAAACAGGAAATTACTTTCTCAGTCCTAAGTTCCTGAGCAGATGGGCGACCTTGGCATTCAGGAAAAGCTGATAAAGTAGGGCAAGGCATGCCTTAAACCTCTAAGGAGCATGATGCCTGTACATCCTAGCTTTAGAAACACTCTAGACCACGGATAAGCCACAACATATGTATCTTTCAGTAAAGGTGTCTGGGACTTTTGGGCCCTGCCTGATTTATGCAAACAGACCAATTCTTGGCTTACCTATGCAGTGAGAATGCTACGCAAAAACCATTTCCAGAAGGAAATGAATTCTGGCTTAGCCCAGGTCTAGGGTTGGCAAATCCCCGAAGGGCACTTCTCTTTTATTACCATGCGCTCGTATGGATCATCGGTTTCCGAAGCCTTGTCCAGAAGCTCACTGTATTCCATTTCCTCGCAGAGATGCTGCAGAGTGTTGAGCGGCTCGTTTAGCTCCACAGGCATAGAGACTTTGGATAGGTCTTTCCCGATGTTGTTCCTCAAGATATTCCACAGGTTAATGTTACTGGTGTCAGGACAAGGAGCTGGCAGACCCGTTCGACGTCCGTTTCGGAAGGCCCCTCCTGTAAGCTCCCCGTTCAGGACTGGAAGAGGGAGAATCACAATGAAAGATGCTTCTCTGATTTCATAAAATCAAGAAGGGAAGTAACTCTTTCAAATAATTCTGATTGTGATACATATCCTGAGCCTTCGTTATACTCTCTGAAGAGTAAATGGAATTATTTCAAACAAGGTTACTAACAAATGCACAAAACATCAGTGTATAGTGTTTTCGGTTTTTTTTTTTTTTTCTTTTGAGACAGAGTCTCACTTTGTTGCCCTAGCTAGCTAGAGTGTCGTGGCGTCATCCTAGCTTACTGCAGCCTCAAACCCTTGGGCTCAAGTGATCATCCTGCCTCAGCCTCCCGGGTAGCTGGGACTATAGACACACACCACCATGCCCAGCTAATTTTTTTATTTTTTGTAGAGTTGGGGTCTCACTCTTGCTCAGGCTGGTCTCAAACTCCTGAGCTCAAGTGATCATCCTACCTCGGTCTTCCAGAGTGCTAGAATTACAGGCACGAGCCACTGCGCCCAGCCAGTGTATAGTTTTTTAAGTAGGTGTTAAATATATTAAAATATCATTCAAGAAAAGACAAGTCAAATTTAAAAAAATTAAATCTACTTAACAAGAACTTAAACTTTTGGTTTAAGCAAGAGGTAAAGCTTTTTCACTTAACCATTTACCTAATAAAATTTCAGCCATTTACCTCAAGAGAGTATACAAAATTAAAATTCATTGAACAAACCACTGCAAAAAGAAAATTAGTGTGTGTGTAGGGAAATGCCTGTTCATTAAGTCACCAGTGTTGTAATTTGGCATGTAGATAGAACAACCTGGAAGCTCAAATGATGCATACTTTGCCGAGAAATATTGTCCGCAACACTGGTGTTGTCTTCAGATATATTATCACTCACATCACTGATGTAAGACTCATCATCTGAAGCCTGAGGAAGGGAAGAACAAGGAACATAGAAGGATCAGAATTCTTGTACAGTCTTGAAAGCTCAGATAATCAAATGATATAGCAAAATATCACTCCAATGAAAAGCAGAGGTCATAGTGGGAAATGTATTTGGCATATGTGCAATGAACACTTGAGAGTCTTGTGTGAGCTAGGACATAGGATCTCCAGAAAGGAGCCCTGGTCTTTAAGTAACTCCCTGTTTTAATTGGGGCAAGAGGCTGGGGGAGGTCAGTACAGACCCAGAAATATTTCAGTACAATACACTAAGAATGCACCTAAAAGAAGACCCTAAGACTCTGCCCAGAGAAAATAATATTTGAACTGGCTTTTGGAGAATGAGTAAGAGTTACCCAGTTGTTAGAAGAGGGAGAAGATCAGGAAGAGGGGAGAGTGTGCAAAGGCAAGGATCACAGAGAGAAGCATTTATCCCAGGAGTGTGAAGATGTTGTGCAGCTCAACTGTGACAGGCGTTTCATGCCAACATAGAGGGTCCACGTACAATCCTGTGACTCAGTAAAACCAACAGAAATGCAAGGGAATACGAGAGTCAGATTCAGTTTCAGGAAGACACTTAGCAGCTTTCCTTAGGGAGGCCAGACACTAGGTTACTGCCTAGATCCAAGTAAGAAATACTGACAGCTTAGATTCAGATGGCTGCAGTGAGCATGGGGAGACATCAAGAATTAAGCCATCTTTGCATGAGAAAAATATGGAACTAAAATGAAGCCAAAATTAGCATAAGAATAAAATTAAGAAACAATGTACATACTAAGGGGAGCAGAAACAGAACAGCTAATAAAAGAGAGGACTAAGATAGAACCAGCAGAGCAATGGGAAAACCAATGTCTCTACTGCAGGCAAGAAGGCTGTTGAAACTTATTTATTTCCTTCAAAATGAAAATAATGCTGTATTTTTTCTGAACTTAAAAATAAAACGTTCTTATTATAAAACATTAAAAATTACATGAGGGTAAACAGATAAGTATGAAAATCACCCACAATCCCATCACTCCTAATGTTTTGTGACTGTTATCCCCCAGTTTTGAAATGCCTATACACACATATTGATACATCTATTTTTAGATACTGAAAAAGGAGATTGGTTTTCACATTGTTTTATAGCATTCTGAATACATTTCCATTATAGTAGACATAGCTCTTCATCTTTATTTGGAAGGGCAACATAATTCCTTATACAGTTATAGCAAAGAATTTGACCAGAATTTAAGTGACTTCTCACTTTTTAAATTATATACAATACTTGGATGAATATCCTTGTAAATACATTTTTGGGAATCAGCCTGGTGATCTCATTACAATTTATTTCTAGGTCAAATGGGTCACTTTGAGGCTTTAGTTGCATGTTGCCAAATTGCTCTCTTGAATTTCTGGATTCGGAATTTGTTCTCGCCAGCAGTGTATGGAAACATCCGTCTCTCTACATCCACTAAAATACTGTACGTTATAATCTTTTTTTAGTATCTATCTACCTAATATACATAAAAGATCACTTTAAAGTTTGGATTTCATCCTTTGTGAATCGTTTTCTTATTTTTCACACATTTTTAGTTCATTGTATATATTGCTATTTTTCCTAGCTTGCAATTTATTTTTCAACTTTGTTTATGCAATTTTTTTTGCCATGTAAAAATTTTAAATTTGTATGTAATAAAAACAACTGGTCTTTACCTTTAAGATTTTTGGATTTATTGCTACTGTTTTTAAAATTAGGGTTGAGAAGAAAGCTCATCTATTTAGGGAGAGTAGAGTAACAGAATGATTGCATGCGTGGATGAATAATGGTAGTTTTGCTTTTGCCAACAGAGTAAGTCTACAGAAATGGCAAATTGAGAATAAAATCTTTTTCTGAGTCATATTTTCCCACTGCAACTAGTTCCCACAATTCCTATTGACTGCAACAGAGCTGAAGTTTAAACCACCAGGCTCATGAAAGCGAATTTCTTAAGTTTAACAGAGAAAAAAAGTAAATCAAACTCTTCCTTGAGATTTCTCTAGAAAAAAGCTAATCATACTCGATTATGTTTGAGGAGACAAATGTTTATGCAAACCAAATTTATGTTGCATGCATGCTTAGTATTTGAATGTTTGTTAAGAAAACACTCATGTTTATCCTGCAAACAGCTATAAACCTCTATTCCTCTTCAATTTTTAATCCCTCCTAAACTAATACATCATAGAAATGATCTGCTATCACTATAAAATAATTCTACAGTGACAATGGGGTCTGAATAAAATGCATGCACATCGTGTGTGTGTACAGTAACAAAGGCTGGGCTGTCTTGCTGTGGTCCACTCAAACTTCCCTGTACATACAGCCAAGGCCCTTAGTATCACAGTAAAACAATTTGTCTTCTCTCCCATGATCAAGAAGTCCTGGAACCAAAGAGTTCTTTTTATGAACTTGGGGATTCAAAAGACTTCAGAATAATTTTTTTCTAAATGTGACCAGGCATGTAGCATTGCAGAAACAAGTTTAAAAGCAGAGGCAAGGCAAGTAGATCATCTTGGAAGCAAGAAGAACATTTTTTTAAAAAAGAGCTGAGTTTTCATTAAGTAAAGTGCACTGGGTGATAACACATAAAGAGGATTTTCCCTCAGTTATGGAAAAACGTTAATGTAAGACACCTATTGCCCAGATGTTTCTGCTCTAGCGCTGGAGACACCGTGGTTAAATCTCTGCCTTCATGAAACTTACACTCTAGTCGGGGAGACACATAACAAAAAAATAAAATAAATGAAATATATATTTTGTTAGATAGTGATAAGTATGAAGGAAAAAAAATAAGGAGGGAAGGATATAAAAGGTTAGAGAAGAAGAGGAAATGGTAACTCTAAATTGTAGATGGGGCAGTGTATTCTCTCTAGAAGGTGACTTTTGAGTAAGGGACCAGATAGAGGGAGGGAGCTGCACATGTGTATTTTGGGGGGAAGTGCTCCTGCCAGGGTGAAGGCAAGTGCAGACGCCCTATCTCCTTGGGAGCTGTAGTGTAGAACCTGCAGCTTGAGCCCACCCTGCAGCTGGTGCCAGGACTCGCACGTGTACAGTCAGTCGCCAGGTGGGCTTGCCACACCTGTTGGTGTGAAGACGCAAGGGGCCTTCTGGGGGACCTCATCACAAGGGAACCCTGTAACCAAACCTTAGTTGAAGGGGAGGAGAACTCTGTGTCTGTCATTTGGGCTTATCTCCTGGTCTAGCACCTTTAAATACTTAAGACTGTGTGTTGTGATAGAGAAGTTGTAGGTTAAGTAAAAACAATTATTTTATGAAAACTTGTAAGATACAGGGCATGAGGAATGGCTGTGCAGTTCAATTCTTTCCAGTGTGGGCTGTAGGGGAGAGTCAGTCTTCTTGCTACGGAAGGGACACTGGCGTCTGTAACAAACGGACGGCTCCAGGAGGCACTCACTCCTTTGGCTGTTGAAAGGCTCCAAAAGAAGAGAGGTGGCATGAGGCTGCAGCTGACAGCAGGGATCAGACCATAAGGGTCTTTGTTTTAACAGCTAAGGAGTCTAGATTGTTAGCCTGAGGACACTGGGGAATATGGACATGATCAAATTTGCCTTTTAGAAAGATTTATTAGGTTGCCCAATGGAAAATGGATTGGAGGGGCCCAATCCATTTTGGCCCGGAACAACAGTTATGGGACTGGGAGGGTCATCTAGGCATGGAGAAAATGGGAACTGGATTGGAGCAGCGGCAGTGAAGCTGGAGGAAAAATGTATGTGCAGTTGATAGAAGCTACACAATCTGATGAGTGAACCAAGGTAGGTGGTAGTAAAGAAAAAGAAGGAGTGAAGGAAAATACCCAGGCGTTCGATGTGAACACTGGGGTACAAGAACACTAAGATGGTGATAGGAGAGCTGTGGCAGGCTGGGTTTCTTTCCCCCCAGGGAGGGGTGGTGTGTGTGGAAGAGGCTTGTTGATTAACTCTTTTCTGGATATACTGAATTAGAGGTTCTGTGAGCACCAGGTGGCAATGTCGAACAGATAGCTGGTTATGTGGTCCCAAGTTGACTCTTTCTCCAAACCTGCTCTGTCCTTGAGCTTTAGACTTGACTATTCAAATGCTCGACAGATAACTCCACTGAGAGGTCTGACAAACTCGTGCCACCTCGAAATGAACGTATCGTCTCCATGCACCCTTGCCCTATGCCTCCTCATCCTCACTCTGCCACGAGGTTCCTTCTCCCCCACCCCTCATCCACCCACAGGGTGGCACTACCATCTTGCTTGGACTCACGCAATAACCTGCTTCACATCTTCTTCACTTCTGTATCCCCAGTGTCTAGGGCAAGTGGTGCCTGGATGTGCTGGGTGTGCCCCAAGAGCTTGGAAATAGGAAAATAAAGTTGCTTTCCAAGAGATAAGCTCTAAAGTCATCAGATGATAGGTCAGAGCTCAGATAATATGCAGTCAAGTTTGACTATAACATGATAGAAGAAGGATGAAGGACTTGTCAGGAGAGCTCAGAAAAGCAAATTCTGGTAGCATGCCCACAGCACAGTGGTCCCTGGGGGTGCATGCTGCAGTCACAAATACCCAGGCCACATGGCAGAGCATCCCTGTGATGGAGAGAGAGTATGGAGCTATAACATTTTGGCTCTTCTAGCCTTAAGTTCGTTCGACTCAGTTCTCCTGTTCCCATTCCTTGCTCACCAAGCAACCTGCTGACTAGAATTAGAATCTGCCACGCAGATTTGCCTGAAGGAAACAAGGCACTAACTAGCAAGCATGATTATCCTGTCCATCTGACAGTATCAATTGCCATTATAGATAATTAAACTAGCACTCTGGCCTGTGAACGGGAGTTTCTGTGAACCTGGTAATGCCTGCCTGGGGATCTGGGCGGCAGGCGCATGCCTTGGTATGCTGACAAATTCAGTACCTGACAAAAGAATTCTATTTCACTTTTCTCCCATTATAAAAGTGATATGTGTTCATTATTTCTTTCTCATTTATGCTTTATCTTTGTTTCTAAAATCACTCATAATTTCAAACATCCAAAAACAACTACGACTAATTGTCAGGATGTTTCCTCCCAATCTATTTTCTATGCATATGGAAATAAACATTCAACTGCTATTTCATTTCTTTTTTGTAAAAATGCAGTACAGATTTGCAATCCCAAATGACAAAATTCCTAATCAGCTGTGTGGGAAAGAGTTTTGGCTGCTTCCCACATGCATTGGAAAAAAAAAAAGCCTAGACTTGTCTACTATGCAATTCAGCCGTATAACAAAAAACCACTTGTACCCCCAAATCTATTTTAATAAAAAAATCAAAACGTCCTTGACTAAATTTCAGTAAAAGAACTAATTTCTGCAACGTGACCAAGGAAGAGGTTCCCTGTTTCTAAGACCTTGCCAAGAATTATGAACATGAAGAGTAATCCAATAAAGTTTTTATGATAGCCAGAGGCTAACCTCTAACCTCCAAAATCATAATTACTCAAGTAGATATATGCGAGACATTATCCTTCTAAGCTTGAATTCATGTCCCTGGCAAAGATATGTAATATTTATGTGTCTGTGTGTGTCCATGAATAGTGATTTTCTAATCCTCCCATTCTTCTACATTTATTAGTCAGCCTCCTCCTTATACAGAACTCTATCATAAACTATTTGGTTACCCTGAAATATGAATCACAGAAGACAATCAGAATAAATGTTTGGTTCTTTCCCTTAATTCATCAAATTTAAATTCTTCGTGCTCAGAAGTGTTAAGAAGTGCTCAATAAATGGGAACTGATATAGTTTGCATGTTTTTAGCATTGTCACAATTTGCGCATCTTATTGTGATGTAAACAAACAAACAAAAACAACCAAAAATTTCCATAGTCTGATTTTCTTTAACTCAAACTCATAGGCACAAGCAGTTGAAGCTGACAGGCCAAGGAACCTTACCTCGTTCTCGGATGAACTTGCAGAGAGGAGCACCTCTTGGGCATCAAAGAACTCAGACACAGACTCTGACATGGAGAGGCGGCTCTCATTGGCTACTTGCTGTGACAGCGGGAGACTGACATGAATTTGCTCACCAGCCTGCAAGAGAGAGAAGCATGTGGTGTTACCATTTTCTCTCCTGTTGGAACAGCTACTCCTTCAAATTAGCCAGATCTCTACCCTTTAACTTCATGTGTTAAAAGAGTGGTGACCACAAGTAATTTTCACTTGCAATTCAGTAATGACCACTGCATAACTTTCCTTCCAATATGTCTAAAGACTCCAAAATGCATAGTTCAGAGCTGTTGGTACCATGTCTTGATTGTAAATCTATGCTCAATTGATATTAAGTGGAATTTAACAGGTTAAGCCCCTATTAATACCCTAAATTGATTATAGAGACACATTCATTCTCTTATTCTTAGGGCTGTCATTACTAGTCATATTCTAACCAGTATACTAAACCTCAAGAAATATTTGTAGAAACTACTAGAGACATGCTAAGAAAACAATCTATAAGACTAAGTTTTTTCATGCAAACATCTGATAGCTGGGAATACAAGACCAATTTTTGAGACAGAATATATAAAAGTCATTTTCCAATTTGATTATGAATTTTAATCAATGAAGCACATTACTAGAGTATTGAACCTTATTTCAAATTGTACTTTTATTAAATAAGTGACAAATATTGTTTTCAAGGAAACTATTTAAGTTTAAATCAGATATACAAATATACGTAAGAGAACTATAATGTACATACTCTAGTGCACATTTCAGGTTGAAAAGAAGATTATTAAATAATTTTTGAGCGATAAATTTTAGAACTACTTCTAGACTCTGGGCAGTTGAGTGAATATGTGTTATCAGAGAAAATGGGGCTGATGGAGGTGAATGGATGGAGGGCGGCCAGCTTAAGTCAAAGGTAAGCTGTCTTATTAATAGAATATTATTTCCTAAGCAGTTAAACCTGTGAACCTGTAAATTTCTAGTGAAATACATGTTTTTAATGCAAATATTACTTTAGTATTATTAATAGTTAAAACTCTCAAAACTCTAATATCACTGTTCAAAATTATAAGTTCTCATGGCTATAAAATAATAATTTTATAAAAAGTCATAAACAGAATCACACTCTTAAGTTTAGCTCCAAAACACTGAATGTTCTCCTATTTTCTTACTATTTCTTCAGTCTGAAAAATGGACTAATAATATCACCTCCCTCAAAGGGTTGTTGAGAATGTCAAATGAGATAACACATGCAAAGTATTAACAGCACAATACCTAGCATATAGTAAGCATTCACTGGACATACGTTAGCTATGAATTGCCATCACCAGCAGCAATAACTGCAGCAGCACCATTAGTATTAGCAAGGTTAGGGGACTTCTCTCTCTAGATAGGGCTTTCCAAACAAACCTTAAGAAAACTTTCATTTAGCGACTTCTTGGCTAAAAATGTTTTTTTATAAAAACATTTCATTGGCCATTTGATGATAATGAACATTTCAAATGAAAAATGAGAAAGACACAGAAAATTAACAAGCTGAAGTAGATACATAAATTAAATATTCCGTGGCATCAGGTGAACATAAGAATAAATAAAATATTAATAGACACTGATTGCCAAGAATAAATGATGTCAAACTCATATACATCTTTTGCTTCAAAGAATGCTGAACTATCAACAACAGAAATATTTATGGATAGAATCATACCAACAGTCAAAGAGCTGTATAAAAATAAATAAAAATATGCAGCAGATTTAGATGCTATAAAATAGGTACTCTACATCTATTAAAAATGAGTCTTACCTCATCAGGGCTAGGAATAATATTTACACTGACAACCTGATCACAAATTATAGACTCTGAATGTATTCTGTTCAACCGACTCCTTAGCTCAGCATTCTGGTTGAGTGCCTTGAAATAACAAAAACCACACATGTAATTTCAAATTAATGAGTAAGTATAAAACAGAACAAGCACACAAGTACAACTTGGACAACAATGTCTGTGATGCTTTTAGCTCTAACTTTTGGAATCATCATGAGCCAGATCCTATCAATAATAAGAAAACAATGGCTCAGAATTAAGGTATTAATTTTTTGTAATATAAGATCATTGTTTTGTAGGTTAGTGGGCTTAAAGAGTTAATGGATTTCATAAAATGATTTATGGAATTTTCTCTTCCTTAGAGTCAGGCCCATTACATCCAAGCTCAGTCTACCACCACATATATATTATATTTTGCAGCCTGGGATGAAAACTATTGATTCTGTCAATTTTTTTTTGTTCAAGTTTCTAAAGTTTGGGTGTCATTTCAAAGCCCAAGTTATCTTAAAAATTATTTGGAAATGGAATGAACAATGAACTGGTTTTAGTTTACAGAATTATATTTTAGTCTGGTTAAAGATAATAGCTGTATTTTCCTTTTCCAGGAGCACATAATTAATACACATGACAGTGCAGCAGAACTAACTCAAGTACAGACAAAAAGGTGTCTTCACTGAACACTGTAGACATTGACAACCATAATAAAGAACATAATACTAAAAGCAAACTAATTCCAAGTTATCTACATCACATTACTTTCAACACACCTTAAGCTAGCATCAGTAAAACACCACTTGCTATAATATAGTTTAGTACATGGAGCAACTGCATTTGTTACAAGAAGAGAGCAGCTTTACATGAGCATGGCTTCCCTACAGGGGAAGGGAACACACAGGGAACCGTGTGTTTCCTGTGGACAAAGGAACAGTGATCCTCCAGGAATGCACACCACACTGACATATGGGAACATGTTCCATTTATATTACACAGATTTAGCTAACTAGAATTCTATCAAACCTCAAGTAAAAGACTTTTGTGAAGACAAGGGCCAGTGAAAAGATGGACAACTTCCTTTTCTTCTCATTAAAATCAGCAATTGGTAAGATGGAGGTGGATGTTTTAGAGTAGAAGATAAATGTCAAGGCTTAGTAAAGAGGGCATCTGCTCCGGGGAATGGGCATTCTGCTTCATTCAGAGTCAACGAATACAGTAAACCAATGCATATACAAGTATAGTATCATAACTACAACTCTGTACCTATTAAAACACCTGGGGTAAATACAAATTAGAAAAACTCTCCGTTTGCACAGAGCAGCCCATACTCTTTGAGCATGGAGCACAGAACAGCTTCTCCTCTCTTCTCCTCTCTCCCTCCTGGTTCTTTCTTCTTCCCTCCTTTCCACTGAACTTTTGCTTTTTGAGGACAGAATTGTTCACTTGCAGCTTTTGGCTTTTGTTTAAAGCCTTTAGAACAAGTTTGTAAAATATGTCAACTGATCCACTTGATCTGGTGGGCTGTCAAGTACTGATGGATACAGATACAGATCCTGCAGTCATTACATTTGGACATAGGAGGAAATATGTCTCTGGCTATCTGAGAAAACAGGGATATGTTAGAAAAAAAATGATAATGTTCTTAGTAAATAAACCAGGTACCTCAAAGGAAAAATCCTAATAGCTTTTCATCCTACAAAAATACTCAGGATCATTTTTCTTAGAGCAAAATCTCAAACACTTAGAATTTGGAAAAAAAAATACTGCACCATTCTTATCCTTTGTGACTACTACAGACAGGCTTATTTGCTCATTATTTCCCTGCCTAGAAGTATACGTAAAGTTGTCTCAGTTATTGAAATATTTGGAACCAGATATATTTTGCCGCCATGTAAGTGGGAGGCCTCACGGTAAGGTTTGATGGTTTTAATTGCAGAATCACAGTCTTTACCTGAGGCGTTTATACAGACTTCAACTAATGGTTCCCCCAAAGTGACTACACCTTATGTTGCTACTAGAACAGTGTTAACAAAACAACCCACAAAAACTCCAGGGCAAGGACAAGTAATGGTTTTCTTCAGAGTGGAAATATTATACATAGGTTTCTCATTTATAGGGAAAGTTGTAGAGCTCTTTGCTCTGGATGTTTAAAAAGAATAAATTCTCATTTAAACTCTCATCTCATTCAATATTCATTAAATGTGATCCTGCCTACAGGTATGTGTGAAGGGCACACAAGATAACCTCTAGCCTTTAATATCAATAGGAAATGAACTAAAAGCTGTTTTTTTTTCTTTTACTGAGCATAATTTAATATTTTTCTTGGATGTGAAGTGAAAAATAAAAAATCCTGGCCTGAGAGTCAGAAGATCAGGTTCTCTTGATCTCAGGACTAAGTGGTCTTAACCAAGTTACTTAACCTTTCTAGGCCTCAATTTTCTCAGGTGAAAAATAAGGGAGTTGTATCAGATGACCTTTAAAATCTCTTTCAAATTTAATTGAAACACATGGTCAGAATCTTGCACAGTGCCTCTTGTTTATCATTATGAAGATCAGCTACTGTCCAGAATAGTGTAAAATTAATTCTGGTTCTTGGGATTTTCTGATGCTTACATTATAGCTAATAGGAGTTGTCTATACTTTCAGGGTCTGATCATAAGTATTTGGTATTCTAATAAGAACATAATGAAGATATTTTTACATTATATGCAAAGTTTACTTTGACATTCACTGGGATAGCCTGGAGAGAGATTTTTGTTACCTATGTCTTTACTTAACTCTATCATTGTTGAAACCCTGTTCTCTCCTCAATTGATGGCAAAAGAGTAGCATGGGAGTCAAAGAGAGAAGTCTTGGTTAAAGTATTTCTTATTGAGATGACAAATCATAGAAGTATTTTTATTTTTAAATTTTTTACATTTTAATTTTCATTTTTTTCAAATTTTAAAACGAAATTTTTTTGAAACAATTGCTAAAACTTAGAAGTAAAGATCTGTCATAGTTTGCCACTATGGGTAAAGACTAATAATTTACTGCCAAAATATTAATAATGTGCTAAAATAGTTTGGTTCTATTTTAAGGATATGATAATGCATTTTACTAGTTCTTATTTTAGTCATGTTCAGAACTGAGACAAAAGTAGACAACTCAATTTTGCTTGTACTATTTCAAATCAGATGTTGAGCATGTTGAATTCAAAGCTTAAAGTTTAAAAGAAATAATTTTATTAATAATATATATGCAGTGGTAGAAAAGAAATCGTTGTTGCACAGCACAGAAAGCATGGCTATCAAGACCGCTCCCACTCTGGCAACCTCAATGGTGGACAGTGTAAGCCGACGACTGAGCATGCAACGGCCCATTTCTGCATCTTCCTGGGCCCGCCCCTCCTCCTGCCTTGACCATAAAGATAGTTTTTGAAGTTTGCTACAACCAAGTGCCATGAGTTTTGTGGTGTAGTGCTCTCAGGTAGTGCTCAGGACCACATTTGTTATTTCCCTCCCTGAAACTCAATTATTTTCTCTGTAATGATATAATGGAAACCTTGGGAACACTGAGGAATTGAGGTATTGTCAGGGAAATAATGCTCTTAGTGATAATTAACATTAAAAGGCCCAGAAGATGGCATAATTAATGTAAAGAATATACCCAAGGAGAGTGAACAGCTGCATAGCAAGAAAAAGGAGGCAGATCACCAGTCGCTCACACCAGCCAACGAACAAGAAAAGCTATGGAGATACCACCCTATTAGTGGCATACGGGACCAAAGCCTAAGAAGAAGAAAGCACCACGAAGCTAGGAATTGTGCCTGGATTCTTCACTAGGCAGGTTTTGTGCCTATTCTCACTACTTGCTCTAGTGAGCTCGGACTACACTGAAAACTCTCCAGAATGCAAGTTCATCGGCCCATGCCCCACGTCCCTCGTGCGCATTCAAGTCTAATATTCAAGTCCAGAGAACACGTAATTCCTTTCCCATTTACCAAAGAAGTCACCATCTTGAAGATCTGAGCCAGAATCAGTGACCTGAATCCCCTCCTCCTTAGCTATTAACTGTCATTCATCAGCCCTGGCAGACAATTCCCTGGTGAGAATTTACATTGGACTGGGTGAGACTCCAGCATAAACATTTTACTAAATGGAACTGTTGGTTCTGGGAGGAAAACATGAAAGCCTGATGGCTGGAGAAGTATTTGAAACATATGGCAAGATGGAATCATCATAAATTCAAACCCTCTGGATAAAAGCAAAACTGGTTCAAAAGGAGTGAGAAAATGAGTATGGAAACTATCACAGCTAGAGGTGTCAAAAAACAAATCCTGGGTATCTTTAAAATCACCTTGTCTTTTCAATTTAAAAAATACTATTATCATATATTCAGAAAATGCAAAAACTAGAAAAATATTTTAAAAAATTCATACCCGATTGTTGGTAGTTTGATCCATTTCATTCTACCTTTTTTCCTATGCACGTTTTTCATATTGTTTAATGACTGCACAGTTTACATAATGCATCTTCCCATTATTCTTTGCACATAAACATTTACCTTATGTTTCAAACTCTTCTTAAACATAATTTTAATAGTTGCATAATGATCAATTATTTCCTATTATTGGACACTTATGCTGCTACTGATTTTTACTAGCGTAGATAATGCTGCCGTGAACATTTATATGTATAATTGTTTTCTATATTCAGCATTAGGAGGAGCCATAGCAACAATTGACCTACAGGGTAAAAGGTTAAAATTTTTTTAATCAGGCTTTTAATAAATATTGCCAAGTTATGTTCAAAATGACAGCAATTTAAAGTTGCTAGATAGCTTTAAAAAAGATGTAAAGGATTTTATGAAGAATGTCTTTGTACACAAAAAATTTGGCCAAGTCTCAGGGAACTGTGGAATTTAGGAACAAACAAATACGCTCGGAACTTTTATCCTATCACAGAATATTTATTTTGGGTATGTGAAATGTTGTGGACAGGAACGATGACAGATACTACGATTGGGATTCTAAATTATGCTACTATGTGCCCTAAGCCAATTTTTTACTTACATCCTCACACATACCACATTTCATTGATTCTAAGATGCACATTTCCCCTCACATTTAGCACCTCTGAAGCACTGTGTCAGTTCAATTGACAGTAGTGGTTTTTTTTTTTTTTTTCTCAGTAACACACACAATGAAGTTACATCTAACAATTGATGGCATCTCAATATAATGAAATACCGTAATTCTAGCTGGAATAGATGTATCATATTCTGTCGCTCACATTTATATGGGCCCAACTCCCACTGTATTTAGTACAAGCTGTGCACAAATTCCGAGGCCAAGAATCAAACTAGTAACAGTGATAAACTGTAATGTATTGAAGACAGACTCAAGTTGAGCTGAATCCTCTATTATTACGGTAATCTGGAGGTTGCTATAGTTTTATTATATATCATTTGATTTTGGTGTTCAGGGTACTACATTAAATGGGACATGAAATTATAGCTGATGTGAAATAAAGTCATTTATAAAGGATCGATGTCACATAACATATCCTGTCCTACAGGCTTGAGTTCAACATCTATGTCGCCTCTCAGGTGTGAAAGCTTATTCAAGTTTTATGGGGATAAAATGTTAGAATTATATATGTGTTTGTATACATATAGATCAGGGAAGTGATACTACTTTAGAAGAGGAATTCATAGATTGTCCAGCCTTGCAAATTGTTACTTGTTCAAGGCAGGTAATAATTTATGCTGCGTATGTAGTGAAAAATGCTAATTTCATATATTTTATATGCTATGTGCCTTCTAAAAGGATGATGGAATTTGCTGAGTTGATATACTTAAAGCCTTATTGAAAAGCAGTATTTTAATCATCAGACGTATATCAAATAGGACTTATGTCAAAAAAAAATATAAACTTTAAAAATGTTAGACTACTTAAAGAAGTTATTTAAATTCAGTCTCTCTTCCTTCTTCCCTCTGTGGGGGTAGACCTGGCTTGATAACAGGTCATGAGAAAAATATCTCATGGGTTTAATTGATGGGGTTTAACTGATGACACTTGAATATAGACCAAAGATATCTTTAGGCCACCTAAAATCACATTATAATATGAAGTTATGCTAATTTAAAAATGTACTCAGAACATGGAGAACAATTGCCTCAACATACTCAAGCTGTTTAGTACTTGTTCAGTCCTAAGTACTGCATTAAAAGGGACAGTGAGAACAGAGTTGGCGAACCAGGACGGCCGACGAACGTTTCCTGCCTTCAACGTCTCCATGTCCTCTGGCTCCCTTTCCTCATGATATAAACATACTGAGATGACTGACAAATTCCAGGGTTGACTTTCAGTCCGTATATTATTCACTGCTAAACCAGATGCTGTTATCCTTTTCCTTCTTGAGACTATCAAATCTCCATACTTGATATCAATGGTCATCACTTCTAAATCCTCTAAGTCTCCATCCATCAAAGGATCCTCTTTCTTAGCTTGTCCTTTAAATATTAATGTTTCCTAGGGCAGCATCAACACTGTTGACCCTCTTTTATTGGACTGAAAATGCAATGCGTTAACATCTGTGACTTCCCTGATACGCTGGGATAACCACATTCTCTAGCCCAGTCCTGTATCTTGAGTTCTAGATCAAAATATCTAATTGCCTGTAGGATGGCCCACAGATGCCTCGATCTCTACAAAAGTCACTCAACATATACCTCTGACAAACCAGTTCCTCTTGTATTCCCTCTCTTGGGGAAAAGAACTATCATATACCCAGTTATCCATGTGAAAATACTGGACTCTGTCTTCTTATTCCTCTAACATTCAGCTGCTCTCCAAGCAATGCTCACTCTTCCTCCTCAGTGTCTTTGACATGCACCTCCTCCTTCCACCAGTGCTGGTGCTTCTTAGTTCAGGAATATTATCTCAAACATCATAAAATATTCTCAAATTATCTCGAATATCATAAGTGTCTGCCCAAGTAATCTTCCCTGAATTTCATCTACTGCCCCATACTGTACTAGAGTAATCTAATATATAGAATATACGCAATAATAGTTCCAATTTCTGGCATTATCATCCACCAGTTAAAATTCTGTAAGCCCTCCCCATCACTGATAGGATAAATCTAAAATCCTTTGTGTGATCCCTAATGAGCTGGTTCCTGCCTACTTAACTAGCTACTCTTACAGTAATTCTTCCTTGTCCATACTTCAGCCACTATGAACTGCCTGCCATTCTCCAGACATCTCTCCAGTGGTCTTATCATGGCTAGTGATTTTTTAGAAAGGAGTGAACAGTCAGCAAACCTAAATGCCTAAGCAGAGGCTGTGTTGATTTCCAAAAGGGAGTTCAGACTCAGAGATCATGGGAATAGAGGCCAGTGAGGGTGCCCAATGTGGGGAGTGTGTGTGTGGCTGGACACAAGAATGTGAACATTGCCCAAATGCTGTGATAACGCACAATCGCAGGCACTGAATTCTCTAGCAGATAGGGTGTAAGTCTATTGGGGACTTAATAGTCTCAAATTATTTTTATATCTTTTGAGGATAAAATTGAACTTTTTTTGGCTAAAAAACACTAAATAAAAAACCAAACAACCCAACAAAAATCTATTGATACTTTAGATGCAAGTAAATATGTTTTGCTAAGAGAGGGAAATATCGTAACCCAAAGGTTGTACAGTTGATATAATTTTGCTTTATTATATTTTTCCCATGTTAGCAGAAGGTCCTTCCACATGAGCTGCTGCTGTCTACTCAGGCCCAATTCAAGGCCTGATTCCTGCATGAAGCCTGATCCGCGGCTCTGCTCTCAGCTCAGGGGTCTCCCACGTCTTTGAACAAGAGTCCTGGGAATCTGCATTCCTGGAGCACCACTCTGAATGGACTACAGTGTGG
This sequence comes from Eulemur rufifrons, assembly GCF_041146395.1. Taxonomy (NCBI): domain Eukaryota; kingdom Metazoa; phylum Chordata; class Mammalia; order Primates; family Lemuridae; genus Eulemur; species Eulemur rufifrons. Next base: position 49,547,142 of record NC_090983.1, read on the forward strand.
TCCATTTCACTGTTTCCTGGGTAAATACCGCCCCTCTCAGGAGTCAGACCGTGAGCTTCCTGGGAACACGGCCAGGGCTACTTTTACCTTGTTGTTCTGCACCTTGCACAGTACCTAGTATATAGCCAGTTGAATAAAACCCAATGAATAAGTGAAGGAACAAATGAATAACTGTTTTAAAGTTTCTCTTCCTAATCATTTCTAATCTCACCTGACGCCCAAATCTAGATCTCTATCTGCCGTTCTCTGTCTTACCAAAGAGCAAATTAAAGGAAGCAAGCGAGCAGGCAGCAAACGCATTTCTCTTATTTTCCTCAGTGCAAGCTTTCATATCACTAAGCCTCCCTCATCAATACATCTGAAGGATGTGCCGCAACATTTAGCGGGACACAAGTGTATTTTACATGTTTACAAGAGATGACATGTGAATGTTAACTTGGCCATTATTTTGATCTTTCTGATCCATGATACTTTCAGAGTAATGATCTGGAAGATTAATTAATGTCAACGTAGTGTTCAACAGATACGTGACGTGAGAAGAGTTCAGGTAAAACCGTTAAAGTGTTTGTATGAATAAAGCCCTCTGCAGACTGGCAGAACAGTAGCCGCTTTTAACGCTCATGCTCTTGAGGCCGCCGGGTTTGCAGCTGGAAGCAGCTGGCAGTGTTTTATGGTGAATGGGGAAAGTGTGGCCCAGATAACAGCACTCCATAACATGAAACTTAACACTGCAAATAGGTCGACAGTTCAGGTACATAAAACATGGTGATACAATTTAAGTCTAATTTTTAGGGACTGAGGGACACTATTCAAGCAGGGTCTGATCCACATGGAGAACCACTTACCCAGGATTTGCTCGCTCCTTCACTCTGATCCAAGGCACCAGGAAGTGAACAATATTTTATATAAACACTGAGTTCTCACACAATATCACATAACAACATTGAATTCTCAAAGGAATTAAAATAAGTGCATTCATAGACTTACTAAAGAAAATATTTACTCCACATGAAGTACTCAGTGTAAAAAAGCATAGTGTAGCTTTAAAGGGTTTTTATCAGAAATTTCTACTTTGATATTGAAATTTCAACTTATATAGATACACACAATGGGATTTGAGTAGTATTGAAAAGATCAACTGTACAATATATATTAAAATATAAAAGTCTAGCTTCAGGGAGCGTAACTTAGATAGGAAGAAAATCCCAAGAGTACAAATCAGAAAAGAAAAAATGGGTAACAGTAATCAGTAATTTTCAACAGATTAAGATGTAAGGGAAAAATATTAAGTGTGAAAGCTCTAGTAGGTTTTGTTCCACTTACCACCGGACTGAATATATTCTGGAACATATTTTGTATGTGTAAATCATATAAAAGCATGGTTCTTTTTTTAAAACCAGGGGCTACCTTATAGATGACCTTAGAGAGGCATCAAATGCTCAATTAGCCAAAATAACAATTGTATGCTTGCAAGCAAGTTTGGTTTATTTTCATTTTTACCTTGAGATTTTGAGGAAGAAAAGTAAGAAAATACAACACTGACGCTGCAATATCTTGGGAGAATTTCAGAGGACTGTGCCATCCCTATGACTGATTACCTCTAGCCTCTCCATCTTTTGTCTTACAGGGGTGGGGATGTGTCATGCACGTGAAAACACAGTCTCGTATACCTGAGACAGTGACTGTCGGAGCCGCGCCATCTGCGTGCTGTGGCCTTTACTGTGATCCTGCTCAGAAACCATCTGCTTCAGCTTCTCCTTCTCTATAGCTATGCTGTTAAACGCAGACTTCAAAAGAGAATGCACTGGGTGGGGAGAAAAGTGAGAAACAAATGTCAAATATATCCAAAAAGAACATACAAAATTACAAACTTCTAAGGACTTAAACTCATATAGACATTTTCAGGAAAGGCAATGTTACAATCTAATTAAAAATCAGCCTTAAAATGGAATCTATCGGAATATCTATACTCCAAACAAATATGGCCATGGTAATTAATCAGGGTGAAAATTGTGGTATTTCATACCAGGCAAGCCAACATGGATTTGAAAGCAGCATAAAAAATATCAATATCCATTCTAAATATCAGTATTTAGAAATTTATTTATAATTCCAAGAAGGAAAAAGGAACAATTTTTACTTGCCGTATTTGATGGTAATATCTGAGCAGTTCTATGTAGCATGAAGTGTCATGCAAATCATTTAGAACTATCCAAAAATTATTTCCCAAAAGCATGCACCAAAAAAAAGAGCATTTTATGAGTCCTGCCAATATAAAACAGGCAGCTGTTCTAGAAGTTCTGACTAGTTGTTCTCTTGGAGGTAGGAAATGATTGGATTCTAAGAATGCCACTGGTATTATTCTCAGCCAGGAATATCTTGATGTCAAAGTGCTTAGATTGAAAAGCAACAGTACCCTATCCCTGCCCCCGCCTCCATTTCCTACATACATACTTAACAACATTAGTAAAATATGAAGCAGTCTTTAATTTTGAACTACAAAATGAGGTTGAATTTCCAACTCCTATCTTTATAATAACACAGTTGTCTCTAAAATAGGTATTTCCTTATTTGACAAAAGTTATTTTTAAAAGAAGTGGAAAATTCTAGCACAAAATACAGTGGCTGAATTAAAAGGGAAAAATGGCAGGATCAGAAGAGATTCATGATCTATTGATTTATGTGCTATATTCTGTCATCATCAATTTAAAGGTAACAGCTTTATGGCTGGATTACATTAACCCTGCCGGGAGCTCTAAAAGCAAACTTTTCACCCATTTTAAAATTCATAATGCTTTCTAAAGAATTCACTCAACAGTCATAGAAAAGCTCTTTTTCCCCTTAGCACAGAGAATTTGTGTGTCTGTTGAAAATATGTAGTTTCAACAGAGGCTTTTTCTTTAAAAAAAAATAAATTTTATTGCGTATATTTAGGGAATACAACACAATGTTATAAGACCCATATAGGGAGTAAAATGGTTACTATAGTGGATCAAATTGACATATTCATCATCTCATTTAGTTACCCATTTTTTCCTCCCTGTGGCAAGAACAGCTATAACCTACTCATTTAGCAAAAATCTTAAATGTAACACACTATTATTAACTATAGTCCTTGTGTTGGACATCAGATCTTTCAACTTGTTCATCCTACATATTTGCTACTTTGTGTCCTTTGACCTACATCCCCCTACACACACTGTTTTATTCTCTATCTCTATATATCTGACTTTTTCTTTTTTTTTTAGAGTCCACATATAAGTGAGCTCACGCAATATTTTTCTTTCTGTGTCTGGCTTATTTTACTTAGCATAATGTCTCATGTTGTGGAAAATGGCAGGATCTTCTTTTTAAAGGCTGAATACTATTCCATTGCATATGTATACCATAGTTTCTTCATCATTCGTCCACTATATGGGATATCTATGTTGTTTCCAAATCTTGGCTATTGTGAACAATACTGCAATGAACATGGGAGTGTGGATATCCTTAGAGCTGGCGATTTCCTTTCCTTTGGGTATATGCCCAGAAGAAGGATTGCTGGGTTGTATGGTAGTTCTATTTTTTATTTCTTTAGGAACCTCCATACTGTTTTCCATCATGGCTGCACCAATCTACATTGGCACCAACAGTTCAAAGTTTGCCTTTTCTCCACACCCTTGCCAACACTTGTCTCTTGTCCTTTTGATAATAGCTATCTTAACAGGTGTGAGGTAGTACCTCATAATGTTTTTGATGTGCATTTCCCTGATGATTAGTGAAGTTGAGTACCTTTTCATGTACCTGTTGAGTTGTAAGAGTTCTTTACATATCCTGGATATTAGCCCCTTATCTGATATATGATTTGCAAATATTTTTCCTAATCCATAGGTTGCTTTTCATTTTGCTGATTGTTATCTCTGCTGTGCAGAAGTCTTTTAGTTTGATATAGTCCCTTTTATTTATTTTTGCTTTTTTAGTCTGAGCTTTTAGTGTGGTATCCAAGAAGTCATCACCAAGAACGATACCAAGGAGGTTTTGCCCTATGTTTTCTTCTAAAAGTTTTATCATTTCGGGTCTTATGTTTAAGTGTTTTATCCATTTTCAGTGGCTTTTTGTGTATGCTATAAGGTAAGGGTCCAATTTCATTCTTTTGCATGTGGAAATACAGTTTTCCTGGCATCATTGTTTCTTTTTGGTGCCCTTGTTGAAAATTAGTTGACCGTGTATGTTTGGATTTATTTCTGGGGTCTCTATTCTCTTTCACTGGTTTATGTGTCTGTTTTTATGCCAGTGACACACTGTTTAGATTACTATAGCTTCGTAATGTAATTTAAATCAGGAAGTGTGATGACTTTAACTTCCTTTTTTCCCTTAGAATTCCATTGGCTATTGGGGTCTTTTGTGGTTCCATGTGAATTTTAGGGTTGTTTTTCCTGTATCTGTGAAGAATGCCATTGGGATTTTGATAGGGATTGTGCTGAATCTGTACATCACTTTAGGTAGTATGGACATTTTAACAATATAAATTTTTTTGATCCATGAGCATGGAATATCTTTCCACTTATTTATGTCCTCATCAGTGGTTTATAGTTTTTAGTGTACAGGTCTTTCAATTCCTTGGTTAACTTTATTCCTATGTATTTTATTTTATTTTTGATGCTATCATAAGTGGGACTGTTAAATTGATTTCTTTTTTAGCTAGGTTGTTATTTGTGTATAGAAATACCATGGTGTCATATATGTAGTAATATGGTCACCATAGTGGGAACAAATTAACATATCCATCATCTCACTTACTTACTTATGTATTTTGACTTAATATCCTGTAACTTTACTGAATTTATTTATTAGTTCCAACAGTTTTTTAGTGGAGTCTCTGGGGTTTTCTACATATAGGATCATGTCATCTGCAAATAGATATAATTTTACTTCTTCCTATCTGATTTGCATACCTTTTATTTCTTTTTCTTGTCTGATTGCTCTTGATAGTATTTCCAGTACTAAGTGGTGAGAGGGGGCATCTCTGTCTTGTACCAGATCTTAGAGGAAAAGCTTTCAGTTTCTCCCCATTGATTATGATTGCCATCAAATACACAAAGCTTTCCTGGGGCTGCCTTCAAATTTATTCATCTCTCTTTAGCAGCTGTGTTATACTCACATACTCAACTCATGTATTTGTTGTCTGAGTCTACCTGCTGTACCCACTCCCCACAGAAGTAAAAGTTACTGGCTGCAAATCCAGGCCATTATATAAACAAAATAACATTGCTCTAGTCTAATAACATCACTAGGAGTAAAACAGCAGGTGAGAGAGAGTTGGCCTTACAGAATCTCAATTGAGAAATCTATTGAAGAAAAGGGGAAAAATTATTTAGCTTAATTGTTTTAGGATTATGGAATTAAAGAAATACCTGCTAGCACATTTTTGCTAATGGTTTGAGATCGCAAATTTGGGTTAAGTTCAACATTCCTAGAGATGCCCTCAGTGTGCCTCCTTTCCCTGAGCCACCAGGCTCGGGAGTATTAGAGCACATTTGAGATGTTCCACTTAACACATATATTCAAGAATATTTCATAACCTATTACCAGCAGCCCCGGGGGAAACAAATGGGATGAATTTACAATAAAGTGTTAGTGACCAAAAGCAACACAATGTATATTTCTCTCCAGGAGCTTTTGAAAGACAATGGCTGAGAAGATACTACCTTAAGTCAAAAAATGAACTTCAGTGCCTGAAAGTTAAATACTGCAGCAGTAAAGGGGACGTTAATTTTGGAGTCAAGACTCTTCTTGTTAAACAGAGACAGGATGCTCAGTCCACCATACTCTATCTGTTTCTTATTTATCATAATCTGCTCTCTGTGGCTGATGATAACCATTTAATTTATACCACAAGACTTATTGAAGATTTCACATAAAAAAGAGACTTAAAGGTGGGGTTCACTCCCCCTCCCCTCAAATCTGAACTGGCCTATGATGCTTTGACCATATGCTTTGTGCCGTGCCAGTTCCAGCACTGGCCTTGAAGAGGATGAGCAGCTTCCACTCCCAGTTTCTTGGAGCCCTAAGCTGCCATGGAGGGGAAGGGGGGCACAGCTCTGTGCATCCTTCCTGCTGTCCTGCCAATGTGCCAGGCACATGAGGAAAGCCAGTTGGGGTCTTTCACCCCAGCCCCACCTGTGGCTGAATATCAGCAAGTGAGCCTTGTCCAGGACACATGGAATAGAAGCTTAGCTGCTTAGCAGCACGCTGCCTGAATTCCTAACCCACAAATTTTAAAGTACAATAAATGAGTGTTGTTTAATTAAAAAAGAGAAAGACTCAAACAGAACCTATTTTTTTCCTTGCTAAGGATAGCCAGAAAATATATATTAAATGATAACTAAGAAACATCGAAAAAAAAAAAAAGATGTTGAGTAGTAACATCTTGCCGGATTACCTAGAATAACAATTTTTGTCTTCCTGCTCCTTCATAACACTTTATTTAGTCAAAACTGTAAATCGGTGATGTGTGTTCTCCCAACAGGCAGGCATCACGTCCTGCTGCATTTTGTATATAGACCTCCATCCAGTACATGCAACCATTTAATCTTTCTACCATTACCACACTGACAAAGATAAAAGAACAGAGGATAATCTTTCATCAAAGAAAAGAGGTTCTTCAAAGGGTGCATATATTTGTTGTTACCTTTCTGTGCAATTAGACAAAATTCTTCTTGCAGCTTTGTATAATCTGTTGAACTTTCTAGAGGGTCAGTGAGATGGCTAGGGGGAGTCTGAAATTCAATATCTGCACAAAGGTTGGGGTTGGAGGAATGCAAGCGAACCGGTGACATGGTAGCACTGAAAGGAACCTGAAAGGGGAAGATACAAATTATTAAAGAACAGCAGTGCATTTGTTCCACCTGCTCCTACATAGAAAAGATCTCTCCCATTCTTCAAAATAATAGATTCCTCTCTGATGACACACTTGGAGACACTCAGTACTCATTTATTTTGTAGGTGATTGGGGTGGAAAGAGGGAGTCTCATTTCCCATAGTTGATTTAGGACTGCTGCAGACTCATCGGTTTTTCACTGTTACAGAGAGAGATGACTACAGAGTGATAGAAAGAAAAGGCATAATCTTAGACAAGCTTCAACTCTGAACCCACAATTGTACCTAAAAAATAACTGGCAGAAAACATCAGTCTGAACTGTGAGGAGCTGACCTTCTCCTACAAAGTCTGGGCTACTATGCTCACTTCTTTGAGCCTGGAGCAGGATTTTACTAACACATAGAAATTCAAGAGATGCATGTACCAAAAGATTCACCTGCTCTGGGGGCATAAGATAAAACACAAACCAATCTTAATAGTATATACAATAATGGCTTAAAGAGACTCCTAATTATTTTTGAAAGTGATTTATTAAAATATATATTAGTAAATGAAATATGTATTATATAAATCTCTATAGTTTACCTTTATATGTTACACACAACTCTGTTACATACATGAACATGGCTTATGAACTGGCTCATAGTAAAAAGCATTAAGTAGAACAAGTCATATTACTATAGATTTTCCCAAGTGGCTACAGGCGCTTCCCTGCTCAGCCTGGAGCTGGACTAGGCTTGTGATGGGTGGACACAAACCACCTTTTCCTCCCCTGGATGAGGGGCTTTCCTGAGCATTACAAATGCTGTCAGCCAAACATTCTTGGAAAATCAAAGTACCAAATCTTCTTGCAAATCAGATCACTAGAAACATCTCCCTAATTCTTACTAGATAGCTGTTCATGCAATTATCTTCAAGAACCAGACTCTTAGACTCCACCACAAGTTGAATTTTGTGTACTTGAAAGGATAATTCACACCCCCATCTAACAGGAAATATGCCATAGGAGGAAGGAACAAACACCCTGCCTGATGGGTATGTATGTCAGAACCACTTCTTTCTTTTATTTAATTTTTTTGCTTTGAACTTCCTAACAGATTTGGTGAGAGAAAGGAGGTAGAGGTATAGGACACTCTCTCTCTCTGTGGATATGGGGGACAGATGGAAGAGATAGAAAGAATCAAAAACTCTGGCCTGAGCTGCAGTTGAGAGAGAAAGTCCTTCTGATGTCGCACTGCCTTGGCAGGGAGTTATTTATCTCAAAAGATATCCAAGGGTTACTGGGGAAGGAAGTGAGCATTAAGCTTTCCCCTAAATTCAGCTAAGCTAAGCATGTTAATATATGTTATCCAAAGCATTTGGTATCTGGAGTTAGCACAATAACTCTACATCGTCTGTGGGAAACTCGCCACACTGGGCTGGGAGACAGCAGCTTGTTTATATTACCAGGCTCCATGTTTCTGGCAATTCTAGACTTGAGACACAGAAGTGGCAAATAAGCCATTTGAGAAAATGGAGTGCTGGGGGTTAATAATTTGCTGGAATCCTGAACAGGTAGCTTTATGATAACAATAATTGAGGTCACTTTAGGATACCTACAAAGGAGCGAGATTTATGCGGAAGAATGCTTGTAGACAGATAAGGAACATTCTGACCTTCACTGTGGTGGTGCTAAGTCTAGAAAGGGCGGTCACCCCCTAGTCCTATAAAGGGGCCACAGAGAATCCATGGGAAGGTAGGTGGAGATTAGGAGGTCATGTGGAGATACTGTGAGTTGAAAAAATAGGTTTTCAGGGAGTTTTGAGAATTAAGGATTCAGTTTCCTGATACAAGGAACTAGAAAAGCATTAAGAAAAAGAAATGTGGGTGTTTGGTGTTGGGCAATTTAATGCGCTGCTGATCATGGAAAAGGGTTTTATCTGCATTCTGGTGGCCACAACATTACAAGGACTCCTATGGCTTAGAAGAGGGGTCTCTTCCTTGAGTGGGTGGGGAGGAGTCCTGGGAGTTGGGGGTCAGGCTGTCCATGGGGGCATGCTGCTGTGAAAACTCGGGAAGTCCAGGAAGGACCCAGACTTGTCCTTGAGATAAATTATGACCTCTCTGTTAAATGTTTGAGTCAGATGCTGAGAAGAAAAACATAAGTTACAAATCTATATTTGGAACATAATGGAAGCTTAAATTGGCTATTAAAACAGTAAAAGTGGTTATGTGTATTACCCACAGGGAAGGGGACTTGGAATACTCCACCCAAATTGAAATCACACAGTTCCCTGGGAAACTGAGAACGGATTTTCATATATTCCTGGCTGAAAATGTTTATATTGATATCTTTTTTGTTAAAAGAAGTATGTGGAATGGTTGATTTTAATTGAGAAATTCATGAAATGAAATTGAGAACACAAAGTAGGATGCATTAATGTAACTCTAATTGAATATCTCTTCAGCCTGGGGACTTATTTACTCAGTTTTTTATTCATCAATTTGGGTATTATGGGATTAAAAATTTAAGTAGTTAACTAGTTTCTCTGTCAGTGCTGGTTGGAGTGGGAGCTGCCTACAGCTCTCCATGTTTATACCTGAGAACCCTCAACACTGGATTCAGGCCTTTCTATCCTGAAGCCCTATGACAGGGAGGAAGCCTGATTCTGGAATATGCTGGTGCCAGTAGCTGCAGTTTGGAATGGGGATGTTAGTAGATGCTCTTAACACCTGTCTATGAAGAAGTCAAAAGAGAAATGAGTTGACAATGAACTGCTGGCCTGAAATCCAGCAATGGCAATAGACATGAAAGAAACACACACAGTAGGTCTATGATACACACCAAGCTTATAGGACTTACTGAGCCAGCGAGAAAAGTCTCTTTCTGTTGCTACTTTCCACTGTGTGTACAGGGATCCCTTGGGGGTACTGATTACTTTGGGACCCTCAGTGTCCTTCCATGGGGAGGGGCCAGTGTTTCTCTTTTTCCAACCTCCTGTTCTGCTGGGTCTGGCTGATGTTGCAAGGTGGCCATTCTGAGTGCTCATGCTTAAGGGTCAAGAAGAATAAATGTCTGCAACATGTCCTTGGGTACACTTTTCTTTGGGAGCAATCTCTGTTGCCCCAGACTTTTAGTTGTCAAGGAAAATGAGTGACTAGGAATCATTTGTAAGGATTCCAGGTAAAAGGTACTTAGCAGGATAGGATAGGCTCAAAATGCATGGGATAATTTTAGTGTTGTGAAGAGAAAGGACTGTGAATTAAGGGGAATCACACGACTGTGAGAAATAGGGGAGCTGGGTCACCAGCCTCAGGTCACTGGGATGTGGGTGAGGGGCTGAGGGAGCCAGCTGAGGGTCCTGCTAGATGTTGCTATGTTTTGATATGGAGTCAAAGCTATGGATCCTAGAGTAGCCATTTCTCCTAGTTATTCTTGAATACAGTATTATATGTTGTCAGTAGCTTTTCTCATTATATGCATCTAAGTTTTTCTTGTAACTTCTGTAGTCACAGCTATTCTGGGAGGTGGGCATTAATGATTTCTTCTTTTAAAAGCTTTTTCTTTTCTATTCCTAATTTTTTAAAATATAAACCCATTACATTCAAATAGGTACTAACTCCACTTTTATTACATTCACCATATACATCTGCAATTAAAATAAACCCAGGAAAAACATAATCACTTCCCTACATGTCATCTTAGATGTACATTACTTAAGGAAATATCAGTATTTTCATGAAATGATTGACCTCTCCTTTTCATACTGAGATGTTAATAATAATCATTTGAATTTTCTAATAATCATTTGGATTTTTTAATTTTATAAAAGAAAAATTACACTTAAGAATTATGTTGAACTCTATAAAGAAAGACTTAAAAAAGAAAAAAAATTAAAAGAAAAAAGAATTATTTAACTGATCGGACATGTGTCTATTGTCAGAATCTGTTACCACATCAGTATCATGGACTTTATTTTCATTTGAATATAAGCATAAGATAAACATTGACCATGAAAGTAATTTCAATAATTTGTTTATCCAAATGTTCACAAAACTGTAAGAGTCAGTTTTCTGATAAATTCCAAGTTACTGGTTTATTTCAAAAGCAATTCTGTTTCTCCAAAAATCTAGCTAACCACTCAGATATAAAGCAAGAGTCAATTACCAATCGTAAAATAAAGTAGAAAGCCATGAAGACTCATACCAGTATTCATTCTCCTACAGTGCAACAAAAACCTTTTCATATTTTTCAGCAACTCTAGTCTTAAAATATATTCCACCATTAGTGAGAGCAAAACTATTGTTAATTCAAGAAATATTATCCAATAGCCAAAAAACTAACATCCATGATTGCTATGAACTCAGTAATCTACATTTTTAAAAGTTCATAGGATCTCAGGATTAAGCAAATATTATAATTTACTTTTATCCAGCAAAGGATTCTTGTGTCTAGATATTCTATTTTATATTCTGTATAGACAATTCATTCTTCATTTACCTCACCTAGCTCAATACGTTCTCTACTTTCCTTATATCCATTCTATTTTCTCTTAGAAACAAACAAACAACCTCTAGATATGGATTAAACACTATTTAATTCTGTGGTTTTTTTATTTCCACAGTTTCTGATTTTCCATAGTTTCTGATTTTCCATAGTTTCTGATTTTCCTGTCAATATTCTTTTCAGAAAACAATTCTCCCTTGCTAAGTGTAATTTGGGTAGCCATTTAGAGATGACATCAAAATTCACCTTTTCTTACCCTCTCATTTCTTTATTCTCACATCCTTTTCAAATAGTCACACTGCTACAAAAAAAAGCACAATTTATGTCTGTAGTAACATGACTTTTCTTAGAAAAAGAGAAATCAGTTAACAAAGGTTCCAATATCAGTATGGTAAAAAAAAAAAATAACAATATCATTTAAGGAAATCCCACATCATGGGGCACTGTACTGAGTTTTGCAAAGTTGACTTAAATTATGTCTTACACTGATAGTAAAAGAACTGGATTATGTAGTAGTTCTCCATTGCAAAAAGGAATACCCATGTTTGACTCCTGCCATGCAAAGACAGCCAGAGAACATGCGAAAGCTATGCCGCCATGTGTGAGCTACAGGTGACGCCACTGCACACGAGTGGCAACATCAGGACTAGGGGAGGGTGAGGTCACCCTTGCACACAAGTTCTCATTCTTATTAAACTTCCACTTGAGATTGAAATCCACTCACTGTTGTAGCCACTGCTGCCGCTAGCCTCTGCCGGCGCCGAGTTGTGCTGAACTGGCCCTTCGCAGGTGGCCCTTCCTGACAGTGAATGGGAGAAGAGAAGGGGGAGAAAACACAGGATGGGGGAGGGAGAGGAGGGGACATGAGAGGACGAAAGATAATCAGACAAGGGAGAGGGAGAGTTTTTAACTGAAGTTGACTTTTCTTAAATTTTAGCATTGACAAGGGCTCAAAGGGGCATTCACGCCGTGAGAAATGGTCATCATTCTCATTGCAGATAACTCAGACATCTGAAGTCTACTTTCTGAATATAACCTCCACCCTAAAACAAGACCGAGAATTACGAACTGATGAATGACCTGTGATTTTAAGGTAAAATAAATAAGCAAATTGCTTTATTCATGTGATATCACGTTATTTAAAGTCAAAAGGCATCCAATAAATGGTAGTGAATAAAAAATAAGTTCAGGAAAAACTGATTAAATAATGTGAGAGGGCTAAAGTGAACAGGTTATACAACCTTCTGGTGGTCAGGCAGAATTTTTTTTTTTATTTCTTATTGGGAGAAAAACTAAGGGGAAGGATACCAGGGTTCTTTAAGACCCCACTTAATCCCCTACTATATATAATAGCTGGCTCGCTGGCACTCAACATTAGGAATATTGTTGGGATTTTCAAGTTGAAGAATTTTCTAAGGAGGAAGCCAGTCCCTGTATGATAGGGAAAAAAAACCTCAAGTTCCTCAGTGTGTGGTGACAATGCCTATAAAAATCAACTATGAAAAACTAAAAGCACAGGTTTCATTTAGTGATATGCACCTGTGCATAAACCAGTAGAAGAATCCCAGAGCTTTCTTTCATTTTTTTTTTTCCTCTTTTTGGTGGATGAGATTAAGGGATAACAGTATTTCCTTCTAACCATTCAACTCTGCCTCCATCTGACAGACCTTGACTCATCAAGATTGTTGGGCAATAATTTCATTTCCAATTAGCTGAGATGTACTTTCTTAGAATCACTTAACAGTCCAGATTGAAAAAACAGCATGGCTGCTTTAGTCTTTTTGGAATGACAGAAAAATATTTTAAATTCTTATATCTCCAATTCTCTCTAAATTTTCCAAATTACACTTCATATTTCTTCTCCGTCTTCACAGATCTTCTGCATATATATGTGTGTATGTTTGTCATACACACATACATATATAATCTGTTTTCCACAAAAAGTTTTCTATACCAAATCTGTTCTACTTAATGTAGCAAAAGAAAGAACTTATTTTTACCCTTCAGTGTAATTTGAGCATCTGTGAGATCTAGGACAGCCACACATCAACGACAACAGATCATTTATCTGCTACTACATACTTCCTACTATTCCTCAGCCTCTTCAACCCAGGGATCTAGTATTTAATTTATGTTATTAGCAACATAGCGAATCTAACGGTTTTTTTCTATAGCAAACCTTTAAAAAATCATTCCCTCTTGTCCTCATCTACCTCATTTAAAATATATCCAAACTGTTATTGCATAATGACACTGAGGTTTTATTAGAATCATAAAATTTGAAGTTTGGGAGACAGGAAGTTGTTTTGTAAATGGTAATTGCCATAGAACCTTCTAGGACAAACATTGACTTCATGGGTTACACAATGGATGACTGAGGCCAACAACCCAGTGGCTTCTAGCAGAAATATGGCCATAAAGGTACAGAATTTAACCTTCACATTCAAATCAACAACACAATCTGACCTACACAAGACTAAGAAATCAACATCCAGTATAACAAGTCCTTCATTTTTACTTTCCTGAGGTCAATTTTTAAAATGACCTCTTTTATAATTATTTCAAAATGACAACCACTACAGAATGTTGAATACAAAGTTCAGTGACACAACATCAATAACAACAGCAGTGACAATCACCACCACCAGACAGTCTGGGTTCCTTCACAAATGGCTGTTGCACTAAAAGTTCCAAACATCAGAGGGGATGAACAATGAGCTGTCACAACTTGAGAGCCTCTCAAGGCACTAGCAACAATCGTCATCAGGGAAAGTAGTTCAAGTAGCGAGATGGTGATGGGCTCAAAACAGATACTTGGCACCATCAGGTGAGATTCCCACAGCCAAAATACATTTAAAACCGGAGGGAAAAAACTGGATACAAAGGTGAAAGAAGACGATGGGTAAGTTTAATCCACAAGAAGAAAAATGAATGCTACGCCTTTCTATAGGCAAAATGATGAGGAGTAATGATATTCACGTTGGTCACAGTCATCCTGGATGAACTCATGGTTCCTCAGCCAGTAGGCATGTTGGAGGAACTTTGAGTAACTTCCCAGTAATAGAGAATGAGGATCTTAAAGGGCTACTTGAAAACCTGTTGGTTTGGACAAATAGAAGAGGTCCAGGGATGGTACCACATTCTGAAACATTCTCCCTACTTCTTGTCTTCGTCTAAGTAGAAGTGGAATTTTTCTGGGAATGATTAATAGTTTACTGCCACCCCTAAATCTATTTGTCTCTACTTGGTGTTGGAACTAAATCTCCCACTTTGGGGAAGGCAAAATTATCTTTGAGTTTAGGAATGGGATGGTTTCACTTTCTCTCAGAAATAACTAAACTAGAATTATATTGGCCATTTACTCTTTGGCAAAACAAAAATAAAGCAAAATATCATAAATAAAAATTAAAAAACAAATGAACCCGCCAGGCATGGTGGCTCACGCCTGTAATCCTAGCACTCTGGGAGGCCGAGGTGGGAGGATCGCTCGAGGTCAGGAGTTCGAGACCAGCCTGAGTAAGAGTGAGACCCTGTCTCTGCTAAAAATAGAAAAAATTAGCTGGACAACTAAAAATATACATAGAAAAAATGAGCTGGGCATGGTGGCATATGCCTGTAGTCCCAGCTACTTGGGAGGCTGAGGCAGTAGGATCACTTAAACCCAGGAGTTTGAGGTTGCTGTGAGCTAGGCTGACGCCACGGTACTCTAGCCCGGGCAACAGAGCGAGACTCTGTCTCAAAAAACAACAAAAAACAAAAAACAAAAAACAAAAAAACAAATGAACCACCCCAAGATGTGGCAGGAGTATGATTGAAGAATATTTTCTTGGTTTTTGAACATTTTCTTCTGATGGCTCAAAAAATCTTCATAACTTCTCTACACATTTAAAAGCACAGCCTGAAACTGGGAGGTGTAGTCATAGTTGCATTTTGTGTCCTTCAGACAAAACTGAGTGCTATGGGGACTCTGGTGGGACTCCTGGCTGCAGCAGGGCAGCCAGGGACGCTGTGCTTAGACTCTCTGAGAACCGACCTGCTCAAGCCAACAGCTGTGAATGAGAATTTAGTCTATGGCATACCCTATAAAAACAAGGTTGAAATAATATCTATTCACAAATATATATGTTCATATGATCCTGGACTTCTTCAGTTATTTTATTTATAGAAATGGTTCTTTTACTTATAAAAATGGTTCTTTTTTCCTAGCTATGGTTCATAGATACCATGGTTAAAAAAATAACCAAAAAGCTACACAATCACAAGCTCAAAACAAATAAAATTGTCAAAAGCAATTTTAGGTAATTTTCTTATGAAATCATTTGGCACATCTGCCCCTACAGTATTAATTTTATGAATAGAAGGGAAAACACAGAAAAACACACAGAAACATACTGAACAAAGGAACATGAAAAATTGTGTTCAGACAATGTGGACATTCTAAATAAAAAAACATGGGTATTTAGTGCTTCTGAAAATTTATTTTCAAACACATAAGATTAGCAAGCAAAGCAACAGTTTGTTACTTACACATTCAGAATTATAATACAAAGAATATTAATAAAGTCAGAATTCAAGAAGAGTTATTTTGTTAATTATTCAGAAGATGTTGAAGAATTTTGAAAAGCAGTTCCTTCTGTCTTTGCATTAAAATATAAATTGATTTATAGGTAATTTTAAAAAGTCAAATCATAAAGTCTAATTTTGACTGCACAGGGCAAGGGTCATTTATAATATATGACTAGGATAAGAATCATAAAGATCCTAGTTTAAATATCTGAAAGTGATATGATTTATGACATAAGAGGTTTTAGGCATTTATCATATTTTATATCATTGCAACACAATAACGTAAGACGATCTATATTTATTTATTTATATGTATATATATTTTATTTCAGCATATTACAGGGGCACAAAACATAAGAGGATCTTACTTTAAAAATTTAAAACTACTCATTTCAAATAAATAATTTATTTCAAATAAATTTCAAGTAAATTTATCCTGAGCTATTAAGACTTTAGTTCAGATTTTAAAGTGATTGTTGATGGTCCAATAATATTTTGTAGAATCATAGAATTTTAGAGTTGAAAGAGAATTCAGAGATCATTAAATTAACTATATCACTTTACCCAGGAGCAAATGGAAGCTCGAAAATTTAACAGAAATGCACAAAATTATACTGCTAGAAAATCACAGTGATTAGACTGGAATACAGGTTTGTTGATTTCTAATCTCTTGCACCCACTACACTTTTTCTTGATTAGATAAAAGTTTGGACAAAGCTGACACATAAAAGGCTCTTTTAAGATCTAGTAGGCATAAATGAACGTTCATTAGAACCCATTAGATTTTTAGTCTAGATTCTTAGGTGACTTTTTGTTAAAATGTATTTTAATGATTCAGTGGCCATAACTGAGAGTGAAAATGCCACTTTGCAGCTATATTGTATAATTTTAACCTTTCTTTTAAATTTTTTTCACTTATGCCAGGATAAGAAAAATAAATAGATTTCCTGCTATTTTAAATAACTCAGTTTGAAAAGCACTGGCTTTAAAGCAGTTAAGCTGCTCTCTCAATCTAACTCCCATGAACTGATCTATGAAGACTAGTACTTTAAAAGTATATAAAAACATGAATGAAGGAAAAGTAAAATCTGTACCTGTAGTTGTATTTTTGTATCTTTGCTGACACTTTTTGTTCTCCATCGTCTTGTGACCCGCTTGTCTTTCTTTGAAATATCTACACAGTTAGCCTACATTACACAAATAGTTAAAAGCAATAAAGCATTATTAAGTTCACATAGATGATACAGGTATAGACAAAGAGAGCACAGCAAGTTAGTAAGAAATCACTGTTAGAATCTATAAGCAAACCAGCCAGGAGAGAAAGGCATATCACATGTGTAGTGGCATTAAAAGCAAAGCCAAGAACTTAATTATAAAACATTTTTTCTGATATACAAAATGAAACAGGCTTAGAGAGCTTTTCAATTGTTTTCCATAGGAAAAGATGGTAATAATTCTGGAAGTACCTAAATTATATCTTCAAAGTTATCATTTCTAATGGAACACAAACATGGAAGAATGATTCAGATACTGCATGTATGCCTTCTAGTTAGTTTGTATTTAAATGTAAAGTATTATTTAAAAAGTCATCTTATTAACACAATGACACCAAAATTCAAAAAATAGTAAGAATAACTCCAGAATATAAACCAGCCTGGATTATAGTTATTTCCCTTTAAATATTAACTTATATATTCATAGAACAATTTAGTAAAGATTATAAATTAATATCCTAAATCCTTTCACCAGCAGCAGTAATGTTTACCTGCATGTCAGTAAAGTTAGGTGCTGACTGAGTTCTCTGAAGTATTTCCAAATTTTGTAGGAGTTTGCTAAGTTCCACAAGGTTTGACTGGCAGTGTGCAAGATCTAATAAAAATCAGAAATAAAAATATGTTAGACTTGGGCAGGGAGTGGTAGTGATGGTAACAAAAGGATCAACCCAAATTATGGCAAATACAGTTAGACAGATCCATGTTCACATGATGCTGGCAGATGAAACAGAACAGCCCCTACTCTGGTTTAGAACTATAAAACCATTGATTATGAGATGATTTCAAAGCCCACTCTTACAAATTAACAGCTATTATGAAGCCATTAAAATCCCAGTTAAGCCTGGGCGTGATGGCTCATGCCTATAATCCCAGCACTTTGGGAGGCTGAGGTGGGATAATCCCTTGAGCCTAGGAGTTTGAGAACAGCCTGGTTATATAGCGACTCCGTCTCTACAAAAAATAAAAAAATTAGCCAGGAGTGGTGGTGCGCGCCTGTAGTCCCAGCTAACTACTCAGGAGGCTGAGGCAGGAGGATCGCTTGAGCCCAGGAGTTCAAGGCTGCAGTGAGCTATGATTGTGCCACTGCACCCCATCCTGGTGTCTTAAAACAAATAAATTAATTAAAAAAAAAATCTCAGTCAAATTGTGCATGATCACTTTCCTGTTCTGACAGCCCTTGTCACCGGAGAAGCACACTCAAGGGGACTTCAGCAGTCTTGTGGTTTTCCTCTTATGAAATTGTCTACCTGCTCCTCTAAAATGGTTTGTAAGATGGTTATCTGGAATTTGGGTGAAGTTACAGTCAAGGAGAGAAGACAATTATTGCACTAAATCCTGAAGGAGAACAGCAAGGCAGGTGGAGGACGCAGGCAGAGCAGTCAGGGTGAGGAGGACGAGGATCCCCACAAGCCCGGAAGGAGGGTGCAGGGATGGACCACACGGTACTCTGAACAGACGGGGAGAGACAGGTGTGTCCCTCCACCAGCCTGGGGCTTCCCGCATCAAAGCCAACGTCTATGCATTTTGGTCAGATAAATGGATACTGTCCCCGCGGACGGACTCAATCTTTTTGGCCACGCAGGCAGCCAGGTTAAATGCCTCCAGTAAGTGTGAGGCAGCAGGAGTTAGAGGAGAAGCGGAAATGTCTAGAATCACTGCTGAAGCCAAGAGTTTAGGTAAGTGGGGCTTGTCTTCTTTCCCCAGTCTGAAGTTAATATACTCAAATTAGAGTCCAAGTGTTTTGTGACTACATCCATGTAAAACCTTTTTAATGGAATGTCAGCTGGACATAATTTATGAATATGAGATCCCTCTTGAGTCATATTTTCACATAAAGCTCTAGTTTGGGATGTGGGTGTCTCAGAGGAGTGATAAAAATGCTGTAGACTGAGTTCACACACTGGTAGAGAAGAAAAAAATTTGTTTTGGTTGGGGGACTAACAGATAGACAAATTTTAACTTATCTAATATCTACTTTTATTATAATTTCATAAAAGAAAATAATTTTAAAAAACTAGGCCCAACATCATCTACAAGATCATTTCAAAAATTAAATCACATTGAACCTCATTAAATACTCCCTACATTGCCCCCGTTTTTCTCAGTTTTGAAGGTCAAACGAAAACTGTCTCATAGAACGGGAACGGCCTGTGGATCAAGTCTGGACCAATGTACTCTGGCTGATTACAAGGAGTAGGAGGTAAGAAGAGATTCAGAGGCTCAGAGATGGCAGAGAGAGGGAATCATGTATTGGTTCAGAGTATTTAGTAACTGATCCATAGTGGAACACCACCAACAGGTAACCATAGATATAAGGTGCAGCATATTGGAATTTTGCCATTTATTGGTGGGTTGGCAGGAAACATACACCTGCTCCATGGGCAAGATAGCAGAGGAGGCAGCCGTGGGAGTGGCCTAGTGAGGAGGGCAGAGCAGAGAGTGTGGGAATGTATGTGGGGGACTCTCTTTGGGGGCCACTCCCCCATGTGACTGCCTCAGGGTCTGGGGGTGCAAAGTGAGGAAGCCAGAGGGAACTGGTGAAGGGGTGAGGAGAGAAGATTGAAGCAGGTGGAAGTGGTAGGTAAGAAGCCCAAGTCATGACATGGAGAAGGATCTGGTGTGCAAGAAAAAGTCAAGGTTATCAAGACGGTCGGGGAAGAGAGCAACGCCCATAATTCACCTCTTTAGGTTTTTTTGCTCTGTTTTGGCTTATTCTCATAGCCCACACTGGGCAAGAACTAACCTTCTGCACACCTGTCCATCTCTTCCGAGTCCTGTAACCAGGCTGCCACCTTACTCTGGCCTGTCGTGCAGGTTGCAGGGAGGCTGTTGCTGCACGGTAAAGGGGACTGCCATGGAAAGCTGTTGGGCTGCATCTACAATGAACAAAAACAGACATGAAGTGTATGGTTACAAAGCAAAAACAGTACATTTAAATGATTTTTTAAAAATATAAGCATCCTCAAAGTGATATGAAGAACGAAAAGAAGAAAGGGCACACTCAAAATATGGAAGAAGCCTCCTGGCTAAATGTAGTATGTGCTCAGTGAAGGCAAAATTCATAAACATTAACAACACTCTCATGGAACTGCCATCTCCATCAGTCAACATGCAAGTGTGTTGTCATCTAATCCCCACGAGCACCAAAAAGTCTCTGTACTCTTATGATCAGCTCAAGGTCTGCTCAACATGTGGTTCCTAAATACGTTACCCACTAGCAAGCAACCTTGTGCTTTGGATGCATATTGAAAATTATAATATATAAAAGGCAGTCTCGGCAAGTTATTATCTATAGTTCATAGACTTTCCATTAAAGGGATTTTATGTGAAATAAATTAAAGTTGTATTAAGTACATAGATACGAAGGTGAGTACAGGAAACACTCAGTGATAAAAGCAGAAACTTATTTCCCAAGAAATGGAAATAACTTGAAAACTCCATAGTTGACTTTAATATTCAATTACAACTGATCGTGTCTCCTCTAAATCATTATAAAGTGATGATGGGCACGCTTTGCAAACCCAGACTTATTTACTACCCACACAGGGCCACAAACCAATTAACATTCAGGAGTCTCATAACTTGATACTTAGAAGGCAAGCACAATGATAAAAAGCTCTTTTCCCTCTATATTGCATTTTGATAAATGTAATGGAAATCTTTCACTGAGTAGATCTTAGAGGTGTGTCATTTGTAACAAGAGCAATAGATCTGTTGTGAAAACCAGAGTTGAAGAGTTTTCTTATTCCAAGGCAAACAGTGGGGAGGATTGGTTTTAGTCTTCCACTGTCAGACACCACCCATGGTTATTTAATACATAAAACAAGGGATGAAATGAATATACTTTTTATCAATACTTTGTGCCAATGACATAGGCTGAAGCTGGAAGAACCAAACAATTACAAGTTTATATTTTTTTAAAGGTCCATTTGGAATTCATTCTTCATTTAATTTGGGCTATACCTGGGATTCAGTCTACCCTGTGGTGAGAACACAGGAGGCCCAGAGAAACTTGGACACTACCTTGGGCATCTCTAAGTTCCCAACCTTCCTAACCCCGACCTGCTGGTTCTTCCCCTTTTACTTCAGAACTGGTTGGTATTAGGGTTAATCCAACACCCTATTTCTAGGAGAAAGATAATTAAATAGTCCTTGGCAAGGCTGCAACCAGAACGAAATAATGTGAGGTTTGAGAGTCCTGTTGAATATAATTAATGAGATTTAACAAAAATTACTTAAGTAATTTCCAGTGAAATAACAACAACTGAATACAGTAATGTTTCACTTAATCTGATTTATTTGTCTTACAGTTATTCTGTGAGGTTTTTCAATGCTTTGCAAAGGAAACATGGATCTATGCCTGGCAGATAGTTCTGCGTGAGCAAATAGAGAAAAGCAGAATCTTCACCAGTACGTTCTTGGACCCAGCTTATTGTGGCAGCCAGCTTCCTCGCAGCTGTCCCTGTCCTCAGCTGCAGGTGCCAAATGTGAAGCTGCAGCACCCCCGGGCCGTGCAATGTGGCTGTGTTTCAGGAAACTTAATTATTGAATCAAAAGCAGAAACAGATGTTTCCATGCCTTTTGTCTTAACCTCAACTCTTTAACAAGCAACACCTCTAGCTTTTCATCAACATAGAAAATGAACTCTTGTTTCAGCCAAAAGAACAACTTCAGTCTCCCTTAGTCTGGTATCTGGTATCATCATAGAAAGGGCACTGATGTTGGAAACACAAATGTGAGTTCAGATCCAGGCCCAGCTGTTTAAGGGCTATGTCACTTCTGGAAAAATTCTTTACTGTCTTTGAACTTTGGCTATGTGAAAGATTAGAGATGAATGAGTGTCAAATGCTTACCATGGTGGCTGGCCACTCAGTCAGGCTACTAATTATATTATTGTCACATTCTCAAGCTCATTTGCATTAACTTCATGGGGAAGTTTAATAGCTTTTCTTTGGGTCATGGATAGATTACAGCTCAAGGCAAGAAAGCAAGTTTCATTTTCAAGACTTTGGGGTCTTCTTATTATCATCCAGGAAGATACCTGATTTCTGGGTGCCGATTAAATAAATGTTTACTTTACTTCCTAATATTCTTACAAAGTCACATAAAAGTAGGATGCAGTCCATTCATAGAAAGGAAAAATAACTGCCAGTTCTCTTGGTGATCTACAAGAGATCACCACCTAATCTATACTTGTGATTAACTTTGATGCCAATGTCACTGTTGTGTTCTGAGCATCAGTTTACAAAGCTAACCTCCTCTTTTTGGTTTTCCCAAATGGGACTCAGTTGTGCATTTGCATAATTTTCTAAGCAATTTCCAGGCTATATAGGACAAAGTCATACCTTTCCATCCACAACAGAAACATTAGCAGCTGGGGAGGATTCAGCTGTGGAGGTTGAAGGAAATATGTGAAAACTGGCATCTCTTGGTGATCTTACAATTTCATTCTGACGATACAACCGATGATGGCGCAGTTTGGAGACCCATGCATCAAACCAGTCCTGGGATTTCACCTAATACAATGAGCAAGAGGAGAAGGTAACTGTGAAACCAATCTCTTGTCTACCACTTGTGCAGGCACTGGTATAGGAAAATGATGTTCCCTGATAATGACAGAGAAACTGTTGAAAAGCGATTTCACCTTCAAATGATAGATGTGCTCTTCTGTGTCAAGGTCTATTCTTCGAGCTTTCTTTTTAATTGACATGACCGAAAGTCCAACATCTATGCTCCCATGGACCTTCCCTTTTTGAATCTGAAATCAAAAGACTAGTAAATAGGCTGGAAGGATACATAATTTGATGTGTTTCTGTATTGAATTTAAGTGAACTCAAGGTAATCTTTAACTTATCTATGGGAAGTGGAATACTACACTTCTTGAACAAAGAGAAAAAGTTAAGCTTCTGAGGTTAAGGTTCTTAAACGGAGGACAGTTGAAGTTGCAGTGACTTCACACCAATTTCAATAAGTAAGACTATTAATTTTATTCCTGTTCCTGTTTTTGGCATAAAAGGTAATGCTAATTCTTCATAATTCTCAATTGCATAGTTTATATCCCGCAAAAAAGACATCTTTGGTGGTTCCTAAAATAACTGTGGTCAGTCTTTGACCTATACCCCAGAACATCCCAAGTAATCAGCTGGAAGACAGCTGCTGGGGCAGAACTGGACAGCTGGGACCAGAGGGCAGGAAGAAGCCAGCTTTCCCTTCCGGCTGCTCTTCTGATCAAGGGCACAGCTGGTTCAATGGCAGAGATGGGGACAAAACCGAAATCTGAGCCCTCTTTTATTTTCCGTGCATCATAACGATGATAAGAAAGGAATTTTCCAGTTTTGCATGCAAACGTCTACTTTATATACTAAAGAAAAATGATTTGGAATAATTTTAGTGAGTTGGGAGTCCCAAGATAAAAGGATTATAAAGTATTAATAGAAACGAAGCTCATAAGATAGTCTTAAAAAGACATTGACAAGAACAAAGATTGCTTTAAATCTCAAAAAAGCACACATAAAGCAGAATTTACTGAGAGATGCAGAAAAAAGCCCATTTGCATTTTCTCTCCAAGAGAGAAAGGGTGATTTTACTAATGTGTCACTTTTTAGGTTTAAGCTTCTGTTTTTATTAACATACATCAAAATAGTTAAATCTTCATGCACTAGTTTGAGATGTTATGTTATGTTCAGTATAAGCATAAAACATACCTACAGAACATGGAAATTTGGTAGCTTGTGAAATCTTACAGGCACAGACATGCACACAGCCGCTAAGTGCGGCATAAGGCTTGTACAATTACAGTGTTTACTCACTTCAAGCAGAATTCTAAATCAATCTTTGAAACACGTCCTGTGTGCTACTTACATCAAGTGGTGCCTTTGAATACTTTAACATTCCATTATCCAGGACAAAAAAACGCTGCAAGAACCAAACACCCCTGTTACTGTCTGCATTTTGAATCCTATAAAACATTCACAAGTGCGGGTCTAACACTGCTTGACCATTATTAGTTAATACATTAGATCATTTTAATGCATCTGGACTCGGTGCATCTGGCCATGGTCAGTCACATTAAATGGTAAGGAGACCAGACTCTAGTCCCAGGGTTCTTTTATACATAATGCAATGAGGACGCAGTTTTTCACCATGATTTTTCTTAAGAGGGAAGGGATCTCAGGACCTGCAGCTAAGACCTTCTGAATGAGCCACACGGGGATGTTTTTGAAAATGAGAAATGAGAACAACCTGGGTTAGGTCACAGCGATTCCATGAGGAGCTCTGTACAATTCTACAGGGAATTTTTCACCATGGAGGTAAACTTCTGAATTTCCCCTGAATATCATGGGCAATTCCTGAAAATGCTCATTACAGAAGCCAGTGGACTGGATCTAGGAATAATGAATTATCTGGAAAGTTTAATTGGCCTTAGCAATATGCTTATATTTCTACTTAGCAAAATGCTTGTCTCCTAGTATTAGTAAAGGGAATTAAAAATTATTTCTGAATACATTAAGGGTAAAAAAAAGAGAGAGAAAGATTTTTTGCAATTTCTGTCTCCTCCAAGATGCTCCTGGTCCAATCGGAATGGATGTGGCCATTTTTGTTCCACAAACATTGAGGAACTCTCTGCTGTTGATTTCCCTTCCATGGGCAATTCACAAGAGAGCAGCCCCCAGGACCCAATCAACAGTGGGTCCAATGCCCTCCTCTAGTTCTATAGACACAGAGATTCTTTCTGTTGCTGGAAAATTACTCTGCTGGAAAGTTTCTGTGTGATTCTGGACCTCTTAGCTGCTGAGGTGGCCAGCAGTCAGGCCTTGGGACCCCTGCACAGAACTCACAGAAGGCTACTATAACCCTGTTGTTACAGGTTCTGGGGGACAGTAAGTAAGCATGGGAAGAAGGAATCTCTACAGTTGAAAAACACTTGCTTACTCAATTGCCCTTGACTTAGGTAACCTAATGGACTGACACTTGAATAAATATACGGTGGTATTAGAGATCAAGAAAAAAGGCAATGCAAGGGAGACCCTCCTATTATTTATGCAGCAAAATGTTCAAGGTCATGGTCTAGAAGAAAGTTGCTGTCAAACTAAAGCCAGTTTTGCTGAAACATAGACTGAGAGTGCTAAATTAAAGTTAGAAATTCATATAAAATTTGTTTCTTTGACCTCTTTTTCCTATTTTCCCATTTCTATCTATCAAAGAATTTAGCAGGGATAACCTGCAGGATGTCATGGGGAAAGAGATTAGCAAGACCATCAATTTGAGGAAATGCAAAGTGGTAAGATCAGAATGAGAGGCAAAGGTGAGCTTAGAAAGGCGTATGGGCGGTTGGCCAAAACCCAAGGAAGAACAATGGTGGGCACAGATCCTTGGCATTGGGTTAGTATTATGGGTTCAGGGGAGACAGTATCTGACAAGGAAGAGGGTACATTAGCCAGAAGCCTGTTTTTATTCCACTTTCAGAGATAGGGCATTGAGGCAACATTTCCCATCTGTTCATTTTTAAGTCTTTTCCTTAAAACACATAAAATATGTCATAAACCATACAACCCCCCTTCTTTGAGCCACCACTGGCTATCTGAGCCAATAAATCCATTTGCCCTGAGCTAAAGTCCATTGGTAGAGGTGGCAAATAGATAAATACATTTTTCCAGTGATGTCAGAGAAGATACAAGGTGGTCTATTAAAGAGTTTAAACTGAAAATGGAAGACAACTTTCTCCTCCTTAGCATCACAGAATTCTTGCTACTCAGGTAATGGTAACAACACGGTGAAAAATATTTTCATCGTAATTAAAACTGGGAGATAGAATAAGGACATTAAGGAGGAGAGGGAGGAATAAACCATACCCTTTGAAGGGGAATAAGCAAACTTCCAAGATCAGTGGTTTTCCATCTTTAGTTTATACTGGTAACAATAATTCTAGGAATTTATCCCAAGGGACTAAATAGAAATTCATCTATAAGGATGTTCATCACAACATCATGACAATAAAAAGACATGTCCTACATATCCAGCAATACAGCATTGGTCCAATAATGGTGGGATATATAAGTCCATCCAGTGGAATACATTCTTGCGTTTAAAATATCTCATTTAGAAGAATATTTAATAAGAACATATTCATATTAATTTAAATGAAAAAAGCAGAATAGAAAACAATATGTACAAACTGGATTTTAAATAGCATGTAAATATTTCTGCCCTGTATACATACATATATTACGGTCTCAGACTCAGACTGTGGGCATAATAGATTGCAACCCATATGGTTAAAATAAGGCCTTGCAAATTAGTTTTACACATACATCCATACTCTGTTTCCCACCTCTTGATAGCAAATAAGATCCTCTCTATTTATGGGGATGATCTGAACCAGAATATGATAAACATTACCTTGTGCCAGCCTTTTAAAGGCCATTTTCTTTTCTTCAGCATAAAGCCTTCATGTTTGTCTGGTTTCTGGACATTGGTTTGGCCTATTTTCAGCCCTTCTATGATTTCCCAGCTGTCAGCTTCCTGACGGAAAAGAAGAAAAAAAAATCACATGTTTCTTGGTGCTTGATGACACACTTAAAGCGGATTCTTAAGTAGAAGTTGCACACCGAGCCCATCAGAAGTAGGAACAACATTCTGGAGTAAACTCTAACATCAAACCCAGCTAGGCGCTTTTAACTGAAGTTAAAATGAGTTTCCTAGGTAGACCTGAAGGTGTGCAGGGACCATCAGAGACTCATTGGAGCCACCTTGTCTATTTGGGTTAGAATGGCATTTGATTGCCTGTACTCAGAATGTTTAAAATGCATTTTTCCAGAGAGTTAATCCCTGAGCACAGAGGCACTTTAAAGTTTCAAAACAAGACTGTTTTTATGACAAATGTTCAATTAGCGTGTGGACCTGGCTTTCTGTGTAGAAACAGAAAGGCTGCCGTGATCTAAAGTGCTCTTAACAGAGAAGAGCAGCGCCGTGGTCATGGTTGCTCTCGGGGAGGCTGCATACATTTCAAAGTGTGCATAAAACGCCTGCTCGCCACAGGCACACCAAAGAAGTCTGTGCTATCAAAGATACACAAACCCTTGGGGACCTGTGGGCAGCATTTCTTAATATCGAATTGCAATTCAACAAGTGAGCACCGTTTATGAATAATGTCAGAATAACAGGAGAAAATAGTAGGCTCTTATAAAAAGTCTAGAATCTGTGGCTTTCTTCTCTTACCAGGGAAGTAGATAACCACTCTATTCCATAAAAATGATCTCCATATATGTGTAAATATATTCATTCGAGCTCTCTCTGTTCTTAGATCTCAGCTGTATTTAATGGTATTTCTATTTTCAAGAGCCCCATTCATGGATAGTATCTCTAGAAGAATATATTTTTATTCCTGGATAGATCTTATTTGAAGGCTAGTGTTCATCTTTGACTTATTCTGTGTATACGTGTATGATGAAAAATATTCTGTATAACTTGTGAAAATGGAAACACTTAATAAGTATAAATGCTTTTCACATGTCTAAAAAATTAATCTCAGATTGTAATAACAGCTTGTCCCTATGAAGCTATGGCTACTGATTTCTATTACCGTGGTTTTTTTCTTCTTTGGGATTTAAACTACAAAGGAAAAAAGGGGCAAAGTAGAAAGGCAAAAAGTTAAAATGTATTTATTTTTAAAAATATTTATTTATTTATATTTCAAAACATTGATTAAAGGGGTACAGGTGTTTTATTATTATATATAGATGTCTCATATAGTGCTTAAGTCAGGGCTTTTGGTGCCCCTTACCAGAACAGCATTCATTGTACCCAATAGCTAAGTTTTTATCCCACGCCCACCTTCCCATCCTCTCTCCTTAAAATGTATTTCTTAAACACAGGTCAGGTATCTTTGAACAAATAATTTTATTTGCTCTGATGCAATATTACTAAGCCCAGCGAAAAGAAATAGAAAGGAATCCTAATATAGTTCTCACAATTAAATAAGCTGTCAAACTGACAGAGGCAAAAGATAAAACCAGAGCAAACAATGTTCTCCCTAAAAATGCTGCTGCTGATGTTACAAACAAAGTACGTAAGAAATGAAACGACCCATCTCAGTACAAGATAGAATCTTCTATGCTCTATTTTCCATTATGTTGAAATTTCTTCCTCTATGCTTAGTAGACTGGGTCTATCTAAGAAAACTAAAATTACTTTCTGAAAATTTTTGAAGTATTTTTTGTCATTTCAATTGGTATTTATCTTCTGCTTAAAAGTCTCCAATTTTTCTAGGCTTACTTATGATAGAACAGAGCCAATATCCCTATTGTGATTACGTTAGTACTTTACTTGAATCAGACACTCAAATATTTTTGGTATTATAAAAGTTTTAAAAATACTCTTTAATAACAATAAATAAAAAACAGAAAATAATCCAATAACAACCCAAGTTTGTTCATCTGGAAAAAACAGACATTTCCTTTCTCAAGGATAAACTATATTTATGTGTGTGTATGCGTGTGGGTGGGTGGGTATGTAAAAATGCCTTAGGAGGTGAAAGCATTGAACGCAGAATTTGAACAAATCCTGATCAGGACGATGTGTATTTCAAATAAAGTTTTTCCACTCCAATCAGTGCCCCAGGAGGCCTATCTTCTTACAGAGGGCCTGAAAGATGGTGAGATGCTACGGTGTCTGGAGTGGATGTGGCCCTCTAATTTCATGAGTCCCTGAGGGCTGTGATATCTACTAATAAAAAAACACAACAAACGTTTATTAGTCCTACAGTGAGATCCAGATGGGCAACAACAAGGAGAAGCAATGGGAAGTGGATGCTATTGGTGCCCACCTAGATCCCCTTATAAAGCCAGAGGACTCAGGCCCCAGCTGCTGTGAGCTGGGCTACCAGCCACCTCCTTCCAGGGGGAATTGCTGTTTGACCAAGCTGGGTCCTTCATGCCTGGAAAATTATGTTGTAATAATCAGTAGAACGAGAATAACACCAGTACCCACTTCCAGAAGTTAGGGGCTGATTAAGTGGGAGAATAGATGTTCTAATCTAGTGTCTGGCACAAAGTAGATGCTTAATAAATGTTAGCTGCCCTTTCTGTTGCTCCTGTATTTATTCTTTTCTTTAGCTATCTGTAAGAGAGCACTGATATTTCAAAAAGATTACTAGTTATATTTTCCAAGAATACATTCTCTATTTGCTATTCAAATAGAAGTCAGACTACATTTTGTTTCTCTCTAAATTAATTTTTGATAGTTTAATAACTCCTCCCTCTCCCTAGTTTAGCAGTCTCCTGTCTGATAGAATAAACCTCATAGTTTGTAATATCTTTAAAGTGTAAAGAGGTACAAGTATATATATTCCACACCACTAGGGTAGTAAAGTGTTCTTTTCTTAAAGGAGTATGCTTAAAATAGAAAAGCAAAGTAGAAAGATTGGTTTTACATATTTACAAGTTAACTGTCTTTGGAAATAAAGTGCTATTTTTATATTGGAACTCAAAATTCACATGCATTCTATTTTCAGAGTTTCTCAATAAGGGAGCCAGCCCATTGAAAATCTCAGGGTGGGGTGTGTAGGAGTAGGATGGTGTCTCCTCAACTCTTCTCTATGATTTTTGCATTTTAGACATATATGAATCTAGTATTTCCCTAGTCTGAGGAAGAGCAGGCTGGAAGGGGAGAGAACACTGGCTCCCACGACAGAGAAAAGGTCTTAATGATTACTCTGCAGTGTTCTTCCAAGAGCTCACTGCGAAGAAGCCAGACATGAGAAGGAGTCCAGAACCTGGAATGTACAACAGCCCCTCTGTGTAGGCACTATTTTACCTTGCAGCTCATGTACAGCTGAAAAGCATCGGTTGTAGAGTTGGACAAGTCTAAGTTTGAATTCCTGCTCTGCTACTAGACAGCTTTTTTTTTTTTTTTTAACTTTGGCCGAGATATTAACTCTCAGTGTCCATATTTATAAAATGTGCTAAATACCTACATTGCATAAAGCTGTTTCTAAGAATTATATTAAATGGGATAATGTATTGAAGCACTTAGCGTAGCGCCTGGTATGCAGTACATGGGCAATAATTGTAGCTGTTATGATTATTGCTGCTGGACCTAGTGATTTTGTTTTCTTTTCCATTAGCTTGGCATAGAAGTAATTGCTTATTTCTCCAACAGGGAACGTCAATAGTTCTCTTTCCTTCTTCCCTTAAAATAAAAAGAATTTTGGACCTTTGTATGTAACCCTGCAAATGCCAGCAAAATATACATTCATCTATTCTCTCCTTACACAGGGCAGAGAAACTCTATGTACTGGAGGCAGAAAGAAGTGGAGATGCCCTACCGTTGGTATCACAGCTACCTTAGGGGAGTCAGGTGTGTAAATTATGCCCAGTTCGTGGCCCCAGAGCAGGCAGCATGCCAGGGAGAAAGCACCACATTCCGTCACTGACCTTGGAGAGGGGGACCGGCTCCGGTTCTAGCAATTGCCGACTTACAGAGGGCTCAGTGCTAGAGGAAGCAGTCCTCTCCAATATGTGGACACTCTGAAAAGAAATGGAAATATAGCCCAGGGTTAGACAACCCATTTCTCATGTGGAGGGCATGGGAGTGAGATCACACACATCACAGTAAAAACATTAAGCTATGTTAAAAATGGAAAGTTCCTCCAAAGACCAAAGATAGCGGCAACAGTCAGAAAAATATGTCAGCACAGGATTTTGTTTTCCCCTTGAATGGATTTGCCACTGAACTTCTGCTGCAATGCTGTTTCCGTCTTAGAGATTCGGAGTATTTTCTCTTGAAAAATTTTAAGACATAAATAAGAAACATAGTACATCTGACATTTTTACAACGTTATGAGTGGTACATTTACTACGTAGACAAGCCTTACATAAAAATATCCGCTCATCTCTCCAACAGGGTATGGCAAGAGACAAAGAGAAAGGTCTATGTTAAGAAGTCCAGAGCCTTAAAACATGTTAGTCTCCAGAATTTCTTATAAAAATTGCACAGAGAAGAAAACAATTTGTCAAATGCAATAAATAGTAAATGTCTTTTACAAAGGCTATGAAGAGCATTTATAGATAAGCAAGACAACATTCCAATAGAAAAGCAGGTGAAGTAAAAGAAACAGGCAACTCATGTAGAACATTAGAAAAGATGTTCAATCTCAGAAGTATTCAAAGAAATAAAAACCAAAATAATGATTTTTGTTTTTTAACCCATCAGATTCAAGAATGGAATGGGGTTGGAAGAAAGGGAGTATAAATTGGGTATGATCTTTCTAAAAAGAAATTTTGTAATTATACCAAAAGCCTTTGGAAAAAGAAATATATGCCTCTTTGATCCAGCAATCCCATAGATGTCCTTTACGCTAAGGAAATAATCAGATAGGCATGCAAAGATGTAAGAACAGATATGTTTTCTAAGGTATTATCATAGAAAAAAATATCTAATATATATGAGAGGAGGTAGACTTATAAGGAAAAACCAAAATGGCAATATAGATTTATGCTTTTTGATAAGGAAAAAATACTCATGATGTCTATCAACTGAAAAATCAAGCTACAAAAAGTAGCCTAAATATGATGATGTTATATATATATCAAAATTTATTCCAAAACATTAAGAGTAGCTAAACAAAGGTGACAGGATTACAGGAGATTTTTAACTTTTTCTCAATAGCTTTCTGATTTAAAAAAATCTGCAATAAATAGATATAACTTGTATATTTGAAAAAAATTAAGAACTTTCTTTGAGGGGGATAAATCTGAAAGACGTCAAAGAAAGGAGTTAATATTCAGACATAGGCTGAAAATGAAACGTTATATTTTCACTGGGATAATAATATTTCACTGTTTCAATAGACAAGGATGGTATTTTATTTACTTATAGAGGTCTCTATTTTTGATATCTCACTGGAAAAATATTAGATGAATATTTGTTTCCTCATGAAGAAAATTATACTTTGACTTGATCCAAATTATTCTAATTTGTTAACTTTTCAAATTTCTGGTTATTTTCATTACCTTGAAAACAAGAAGAGGTCTGCTCATAGGTTTTTAAAATTATACCTGAATGAAAATTTTAAGTCATTTATTAAAAAGAAATAACATGAAAGATAGAGGAATTGCTCCTATTTTTTCAATTTGTGAGGAAGTAGGAGAAATGAGAACAGATATTCTGGGGTCAAATATAAAGGTGGGCAGGGCTTAGCAAGAATTCCTAACCTGACAGGCACAGTGTCCAAGGTCAACCTAAGCATTAACTGGGAATCTGCTCTTTCCCTTCTCACATTTACTTGAATTAGCAAAGAAAAATTCTGAACGTGGCTGAGTATCCATATTTGTGCCAGTGTCTTTCATGGGAGAGTCAAAAGCAAAGGCATGCTATGAGCGACAGACCGGTGGTGTGTGCTCAGGTCTTTGACAGGCAACATGAGAACAACCAGCCATTATTTGCTTGCTCATGTTGATATTTTGGATAGGATCCTATCTAAAACACGTCAGATAAATTTGAAATTTATATTTATTGTGAGATCATATAATTAGAAACTACAATGAGAATTTGTTGTTGAAACAAAAATTGTATTACCTTCCTTTGGGATGTAATTGTCTTCCCCCACATACCCTTTCATTTTCTTTCTGGTGTTTTACAATGGCAAAAGTCATAGATACTCATTGCAAAACATTCAAATACAACATAGGAATAAAAAAAGAAAAAAATCAAAAGTTCTCACCCTACTACTATTCACCCTTCCACCTTACTGGTTTTTGGAGCAGTGGTTCTCATAAGGGAGCCCATGAACCCTGGAGATTCCCGAAGCCCTTACATAGGGTCTGCAAGGTAGAAAACTATTTTTGTAATCATATTTGGATGTTGTTTGCCTTTTTTACACTTATTTTCTCACTACTGTACAGTGGAGTTTTCCAGAGCATACATAACGTGATATTGTAACATACTAAACCCAGATGCAGACGTGAGAATCCAGCTGTCTTCTGTTAAGTGAGACATCAGAGATTTGCAAATATGTAAAACAGTACCATTCTTCTCACTCACATTTGTTTTGGAAATATAGTATTTTAAAATAAAAAATGTAATTTAGGTTAACATGTAATAAGTCTATTGTTAATTTTAAATAGACTAAGAAATAATTAAAATTTTTATCCATTTAAATTTCTAATACAGTAAATATTGATAGATATAACCCACATAAACAAAAGCTCTTTCAAGTCTTCAATAATTTTTAAGAGTGTAAAGGGTTCCTGAAACTAAAAGGTTTGAGAACTGAAGAACTTTGTGTTTATTATTAAAATGCATAATTCTGACATACAGATGTTATTCCCTTTCTCATAATGCTTCTTTTGAGGAAACATTATTTTTTTAAAAAAACTAACACATTTTGAAATTTCTTTCAAACCAATTAATCCATTTTAAGCTAAATTACAAACTATCCTGACATGTTACAAAAGTCTATAAGAGGAAAACAAAATTTGTTTCAGGTATTCTTCAAATACATCTGAGCAAAATTTCCCTAATTTAAATTCTATGAAGGTAAAAAACCATAAAAGTATTCCCTTTAATGCATGAAGTGATTTTTCCAAAAAATAATCATGGATAATAAAAATATATAGGTGTCACTTTACTACAGAAATATAAAAACATGCTTCTCTCACCAACAAATAAATTACTTTATAATTTATAATTTTCTATGGGGAAAAGAATTTCCCAGGATACTTTTTAAAATCAAGAATTAGAACCATTTAGAAACCATACATTTTAGTACCAAGTTCCTTTCTCACTATTTAATAGAATATTAACAAAAAATTTCAGTCAAGTAAATATAATAAAGCTAAGACCAGAAACTGCCTTTGAAATGTTTTATTTATTCATTCATTCATTTGCTCATTCAGTTAGTTAATCAACGAACCATCATTGGGCAACTACACTGTGCCAGGCATAGATGACAGGGCCACAGAGAACAAAACAGACAAGAGAACTGTTTTTGGATATTCACATTCTAGAGAAAGAGGTCTTACCATACAAAAGACCAAGTAACACATTTTTGTAAACCCATGCATTAAACCTGTTCCATGTGGCTACTGCTTTTGCTTACTTTAATTTTCCAGTCAGGTATCTTTGATCTAAGCTTCTTTTTAAGGGCTCTCTGCACCCCCATACTTTCAAGTTGCTATGCAATAAAACAGATATATTGCCAACTCCTCCTGCCCCACCCAAAAACATGGTAAGAAAAGCAAAGCGTGGAAAGAAACCTGACCTTAGCAACTATGTAGGCAGGAAATGAAGGATTAACTCAAGCAACTTAGCCAGGGAAAGGAAAATAAACTTCCCCTAATTTCCAAATCAAGCCACATAGAAATCAATTTGGTACATTTAAGATGTGATAAAATTGAATTTTGTTTCTATAGATACTGGGGATACTTAAAATGTTGCCACAATTTTGTGGACCAGAAGGGTTAGTGACCATACAAGCCAGGACCAATGTCTATTACCCACTGCAGTGCCCGGCACAAAGAACACAATATTACTTTCTTCACCACTTGATTTACAAAATAGTTTATGTTATGGAAGAAAAGTAAGTAAGAAATGCATTCATTTTCAGATACAGCACATATTCAAATTGAGTGAAAAATCTAAACCCCAAATTCTCTTGATTTGCCAAGGCACAGAAAATCATAAAAACATTTACTGAGACAAAGTAAAGGAATATTTTTATTGCCACAAATGTGTGTACTGTACTGAAAAAAATTAAAGGGCAACTTATAAAACTACCAGCTGATACCCATTATTATAACTGTAACTAGCTTCAAAAAATAGGCTATTTCATTTAACTTCAATATAATAATGTAGAAGCCAAATAGCTTTTGGCTATTGTATAAACTTGCCAGTCTTATATTTGCGTATTACTAGAACCTAACTATCATTGTCCATCCAATAATCAAATATTAATCTGTTACCTTGAATTGTCTTCAAATTCATGGTTTAAAACTAAAAGCATGTAAAAACTAAAGGTTATGTAATTATATGTCCAGCCATTCATTATTTTAAATGAAATATCTAAGTACTTGAATGTTATTTTTTTTTTATTTTATTTTATTTTTTTTTGTTGTTGTTGAGACAGAGTCTCACTTTGTTGCCCAGGCTAGAGTGAGTGCCGTGGCGTCAGCTTAGCTCACAGCAACCTCAGACTCCTCGGCTTAAGCGATCCTACTGCCTCAGCCCCCCGAGTAGCTGGGACTACAGGCATGCGCCACTATGCCTGGCTAATTTTTTCTATATAGATTTTTAGTTGTCCATATAATGTCTTTCTATTTTTAGTAGAGATGGGGTCTCGCTCTTGCTCAGGCTGGTCTCGAACTCCTGACCTCGAGCAATCCACCCGCCTCGGCCTCCCAGAGTGCTAGGATTACAGGCGTGAGCCACCGCGCCCGGCCGAATGTTATATTTTTAATAGCAGCAGCTATAAAGGAGACAGTTTTAACTTACCATATCCAGTCTTAGACAGTAGTTAGAGTGCATGCTCCTTGAAGGTAGAGACGAGCTCATCTTCATCTTAGTATCCCACCTCCTCTACTCCTAACCCACTCCATCCTAGCATAACAACCTGCCCATTGTAGCCAGTCAAAAATTCCTGGAATTTTTCAGTGCTCTCTGATTAATTTATAGAGAGCCCTTCAGCAATCATTAACACATGATTAGACATAAAACTACCTTCTAGTTTTATCTGGGAATTATAAAAATCACAGCTCCAATAGGATAGAACTTTTGAAAACATTTAAAGAGCCTAACTTTTAAAACTGAAAAATCTAGTGGATTAATCATAGAACTCTTGTTTATTAGATTTAAAGCTATGACTGGTCAGCGGGGAACACATCAAATTTAACTTAACAATATCTTCAGTTATAAGAATTAGTTCTTTTCATAAGATTTCCTTTAAGATTACAATTTGTGCTATAATTTTTGTACTTTTATTCACAAGATAGCTGTTGTCATATTCTTTCACAGTGACTTAGAAACACATGCCACTACCTTCAAGGTGTTACATATGTTATATAAACGAGTTAGCTAAAGGGTTACATAAACCAGTTAATTATTCTTTTAAAATCAAGTTTCTTCTCAAATCCTAAAATAACAACTTAATTTCCAGGTCAGTTTTTTGAGGAACTTGGAGCACACAGAGGAGGTGGAAGTACTTACCTGCCCGTTCTTCCCCCTTCTCAGAGGGAACTGATGCATATTTAGCTTAAAACTAGGAGTCTAGAATTTCACTGTATTTCATATTCCACTGTAGCTCTTGAATTTGGTAAAAGTATGTCCCCCAGGTTAGCATTCATTGATCTCGTACCTCCTGGGCAGCAAGTATAAATTTGCCAACATGACTGTAGTCTAGTTTACTCGGTATCAAAGATGTAGGTAAACACACAATGAGAAACTTAATAATAGCTGAACGGTTCAGTGCAACTCACAGAGAGGAACATGACTCTCAAAATGGAGAGTCCAGGAGATCTGCTGAACAGGTTTCTTATCTTTACCTACTTTAATTTCATTTCAAAGATATAAAGAGAGGAATTGCTGGAAATATTTTAGGCTGGGGCTACAAATTTCTGTATAGACTAACTTTCAGCACACATTTAGGACAGTAACAAAGAGAAGTGGACCAATGTCTCTGAATGTTTACTCCACTGAAACTGTTCACCGGACTATCTTATCTATTTTTATAGTCACAGATTATACAAAATATTTTCAAAGAAAAATACCTGAAATAATTTAGAAACTTCTGAAGTACTTTCTTCAAGCTTTGGGCTATTAGGCTGGCTTCCCTTCTAAGAGAATGAAGCAGCACTCTTTCAGTGGTTTTAGTAACCTTCACGGGATAGTGTTGATGATGACAGTTAATATTTACTACTTTCTATATTCCTGTCTTTATACTTGCATGGATTATTTCATTCCATCTTCACAACACGCCTTTGTGTAATGACTATTAAATTGATTTCACAGCTGATTGAACAGAGAAAGACACAGGTTAAGAGAGGCACAGAGTCAGCAAGTGCTGGAGTTAGAATGTGAGTTAAGATTTTACTCTAGAGTCAAGCTTGTAAATATTGCCATCTACTGAAGTTAAAGCTAATGTTAAATGACAAAAATGACAGAAACTTCGAATAGCACATGGCCTCAACACTAACTGAACACATTCCAAGTCCTCCTCTACCACAATCTTCTGGATTGTGGTAGATACAGAGAGGCAGGATACAGGATACAGAGAGGCAGAAGTGAGGAAAACAAAAAAGGAAAAATTATAGTACTCTTAAATATGGTACTACCTCAAGGTTAATTTCTTCACCATTTCTATAGCAACCTCAAAATTAATTTCCAATGTCTAATTTTCAAGAACTAAGAGCAAGTCAGTTATAGCAGTGTGTGGTGTAAAGAGAACATAAGTTTTACAGTCATACAGACCAGCATCCCAGCCTTCATCTGCTATTCACCATGTGATTCAGATGAAGTATTAA
Organism: Eulemur rufifrons; assembly: GCF_041146395.1. Taxonomy (NCBI): domain Eukaryota; kingdom Metazoa; phylum Chordata; class Mammalia; order Primates; family Lemuridae; genus Eulemur; species Eulemur rufifrons. The sequence continues at coordinate 49,584,840 of NC_090983.1, forward strand.
CCTCTTTCAGCCTCATTGTCCTCTGTAAAATGAGGATAATAACATCTATGTGATGAGACACCGGAAGCCACAGAGTTGGCACCCAGTGTGTGCACAGTGCTACCCAGAGGCTAGTGCACAGCAGGCACACAATAAACAGTAGCTACCATCTTAGTTATAAACACTATAAGAACAAATGTCTAGGAACCTTACACATTCCCGATGCCATGGAAAGATGTCTTACAAACACGTTGCAGGTGTACGACACTAGGAGTCCTTTCGGAAGTGATGAATCCATTCCTTACACGGCCATCATGTTACCCACTCAACACAGTAGCACAGTCAGCAGCACCTCATGATCAGGGCATCAGAACTTACTGAGAACATTGCCAATGTGAATGAAGACAGAAGACCTAAATATTCGCCAGCGCAAAGGCAACAGCAGTGATGGCAACAGATTTCATCCACCTGAATGCCTGTAGCGGAAGATGTGTGCAGACTTTCCTTCAAGAAATTGTTTTTTCTTTGCAAAGGCATAAAATATTAAAATCAGCTGAAGAAGTAGTAACTCTACTACTTTCTCTACAGTAACAATTATCTTGCCCTCACTGAAAGATGGAAGAAATGCATTAATAGTAAAGCTTCACAGAAGCACCGCTAAAATGAATGAAAGAAAATTTTAGAAATAGCGGCTGGGAAAAGTACATGCAGCACACCTGGGAAATCTTGAAAGGGAGAAAAGCAAAGTCATCACAGTCTTGTCTCTTCTTGCATAGAAATGTGAAAGTCATTATGAATCGACAGCTATAGCCCCACATTGAACCGGTCTGTTTGGAAAGGCTGTATTGTAACAAATGCCATTTGGACCCATCAAGTGGTCCATTGATAACAGACTGTATTGTAACAAATGCCATTTGGACCCATCAAGTGGTCCATTGATAACAAAGAGTAGTTCGGTGATCTTGACCATGAAGTGATAAAAGGCATAGGAATAAACAGCCGTTTAATTCCTGTGGTTGCCTTTAAGCAGAAACAGAACCAGAACTTGCTGGTGAACTTGCTCCTTATTCTGTACTCCTAACACCCAACAGTGTAACAAAATCACTAGAAACCACAGCAACTGGAGTAAAAGCATATACTGATCATACTTCATTACAGCAAATAACACGGACAAACACTAGGCCATTTCAAGAGCAAGGCTCTGGAACATGTGGAGTTAATTCAAAAGGCAGGAGAGGAGAATAGTCCAGTCCCCTGTGACTTGAAAAGAACACTACAGTAATCCGTAATTTTCTAAAAGGCTTTTAACATTATGTAGTACAAAGGTTTTCAGTATGATAATCACTCAAATTATTTTGCTAATAATACAAGCAAAAAAAAAATCCTATATATGTCTTTTTTAAACATTTATGTATGTGCATTAGAGGCAGAGTTACACTGATCACCCTTGTAAACTCAGAGCATATACAATATACCGATGACATGCCTATATGTACTCATAAATATTTGCTGAATGAATGAATATTTGCTACATATATGCAGTGTCTAAGTTTCTCCTCAGACATAATTAAATTCCCATGAGATCAAATGTAGGTAGTAAAGAGGACAAACGGTCGCCCAGTCCAAGCCTCAGAACCTCAAAGATGGTTTGAAAAACTTGCACCAAGTTTTCCATGTGCCGTAGCCTCCATATTCATTTAAGTTTTAATCTTATACTTAATGAGGTTAAAGCTTACAATTTTATTATTAAAATAGGTAATATTTTTATCAGATTTATGATATTCCAAATACTGTTTTAAGGTTATACACACATATACACACATCCACAAATTAACTCATAAAATATGACCTTTAAAGAAAACACATTTATTGCAAACATTTTTAAGGAGAAAACGGAAGAACAAAAAAGAAATTAAAAACACAACCAGCAATAAACTCAGTATCTTCCTATATTTTCTTTCAGCTGTATATATATATATACACACGCTCAATTCTTAAAAACAAAATTGAAATTGCGCTATTTTTTCAATTTAATAACTTGTTTTTTTTTCAATTACCAATAGTCATCCCTCAGTTTCCATGGGCGATTAGTTCCAGGGCCTTCTGCAGATACCAAAACCCACAGATGCTCAAGTGCCTTTATATAAACTGCCATAGTATTTGCATATATAATCTACCCACGTCCTCCTGTATATATTAAATCATCTCTAGATTGCTTATAATACCAAATAAAATGTAAATTCTATGTAAATTATTGTTATACTGTACTGTTTTTTGTTTGTATATTTTTATTGTTGCATTGTGTTTTTTTGGAGGGAATATTTTCAATCAGTGGTCGGTTGAATTCACAGATGTGGGAACTGTGGCTACGAAGGACCAACTGTGTGAAGTTTTCCCACAGTATTAAATATGAAAAAACATTTTTAGTAGCTGCATAATATTTCACTGTATGACTAAGAGGTTATTTAAATACCTCCTTGTCGAAGATTAGACTATTTCTAATTTTTTACTACTATAAAAATACTTTGATAAATATATCTTTTCACAGAAATCTTTATATGTATCTTTTTTATTTCAAAATATCAAGGGGGTACAAGTGTTTTGTTACAGGGATGAAATGTATGATGCTGAAGTAAGGGCTTTTAGTGTGCCTGTCATCCAAATAGTGTACACTATACCCGACAGGTAAGTTTTTATCCCTCACCTCCCTCCCATCCTACATGTATCTTCGATTGTTTCCTTAGAATACATTTTTGAAAAGCTGAGTTACTGTGTCCTATGGCATGACCATTTCACAGACTTTAGGTATGGATTGCTAAATTTCCCTCCAGAAAAGCAAAATCAATTAACATGATTATTGTGCATGACAGTGTCCATTTCCCTGAAACCTCCCCAATGTTGGCTTTTATAATTTTTACAGATCAGCTCTTAATTAGGATTTGAGGTCAAGAAACCTGGCACTTGAAATATAAAATACACAACATGTATGAGGCTTTCCTTTATCTTTGTGAGAGTATTTTACTTACAGTCTAGGAGAGTTACAGTGGATGCTGAGCAGAGGGAGGTAAAATTTTCTATTTGTCTAAACTGAAAATCAAGTAAAACAGTTTTATAGACTTAAGGTCCTTCAGGAGGATGTTTTGTAGTACTAATGAAACACCTAAAAATGTATTTTATAAAAGTGATATTTCCAAATCTGAGTGGATAACAGTCTCCTGGGGATGCTTCTGTAAACAACTGATTCCCAGGCCTTTCGACGCCCTGCAGGAGGAGACCCTCCGGGGTTCCTTAACTGATTGTACTGTGGCTCTATCCATATGGTGTTATGCCCAAGAACATAACAGGCAGTGCTAATCTTGGATCTGACAACGAGTTTGCTGTTACAAAAATGCTATCCCAAACCAGCCATCTCAAGGTAATGAGAGATAACCTGTAAAGTGAAACACTGATAAAGGCAGCCTAGACAACCAACGGGGTCTGCAGGCACACCAGCAAAAGCAACAAACAGATTCGTACCCGAGTAACAGAGTTCTGAATCATATGGGGGTAATGGGTGTCTGGGTGCCAGGTGACAAATTTCTTTCCAGTGGTCTCAATTTCAGCACATTTGACATGGACTGAACACATACTGTAACCACTAAGCGACAGCAACAGGGATCTCCAAATGGTGGGAATGGCAAGAGAGCTGTGGGGCTGCTCATTCCTTTTAATGGAAAAGGCTAACAGCAGCTTTCAACAAACAAATAGATGGCTTACATTTCTCAATCTAAAAGCATTATGTGCGGCAAAAATACAGAAAATTGAGAAAAGCACAGATAACATAAAATTTACCTAGGGACTGGGCATGATGGCTCACATCTGTAATCCCAGCACTTTGAGAGGTTGAGGCAGGAGGATTGCTTAAGGCCAGCAGCTTAAGACCAACCTGGGCAACACAGTGAGACCCCCATCTCTACAAAAATTTTAAAAATTAGCCGGCATGGTGGTGCGCACTTGTAGTCTTAGCTGCTTGGGAGTCTGGGGCAGGAGGATTGCTGGAGCCCAGGAATTCGAGGTTGCAGTAAGCTACAATCATACCACTGTACTCTAGCTTGGGCAACAGGGTGAGACCCCAACTCTTAAAAAAAACAAAACAAAACAAACTCACTCCATGTTAATAACTATTAACATTTCAGACTGTGTACCATTTGATTTATAGTTTCCTAGGCCAATGAGGATGTGAAAAATCACTATTATTGCCAAGGGAGAATATGAGAAGGCAATACATAACTCGAAAGCAATTAACAAATGTTGCCTTACAAAGTTCACTTAGAAGTATACAGAAGGCCCTTCCCCTGGACATTTTCAGCTTGGCAAGACTTACAACAGATCAAACAGTGACTTGAACAAGACCAGGGGCTCCAGAAACAGGGTTCCAGGGAGTAAAGCCTGTATTCACTCCTCATTAGCTGTGGGCAAGATGAAAACCACTTTTCATCATAGTTTAGTTCTCTGAAAAATGTGATGATACTTCCAACCTTTCACAGTGAGGGCTCATGAGATATTAGCTTATTGCTAGTGTTAAGCTATTAGTTGGTTTATAAATTTTGCCTAATATTTCAACTTTTCAGAACACCCAATTTGCATCTAAGTCACAAAAATTTGTCACAGTATGAGTTTTTGCAAGCAAATATTATTTCCCCATTGATATAGGTCTTAAGTCCTAAAATGCTCATTCCATGAGATGGAATTCTAAAAAGGCTAAATTGAAATTGGAAGCAAGTCAGGAATTTAAATATACCTAGTAAATAAAAGGGATTTATTTTCTAGCATTGCCCCAGTGAGGACACGCTGGATTTTCAGATCAGGTTAGTATTTCTTTCTGAACTGGCAGCTGAGTTCCAGGGTCATCCTGAAAAATCCCTGGGTCCACTGAAATTCTACATAGAGCTAAGAACTCAAATTCTATTACTCCTCCTGGTAGATTTCAAGTTATACATTGTATTAAATCAGGGATGCTTGAATTTTTTTCTCTAAAAATCAGAACATTTTTGCTTGAGATAACATTATATTTTTCACAACTCAAAGATGGAACTAGGTTTCCTATTTAGAAGATAGAGACACTTATATTTCAAAGTAGTGATTTAGTTATTTCATTCAACAAAGCTATTTGAAGAAGATGCTCTAGAAGCTCAGTTTCTCTATGTGCTGGGAGACACTTTTGCATCAGATACACAGTCCCACTGAATCACTGCTGGCAACAGCCTTTACATGTCAACAGTGGCCATCAACTGAACAGGCCATTGTTAGTTTTGAAATGTCTTGCTGTTGATAATATACAGGAAACATTTTGGATACCCATGTCACCGAAGTCTTCTATAGTTCTTAAGGATTAACCATGATCCTGAATATAGATTTTATAAAAACTGGCAAGAAGATGAACTGCCAGCCTCTTATGAGTTATTTATAATTTTTTCCTTAAAATGTTCTTTATTTTATGATCTCTGAGCTTCAGCAAATGTTGGATTGTTATAAGGAATGGCTGGTTTTTTCTTCATTGATTTTTCATTAAACAAAAAAGATTGGCTCATTTAAGGATTTACAAAGTCTAACCTGGTGGAGTTATTAACAATTCACTCATAATAGACACTATCGCCTGAAAATTACGCATTCTGAACCCTATATTCTTAGAGCCATAGTGTCTGATTTTCTGACTTGATAACAATATAAATAAAAATAATGATTGGCTCCAAAGAGGGGCCTTGCTTTTGAAAGTGCAGACCTGGATCCAGGTCTACTACTGTCTCTACAGGGTGGTCTTAGACATGTATATTTTTAAAAATTCTCTAAAATACATAAGCATAAAAGCCATTATAAACACAAACAAAATCCAGTCATCAGTTCACAAACTTAGTAACTCTGTTATGTAATGTAACCATAAAATAAGTACTATGATTGACTAAGAAACAGTAACCCCTGTTTTATTTATTTTTTATGGTTTTTTTTTTTTTGAGACAAAGTCTCACTCTGTTGCCCGGGCTAGAGTGCCGTGGCATCAGCCTAGCTCATAGCAACCTCAAACTCCTGAGCTTAAGCAATCCTTCTGCCTCAGTCTCCCGAGTAGCTGGGACTACAGGCACGCGCCGCCATGCCCGGATAATTTTTTCTATATATTTTTAGTTGTCCAGCTAATTTCTTTCTATTTTTTTAGTAGAGACAGGGTCTTGCTCTTGCTAAGGCTGGTCTCGAACTCCTGAGCTTAAACGATCCACCCGCCTCGGCCTCCCAGAGTGCTAGGGTTATAGGCGTGAGCCACCGCGCCCAGCCAAGCCCTGTTTTAACAGAAAGAGATACCTCCCCAGCCCACTAATGTTTTTAACTTCTGAGCAGAATGCTCCCAACTCTTCGCTTTCATCTGCTATCTTTTCCTTCACTCCGCAGCCATTTATTCCCCCACACACCCACCCTCAGGAGCAAGGAGAAGGGACTGTGCTCTCTCAGCTCCCCTCTGCTACCCTGGGACCATCTGCCTCCTACTCTCAGAACCCATTCTTGTGAGACTCGGAACTCCACACTCCATCATCTTCTCTCCTTGTTGTCATCTCCCAACCTCATGATTATTCCTCCATGGCTCTCAAGTCCTCTGCAGCCTGGCTCACAATCTTCTCTCCACACCAACTCCTCATTCACTTATTCATTCAGATAACTCCGGAGCACACCAAATGCCGGGTACCATACTAGATGCTAGGGATACACGATTGAACAAAATCAAAGCCCTGTTTTCACTGGGCTAACATCTCAGTGTTACGGAATAGAGGAAGGGGATATGGACATAAACAGATAAACAAATACACCAGCTCTGCCAGAAAGTATCCAGCCATACACTATGAAAAATAGAGACATTTATTGAAGAAGATACAAGATACAAGAAACACTGTACATAGGACAATGATGCCTCAGTTCCCTTCAAAGTAGGCACCTTGGGACCTCACACAGTTCTCCCAGCATCTCTTAACCTAACATGTACACGTTCAACATTCTCAGGTGTTCCTTGTTGCAGGCCTTCCAGAATGTGAATCAATTTCAAAAGATTCTTGACCATTTTTGAAGTGTTTGTGCCACATTTTTCTTGTGCTGCACTCATTGCATCGTCCCTGAAAGCCTGCTGAATCATCTGAAAGTTCAAGCTTAACACAAAATTTGATACAGACTTGTTGCTCTACTCTCTCAGTCATTTTGAATGCAACAGCCACACAGTATACATGCTCAATGGCGTCTAGCGCTCCACTGACTACTACGGTGAAGTCGTCACTGTTCACACACACACATCCCAGTCCGCGCTCCTTGGCTGCCAGGTTACATCAATGTTCCCCAAACCATTCTCGTTATCTTAACAATGGCTGGATACTTTCCGGATAGATCTCGTATAACATGCCAGGTGGTGACCAGTGCTTTGAAGAAAAATAAAACCAGTGAATTGGACAGCGAGTGATATGGATATGCAGGGAAGGACAGAGAAGGCTACCCCAAAGGGTACATTTGGAGATTGAGTCAAGTGAATGACAAGGCTGGGGATGGCTGCAGAAAAAGCAAGTTAGGCTGAGGGGACCAAAAATATAAAGGTGCCTGAGGAAGGTGCTAGAGAGAACCAAGGGAAAGGACTGTGGCAGGAGATGGGCTCAGAGAGTTAGGCAGAACTAGATGATGCATGACCTTGTAGACGGTGGTCAGCAATTCTGTATTATTCAGACAGAGAAAGGAAGTCACTGGAGGGCTTGGTGCACAAGAGTGGCTCAATCTGACTTAGGTTTTGAAGCGGTTTGACTGTTCTGTAAAGAATGACCTGTCTGTTCGGCAAGGGGAGAAGCAGGGAGCCTGTTAGAAACCTATGGCAACGGTCAGGTGAGAAATGATGGCGGCTCCGACCAGGGTGGAGGGGGAGGAGATGGCAAATAGTGGTCAGATTCCAGGCACGTCCTGAAGGTGGAACCAGCAGGTTTGCTGATGGTTTGGAAGCAGGGTGTGAGAGAAAGAAGTCAAGAATGATTCCTGGGTTTTGGCCTTACCCAGTGAACGGATGAAGTTGCCATTTGTTGAGACAGGGAAGACTGGGAAGGAGCAGATTTGACAGGGAAATTAAGAGTTCCACTTTGGACATGCTAAGTTTGAGATGCCTTCTTAACATCCAAGGGAAGATCACCCTTGGTAAGTTAAGTGTGACTGACCTACTGACATCCAGGATCAAGGTTCACAAATTCAAATGCTCTCAAGGGCAAGGCAGTCAACATAAGTAAGTATTGAAATACAATGAGGACAGGCGAGGACTGTGGCCTACCGAAGAGTAAATGCCGCAGCTAAGCTGGAAGCCACTACTGCGCCCAGTGAGTGTTGCCAGTAGGAATCTGGGCTCAGTGTTCCTGATCTCCCAATTTCCTAACATAAGAATCTGGAGTTTTAACAACCAAACCTTCCAGGAAAAAAGAAGTTCCACCATATACTAAATTCTAGAAGTGCTCACCTAAATAAAAAATGAAGGTCTTACTTCAGGATTTATCAGTGTCCTTAATTTATTAATGTACATGGCAAAAAAGATTTTGTTTAGCATTTCTCTAACTTACTTGACGGTAGAATTCTTTTCATACAACATCTCAAGGGACAAGCATTCCTTGGCATGTACTTTGGAGAATGCTGATTCAAAAGTAAGTCCTAGATGTCTCATCAACAGACTTTCTGTTCCCTTTTTGAAAATTTTAGGTCATACATATTCATTGCGGCTCATGAGTCAGAATGGTCACACACACAGAGCCAGTTTTGTTAGATGTTCTACCGTCTCATGTCAGACTTGAATAAAATGTAAATAGAGCAATTACTAAAGTCTTCTAAGTTGTTGAATACTAAGTGGAGTCTCGACCCTATCATTGCTGCAGAAACACTTAGTGAAATCACAGGGGCACTGAGTCACTTCAGTTCCCAACTCCTCTCCCCTCTTCACCTATTGTGCTGGCAATTTTAGGACAGGAAGGGCAGCCCATCGCTACTTTGCACAGATGTTCTTTGTTTTACTTATCCAGGAGGAAGGAAGAGAAGGACAAATAAATGCGGAATGGAAAATTTGTAACAAAAGGACAAGACTAATAGTGTTGCAGGTCTTAAAAAATATCTTGCAGGATATATTAGAACATTTGAGGTCCAATGTCTCCGAACCTGAAGAATTAGAGTATGCAGTTTGTTTAAAAAGAGCTCACAACATAGTTGAGGAGATCAATACAGAAAAAGACAGACAATATACAAATGTCAAATACTGCCCAAAAGGGCGATAAAAGTTCAGAGAAGGGAGAGACTGACATGAGTTTGAGTGACCAGAGACAGTGTTGCATGAGCCGGCCCCTGAAACATGGAGAGGCATCAGGTTGAGAGGTGGGTGGTGGGAATTTCATGTGGGCAAGACAATCAGAGATAAAGATAGGGCAGTTTTAGGAACCAAGAGCAGACAAGGCTGTTCAGGTTGGGAGGAAAATGGGATACGAGGCTGGACCAGAGCATGCTGGACACTGGGTACCAAGTAAGGAACTCTGGCCTTAATCATGTAGGTAACAGGGAGTCTTTGAAGGATTCTACATGAATCTGCCCTATTCAGGAAATCTGAAATGATGAGGCCACAAGGGGGATGGTGAGGCTAGAGCACTCTGCAGGACCCTGGATAGAATGTAAGAGTGTGTGCGAGGGAGCTGACAGTGGGGATGGAGGGAAATTATACTATTATGAAGGAGGAAATAATCAATAGGGCTTGGTAACTTATTGAACGTGGGAGCAGCAGAGGAGAAAGGCAGGCACCGACCCTGGGTCCCCGAGAGAATGGTTATCCTGATAGCACACTGATTTATACATATTGATTTACACACAGTGGTACCACTCAGGCAGTGTTACATCTAAGCAGAAATGCTCAATCAATTCATTAGTGATTTGGGACTAGAACTTGGGAAGGACAGGGAAATAACATGCATTAGGTACCACTGTATTTTCAGCTACATGCTAAACAAATTCTCTACCTATGTGATTAATTCAGGAAAGAAATAGGGCTGGATATTGCAATCTGGCACTAGCTGCATAGATGTCAGTTAAAGAAGAAGAATGGATAAGAGTCAATGAAGACTAATTTATCACACTTTCTCTCTGTCCCTTCACTATGAAAACAGCTATCACACAAAAATAGGTGCGTATAAAAAACACTGCACCATATCACCCCACATCACATCACAGGATCACCCAAATTTCTGAGTTCTGTAAGTTAATTCTAAAATCTAGGTAGTGATTGAGATATGGTCGGGAAAACAGAACTGTAATTGTTCTTTTCCATTTTCTCTCCCTTGAGGGAGATGGACAGTCACAGAACAGGAGTCAGGAAGGAATCAGAGGGGAAAATATTTGGGAGAGTTTCCACCTGCTGAGATCAACAGGAATGAAAGTAAACGCTCTCTTTAAAGAATAAGAAGCATTTGAACGGTGTCTCTTACTTTTCTAGAATTCATTATCAATTTACGAACAAGCTAGTTCCATTCCCATCATAAAACCTTCCATTCACAAGCTAGCGAGGAGTCACACGTTCCACCTTCACACTCCTGCTAGCAGAACCAGGTCTCGGTTTTCCCCTGTTGTCTTGCAGGCCGGTCCTGGAGCTCAGGTGCAACAGGCAGAGCAACAACGCACGACAGATGTTTCCACAGCAGTCATCAGTCTTTTCCACTTGCCACAGTTCTCCAGGGTGAGCTGGCTCAGTCCCTTCTTTCCTCCTGGCAGCCAGGTAGGCCAGGCTGCTTAAAATATGTTTCAGTTTAAATGCCCAGGGCAAGGGAAAAATGAAGGTGCCATAAAAAGAAAGACCAGAGGGGCAAGTAAAGGGTAGCCTAAATTTGCAAACTTAGAAAGCTTCTCAGCATGCAGTTGTTATTTAATATAAAAGTGTTTTCATTCCTGGCCCTCTTAAATATAATAACTTTGTGTAATCACAGATTTAGTTAATGGCATAACTGCCTCTAATTAACAGAATATATCTGTTCTCTTTGAACTCATTAACAAAGGACACCAGTGTCAATAATTCCCCAAGACCCTGGAGTAGGGATACCTGCCTTAGGACCTGTGAAAGACACACACATAAGGAATCCCTGATTCATACAGATTCCCCTGGAATTTCTTTTTCTTTCTTTCTTTTTTTTTTTTTTAGACAGAGTCTCACTCTGTTGCCTGGGCTAGAGTGCCGTGGCGTCAGCCTAGCTCACAGCAACCTCAAACTCCTGGGCTCAAGCAATCCTACTGCCTCAGCCCCCCGAGTAGCTGGGACTACACGCATGTGCCACCATGCCCGGCTAATTTTTTATATATATAAATTTTTTAGTTGTCCAGCTAATTTCTTTCTATTTTTTTAGTAGAGATGGGGTCTCGCTCTTCTCAGGCTGGAACTCCTGAGCTCAAAGGATCCATTCTCCTTGGTCTCCCAGAGTGCTAGGATTATAGGCGTGAGACACCATTCCCGGCCCCTCTGGAATTTCTTGCTAGAATTGGGAGAGGGGGTGGTGGAGGGTTTGAGACTGAGGGCTCTCTAAAGAGCACCCCGAGCAGTGAGGTCCCATGATCTAAAGAATGAATTCACGTCTGGAACTGGCTGTCTCAAGATCCATGTCTATATGATGGAATATTGAATGACTGATGCTCGCACTTCTAGCAACTAGGCAATATGCTTGGAACACACGGAGGCCAAGGGATGGAAGGCTGTGAAGGGGACCCTGCAGGAATGCTCACTCACTGAAAGTTGCTGCAACAGAAAATTTTTATAAAAAGCTAACAACACCTACTTATTGTGAATGTTCAGTTCCACAGCTAAAAATACTATCACAAGACAACATGAAAACGAAAAATACTCAGACCTGTGCTGACTGAAACAAACCAACTGTTTTGACAACAAAGAGCATTCACATGATTAATCCTCACACAAGCCTCGCAGCGGAACAGCCACTAACATAGTAATGAAGTGTCTCTGGAAACAAAAGTAACTTACAGAATTGTCTCAAATGGGACAATGAACATTTTCTACCATAATTAAGCAACAACGATTTACTTTCTCTGTTGCCTTTAAACACTGTTTGAATTCTCACTGCTCTTAATTCCCTGATACTACGATTTTATGTGTAACCTAATTCCAGAATCTATTACCAGATTCCATGTAACACCAAACAGAGATTAGTGCTTGGAAGATCAGTGAGAGATTTATGAGAAGCAGTTTTTTTGCGGGTTGGTGGATCCCTTTCCACCTCCACAAACGAAGAGAGGGAGAGCAGAACATTCGTTCCCGGTGCTGGGTCCCCGTTCGGGAGCAGATAGCGAAGAGAGCGCGGCAGGGCTGCCCCTAGCCACCCCAGCCCATTCACGTCTGCCTGCTAAACAAGGCCCCGAGCAACAGAGAAGTAAGAGTGGGAGCTACACGACATTGTCAGCTGTATCTACAGAAAATAATGAGTTTTCTTGTGGAATAAAATACTTCGCAACAAAATTTCAGAATTAGCAATCCCATCATATCCTAATGGTACTATATTGGAATAAAATAACAAAACACGCTTAACACTCGCTTCTTACCTGCCTACTGTCCCTCTGGGAGGACGTTGAAGAGGAGGCACTTCTATGGGTTGGAGTGGCTATTTTATGAGCAGGGGATATGCCCTTCTCGTCTGAACTCATCGCTGCAGTTAGAGTCTAGCGATGTGCACTTAAGACCATCCCAATCGTCTTTCAAATTCACGGAGAAGTAGAGGATGTTTCAGCTTCATTCCATTTCATGAGTCAGGTTTCGCTAGAAAACAGCAGGCAAATATCGAGGGTGTCCAAACCACCTAAAAGCAAAACAAACAAGCCTCATGTGAGTAATTAAAATTCTAATTAAAATTATTATATTTAGGAAAAAATATTAATTTGTGTAAGAGGAAGAACTCCGACATATTTGAAAATCTCTCTTCCTCTAGATTTTCAGGTGGAGGATGAAAGTGTTAAAATGTAAAAAAAAACAGGACTATCAACAATTAAGAAACCATGTGCTAAAGTCATATTCTTCCCATTTTCTTTGTTTTAAAGCAGATTACAAAGCTATATTCCACACCCTAATGCTATAGTACACCAGCTGCTTCTCTAGAAATTTTAATTTCCCCTACCCAATGGATTCTAATAAGAGCTCACTCCATATTTGTCTTCGGTTCAGCCATATCATGATTAAATCCAATATAGAATAGTCAGTCACAAAAGGGCTAACACATTATGTGCATTCTATGATCCAGCATTTGTGAAGGATCAAGGAATACACATGCCCACAGATATTTGTACCTCAAAACAACAGCATGCCAACGTGTGACTCAACAGCCAACAGGCTCACTGGCACCTATAGATTGACAAGCATATCCCAGAGCAGGGGTAACTGGAGTTGCTTCAATTATTCACACCCAGCAGCCACTTCATTTACTTATTTATTTTTATTTATTTACTTTTTTTAGAGACAGAGTTTCATCCTGTTGCCTAGGCTGGAGTGCATTGGTATTATCGTAGCTCCCTGCAACCTCAAATTCATAGGCTCAAGCGATCCTCTTGCCTCAGCCTCCTGAGTAGGCGGGTCTACAGACACATGTCACCACACCCAGCTAATTTTTAATTTTTTTTTGTAGAGATGGGGTCTTGCTATGTTGCCTAGGCTGTTCTTGAATTCTTGGCCTCAAGTGATCCTCCTGCCTCTGCCTCCAAATTGCAGGGATTACAGCCTCAAAAACAGCACCCAGCCCACTTCATTTTTTACTTGGACTAATGTAAGGAAGGTTTGTATTTTTAATACTAAAAGCTTATGTCAGAGAGAAACATTGTTAAATTAGCCATGTCTCCAATATGTTAAGAAGGCAAGCTAAAAATGTTAAAGCTAAAAAATGTTAAAAAGGTAAGCACCGTGATATAAGATTAAAAGGTAGACCACTATAGTGAACTTTATCCTCTTCTAAGAAGGCCAAGTTCCAGCTCCCATCTTAGTGGTAATATTCCCTGAGGGAAGCACAGAACACTTGTGTAGGTCTGTTAGCATACGAGGGAAGAAACCTGCTGGCAAGAAACAGAGATCAATCTTTAGACCAGAAAAAAGTAAGACCCGAACTTCGGTCTAAAGGAAAAGATAGTAAGTCAAATAATCAACACCACCACCAAAAAAAACAAGATTCATGGACTTTATGAAGACACATGGGGAGGTGACCTGATGGGTCTGGAAGTCAGAGCTGAGATCTGAAGGATGAAGAGTTAACTAGGAAGTGACTGTCTGGCATGGCATGATCAAGGAATAAGTGGCAGCTGATAGGACGAGAGCACAGGGAGATGGTGACATCATGGCTCAAAAAAGGCAAAGGCCAGTCCCTGCAGGGCTTTGCAGGCTATGTTGGTTGCTGTGGTGTAAATGTATCCCCCAAAATTCATGTGTTGGAAACTTAACCCCAGTGCAAACAGTGTTGGGGAGGTAAGCCTAATGGGAGGTGTTAGGTCATGTGGGCTCCACCCTCATGGATGGATTAATGTCGCTATATAAAGGACTTGTGTGAGTGAGTTCTCTATCTTCTGTTCTTCTGCCATTTGAGAACATGGTGTTCCTCCGCTCCAGAGGATGTAGCATTCAAGGCACATTGTCTTGCAAGAGGATTGGCTTGTCTCTCTTGACTAATCTCGGCTGCAGAGACCCTAACCTGCTGGCACCTTGATCGTGGACTTCCCAGCCTCCAGGACTGCGACAAAGAAATTTATATTCTTCATAAATTACTCAGTCTGGGGTAGTCTGTTATAGCAACACCTATGGACTAAGACACTGACATTTTGATCTTTTTCATAAGGATGAGAAGCCATCAAAGGGTGTGGTATCCAGATCTGTGTTACTACAGGGTGACTTTGGCAGCCATAAGACAACTCGAAACGGGAAAGTAAAGGTGAGGGTGTCCAATAGGATGCAGAAGAGGATGGACTGGAGTGGTGGCAGGGAATCCAACACCCGGTCCTGTGGACTGAGACTGGACATGGTGGCGAGGCAGGGACTAAGAGGTCGAAGGAAATTCAGGATTGAGGGGAAGGTCGTGAGTGTGGTTTCAGGCACATTGAATTTGAGATGTCACTGAGTCATTCAAATGGAGACAAACACTTGGAAATGTAGGTCTGGAGCCCACAGAAATCTAGGCTGGAGATGTAAATGTTTAATAGATTATGTCAATGATACAAATATATTGATCAGATCATGTATAGATCACATAAATTCTGTATGTGATCAAATTTAATTCCAGTAAATTAAATTTTATACAGGCCTATAGTTATATTTTAAAAATCTGTAACATAATGCTAATGGATTATGTGACCCTGAATGTGTTAATCAGGATTTTAATTGTCACCAGTTACAGAGAACATTTGAAAGAAGAATCCCAATAATTAAAGGGGGAATTTTTACAAACTGAGAAAACTAGACATTCTGTGAATAGAACACATAATCCATTCTTAAGATTTCAACTTCACTGTCACCAGAGGAAAAATAAAAGCTACTTACACACTAAACTGGAGATACTCTCTTGAAACAAAACTAGCCTTTGGACAAACAGAAATGTAAAGAGCTGTAGAGCAATTTCCTTGGCTAGAGATGAAGTTGCATTTAGTATTGGCAAAAGGTAGTAAAATCATCTTTTTGTTTTTTGAAGGCAGTCTAGTAAGTATAAATAAAGCTCGTGAAGCCAGGCTCTGGTGCCAGCAAACAGAAAGCAAAACACTGCTCAGATACTTGACTTGAAGCACTCTCCTTTCTGGTCCAAGATGTTTTATATGTAGATGCTGACACCTCAGCATGGTTTTGTGATGTGTTCAAGTGTCCCCGAGGGATGAGATTTAAAAAACTCAATTCATTAAATGGTTATCCATTTGGAAATAAATTCAATACAAGCTACATTTCCTCTGCTGGACTTTTTCTTTTCTTTTTTTTTCTTTCTTTCTTTTAACTGCACTTTCCTCATTAACACCAATGCCAACAACCTGATTTTTGTTTTAATTTAATGACATTTTCAGGCTAACTTGTTTATGATAAAAGGGCAACACTTCAGTTGAATCACAACCATGAATACGTTGAATAATACCAAAATGAAGAAAAGGTAAGAGAATTTAATTCATTCCAAGAATATCGAGGTTATTGTCGTTTCCATTACATTTTGGTCTTTTTTTGTTGATAAAAAGTGTTTTAAGTATTTAATATAAAGTTGAATGTGATGTCCTTTAAAGATCATTCCAACCAATTATCAGTCAAGTGTTTGATCACCTGCTCTATTTCAAAATGTGTTATAAAAGTAAGTCTAAACACTGTTAGAAGGTTGCACTTACTTATTCTTTATTCCTATAATGTAGAAACTGCTGTGACATTTTAAAAAAAACAACTCATTTCATGTCTATTGAAGCACGTTTTCAGAAATTCCCTAAATAATATTTTAAACCAAAGAAAGGCCATAGATTCTAAAGTTACCACCATAATTACTATACTCAATAAAAAAAGTATTGTGGCTGAAAATAACAGTAATGTGAGAGCAGAACATCTAATTTTTCTGTCTCATTCTTCCTTCCCATCAGTGGGAACACCACAAGTATTGCTAAGTGCTGTAACATTTGCATTTACACTGAGTGACATAAAATTCAGATTTATAACCCAGGGACTTAATTAAAGTAAGGAAGACTTCTAGAGATTGCTGTTCATAGGCATCACAAATTATATGTGTCCAGAAAAGCACTTGAAACTGGGGACAACTTAGCCGGGCCCACAGGCTAAGCCCAGACAGAATCTCTGGGGCTTTCAAGACAGGTTTATTTCTTGCTCATTTACATATCCCTCAGGGCAGCTGCAGACCTACTCTGAGTCCTGTTCATTCCGGGCTTAAGGAATAACCCCTATGAAAGGAAGAAAAAGAGCCATGGCAGAACCAGAGGGTAGTTCTTAGAGTTTTTCCTTGTGGGTGGCATAATATTTATACTATCTGCAATACTCGTCTTTGTGAACAAAGAAACCTCAACAATACCATTCTTAACAGATTAGGTCAGTACACATATATATTATACCACAATACATTTAACCATTCATTCTTCTACTGGGACATTTAGGTTGTATTCAGTATGTTTTTAAACAATGAGACTTAGAAGAGTTTATAAATAGTTATATATTCACTTTTGATCTTATAAAAGTGGCCTTGTTTGTTCCTTTCAACGTTTTTTTGCTTTATCTGATATCATCTGCCCTCTTTTTGTTTGCAAACAATTAATGAAATTTTGTCCATCCTTTCCATTTAAATTTTCATGGCATTTTATAATATGTGTCCCTCTAGTAGTGATCAGGTTGGTTTGTTTAAAAAATCTAACTATAGTGAAGTTTTTCCAATTTCCATTTAATGTTATAACTAATAGTTGGCTTTACCCCTTGCCATATCATTTTATACTTTCTATTTTTTGGTTCTTCTTTGTTCCTTTAATGCTTGATGGCTTCTCCTTTATAATATGCCTTTTGGAGCATACTGATTTTTTAATAGACTTTTATATGCCAGTAATTTGAAAGATATAATTACCCTTTTAAAGTTCTATTTTCGTTTCCCTTTAAATTTCCCTAAATCATGCTGGAACCTACAGTCTATACGTAACAGAGTTAAAAGTAAAATGGTATCTTTTGAGTCTTCCCCTATAATATAAGACCTCATCACCACCACTACCCACCCCCACCACCAAAAACATCACCAAATTTTTCTTTTCCCAGTCTTCTTCTTTATCTTGGTGACTTTATCTGGAGTATTAGAAAATTATACTTGGGATTCTAGAGCAATAGGGAGGAGCCGCTGCTGCTTTTTCTGGCTGTGGTGAACCAGAGTCTCAAAGTATGAAGACAGATGGTAAGAAAAGCCGTTTCCTTTTCTGCAAGTAAAGTTAAGGTGTGTCATAATCAAAACTTGGCCAGGTTTTCCTCAATTTGAGATACAGCTTTTTATAAAATTAAGGTCTAGTCCTCTATAGTTTTAACATTATATTCTATTTTAAGTTAGTTGTTTGAGTTATTGGCAGTTTGTCTTTTTCAATGTTTCCTTGAGTATTTACAGAGAATTTGAAGGAACCACATTAGAAGATCCTAGACATAAGCCACCTGAGGCAGGACATTCTAGCCAATTGATCTTATCAATGCAAATGTCACCCTTGTACTGTGGGGTGGAATAAATTAGTTTTCTATCAAGCTCATCACCAGAGTAATGAATACCTATTGTCATTATATATTATAGGCATTATATATTAATATTTTTCCTTAAAGATAAGGGGTAGGAAATCTTAATTTTTTTAAAGGCCACTAACCCACAGGTAGGAAAAAGAAAATCAAGGACTAATTACAAGAATATAAGCCAGTAGGCTTCTAGGAAAGATAGCAGTGCAAGATCTGGTAAACATTTTCCTAGAAAATGACTAAAAAGGCCAGACTAAAAAGGTAAAAACAAACAAAATTATCAGTGTATATACTAGGGAACAGTGACTATCACATACCACAGAATTTACGGAGCGTCTGTCAGAACTACTTCAATTAGGATCAAACCACAACATTAAAAGCAACATGCAACTTCCCTTCTCAAGACAGTGAACTAGTGTTATAGGAAGAAAGTCTGGCAAACTCTACCACTATCCCCCCGGGGAACTGGCAAGGTAGAGGCGAGGGGCACAGGGAAACAGCTTGCCACAGATCAACAGCTCTCACAGGCCACTAAGGTACAGCAAGTACACAGCCCAGTCTTACCCTTGCTGTCTTCCTCAGCCTTGGCTTCCCACAAGCATCATGGACATGTCCCAACACATTCCCAAAATACAAAGTCTCCCCCTCCCAAAGCTGAACTCTGCTCCAGTTGTTTATAAAACTAAGGTTTGTTTTCTCCCCTTATCTAGTAAACAGCCTAAGGAGAGTGGGGAGGGAGTAGAGTCCTGGTCAGTTACAATCAGGGCATTTGTGTCACAGATCTAGAAAAAATAATCCTAAATTTCATATGGAACCAAAAATGAGCCTGAATAGCCAAAGCAATCTTAGCAAAAAGTACAAATCTGGAGGTATCACATTACCTGACTTAAAATTATACTATAAGGTGATAATAAAGAAAACAGCACGGTACTGGTATAAAGGTAGACACACAGGCTAATGGAACAGAATAGGGAACCCAGAAATAAAACCATATAGCTACAACCAAATGATTTTCAAAAAGCAGAGAAAACATACATGGGGGAAAGGATGACTTTTTAAATAAATGGTGCTGGGAAAACTGGATAGCCACACGCAGAAGAATGAAACAGGATCCCTATCTCTCACCATACACAAAAATTAACTCAAAATGGATTAAAGACTTACATGTAAGACCTGAAACCATAAAAATTCTAGAAGAAAATGTAGAAAAGTTCTTCTTTGCATTGGCCTAGGCAACTTATGACTAAGGCCCAAAAGTAAAACGGCAACAACAAAAATAAATAAATGAGACTTAAACTAAAAGTTTCTACACAGTAAAGGAAATAATCAACAGACAACCTACAGAATGAGAGAATATATTTGCTATACACTATACATCCAATAAAGGGCTAATATCTAGAATCTAAAAGGAACTCAAACAAATCAACAAGAAAACAACAAATAACCCCATCAAAATGTAGGCAAAAGACATAAACAGATTTTTTTTCAAAAGGAGATATACAAATGGCCAATAAACATATGAAAAAATGCTCAACATCACAAATTATCAGGGAAATGCAATTTATGACCACAGTGAGATACAGCCTTATCCCTATTAGAATGGCCTTTATTAGAAAGTCAAAAAACAATCAATGTTGGCATGGTTGTACTGAAAAGGGAATGCTTATACACTGTTGGTGAGAATGTAAACTAATACAACTACTATGGAAAACAGTATGGAGATTCCTCAAAGAACTAAAAGTAAACCTACCAATCAATTCAGAAATCCCATTACTGGGTATCTATCCAAAGGAGATGTCATTTTATAAAAAAGACATCTGCACCCAAATGTTTATCACAGCACAGTTCACAGTTGCAAAAATATGGAATCAACACAAGTGCTCATCAACTGATGAGTAGATAAAGAAAATGTGGTATAGACATACCATGGAGTACTATTCAGCCATAAAGAGGAATGAAACAATGTCTTTTGCAGCAGCTTGGATGGAACTGGATACCATTATCCTTAGTGAAGTATGGAATAGAAAAACAAATACGACATGTTCTCATTTATAAGTGGGAGCTACATGAGGGATACATATGATCATAAGGTGGTGATGGACATTGAAGACTAAGAAGTGGGGAGGGTGGGAGGAGAGTGAGAGATAAAAATCTACCTATCAGGTACAATGTACACTATTCTGGTGATGGGTACACTGAAAGCTCTGACTTCAGCATGATACAATCCATCCACGTAACACAAAATGCTTGTACCCCCTAAATTTTGTTTTTTTTTTTGAGACAGAGTCTTGCTCTGTTGCCCGGGCTAGAGTGCCGTGGCGTCATCCTAGCTCACAGCAACCTCAAACTCCTGGGCTCAAGCAATCCTCCTGCCTCAGCCTCCTGAGTAGCTGGGACTACAGGCATGTGGCACCATGCCCGGCTAATTTTTTATATATATATTTTTAGTTGTTCAGCTAACTTCTTTCTATTTTTTAGTAGAGACGGGGTCTCGCTCTTGCTCAGGGTGGTCTCGAACTCCTGAGCTCAAACCATTCACCCGCCTTGGCCTCCCAGAGTGCTAGGATTACAGGCGTGAGCCACCATGCCCGGCCCCCCTAAATATTTTTGAAAAAAAAAAAGTCAGTAAGTATTATTCAGCACAAAAAAGAAATGGGCTATTCAAATCATGAAAAGACATGGAAGCCAAGATGAGAGGATCGCTTGAGGTCAGGAGTTGGAGACCAGCCTGAGCAAGAGCGAGACCCCGTCTGTACAAAAAATAGAAAAAATTAGTCAGGCAACTAAAAATAGAAAAAATTAGCCAGGTGTGGTGGCACATGCCTGTAGTCTCAGCTACTCGGGAGGCTGAGGCAGTAGGATCGCTTGAGCCCAGGAGTTTGAGGTTGCTGTGAGCTAGGCTGATGCCACGGCACTCTAGCCCAGGCAACAGAGTGAGACTCTGTCTCCAAAAAAAAAAAAAAAAAACAAGGAAGATACTTTTCTGCGGAGCTGGTTAAAAAAAAAAAAAAAAAGATATGGAAGACTCTTAAGTGTAAATTATTAAGTGAAAGAAGCCAATCTGAATAGCCTATATACTACATGATTCCAACTATATGACATTCTGGAAATAGCTAAATGATGGAAACAATAGAAAGATTAGTGATGGCCAGGGGTTGAGGGGAGGAAGGTGTAAGTAGGTAGAGCACAGAAGATTTTTAGGGCTGTACATCTATTCTGCATGTTACTATAATGGTAGATACATGTCATTATACATTTGTCAAAACCCAAAGAATGTACAACACCAAGTGAACTATGAACTTTAGGTGAAAATATAGGTTCATAGATCATAACAAACGTACCGTTCTGGTGAGGGATGTTTACAGTGAGAGAGGCTGTCTATGTGAGAGGTCGAGAACTCTAGACTTTCTGCTCAATTTTGCTGTGAACCTGAAACTGCTCTGAAAATAAAGTGTTAAAAAATAAATAAATTAAATGTGTATATATATATATATATATATATATCAGTTAAAAAACGAGGAAGTTCTCAAACAACTGTAAAAATAAAAAAGTTGAATCTTTTACCTATACTTTAGATTAAAATATAGCCCCCAAAATTTAAAATTTTAAATGTAAAATGAAGACCATTAAAAGCTTTAGATAAAATTGTAAACATTTACTCATCCTGAAGTGGATAATAATCATGGCATCAAAACCAGTATTTATGAAGAAAACTGAAAAAAAATAATAATCCATGACAAAAGCTTAATGTTTTGAATATATAAAGAGTTCTTGGAAATCAGTGAGATAAATAAAAATGCTAATGGAAAAATGGATAGAGAAAATGTGCTGGCAATTCACAAAGAAAGACATAAATGACCAATACATTGATGGTGGTAGTCTAAAATGGTTTCATTTTTCCGGAAGAGTTTAATTTCACTGGGCAATTCTACTTGTAATAATTTTTCCTAAGGAAATAATCAGGCATATATATATATATATATACACATAATATATACACACACACACATACACATCAGTTAAAGTGGTGAAAAGATGAAAATTCAAGACTCTTAAAACTGGTGAAATTATGGCATAAATATCAACAATTTAGGTGGTGAAATCTGAGGTGACTTTTTTCCAAATTTTAAATATTTGTTCTTTTTTTACATTGGGGATAGATTAATCCTATAATCATATACAATAAAGTTATTTTCATTTTGAAAACTATTTTTTTTTGAAACATAGAATATGATTTCACTTTTACAAGTTGCTTTGTGGTGGTAGTTACATAAATTTAAAAATGTATGAGAAATCATAAAACTATATGCCCCCCAAAAGTCAATGACTGTATATTAAGTGGAAAAATTATTTTTCTAAGTTTTTCAAAAATTTAAAAAAGATATACAAACTCTATAGATATAAATAAAACATGCTAAATGTATTTGAGTTCTATTTTATGTCTATTTAAAGTTGAGAATCAGAAAAGAGGGTTATGATGGTAGAAAGTAAGGTAGACACATATTCTCTAAAAGATAGATGCAATTTCTGTCTCTTTCTCTCACATACATATCTAACTGAATACAGAGATACTGGACAAATGCAAGAGAAATTTGAAACACACACACAAAAAACAGTGGTGTCATTATAGCTCACCACAACCTCAAACTCCTGGGCTCAAGTGATCCTCCTAAGTAGCTGAGACTATAGGTGCGCACCACCAGGCCTAGCTAATTTTTCTACTTTTTGTAGAGTCAGGGTCCTGTCATGTTGCCCAGGCTGGTCTCGAACTTGTAGCCTCAAGTGATCCTCATGCCTCGGCCTCCCAGAGTGCTGGGATTACAAGCGTAAGCTACCATGCTTGGCATTTTGTTTTTTTTCTTAAAGATAAAGAAGCAAGATAAAGTTTTCCTAAACCATCAAATAACATCCAAGTTTTGTGGCCTTTAAAATTATGGTAAAAAGGCAGTATGATTATATAATTTTACAACTCAAATTGTATATGGGGAAATCACTTCTTGCTGTACAAGTTACATGAAATCATGCCAAAGGCCTGATTTGACCCAACAGGGAGAAGCAAGTCCTCACTATATTTTAGACATTTATATTTCAGGTATAAGTTAAAGTGTCATATAAGGAGAGATTTTAACTTCCCTAGCTCCCATCGCCTCTAGTATTTTTGAACCAGTCTAAATTTTCTTCAATGATTTAAGAATTTATTGTTCTACTTACTTATTTGAAATTCTTCATATCGAAGTCTCTGAAAGTCAGCTTAAATCAGCCATTTTCTAATATCACACTAATCTCTGTTAAATTATAATGTGATAACGTCTTTATTTGAAAACCATAATTTGAGCAGATGTACTCCCCAAATGGGACATTTGCCCCTAAATTTAATAATTATAAATTCTTTTCAATCTAGTCTTAATTTTGTATTTGGCATGAAATTTACATTCTAGGAATATGGCCCAGCTCTGTCCTCTTGTTTAAGGTTGTGTTGGGTCTTAGGTATCATACATTTGACTGTTCATAGAACTAGATGATCAAAAAATTGTTGCCATAAGGAGATTAGGGAATACTTTCTCAGCCTGAATAGCCAAACTTCCTCTTATGCTATTTCCCCAAGCAATCCTTCACTGGGCATCTGCTAATTTTATAATTAACAAAACATAAATAGACTTTCACAAATTTATCATGTCAAAAATAGCACATCAACAATTTTGAGGTCAGAGTCCTAAAAAAAGAACACCACTTCTTTCCAATAGCTCTCTTCATGATGTTAGGGAAAAAATAACAATAAAAATAGCAGGCTCTTACCATGCACCAGGCAGGCCTGGACCCCAGACCCTTTCCATCCATTCACAAGAACTCTTTTGTTATCCATTGCATACAGATGAGGACAGTAAGGCTTAGGAAGCTTATTAAATAGAATCCTCAGTTTGGTTTCCAAATTTATTTGACATCAAAGCCCATGAAGTAAATTCTTTTATCACTCCTTATCTTTGATTTACTAATAAATCAATGAATAAACCAATAAATCAAGTTTTCTATGCATTGGTCCCCAAACGTTTTGGCACCAGGGACCAGTTTCATGGAGGACAATTTTTGCACGGACAGTTGGTGGCAGGGGTGGGCGGGGAGCGGGGAGAGCTCAGGTGTTAATGCGAGTGATGGGAAGCGGCTGTAAATACAGATGAAGCTCGCTTGCTCACCACTCACCTCCTGCTGTTCACCGCCCCCCATTTCCTAAGTTTCATGGAAGACAATTTTTCCATAGACAGGGGGCGAGGGGAAGTGGGGTTGGTGGAGCTCTGCAACCCGGTCCTTAACACGCCACTGAATGGTAGTGATCCATGGCCTAGGGGTTGGGGACTGCAGTTCTAAAGTATGCTACATTACTGATGGCATACAATATAAATTTGTAGAGTTTTCTAACCAGGGGTTCATGAGTGGGCTTAGCATATTCCTTAAACCCTGGAAATATGAAACGTGGTGGATATACATGCATGTTATTTTTCTAATGAGATATTCAATAACTCTCATTAGATTATCAACAAAAAGTAGAGCCTTGGGAGTTTATATTTCTAAAATGATTATTACCAGAATAAGTTAAAAAAAATCCATGAGCACAGATGCTGTACATTGTAGTTCATATAATGAAATCACAGGACATTGACTTTGACTGGCAGCATGCGCCATGGACATTCTGGAAAAGGGCATTTGGATACCATCACTTGATAGCTTTACCAGTACTAATTTTCCAAGATTTGTCAGCCACTTTTTCATTTATCATTTGGTTTCTGGCCTGTGTGATGTGTTTTGAAAGGAAGATTGGATCATGTCATAACTCATGTTTTAACAGAAAGAATAATATTGGGAAATACGGTTCCCAATGACTGCTAACAGATACTGAGTGTCAGCAGAGTGCAAAACTTTTTGGCAACAACAGGAAATAATAAAAGATTTCACCTCCATTTTGTGACCTTAAATAACAATTTATAAATCCACAAATGCATGCATATTCTTACTAAGGCACCATGTGACTTGAATAGCACATGTCCTGTTCTCTGAAGGAAGTTCTTGTCAAAACAACCATTTTTGCACTGAGTTCAGGTATAATGAGTTGGCTAAAGCACACGAAATGACTTAAGTCGAAAACATTCCTGAACTAACTCTGGTGCATTACTGGTGCGAACAGAAAATAGTATAGCTACTATGGAAAAGGGCAGTTCTCTGAAATATTAAAAATAGAATTACAATATGATCCAGCAATTCTAATAATTCCAGGTATAAACCCAAAAGAACTGAAAGCAGAGGCTCAAACAGATATGCACACTCAGGTGCACAGCAGCATTACTCACAGCAGCCCAAATGTGGAAATAAGTGTCCATTAATGGATGAATGGGTTTTAAAAAGTGGTGTATTCATAGAATGGAATACTATTCAGTCTTTATAAAGAAGGAAATTCTAACATATGTGATGACATGGGTGAACCTTAAAGGCATTATGCTAAGTGCAGTAAGCCAGAAAAAAAAGAACAAATACTGTATGCTTCCACTTATGTGAGGTACTGAGAGTAGTCAAATGTATAGAAACAGAAAGTAGAATGCTGGTTAGCAGGATCTGTGTGGAGAAGGAAATGGAGATTTACTGTTTAATAGGGACAGAGTTTCAGTCTGGAAGATGACACAGTTCTGAAGATGAATGGTGAGGATACAGAAAAATGGGAATGCACTTAATGCCACAGACCTATACACTTAAAAATGGTTAAATGGTAAATTTTATGTTACATATATTTTACCACAATAAAAAATAGTCCCTGAATTATCAGCTATAGTGATTTTTATAATATGCAGACACTAATTTTATACTATTTTGTGGTCAGGTTTCATTTTCTTTATGAAATCTTTCCTAACCTATTAGACAGAATTGTCACTCCAACCTGCATTATCTCTATACTTACATATATTATTGAACATAAATAATAAATAAATAAATACACTGCACTGTATTTATTTAACTTTATTCTGCAAGACCTGTGAGGATGGGGACTATGTCATTTTTGTCATTGTGGTCTGATGTCATGAGCCACAAAAACCACTCAGATTGTTTACTGAGCTTATCATTTTAAACTTAAGCCCTTCCCTCTATCCATTAAGTATAGTTGATTGTGCTTGTGAACTGCCTGTAAATATTAACCCTCGGCCAGCTCTTTGATTTTGCTATATTAATGCCTAAAGGCAACCTAAAATAATCCAAATGGATTGGAGTTTCCTATCTGTTCAGTAGTCAGCAGGAGAGAAAGATTGTACAAAGCTCAACATTCCCAAGAGAAAACCTCTTGGTTGTCCTAAAAAAGAGCCACCAGGCTGCTAATGGTACTCTAGAAGCCTGGGGCATTATTAGGTTCTGTTCTCCCTGGTGCTGAGTTGTACATTAGGAACAGAGAATAGAGGCAGCAACATTAATTCTTTCAAAACACCACTGATGGGGTAGCCTGGCCATAGAATTATGGCACCTGCCACCTACCTAATTTACTAAGCCATCATTTACCTAATTAAAGGTATTTCATGGTCAGGAACCTTAAGCAGCACTTTGAAAAACTGTCATCCCTCCAGAATAGCAGTGTTTACACAGACCCTTCCTTACATATCAGGGTGTCCACAATTCTACTTGTGTTGGACATCAAGCATGAGTGTTGGTTTCACTTATCACCCATTCATCATTTCAAAAGGGAAGGAACAGCTGATATAACTGAAGATCTACTGCCAGCTCCAGGTTCTTCATCCTTGTAAGCATGTAATTGGAGTGTAGTAACCTTGGCAGGATCTAGGTGTGAGCTGGAGCTGGCTTGTGCCAGCTCAGGAGATGTGTGCATCTCTCTCCCCAGTTCAGTCTTCAGAGACGCCCCCTAAGAACTTGAAATCGACCATGGTGCAAGCACACATGCCATGCAAATGCTTCGTATGTGTTTTTTTTTTTTTTTTTTTTGCAGGGGAGAGTTGATTCTTAAACATTTACCAGTACACCACTGTATATATCCTGTGGTGGTTTTTATTTTTACACTAAAAAATTCCATGGATTGTCTTGGTTTGAAACTAATCCCAACTCTTGCCATTTCCTAGCTATGAAACCTCAGGCAGTTTACTGAAATCTCTCTGTGCTTCAGTTTCCTCATCTATACAACAGGGATAACTCTACTTCATGGAGCTGTGAGAAGTAAATAAAATAGTCCGTGCAAAATGCTTACTATTATTATTTTAAGCCTGTCCTCCAAATTACACTGTGAAGGGAAATAGACGAGATCACACTCTGTATCCATGACAGCATCAACTTTGTTCATAAGCAGGTTCAGGACATGTAAGACTTCTAATTCTGAGACTGATTTGATCTATGACACTATTTTACTCAAAACTCTTATGAAAAAGGTTTGCTAATTTTCCATCAAAGGATAAAGAGTATTTGAGGTGAGAGGAAATGTATAATTTTTAAAAATCCACAAAATAGGCCGGGTGCGGTGGCTCACGCCTGTAATCCTAGCACTCTGAGAGGCCGAGGCGGGTGGATCGCTCGAGGTCAGGAGTTTGAGACCAGCCTGAGCAAGGGCGAGATCCCCGTCTCTACTAAAAATAGAAAGAAATTATCTGGCCAACTAAAAAAATATATATAGAAAAAATTAGCCGGGCATGGTGGCGCATGCCTTGTAGTCCCAGCTACTCGAGAGGCTGAGGCAGGAGGATCGCTTAAGCCCAGGAGTTTGAGGTTGCTGTGAGCTAGGCTGATGCCACGGCACTCTAGCCCGGGCAACAGAGTGAGACTCTGTCTCAAAAAAAAAAAAAAAAAAAATCCCACAAAATAGAAACTAATGTACAGGTTTATGTTGTTAGATGGATTTATGGATTTTGTGGCATATCATTAAATATACAGCCCACACATAGATGCAAGGCAAGAGAATGATCAATTATCACACTTATTAAGATTATTTTAGTGACAAAAATACTTGAGATATCGATATAAAGTGAAGGAATTAGGGTTCTGATGGTTTGACAAACTATATTTGAGGTCCAGATAGAGTATTAAACTTGGATAAGTTGTAATTAACAAAGACATGGACTTCTAAAGGCCTGAGCTCAAGAGTCTTCCTTTTTCAGATCACGTGAACTTGTGTCTCTGGGAAGATTCAAGTGGGAAAGATACTTATATGCCCGATTTATCTGATGGAATTTTGGGGGAATCAAGAAGGAAAAAGTAGTTTAAAATACACACTCAAGGGTTTAAATACACCCCCCTCAGCTTTCAAGTAAAGCTGGCAGACCGAATACAGACTCTATTTCACCACAAAACTCCAATGAAGTCCACTGAAAACAACCTAAATGGATTTTTTAAAAAGTAAAAACCCACAAGGGTGGGGAGAAGAGGAGACAAGAGTAACAGAATCTTAGGATGGAAAAGCAGGTGTTAAAGTGGTAATAAGACATCGGGGGCATTACGATATCCTACCACAAAGAGAAGGAGCTGAAAGAATTCAAAGGAAGGTTTAAAATGTCATTTGATACTGAATTCAGATGAAAAAAGCTACTTTTCCCCAAACTTCAAGCTTGGGAAACGCCAGTGCTATAGTTGTCAACTACAGAGGTACCAAAAAGTGGTCCTGTCACCTGGGAACTTACTGGAATTGCATATAAATGTTATACATCACATCAATAGAATGAAGAACAAAAACCTATTCATCTCAATAGACACAGAACAAGCTTTTGATAAAATTTAACATCACTTCATGGTAAAAACTCTTAATAAATTATGTATAGAAGGAAAGTACTTCAACATAATAAAGGCCATATTAATAAAGACAAACCCACAACTAACATTTTACTGAACAGGGAAAAGCTGAAAACTTTTCCTTTAAGAACTGGAACAAGACAAGGATACCTACTCTCACCACTCTTATTCAACATAGTACTGTTTTAAGATACTCACCAGCTAGCTTTTAATGACAATACTACCCAAAACACTCTATAGATGCAATGCAATCTCTATTATAATACCAATGACATTCTTCACAGAAATAGAAAAAAAATCTTAAATTTTTTTTACAACAGTCTCTTCAATAAGTGGTGCTGGGAAAACTGGATGGCCATATGCAGAAGAATAAAACTAGACCCCTACCTCTCACCCTATACAAAAATCAACTCAAAATGGATCAAAGACCTAAATATAAGACTGGAAACGATAAAACTACTAGAAGAAAACATAGAGGAAACATTCAGGACATTGGTCTGGGAAAAGATTTTATGACTAAGATCTCAAAAGCACAGGCAACAAAAGCAAAAAAAAAAAAAAAAAAAACCCTAAAAAAACTAATGGGACTATATCAAGGTAAAAAGCTTCTCTACAGCAAAGGAAACAATCAACAGACTGAAAAGAACCTGCAGAATGGGAGGATATATCTACACACTACTCATCCAACAGGGGATTAGTCCTTAGAATATGCAAGAAACTCAAAACACCTCAGCAAAAAAAAAAAAAAAAAAAAAAAAAATCTGATTTGAAAATGAGCAAATGAACAGATATTTCTCAAAAGGCATACAAAATGGCCAAAAAATATATGAAGAAATGCTCAGAGTCACTAGTCATCAGGGAAATGCAAATCAAAACCACAACGAGGTATCATCTCACCCCAGTTAGGATGGCTATTATCAAAATAACAAATGCTGGAGAGGATGCAGAGAAAAGGGAACTCTTATACACTATTGGTGGGAATGTAAACTGTATAACTACTTCATAAAACAGTATGAACATTTCTCAAAAAACTAAAAATAGAATTACCATTCAATCTAGCAATCCCACTCCTGGCTATCTACCTGAGGAAAAGAAGTCAATATAACAAAGGGATACCTGCATTCACATGCTTATTGCAGCATTACTCAAAATAGCAAAGATATAGAATCAACCTAGGAGTCCAAAAACAGATATATGGATAAAGAATGTGGTATGTATATACCATGGAATACTATTCAGCCATAAAAAAGAATGAAATCCTGTCCTTCACAGAAACATGGATGGAACTGGAGTATATTATGTCAAGGGAAATACACCAGGGCAAAAAGTTAAAAACCTTATGTCCTCACTCATATGTGAAGCTAAACAAAAAAAAGTTGGTCTTATAGAAGCAAACAGTAGAACAAAGGATACTATAGGCTGGGAAGAGTAGGGGGAAGCGGGGGATAAGGAGAGATTTGTTAAAGGATACAACATTATAGCTAGACAGGAGGAATAAATACTAGTGTTCTATACCACTGTAGTATGACTATAGCTAACAATAATATATAGTTTCTAATAGCTAGAAAGAGGATACTGAATGTTCCCAACACAAAGAAATGATAAATGTTTGAGATGATGGATATGTTAATTACTCTGATCTGATCACTGTATATGTACAAAACATCACTATGTACTCCCATGAATGTGTACAATCATTATTTGTCAATTAAAAAAATTATATAAATGTCAAGGGAAAAAAACCCACCATCCTACATTCCAGAAAATATCTATTCTTAGTGTTAAAATTTAGCTCATGAATATTTTAAAACATTTGAGAGCAGTTTAATTTTACCTTTCAAAGAACTTTTCCCCAATCATATTTGGCTAGTTTTCAGAAATCTGGCAATCACATATCATTTGGTAATGATGATTTTCCTACTCACTTTCGTTTTGCCTTTGAAACCAAATCTGGAGAATATTTCTATTCAAAACATTTTTTTTTCATTCTAAAAATGTCTAGCTATTAAGCTTTACCTCCCTTCTCAATTAGGTTCAAAATTAGTATAACCCGTGATTATATGGTAACTGTATTCATGGAATAACTCTGTATGTTTTCTCTAAGTGTAAGATGTCTAGTGGGACAACAGAATAAAATAGTTGAACTATTTAGGTCATTAAGTAGGAAATGTCCGATTTCGAATTAAAAGTATAGTTCATTATATCTCAAACAAGAAGCAGTACAATTAATCAAAGTATATGCCTAAACTAGTGACACAGTTTTGCCATCTTAACAGTAGCTTGTTCATGCCAGCAGTGAAGAAGCCTGAAGAGTGAGTGGTGATGAAATCGCGAAAAGCGTTTTCCACAGCTTGTTGATAATTGAATGTTCTCCCTTGCAAAAGTGGTCCAAAGCCTGAAAGAAGTGATAGTTAGTAGGTGCAAGGTCTGGTGAATATGGTGGTGGATGACAAGAGATGCAGTCAGCTGTGACAGCACCACACACTCCAGCCTGAGCAACAGAGAGAGACCCTGTCTCACAAAATAAATATCAACTGAATCAGAAAATCTAGTACATGCAGTCAACGTGCACATGGTGATTGCTGACGATTCTGTTTTTCTGAAGACTTCATTATTATTTGCTATTTGAATAAAGTAGTGAAAAGGATTTGTAAAAAAGACTAAGAATTCATTCATTTTCTAGTCCTAGATCCTAAAGACTTTCTCCTATTTTTTCCTAAAAGTTTTGTAATTTTACACATAAATCTGTCATCTATTTTGAGTTAATTTTGTATAAGGTATAAAGTTTAGAGTAGGTTCACTGTTTTATCTATGGATGTCCAGTTGCTCCAGCACCATTTGTTGAAAAGGTTATCCTCCTTTCATTGAATTATTTTTGCACCTTTGTCAAAAATCAGTTGGGATTATTGAAAAAAAAAAAAAAAAAGAAAATGGTAAACTATTTTTAAGTTTTGTTAGATTGCTGAAATTTAAGAAGTTAAAATGAAGCATTGAAAAACGGCAGAATTTGTCTAGTTCAAAAATGAGTCATGGTACAAAAGTCTAGAATGCAAGTGCATTCAGGTAATGGATCCCCCACGCCCACCTGAAAGCCTCTTCCTGTTTAAGTGTGGCTTCTTTCATCTTTACAGCTCTAAGCAACATTGTACTTGCTTCAGTATATTTTATTTCTTCACCAGCATTTTTCTTTTAAATGTTTTATTTCGGAATAATTTTAGATTTGCAGAAAAGTGACAAATATACCACAGGGAGTTCCTATATACCCTTCACCCAAGATTTCCTCCAGTTTTCACCAGTTTTTCAGAAGCCGACAAAACAAGTCCTTTTCATCTTAAATGCTAACTACTTATAGTGCCAGCTGGAAAAAAAATAGACATTTGCAAATAAATTCAAATGCCAAATCTGTAGTTATTGTTTAAATAAACTCTATAGTACTTTCAAATTTAGTATTCTAAACATGAAAATTTTGTCAGCAAATCACCCTTCAGTTTCCAGATCATGGGTTACCTCAAAACAGGCTCACACCCTGTCCCTTTCTAGCACAATATTCTTTCCATTTCCTTCACAGCACTCGGTTCTCGCTCAACAGCTGTATTGTTTGTGTATTGGTTTGCTGCCTCTGCCCAGCAAGAAACACCTGTCTTATTTCCTGCTCTCCTTGTTATAATCCCACGGCCCAGAATACTCAGTGCCTGGTGGATACTGAGTAGATACTCAGCAGACTTTGCTGGATGAATGAATGAATGAATGAATGCGTGTCTGCAGGAATGAGCAAACCTAGCAGGGATGACACAAGATGCATGCATTTAGGTGACTGTTCTGAAATTTTAAACCTTTAAATGTCTATCACCAGCCATACACAGCTGAAGTTTTGGGGAGCCTATGTGTTAGCCCATCATCTTCATAGTCTCTTCTTATAGGAACAGAGTTTAGAATTGTTATTTTGAAAGCCAAACTTTTCCAAGTAGATCTGTTGTTGGCTTACTGCAATATTACTTCCTGTCATTATTCATTTGATGTACAAAATGAATAAAGTAAAATTTTAAATCGCTCTCTAAGTTAGGCTAATTAAAATATTAATCATTCTTCCATATGTAAAAAGATATTTGAAAAAAACTCACAGATATTGGATGCCAACTTTATGGTGGTTTGGACACAAGACATTTTGAGAAGACAGGTTAAAGTTTAAAAGGCTAAAAGAGGAATGATGCAGCTCTCCTTCCCTCCCATTGTCTACCTCTGAGATTCAGGTTCAAGGAATTACCTGGTTGTAGGAAAAAGGAAGAGAGGGAGGGACTACCTGTTGCCACATTTTCTATGAACACTTATATTCCCTTGAGGTCAAATATTAACAAGATGTGTCCAGAAATCAAAGTATTTGATCACTTGACCAACCAAAAGAAAAGAAAATCATTCCAAAATAAGCACCATAAGTATCCATATATCAAACAAAAAGAAGCAAGAAAGTGAAAACACTGGGGCACCCTCAGGCTCTCTGCTTCATGTAGAGCATTAATATTTCTGCACTATGATGAGGGATGAGCACTAAAAAATGCATTCAATATGGCACAAATTGATTCACCATCCAACGAGTGCAATAATCTCACTGTCACCCTGGAACATCTCCTGCTCATGATGTAATGAATTGCCATTAACTCAAATTATCTGGTGAACTAAAGATTTAATAGACTCAATCTCACTGCCAAGAAACATATCAACATTAATACTGAAAATGGAGTGGAGAGAAAAATTCATCTTCTGAATTCATGCACAAATTTTGAAAGACCAAAAATAATGACACTAATAAAAGGTAAAAAGAACTTGTCATTAACTCCTTACCATGAATGGTTTTCTCTGCATAAAAATATATCAATAATTAGTAGTTGTAATGCTGAGATTATTAATTTGAAACTATTTTATGTATGTAAAGGATAAAGTAAATAAGTTTATAATGTTATTTTGATCTAAGAGTTTCAGTGTAAGAAAAAAGAGAAACAAATATAAAACCAAATAACATTAAAACTCTACAAAGTTAACTTGGGAAAGTCAGTATAAAAATCATAATTTTTTGTATGTGTGGAGATATGTATGTCCTACCTTGGCCCCTGAAAAGGCCTAGAAACACTGACAACTCGTGGGAACGAGCACCCCTAATGCTCAGACTATAGTTTCTAAATTCTGTTTCCTGTGAAAAGAAACCAGGGCTCCTTGGAATAGCTGATTCTTAGACTGGGCTATGAAACGCACAAGAGGAGTTTGGGGCAAGCTGTTGTATCAAAAAGCAGTAGGGTCAAGGAAGTTGGTAGGACAGGGGTGCTTTGGAGATGTTCCGTATCTTGATCTGGATACTGATTATATGAGTGTGTTTGGTATGTGCAAATTCACTGTGATTCACATACGATAGGTTCTCTTTCCTATACGGATACATAGGAGCCAACTTCAAGGGGTTCCCAATGAACAAAGAAGGTTTTATCTGAGCATCAAAAAATAAATAAATAAATAAAAATAAAAACTCATGCAAAACACTGCAATTAATTAAAAGATAACAAATATTTTAAAATCCATGAATTTAAAGTGATTCTCAAGAAAAAAGGGAACTCTCCTTTAAAAAGTAAAGAAACATCATTTACCTTTGGAAGAAACTGAAGCACCAACTCTGAAATTGTCAGTTATAAGGGTTGTCAGTTGATGAGGGAAATTCTTTATAAAAGAATCCCAGGTAATAAATGTAGAAGGAATGATAGGATTGGTGGGTGGAGGGAATCCCCATTTTTATAATCTCTACTGAAATAATGTATTCAGGCAATGATTATTGGTGAACAAAATCATTAGGTTAAATAAACATCTGATGGGGGAAACTTCACAACTGAGAGATCAGGATGTTACTCCCAGAAGCTACTATTCAATTGTAGCATCACTAAAAGTGGGGTAACCAGACCCTATGTGCCTCCTGAGGTGACACAATCTGACGTACACAGTACCAACGAAAGCAGAAGTCTTGCCGAAAAGTTAAATCTGGATCCAATCAAACCTCTAGATCTAACTTCCAAGTTCTAATAAATTTGGGGAATAGAGAAAAAAGTTAAGTAACAACAATCAGCCAAACCCAGAAAGTGGAATATTCTATTACCCAGGTAACTTAATTTCTTCAACAAGTGAATAACTTGAAAAAAGAGGGAGAATATTCTAGTTAAGAGTTAGGAGACTCAATAACCAAATGAAATGTCTACATGTCTTTGAATCTGATTCAAATAAACCAACTATAAAAAGACAACTCTGAGACAATTAGGGAAATTTGAATATGTAATGAGTAGTAGATGGCATCAAAAAATTATCATTTACATTGTTGGGTGTGACATGGTTTTATGGTTTTATAGGAGAATGTGCCTATTATAAGGTGCACACTGGAGAATGTAGGGGTAGATATGACATGATGTCAACTTGTAATAACTTCAGAATCAATGGGGAAGGGAATAGATGAATCTGGGTGTGTCCCTACGGGGCTCACTGTACTATTTAATTCTGCATAAGTTTGAAATTTTTCTAAATCAAAGGTATTTTTCAAAAATAGAAAAGAAATGCAAAAAACAACATAAGAAAAAAATCTTCATAAACAAATCAAAACCTCCGTCTTCCCTGCTTTTTACAGATGCAAACCTTGACATTAACAATGTATTTCTCTTTTTCACTTTATTACTTCTACAGTTCTGCTTTTACTGGATATATATTTAATGCATAATTTATGCTTCAGAGCTGGTCTCAATCTTTCAGGTGTTTGGGTGACTGTTTTTCTACAAGCTCACCTATCGCACTGAGACAGACGATGCACAAGGTGAGAGCTGGCCCGGAGCACAGCCTTTCTCTCTGGACAAAGGGTCTTTCCTCACCCCTCTGCCTGTTCTGTTCAGCAGGGTAAGAAAAAAGTTTTGAGGTCTCACTCCTCTTCCTTGGAGAGAGGGGCTGGCTACTGCCCTGCTACCTCCCCCTGGGCTCCTCAGCTCTGGAGCAGAAGGGACCCCTTTCAACCTGAGGGAAAGCGCAGGACAGGAAGAGGACAGGTGAAGTGGCACCTGCACTGCCAATGCCTGCTTGATATTCTCTCCATTCCCACTAGCTGAGGGGGAAGTCTCAGGACCCTCTAAACAGATAAAGGGAGCAAAGGTCAGCTTTCTTACCCTGTCAGGGTCGAATACTCCCCCGCTTCCAGATTTTGCCTAACCAAGTTGTATTTTTTGACTGGTTAGCAGATTTACCAAGCTAACCATTTTTTTAAGCCTCATTTCAACCTGTTTCATATGTCAATAACGACTCCTAAGCCCTCCCTACATTCTCTTCCATTTTTTCAGTCCTGGTTGTCATTTCCTCAGGGAGTTCAGAGAAATGGAATGTGGAGCTGATAACAGGAACTCCAAGAAATGGAGAGAAAGGGTCTTTCTGAAAGCACTCCTGAGTCTATGTGCACACAAACTCTGATTTCTGTGACCAAAGAACAACAAAAGCAAACAAGTTTCATTAAGAAAAGGAGATGTCCGTCTTCTGAATTTACCTTTTAGAAAAGAGTTTAATTTCTTTCTCATAGTGTCAAGTCACAACTCAGCAAATGTGTGGGAACAAATTTCCACGTACTTTGTTTCCATGAACTTAAACTTGATAGTGAAAGGGCTTATGTGCAGCTCATCTTGGCATGTGGTCAAGTATCAAGGGATCCTAGGCAATGCTGAGCTAAGAGATTCCAGGAGATAGAGCAAAGCAATGCAGGCAAGAGAACACGAAGCTGCCCAAATCAAAAATGCAATCCAGCGGCCTTCTTTCTTGTTTGCTTCAACATTTGAAAATGAATGCCAATCATGAAGACATTTACTATTTATCTCACGTCTCTGGGGAGAAAAAATGGATACTCGGAGACCTAAAATCTTCTTAAGTGACAGGCACTACCAGTTAGAATCTAAATGGGTTCTGGGGAAACTTCTGTAAATCTTATGTTTTAGTAAAATATTTTTTGTTTAAAAAAAAAAAAAAAGAACAATTGTTCTAGGAGGATGTCAGTTTCCCCACACATTTCAGTTTAGCTAATGTAGATGGAAAAGTGCTAGGCCCATAGGGACCCTGTGATTTAAAATGCTTCCATGGTTAAAGCACTTTATTACCATATAAAAGCTTGGTTTGATATCAAATTAACAGGAACATTACTGAATGAATTTCACTTCACAACAATAGATAGTCATCCAAGGATGAGGAAAGAGAAGTTTTGTGATTAACTACAACCCACTGTGCTTGAAGGTATGTCTAATTCCAATGGCAAGATTTCTCAATGCCAAAAATTCTGCACATGCAGAGGGCGCAGCCTATTGCTCACTGACTCACCCTGGTGTCTGGGATGAGTGAGAGCCTGGAAAATGGACTCTAAATCTCTACAGGTGTCATTCAAAAAGAAGCCTACTCAATGAATCAGTTTTACCTCCCTGGGACCAAAAATGTCAGATCAGGCAATGGAACCCTTAGGTCATAAAACATCAGACTCTGAGATGACAACCTCAACATCTGGAAAAAACAATTCAGACCATGTCACTATCAGATCGCCTAAGACCAATGGACCATCTCATTTTGGAAAAGTCTTCCTTCTTCATATGTATGTCTGACAAGTGTCAGCTTAACCCTAGGAAGTTATTCTCAAAGCATATACATTTTACATAAAAGAATAAATGCAAAAATAATGGCACAGAGAATAAATACTAACAGACTGTTATGTTAAAGTCCATAGAAGTGACTTCACGTAAAGAGAGGAGAAAAAACTGTCATAAGCTTTAAAAAGCAGGACTCTTGAACTCCAAAGCCTACATGTGCCAGGCAGGTATCATAAACCTGTAGGCTGATTGGGGTAAATATTTAGGGAATGCTAAAAGCTAGCAAACTGCAGTCCTTGGATAAGTAACAAGATCAGATTTTAATCTTCTAAGAGAACCCAGCTATCTGATTTTTACATGAAGTTTCCAGATTTTCAAAAGTTGGCATTAATTTTTTTTTTAAAAAGAAACTTTTTATAGATTAAAAAAATTATAGCCTAAAATTTGCCCTGTGGGATACCAGTCTGCAAGCACTAATCTAAAAGTAGTTTTAAATAATGCAGTAATAAAGAGAAAGCTTCTCATATAACAATGATTATGGTAAATTATTGAACCTTGGCTTCTGCTCTACCCAGAGGGACCAGTCTATCCAAGGAAAGGGCAGCAGTGGTATCACAATACACAGGGAGCTTTCCCCAAATTACATGTGCCTGAATTATCATCACCACTATCACCACTTCCACCACTGCCCAGGGCAAATAAGAGTTTAAGTGGAGGATGCGCAGCTTGCAAAACTTCCCAAGAGCACTAATGCCACGACCTTCCACCCCAGGGATCACTGACCTTGAGAAATTAGAAAGCTTCAGATAACTGGGAAGGGTGTGTCTAAATTGTGAAGACCAAACTCATGGGGCCTAAGATGTGAAATAGCATATAGGTAGTATCTCTGAAAATAACTGCAAATATCAAAGATGACAAGGAGACCACAGTAAGTATTGCTATTAATAGTATCATATTGGCCATTTCAGTCTCATGGGCAAAGAGAAAATGGTACACTGCCTGATTGTTTACAGTGGAAGATTAGAAAAACTGGATGCATTTTAAGAATGTGTGTCTGCAGGCACATGTGGGTTGTGTATGTGTATATAAAGAAAGCAAGGATAACATTTTGGCCATTTTTAGGTTTAGGTCTGTAAATTCATTATCAAGAAGGGAAGAGTAGTGTCTATGTCCACACCATGCCGACTGCAGATAGAAAAAGGTTACCAAATATTTTCACGTTTTTCTACTTCCTATCCTTAAAAAAAAAGAAACAGAACTTTTTATTAAGATAACTAAATGTAATGAGGATTATAACATATTAAGATCCGATATACAAATGAAAGCTACAAAGAAACACCTTCCTGTGACTTGGTAATGTCTCACTAATCTTCTGTTACTATTAAGCAATGCCTCATCTAACCCTGTTTTTGGCTTTAAGCTTGTGTTCTTCTAACTCACCTTATATCTTGGAGTCAAAGTCTTCTAGGTCGGCTTTGTGGTCAAACGTGTTTCAGAGTGGTTTATCCTCAGATGCCTGCAGCTTTTGTCCTTGGGACAGGATCTGTCTATTGACCTTGCTGGGGCCTCCAGGGTAAATTACAGGGGTGGCTCCTTAATTTCCTTCTTTTGCTGTTTTCCAAGCAAGTGGCAGAACCTGAAAAAGAGATTACAGTCATATAGTCCATCTCTCCAGAACGTCAGTGAGCCCGTCACAGGGACTGCTCCTGGCCAATCAGAAAATTCCTCCCAATTTATCTTCTGAAGAGAAAGTTCATACAGTCAGGTGTCTCAGCGTTTTACCTCCTTGGCTCAATTTTATGTAACCACTGAACTCCTCGGTAATCAGTGGCATTCATAATTTACATTTTTCTCTAGAGTTTAGAGTAAGAAACCTCTCAATTGATATAGCAAATATTTTCTAAGAAGGGATAGTATGTATATTTTCCAGAACCATGTTTAGCCCTCCCATGAAATGTAAACCTCAACAGGATTTTTAAAAATAGTAAGTATGAAGTAGTTTCATCACACATACACATAAACGTACAATCCCTGGTGCCCTGACAGAGACCCATTAATAGTCCTCGATTTGCCGAACAAGAAAATTGTTGCCAAACTCTCAGAACAATCCTCTAGCAAAAGGGACTAATATATACACTATCAAACAATACAGAGTTTGCAACTTGACACAATTTCTCAGAAAGTAAAGAAACAGTATTTTATGAGAAAATAAATAAGTTCATTTTAAGGAAAAAGAAAGAAAAACCTGAAAAGTAATCCAAAGTACAAGCTACATCAGTTACTCCAATTTTGAAGCACAACAGTTTTTTCCTTCCAGCCATAAGCTTCTCTAGCAAGCTTGGTTTTTTTTTGTTTTTTTTTTTTTTGTTGTTGTTGTTGAGACAGAGTCTCACTTTGTTGCCCAGGCTAGAGTGAGTGCCGTGGCGTCAGCTTAGCTCACAACAACATCAGACTCCTGGGCTCAAGTGATCCTCCGGCCTCAGCCTCTCAAGTAGCTGGGACTACAGGCATGCGCCACTATGCCCGGCTAATTTTTTCTATATATATTTTTAGTTGTCCATATAATTTCTTTCTATTTTTAGTAGAGATGGGGTCTCGCTCTTGCTCAGGCTGGTCTCGAACTCCTGACTTCGAGCGATCCACCCGCCTCGGCCTCCCAGAGTGCTAGGATTACAGGCGTGAGCCACCGCGCCCGGCCGCAAGCTCGTTTTTTTCACGATAGCTTTAAAAATCACTCCCCAGGTTTTTCCAAGCCTATTCTTCCACCCTGTTTTAGTTTTTCTCTGCTTACTGACAGAGAAGGGGAAAAAAATGCACACAGAAGGACATGTGCGTGCACGCACACAGACACACAATTCTAAAACACTAAGACAATTCTGTGTATCTTGTAGGTCCTAAGTAAAATTTAATTGTTAACTATGATGATGACATATTGGGGTGGGGAACCTGCAGCCCTGGGGCCACATGAATAGCCTTCTGGATCCTTGAGTGCTGCCTTCTGACTGAATCCAAATTAGGATTTGTTCTGTGACGTTTGGATTCGGTTGAGGGGCCACACTTGGGGATCTGGAGGGCCACGTGTTGTCTTGAGGCTGTAGGTTCCTACCTTTTATAATGCTTACATCAGGGCTTTTAGTGTGCCCATCACCTGAATGGTGTTTATGGCACTGAGTATCTTCTTATTTTCTGCACACACCACTCAATAATCTGTGCTCTTTAATCTCATTTAATGACAGGCAGGCGGAATATGAATGGTCAACTACAGACGAATTCCCCTAGCCACATTTTCCCCGCCCTTTCCTATGATGGACTCTGCCAAGCTTTGGAAAAGGAGAGGACACCGAAAAAGGAAGAAGAAAGAATAAAAAGTACGGTAAAGATCCCCTTGTGCTATCCTAAAGTTTTTCTGGCCCACTGCCACCCCCCATTCCCCTCTCCTAGGCTTACTCTCCATAACTTCTAAAATGGCAAGTGGAAAGGTAAAGGTGAATAGAGGAGCACGGGGTAAGATCAAGGGTTCCCCTCCTTCCCTCCATTTCCCCCACTAAGAAGTAGTAGAGGGGAGGGAGCAGGCCGAGTGAATCTTGCTAACCACACCTAAGGAACTTCTCTGCCCTCCGAATCACATCACATGCATCATGTGTACGGCAGACCTTAGCCCAAGGGGCATTTTCCCACTTCCTTTTTTTCTTCTCCCATAGTCTTTGCCAATACCTCCTTCAAAATCCAGCTCAAAGCAGCAATTCCCAACTCCATTGATTTTCCCAGCTAGAAAGAAGCAGCTGTTCACTGCACCTGGTACTTTTGGTCCATTCTACTAGTGTGAGGCTATCCTGC
Organism: Eulemur rufifrons; assembly: GCF_041146395.1. Taxonomy (NCBI): domain Eukaryota; kingdom Metazoa; phylum Chordata; class Mammalia; order Primates; family Lemuridae; genus Eulemur; species Eulemur rufifrons. The sequence continues at coordinate 49,626,291 of NC_090983.1, forward strand.
TTTTATGGTTACATGTGCTTACACCTCTTACCTCCCTTACCAGTCTGTGTATAGTCTGGGGAGCAGGGACTTCTCACGTACACAGTAAGCATGAGAGATTAATATTAAAATTTACAAGGTTTTGATTTACAAGTATTCTGTAAGGAACTAATCTATTATTGTCCATTTTGTTTTAAGAGCACAAAAGTGTATGTTTTCACACAGTGTATATGCAAGGTCAAAGAATAGAGGTTTTGGCTTGTTCAGAAACTATAATTTCATAGGGACATTCGACACAACCATCAAAAAGACAACCACCAAGATAAAGTGTAGTGCATTCTATAACCCTCAAGGGGACTGTGTACTCTGGCTTAAAAATCACCACCACACCATTAATACATGGTTCAGTTATAACTACCCATCTCTGATAATTATGCAAGCCAGGAGTATTAGATATTTGTCTTAATTCAGCTTTAAAAACTTGATTAGGACAGACAGGTTTATATGGTCACACTTGCATTCCAAATTTCTAGGTGACTAATACATTCAGCTCTATTTGGAAGCCAGGGCATTCCTAAGTGGCAATTCAGTCTTTAAACTGCACCAGGTCTTGCTTTACCTTGCACATGGATTGCGTGCAGGGCAGAAGTCCAAAGGCAATAAGCTTATAAAGTTAGAGTCTGATTAATCCTTGTGATATCACAAATTGAAGATTAATTCTTAAAGCTCTAGTTAAGAAATGCACTCACAGAAGGGAAGATATTGTTTCTTTTAAAAAGTATAACCAAAATTGAGGTTATACCATATCTGGTTTTTATCAACATATACTCACAAAAGGAATCATGTTCTAATTTAATACCCTCTGTAGGTCAAAAAGGCTCCTAACACCCTCCTCCTAAGTCACTGATAAATTAAAAGTGGTAAAGGTTAGAAATGGTGATTTAAACGAAGTCTCTCATACTAACCAGTACTAACCAGTAGGAGTTTCTGGAAAATCTCACTCAGGAGAGTTTGATGACTTGGCAATGGTTCCTTCTGAATGGCTCATTCAGGAAGCAATTGATCCTTTATCTTTGCAACAGAATTTTTTCTCTAAGCTGTGTGACTAATCCTCCCACAGCCTGAATTTTGCCCACTTTACACCGTGTTCTTGTCCAGCACACTCCCCACACATTCCTCTCATTTCTTATTCAAGCCCATCAGCCACCATGATGTATTTATTCTACCAAAGACTAGACTGTCCCATGCAGCTACTAAGTAAATGCATATAATGCAAAGTGGAGATCAGAGAAAGCAAGCTCTGCCACTCTGTATGATAATAAATGCAAGAGTCTTAAAATAGTAAAGACAATAAAACAGAATAACCAGAAGAGTATTTACACAAAGTTAGTGATCTACATAGCAAAGTCTATTTCACATAAAAAACAAAACATGAGGCACTGTTAACTATTTCCTGTACATATGTGGTCCATGGTTTTATTTCAATGCTCACACCATTTCTACAAAGAAGGATGGGTCTTAATCTAGGGTTAAACATCCTAAATTGCTTTTCTAGAAAATTGTAGTCCAAGACACAATACAAGACCTTTCTTTATTATCTTGTTCATTTTGCTGCTGCTACTGCTAACTACAATAGTTAGTGAAAGATCATTGTTCTGCTTTTTTCACTGGCAGCAATGTTTAGACAAGAAATTGACTTTTTTCTTCCTATCTATGAAAATCCCAAGTACAGTGAGGGTTTCTACACTGTGTCTGAGTCCCTGGAGAATATGGTTTTAGTGCTACAACCCAACAGTTTTTATGGAAACAGGTTATGCTGGGACAGAAAATACACACTCCAGTCATTGTTACCTAGCAACTACCAGGGCTTTCTTATCAATGACTAAAGAGCATAAGACTTTTAACCTAGGAAAAGTATCTTATCTCATTAGTGCTACTATATATCAAAGAAGTTAAAATTCACCAGCTGAAATTACATATCAGGGTTTTCATGTCTGCCATTAAGTACTGATTGATTTACCCTCAGTAGGTCAATTATGTAGTTATTATACACAAACATCAAAACCAGACACTAAAGTGGATCTAAAAATGTAACAATCAACAAAAACAACATTCCTTCCCTTAAGAAATCAAGAGGTTAGCCATAGATAACAGGAAAAAGTATATGAATAATCTTTCCAAGTGACAAAAGTGAGAATGAATATGTGCTGTGAATATTCATGGCTTGAAAATAATAATTCTAGCTTGGAATTTGTGGGCTGAGTTGGAAGCAGATAGAAGTTGTTCAAAAGAGAAAGCATTTGAAAGAGTAGATTCAGGCAGGAAATAGATAAGCAAGGATGAATAAAGGACATTTCAAACAGTGATGAAAGTGTATAAACATCAAGCGATGGGAAAGTATATCCTGTAGTTCCAGTACTCAGAGTTTAGGGTACAATAAAATGAGAGTGGGGGAGGGGAAGGCAGAGGAAAGCTTTGGAAGAGTGTGGAAGGTTTCCAATATGCGGGAAAGACTGGAGTTTCACTGTGTGGGCTGTGAAGAACAGGGGCAAAGTTCAGAACAGGGAGCCACGTGATCACGTTTCAGGGAGGCAGATCCAGAGGCAGAACTGGAGGAAAGAGGCAAGAGGAACCTCGGGTGACCAGAAGGAGGTCATGGTGGAGGGGGCATGGCGACATCGGACAGGACTGAATGTGAGCCCATCCATACGGTGTCACGTACTGCTTGTCTTATCAAAATAATATGTGGGAAGTAAAACATTCATTTTTTCATAAACTTGATCAAAATAAAGCAAGATATATTTTATTTATACATGGTAATAAACTAGATAAGCTAATAAACTAAAATAATTTACTCAACACAAACATAATTTTCTCAATCTGTTATATTTCTACGATCTAGCCAATTTTTCCAGCCAGATTTTTTTCTGTATATAGCTTAATTCAAATTGATTTGTATTTCTCTGAGCATAGGCAAAATGTTTTATTTCTCCAAATCCTAAAGTCCAAGCACACAAAGGACCTGTCACCTACCTATTAAGCATTCAAGGTATACTTTTTTCCAAATTAAATAGTTTCATTAATACAGACAAAAATTCAGATGACTGATCACATAGGTGATCCTGATTATAGGTTACTTAAAGGACTCTACAATTCTATTATTCCCTTGACAACATCTGTTTTATATTCAAAGAATAAATATTTATATCCAAATGATTACTCATTTTATTATTCAGTTGAATAAAATTTTATAAAAAATAAGAACTCCATTAACTCTATAGCACTGCAAACATGCTTAGGACATATCCTAATGTTGTAGTCCTTAGTTAATGAAAGGAAGATTAGGATAGAGCCGAGTCAGTAAACTCTTTCTGTATCAGTCCAGATCAGTAACTATCAGTCTAACACTTGATGCAGCTACTCAACGCAGCTGTCGCAGCAGGAAGGCAACCATAGACAATATGAACATCGCTGTGTCCCAATAAAACTTTATTCACAAAAAAGTGGTGGGCCACCTACTGTAGTTTGCTAACTCCTGCCTAGCAGATAGTCCAGGAGTGGCATCTTGATGTGGTTTCCTTGTTCTTTGCTCCTCAATGTGCATAACTATGAGGAAGTGATAAAAAAAATTATTCTGAGAAAATGGGTTCCAGCAATGACAAAAAAAAAAAAAACCTCCACTTCTAGTGCAGTGATAAAAGCAAAAACAAAATGAAGAGGTCCTAAGGAAGTAAAGGATTCAAGGAGACAAGAAAAGTTTTGGGGAATTTATAAAGAAAATGTAAAATTTAGTGATATCTCTAATCACTGCTAAGACAGCTCAACATTTTTTCTATGTGGAAATATAAAAAATGTGACTCATGAAACCATTTCTGGGGATGTTCCAACCAATGCCAAAAATACTCATTAATCGAGAGGAAACTTTAGGGAAAGCTTAACCTATTACGTAAAAATGTTTAAGAAATGCATGAATCTTGGCAGAATATTTGCATGAGAGAAAGCCAGGGAATTTGAAAATTTATGAAAGTCTCAGATCATATTTCCCTCATGAATTCTAATGATCATACTATATTTACTTGATATAGCAGGGGAAAAGTAAGGAATGCTATTAAAGCTTACTAATCTATATTTAAATCTATAAAACAGTTATAACAAAAATGGTCTTAACTCAGTTATATCTGCTTAATGATGCTACCACTAATTTACCATTACTGAAAGTGACTTACTAGCTTTATGACTTTGTGCAGGTTACTTTATCTCTGTGTGCCTCAGCTTCCTGTAAAATGTGGCTTTTTCAAGGAGTTGTTTGAGGATTAAGCAAATTAATGCATGCAAAGTACTCAGAACAATCCTGGCACATAGAGGAAGCGCTCTAGACCTAGAATGTTGCTACTGCTCCCTGAGTTTCTTATCCCCACGTAGGCCTTATTGGTTTCCCCATTTTTGGCCTTTCCCCCACGTTTGGCTCCTCCTGGGTGACCTTGTCTCACTCCAAGGACTCAAACCTACCATATGCTACAGACTGCTAAATCCCTCCCCAGTGCTGACTTTTTTCCAGGTTGCATTTCCAATTGCCTACTGGCCATTTCCATTGAAATACATCATGGGCACCTGAAACTCAATGTGTCAAAAAATCAAGCCCATTGTCTTTCTTCCCTTACCCCTTTCCTCTCCTTGCATTCCTTAGTTAATGACATCCCTACCCATCCTTATGCCACACTAGAAACTAGTCATTTTTCATTATCATTTCACTTCTCTGCTCCCATTCTCTTCTCCAAGCCATTTTTCATTGTCATCAGAGTCACCTTTCTTAAATTGTATATTTGGTTGTGTTTTCCTCGTACTCAATTATTCTCCATTGCTTGGGGAAAAGGATCTATGAACCCATGAGTAAGTTTCAGAGACCCTTGAAAGTGTCTGAAATTGGATACAAAAATTTGTGTACCCGTGATTTGAAAAAGAGAAAAAAGAAAAGAAAAAAGAACTTGGAACCTGTCCTAGAGGACAAGTTTTAAACTGCTCAGCAGGGTACAATCTGCAATCTTAAATGGCATCTTAGTCACACTCTGTATCTGAAACTGTTTCACCTCTCCCAGCCTTTGCACGGGTTGTTCTCTCTACCTGGTATGCTCGTCTCTGCCTGTCGAACACTTGAGCATTCTTTAAGTCCCAGCTTAGGTCTCAAAGGCCATCTCTGTGAAGCCTTGCCCAAGTGTACAACTATGCATGGACCAAAAAAAGGGACACTAAATAGATTTCTGGTGTCTGTATCTTGTAACCCTGGTCTGAAAGTTCTTAAATTCAAAGCTTCACACTATAAAGAATAGTCACAAATATTTAGACACACATTGTGTTTACTTAAATAAATCTATGTACATCCTACTGGTGGTTCTGGGTTTTAATGAGATCGATAGTATAGACTCTGGAGCCTAACTGCCTAGGTTCAAATCCAGGTTCTGCCAAGGACTGGTAATGTGACCCTGGGCAAGTTACATGGCTTCTCGGTGCCTCAGTTCCAAGATCTGTAAAGATGGAGAGAGTAATAGTATCTTTTTAGGATTATTCTGCGGGTTAAATTAGTATATATGTATGTATGTGTGTGTGTATATATATATATATATATATATGGCACTTAAAACTATGTAAGTGTTGTTATAATTGCTATTGAAAGCCAGGAATAAAGGTTGCAAGACATAATCACATAGGAAAACTACCTGACCTTGCCCACATAAGCCACAAGCTTTAGTCAACTGAATTAATTAGCCAGAGAACACAAACAAAGACGGCCCTTTTTACTAACGCTTTTATCAACTGAAAGTGTCTCAATTACCTACCACCAGGGATGGGGGAAACAAGGTGTTTCAAAGTCTATCTGATCAAATTCTTCTATTAGCCTCCACTAGCTAAAAATATCAGCTCAGAATATTTCCAAGGCACACCACAGGTACACTGAAATAATTCCTTTGAATAGGAAAAAGCCAGAGCTGCTCTCTACTGGGCAGTAAATCAATGGCCACTGCTTTGCTTACCAAGTGCTCAAAATGAAGGGAAAATGCTAAGTAGTTAAATCGGGAAGAAAGATAAAGGAGCTTAATGACTCAGCTTTCAAACAACCAGGTGTCTTGTTTGCCAGAGAAATTGGCTATTAGGTATTAGCACCACCAACCTGGCCAAAAAAGAAGAAAGCTATGAAATGTAGATGCTAACATCATTGAACCTAAGGAGGAGTCAAAATAAGTGCATGCTGTATACTGTAGCTGACTTTTATCTGAGTAATACGGTTATGTGACATTTCTGGGACTGCCTCTGTCAAAAACTTTCAGCCAAAAAAGGCTATTTTGACCCATACTATAAATATTGATTGCAGTGGTATAAACAGTATTTTTTGTTCCCCAACAAACTGCCCAAAGAATCACTTCACTGACGGCATACTAATCAGACCTTAGGTTAAAATATTTGGGTGAATATTGAAACTAAGAAAAAAGTGAATAAAGCCCAAATTCCTTGGCCTAGTATTAAAGGTCCTCCATGATCTAACCCTAACTAACTTTCCAACTTTCTCTTCTATGTTACACTCTTTGAAATCCTCAAACAAACAGGGCTTCTTGCAATTCCCTCAATCATACCCACTCTTTGCCCAGTCTGTGTTTTCTCTACCTAGAACAGCCTTCTTATGTCTCCAAAGTCTAAGTCCCATACTTCCTTTCAGGCTGGCTGGATAACATGAAGCCATTCCCTATGGCCCAGCAGAAGTAATTCTCCAAGTTCTTAATTTGCCTAATCCTCACTTGGCACCTCTGGAACCTTCCTCAGCCCATCTTGATCAGAGTTACCGACATGACTAGATGCTCTTTTGCAAATTGACCAAAGGGTTGGAAAAAAAAAAAAAAGACTGGGTGCCCTTTGAGGGCAGTGTCCACATCTACTCCATCTTTGTAAGCTGCCGTGCACCATAGGCACATCTGCAAGTGGCAAGTGCTCATGTTTTTTGCTAAAGTTTGTAAGAAGGTTGCTAAAGATCATTTAAACCAAATGGGCACGTACACACACTCAGACAAGCTTTGCTGGAGAAAGGCTTTAGTTAAAAAGATATGCAACAAGACTTGTTTACTTGTGAAGCAAACTGAGAGAAGAGAATTTTAATGCTATTCCCAGGGCAAAGAAACCACTGTTTACATTCACCATGCAATGATTTGTCAATTACTGAGTGGTGCATTAAAAGATTCCCCCCATTCATGTAACTGATAATACACTTCCAAGTTAGATAAATCATAAGATAACTAGTCCTGTCTTTCCCCTACTGCAAACTCAAGATACATCTTGCCTGTGGGCTTTGGATAAAGAGCTCTCAAGACCTGTGTATACAGTGATAATTTCCATTATTATCTCTAATATGCCTTAACTTCTAAATATGCAAGGACCAAAATGCAAAAATCAGAGAATCTGATAACAGAGCCCAAAAGTGCCCACATAGGGAAAGAGTAACAAAAGAACCTTTACCGTGGCAATCTGATACTACTTGGGAAGAAGTTCACAAGTCATACCATGACACTTGGCACAAATTGAAATGCTAATTGGACCACAAAGTGGAGGCTGACGTAAGTCACTCTTACATGACGCTCCAGGGCTAAGCTGATCAGTATGTTCTTGCCAGACCACTGGACAGCTGCCCACATCTTCAGTCCTATACGCACAGATGACATTTCGCTGTCTACTAGGTTCACAAACTGTTATAAAAATGAGTTTGAATATGCCCTCTTCGACATAAGTAATTTTGCTAAGGCTCACATCCTGAAAAAATAGACAATCTAAGTCTTAAATTCACATGGAAGAACAGACTCTTACAGGGATATCTTAACTCAAGTTGTGCAAATGGGAAATCTTCTGTTGGGTCTTCTATCTGGTAGGGCTTTCATATTAATGACATCTGGAACATTCAGTCTCCAATATCACATTTCTATTGCCTCTTGGATTACTGGAATGGCAACTGAATCCTTGAGCAAGTAGCAGAAGACTAAGTGTTTTAACTGACTCAGTCTTTAAAATAACTGCTGTATATATTCTTTAAAGTATACACATATCTGTCATGTCCAAACTGAGGTCAAAATAATGTTAAATACTATTAATAAATTAGGTTAACATCGTTAGTGGTACTGCCATAAATTATGCAATGTTTTGAAATTATAAAATAGACTAAAATAAGTATAACATTTATATAATAGGTATTGTTTTTCATATATGGCTTAACTGAATAATGCTGGACAAAAATCTCTTTGAGTAAGTCTCTTCTACCTTCTAGGCTATTTTAAAGTATGTCAAACTGCCCCATTTCTTAGGCTTCTTGCTGTATCTGTCTTCATCTAGATTTCCATTTGGTTTCCACAGTGACTTACTTTTTTGCTCATTAGAACACAACAAAATTAACAAATAAATCAGGCATATTAGCATTCTTATGACTAAATCTTCCTGTATTTAGATAGATGGTATTGGCAGTAAAATCAAAATAAATTTGAAAATGTTGAGACAGTGAACAATGCCATCCATTATAATTCAAAGATGTTCTTCTGGAAATGCAATTTGATGTCATAGACTGAGAAGAAAAAAATGGATGGGGCCAACGTTATCACATAACTGCAAGTTCCTTGAAATTGAGAGCTTCCTTTGGGCACAAGTGGAAGTCTTTGGTACCGTGGAAAGACAGCATCAGTCTTGGAGTTCAATAGGCTTGGTTCAAATCCCAGTGTTGATGTTTTCTAGCTATGAAATCCAGGGCAGGTTACTCAGCCTATCTGATCCTCAATGCCTTCATATGCTAAATGGGGATCTGGGCTTTTTAGCTTTGGAGATTACAGATAGTATATGTTCAGGACCTAGCACTGAAGACTTTCTAATACAGATCAGCTAATACTATATTAAAAATTTCTTTATCAAAACTGAGACCTGTGGATTATTCTAACACCTCTACATACATCATACTTTCTTCAGACTACAAATTTGCCATTTCAGGGAGAAATGACATGCAAAAATCATTGAAATGTTCACGTTACACTTTTATGAAGCACATAGAAATAAAGACCATGATTTTAAAAGTTCAAAGAACCACAACTAATAGGCAGCTGTCATGCAGTGAGTGGTTAAGAGCCCAGTCTCGAAAACCATCTGGGTTCACATTCCCACTCTGCCCCTCTCTAGCAGTGTGACCTTGGGAAAGGTACGCCTCCTTTCTGTCCGGAGGTTTCCCTATTTGTGAAATGGGGCTATTAAGAATGCCCACTTCATAGGGTGGTAATGAGGATTAAACAATAGTACTTGGTACATAGAAAGTGTCCAATGACAAATTTGCAATGTTCATAGCAGCTTTATTCATAGTTGCCCCAAACTTGAACTAACTCAAATGTCCATTAAGAATAGAACATTGGGCCAATCGTGGTGGCTCATGCCTATAATCCCAGCACTGTGGGAGGCTGAGGTGGGAAGATCGCTCGAGCCCAGGAGTTTGAGACCAGCCTGAACAATACATCAAGCCCCCATCTCAACAAAAAAATTTTTTAAAAATCAGCCAAGTGCGGTGGTGCTTGCCAGCTACTTGGGAGGCTGAGGCAGGAGGATTGCTTGAGCCCAGGAGTTCAAGGTTGCAGTGAGCTATGATCATGCCACTTCACTCCAGCCTGGGCAACAGAGTGAGACCCTATCTCAGGAAAAAAAAAAAAAAAAAGAATAGAACATTGTGGGAGCTTCCTGGTTGGTAAACACAACAAAGTGTTGGGAGAGTGGTGCACCCAAAGAAGGCATGGAAGCTCTCCTCATCTCCCCCATCTCTGCCATACCTTGTGCTATGTATCTCTTCCATCTGGCTCTTCCTGAATTGTATCCTTTGTTATAAACTAGTAAATCATATTAAAGAATAGTTAAATGAATGGAGAGCTAAACCATAACTTGCCAAGAAAATTGGCACAAAAAAGAGATCTACACAAAGCACTATGGACCAAGAAAGCATGTTTTCAGTGTGAACATGAAGTTGCAGATTGAGTAAGGATACAATCACGCAGGAAGTGCTGGAGGCCCTCTTAGGACAATGAGACAAAAGTCCCAAGATGGATGCCAACATGCTAAGGATGATGAAGGAGAAAAATGGACAGAGATGTTCCCTGCTGCCATCTTTGAGTCATTGTACTAAGCCAGGTGTGGACCTGCCTCACTCCTTCTGGTTATGAGGAAGAATTAATGTCCTTATTTTCAGGGGAAAAAAAGAATAGAATATTGTGGAATATTCATACAATGGAATAATACATAGAAATGAAAAAGAAGGAACTACGGGATACATGCAATAGCATGCAACAACATGGAAGAATCTCAACATAAAAATAGGACCATTGTATAATTCCATTTGTATGAAGTTAAAAGACAGGCTAAATTAATGTGTGATGATAGCAATCAGAATGGCAATTACTGCTGGGGAGTATGGACTCAGAGGGGCATGTGAGAACCTTCTGGTGTGCTAGAAATGCTCCATATCATCATCTGGAGGTGGTTTTGTGTACAGATGTAGATAGAAAAAACTGTACTTACATTTAAGATGTACATAGGTTAATGTACATAAAGTATGCCTGTTTACAAAAATCTAGATAAGCATAAAACACCATATTTACTTTAAAATCTTTAGTGTTCCCCAGCCTTGAATCATGCCTTCATTCAGTCATCCCAGTATGTACCGAATGTCTACCACTATGCTGAACACTGCAAGCACACCATGCATGGTCCTCATCACTAAGGAGTTTGGATGCTCCTAGAGAAAATCACTTCACTGGTAGCACTACCCATTTGGCAATAAATCATATACCACCTTCTGACACTTCATCTGTTCTTTTCTTCAATTACTTGACATTTTATATGTTGCTTAAATTTATAGCTGATCTCAACGTGAAAGGTAAATAAATTCCTTGGTTGTTTCAAACCATTTTATGCTCTTAAATGCCGAGCCCAGTGTCTTATCCACAGTAAGCACTGGAGCCCATCATATCATAGTACTTTCCCAGCCTCCAGTCTCCTGGCCAATGTTCTTTTCTCCAGGTTTTCACTTTTCTCTGCCCCCTATGAAACCCGCAGATCTGCAAATCCCTTACTAGGATAGTACATGGCTTATGCTTACATATACTGTATCTACCAGGAGAACATTGGATATGGCTTACGTTAGGCTCAGTTTTCTTATATTAAACTTTTCATCCTATGACAGAGCTTAGGAATATGGGAAAGAAGTGGGGGAAGTAAAGAGATAATAGATAGACTCATGTCATTGAAGGGAAAATGACAAACCTTGCTTTGACAGTTTGCACTATGTTGGCAAAAACAAATAGCCGTGCCTCTCTGGCTTTCTTCCTATAATGTCCACCACCCTGCCAACACCATACGTATCAACTTGCCCAGAAAATACCCTTGAGAATGACACAGAGGATGCCTGTCTTATCCATCTCCCAGTATCTATTTTTTGTTGTTATTTAAGTGTGACTTTTCTAAGAGTCACTAATGAGGAAAAGATTTATAGGAGCCAGGAAAAAGCTACACCCAGCAATCGAATGTAGTTAACAATAGTTACAGTTGCTCTCACAAATAGGGGCAAGTTGCAAGAACTGGGTGTGGATGGCTTAGTTTCATAATTTTCTTTTCTGTGGTCTTGTTGCATACAGCAGGTCTTACACGATTCTTGAAGCCACCTGTTACCACCTGGAGACACGAGACTGTGAGGGTTGCACTTTGGGGTCTGGGCCTCGCTCAGTGTGTTAAGGATTCGTGTTCACGTTCCTGCTGACCTGCAGCATCCGAGCAACCGATGCCATCTGCTCCCTCACAAGAGCCATGCCCACCCTACAGACGGAGCCAGCTGATCAACCACAAGCCCTGTGGCTTCCACGATAGAGCATGCTGACATAACAGAACTGGTTTCTGTTTGGTTCTTTTACTGATATCCAAAGGGAGCATCCATAGTGCCACAGAACTTCACTGCCTGTCCTCTCCTGAGATTCCCCCCACTGTCAGTTATAAGGTATCATCCTGGCTGCCATCGTCGAAGTCCCGCTCCAGGTTTTAATGGGTCAATAAAGAGCTGTATGGTTAGTGTTATCCCACAAAAATCAGCAACACACACACAGGGGCCCCAATAGTTCACTGGGCTCAGTGTGGTCCTTCTGGGATTGAGACCAGAGTCCCCAGTGGGCCCCTCAAACCTCAGTGGGATCTGCCCTTGCTCCCTCCCTCGCCTCATCCCAACCCACCGTCACTCTTCCTTTTACTTCCTGAAGCACATTCTGTTCCTTCCACCTGGAACACACTTCTTTCCCTTTCCTTATCATCTAGTGGATCCCAATTCAGCCCAACTGTCAGCTCCCCAGGGAAGTGTTCTCTGATCTTGCGGGAGGGGCCAGATCTCTGTCTTTCGCAGTCTAGTAGCACCTGCATTTCTGTTTTAGCATTTATCACAGTTTGCAATTAGAGATTTCTGCAAATTTTTTTAGACATATGTTTTACCCACTAGTCTGTAAGCTTCTCAAAGCTTCATGATGCTCGATAATTATCTGTAGAACGTAGAGAGGAAGGAAAAAAGGAAGGGAGAGAGGAGAGGAAAAGAGAAAGAAAATGAAAAGGCAAGGTTTAAGAGGGTAGTAGCTGCTTCAGTCTCCTCAGATGTAGGCCAGTGGTAGAGAAAGCGACCCGCCCCAGATCACACTCACTACCGAAAGGCTGCCATGCTTCCAACATCTGGCCTAAATTTTCTTATTTAAAGCCACCACAAAAGAGCCAATGACCTCTAATATGGCCGAGGGACAATTATTCAGTCTTGGAACTAGAACTTGAAAATAGTATTAACTAAATTAAGTGTTCTGTGCAAACTTTTGGGGGTGTGTTTAGTCATTCTAGAGAAACATATGTTTTTGTCTGTTTGTTTTGAGACAGGGTCTTGCTCTGTTGCCCAGGCTGGACTACAGTGGTGTGATCATAGCTCACTGCAGCCTTGAACATCCAGACTCAAGTGATACTCCCGCCTCAGCCTCTTTCTGCTGGGACTACAGGTGCATGCCACCATGTCTGGCTTATTTTTCTAATTTTTTGTAGAGATGGGGGGGTCTCGTTATGTTGCTCAGACTGGTCTTGAACTCCTAGCCTCAAGCAATCCTCCCGCCTCAGCCTCCAAAATGCTAAGATTACAGGCATGAGCCACCACACCCAGCTGAAACATACATATGTTTAATGAAGACAATAATTAGTACAAAACTCTGAAAAAATAAAATAAAATAAAATAAGTCACGTGCCTTACTGATAATGCTCTTGAGTTTTCACATTCCCTTTGAGGTCTTTACCAGTGATTCGCAATGTAGGGGCCAGGGACCCCCTGGAGACTATGCAATTATTGTAAGGGGCCCAAAAATTCACACACAGAGCAAGTATTACCTGCAAACTGAATACATTAAAATCCATTTATTACTACATTGAAGACCATGAAATTCTGCATGTTGAAAAAGGTCCTCACATTCCAAATAGCTCAAAGCCATGCATTTAGAAATTAGTTATAATTGGTCCTCTTTCCCACGGCACTGATGGAAGGGGTCTCTTGTGAAATGGACTCTTCTTCCTCTGTAAGTTGTTTCCAACTTCATTAGGGAAGTCATGGGATGCAAGGTGCCTGATCTAGTGCCTGGAGGAACATGGTCAGTATTCACAAATTAACATTTGTGAATTGTTATGAGTTCCTTAAAGCTGCGGTCTCTAACCCCCTGGCTGCGGCTAGGTACCTGTCTGTGGCCCGTTTGGAACTGGGCTGCCATGCGTCACTCCCTGACACCCCCACCGCTGTCTTCCCTGAAACTTAGGAATCAGGCTACACAGCAGGAGGTGAGAGGCGGAGGGTGAAGGAGCTCGGCTTCATGTGTATTCAGAGCTCCACTTCACCCACCCCCACTCCCCATGTCGATGGAAAAATTATCTTCCATGAAACCGGTCCCTGGTGCCAAAAAGGTTGAGGACTGCTGCTTTAAAGGAAATGATGCCATAAAAACCCAGTGTTAGTGTGATGATGATCAGTTTGGACATTTATATGAAAGAATGATGCTTCAAATCAAGTGATTTCAAGGGACTTAATTTACTTCTTTTTTTCATGTTTATGGGTTTTACTTTTCCCTGGTTAGATAATTACCAGAACTGAATGATATAACTGAAAGATGTTACTCAGCAAACCAACTGCCATTCGCCAGAGAAGTTAGGGTAGTGTCCCATATCACAGCCCAATTGTGGGTGATCGTGAAGAGAGGCCCCGACGCTGGACAGCTCCCCGTGTTCATGTTAACATGCCACAGTCCCCTTCTTTGTTGTAAATGTGGGGTTAGGGTGACTAAAAAGCACTGGCCAAACAGGTAAAAATAGGAGAGGCTTCAAGGACCCTGAGGCAAGTTTAAATTTATCATTATCATTTTAGAAAATGCCAAAAATTTTCTGTTATACCTGTGTGCACAAACACACATACATGTTACACATAGCTGAGTATCTCTGCAGGTCCTTAGGCTCCCAACCAAGGTAGGAGAGACAAGGTTTGGCAAGCAGGAGCCTGCCATATCCCTGAGCACAAGTTCACTGACAGAGAGAGAAAGGAGTGATCACCAAGCACCGAAATACAGCAGAAAAACACACTTCCAAGGAGTTAGAAGTCTGGATTTCGAGCCAAGGCTTTGTGGCTTTCAAGTGTGTCACTTTATGCAAGTCACTTGCCATCTCTAGGACTTGGTCTCTTTATTTATAAAACAAGGTTGCTAGGCTGCTAGATGCTCGCAAAGCTCCTTCTGGCTCTGACAGTCTATTCTATATGTATTTTTGTCTAAGATCATACTAACACCTTTTTTTGGTGAAAACTATTAAGAAACTATCACTTTAGAACAGATAAGGTCCACTAAAAAATAGTTTAAAAAATAAAATCTAATTTTTTCATCCATTTCCATTGTAAGTTTGGAACTATATCACCAAAAGACTGAGTCTGGAACTTCTGACAAGGCAAGGATTAATGAAGTACCAGGGGCTGCACATGTTGAGTATTACATGGAATTTGGGCATATTTTCTCCAACTTTGTTTTTCAACTCTATTTGATTCCTCATCCCTATCCCATATTTTCCCAAATTATTAATTCCTAGAAAAAGTTTAATAAAGTGAGGGAGATCTATATATATTGATGTCTCCTAAGTTTCCCATTAAACAAAAGCCACTAGGTGGGTGCACACAGTTGCCTGTGCCATAACATCACAACTCTAAATAGTGAGAGACTTCGAAACTCAAGCATTCAGATTTCTCTCTTCCACCCTTAATCAGTTGGACCCTGCAGCCCTGAAGAGGGCAGCTATCTAGCTATTTCCTGTTGAAATACCAAAAAGAACTCTGCTCTTGTCACACTGCATTTCAGTGATGTCTATTGTAAAACATTACCATTTCTACTTCTTTGAAAATGAATATTAAGGTTAAAAAAACACAATGACACTTCAGGTACCATTTATTTTGATTCATAAAATCCTTCCCTTGGAAATAGAGCTCTGCTAACATTTTGACACTACCCTAAAAAACTGATACATTTGCATTTCCCCATCAAAACAATTCTCTTTTATTTTTTCCTTTTCTTTTTCATTCACATTATTGACCAAGTACAAAACAATTCTCTTTTGTAATATATATTACGGAAAATTTAATGCTCAATTATTTAACATATTTAATTTATTTACTTCATTATTGCATTTGAAAACTAACATACTTTAGAAACTGGCATTTAAACCTATATGAACAGAGTTTTCTAGCAAAGCAAGAAAAAAATTACCTCTGCATTTAATTCTGAATTTCCCCTATAAAGTAAGTAAAATAATTCAGGTCTACATCTCAAATTATAACATACATGCATGTAATGCTTTGCCTTACATATCAACTCTGTTTCCTGAACACATATATCCCCATCCTGTTTAATACAAAATACTAGTGAAAATGCCTTATACATTGCCTCTCATTAAATAATAATAATAACAGCAACATTAAAGTTTGATATCAGTGAGAGAAACCTGACAAAAATGATGACATTAGCGCTTCCTTGACTATGAAGGAAAACCAGAACCAGCATGGGCATGAGAGGATTATAGCCAGTTAATTTTGCCTTGTATTCTGAATATCTCAATTCTAGAGATAAAATCCCTTTTCCAAGAAAATGTTCAAAGTGAGAAAACAGCTGAAAGAGGGTCAACCAAAGTTGAAATTTGCTCAATACAAAATTCTCCGTTTGAACTGCTATAATCTGTTTTCTGATCTCTTCACTTCACATAAATCACTTTGCACAAGGCCTCCAGCCATTTCTGTACTATGGAAGCCCATGATTAATATTTGAGTTTCACCTTCCTGAACCCCTTCTTTACTCAGACACATTCAAATGTAGCTTTTGTGAAAGAGCAAAGGAATAGGTAGAAAAACAGACCATATAAGATTTTGAGATCCCTTTGCAGTTCTATTTTCTATGATTTTATAATCATACTTTTAGCTCCTTCTACATTATCCTACACTCTTTGATTAGTTACCCCATGCTTTTCTAACTAATCATCATTTTTTAGTTAGTTCTCACATGATTTTCTTCTTTAACTATTTCATTGAATTATAATGTTTCTGAAGAATAAAATAAATAATTCTCAGTTGTACAGGCTGACATTTTACAATGTACACAACAACATAACTACCACCCAGATCAGCACATAGAATATTAGCCTCCCATTCAAGAATTCCTCAAAGACTCCCCATTCTGATTTCTACATCCAAAATTTAGTTCTTCCCATTTTAAAACTTCATATAGATAAGCATAGGTTTTTAACCTGAAACTTGCTTATATGCATCCACTGAGGAATGAAGAATTATATTGGCTTCATTGAGAACCAGAATTTTTGACATGAGAGAAAAGAGGTAAAGATGTAAATTGATGACTTTAAGTTTAAAAAAAAAAGCTCTTATAATCATCACTTTGAATTGGAAGTAGAAGGAATTCATGAAGCAGTTTACATAAAGGTAAAATTTCCTAATTTTATCCTGTGAGGAGTCCTAGAAAGAATGACTAATCAAGTAGTAATTAATCACCACCCCCCTGGTCCTCATATTGTGTCTTGAAATACCATTTCCATCAGAAAGAACTAGAGCTCCTTGAGGAAGTGACCAATTCCAGATCTAGGGACCAAAAGTACAAAGAGCCTGGAACATCCTGTCTATCAAAGACTAGTAGGAACATGTTATAAACAGAAAGATACATATACACACACACAGACCCCCCCTCACACACATACAGCTTAGAAGTCGATTAGAAGGGCTACTCTAGCCAAAAATGAGACAATTTGACTATTAAAAAGAATAATGACTGCAAATGCATTGAAACATATCAAATGTGTTTAAATCCATAAGTTTATGATGATCTTCTTCAAAAAGTTCATTGGTCCCTTTCAGAAGAGGCCAGTTAACCAACTTATTTTGAAACTGGTAAATACAGGGAAAGAATCATGCATTTATCCTGCTGTTCTATTAAATGGCGTACCTCCAGATAGCTGAGGCCTTGTTGCGGAACAGTTATTTTTTATAGAAACATTCTAATAAATGAAGAAGAATATTAGAATTAGAAGATTGCCATTTTGCATCTCCTAATGAACAAATAGGATCTTGGCAATGATCATCAACTGCTGCTATGATTACCAAAGCCAGTCACATCCTCCATAAGTTTCATATGGGGAAAATCACCCAGTATTGATTCAAACTTAACTCAAACAGCAGAGAGAACAAAGCCAAAGTTAATGTTATCTTTGAGGCGTTCTTCTTTTCTAATTAGTTAAAGAAACTACGAGTAACTCAGCAACATTGGCGTGTAAACTTTCTTTGGGAAAGAAACTGCTGCTTGTCAAAGGAGCCAGAGGCATTTATAAATGAGTTCATCGTTGGGTTCACTGCTCTACTTAGGAGTATTTCCTATATAAACTCTTACATATTTCTTCCCTAAAAGCTAAAAGTAATGGTAGTTCTATTTTTTTTTTTTTTTGTCTGTGCTATTCTTCTCCAACCTAAAATAGAGATAATTAAGTTAAAGAATTCCAAGAAATTTCCCCACAGAACACATTTGGATCTAATTCTACTGTTGAGTCCTCACTGATTTCTTTTAAATTAAATGAAATTAAATTAAATGCAAGCTCTGGGTACAGTAATTTAACCACTATTTTGATCATTTCTCTTCTACTTAATTAGCAAAACTGAACCATTATGTAATCCCATTAAAAATGAGGAGGCAGGTAAATGGTTTTCTGGATTTTACAATTATCAGCACTTGACCTTAAAAAATCAGCACAATCTCAAAACCAATTTTATTGAGAGGCCTCCAAAAACATACAGGCAGGTACATTAGGAGAAATTATGGGACTGAGGGGTGGGAATGTGTCCCTTATAAACAAATGACTCAGCTACCTATAGGCAAATTATTTCATGGTGTGGCATCTCCTCCATCACCAAACTTTGGGACAAAATCAGCTCTGTCACGGGAAAGAATGATGGATCCTTCATCAAGAAAACAGGAAATAACTGACAATGTGATCTTGTATCTAGAAAACCCCGAAGACTCCATTAAGAGACTCCTGGAATTGATAAATAAATCCAGCAAGGTCTCAGGTTATAAAATCAGTGTACACAAATCAGTAGCATTTCTATATAACAATAACAGTCAAGCTGAGAGTCAAATCAAAGACTCAATACCATTCACAATTGCTATAAAGAAAATAAAATACCCAGGAACATACTTAATCAAGGAGGAGAAAGACCTCTTCAAAGAGAACTATGAAACACTGAGAAAAGAAATTGCAGACAACACAAACAAATGGAAAAACATATGCTTATGGATAAGTAGAATCAACATTGTTAAAATGTCCATACTACCCAAAGTGATTGACAGATTCGATGCAATCCCCATCAAAATACCAACATCGTATTTCACAGATCTAGAAAAAATAATTCTACAATTTGTTTGGAACCAAGAAAAGAGCCTAAATAGCCAAAGCAATCTTAAGCAAAAAGAACAAAAGTGGAGGCATCACATTACCAGACTTCAAACTATACTATAAGGCGATAGTAATCAAAACACCATGGTATTGGCACAAAAATAGAGACATACACCAATGGAACAGAACAGATAACCCAGATATAAAACGATCCCCATATAGCCAACTGATCTTTAACAAAGCAGACAATAATATACACTGGGGAAAAGAAGCCCTATTCAATAAATGGTGCTGGGAAAATTGGATAGCCACATGCAGAAGATTGAAACAGGATCCATATCTCCCACCATTTGCAAAAATTAATTCAAGGTGGATAACAGACTTAAATGTAAAGTATGACACCATAAGCATTCTAGAAGAAAAAGTTGGAAAAACTCTTTTAGGTATCGGCCTAGGCAAAGAATTTATGCAGAAGACCCCAAAGGCAATCACAGCAACAACAAAAATACATAAACAGGACTTGATTAAATTTAAAAGCTTCTGCACAGCTGAGGAAATAGCAATCTACATATATGATAAAGGGCTAACAACCAGAATCTACAAAGAACTCAAGCAACTCATCAAGAAAAAAACAAACAAAAAAAAAAAACCAAAAAACCCAACCCCATTAAAAAGTGGGCGAAAGACATGAACAGAAGCTTTTCAAAAGAAGATAGACAAATGGACAATAAACATATGAAAAAATGCTCAACATCACTAACTATCAGGCAAATGCAAATTAAAACCACAATGAGATATCACCTTATCCCAGTTAGAATGGCTTTTATTTAAAAAGTCCAAAAATAATAGATACAGGTGTGGATGCAGAGAGAAAGGAATGCTTATACACTGCTGGTGTGACTGCAAATTAGTACAACTTCTATGGAAAATAGTATGGAGATTTCTGAAAGAACTAAAAGTAGACCTGCCATTTGATCCAACAATCCCACTACTGGGTATTTATCCAAAGGAAAAGAAGTCATTTTATCAAAAAGACATCTGCATTCGAATGTTTATTGCAGCACAATTCACAGTTGCAAAGATGTGGAATTAACCAAGTTAATCCAATTCATGAGTGGATTAACAAAATGTGATATATGTATACTATGAAATACTATTAATATTTAGCCAAGAAGATGGATGATTTAAAGCCTTTTGCAACAATTTGGATGGAATTGGAGACCATTATCCTAAGTAAAGTATCTAAAGAATGGAAAAACAAACACTACAATGTACTCGCTATTAAACGGGAACTAACCAATGAGCACACATGTACACAGAGGGAAGTAAAACTCAGTGGACATCAAGCAGAGGGGAGTGGAGAAAAGGGGATGGGTGAAAATCTACCTAATGGGTACAATGAACACTATCTGGGTGATGGGCACCTTCTAACTCTGACTCAAGCATAACAAAATCAATCCATGTAACCAAAAACATTTGTACCCCCATAGTATTTTGAAATTAAAAGGAAAAAAAAAAAAAAAAGAAAAGAAAACCAGAAATCTCTCTATGTCAACTCAAGCAATGATGACATGAGACCAGAGACTGGGTTTTCTGACAGTATCATTCAGGGAATTACCTTTCTGTAACTATGAGATGGGGATATGACTCCAGACTCAACAAACAGTACTGAACTCTGGATCAAAAGGCTAGAGCTTCACAGACATGGTCCTGAATGAAAGAAGCAGACACAAAAGAGTACACACTGTGAGAGTCAATTCATGTGACGTCCAAGAACAAGCAAAACTAGTCTCAGGTGAAAGAACAATCAGAACAGCACTGGCCTGGGTGGGCAGGGGGTGGGGGTTGACTGGGAGAATTTTCTGGGGAGACAGAACTATCATGGTAGGGGTATGGGTTACTTGGGAATATCCATCTGTCAAAACTGCCCAGCTAAGATTCGTGCTTTCCAGCATACATAAACTCTACTTTAAAAAACTATTTAAAAAATCACTGTCATTATCATTACATGGGGCTGAGAGCTGGTGAATGTATAGATGATACAATGATTCCAGAATATCAATAATTGTGGCTGAGTGATGGGTACTTGGAGGTTCGTTGTAGTATTCTGTTTACTTTGCACGTGTTTAAAATTTTCCATGGTAAAAAGTCTTTTAAAAAGACTAGTGCTTTAGTCCCCTCTTCATCATTTAATAGCTACTGGTTCCCCTGGCAAGTCACAACCTTTCTGAACCTCATTTTAGTCATTCATCTACAAACTGGAGATAATGACCCCTGCACACCTCATCCAAAACAACTCTGGGACGTTGCTAAGTAACAAGTGAGGCAATGGATATAAAAGTAATTTATAAACTGTGAAGCAATATATAAATATAGCAAATTAATAATAATGAAGATTTGTAATTACTCATAGATCACATTTCATGTCTGAAGAGATCATTAATATCTTTCCTTCAGACAGAAAAAGTATATCTATTCACTTTCCAATATTTTTTTCCTGCCTGAAAAAATAGTAATAGAACTGATATGCCAGAAGTATGTATAACACAAATGTCATTTATATTTGGTTACAAAGTATACTATATGATTCATTTTGCATAACTTCCTAATAATGCAAAAATCTAGGCCTTTAGAGAAAGTTTGTATCCTTGCATGTACAGCTACTTGATGGCCAAGAAAAGATGCCTAAAAGCATGTTCCAGATTGAAGTTGGTTTAAGATTTTAAATGATCTGGATAATTCATAATTCAGAATCAACTATTATAGAACCCACTGAAGCTTGACCATCCAAAATAATATTCATGAGTTTATATAAAATCACATTAGGGGTAAGTGACATTAAATCTTAATGGGACTCAATTACACTTATAAATTAGAAAGCTAGACATTTGGCCTTCCAAAGTTAAGGCACACATATATTCAACTCAAGGAAACCCAGCTAAAAGTGAACATGTAGACCATTTATTTTTTTTTAACTTGTTTGTTAGGATAATCTTAGGTGCAACTATTACAAAATACAAGTCATATTGAGAGAGAGAGAGAGAGAGAGAGAAGTGGGGGAGAGAGAGAGTTGCAGGTGTCATTTTGCTATAATGTTCTGATCTGGTCTAATCCCCACGAATCAGGGGAAAAGACAAACAAATGGGTTGGCCTGGGCTGATGTCGTTGGCCCGAGTTTCGAAGTGAGTAAAAGCATGCCTGAGTGCTGTTTTAAATAAGCACATTCTAGCTCAAAAATATACTTACAAGAAAAACACTTGGATAAATTATTTGCATTAATCTTGTCTTCAGACAATAGATGTGTGCAGCAAGTGCCTACTTGCATTGCCCCAGCATCTCCTTGGATCCAGATCTGGGGAGCACGTGCCATTCACGGCAGCTCCCCGTCCCGGCCTTGCAGCACCGTGAGACGATCTGGTGAACTCGCGCTGCCTCAGATGCCGCATCGGCTCTTTTCCACATGACTTCCCTAAGCTGCGCCGGCTAAACCTACCAACTGCTGGGTTTTAGGAGTTGCCCGAGGAAGACCATCTGAGCTGCTATTTACGAAATTACTAAACAAAAACATGTTTGAAACGGCCCCTTCTTGTTCCTTTGTTAGGGCAGAGGACGTTACACAACATCACAGTGAAAGGGTTGGTCACTTCAAGGTAATTGGCATTCAAGCTAAAACCCCCACTCCAGATATCATCCTCTTCGCCAAATCTTCACGATTTAATTTCATAAAATACCAAAGCTATAGTGAAAGTTATATTTCTCCTTACAGTCTAACATCTCCTAACCATGGAAGGGGTCTTTTTTCTCAGAGACTATGCTGCTTTCTCTAAACACTAACGCATTACTTTTTTCCTCTAATTCACCACAGAGGTGCACAGCTTTTCTGCCATCAAAGAGGAAAGCTCCTCTCTCATGAGCCCACGAAAGCCCATAGCTGCCCTCGTGGCCCAGCAAGGCAGGAGGGGAGATGCCTGAGAGGAGCTGAGCTTCTCAACTGTTTATCCCAACTCCGAGTTGCCGCCTACCCCCAGCAAGGAAATCACAGATGACAAGGTCAAACCACAGATGATGTGAAAACCAAGGTTTGAATGGATTCCAAGGATTTTAGACCAAATGATTTCTTCCAAGGTCGTTTTAAACCCCAAAGTGCTGACATTCAGAAAGAAACAGCGAAAACTGGGAGAACAGAGAAATTGAGTGAGTACAGGGGGTTGGAAAGGAAGCTCTACAGGATTTTGAAATGAACCATTCCTCTGTCATTCCCCTCCCCAGATCAGTTAACTTTACTGAGTTTGTTCCCAACATCCCTCTAAACCCAGGAACAGATGTCACACTGTGATACAGAGGATCCAGGTGAGGGGCTGAGTAACTGGTAATTAAGAACTGAAGACAACCTCTGTTAGCACCCAACCACCACACCAACGGAGCAGACGCATTCGGGAGACTCAGCCAGCGGAGGACAATGGTGTCAACACCAGAGAACTACCTCCTTGAGACTTTCAAAGCACCAGCAAATGAACATTATAAAACACCGGCAAATAAACATTATAAAACACCAGCAAATGAACATTATAAAACAGCATCACACTTGGGGATACTGTTTAGAAATGCTACTCCCTACTCTCTGGTATTTTTAATAAGTTTTCCAGGTGGGTGCTAGGACTTGGAAACTAGTGTATTCTACTAACCACCACTAGCTAGTTTTTCTCAATTTCCATCTTGTGTGCCCCTACCAGGGTTGTCAAATTAAATATAGGACGTGTAGTTAAATCTGAATGTCAAATAAATAAGGTATCATTTTAGTATAAGTATGTCTCAAACACTGCATTTAATACTAAAGGTTTATACTGAAAAATGATTCCTTGTTTATCTGAAATTCAAATTTAATTTGGTATTTCTCTTAGTCTGTTTTCTGTTGCTTATAACAGGATACCTGAAACTGAGTAATTTATAAAGGAAAGGAATGTATTGCTTACAGTTATGGAGACTAAGAAGTCCAAAGAGCTGCATCTGGTGAGGGCTTTCTTGCTGAGGGCAGGGGTGGGGGGCCTCCCTGCTGAGTCCCAAGGCAGGACAGGATGCCACATAGCAAGGGGGCTGAGTGTACTAGCTCAGGTCTCTCTTCCTCTTCTTATAAAGCCACCAGTCCCAGTCCCATGATAACTCATTAATCCATTAATCCATGAATGGACTAATTCACTCATGAGGGCAGAACTCTCATGACCTGATCACCTATTAAAGGTCCCACATCTCTATACTGCCACATTAAAGATTAAGCTTTGGAGGTGACAAACATTCAAATCATAGAAATGTCCAGAATTTTTATTTGTTAAATCTGACAACTCAAAGCCCCACCTCCACTACAATGATGGGTAAAATCAACATGAACATAATGAACATACTAACTTATATCCACTTTTCACTTCCTGGCTCTGAGTTTATCCCTTTAGAATAGACAGAATGTGGATAATAGAGCAAAATGTTACCAAGATATTACCTGGGGAAACCTCCATTTTCCCAACTGTAAAATGGAAACAGTTAGACCACATCTAAAATTCTACTAAACCATGGAATTATTAACCAAACTTTAACCATGTCAAATTTAATCATCAATTTCTGAAATTCTCGTGTCTCCTGGAAAAGATTTCCTCATAGAAGAAAATGACTGTCAACTCAGTTTATGGTCCATTTCTACTTCTTCAAAAGCAATTCCTGAAATCTACCTTCTTACAACTCATCAATGGTGACAACTTCTACTCTTACAGAGTGGTTTGCATGTTCCCCAATACCTGCCACCTTCTATAGACTGTATCTAGTCCACTCTGTCAGAAATGTTCAGAAGCTGCAGAGAAACCAGTGGTCCCTCATACCGACCACACGAGGTGCGGCAGCGGTAATCATGTACCGATCTCTGACGTATTACTTGCCAAAAGGTCATATTATTTTAGCAGAAGATCAAAAATAATTCTAAGATGGGATTGTACCAGGAACAATTATTTCATCAAGCCAAAAAAGGAAGGACTAGCAGACATCTAACTCATGCTGACCCAAGACAGTCTAGAAGTATTAGCATTAATTATAAGGATTTACATCTCTCTGTCTATCTAAATATGGTTTTATTCAAGTGGCCTCAAATAACCCAATCTTGTCTGTGATATAGATGGCATCTAATGCAATCATACTGAGCTTCTCTCCGAAATCTGAGTTTAGGCCCTGACCACATGAGAGGAAAAGTCTCGTATTTCTTTGTCTCATCCAAATCATCGCCCCTGCCTTAAATGTTTTGGTTTGAAAACTATGGCCCATGGGCCAAATCTAGCCCTCTGCTTATTTTATAATAAAAGTTTTACTGGAATACAGCATGCCTGTTTATTCACGTATTATCCATGTCTGCTTTGCACTATGACAGTAGAGTAGAGCAGTCAGAAACAGAAATTATGGCCCACAAACCCTCAAATATTTATAATCTGGCCCTTTACAGAGAAAGTTTGGCAGTCCTCACTGTTACTAACAGGGATTAGTTGCTAGTAACAGTACTAACATTAATACTATTTTTAAAGAGGAGAAATGAAGTGATAACATTCAAGGCTTTATATCTTTGGGGCAATAATTTAAGAAAATGGACGGTGGTTTCTAACCCAAGAATTACCAATCTGCTACTCAGCCCATGCAATTTCCAAGTTTCAGAGAGCATTTTGGTGCAGTGGCTCATATGTCCAAGAGTAGTTTTAAAAGAACACCACTCTTCAGCCTCAGATATTCTCAGGAATCCAAAGAATAAACATACAAGCATGGCAAATATGACAAAGCACGTTTCTTTCTGCTTGGAGTCCAGTATTTCAAAAAGGCAAAATTGTACAATGACAAGCACGAGGCCAGGATGTCTGCTGCCATCGTTATTTGTAGTCTGATGAAAATGGGGTAGAGCAGCAATAAGGACATTGTCTCCATTTGGCGCCGTGCCTAGGAGGTAACTGTCACTGTTACAGGAATTCAGAATTTAAATCAACATAGTTCTCCTGTGGCTTCGCTGCTTTAAGCAGGAACCGTGCATGATCAGAAAAAGGAACTGTCTTCAAAACCGAAACTACTGTGAGTCTTAAATGATCCCCAACACAGGTGCCTTGGAGGAGAGCTTAGACTGCGAGAATGACACATTACGGTTTCTGAGAGGCTCTTGGTGAACACCGTCTCCTCCATGGTAATCAAGCGTGAAGGGCCCCTTGTAATCTCCTTTCTGCTCACACGCAAAGCCCTTGCAAGCAGAAACGACACACTCACAGTTAATGAAATTTTATACCACAGAAAATTAAACACAGATATTCTTCTACTTGAGAGGAGCAGGAAAGGAAAAAAAAATAAAACCATAGTAACTGTTGCTAAGTTTGACTTTATAATATTGACAGAGGAGATAGCTTACCAAATAAAAACTTTAAGAACCGGGTCTAATTCAATCCCTCACCCCATTAGGGATCACAATGGGCTCTCCAACCAGGTCAGACGCAGAGATCTGGCTCTTTCTACCCTCCTTTGAGTCTTACTTTTCCAGTATGTATCCCCTTCTGCTTCCTGGGAGCGGAACCACTCCCTTGTTGGGCTAAAAGGTGGGTCCCATGCCTGGAGGCCTTAGGCTCCTGCTGGACAAACACAGAGAATCAAACACACATCCATTCTCCTGGACAGGAGAAAGACATCCAGCTCATCTCACATCCAGATGCAGCCAGAGCTCAATATGTTTACACTTCATTTCTTTTTTCCATTCAAATACTTGATGAATGTCCACCATGTGCTTAGAGTTGCAGTTCAAGGGTGAACAAGATAGACACAGCCCCAGCCTCCGGGGGGCGCTGCCAGGCTAAAGTGGGGGCAGATATGAAAAAAAGAATCCCACAGATGAGTCTAGGATTATATTGTGTTCAGTGCTGTGAAGGTACAGAGCAGGAGTCTGTGAGAATATAAGGGGAGTCCTAATTTATATGGCAGGATCTGAGACCGCTTCTGCTCTGTGGAAGTGACATTTAAAATGAACTCAGAAAGCAGAGCAGGAGTTAATCCGGTGAAGAAGGAGCTGAGGAGTATTTCATGGGAGGAACAGCCGTGGAGAAGCCCTGAGGAAGGGAATGCGTGGCCCAGGCAACCAAGGGAGGTAAGAGGAAAGCTTACCTGGGAAGGCAAGCAGCTGCCTTCCTAGTCAGAGTGGTGATTTTTATTGCCTTCTAAATATATGGGGAATCACTGGGAGGCTTTGAACAGCGGAGTGAAAGACTCGATCTGCATTTTTAAAAGTCTACTCTACCGTGTGAGGACTAGACCTGAGGAGTGAGTTGTTGAGGCAGGAGATGATGCAGGCTTGGTCTGAGTGACTGCAGTTGGTGTGGAGAACAGCGCTTTATCCAAGATATATTTGGAGGGAGGAATCAACAGGAGATACTGACAAATGAGAGAGGAGTGTGTCTTCCAATTTTCTGGAGCTCCTGGGTAGATAGTGTACCGTTTATCAAGATAAGAAATGCTTAGGAAGACTCTACAGGGTGAAGCATCAAGAATTCAGTCTTGGAAAGCACACAGCATAGCTGTTTAGAGCACAGTCAGATTTACTGGCTTCTGTGTAAGTGTCTGTGCCTCTGTTTTCATCATCTGTGAAATGGGAATTATGGTAGAATCTATGTGGTGGTTGTGATAAAATAAGGTAATGCATGTAAAATACTTGGCATGATTTCTGGCACTCAGTAATCTCAATAAAATAGCAGCAGCTGTAGTTGTTACTATTATTTTGTACTTGAAGTTTGAAATACCTATTGGTGGCCTTGAGAAACTTAGGTAACTCGTCTCAGAACTCTGCTGAAGGAGGGAACAATAACTGTTCAGGGTTTACGTATGCTGATGTGAGATTCTGAATAAAACTTCTAGTTGGGGATTTTACAAAAGCAACTGAAGGTTTACTTAAAAATTGCCTAAAAGGTGAGTATCTGAGTGTCAACAGCATATAGATGGGAATCAAAGTTGTAGAAAATAGAAAAGTTTGATATAGAAGTGAGCCCTGAAAGAGAAAAACCAAGTGCATCAAGCAATGAGCCTATAAATAGGGAATTCCTTAAACTCAAACACAAAACAAAGATGAAAAGTTGATGGAAAGTATACAGACAAAAAAGTTTCTGTACATTTTATTCTATTTTTCTCTCCAAACAGAAAAAAAGGCAGTCTTAAGAGTAACTCCCTTAACATACCAGAAATGTATACAAAGATATAAGATATATTTGCAAAAATATTCATTGTACTACTACAATCATGAAAATGACCCAAAATGACCTAAATCAACAATAGGAGACTGATTAGGTAAAGTATGGCACATCCATGTAAAGGAATAAATTTATAGCTATTAAACATCATGCCATAGATGATCTATTGGAAAATATTCACATTTTATTGATATGTCAAAAAAAGTAGGCTACAAATTAGCATGTGCCATATAATATTTTGTTTTAAAAATACAATATATATAGAAAAAAAAAAAGCAGGACAAACAAACAATACCAGAAAATTAACAATAGTTAATTCTGTATAATGAGATTTCAGGTGATTTTTTTTTCTTTCTTTGTACTTGCTTGTTTTTCCAAAAATAGCATTCAGTAGATGTTTTTGTATAGACAGAAAATGAAACAAACCAGACAACTCTCATCTCTTCCTCTAAAACATCTGCCACTCTTAGTCCTCAAATCCCCAAACCAAAAGCTCGGGAGCGACACTGAGACCGAAGACTTGACACAAACATCTCCATCCTCATCCTCACAACAAAAGGAACCTGACAACCATTGTATACACAAAGAACAATATTTCCTGATCCTTCCTTAATAAAAGAGAACCATGTTCTCTGCCAGTGGCTGCCCTTTCCTAACTCTAAAACAACTAACATCAGGGTAACAAATCGAATTACATGGTTTTTTTTTTTCCATCAGTCTTCAACAATATGCATCAAGAGAAACATAGAAAAAAATTCACTTCACTGTAAAAAGATAAAGCCACACAAACTTTAAGTTTGTAAATATTTATATACCATCACACCCACAACCAGATCTGAAATATTTTTAAAAAACACATTAAACATTTTTAGAGCACCTTCACTTCCCCATAACACTTTTATTACAAAACTCCTCAAGGAGAGTTACATTGCCCCTCCACAATGCCATAAATAACTTTCATAATATGAGATAAAACTTTCTCATACAAAAGAACAAGGTGTCTTTATATCCTGGTACTTATCTCTGCGGGTTTTGCCCAAGTCATTTATCCTTTCTGAGTCTCAGTTTTCTCATCTACAAGTGGGGAGAATATGACTTTCCCTGCAGGAGCTTTTAGGGTTTAGAGGACAGTGGCAACCAAATGGGCCCCAAACTCTCTACATATCCTTCACAGCCCTACACATTTTGTTGACCACAACAAGAGGGCAAATACCACCATAAGACCCAAGCCATTTAGCATTATTAGGGACAGAGAATACAACCAACTTCAAATTACGTATAAGTGCAGAAATACACTAATTTCCAATAGAGCTCCTGCTGCAGCTGCAAACCAGCGAGTATAGAGAGTGGAGAAACTGTGAAAGGGGAAATAGGGGCATGGAAAAGACTTCGATAAAGCACGGACAAAATAACCCCCAAAGAGAGAAAGTCCTCCATTACATGCCAACATACCAAAAACAGGTCCAAGACCTTGTAGTTCTCAGCACCAGCTACAAGTAGGGAAAATGCCTAAAGGTGAGAAAGACCACAGGCTTCAGAGAACTGCTACTTCTGGGAGAGGAGTATTAGAGGAGAGGTGTTGCCATGGCAGCAAAAGAAGAGGGAGAAATTGAGGCCACTGAG
This sequence comes from Eulemur rufifrons, assembly GCF_041146395.1. Classification (NCBI taxonomy): domain Eukaryota; kingdom Metazoa; phylum Chordata; class Mammalia; order Primates; family Lemuridae; genus Eulemur; species Eulemur rufifrons. The sequence continues at coordinate 49,656,149 of NC_090983.1, forward strand.
CCAGTGAAAGGGAAGCAAGACGCACCAGACCCTCACCATCCACTACACCATCCATTAGAGAAACGGCACCTCCCTATGCGGCCAGTAATGAGAGCTCCTGGGCCAGGAAAAGTGCCCATGACATGCCCAGGAATGGAAAAATACCAGAACAAAACCAAACAGCCGCTGAAAACTCTCCCCGCCAAGAAACCATGAAGCAGAAGAAAACTGTAACACAACACTCCAAACGGAATTACATGTCCTCACCCAAGCATTTTGGAGAACTCAGAAAAAAGCACCTAGAATCAGAAATATAGAAGTTAGCAACAAAAATGGGAAACAACAGAAAAGGAAAAACTGCAATGAGAGTTGATTGAATGCAACAATGAAAATGAAGAAAATACAAAACTATGTCTTATTCAGAACCGAGCAGTAAGATATAAGGTGCCAAAAAGAAAATAAATTTGAGTTGAAATTTAATAAGGGGCACAGAAGAAAAGAAGAAAAACTACAAAAGCAGGAAACAGTAAAAAAAGCTTAAGGTGTTTGGGAAATGGTGAGAAGCTGAGTTCACAGTAGCATGGGGGCAGGTCACAGGGTGATAGAGTTAACAAGGGAGACTGGAACCAGATTCATTCATTCAACAACTATTTTCCAGTGCCACCTGCATGCAGGCCACAGTTGCCAGTGACTGTGAAGGGAAGTGGTTCTGTCCCTGTAAGGAAGACAAGAGGGAGTCAGGGACCTTTAATCAAGAGAGTGATATAATCAAACTAAATTGAAAGGAAGGTAACTCTAGAAGCAGAATGGAAGACTTTCTGGAGTGGGGTGAGACTGAAAGGGAGACTAATTATGAGGGCACAATAAATAATTCTGAGATAAAAGCATCAAGGTTTCCTGATGACCCCACGCAAAGAAGATGCCAAGGTTTTTATTTGGGGAAACTGGAGAATGACTCCAATAAGAGATGAAGAGCATTTCAGCTACATTTCGGGCACAGTGTGATGGGATGCATCGATTATAACTTTAGGAGAGAGCAGGAATTGGAGATTTGGGGAGTGGCCACGTTTTTGATGGTACTGGAGCTACTGGACACAAGGAGATGGCGCGTGGGTAACTCCGTTCTCATGCTGGGCCAGGGAACAACTCTGGGAGTGTCACTGTTTAAGGAGAAGGGGAGGAAGAGCACGGGAGGACACACAAGCAGCAGGGGTGCAGCCCCCAGAGAAGGTGTCCAGAGCCCAGCAGCAGACGCTCAGGAATCCGTGGCCGGTGCACACAGGCAGAGACAGCACGGAGACCACACAGAATGAGGACTGGAAACGGGAACGCGAGCAACATGGGCGACCTTACTGACACGCAGTTTCAGGTTGAGGAGCAGTTGTCATTCATAACGGAGGAATAGCTGACACTCTCACAGCAGAGAGAAGAAAGGAGACAGACTGGTGACATGAAAGAGAAGTGGGATCAAGGAAAACTCTGGGAGAGGAGAGATGGGCGAGAGCCAGTGGTAACGTCAAGACAGCAGCAACGCTGAAAAGAGGATATAACCTATGGAGCAAGAGAGGAAGGGGCCAAGGTCCAGAGAGAGGCTACCCAGTCAGCTTCCAGGGTCTTTCCCAAAACTGTGAGAGCAGGGGGCACAGAGGCTATGTGTAGGATGCCCTTGGGCCACCATCCCAGTGGCACATGAACATGGATCGTTCCCTTTTCTGAATTCCCACAGGGCGTACTATGGAATTTAGGACTGGGGGCTTAGAGTCTAAAACATGGCTGCTAATGCCAGTTCTGCCACTTAACAGCCATACAGCCTCGGACAGGACATAATTCATCTGAAGTTCGGTTTTCCCGTCAGGGAATGAGTATAACAATACCAGTTCCCCCCTACCACTCGCCTCCTAGGGTTGTGAGGACCAGACAATATAGTGCATGTGGGTGTACCTTGAAGACAAAACAGCCCTATGCATACATTATTGGATTGGTATCTAATTATTCCACATAGACTTGTCTCCCACTAGGGGTATGATTTATTTGTTCAATGTGTGCTCCATCCCACGCGGGGTCTAACATAGTATTTTGCACACAGATATTTAACACACACTGACTCGGAATAAGTACTGGCCTCCTTTTCATGAAGGGTGTGTGGCAGGATTGTTTTCTATGTCCCACACCACAACACAGTGAAGACATCATATGTAAACCCAGGGTAGGTTCCCAGCCTGAGTTTTTAGTAAGACTCCGAGCAAACAACATAGTGTTACTCTATACACTTTGTAATAGATGTTCAAATTAGCAGAAGTGCAATTATGAAAGGATTGCCATATGTGACAGTCAGTGATTTTTTTTTTTAATTAAGAAGAAAACAGTAAGAAATTATGTTCCAAGAGCATTCAGCCATTGGGTGTAGATAAGGCATCTAGAGAAAATCCCCCGGCACACCAGGCTGAGCGAGGAGGCAGGCGCTCCCCAGACAGCTCTCATGCAGCAGAAACCCGCTGGCAATGAGAGACATGCTCGAGTTCTGTCAAATCACCAAGTAAGAAGCCGGCGCAGTCAAATCCATCGTGTCACTGCGTGTTTGCATCCCCGTTACCCCTGAAATGGAGCATATGCTGGAAAAGTACATTTTAATATGGCTACCACAGTCTCACTTAGCATTCAATCAAACTCTTTTTATTACAGAGATAATATAGCATCTGTAACTTTGCACATTGTTGGGGGGAAAGTAACACATGGGGAGAAAATACATTTTTTTTACTACCAAAGCAGCAAATGGTTTTTGCTGTTCTGCACAGTACAGTAAGGCTCATACATTTTAAACAACCTAGATAAATTCCTTTTTCCATTTGAGGCAAGTCTCAATAGTGATTTAAAATTAAATTGTTAACCAAGTGTCAGAAGCCACGAAATAAGCATAAGTGGTAGTCTCCCTCTGAATAGCAAACACCGGGATATTCGGAAGCCCATAAAACTATAAAAACATATCTATTCAATGTCTTCTAGATGAGAAGGCTACCTACTTACCACCTTTAACAACCAAGGGGAAAATGTTAGGAATGTGATATTATTATTCTCCTTTTATAAAAAGACATTCATTTCTTCATTCATGCAAATATATACTGAGCCCCTAATATGTGCCAGACACAGGGCTAGGAACTGGAAGTATGGTATTAAACCAGAGAGACTTGTCCTGGCTCTCATGGATTTATGGTCTAATGGAAGAAACGTTAAATAAATAGCTAAGCATACGATTACAAATATTAAATGCAAGAAGGAAAAGAATATGGTATCATCAGAAAAAAATAAGAGAGAAACCTAATTTAACTGGAGGGGAGGAGAAGGCTCCTCAGGAAAAGTAGCATTTAAGCCAAGTCTGCAGGGCAAGAGGGAGGGAACACTCCAGACAGAGGGAACAGCATGCGCAAGGCTCTGAGGCAAGAACAAGCTGGGCATACCAGGTAATGAAAAAAGAGAAGCAGAGTTTGAGCAGAGTGTAAAGGGGAAGAGGGCATGACATGAGGTGGTAGTCATAACAGGAGATATAATTTGGAGCCAAATAAAAGATTTTTTTTTTTTAATTGTTGTTCCTAAGTGCAATGGGAGGAGGTAAAAGACTTAAAACAGGGCAGAGTCAGGAGTTCGAAGCTGCAGTGAGCTATGATTGCACCCCTGCACTCCAGCCTGGGCAGCAGAGTGAGACCCTGTTAAAAATTTAAAAAAAATAATAAAAAAATAAGCACGGCAGAGACAGGATTGGATTTGTGTTTTGAGAAATGGGTGGAGGAAAACAAGAAATGGGAAAGCTGTGGCAATAGTGATGAGAGACAAGAGACGGACAGTTAGGGCTTGATGTGGGTGAGGGTGTACAGTGAGGGAGGGAAGCACCAAAGGTGACCCTGGGGAGCGACAGAGTGAATGGAGGGGCCTCGTACAAAGACAGGAACAGCAAGAGGAACAGGCTTCCTTGGCAAGCGGGGGATCAAAAGATTGGTTTAGAACAAAAAGCTGAAAACGTAAAGGTGCCTTTGAGACCTCCAGATGCAAATGTCAAGTAAGCAGTGGGATTAAGTGAAACAGAAACGTAGTGCATGTGCCATTTCACTCTTGAGACCTAGTTTAGTAGCTGCAGACTGTCCTACCTTCTTTGAAGGAGCCATTCCCACCCTCTCACTCACCGCTGGACACATTCCACTCCCGGGCCAGGGAGCAGCCCAACGGGGTGGGCATACAGGTCCTCTCGAGGAACTGTGAACAGTGCTCATTCTCAACTAGAGCAAGTTACATAGTGAGAATGTAGAGCAGCCTGTTATAAACTGACTAGACAGGGTTATAGATTTTATAAATTTTTATGTATTATAAATTTTATATATCTTATAAATGATATATTTATATGAATGTTAATAAACTATATGAGATATATTAAGAATATAATTTTAATATATATGTCTTTATAATAAACTTTATATAAGAAAATACAAGTATATTTTCTAAGGTTTTATGTGTACATATATTGTGTGTATTGTTTCACAGCTGTCTTGTGAAAACAACCTTAAATTTATAGTTTTTTTAATGTTTAGGACAGGCCTAGATGATTAAGTGAGCTCATCTACCATCTCTTTAATAAAAACTTAAAGCATCAATATCTTACAATTTGGCCAACTGGTAGTATTTTGAAAAGCATCACAAGATGGTATGAAATCATTGCATTGATCATTGATTCAGTTGCAGGTTGTAAGAGACTCTTGATCAAAATCTGATTCTGGGGCTGTTTTTTTTTAACGTAAATGTCACAATTCAAAATTCTTTGTTCACTGAAAACTTCCACTGATTTAAATAAGAGTAAAAACTGCAGAAGCAGGCTCACCACGCTTGACTTGTGGCGGAGCGACATTTAACACCAGTGAGACTGCCAAATAAAAAGATGACGTCAGCCACATCTGCTGATTCACGGGCAAGGGGGGTAAAAGGGGGGGGGTGCAGATCGTAAAGCCAAGAGAGATGTGGGAATTGTGATTACATTTTGCTGGAAAGTAGGCTGCTGAGCTAGACTGTTGCATAAAAAGGTTACTGGTAACCAGTGAAGAAAGAAAAGGCAGGTACTTCTGAAATGAGATCAGATGAGTCAAATAATACTGGTTAAGGGGGTAAGAAAGAGGCAGAGTTTTAGCTGTAAAAGATTGAGACCAACTGTTTCCTTTTCTTCTTCTGAGTACATATTTTCCACATTTAACCCACTTAAAAACAGTTTTCAATCACACTTTCACAACATATACAGTCATGCACTGCTTAACGACAGGGATCCATTCTGAGAAATGCGTCATTGTGCAAACATCATCGAGTGTACTTACACAAACCTAGGTGGTGTAGCCTCCTACACACCTAGGCTGTGTGGTATAGCCTATTGCTCCTAGGCTGCTAACCTGTATGGCCCATGACTGTACTGAATACTGTAGGCAACTGGAATGCAATGATAAGTATTTGTGTATTTAAGCATATCTAAACAGAAAAGGTATACTTTTAATAAAAATAGAGTATTATAATATTACGAGACCACCATTGTATATGTGGTCCATCATTGACAAATGTCATTATGCGGTGCATGCCTGTATTTTAAAAGCACCTTAAAGCCACTCTTGTCCAAGGCAATCATTTTAACTTGACACAACTTTATAAGGCATCTTTTAAAAAGTTACAAAGCGAAACTTTTTGAATGGCCAAAATAAGTACATGGAAATATAATTTCTAAGGTAAAAAGTATATCTGTGCTATATGTGCTTAACTGCTTTAACTATAAATTTCTACCGTGAATATGAATATATGCAGACTGCCATGAGTACAGTTAAGGTATCAAATTAAAATGAACTAAACATTGAATCGTAAGCCATGTCCATTTTCACCGAACTAAATCCCTAAAGAAAAGAAAGACAGGGAGAGAGAGAGAGAGATTGTCATCACATCATTTATTTAGCAATTATTTCATGAGTACCCACTATGTGTACAGGACTATGTGACACATAATGGGTAAGGTGATTGATTATTGAACCAGAATGGGGACAGTGTCTGAGAAGTATAATGGGCTGCTGGGGACAATTAGTAATGATAGTAGTATAAAAATAGTGGCAATTATTAATGTTAATTTTTATTTAGTGATTAATATGTGAATGGTTCTCAGTACGCACTTTTTTATCACTATTTTTAATTGTGGTAAAATACACACAAAATTTATCATTGTAACCATTTTTAAGTATACGGTTCAGTGGTATTAAGTACATTCGCATTGTTGTGCAATCGCTATCACCACCATCCTCTTCCAGAACTTTTTCATCCTCCCAAACTAAAATTCAGTCCCCATTAACAATAACTCACCATTCTCCCCTCCTTCAGCCTCTGGCAACCACCATTCTACTTAAGCCTTATGACTTTATAAGTATAGCCAACAATATACTTCTATTTGAATCCACACGTTTATAGGGTATCTTTGTCAACTAAGACAACATTAAAACCAAGAATCAAAATAACTGTACTTAGGTTTATGTATAACAAATTATTAAATTTGGATTTTTAGAAAATTAAATACATTAAATTATTAGTAATACCTTAGAACAACTGGGGTTTCACTGTTAAAATTTTCAGTAGTAATTTCATATTTGTAAAATTTCTAGTTCACATGCTTTATGACATAATACTATTGTACATGTATAAAGTTTATTAATATATTTCAAATATAACATGCTCAAAAACACTGTTTTTTTTGAGACAGAGTCTCACTCTGTTGCCCTGGCTGGAGTGCAATGGCATCATCATAGCTCACAACAACCTCAAACTCCTGGGCTCAAACGATTCTCCTGCCTCGGCCTTCCAGAGTTCTAGGATTACAGGCATGAACCACCATGCCCAGCCTCAAAAACTTTATACTTATGTGGTGCACAAACAAAAACTATTTGGGGAACCACTGATATAAAGGATCATTGTCCCATTAATGGCAATGAATGAACGGAGGGAGGGAAGGCAAGGAATGTGATTTTGAGTATGTTGAAATATATTTAGTTTAATGTGTTTTGGAGACAACTGAAAGGCAAAAGTACATGTAAGCCTAAAGTTCAGCTAAGAGACTGAATCTATATTTAGGAATCAGCCACACAAAGGTGATCATAAGAGACAGGAGAAGAGACAAAAAGTGTGAAAAAGACAGCAGAGGGATATTCAGAGGCCAGGCCTACACTACGTACAGTAGTCCTTATCCACAGGGGATCTTTTCCAAGACCCCCAGTGGGTGCCTGAAACCTCAGATGGTACTAAACCCACTAGCCATCAATTGGAACACATTTCTGTTCATGTCTTCCACCCACAAATTTAATGCCTTTTCCATCTTAACTAAGCACTTATCATGCACTGTGGCCATAACTTTTGCAGGCTGAGGTGGGACAGCAACACTGGCACAAATTTCTTTTTCCTTCTTCACAATTTCTCAGATAGAAGATTCATTCTTAACATAGATTTCAGCAACCTCAGATACTGTTTATTACCTTTCCTTATTAAGTTAAGAACTTTCACTTTTTCACTTGAAGCACTCTATGGCTTCTCTTTGGCATATCGGCATTGTGCTTCAGGACCATTAAGTCCAATAAGGATGACGAATACAACCACTGAATACTGTGACATTCTATCTGATAACAAAGAGGATACCCCTGGGTGACCAAGCCTCCCTGTCACCAAAGCTTGCAAGCCCACAGGGAAATCAGCCCCTTTTGACATCAAACTCCCCTGAAAGAACTGCAAGCACAAAAAGATGGTATTGCCATAGAGTACCACATGATATTCATTGTTACAGGATGGAATTGTGACCCAAAGCTTTCACTGTTTTTTGACCATTCTCTTGTGGTAATAAGTAGAATCCAACTTTACAACCAAGGCAAAATTAGCTTTCCTTTTTTGACTACTGAATTCTAATTGATTGAACTATCTAAAGACACAAACACCATTAAGCACTATTCATTAAACTTATAATTTTATTTCAAGATCAAGATATAAAATACGTTAATGTATTTCATTTTAGCTGCTACCTTTTAGCACAAGGTCTGTTCCAACATATTCTATAATTAAAGGGACAATTCAATTTTTAAGCATCTAGACATATGGATTGAACAGAACCAATGATTCAGAAAAAAAAACATGAAATGAAAATTTGACTTGAAAAAATAGCCTAACTTGTTAAAACAAGTGATATAAAATTGAGACATTCTAAAATTGTATTTATTTATTGTTTTTGAGACAGAGTCTTGCTCTGTTGGTCAGTCTATAGTGCAGTGGCATCATCGTAGCTCACAGCAACCTCAAACTCCTGGGCTCAAGCAGTCCTCTTGCCTCAGCCTCCCACACAGCTGGGACTACAGGCATGCACCTCTACACCCAGTTAATTTTTCTATTTTTAGTAGAGACAGGGTCTTGCTTTTGCTCAGGCTGGTCTTGGACTCCTGCAATCCTCCCACCTTGACCTCCCAGAGTGCTGGGATTACAGGTGTGAGCCTCTGCACCTGGCCTAAAATTTTAATTTTAATAAATGTTCTGATTATATTCCAACATCAAATGAAATATTCACCTATGAAATTGTCATTTTTCATTAAACACCCAAGGAATAGTTCCTTATGTAAATGAAAAAATATTTTAAAATTTTAAAAAGAGGAACCAAACCATCTAAAAATTAAGTTGTTAAGCCAGAGGAGTACTGATGTTCACCAAGTGCTGCATATTTTCCTCCAAATACAGATTGTATCAAATCATCTGCTCCAATCAAAAGAAAAAGAGATACAAGTAAGAACAGAAAATATATAACCTGGAGATTATTTTTTATAATTAGAACCCTTGACAATCTATAAACATTACTTGGGAAGGTTCTTATTCTACTGCATATTTTTCATAGGGGATCCAAGAAAATAATACCTAACAACCTTTTATTAAAGATGTTCTATCTATATATAGTAGGAGAGTGTCCAGCAAGGCAGCTATTCTGGAGCTCATCCGAGAGGTTAACGACATATTGATAAATTTAGAAGTTGTCCACACATATTTGATAATACAAGTAGTAAGAACGAACAGGATGACTCATAGACAAGGTAGAGCAAGAAGCAAAAAGACCCAAAGCCAATCTCTGAATCAGTGCTTCTCAAAGTTTAGGAAGCTTCTGAAACAGATTACCAGACCCTCTCCTGAGAGTCTGATTCAGAACATTGGTGTGGGGCCCGAGTAAATGGGTTTTTTAACAAGAACTTCAGATGATTCCCAAAGCAGATGTTGTGTGGAATAGCCTTTGAAAAACACTACCCTAGACCAAAAAGGAAAATTTGTTAACTTTGACCTTATCAAAATTAAAACCTTTTTCTCTATAAAAGATCCCATGAAGAGCATAAAAAGACAAGTTACAGACTGGGAGAAAACATCTGCACATCTGAATAAGCTCTGTGGATTGTACCAATGTCAATGTCCTGGTTTCCATATAGCACTACAGTTTTGTTAGATGTTACTTTCAGGAGAAATTGGGTGAAGTGTACACAGGATCTTCCTGCACACTTTTAGGCAACTTCCTGTGAATCTATAATTATTTCAAAACAAAGTGTTTTTTAAAAAATGACTGTCTTATCTCTCCCTCTCTGTATCACACTGGTACTACAGCCTGAAATAAGTTCTACTCTCAAGGGCTGAAGTCCAGCAAAGGTTGGCAATTCACAACCTGTGAAACCTTTAACCATGCTAACCTGAGTTGGCAGATATTCCCTCCAACTCCATATTAATTCTGACACAAGTGTAAAAGCTGTTGTCATTATTACACTTTCTTTTTTTTTTTTTTTTTTTTTGAGACAGAGTCTCACTCTGTTGCCCGGGCTAGAGTGAGTGCCGTGGCATCAGTCTAGCTCACAGCAACCTCAAACTCCTGGGCTCAAGCGATCCTACAGCCTCAGCCTCCCGAGTAGCTGGGACTACATGCATGCGCCACCATGCCCGGCTAATTTTTTGTATATATATATTTTAGTTGTCCATATAATTTCTTTCTATTTTTTAGCAGAGACGGGGTCTCACTCTTGCTCAGGCTGGTCTTGAACTCCTGACCTCGAGCGATCCACCCGCCTCGGCCTCCCAGAGTGCTAGGATTACAGGCGTGAGCTACCGCGCCCGGCCTACACTTTCTTATTATGACAGGTACCCACGGAAATTGAGTAAATGATATGACTTCAGACATACGTAGTAACTAACATTAAGAACTGTTATGAAAATGTTTCCATTTTTCTCCTATTAATGTAATACTGAATGAACATTCAGTCTTTAAGACTATATGATTACTACTATTAAAAAACTGAATAATAAATTATTCAGCTTTTTTGAGAAAAGGAGAAAAACTGCCACTAGAGAACTATTACTGTCTCAATAGATAAAGTGTGCTGGCAAGAGTATTTTCAGCGTCTCTAGAATGGCGCCTACTGTGAATAATAGTAATGATAATTGCTAGTACTTATGAAAGAATTACCACGTGCCAGATATTGTGCTAAGCTCATCATGGTAAGTGGATCTGCTCAATACAGCAACCGGTGAGGCAGGTATTGTTACTAGAGATGTAGAAAATAGGGAGACTATATAGTTTGTCCACGGCCAGATCTCTTACAATGCCAAAGTTAGACTCCAACTATTGAACACCCGACAGAAACCCCTCACACTGTTCCCACACATCATTATTACCTTAACATTCACAGAGGATGAGGGGTTCTCCAGGAATGCTCTCAAATGTTGGGAGAATTAAAGACACTGACCTCTGAGGAGGTTTTTCATCTAACACTAAACATTTCAACAACTAACAAAAGTAGTAATACCCACAGTAATTCCAGTATTGTGGATGAATTAACATTGAAAACAGAACTGGCCGGGCGCGGTGGCTCACGCCTGTAATCCTAGCACTCTGGGAGGCCGAGGTGGGCGGATCGTTTGAGCTCAGGAGTTCGAGACCAGCCTGAGCAAGAGCGAGACCCCACCTCTACTAAAAAAATAGAAAGAAATTATATGGACAGCTAAAAATATATATAGAAAAAATTAGCCGGGCATGGTGGCGCATGCCTGTAGTCCCAGCTACTCGGGAGGCTGAGACAGGAGGATCGCTTGAGCTCAGGAGTTTGAGGTTGCTGTGAGCTAGGCTGACGCCACGGCACTCACTCTAGTCTGGGCAACAGAGTGAGACTCTGTCTCAAAAAAAAAAAAAAAAAGAAAACAGAACTACCAGAAATGAAGGAGTCCTACTCTCAGCCCATTGAAAAGACTCAACAAATTCAGAGGAAACAGCCATGATAAAATAAAGCCAAGTAAAACCCATGAAGATAGTCACAAGTTTTAGGAGAGCGAGCCCATTTCACAGAAGTTCAATATTCATCAGAAGTTGGTTGTTATCTGATTTCTAATCTCACTTTCATGTGTATTTCATTTCTGAAGCCAATTCAAGGATTCCTTCTGAGTATTGTCTCTCTTTTTTTTTTTAAAGGAGAAGAAGCCCTAATTCCAAGCTTATCCAAGATTGAAGAAGCTCCTCTTCCCCTTTCTACACTTAGAATATTGAATCTGTTTCTGGAATCAACTGTTTTGAAAATCCTTGAAGAATTGGAAAAAGTGGAAAATAACAAGCTAAAGTTCTAAATATTATGAAAAAAATTACATTCCAGGCAGTACACCACTGGGCTGTTTCTATTCAGGCCATTAGAAAATATCTTTATATAATTATTTGATATACAATGTGGGCTGCAACTACAAATTATCTGACAGCTTAAAAAAAAAAACAAGTGTTCTGAGTCATCATGAAGTGTTTCTAGAGACAGCAGTTAGAGTACTTAAAGCAGAACACCTGAGGCCCAGGAATAGGTCCTACCCCACTACATAGAAGGGAAAGGTACTGAGGAGTGGGTATTTCTGGAGCACATTTTTTTTTTTTTTGTGAAATAAGGTCTCACTCTTTTGACCAAGATAGAGTGCAGTGGCATCATCATAGCTCACTGCAACCTCCCACTCCTGGAGTCAAGTGATCCTCCTGCCTCAGCCTCCCATGTAGCTAAGACTACAGGGACCTGCCACCATGTCCAGCTAATTTTTCCATTTTTTATAGAGATGGAGTCTCACTCTGTTGTCTAGGCTGGTCTTGAACATCTGGCCTCGAGCAATCCTCCCATCTGGGCCTCCCAAAGTGCCAGGATTACTGGCATGAGCCACTGTGCCCAGCCCTGGAGCACTATTTTTGAAAACCAATTTGAAGCTGTTAACTCCAGAATAAAGTACTGGGCTGAGTGGTAACCTCAATGTCCTGGAAATAAAGAACAGCATACACATGACTGCAAGCAAAATTTAGTATGTTATTGAAACCCTGAGAGTAATGAGCTAGGTAACTCAGTTTCCTCCTCTTTAAAAGAATAATAAAAGCAACTTAATAATTATTTAGTGAACTGTGACAGTGTACTACTGACCTTTTGATTTGACCATCCAATCACTTTATGACATAGGTACTGTTATCCCATTTTACATATGAGGAAACTGAGGCTCAGATAGGTTCAATACCTCATCCAGGATTATACAGCTAGTAGGGCCAAAGCTAGGATTCAATCCAAGCACTTTAAATCCAGAGCTTTCCCTTCCCTTTAGCCACGGTGCCCTATGCCTCTTGGACTAGTAATTTCCAAACTTGCTTATGTCCTTGAAATCAAGGAAAGCGTAATAAATTATTGATATGTTAAATTTAGAGTTAATATACCTTTATGTAATACCATTATCTTAGACCAGATTCTAGAATGAGCAAACAGAAAAATATGGCAAATGTTTAAGAAAAATGTATAGGAAAAACTTCTAATAGAGGAAAGTTATCCTATTATTTTGGCTGTGACATGAGAAAAGACACTATTGTTTTACCCAGTTTATGGATTTGAGCAGAATGCCTGTGTCCAGTTCCTCTGACACAGGAGCACAGTTTAAGAATCCCTAAGAAACCATGTTTGTTTAAATTTATAAATTTGCTTATTGGATCTGTAGAGATTAAATGGATGCTGGCGGTGGTGAGGATGTGGGGAAAGGGCTGCTCATGTATTACTGTGGGTGGAAATGTACAGAGATGTTCACTGTGGTGCTAATTATAAAACAGAAGTTGGAGGCTATTGAAATAGCCCATGAGAGGAATTAATTAATTACAGCATGCTATATAATCTGTTAACAATGCAGATCTGTATTTATTGATATGGCAGGTATTTGTGCTATAAATTACAGGGGAAAAGTAGACTCCAAAAGAGCACAAAAGCATAATCCCATTTCTTTTTAATATTTATAGTCTAGGTAGGTAGACACACCAACGTGTTAATGGTTATTATCCCATAGAATGGGGTTGGGACAATCATACGTGTCCTTTGAACAATTATACCTAGGACTAAATCTGCCTCCCACATCATGCACCACACACAGCTTTCTCTGCTTTGAAGGAGGGTGGTAAGAGGCTGATCTTGGTGACAAGTTCTCTCTGGCACCTTTCAAATTTAGACATATTCCATAGCACCTTTGACACTTCCTTAGGTATTATATGCATCCATATTTCATGTATTTGAGTTTTCCAAGGAATCCAGCGTGCCAGTGAAGATCAGATCATATGATACCATAAAATCAAGGTTAAGCTCTAGGTTGCAAAATAAATCAAACTGTGCCCACTTGATGTGGTGAAACTGCAAATTGTCGTCAGTGTCTGTTCTCCACTTTCTCCTTTCAGGAATAGATCTTCCTCCACCATCTCACCTCCACAAGTATTCAGTTGGCACATGAACAGCCACCTAATTTACAATTCCCAGCCTCCCTTGCAGCTAGGTATGGCCGCTTAGCTCTACTCAATATGATCCAAGTAGAAGGGCTGTGCAGATGCTGCATCACAGCCTTTAAAAAGGAAAACTGCTTGCCCAATCTATCCCCTCTCCCCAGCCCCCAACCTTCCCACAGGTAGAATGCAGAAGTGTTCCCAGCCAGGCAGCTTCTACCCTGCAGATGAGGACAATGCTGTAAGTGATGGTAAAGCAATACTGTATGAATATATAGCACCTTGGTCTCTGAATAACCCGTAGACCAGTGGTTCCCAAACTTTAGTGTACATCAGAATCACCCAGAGGGCTTGTTAAAACCAGATTATTGGGCCCACACCCAGAGTATCTGAGTCACAATTTGCATTTTTAACAAGTTCCTAGGTGATGCCAAGGCTGTTGGTCTGGGGGAAGGAAAAGGGGCTAGGAAGCATATCTTGATAACTGATGATTCTAGACCTGCTTTGCCATTGAGGTGGTCATTAGCCACATGTAGTTACTGAGCATTTGGACGGTGGGTAGGGAGACTTAGAAATGAATTTTTAATGTTACTTCATTTTAATTAATTTAAAAACCATACACAGTCTAGAGGTCATTCAGAGATCAAGGCTCTATCTACCCTGTTGTGTGTCCCTGGAACTCATGTGTTGGAAATTTGATCCCTGGTGTGGAGGTGTTGGGAGGTGGGGTCTTTAAGAGGTGATTAGGTCATTAAAAGGGATTACTGCCACTTCCTCTCAGGATTGGGTTAGTTACCACGAGTGCACGCTGTTATAAAGCGGGGCAGCCCCTCATGTTTTGCACCCTTTGCACGTGTGCACCTGCCCTCCCACTTTTCCACTATGCTATGAAGCAGCACGAGGCCCTCACCAGTTGTGGCTGCCCAATCTTGGACTTCAGAGGCCTCCCGAACTGTGAACTAAATAAAGCTCTTTCCTGTATAAATTACCAAGTCTCAGGTATTCTGTTACAGCAACAGAAAATAGACTAAGAAAAACCAATATCTGATCCAGTTAATGGAAAATTTTTAAGTATATTTAGAACATCTTGAGTATGTGAATCTACTGTTTCACCTGTAGATTTTATGAAATCTATGATGTAAATTTAATGTCCAAGTTAAGACGTGCTGTAAGTATAAAATACACATCAGACTTTCAAGACTTGATATGATAAAAAGAAGGTAGAATAGTTCATTCATTAATAATTTTCATGTTGAGTATATGTTGAAATATTTGCTACATTGGATTAAGTAAATTATTAAAAATAATTTCACTTGTTTCTTTGTTGCTTTTTAACCTGGCTACTAGGAAATTTAATATTATGACATATGTGGCTCATTAAATTTTTATTGGATGCTGATAATTAGACTATGAATGAGAGAAAGTGGGAGACCTATCTTGTTTGAGCAATTAGTTTTGTTTGTAATCTCTTTGTAATAGCTGCTTAATCTATACCCTGATTATTTTCCTATGCAAAATGTTTAATTTCCAACTGGTGGTAAATGTACTAAGCTACTCTTCCCTTTCCACTCGTCCTAATCTTTTTCTTTCTTGTTTTATTCAACTTCAATTGTGCAGAATTGAATTAAACACAATCTTTGACAGGAGACATGTTCACATCTGAGCCATGCAGGCTGCCCTCATTCATTCATTCATTCTTCTTTTTTAATGTTGTAATAGCACTCAGGAAACCATCACCTAACACAAAAATTAAACTTTGATAATATCTTATCCACCCGAAGGTCCCTCCCCATTTCATCATCCTGCCTGAAGCAACAAACATCCTAAATCCCATACTCAACATTCTACTGCTTTCCTTTCCATATGTTACCATCTTATCTACATATGTATTCCTAAAAGCTATGGTTATAATTTTAGTTGCTTTTAAATTTATAAAAAAGGGCACTATATGTAATACTTTTAGAATTTCTTCACTTAATATTGCTAAAATTCATGTATGTTGCTGTTATTTTATTATACTTAATTTTGATTGTGGCATGTATTCCATCCAGTGAACGTACTACAGTTTATCCATTCTTGCAGCCATAAACATTTGAATTTTCCCAAGTTTTTGATGGGTACAGTGCTAATGTAGATACTTCTGTACATATTTCCTGATGCACATGTGCAAGAATTTCTTTTACATGTAAACTTAAGAGTAAAATGCTGTGTTATAGGAAATGTAACTAGTTAATTCTATGAGATAATGTTAGAACTACTTTGTAAGGTAGTTATACCAATTTACTAGCAGGGTATGAGATCCTATGGATCTATATCTGCCCTAGCACTTGATATTAACAGACTTTTCCATTTTTTGCCAATTGAGTGGGTATAAAATGGCATCTCATTGTGACATTGAGTTGTACTTCCTTCCAAATCACAAATGATGTTGAACATTTTTGATATATTTCTTGGCCATGTGTGTTTCCCTTTTTATAACTGTAAAATACCCATGCATATCCTTTGTCCATTTTTCAGTGTTGTTCATGTCTTTCATCTTGATCTATAGGATTTCTTTATATATTCTACTAGTCCTTTCATCTTTAGTATATATGAACCCCATGTATGCATCACCCAGCTTCAAAAATGATCAATTTTGTGTTATCTGTACTCCCAGCTATTGCCCCTCCACTCCCACAAATCACACTGAAGGAAATGTCAAGCAACATATAATTTCAATAAGGGCCCTTTATATAACAAAATTCTTAATTTTAATATAGTCAAATATGCCAGTATTTCTTTTATATTAATTGGTTTTTGTGCCTTAAAAAATCTGCTTTCTTTGAAGATTAAAAGTCTAAAAAAAAAACCTAAGGCAATCCTTTTCTATCCCCAAGTCTTAACATTTAAGACCTTAAACCTTCCAGGGTTAATTTTTTTTAATAGATATGATATGAAGTAGAAATCTATTTTCATCTTATCTCCTAAAGATAACCATTTATTCTCAGTTCCATTTACTGAATAGTCCCTCTTTTTCCTAGGAATCTGACATATACCAAAGTTCTAAGCATGGGTGGGCATGTTTCTGAGCTTTTGATTTTATATCACTGGTCAATTCATCTGTCCCAGTGCACATACCACACTGTCTTGATTTCTATAACTTCATAATAGATTCTGATATATGGCAGAGCAAGTCCCTGTTCCCTACTCTAACCTTACAAATATTAATATTTTTTAAGGTCAAACTCAGATTTAGCCTATTGTATAAGAGAATGCCTCTGACCTCTCTTCTCTTTACACCTGTTGCATTTGATCAGTCTTACCATGCTCAATCCTTACTCAGTTTTAGACTGCTAAACTGCATACATGTTCCATGGGCAGTGGTCCCATACTTAATATAAGAACCAGTAAACATGCTGGTCACAGAGGAAATGCTCAAGGAAACTGTTATTTTTATGGTTACTAATAAGAGCGGAAGTGTCTACTGTGACCACTAACAGTGCCAGAGCTTTAGCTGGTAGGAAATTGAGATTCATAATTCCTCCCGACCTTTCACTGAAACATAAGAGACCCAGCACTGGAGAAAGAGGGCTGTTTCATTATGAAAAAACACTATAGAAATCAAATGTGTTCTGAAAGAGGCTAGAAAACAGTCATTCTATCATTTACTCAAGGCATTAGTTCCTACAATGTGCCTGGCATCAGGCTAGGTGCTGGAGAAACCAAGAAAAATAAAAAGGTATTCATAATCAAAAGGACCCGAAGTCCAGAGGGCAGACACACACAGAAAGAAATACCAGCAATTGTGCAATACGCACTGGACCCAGTGTAGCACAGACAAGGGAGTCATAAGCTGGGGAAAGCAGAAGACTGACTAACTGATGTCCCTGTTCTGCTGCCCAACTCCTATAAAAAGCATTCTTTTATAAATAACTTCTCTTCCCAATGCTTATGTTTCCAAAGGGCAAAGAGATCCTTACAGAACATAAGAATATTTGCACATGGCGCAGGTTCTTCTCCATTTGCCCCTCCCCACCCCAGATCCATGGTCTAGCCTTCCTTGCCCTTCTCTGGGCTCCAGGAAGCTGACCTCTAAAGACTGCACCACCCAGCACCCCTTGCCCACTAGCTTGCGGATGACTATGGCTCACTGAAGGCACCAGCAGGAAGGACGGAGGGGTTGGGGTACTTATGCCCACCCCCTTCTCCTTGCCTACCTCCACCCTGGCTGTCACCATATCTACACTTACTGCTCCATGACCGAGCCCTCACTGAGCCCGAGGAACACAGCTTTCTCCCTTGCTGCTTTTGGCACAGAGAAAGGAATGGTTCCCTGTGTTGATAGCTCTGGGGTGCTTTGCCATCACTTGGGGTTTCCTTGAACTCTGCCCTGACCTCTTTAATTCATTCCTTCATTAAATGATGCTCAGATAAATCTTTAGGATATGCTATCTCTCACCCGGCAGGGCTCTTACTGCAACCATGGTTTTCTACAACTACAAAATCCAATCTCTAGAAAATATCTGAACAATATCAAGGGCCTAAAATCTGGACAATATCTTCACTGTCCATCGCGTATTGAGTGACTACCTTGAACAGCACACTTTATCAAGTGCTGGATGTGCCAGTTTCAACTACAGTAAAATTTGCATCTCTCCTGTACTCAGTTTGAGATCTGCAAAAAGAGGGGTCTTCAGGGCAGTTCTGGGTGTTTTGGGAATGAGTCACAGGCTTTTTGTTTTTTAACATAATGGGCATCTGACTGAGCAATCTGAAGGCAGAGAATGGTCAGTTCACTGCTATCCGCAGACAGTCTTTCATCCCAGGGCTACACAAGGCCTTTCTGCCTATTACAGCCTGCATTCACTCTGCTTATTAGAGCAGCTAAAACCCTGCCACCTGTCATAATAGCCATCCTGGCATATCTGTGGATTTGTTTTGTTAAACACATACACACAGAGTACTAACTTTACACTAGTTTTAAATCTGTAACAATTCTGATTCATGGAAGTAACAAATAAAAACATGTCCTATGATTCTGAATGGTGGCATTCTGATTCCAGAAAAATTACATATGATTTACTCAGGCTACGATGGAGAGCATGGGAAGAAAACAATGCTGGTCTCTTAAAACAGAGTTAAGCACATTCCACACACAAGGCTGTTTCAGTGGGGAAAAAAAAAAAAAAACATTTTTATTGTGTACTTTTTAGAAGTCTCCACTGTTCTTTTTCCTTCCCCAGATATGCATTTATTGGCCACGGTTTTTTCTAAACATAACTTTTCAGTCTGCAGTCTCAATGTCCTCT
The DNA here is from genome assembly GCF_041146395.1 of Eulemur rufifrons. Lineage (NCBI taxonomy): Eukaryota > Metazoa > Chordata > Mammalia > Primates > Lemuridae > Eulemur > Eulemur rufifrons. The sequence continues at coordinate 49,675,226 of NC_090983.1, forward strand.
GCTCACTCTGCACCATGAGGTTTTCTTATTGATGAACAATTTGCTCTTTTTTACTATTTTGATTTCTACCATTTGCTTCAATGCAATCTCCTCCTCCCTTCCTGCCTCTCTTCTATCCCTGTTCTCTTGATTCCCTTTTCCTTTATTCTCTCTCTTCCCTGAGTTCATCGTTAGATCGTGGCATAACCTCACCTCCCCCCAATATTAACAGTGTCTTAAAATCAACAAATGTACTTCTGCTGCTACCTGAAGGACAGAGTTCCTCCCTTTAGAGGTGGTGTTCCCACTGGGACTTGGGTTATCCTTGGGGCATTTGATTAGATGCCAGTGAGGTTGCCCAGGCAACCACTCCAAATTGTCCTATGATGACTGGCAAGCGAGTTTTCTGCAGCCCGATGCGAAGGTCACACTAGCCAACCCTGTGACAGTTAAAGGCGAAGTCTCTGTGCAGTCAGCCAAGGGCTCAGAAAACATCCATCAAGATGAGCTCAATAACATTTGCATAATCATAAAATTGTCAGACTCCCAAGGCCATAAGGACCCACGTGAAGGGACTATTTCAAAGAGCCAAAGATACCAGATTTGAGAGTGAATAACAATAGGTGAGCATGCTAAAATCATTAAAAAGAACACTTTACAAACCAACCAGATGGAATCCAATCACTTAGCCGGTGTAAACACTAGATACTCAGTTTTCTCGAGTGATTTAAGAACAGTTCTACCCTAAGGCAAGGAATAAACTGAAAGGCCTGGAAAGTCACTCCATATCCTTTTTTTAAAAATAATTTCCTTACATCATAAGTGTTTAAAATGCTATTATTAAATAGCAATATCCAATATTGAAAAATATGCCCATACCCACTCAATTAACATTATATTCAACTAAATATCAATCAAAATTTGAATAAAGTAGAGAAAATACCCACAACACAACAGAGAAGAAATCCATGTCCCTGATACATTAAATGCTCTCACAAAACAATAAGCTAAAACAGGAACATCTCTATAGAAAAATGGGAAAAGAGCACAAAATAGCCAATTTACTACACATTTCAAATGGCCAATATGATACAGAGAAATGCTCAGTCTGAAGAACAAAGGTGCAATTTAAAACAATGTGAAACCACTTTTCACATAACAGATTGATAAAGAATCAGAATAAACTTTTGGAAGAGCAACCTAGTAACAAGTCTCACAAGCCTTCAACATGTTTAATGCTTTAAGAAGTTACCTTACACATATAATCAAGCAAGTGCACAATTAGATGTACAAAGATGTCCATCCCAGTACTGCTTATTACAGCAAAAAAAAATCAGGACACATCCTGTGTCCAGCAGCAAATCTCTGCAGCCATTATTAAGGATGATAGTCACCAACATGAAAACCCTGGTGAAGGGAGTGGTTCATAAAGCAGCATGTATAGCATGATTCCATTTTTTAAAATATATATATATATAAATGATTTATATGAATATAAGTACTAGGAAAGAAAATCTCAGTATTTAACACCAAATGTTATCTGTGTGTGGATAGTAGGATTATAGGTGATTGTTATTTCTTGAAGGAGGGTCTATCTTATTTTTTTTCTGTCATAAACAGACATTACTTCTTATAACAACATTTACTTTTTAAATGTTGAAAGAAATTGTAATTTCTTTTCACACATACCAAGAGTCTGTTTTGTTTTTTCAGCAAACTTTTGCTTTGGGCGAAGATTATGAATTCTCTCAGCGATATCTGAGTTTCTATGAATTAGAATCTGGAAGGTTTAAAGACATCTACGGATTTTAGGTAGATGGATGAACCAGGGATTAAAACGACATCACCAGCGTCAATTCCTGTCAACCAGGCTGGCGGCTGGGAAAGCTGCAGCCTGGGGTTGCTCCGTGACACAACCACAGAACCAGAGCTTCCCGGGGTTGGAGGAGAACATGCTGCAAACTGTCACTGGTTACAGTCTCCATAAAGGTGATTCTTTAGCAGATGGCCTCCCTCCTCCCCCTTCATTCCCAATGAGTGATACATAGAGAGAGGAGCTGGCAACGCGGCAGAGAACGCAGGCTCTGAAAGTGTGCGCACTTTCAAACACACAGCGCTCCACGGTGCTTTATGCCAGGGGGACAGTTTAAATGCTGTACTTGTGAGGGGTGACTTGAGACACTAGGGATTTGGACTCAAGAAAGCGAAGCCATTCATTTATACCTGTTCTACCAGGTAAAAGTATCTAAAAAACATGCTGGTTTACTGAGTCAACTATCCTGTAAGTATCACTCACTAACCAACGCGACATCCTTGCAAACTCCATCCACCTCTCTGTAAGTATAGATTGTACCTGACTGAAGGATGGTGCTGACTGACACTCAGCTGGGATCATTGTGGGGACAGCTAGAAGTTCATTACTTAGGAAAGACCAGTGAAAAATTAATAACACATATATAACCAGCAAAGGTTTAGGATCAAATAATTATCTTTTCCAATAAATCATGCTCCTGGCTTCATCTACCATTGCAGGGTGCTTTCCTTCAGTTTCACTCAATAATGACACAATCCCTTAATAAAGAGCTGTGTATTTCCTTTACAATTCATTCCTTCAAATAGTCTTACCTGCTTATTGAGTATTTTCTAGTAAATGTTTCTACCCTACACTAAAACAGCTGACAATACCCTGTGCTCACCCAAATTTAAACAACATCCCTCAAATTCTTTATTTTTATTCAGGTTTATGTTTCTTTCTTTTTCTTTTCTCTCTCTCTGAGCCTCTGTCTCTGCCCTTCTCTTTAAAAGTATTTGCTAAGTGGCCATCTCTAAACTGCACACCATCGGGATTTCCAGAGACTGTTTTGCGGTGGTTAGAATTCACATTCAGGAAGAACAGTCTAGTTGGAACAACCCAGCCCCAGAATGGAGCGGGAAACAAAGAGGTTCTTTACCACGGAGAGTCCTTGAGCAGCCTTAGTGGGCTGCAGAGTCAGTTACCTCAGAGCTAAGCCCATCATAACGACAGCATCCTGGGGCAGACCCCGGCTTAATGGACCCGGTTCAGTTCTCCCACGGGGGCAATTTTTTTCATATGCTTTCACCGCTCAGCCACACTCCAGCAACATCCTGTTACTGCATTTTCCCATGCGGTAGCTCAGCAACATCCTAAAAATCCGAAATCAACAGGAAAATCTCCCTTTAGGAGATAATCCTAAAGTCAGCAACATAAACAGAACCACGAGTGACAGAGGATGGCTCTGTGCACAACCCAGCTGGTGGCACTTCTGCAACAGCACATTTTACTTTCAAAAGAAAAATATGTTTTAGTTTCTTCTGTTTTTCTCTATAAAGTTGAATGAGGGTATGTATCTATGAGACCTATTTTATTAATATAAGCAAAGATTTCAAATTCCAATACGAAGACTGTTCATTTTTCACGTGGTTCTCAAGTCTTGGCCACACCAGTTTTCAGCTCCCAGTAGCTGTTTTGTGAATGCTCCAGGTTCCATCGACGCACAGCAGTTATTACATTGGAACTCTGTGCGAACAGAATCCCCGTGATCAACTGGTGGACCATATAGTGTGACCTCATTAACAAAAGATGAGGTCATACTCTAGCCTCTTTCCTAAGCACTCAAAATCTTAAGCCTTTCAGAATTAACTGTATTCTCGTGTTTCTGAAATCCCCGGATTACTGTTTAGGAGGACATCCTGAACCTGTTGTCTTGAAACAGCGTTGCTCAGAAGGCAGTGGAGGCCGGGCGTGGTGGCTCACGCCTGTAATCCTAGCACTCTGGGAGGCCGAGGCGGGTGGATCGTTTGAGCTCAGGAGTTCAAGACCAGCCTGAGCAAGAGCGAGACCCCATCTCTACTAAAAATAGAAAGAAATTATATGGACAACTAAAAATATATACAGAAAAAATTAGCCGGGCATGGTGGCGCATGCCTGTAGTCCCAGCTACTCGGGAGGCTGAGGCAGGAGGATCGCTTGAGCCCAGGAGTTTGAGGTTGCTGTGAGCGAGGCTGATGCCATGGCACTCTAGCCCGGGCAACAGAGTGAGACGCTGTCTCAAAAAAAAAAAAAAAAAAAAAAAAAAGAAGGCAGTGGAGATGATGGTGGATGTGGTTATTTAAACCTCTCCAGCCTGCTAGGAATTTTTGTCCACAGTCGAGCATATTGAAGATGACATGCCACAATGTCACTAATTGCTCCTGACATGTGAGGTTTACCACTGGAACCTCTGAATATAAAATGGATCTTGGATTTAATAGCACATAATTAGTTCCTGTTACACTCCAAGAGGAGAATCTTGCTGGAAAGGGGTCTAATGGGAAAGCTTTCAGCAGCAACATGCACTGATTATAAATTATGACTCACCAAGAATCAGCCATTCATGGGCTAACATACAACCCAGCTTCCCCCCCCCCCCCACACCCTAGTGTAATAAGTACTACAAGACTCACTCCCCGGCCAGCATCCTTATTGACACTCTTCTAAAAGACACCCTTGGCCCCTAAGGTACTATCTGTAGAACCCAATTGTTCTGGAACTTATACCCTTAGGCAATATAGTAGCATTGAAGCACCACAGGTTTTGAAATTCACCTTGGGATTTTGAAACTTGGCTTTGCCATTTACCATTTTTTACTTTGGGAAAAAACTGTTCTACTTCTGTGCTTCCATTTGCTAGTCTGTAAAACGGGGATAAAAAGACTCCAAAATGTTGTGAGAATTAAATGTGAATGTAGATAATGCAACCAACGCAATTCTTGGCCCATAGTAAGCATTCAGTAAGTGGAAGCTATTAATAAAACGTGATTTGTTACCAACAGTCTTTTGCTAAGAGTCTAACTCGGATTGGCCTTCCTCTTGAATAAAGGCAAACTGGAAAGTAGCATTATATCTAGAATCTTTGCGGCCACAACAAAAAGGGAACCGATCAAAGCGGATGAGTAGGGAAACTGTGAAAGGAGAATGCAGAGTTGGAGGCAAAAAGAATAAAAAGACATAAGCAAAGAACTAAGTACAAGAGAAAAAAATTAAAGTCTGATAAAAGGAGGGGGGGAAACACAGAAAGGAATGAAAAGTCAGTGAAAGAGGCAGGAGTTCGTGGAAAAGTTGGTAAGGAGATACTTGAGAAACAAACAGGGGAGAGTCATTTCCATGACCAAACAGAACACTTCTATTAATAGTGTGAAGATACTAGAAATAAGCACACATCTCTACTCAGCATTTTGTCTATAATGGCTTACATTCCTAAAGCATTCTCTCTTTTTAAAAAAATAACGTTTACAATATTTATCTCTCTTTGCCCTAAGAAGGCCTCACCCAACAAAACAGGCCATGCAGACACTGTTATCCTGAATTTACATTTGAGGACAAAAAATCAAGAGGCTGACTTGCCTACAGACGGATCACTTAGGCATTTCCTACTTGTAAAATAAAATCTTTAACATCTTCAAAGTTCCTCTTTAAAAGCACAGTCTGGTTGGCCTTTTACAGCCAAGAAAAGGGAGAATGAAATTTCTTTGGATTTCAGAAAAGCACTGGAACTAAAAACAAACAAACAAAAAAAACCCTTATTTTAAAACAATTTCAAACTTACAGAAAAATTGTCAGAACAGTACAAAGAATGCCCATATCCCCTTCACCCAGAAACCCTGTTGAAACTCTGCCAACTATCCCAATGACTTCCCTATAGCAAAAGGATTCAACCCAGGATCATTGGTTGTATTTAATTGTCATGTCTCTCAGTTTCCTTCAATCCAAAACAGTTTCTTGGTCCTTCCTTGAGCTCCATAACCTTTAAAAATAATGTATTTTAAAATAATTTCAAGCTCACAAAAAGTCATGTGAATAATACGAAGAATTCCTGCTTCTCTTTCCCTACACCTAGATACCCAATCACGTAGTCTTCAGCATTTTCTGAAACATGTGAGCGTAAATTGTGGACATGATGCCCCTTCACTCTTGTATATGGCAGTGTGTATTTCCCAAAACAAAGGCACTCTCTTATACATCAACCATCTGCCCATCCCAGTCGGTAACTGAATGTTGATAGACTATTACTATCCAATCCATGAATGCCAATCCGCCTGTCTCAACAATGGTCTTTTTTCCTTTCAGGTTGAGGATCCAATCTGGGATCATGCACTGCATTTAGTCATCAAATTTTACCTATTTTTTCCAATCTAGAGAGGTTCCTCAGTCTTTCCCTGTCTCTCTCATCCTTGACAGTTTTAAAAAGCCAAATCTTTTATTCTCTCAGATGACCTGGGTCGCCCTCAGTTTGGGTCCATTGGCTGCTTGCTCATGACCAGACTCAGGCCATGCGTTCCTTCCAGGAAGACACCAAAAATGATGTGCCCCTCTCGGTGCATCACATCAGGAGCACAGGGTGCCGGTTTATCCCACCACTCAGCATGTCCATCTTCATCACCTGGACAAGTTTGAGTCTGCCAGTCTTTGCCACCAAAAAGCCACCATTTTCCTCTTGGTATTTTGTGGAGAAACACTATGACACTGTACCAATATCTTGTTCTTCAAACCTCCACCCACCATCCATTAACACCTCCTGCCTTAATCAACCATCACTATATTTGCCAAATGGTGATTTTTCTGTTTCCTTTATTCCTTCTAATTTATTGGTCAGCATTCCCAACCCATAAAGGAAGGGCTTTCCCTCTCCCACCCCCCATTTATTTATCAAAATAAACTCACTGAATCCCATTTTGTTTAGTGATTTATAACACATTACCATCATTATTTATTTTGATGCTCCAATTTTCTCAGATTTTGGTCAGTGAGAGGCCCTTGCACTTGCCTTTTAAAAAAGCGGACTTAGTGAATATGATGTCATGTTCCAAGAGGTATATTCAAGGCCAAAAAAACTCTGCATCCTCAATTTGCTTTGGGAGTTATAAGGACAACACAGAGAAATTATTCATGAATGTAATCTTTTCTTTTTTCTTTCCCAATATCTACTAACTGACATTTATCTTTAATTATAAGCAGACATTCTCTTAGAATTAATATTTAAAGTGGCATATCTATATTGTCCTTTATAAAAAGATGAAAAACCTAAAGAAGAATCATTAGCACCAAGCACCTTCCTCAAACTTTTCCCTTGGTGATCTCATCCAAGCTGGAAGTGACACTAATGTTATTTATAACCAATATGTGAAATGGTGTGTGTAACACACCAGGCCCGGTGCAGATGCTCAGTAAGTAGCAACCGTTACCTTCTGTCCCCTTCACCTGCCCCAGAACTAAGCATTCATTTTTCCTTTGGTACCACACACTTCCATTACTCATCACAGTCCCTGTCTTTCAAGCAATAACCTCAAAGTCATCTTCAGATCTTCTCTCTCAATTGATATACTCTGCCGGTGCTAGAATCCAGCCTCTTCTCTTCAACATTGCTGCCAAAGTTTTAGTTCAGATTTCTGCCACTAACACTCTCTCCTTCCCTCACTTCACCTCCATACCATATTCCTCTTCCTGAAGAACAGGCATGTGGCACTCCCTACCAGAGAGGGCTTCCTCTCTCCCTGCAGAATAATACTGGGTCCCCAAGCTTAATGCTCATGATTTACACTTTGGCATCAAACCATGTCTCTCTCATGGTCTATACTCCAACCCTACTGAACTCGAGGCCTGCAATTATTTGTTTGCTTATGTATCTACTCAAATACACCCGAGGCCTTCAATTATAGGGTGGTATTCTGCCTCATCTTGTGTCTCCATTGCCCAGCTTGGAGCTTAGTAAATGCTGGTTGTGCTAAGAAACAAAAAGATACCTGTAGAAGACACAGTTGGCCACTCATTATGTCCACTACACATAAAAGAGCCAATTTTCCTAGAATGTTCTTACATTTGAAGTAGACACAAATTTGTTTTGGATAGCAGAGTAATGAAGTCATTTAGCATACTTCAGCAGAACAGGCAAAAATATCTTTATTTGTACATTATTTCTATAGCTAATAAGAAGCCTACTGGATAAAACATTTAATTACCATTCCCAATTCCAGAAGCACCAAGGTTTTATTGTTTCTATTTTTATTTTAAAGACAAAAGGTTAATTTTGCTTTTAAATTGATGCTTTGCATCAAAGGCTTATTTGATGGGCATAAGTGTCAAGTTGGCTACAGGCTACAGTCTCTAGTAATTCAATCAAACACTAACCTAGGTGTTGCTGTGAAGGCATTTTGTAGATGTGACTGAAGTCCCTAATCAGTTGACTTTAAGTAAATGAGATTGTGCTATTTAATCTGGTGGGCCTGGTTCAATTAGTTGAAAGGTTTTAAGAGTGGAGCTGGGGCTTCCCTGAAGAAGAAATTCCATGTGTGAACAGCAGCCCCACCCTATGCCCAAGAATTCTAGCCTGTTCTTCCTGACAGCCTGCCTGATCGATTGATTTTGTACTTGCCTAGCCAGCCCCCTCAATCATGTAAGCCGAATCATGCAATAAGTCTTGTATCTTCTATTGGCTCTCTCCAGTAGAACCCTGACCATTACAGCCTACTTCCAAAATAAAAGGGGAGAGAGGATGCAACAGCTGAACAGTTAACAAGATCTAAATAAGGCCTTCGCAGAATTGCTTCATTCTGGAGTGGGAAGTGTTCAAGTTCCTAGAACATCAGCTATCCCATATTCAAACATAAGTACAAATACACATAACATATGCCACGGCTTCTGTCCCACCACATCCATTATACATTCAGTTGGCAAATATTTGTTATGAAAGGCACTGGGGAGAGAATGGTAAGCCAGACAGGCATGGTCCCTGCTCAGGCATCAAACTAGTAATTATACAAGTACTCAATTAATTATAATTATAATGAGTGCTAGGAAATACAGATGCTGTTGGCATATTTAGTAGGGGAGGGCTTTTGGAAATGTCACTGAGGAGCGATACTGAAGCTAAGACTAGAAGGGCAAGCAGGCAGTAGCCAGGCGGAGGATAAGAGGAAGAGCCTCCAGGCACAGGGGACCCAAACTACAAAGACCTTATGCAGGTAAGGATCTAGGTGACTTCAAGCACCTGAAGGACGGCTAGTCAGTCTGGGCTGTTGTGAGTTAGGAATGGAGAATGTACAGGATAAAACCACCCTATTAAAAGATATTGATCTTCAACCGACAGCAATGGGTAATCACTGCACATGTTTAAGCAGATAGGGACATGATCAGATTTCTGCTTTAATACTTCTCTAGCAGCTGTGTATAGTTTGGAAGGAGGCAAACTGGATTTGGGAGACCAGTTACAGGGCTGTTGCTACAGTCCAGGAAAAATACAATGGGGGCACAGGCACAGCGATGGGGATGGAGAGACATCCTTGGCGGTAGAATCGACAGGATGTAGAGTTGTGTTCAACGGTCTCCAAAGTTAAGGCATCAGGGAGGGGTGGATGAGGGCAGATTTGGGAGAGAAGATCGCGGATCTGTTTTGGGCATGCACAAATTTGCAATTCCTGTAAGATAACCACACAGAAATGTGCATCTAGAATTCGGAAGAGACTTGGTTCAGATAAGTAAACTTGGGATTTGCTAGCACAGAGTCCCAACTTGATGAGATCAAGAGGGGAGGGAGTATAGAGTGAGAAGACCCAGGACAGAGGCCTGGGAGCACTGACATTTTAAGTGGGTGGAAGAAGAGCTTCCAAAAGAGCCTGAAAAGGAGCAATCAAGAATGTTCAAGTTCATACAGTACACATGCATTTATACAAAAAAACTTTTCCAAGAGCTATTTTAGTTTAGCCTCCATGTTCAAAAGGATGCATATTTTCACTGAAAAGGAAATAACCAAGTGTAAAGGTAACAACTTGGGGAAAACCCAATTTGAACAGACACAAATAATTTCCAGCGAAGGTGTTTTATACAATGGATACCACCTCACTGATTACTGTTTGCAATAGCTATTCAGTCTTTGGGTCCAGCTGTACTTTTTAAAGTCACTTCTTATTAACACTAATAGCTTGGCCCTTTATGTATAATTAGTTCAGGCAATTAGTTGGAAGGCTCACCTCAGAACACATTGCTTTAATCTTTCGAAAATCGCTGTGTGTCACATTATTCTAAGAGTGCCTCACTTGAAAGAAAACACTGAACCAACAGAAAGTACTAATTTTAAAAAGCTCTAAGAAGAGTGCTCCAGCCCCCAAGAGAATCATACAAATTAGTGCATACTCAGTGACTCAAAGAACTCAGGCTCTAGAAAAGGACGCATTTAAATTAAAATTGTGCTTTTTCAGACCAGGAACACTTCTTGCCTTAATCCTCCCCATTAGCAGGACGTGACACATGACATGTCAGGGGAAACTCTGCAGTGTGCTAAGGTTCAGAGGGCAATCTGTAAGGTAGCCTCCATACAGTTTATAAAACAGGCCCAGCAGAGGCCTCATAGATCCAGCAGTCACAACAGCACTGTGCACGAGTGGGAGCTTAATGAATATTCGATGATGACATTTTTCCTCCCTTGCATGCCATTGCAAGGCAGACCCCACTTACCAATGGGACTTGTGTCGAAAAGTTTTTTTTTTTTCAAATCTACTACCTGGAACTTGAAACATATTTTTCCTTAAAAAAATGTGTTATAAATGGGAGTCCAAGCCATGTGCTATGCCATAACAGAGTTTAACTAGAGCTCCTAACCACCATTTATAACAATGCTTTAATGAAGAAAACACATTGAGTTACAATTTAGTATTCCAAGGAGGTATCTTTCCTTGGCAGCAGTCCCAGAATGGGGAAGATACCACTCCTCGCAGGAGTAGGAAAAGGGGGTATCTGGCTCCAAGCTGGGAATCCAGGCAGTGATGACAGGCAGCAGTTAGGGGCTGGGGCCAGTGGCTGCCCCTTGAGAGTTCCAAAACCAAAGATGAAGATGTAGCGGGTACTTCTGGGTGGGGTAAGGCAAGACTTCAGCCCCGGCAGGGCTGTAGGGAGAGGGAGGGTTAGGTAATCCCTACCCAAATGGCATCAGGCTGTGGTCAGGAAGGTGGGGGTTAGGTAATCCCTACCCAAATGGCATCAGGCTGTGGTCAGGAAGGTGGGGGTTAGGTAATCCCTACCCAAATGGCATCGGGCTGTGGTCAGGAAATCAGCAGCCATGCTGGAAGCACTCATGCTCTGGCAGGAGCCCTGAGGGAAGAGGTGGTTCTGGGGCTGGGACAACCTGAAAAGTGAGTCCTAGGCAAGGTCAGATATTAATCAAAGACCATCCCCTTGGGTCTTCAAGACATACTGTTATCCAAAGTCTCTGAAACCACATCAAAAGCCATGCAGCTGCTCCTCTATTTGTACACAGTGAGTTCCTCTGCCTGACCTTCCTAGGAGTGACCAGGTGGCTCAGGACCTCCTTTACTTGGTATTTTGGTCTATCCATGTAGTCATGCCCTACACGATAGGATAGACCAAAATACAAAGTCAAGACTTGTATGCTTGGCTTTAGACAACCCTTTTACCCGTATCCTTGTCCCAGCCTCTGCTCCATCTCAGGAGAGAGAGAGAGAATGGTCATTTTATGTCTACTGTACATAAAGCATATTGTGTCTACATTTGTCTTCCAAAATTGATATCCAAATTTGAAAGGCCATCAAATAATATCCTTACGATGAATCATTTAACAGTAAAATACTAGTCTATCCTAATTGCAGGGGAAGGTCAGTTTGAAAGTCTTTGCTGACTTTTTTTACTTTAAAATTTGCTTACAGTCTTTATTTTTAATATAGTCTTCTTTTTCCACAGTACATACAGCAATAATATGGGAAGAGATAAAAGGGGGAAAAGGCACCATGTCTTAGAAAGCCTTTTAAGTTATTTAGTAGATAAGAAAAAAAAAACTGCAGCCAGGCCTGTAGCCTTCAGGCAAAAGCTTGGGAAATTGTTCTCTTTGAAATCCACCCCACCCGACTAGAAAAACCTCAAGATATCGATTGCCATTATAGTGAGGGTGGGCTCCTGTCTATGAAGCCCAGTTTAGGGGCCCTAGTTGAGTGCTTAAAGCTCAACATCAGCTCCCTTACAACTCACTCTTAAATAGAAGCAGACAACCAAGGATCACTAGATATGTGAGGAAAAACGCAAACGTGAAAAACAGACCAAAACAAGCAAACATAAAGAAAGCAACTTGGAGGAAACAGCGGTTTCCCTGTGCAGGGAGCAGAAAACATCAATATCCTCAGAGGAGTGAGAGAAGATACTGGATCCATAAAATAAGAAAGGAATGCTTTAGAAGGAAAAAAAAAAAAAAAAAAAAAGGAGAATTCAGACATGCAAAACCCAATGGTAGGGCTAGAAAATAAGGTTGAGGAAATCTCCCAGAAAGCAGGGCAGGAAGGCTAGAAAGGAAGAAATATGAAACAAAAGATAAGGAAATTAGAGAACCAGTAATCCAGTAAGTCTAATACTCAAATACTAAGAATTCCAGAAAAAGGGAATAGAGAAGTGAGGGGAAGAAATCATCAACAAAACAAAGATGTTTCAGATCTTAGAGCCCTCAACAACATTCCAGACTGAAACAGCTCATCAAAGACCCACAAAAGACTAGATTTAAAAAGAGAAAATAATACTAACTACCAGACAGAAAATCTAACAGTTTAGATACAAGGGATGAGGTTTTAGAATAGCTTTGATCTTAACAGAAACACTGGAAGCTAGGGGACCCTGGACTAATGCCTTGAATATTACATCCTATCTTTGTGAAGCAGAGTTTTCTGCAGTGACAGCAACCAAAACAAGATTGCAGAGTAGACTGGACATAAGCAACACACTTCGGGTGCCACTGTCTCCCATCACCCCCAGATGGGACCGTCTAGTTACAGGAAAACAAGCTCAGGGATCCCACTGGTTCTGCATTATGGTGAGTTGTAGAATTATTTCATTATGTATTACAATGTAGTAATAATAGAGATAAAGTGTACAATAAATGGAATGCACTTGAATCATCCTGAAAGCATCCCCCTGCCCCTAGTCCATGGAAAAATTGTCTTCCATGAAACCGGCTCCTGGTGCCAAAAAGGTTGGGGATGGCTGGGCTATAGGAAGCAGGAGATCCAACACAGGAGAGGGGGAGGGGAGCCCCTGATGCCGCTACAGGGAGAACCCAGATGACAGATGTTCAAGGAGCACAGAGGGCAACCCGCCCAGAGAGGTACAAGCCAGGGAGCTCTGGTGATGTGAATGAGGAAATTTATACCAGGTTCCTTATGCTTTAATGTGCACATGGATGACTCGGGATCTCGTTAAAATGCAGCTGGTCAGGGAGGGTAGGGCCTGAGTGTCTGCATTTCTAACCTGCTCCCAGGTGATGCCAAAGCTGCTACGCCAAGAACCACAGTTTGAGTAGTAAGGACACTGACAACTAATGAAGAACTAGGATTAAATTCATGAGAAAGAAAAAGAAAACTAAGTGAACCACAAATAAAAAAGACAATCATGAACTTAAAGGAAAACAAAAAATGTTTCAGCAGGAAAAAAGTAATCATAATCTACTCCACGGCTCTGCTGTGCAGAGTGTTTACATAGTCAAAGTAATATAAACACTGAACACTGATCTAACCAAAATACACGTACTGAAATTGTAGAGGATGGAAAAGATATGCTTCAGTTGGTGGCGGGGAAGAGGGGTTAGAAGAAAAGTTAATTTTAATGTTCTATACAAAAAAAATATGTAATTCCTATAGCTAAAAAATAATAAATTAATAATATAAACATTTAACTTAGAGACCTAGAGGTAAATATCAAAATAATTAATTAAAAGAGGTGACAGTGGTTGTTTCTAAGGAGGGGGCAATAAGTTAGGGGTGGGTAGAGAACTGGTAGGTTGTTGTTTTGTTTTTGTTTTTTGAGGAAGTGCCTAAAGAAAGAAAGAGCTCCCAATGGCCAAAGCTTCAAAACTTTGAGCAACAAAATATATAATGTTAGAACTGAATTATAACCTACTCCATCAAGTAAATATCCATTAGTCCACACTGACATAAATAAATGCTTAAATCAATAAATACATGAGGGAGAAGGGACAGCCCTTTCTCACATAATTCCAACTAATACAAAAATAGAAGAGAGATATAGAATATCACCATTAGGCAAACACCTCAGTAATAACTGTTACAGTCAAGGTCCACTGATGGCTATTAAAATGAGCGTGTGAAAGGTTCAGGAGAAACAGGATACGTGCATACCGTCAAAGTACCTCCCCCAAGCTATTTATTAATTACACAGGGGAAAGTAGGACCTTCACAGTGGAGAAACCCAGCAGACATCACTTTAACCAAGTGATCAAGGTTAACATCACCTATAGTAAGAAACATACTGACATCATGAATCTTCTGATATGAAGACACAATATCACTTCTATGGTATCCTTGCCAAATATTCATAAACTCATTAAAATCATCAGAAAACATTAGACAAATCTAAATTGGGGGAGAGTCTACAAAATATCTGAACAGTACTCTTCAAAAGTGTCAAGCTCATGAGAGGCAAGGAAAGACTGAGGAGCTATCACAAATTGGAGGGGACTTAGGAGGCATAATAACTAAATGCAATGTATGATGATCCTGGATTGGACCTTCAACAGAGAAAAAGACCACAGTGGAAAAAAAGGTGAAATTCAAGTTAGGACTATAGTTAATAGTATTATATGATACCAATGTTATTTTCATAAATGTACTATGGTTGTCTAAGATGTTAACATTAGGGGAAGCTGGATGAAGGTTGTACAGGAAATCTGTTGTATATTTGCAAATTCTCTACAAGTCTAGAATTATTTAAAAGTAAAAATTAAAACTCTTCAAAAATGTCTTTGTGCAGCATAGTACAGTAGTTGGAAACTATATACCACAGGCCAAACCCTGCCCACTGCCTAGTTTTGTGAATAAAGTTTTATTGGAACACATTCCTATCCATTCATTTATATATTGTCAATGGCTGCTTTAGCACTACAATAGCAGAGCCCAGTACAATAGCAGAGCTGCAACAGAGACTTGATGGCCCACAAAGCCTAGAACAATTACCATCTTTCCCTTTACAGAAAAAGCTTGCCAATCCCTGGCACAGCACTTAAGAGTATGAACTCTGAGTTCAAATCCTGGCAATCCATTTACTATGTGTGTAACCATGAGCAAGTTACTTAGCTTCCAAGTGCTTTGGTTTCTTCACAGATGAGTCTGTAAGACAGGGATAATAGTTATTGATCTCATAGAGTTGTTATAAATTTTTAAAGTGTAAAGAAATAAAATGTAATAAATGTAAAAATTAATTATTAAATGTAAAAAGTGTTTAGAACAAAGCCTGCACATTTTTAAATGTGTGTTAACAATAAAACAAAGGTTTAAGACCAAACCCTGAGCAATAACAGTGAAACTGTTCAATTGGGTGGCTGTTTCTAATAAAACTTTGCTAATCATCACATTGGTACACAAGAACTCTAAACTCAATCTTAATAATTTTAATAATATTTGCTTATCATCAAATAATTGAAAAGAAAAAATACTTCCAATATTAGCTGGAAGTTATTACGTTTTATATTAGACTTTCTCAAACCAGTTACTAACTGGCTTTAGAATGATCTCTGGTACATTCGATATCCTCCCTCAAGACACTTTCAAAATACTCTCTCCACCTCCATCTCCCACCCTTTTCCCAGACACACCCAAGAGCTCTAACTCCAGCTCAACATACCCAGGTCCTTATTGGTGACTTCCCCTGCATACTCATGGCATCCAGATGTTTGCAAATTTATTTCTGCAGGCATCTCCTGACACAGGTGTACTCAAAGCCGGAAAAACCAACTGTGGTAGGCTGAAAAATGCACACCCCCCAAAAAAAAGATAAGTTCACTTCCTAATCTCCTGACCTTGTGGGTATCACCTTCTATGGCCAAAGAGAGAATATTAACTTGTACGGCCAAAAAAATATATGATTAAGTTAAGGATACTGAGAGGAGGTGTTTAGCTCGGATTATCCAGGTGGGCCCTAAATGCAATTACATGTATCTTTATAAGAGAGAAGCAGAGGGAATTTTGACACAGAAAAAGAAGAAGACACACACAGAGGGAAAGGGGATGGAAAGATGACACAGAGATTCTGAGTCATGTGGCCACAAGCCAAGGAACACCAAGAACCAGAACTGTGAAAGAATAAATCTGTGTTGTTTTAAATCACTAAGTTTGAGGTAATTTGTTACAGCAGCCACAGGAAACTAATACACCACAGCCACACCAGCAATCACAGGTGTACACATACAGGGACCCTTTATAAGCAGGGACCCATCAGTTATACCACTTTCTCATAAAGAAATAAATAAAAAGTTTTAAAAAAAATTCCTGTAAGAGAGAGTCAGTAAAGAGTTTATTAAGCCTTTGGTAAGTAAATTAAACTCTTTGGTAAGTGATTCAAAGTAAATCAGATTTTCTATTCCTTTCCTCATCTTGAAAACCAAAGGCTAGACCAGAATATCACTAAGTATACAAGTTATGCTACTGTGGCCTCGTCGTTTTGTGCTATTTTTGTCCCACTGATCCCCTGTACATAGAGGAAGACTACCCAGTAAGGACATTGATTATCACATGCAACTCGTGAACTCAGTCTCATTGCTGTGTCATACCTCGTAATCCCTGCCCGTACAATGTTAAGTAATAACTGAGTTCTCATTTTCCTTTGTGTTGACACAATGTACAATAGCTTTTTAGCCATACAAGAACCCATGAAGGGTCTTTTTTGTTTCATTCTACCTTCTGGAAAATACTTGAATCCTTCATATAAGACAAAAATTAGATCCTGACTCTTTCAAAATAGCCAATAAAATAAATCCTAATCACATGGCCTTCAAATATTATATTAATAAAAGAATTGTTGTGGAAAAATTAGAGGCATAATCTGATTAACCAGCATATTGAATAGGCTTGAATAGTTGAAGGCTACGTACTCACTCAATTGTGACTAGATTTTAACAGTTTGAGATACAACTTTAAAAGATGGCAAAATTAATACTCCTTTATCCAGCCTTTGATACTTCCATAGTTAAAAGCCAAATGCTTCTAAAGTGTGACAAATGATCATTCTAATTAAACTGATCAAACACTTAGCTGTGCTGCTTAGTGGTGTAATGCCCTTAAGGGGATTAGACAAACAATTCTGGAAATACACAAATCCATCCTATTTGTTAATAAATTAGTGTTTCAGTAAGTGACGACATGTAACTTCTCATTTTTCCACGTCACTGACCTAAAAGTGATTTGGATATATACACTGGAAATATCTTCTCCTACTCTGTTGCTTCCTTTTTGGCTCTCTGCACAATGTTTTTGATAGAAATAGTCCAATTTGTCATTTTTGCGCCTTTGTGGTGTGCACTTTTAAGCCTTGCTTAGGAAATATTTGCTTATTTTCTTTTTCTAGAAGCTTTGCTGTTTTACCTTTCTCAGATCTACCATCTATTTGGAACTGTTATTAGAGATTCAGGATTTATTAGATCAGGTAGAATTCCAGGACTTCTTTCTCCTACATCGCTTTTCACTGTCATCATCTAGGGCTAACTACAAGCTCCCTTGTTTCTCTAAGGCCATTACAACCCTTGTCAACACCACAGAGACCTTAAGGCCTCTGAAGCTTTTCTGCTTCCCATCCATCAGCCTTCACCTTTGGCTCCCTCCCTTCCCCAACTACTTAACCATGAGCTGTCGCTTCAGCCTCTCTCTTTTCAGCTCTCTCCATTCCCCCACTCATTCATGCAACACAAATCCCAACCCTGGCAAGAAAAAGACAGTGTGGGCCAGTTGGCTTTAGAGCTGCAGGGAACAGGGTTTGAAATATGATTATACAATTTACAAACTGCAGGACCTTGGCAGTCAGTTGACATTTCTATTTTCTTGTCCGTGAAATTGAGAAGGGCTGGGGCGAGGGTGGAGAGAAGGTGGGGCAGGATGTGGAGGTACAGGATTAACAACACTAACACCCGGGGGGCCTCCCATAAGGATGAGAAATAATGTACATGAAGACCTGGGCACAGAGTAGGCACTGAGTAAGTAAATAAAATAAACAGTAGCTTAAAAAGAATCAATCAATAAGTCAATAAAATGGCTGCTGCTTCTGAACACTGAGAAACTTTCCATCTCAGCTGGGCTTTCGGTGGTAAGCCACGTTCCCACTCATGGCCTTGGCTATGTTAACTTTTACCACAACCCCTCAAGGCCCCCACTCCACTCCTCTGTCTGCCTCCTCACTTTCAACAGATCTCTGGGGGACTTTGTCTCCTGGCTAAGAAAAAGGAACAATGACCAAATGCACCTTCCTGTCTGAGACAACCAAAAAGGGGACAAAACATACAAAGAAATAGTTTTCAAGATACTATCAGGCAACAAAAGACATTGAAACCTGAGATAAGGGAAAGTGAGGTGAGTTCTAAGAAAGACTGCACCAGGTTACCGCCCTGGGGGAGTTCCCAGCAGTGGCACAGGGAGAGGGACCCAGTCAGACCAGCTGAGTTGAGATTCCGGGAAAACCAAAGCAGCTGTAATTAAAAGGAAAGGAGAGAGCTTCACAGAGAGATTTTCAAGAATTTCAGTAGAAAAAAAAAACAAAACGTAAAAAATCAAAAAGAATTTAGTCAAGCCCTGCTCCTGGGTGCAAGGAAATTAAGGAGGCTGGAGAAAGAACCACTAGACAGGACTGACGATTAGAGTACAGTTTCTGCACTCACAGAATCAAGAACAGTCTGCAGGTGGGGCCCGGTGGCTCACGCCTGTAATCCTAGCACTCTGAGAGGCCAAGGCAGGAGGATCACTTGAGCTCAGGAGTTCAAGACCAGCCTGAGCAAGAGTGAAATCCCGTCTCTACTAAAAATAGAAAAAATTAGCCCGGTGTGGTAGTACTCCCCTGTAGTCCCAGCTACTCAGGAGGCTGAGGCAGAAGGATCGCTTGAGCCCGGGAGTTTGAGGTTGCTGTGAGCTTGGCTGATGCCACGAAACTCTAGCCTCGGGGACAGAGTGAGACTCTGTCTCAGAAAAAAAAAAAAAAAAAAAAGAACAATCTGCACCCACCTGCCAGACTGGAAAGGCTCATGATTCAAGGGACATTAGGTAGAGTACACAGAAAAGTCTTCCCAGTTCTGGGAAATAATTAGCCCTAAATTGGGCTAATGATTAAAAACTGACCCAAACTCTACATGGATTCTGCTATTCCCAAAAAGATCTCTACGTGCCTATTATGTGACTTGATTTTAAAGATGATGTCAAATCTGAAAAGCATTATAACTGCAGGAACAAGCCCATGTAAGAATAGTCATGAGGCCGGGCGCGGTGGCTCACGCCTATAATCCTAGCACTCTGGGAGGCCGAGGTGGACGGATTGTTTGAGCTCAGGAGTTCAAGACCAGCCTGAGCAAGAGCGAGACTCCATCTCTACTAAAAATAGAAAGAAATTATACAGACAGCTAAATATATATATAGAAAAAATTAGCCGGGCATGGTGGCGCATGCCTGTAGTCCCAGCTACTTGGGAGGCTGAGGCAGGAGGATTGCTTGAGCCCAGGAGTTTGAGGTTGCTGTGAGCTAAGCTGACGCCACGGCACTCACGCTAGCCTGGGCAACAGAGTGAGACTCTGTCTCAAAAAAAAAAAAAAAAAAAATAGTCATGAGCCTTAATCATCTGACACACTTCTCAGGATGAAAAAGAATACTATTGGTCCTCGTCAGGATTTTTTCTACATCTGTCTACATACATATTTGCAAATCAACATTAATGTGTACCGTGTACCATTAGGTCAGGACAGTTTAGTAGCCAGGCACATGAAGGTCAGTACAAGTCTGGCACCGGCTTGGGTATCTCATTCAACTCTCAGAACCTCAGTTTCCTCATCTACAAAATGTGGGAGGTGGACTAGATGACTTCTAAGATCCCTTTCTGTGATTTGGGTAATGCTAAAAAGATTAATACACTAGTTAAGCCTTAGGTATTGAAACACTAAGAAAATACGATGACAAATACTTTGGGCATCTGCTTGTCACAAAATAGTCTCAAAATAATCCCAAAAGAACCATTATTTTGAAGGATGGTAATTCTTACCCTCTCAAGTAGTCATTGTAAGCTGATTTTATGAAAACCAGCTGCTTACCAACTGCCAACTGCCAACTGCCCACCAATATTTTCCTTAGAGTACAAATCATGATTCTTAACTATCTTAAAATCAGAAAGGTGAATTTCATCTTAATTCTCAATAAAACCTTACTATACACTTGTAAAACATACAATTTTAGGAATATTTCTCTGGAATTCCTAAAGCATTTCTGGACGTCCTAAAGAAAATCTATCTATTTTAGAAAGAAAATCTCAAGGAATTATAGAAAATAGCATAAAATTATCAAGAAACACCCCCAGACAACACTCTACCACCACCCTCAATAAGAAATTACTAATTTTCTATTGTAAGTACAGTCATCATACTTATGCCAGTAGAGAAAGGAAGAAAGTTATATCATAAATTATGAGTAGTAGATTTAAGTGTCTGAAGAAATAAAAACCTTACTTGCATTTAACTCATAAGTTATTGATTTGCAAAGAAATGTCAAATGGCCTGTTTTCTTTTTTTTTTTTTTTTTTGTTTCACAAAATTTCTACTCAAAAAATGACCTGTTTTAAACCAAAAAGAAAAAACTAAAAAGCTCCAGCACCCCAACTTTAAAAAACTGTGCTTAACCTCCGTTTACTTTATTGCTGGCTTTGAAAAATGTAACCCTTAAACCTTATTATTTCACATTATTTGGCCAGTTTACAAAGAATAATTAGATATTCTTCTCAAAGAATTTTTTAAAAAATATTTCTTACTTAGAGAAACAGAAATAATTATTAGTTAGCTACCCTATAATGGACATTTTGAGACTAGAAGTACAGCACTGCTTTATCCAAATATGTGTTTTCCTTGTTTAAAGGGAAAAGGCTTCAAGTTTTTTCTCCAGTGTTCCCAAAGATTAGCATGTAAATACAAACTAAACAGACCTGTAATTAGCATTTCTAACAGCAAACAATGTATAGGGTAATTTTATATGAATCAATTAACAAAAATTATATATTTAACAACACTTACTGAATGCCTACTAGGTACAAGCCTATGTGATGTGGGAGTTAAAAAGATGAATAGATAGAGCTTTCTAGTTCTATGAAAAGCCCTTTAATAGCATTAGTTTTGGGGATTTAACAAATGGGGAAAAAAAAACCCAAAAAACCCTTAATGGTTATCAGTCCCTGTGGAGGCTCCCCAAGACATCTGGGCGGTCACTCACAGACAGCTAAAGGTTGAAGACTCAATATACCAGAGAGAACAGGCAACCATAGGATTTAGCTCCAAACCTAGGCAATGAAGCCAGACTGCCTTCTTCTAAAAAGACCCAGAAAAACACTGGGCAGTAAATACTCAAGTATTCTTCCAGAAACAAATGAACAAATATTAAATGTGTGGAAAGAGTAATGGCTGGGCTTTGAGAGGCATGGAAAAGAGGAGGGAAAAGATTGTGAATTTTTATTTGTTTAAAGCAGAATTTCCACAGTAAAATAAAAAAATACAATGCTGCCTTTGGATACTGACACATGGAAGCTCTCGTTTGATTTAAGAAAATTGAGTTTCATGTTTATGCTTCTTTTAATCACCAATAGGGATTAATAATTTGGTCATATTTTACCATTTGCCAGATAGTATTTATACACACTGAATATAGCGCCTGAGTTAAGAATCCAAAGCACCCAATGGATGTACGATGCATTCAGTTTCCTCTCAGAATACAAAAAATGTATAAACTGTCATTATCTAATAGCTACTAAACACCAACAATGTACTAACTGCCAACTGAGTTAGATGAAGTTGAATTTGAAGGAAACTTTCTATTTGAATATTTATCCATTACCTTAAAAACTAAGATCCAATTAAATTCTCCTTGATCATTTCAGTTGTTGTATCTTTGAGGATACTACTTTTATAACAACTACTCCCCAATATTGCTGGCAACATTTGGTGAGTTTTACTATGGACCAGAAGTGAACAGAATACTTGACACAATGTCTAGTGAGTTAAGTCGTAATAGTGTGTCTATATTACAGATAAGTAAACCACTTTGGGCAAATTACTTAACCTCTCTATGCCTCAATTTTCTCATCTTTAAAATGGAGTTAATAGGCTGGGCATGGTGGCTCACACCTGTAACAGCACTTTGGAAGGCCAAGGAAGGAGGATCGCCTGAGGCCAGGAGGTCAAGACTAGCCTGGGCAACACAGCGGGGCCTCGTCTCTATAAAAAATTAAAAAATTAGCCAGGAATGGTGGTGCATGCCTGTAATCCTAGCTACCTGTGAGGATGAGGTTGGAGGATTGCTCGAGCCCAGGAGATCAAGGTGCAGTTAGTTATGATGACACCGCTGCACTCTAGCCTGGGTGACAGAGCAACACCCCATCTCAAAAATAATTAAATTAATTAATTAATTAATGTCTGAAGGGCTGGACTATTAAAGGATACATAACAAAGACCTTAAAATGTTTGTATCCTTTAATCTAGCAATTCTAGGGAATAATCAGAGCTATACAAAAAGATCTGTATACAGGCCATTTATCAGGTTATTTATAATACCAAAAAACTACCTAAATGTCCAAATAGAATTAAATAAAACATAGCATGTTCATAAAATGGGATATTCTGCATCTTTTAAAAATTAAATTTAGCTATGGAGACAGTAAAAAGATGAGTGGTTGGCATGGGTTAAGGGCGACAAAGGAATGAACAGGCAGAGCACAGAGAATTTTTAGGGCAGTGAAATTATTCTGTATGATACTACAATGGTGGGTAAATGTCATTATACATTTGTCCAAACTGATAAAATGTGCAATAGGAAGAGTGAACCCTAAGGTAAACTATGGACTTAGTGTGATAATGACATGTCCATATAGGTTCATGGACTATAACAAATGTGCCACTCTGGTACAGGAAGGAGATCACAGGAGGCTGTGCGTGTGTGGAGGCAGGGAGTGTCTGGGAACTCTGTATTTTCTACTTAGTTTTGCTGAAACTTAAAATTTCTCTAAAAAAAAAAACAAAGTCTATATTTAAAAAAAATTAAGTTTGGGAGAATAATGAATGACACAAGAAATATTCCTGATACCCTACTTTACAAGCAACTTGTAAAGAATCAAAGGATATGTCCAAACATTAAAAGTCAGCCTCTAGAAATAGTATTATAGGTAATTTTAAAATATACTTTACTGTGTTTCTAAATTTTTCTACAATGACCTTGTATCTCTTTAAAAATCGGAAGAAATTTTTAGGACTTTCTTTTAAAATATCACCCAGTTTTCAAATCAAAGTTATTTTAAAAAGGCATATAAGTTAAATAGGAAAGGAGCAATGATTTACATGAATTGACACTTCTAACATCTCCATAAACCTGAAAAATCTTATACATTATTCGAAATCCATGTATTCATTCATTCCTTCCTTCCACAAGGTACCAAGAATACACAATGGACAAAGGACAGTCTCATAAATAAATGGTGCTGGGAAAACTGGATATGCACATGCAGAAGAGTGAAGCTAGACCCCTAGCTCTCACTATATACAAAAAGCAACTCAAAATGGATTAAAGAGTTAAATGCAAGACCAGAAGAAAACATAGGGAAAATGCTTTGGCATTGATCTGGGCAAGGATTTTTTGGATAAGATCCCAAAAGCACAGGCAACAAACGCAAAAAGAGACAAATGGGATTACGGCAAACTAAAAAGCTTCTGCACAGCTAAAGAAACACTCAATGAAGTAAAAAGACAACCTACAGAATGGAAGACAATATTTGTGAAGCATGTATCTGAGAAGAGGTTAATATCTAGAATATAGAAGGAACTCAAACAACTCAATAGCAAAAAACCAAAAAAATCCCATTAAGAAATGGGCAAAGACCTGAATAGACATTTCTCAAAAGAAGACATACGAATGGACTAAAATTATATGAAAAAATTCTCAACATCGCTAATCATCAAGGAAATGCCAATCAAAACCACAATGAGATATCACTTCATACCTTTTAGAATGGCTACTATCAAAAAAATAAAAAAATAACAAAGGCTGGCATGGATATGAGAAAGAGGAACTCTTATGCACTGCTGGTAGGAATGTAAACTGGTATAGTCATTATGGATAACAGTATGGAGGTTCGTCAAAAAATTGAGACTAGAACTACCAGATGATCTAGCAATCCCACTCCTGGGTATATATCCAAAGGAAATGAAATCATTGAAATGATTGAAATGAAATCATGTTGAAGAGATATATGCACTTCCATGTTTATTGCAGCACTAATCACAATAGCCAAGATATGGAATCAACCTAAGTGTCCATCAACAGATGAATGGATAAAGAAAATGTGGTTTACATGCACAATGGATTATTCAGCCATTAAAAATAGAACAAAATCCCATCATTAGCAGCAACAGGGATGGACATTATGTTAAGCGAAATAAGCCAGGCACAGAAAGACAAACAACTGCATGATCTCACCCATATGTGGAATCTAAAGGAGTTGATCTCATAGAAGTAGAGAGTAGAACAGTGGTTACCAGAAGTGGGGAGGAGAAAGGAGAGGATAGGGAGAAGTTGGTTAACAGGTACAAAGTTACAGTTAGATAGGAGGAATAATTTGTGGTGTTCTATTGTGCAGTATGTTGAATATGGTTAACAATATTGTACCATATATTTCAAAATAGCTAGAAGAGAGGCTTTTGAATATTCTCACCACAAAGAAATGATAGGCCGGGCGCGGTGGCTCACGCCTGTAATCCTAGCACTCTGGGAGGCCAAGGTGGGTGGATCGCTCGAGGTCAGGAGTTCGAGACCAGCCTGAGCAAGAGTGAGACCCCGTCTCTACTAAAAATAGAAAGGAAATTATATGGACAGCTAAAAATATACATAAAAAAAAATTAGCCGGGCATGGTGGCACATGCCTGTAGTCCCAGCTACTCGGGAGGCTGAGGCAGGAGGATCGCTTGAGCTCAGGAGTTTGAGGTTGCTGTGAGCTAGGCTGACACCACGGCACTCACTCTAGCCTGGGCAACAGAGCAAGACTCTGTCTCAAAAAAAAAAAAAAAAGAAAGAAATGATAAATGTATGAGGTGATGGATATGCTAAATACCCTAACTTGATTTTTACAAAATGTATGTATGTATCAAAACATCACACTGTGCAATTATTTTATGTCAATAAAAACAAAATAAAGAAACCCAAAAACCCACAAATAGTAAGATAGTAGACCTTAAAAAA
This sequence comes from Eulemur rufifrons, assembly GCF_041146395.1. Taxonomy (NCBI): domain Eukaryota; kingdom Metazoa; phylum Chordata; class Mammalia; order Primates; family Lemuridae; genus Eulemur; species Eulemur rufifrons. The sequence goes on from NC_090983.1 coordinate 49,700,491, forward strand.
ACACCAGAGGATAATTATCTAAAATGCTTGAGAGAATGTTTGGCAGACAAAAATGCTAAATAAATGGTAGCTGGTCTTAAAAAGTATTCTTTTAAGGAATATTTTTATTTTTTTTTATTTATTTTTTTTTTTTTGAGACAGAGTCTCGCTCTGTTGCCCGGGCTAGAGTGAGTGCCGTGGCGTCAGCCTAGCTCACAGCAACCTCAGACTCCTGGGCTTAAGCGATCCTACTGCCTCAGCCTCCCGAGTAGCTGGGACTACAGGCATGCGCCACCATGCCCGGCTAATTTTTTGTATATATATATTTTAGTTGGCCAGATAATTTCTTTCTATTTTTAGTAGAGACGGGGTCTCACTCTTGCTCAGGCTGGTCTCGAACTCCTGACCTCGAGCGATCCACCCGCCTCGGCCTCCCAGAGTGCTAGGATTACAGGCGTGAGCCACCGCGCCCGGCCAAGGAATATTTTTAAAAGAACTCTAAGAAATAGCACTATATGCGAATCACATCAATACAGCAAACTATATCCTACCTGACTTAAAGAAATTTCATTACATATTATTTTGTCAAGAAAAGCCAATGAGTCCCCAACCAAATTTCACTGGCCTAAGGAGGATGAAGAGGGAATATCTTCTGTGGTCTTTCTTCAATCCTTACTGTCCTTGACATTTCTGCAATATTTGTGATAGTACATTCCCTTCCTAGAAATTCTTTCCTGTCTTGACTTGAGAACATGATTTTTAGTCTTTTGCCTATTAATCTAACTGATCTTTCTCTCCCTCAGATTTCTCTTCCTAGTCTTCCTGTCCCTAAAAATGTCATCAGCTCCTAAATTTCCATCCCTGGCCCTCTTAGCATAAAACCTCCTTGGATGCTTCCCAGCCTCTAGAGGTACACACAGCACTAAATTACATTCTTGGAGCGTCACTTACCTCATTACACTTCGTATTATACTAAATTGTCTCATCTTCCCTATTGGATAGGCAAGATTCTGAGAGCAGGATCGACAGCTTAATTATCTTTCTCCCTTAAGATCTAACATCTCTTGAACATAGTCATTGTTATAAGCAACTAAGTGGATAAGCATATCAAATACTTTAAGAGGTTGTTAACATTAAAACTGATCCTTGAAAATACTATTGACAATTTCCTCATCACTCACAAATTAGCTTTTGATTTGTAACAAGGCATAAGAGATATTATGACTGTATCATCATTTTACATAATAAGTTTTCCAATTAATGAACATTAATATATCTAACTTTCATTTAACATGCTAAAAATAATAACTGTTAGCACTTATATAGCATTTACTATGTGCCCTGTTCTAAGAAATGATAAGTATTATTATCCTCCCAACAGTCCTATGTGTTAGGTACCATTTTTATATTTCCTATTTTACAAATGAGGTTACTAAGGCAGAGAAGGGTTAAATGACATATTTATTCAAGGTCACACAGTTAGACAAAGCCAGGATTTGAGCCCAGCCAGCTTTGGCCCCCATCTGTACTTGAAACCCAAAGCCCTACCTAAGTAGCCATTCACTATAAAAATCTAATTCTACATAAATATTTTGAACTCATATTTAGAACTTTTTACAGAAGCTTATTATTCACAAGTTCTATTTTTTTCTGTAATATAAACAAATATATCTGTACTATCCATATTAATGTTCTGGCTAAAATACACATATACAATGTGGTAATACATTTTATAATGTCAATTTCACTTGAAATATTACAATATTTTAAGTTACTTTATCCTACTTATGAATGCTAAAAGTTGTTACCAGTTTAAGATGAAATCTTCTTGACTAACAATCTAGGAAATTTATACTTTCATATATATTTAAAAATTTTTTTAAACTATGAATTTTCATTAATATGTAACATAAATGACACCACTGCTATTTAGCACTAGGTGTCACAGAGGACAACCACAATAATGTTATAATCCTATTGAAAACCACAATTTGATATATGACCTTACGTTTTTAGAGGGTAGCCTTAATTTTTTATCACTAAAAAATAATCTCTACTATTACAAGTTCTGCTTAATTTTCACACATTGTTACTTAAAGATTTTAGGTTAATAAACCTAAGTATAGTGATGGAGAATTCCACTATTAAAATGCAAAGTGCACTTTTAATGAACAGAATTCTTAAAAAGTGATTAGCCACTGCTGGTAGGACTGATTTCTCAACAGTTAATTTTTAAAGAAAACTGTTTCTGTCTTTGTAAAAATATCCAAGAGAGTGCAAGGGTAAAATCCTATTGACTTCAACCATTAAAGTCACTTTCCCAAACAAGATATTTTTTGTCCTTTTTAAGAGCATGAAACATATCTTAGACTCCAACAGGCTCATCCCCCAGCCTGGCACCTGCTGTCCCCCCTGCTGGGAAGGGATCTGCACCCAGATTTTCCTGTCATTCAGGCTCAGCTCAAATGTCTCCACCTACCAAGGCCTTGCCTGGCCAGTCCACCCAAAGTCCACTGTTAGGGACTGAATTGTGTCCCCCCAAAAAGATGTATTGAAGTCTTAACTCTCAATACCTCAGAATGTTGCCTTATTTGAAAGTAGGGTTGTTGTACAGGTAATTAGTTAAAATGAGGTCATGTTGGAGTAGGGTGGGCCCTTAATCCACTAGGACTGATGTCCTTACCTGAGAGAGACACACAGACACAGAGACTCAGGGAAGACGGCCATGTGAAGGAGGCAGAGACTGGAGTTAAGCCAAGGAATGCCTAGGGCTCTGGAAGAGGCAAGGAAAGATCTGCCTTGATTTTGGACTTCTAGCCTCCAGAACTGTGGTAGAACAAATTTTGATTATTTTAAATCACCCAATTTGCGATACTTAGTTATCGTCTTAGCAAACTTCAACATCCACCACTGCAACGACTGCTCTCTGCCCTACCAGCCACTTTTGATTGTCCTCATAGTTCTTAATAGTATCTAAACGAACACTGTACTTTGACTGACTGTCTCCCTTCATTAGAATGTAGGCTGCATGAGAGCAGGAGCCTTGACTTCAGAGAGAGTCTGGCACATAATAGGTGCTCAAGAAATATCTTGTCAAATAAATTGTCAATTATCTTGTCATATAAATGATCCTGAGATATATGACAGGATTAAAAATGTCAGGATAATGCATTTCCAATATCCTGAGCAAGTATAAACCCTCCTATAATCTAATAACCAAGTCCAACCCCTGATTTATCCAGCACCAAGTAAGGCTTCATACCATCTTACTTACCTGGAAAATGAACTCCTCAGCTAAAGAAAAATAGCTTCAGATAAAGGAAAGGCAAAAAGCACTCTTTACTCAGTACTTCCAATATGTGTCTGAAATAAAATTATTTTGGGGGCCAATGTTTCCTATGTCAGGAGAGAAGACTCAGTGTGTAGAAGTGCAGTATGAACAGGTGTCAGAAGCTTGATGGCTAATTGAGGGGGGAAAAAAGATTTTTAAGGAAAAAAAAGTCAGGTAAGAGTCAAAGGAGAAGAATTCTGGGGTTATTTGGTAAAGGAGCAGTTAGGCTGCCCATCTGCACTGCTCCAAAGTCATCTGTGCTATAGGCATGAACAATAATGGACATTCTTAGTTTAGAATCATTAACATCTTTTTTAGGGGGCTCTCTACTGTTGAGGTCTCTATGAGCAATTTTTAAAGTGAAATACATAAAACATTTTTAGAAGATTTCCATTTTTTAAAAAAAAGATTTAAAATTCGGGGGTGGGAAAGGTTCTTGTTTGATGGAGGTAAGTGTCATTTGAGGGTAACAGTTCTTTCCTTAGTGATGTCAGAAAAATGAGGAACCGCAGAGCAGGACATGCACTCGGAGGGAAGTAACCACCTGTCTAACAGAGTGGGCGCCTAAGGAGCTTTGAAGACATAAAGAAATAGTAAAGGGGACTGTCCTAAAAAGGGAGCTCTTCCTCTGCTTGAGAAGAGCTTGAAAATACACAATGAGGCCACCTAAGGAAGACCACAGTAGCACAGGAGACAGGAAGCCACGAGCTGTAGGAGGGAGTAGTGAATCCCATGGGGTTTCCTGAATAAGGAGGTGAGAAGGGGCTAGAAGCAAAGGGAGACAGAGACCTGGCTGCGCAGCTGTTAATAGCCAAAGGCTGAGGGGGGACAAAAAGCCACCATGTAGAGAGAGAAAGCACCCTTCAAAGCAGCCAGACCTTGGTGAGTGATGCCTATTTTACCCCAAACTGGTCAGAAATTGGGATTTTCTAAATAGACTTTCCACATATAACAAACTACTTTTCAAAGAACAATACTGTTGTATATTTCAGAAAAACTACTGAATGTAATAGGATTCTGATTCGTATTTGATTTCCAAGTCACTTCGGAATCTTAAAGCTCTACTGGGGTGGGGCGGGTGAGGGGGACAGCATTAAATCAGTTATCACTGGACAAGTCTACAGAAAAAAAAAATGTAGTTATTTTGGTTTTCTGGTTATGTGGAGTCTAGATAAATGGGAATTTAGTGTAATGATTAATAATTATACTTTCTATCTCCACAGGACTTAATATTTCTCTAAGTGTTTTCACACACTAGTGTGAAACGTGATCACTCAAAGGACCATTGTTTCACGCTCGTTTATTAGATGAGGAAACTGGCTTTGAGAGGTGCATGACACGGGGCTGGCTGCTCACTAAATGGGAAAGTTGGAAACAGAACTCAAGGATCCACGACACCTACTCCAGGGCTCTTCCTGTCAAATACGTACTGATTCTCTGACAAGGGTGTATCATGATAAAAAGAGACACAAGATATCTGGCTATTTTCAGAGGGAAGTATTGCAAAAAGAAGTTGAATGTGTGGCAAGGAGACAGAAGCAGTTTAGTACAATACTGTGCTCACATGAATTTAATATTAATATATGCTACTGAATCTCTTAAAGAAATGTAGTTAAATGTTCCTGTAAAATTAAACCTGCTCCCAAAATTCCATTAGGAATTAGATACACTAGTCAAGAATCAAATGCATCCTGAAATTTCAGCAGCCCTGGAAAGTTATAGAAAGGTTTTCCAGCTACTTCCACATGTCCTCCACAAAGACAAGGTTCCAAAGGTCATTCCAACGCTTCTGTTTCTGTGATATGAGCTTCTCTGACCTTTCCCCATTCATCTCTTATCTGTCTTTGCTCTTTAGATCACCCCGCCTTGACACCTACACCTTCCCATGGCATACTGCTACAAAGCTGCACCTATTCCTCCCAGTTTCAAAGTAAACTTGTTTGAAAAAGAATATAACCACAAAAAATCAGAACTTCCATAGAGAAACTTATGCATATTATATACTCGATTTATTTATTAGGATGCATATTTAATCCCAACTGCATGCCTACAGGTTAAAAGAACGAAATTGATGTAACATTTCCCCCCTGTATATTTTATCAGTGTCATTTCTGGTTTAAAATTACCAATTCCAAATGAAGGGCTATGTCTATTAACTTTGAATAAATATGTATTAATGATGATAATTAAACTATTTTAATTTCTTTTTAGGAAACATTTTGTTGCATGATAACTCTGATGGTCACCAAGCTTTTCCTTTGCTTCAGTATAACTCATAATGATTCATATTATTGCTTATTAAATTCCTATCACCATACAATTACTCTTCCCAAAGCTATAATCCACTAACTCTTCAGCTGCTACCTCTGCTTTCTCTTCTTACTATTCCATACCTTACTATTCAGTACCTTTTTGTGGGCTCTAGACAGAAAAAGGAAGGAAAAAATAATCGCTCTTAAAAAGGCATGTCCAGTCTGGGCAACATAGTGAGATTCCATTCCTACGAAAAATACAAAAATTAGTGGGGCATGGTGGTGTGCACCTGTAACCCCAGTTACTCAGAAGGCTGAGGCAGGAGGATCGCTTGAGTTCTACAGGTCACAGCATTGATACCCTTAGATTTTGTGTGGTGTCCAGGAATCTGCATTTTTCAAAAGTGCCTGACTTAGGAGGCTGAGGCAGGAGGATTGCTTGAGTCCAAGAGTCTGAGGTTTTAGTGAGCTATGATGACACCACTGCACTCTACCCGGAGCAACAGAGAGAAACTCTGTTTCAAATAAGTAAATAAACAGATAGATAAATTCAAAGGTAGTAAAGGGTGTACAGTAAGAAAATAAGTGTCTCTCTCATCCCTGCCTCAACCCCTTAGTTTTCTTCCCCAGACGCAATCATTGTTAGCAGTTTCTTGTGTAACCTTACAGAGACAGTCTTTGTAATTACATAAAAAGCATAAACACACTTATGCATTGATATTTAAAACAAACAGCCATATACTGCTCTGCACTTTATTTGTTCCCTTATTATGTTAATATCTTAGAGATAATTCCATACCAGCAAATATAGAGCGGTCTCATCCTTTCAACAGCTACCTAGTTTTGTTTCTGCTCCTAATTTAACCAATCCCATATTAACAGGTATTTAGTTCTTTTTAAATTTTTTGCAATGAGACAATGCTGCAGTGAATGTGCAAATTCATTTTGCAAAGTACAAGTATACCTTAGAAAAATTTCTTAGAGAGTTCCTGAGGTGAGAAGGCAGGTAAAATTTTAATCTGGTGTCCACAGATGCCATACCATTCTGTACCCCTACCAGCAACATACGAGCCTGTCGGTTTCCCCAAAGCCTTGCCACTATGAAGCATTAACAAACATCACAATTTTTGCCAATCTAATAGGTTAAAGAGTTCAAAATTGCATTTGCCTTATCATGAGGTAAGTATAGTTTAATGTTTATAAGTGCCATTTGTAATTCTTTTTCTGTGAATTATGTGTTCACTTCCTTCACCCCTTTTCTATTAGATTATCAGTCATTTTTCTTATCAATATATAGGAGCTCTTTGGATATTAAGGTTGTTGTAAATAGTTTCTTCCCTGTGTGGTGATGTTACACATGCTATCTTCTCTTAAATGGAGTTTAATTCATCAATCTTTTATCTTGTGCCTCTGTATTCTTCAAGATGTTTAAAGGCTTTCTTCTTTTAAGTGTAGAGAAAGACATCTTCCCTAACATCTCATCTCCACAAGCCTTCAGATTCACACTTTTATTTCCTTTGTTGGCACTTTTTGAAATGATACTGAAAGACAGGCTGGGAGTTAGTATCCATCCATTTCCTTTGCTGACCTTCCTATTCCAGTATCCCAAGTTCTTAACGGCTTTTGCTCTGACACTCTCCCTTGCTTTTTTCACGGAGTTTCACGTGAACCCCACATTTGTTTGGCCTACCTTCAAGAGTATATTCTCTTTGTAGTTCTAGCTTCAATTTGAAGTTTATTGAGATCAAAAAGAATTTTATTAATGTCTTTTCATAATCAACATGCCATTCAAACTGTGCTACTTTTTCTATTTTAGGGAAATTATACAACAAAAACTGTTCAGATTTTTTGCCTGATGGGGTGAGAATATGCAAAAGCTTGTCTAGCTGCTACAGATAAACAGAAAGCAAAAATGTTATCATAATTTAAAATTAAATCAGACTTCAACTTTATGTCCAGAAATGACATGTAACAAATTTTTTTTTAATTTTAATGTTCTTTTAGATACTTTATTCTGCAAACTTTAGTAGCCGATCACAGTTTGTTACATGTGGCAACACTGGATTATGTATAAAAAACATCAAGAGAATGTCTTCAAAGTTATGAAAAAACTTAGGCACTGGTTTAGGACATGTGAAATAAAGCTATTGCTAGAAATTGAGGCCAGGTTTATTTTAGGCTTGACTTTTGAAAAAAAATACTAAAAATATACTGTTGTTGTTCTTCCTTCTACTTCCACTCTTTTCAAAAGGTGGCCAGGTCTGTCTCAAGAGCTACAGGGAGAACTGCCTGGATAAGATGCAAGATACTAAAGTAAAAGTTAATGTTCTATTTCTCACCCAATTCCCTTTATGCTTTGATTTTCTCTTATATTAGCACATGGAAAGAGAATGATAAAGGAAAAACGATAGAGAAAAATCTAGCACAAGATAATTTAATTTTTCTCTATCCTTTCCTGTTCATCGAGTTAAAAGAAAAGCTACAGGTGTCAAAATACCAAACACAAAAACATTTTAAATATATATATTTAAAATATGTGTACATATACATAAATATGTGTATATATAGATATATATGTGCTATATATGTGCACAAAAAATTGCACTTTCTATTGTAGCCACTCAAAAAGGAGAATTATAGAAAGGAGGTGTAAAATCCCACTATAGAATTTCATATTGGCCTATTTTCTTATTTATCTACTCATAATTTAGGGAAGAGCTTTATTTCCTGTGACCTCAACAGAATAAATTATTTGGCACATTCTCTCCTAACCATATCTGCACAAAGAGCGCTTCACTGGGTAGGTCTCTGGGCCTCAGTTTTCCCACCTAGAAAATGGGAGAGGTTGGAATGGAGAATTTTTAGACACTTTCAGCCTTAACATCTTATGAATCAAATGTAAAGGTCATTCAAGCAACAGCCCATCAAACAAATATGCGTATTTCCAATGTCTAGGTATTTCTTCATATATATATATAAAGTGACATATAGTTTTTCTTGAACAGAAAAAGGTAATCCATCATCTTTAAAGGAGAGGATAATTTGGGCAGTATTCATCATGAATTCTTTGTACTCAATCTCATATACTGGTGAAACATATTCAAATGACCATCTACCAGTATTTTATTTCCTGAAACTTATTTTTACTTACTTAAACTTATTTACTTATTTGAATTTATTTTAAGTGTAAGAGTGAAATTGTATACTTAATGCTCTCTCTAATCCAGTCATCTCTTAAGTAGTCCTGGATATTAAGCTGCTTGGGTTTGGCCTCCTTCCTAGTTCTGCCTTTTGTCAGTTTCTATAGATTTTCTGGGACATTGGCCCTGTGAGGTGGAATTCCCTCATGCAGAAAAAAAAAAAAAAAATTAGTTTCTACTTTTCAGTAATCTGCCAAAAACTCTCAGAAGGAATCATGGGACTTTTTGTTCCCTCAAATTCACCACTTCATTAACATAATCCTTATAATTTGCAGATATTTAATATTTTTATTATGATTTATTTTAATATAAAAACTACACTAATACACAAAGTAAGTGAACACAAACTCACAAGAGAATGGCTTGACCTGACTCACCAGGAACTTCATCATGGGACCATCATGACCCAGTATACTCAATTCCCTTTAATACTTCAGTTGGATCTTTTCATAACAATGCATCTTGGACTGTTTTCTACTTTTCCCTTTAAAAATCAATTCAACACTAAGTCATATTCCATTCCTAACAAGGCTGAAGTCTCCCATCCAACTATCGCTTCCCTAACCTCTGTCTTGCTCTCCATGACAAGAGGACTTAACTTGAGTCTAAAGCCTTCTCTGCTTAAAAAAAAAAAAAAAAAAAAAAAAGGACAATAAAATAGAACTGCATTTAAAGTAACTGTTCTTTGCAAGGGCTGCATTTTTTTTTTTTCTATAGCACTTTAAACTCAAGGAGGTCTAAACATAAATCTGGAAAAAGTTTAGGGAACAAATGAAAAAATAGCTACTTCATGCAAATTCTAAAACCAAAGCCAGATCTACCCCACACACATGCATACATATTCAATAGCGACTTGGTTTTGGTAGATCTTATTTTAGGTAGACCCTTGAGGGCAGATAGGTTTATTACCCAGCACTTAATATGGTGCCTGGCACATGCTAGGTGTTCAATAGATGGTGGCTGTATGAAAAAGAAAGGCATTTCATGTGCCCATGTTACCTGCACATTAGACCCATAGACTATGGTCTCTTCTCTGTGAAAGACATCAGACTGGGTTCAGGAATCAAATGAATGGATGCAAAGTTCATGAAAAGTTAGAACTACCAATTCGAGTAACTCAGATGTACATCACATCAATTTTCCCTAAAATTAATTTTAGTTTATTGCCTTAACCAAAGCTGCTATGCCCATTCTGGATTTCAAATCATTTAACATTTTACATCTATTTAGGGAATGTAAGAAATGTGTAGTCAAAACAAAAAATGTAGATAATCAGCCCTAAATAATAGATTCTATAGGCTCCTCTACTACCAGCAAGATGTTCTCCAAATCACTATGCCAGGGAAAGGGAATTGAAGACTATATTCTGTTGGAGAAAACCATATTACTATAGCCACCAATTACTATATCAGCTGATGCAAAATCAGTAAGAAAATCGGTTAGAGATAATGAAAAGATGTCAGGAAGTATAAGCAAAGTTAGAAGAAAATTTTAAAATATAAGCAAATACTGAAAACCTATCACAATATTTACAAAATAAATAATCAGCTAACATAATATTCAATCAAAATGACACTATATATTCTTCTAGAATAGCCTTAGAAATAAAAAGCCTTCTTTCCCTGTCTGCACAGAAGAACAGAAGCAACACTATGATAATGAGCAGAACTTATCTTTCTCAAGGGGGTGTATATGAGAGAATATAAATGCACGTGCCATTACCTTGACACACCCATGGGGAACAGGATGAAAGTAAACATTATCCCAAAAGGTTCTAGTCCCTCAATCATATCTTGTTCCCTGCACCCATGTGAGGTGGCTGTCACTACTTTCATTTTAGATGTGCAATAAATGAGCATCAGAGGTTCCCCCTCCAAATCACACACAACCAGTAAGCTGTCAAGTGGGATTTGATTCCCACCTCTGTGATTTAATCTCAGCACACTCTCAACTCCATAAGCTCTACCTCACTGTCAATGCTGAAACATCTTCTTATCGTCTTAACTCAGATATTAATTGCCTCGTTCACATTAGTAAATAACAAACAATACAAACGAATTGCGTGTAATCTTCCCTCTCACATACTTTTCCACACTCAGGTGGATACATCATTAGTTAGAGGGTTGCACTCACACTTCACTGTGAGTGTCCTAACTGCTCACCAACTCCAAGCTCACATTTTTAATGGTGAGCTGGGATTTCTATTACGGCGTACCTGATGTGTCTAAACTACACTAAGAGCTTCCACAGCAGCTTCCTTACTTCTTTTCATTATAGTCAAGCATCTTCAACTCTTTCTTCCTCTTCCTCCTCTTCCTATCTAGGATCATAAACCTTGGATTCTTCTCCAATGCATTTTTATTTTATTTTTTTCATATTTAAAAATTTTTTTGAGACAGGGTCTCTCTGTGTCACCTGGGATAGACTGCAGTGGCATCATCATAGCTCACTGAGACCTCAAACTCCTGGGCCCAAGCAATCCACCTGTCTCCGCCTCCCAAGTAGCTGAGACTACAGGCACTGCCACCAAGCCCGGCTAATTTTTCTATTTTTAGTAGAGAGGGGTCTTGCTCTTGGTCAAGCTGGTCTCAAACTCCTGGCCTCAAGCAATCCTCCCATCTTGGCCTCCCAAATTGCTAGGATTATAGGCATGAGCCACTGCACCTGGTCCCAATGCATTTTTAAATCCATTCTTTCCTTTTAGTTTTCTCCAAACTTGAGAAGTTTCATCTCAATCAGCTGCCTCCTAACTAGGGGCACTGCCTTGGATCTCTTGCTCTGACCCCAACCCATCAGTTCCCTAGACTTATTTTATGAACACTTCGAGTGGTTCACTGTTGGAAAATTTCCCATGGCTCCCTCCACTTTTGTTCATATCAATCAAAGATAGCCTTCCTCTTCTCAGCCTGGCCACTTCCTGCTTATCCTTCCTGCAAATCCCTTCCATGAACTCTTGACAACTCATCCCTATACACAGGGACTGTTTCCTCATCCTTCAGCTAATATGTTGTGGGTCTTTTGGAATAGAAGCCTGTTGTCTTGTGACAACTCTATTGTCAATATTTTCTTTTTCCTTAGAACTTTAAAATTAACATCACTGGTCCATGCATGGTCCTCTTTCTTTTTTTAATACAGTAGTCCCCCCCTTATCCACAGTTTGAGTTACCCTCGGGTCAACGGTGGTCTGAAAATAGGTGAATACAATACAATACTTTGAAAGAGAGAGAGAGACTACATTTACATAACTTTTATTAGAGTATATTGTTATAATTGTTCTATTTTATTATCAGTTATAGTTGTCAATCTCTTACTGTGCCTAATTTAAAAATTAAACTTTATTATAGCAATGTATGTATAGGCAAAAAGTATAGATAGGGTTTCGTACTATCCACAGTTTCAAGAAGCCACTGTGGGACGTGGAACATATCCCCTTCCCCCCTTATCTGAGGGGGCACAACTGTGTGATGATCATCTGTGAACTTCCATCCAAACCCAATACTAGGACATTACCAATAACTTACTTTCACCTATGTGCTCCTCCGCATGCCACCCTCCAGGTTCACCCAATAGATAACTGCCATCTGACGTTTTATGTTCACCATTCTCTTGCTTCTTAAAAAAATCCGTGTATTTCAACGCATACATGTATGCAAAAAAATGTATGTTATATGTGTTTGCTTATTTCCCTGGCTTGTATAAATTGGTCCAACCATTTCGGAATATAGGGAATATAGTTTGGTAATACCTAGTAAGTCGAATATTCACATACCCTATGAACCAGAAGTTTTATTCCTTGGTATTTACCCAAGAGAAACATTTGCACATGTGCCCCAGGAAATATGAATGATCAAAGCAACACTGTTTGCAATATTTTTAAAATTAAAAAACGAAAACAAAAAACAAATGGTCACTGGCAGAATAAAGAAACATATTGTGTTATAGGACACATAATGGAATACTGTACTGAGTAAAAGTTAACGAACTACAACTATATAAATATGAATGAACTTCAGAAATATAATATTGAGTGAAAGAAAAAAAAAAGTCCCAGAAGTGAATGCATAGTTTAAAACTCTTTTTTTCCCCCAAAAATAATAAATAAAATAATAAATAAAAAGTTGTTTTAAAACTTTTTAAAAGTATAATTATTAACCTTTTCAGGAAAAAAAAATCTCTTTTTTGAGAATTTATACCTTATCTTTCCAAACTAAATCTTCTCCCTAGTCCAATAGTTTCCATGAGTAAAGTCACATGAAACTTTCATCTACTTATGCATTTTACCTAATTCTATACCTTCAGTTGTACTACAGACCTCCAACCACAAATATTTCATCTTGGAAGGAATTTACCCTTCTTCTTTAAGTAAAATTAACATAAGATTAAAGCAATCTAGGAATTAGAAAACTTACATATTATGCAATCCCATAAAGTCCAACAGAACTAAATCATACTAAAGCCAAGAGGCATTTGATAAATCATCATAATTTGAAACCCAGGTATCCCCAAAGGTAATCCAGCCACTGAATGTATAATTGAGTTATCAACATCACAATGGAAATATTAAATACAAGCAAAACAGGATTTTTAGGCTTTCTGAAAGCTTTTAATTTCAAAATATTGTGTTTTTACCTTGAGAAAAAATTATTTTTAGGGTAAAATATATGAAATCCATCTGCAAAAGAATATTAAGAATAATATTCTGCCAATCAGTGCCTTTCTTGTAGCCCAATGAGAGCTATGCATATCCTCTGTAGGTGATGATAGCTGAGTTACACTGCAGCTTCCCTTCGACCTTGGGAACCCTGCTCACCCTCAGAGTTACTGCGAGGTCTTCTGTTTCATTTATTATTAGTCTTTGTATCTGCAATGCTGTAACATTCGATAGGAACATCAACATTGTGAGTTTGCAGTACCCAAAACCATAGAAATGCTTCCAAAAAACAAAGTGGAGGGATGGAAGAAGGGGGAAGAAAGAAAATAACAAGAGGAAAACAAAGTTAATGGTATTAAGATGGGAAATTTCTTAATTTTACCTGTGAAGACTGCACTTATTAATCAGTTCTGTGATACAGATAACTACCATTAACATGCAATTTTTAAATGTAAGAAAAGATATCCAAGAAAAATTATTGTTAATCTGAAAATAATCATAACTGAATATAATATAAAATTTGCTAAATTTAGCCCAGCAATTTAAATATGGAAATTCTTATAGAGGAAAAGCCTTATAGGACTTTGTGTCCGGAAGAGAGAAATAACCTGGCGACCCAGTGGGTTCACTTAGTTTCGTGTCATTTGCTTCATGTCCATTATGTAATGCCTTCACCCAGCTTTAGGTCTCTATGTTTAAGCCACCGTTCAGGTATATCACAAAACCACCACAAAATCAGAATCTGGCTATAACTTTCAAAAAACAGCTTAAAAGGTGTCTTGCAGATGTGTCTATAAACAGTAGAGGCTGTAAAGAAAAATCTGCTGGTGTCACTTCTTCCCGGCTTCCTCCCCAGCCCAGGTCTCCCATCCTCTCCTCCCCCAGCATCCCCGGCGACACGATCTGCGGGCAGCTCCCGGCTCGCTGCAGGGGAAGCACGTCTTGACTGCAATGCAAACCCTGTCCCGGTCTGAACCGGGGAAGGCAGACTCGGCCCTGGCCGGGGGTGTGGACGAAGGCTGCAGGGAGGGCTGCAGGGGCGCCAGCAGGGGGTGGGCAGGGGTGCCCCGCGAGGGCAGTCCGCAGTGCTCGCGCACAATAAAACCCAATGCACAACTTCCCCAGCCGCTCCTCTCGGCTCCCCGGATTCCCTGAAAGGTGCGGCGTAGGCGTTAGCCAGAGCGGGCGCGGGCGCGGGCGCACTCACCCGCGTCGGTTCGCTTTTCCGCTGACAATTACATCAGTCCTTCTCCCTGCCCCGGCTTCCATCCCCAGCCAGCCTGCGGGGAGCAGGGGCGCCGAGCGGCGCTGGGGAATGCGGGCGGGAGTGCCAGGCGGCCGGAATTCCCGGGCAACGAGGGGGAGGGAGGGCGGCGAGCGAGATCCGTGACACAGACGCCCCCTCCCACCCGGCCACGGTAATGGACTGACACCGCCGCCCCACTTCCCGGCCGTCCGGGCAATCTGGCCGAGGGAGCCTCCAGGGGGCCGGCGATGCCTTCGGGGCCCGAAGCTGCGGCTGCCCACCCGCGCGTCCCTCCGGGTCCTCGGCCCGCCGGACGCGCACAATGCCCCTCGGCCGCGGTGCGGGCACCACTGTGTCCGCCCCGGGCATCCCCTCTGCAGCTAGGACACCTACCTAGAGGGCGAGCACCGGTGCCGGAGATTCTGCGGTGGCTGCGGCGGGAGGCGGGAGCCGGCCCGAGCAGGCTGACAGGCGCGCGGCTGGCGGAGCAGCTGAGGCATGGGCGCCGCCTGCACCGAGCCGCGATCTCCAGCACCGACAGCGGCGGTAGCGGCGGCGCTGCGCCTCCAGTGGGCCGCCGCGCCGCAGCCCCTCCTCTCCCACGGGCGGGGCGCGCTGGCGGGGCGGCGCTCCGGGCTCTCCGCCCCCGGCTCCTGCTAGTCCGCCGGCCTGGAGCTGAGTGGCGAGCGACCCGCGTTCCCGCTGCGCACCCACCTCGCCGACGTCCCTCCCTGCGCCGCCCGACGAGCGGGGACCCGGCGCACTGCGCCCCAGTCACGCGCGGTCCCACAGCGTGGGCTCGCCTCCGTGGGAACCCCTGGTGTCCGGAGATCACCCTCCGCGGAAACCGTTACAGGGCATCAGCGGGCCTGAGCGCCCTAGAGGCGCCCCCGCCCGCGCAATCCAGCGCAGGTGGACCAGCCGGGCTCCCAAGGGGTGGCCCCAATGGCTCCTGCGCTCGGCAGAGAGCGCAGCGGCTAGGAGCCCCGTGGGAGCCGGAATTGGAAGGGAACTGCTGCCTGGCGGCCTCCCCTCTGCACTGCCAAGCCCCTGTCCCTGGGCGCCCTTTTGGGGCCATCATTCAGTAAATATCCACGACTGTGTGTGAGTGCTCTCGGTTCCTGACTGTCACTCGGGAGTAGAAACTTCTCAGGCCCAGAGAAACTCTTGGGTTCTGTGAAAGGAAGGGCCAGTTGCTTCGAGCCCCTGTCAAAACCGAGCAGTCAGTCCCACCTCGCGTCAACCCTTCCCCACTGTTTTAAGCCCTTCCATGCTTAAAATCATTCCCGGCCTTGTGTCCGAGAGCAGATTAACTTAAAAGCAGATTTGCTGGGAGGGAGGGGGTAATTTAAATATTTGTACAGACGTTTCTTCTGTAGACAGGTGACTGAGGAAATATCGGTATTTCAAGACATTTCTGTCATCACCATCTTCAGGCGGAAAAAATCCAGAGAATATTGACTGGGCCTAACAGGAACGATTACAGAACCATGCCGGGGTGCTTTGTGGGCTATCTAGGGGGTCTGGATTGGATGAATGGGGGGAGGAGTGCCTCCAAAAAGTAAAGATATTGCTACCCACTGAGGCAACTGTGATGGCATTTCACTGTTCCCTGCTCTGAGAAAATCCTGATTTGCTATCAAACACAGTCAATTATATGCATTCATTTCCACATGCAGTTTCTCTTGAATCTCCAATCTCAACTTTTGGATTAGCTCCTTCCATTTGGACTAGCAACGTCCTCATATCGTCGTGTCGTACAACAATAGATGCTGGACCCTGTGACTTACCGGGTTTCATCATAACTCCTTCTCTGTGAAGACAGGCTCCTCAAGTTGCGACACTGACCTTCACTTGATCACAGTTTGACAACTGTTTACTCCCCTCTCCGAGTTCTATTGACAGAAACTCTACTGAAACGGCTTTCTCACTTAAAAGAAAAAAAAAGAAAAGCCAAACCCCATATATTAAAAATATACAAAAGTGTGAAAGGAAATGAGAAAGAGTACATACAGCATACAGAGACTTTAACCTGAAGAAGTAATTCTCAGTTTTTTTCACTGAACCCCTATAGCAGAGAGACATAAACTGTGAGTGAAGAGGAGGGATCTAGCACAATCTAAATCTCATGTTTTATCTCAAGAATGCTTGCACACTTTTCACTCTGTAGTATCCATGTATGTCATTACTTTTAAAAATGGTTTTAGGCTGGGCGTGGTGGCTCACGCCTGTAATCAAAGCACTCTGAGAGGCCGAGGAGGGAGGCTTGATTGAGCTCAGCAGTTTGAGACCAGCCTGAGCAAGAGCAAGACCCTGTCTCTACTAAAAACAGAAAAATTAGTCAGGTGTTGTGGTGCACGACTGGAGTTCCAGCTACTTGGGAGGCTGAGGCAGTATGATTGCTTGAGCCCAGGAATCTGAAGTTGCTGTGAGCTAGGCTGATGCCATGGCACTCTATCCTGGACAACAGAGCAAGACTCTGTTTCAAAAAATAAAAAATAAAATAAAATAATTAAAATAAAATAAAATATAAAAATTTTAAACACCAGGGAGGGGAAAAGGACCCCAGCTGTCTTATTGATTAATGATCAAGTAAGATGTAATGGAACTACACCCATCCATCTGGGCAAACGGGTGGATTAAAGAGAGCTGAATGTGCAGAGCTAGAGATCAAGGCAGTTTCTTTACTCTGCGCATCATAATATTTTGAACACTCAGACTGGCACAGATATGTAAATATGAATAACAGGCTTTTCACTGCATTTTGAGCTATGGCAGGGTTATTGCTCAGAAAAGTGCCAGAGAGCAATGTTTTCATTAAGTGTATTTTCTCACTGAGTGTTTAAGTCACAAGTCATATGTTGACTAAAAGGATCTCTGCTCTCCTGATCCATCCCTTTTGTCTCAGAGAAATACTTGTTCATGGGGTTTTTTTGATGAAGAAAATAATGATGTTCTTAAAATACTATTAATGCTATAATTCCACCACATACAAATGAACTGAGCCTCACGTGGATCATAGTCCCCACCATCAGTTCCTCCAACTCACAGTTCATTTTCTTCATTGCAATGGGTACTATTTTAGCTGGGGTTTCTTAGGAAGGCTGGAGTGCTAATGCTTCATTGAAAGACGCAAACCCAGGGCATCAACAGTGGAGAAAAGGGGAAGTGAGACAGGGAAGAATAGGAAACAAATACATGGTGACATGTTACCAACCTGGCCTGTGCTCCATGAACCTGAAAAGACACAGCCAATTGCTTGGCCATATAAAGTGTCTGTGGACAGGCTCTATGGAAGGAAGTCCCCAAGAATAGTCTATCAAAGACAGGCCCAAGGAAGAAATTTACCTGCAAGCTACCTCCCATCTCCTATGAGTCAAAATTTACCCTACTGGTCGTTAGTTCCCCCAGTTTCCAGGTTGAGTCATCTGACCCCTTGGCTCTGCAGCCAAGGTATGGTACTTGTGCTGGGTTGTCCCTTAGGCACATTGGTTATGCTAGAGACTGTTACCTCCAATCCCCTTCCTTGGATGCTACAGGTCTATATTTGTCCAGATGGACAAAACTGAAGCTGTCTAAGCTTATGAAGCAAAAGTAAAGCAGCAGCCAGTACATTTTGAAAGTCATCATTGGTTAGAGAAGACAGGAGACAAATGCGATTTCTAACCAATGAGATGAGAGGCAAGAGAGTTCTCACTCTTCCCTGCTCTGTATTCTGCTCTGATGAATAACTGACCACAAGCCTAGCTAATAGACTCTTCACAGAGACTCACAGAGGC
Organism: Eulemur rufifrons; assembly: GCF_041146395.1. Taxonomy (NCBI): domain Eukaryota; kingdom Metazoa; phylum Chordata; class Mammalia; order Primates; family Lemuridae; genus Eulemur; species Eulemur rufifrons. The sequence goes on from NC_090983.1 coordinate 49,718,929, forward strand.
AGGGGTCACAAAAACCCAACAACCTTCTGCATATGTCTACACCAGCCCTCAGGTGGTCTCACTGCAGCAGCTGGATGTGCCTAGTGTTCAGATTTCCCTGCAAGCTTGGACACTTTTGCCTGAACTAGGGCTGGTCTCTGATCCTTTCTCCCTTTTCAGACTTTTACTTCTCCAGCTTCTCCCACAGATGTGAAGATCTAAGTCCTATAATAAATTCCTTATTCAACACACTCATAAAGGTTCTGTTTCTCTGATGGAAGCCTGTCTCCCAGGAGCTGAGGCTCGATCTGCTTCAGGAGGCCAACACTGGGGCAGGGAAAAGAGCTCAGAAACCTGGAGAAATGTGAGGCCGAGAGACTCTGAGGAGGTACTTTACCTGTGCTTTATTCAAGCAGCAAAAATATTCAGAGTTTTCCTTTGTATTTGTTCATTGAGAATGTCAGCTTTGGAAATATTTTTGTTATTCCTAAATTAACCTACTTTGGTGAATCACTTTCATATCATCAAAATTAACAATGATTTATTTTACCTTTGTTGAGACATCATTTTAGTTCTTTGATTGGAAAACAATAGATGAAAACTTGGTTGGAAAACCTGACCAGAACGTTGCCCCAGCTATGGGAGCATCCTATCTGAGTTTGCTGTTTTCTTATAAATTTGAACATAAATATGAGCATTCCCTTTGTAATTTACTTTTTGAAAAGTAGATTTTTTAAAAAAGATTTACCATTTTTACCATACCAAAGGAACACAGTGAGAAAATAAAATGGCAAACCCTTTGAAACAATGATTTCTTGAAGGAAGGATGCAATATTTCCTAGTGCTTTGAGGGGTGAGAGGCCTTGATCTAGCCTTACCTGCAGACTGTTTATCTGTCGGATTTGGTGCTGCCTTTAGATATGTGCATCTATTTTTCCCTCACCCAATACAATACTCCCTAAAAATCACATATACTGTTGAAATTTCCTCACCAAGAATATTGCCATCAAGAACTCCTGGATAAATATCCAGCCAGCTCAGAAGTCTGAGCTCCATTTAGTCCAATAGCCTTTATTCCCACACTCTCATAATCTGCCCAGATGACTTACTGATCCAGCCCAGAGAATATTGCTATATGCACTTCAGAGTGAACCTTTCATTCAGAGTGTTTATCATAGTGCCTGAAGGGTAGAGAATTAGGATTTTGTTGAGTTTATTCAGACAGGTTAACCCGTTACAGGGTGGGGCAGGTACCTGTTTCATTTATTTAATTCAATATATACTTTTTGAGGGCCTGCTATGTATTAGGCATTATTCTAGGTGCTTGAGATATTATGAGTAAGCAAAACAAAGACCATGCCCCCCGTGGAGCTTACATTCTAGCAGAGGGAGATAGACAATGAACAACAGACCTAACAGATGTGTAAATTACACAGTATATTAGAAACTCATACTGATATGGAAAATTTTTCTAAAAGTTGAACATGTTAAGAGGGAGAAGGGTTGCGAAGTTGCAATATTAAATGATGCAGCCAATCGGGGCCTCATTGAGAAGATGACACTTGAACAAAGACTTGAAAGAGATGAGGGAGTGAAGCAGATACATGGGAATGGGAGGTTCCCATTCCAGTCAAAGAAGCCAGGCACCACAAAGCACATGGAGTGATCATGTGGTATTCTGGGAGGGGAAAGGAGGCAAGAGTTCCTGAAACAGATGGTCTGAAGGAATGAGGTAATGGGGACCAGATCATGGAGGAACTGTGGGCCATTGTGAGGACTTTGACTTTTACTCTGAGTGAGAAGGGGATCGATCACAAGAGTCCATGCAGAGGAGTGAAGTTATTTGACTCAGGTTTTACAAGAGCAACTCTGACTGCTATGTTGAGAATAGTCTCAAGGTAGGCAAGGCTGAAAGCAGGGAGGGGGCCGTGGTTGTCATCCTGATTAGTGATACAGGTGACTCAGATCCAAGTGGCACAGTGGGGGTAAGAAGAAGTGGTAGAATTTAACCATCCTTTTCTTGGGATGGGGCTACTGTCCAATGAGCACCTAGTGAGGGCAGTATTGCTAACCCCCATACAACATACACAACACACCTGCATCAACTAGAGCTTTGCTTTAACTCGGTGCAATTTTGGGAAAAAAGAAAAATCTCTTTTCAAAAAAGAAAGAAGAAGTAGTAGGATTTGACATGCATGTTAAAGGTAGAGCCCATTGGATTTTCTTTCTCATGGATTGGATCGTGCTGATAAGTGTTTGCATGAGTTATGTTGAAACTTATTTTCATTGCACTGTTCACTCATTGGTGAGGTCATGGAGAGGAAACTAGGGCCCTCCTGCCTCCTCCAGCTATCAGGAATGCTGATCACTGGCCAAGATCCTAATACCTGAGAGTGACCTTTACAAGTGCTGATACCATTATCTTCCCAGCAAACAACAGTGCTCCATTCTCTGGGCTTTTATAAAACACACACACACTCTCACTTACACATAGGATTAGTCCACACAGAAAAATGGAATGTTTGAGCATACACATAACAAACCCCTTAGGAACACAAAAATCCAAAATGAAGTTTTTGCCCCAAATTGTTGAATAAAATTAGCAAAGTGGAACCCACTACTTCATATCTCAAGGTCTAATCTGAAAAACAGACCTTCATGTAAGCAAACTAAGACCCAGAATGAATTTATTCAGCCCACGGGCCCTTTCGGGGGACTAGATCCATAAAGTTTCCTTGCTGTTACACCAGTCCTCTGCACACAGGCCTCTTTCCCTTACAGAGGGGTTAAGGGAGCAAGAACCCAACCTTCTTGATGGACAAGGATGGTGAGGTGAAAGCCCTCAGACAGCCTGAGAATCTAAACCTAATACCAATCTCTCCCAATTGTTTGACTTTGAACATGTTTCGGGACTTCTGTCTAAGCTCCAGTTTCTTCCTTTATAAAAGACTTGGAAAAAACTTCCAAAACCTAGTAATATTGTTTGAGAGTGGTTATGGTAGTAACATGTAAAGTACCTCGTATATGGAAGGCTCTGGACAAGTATTAGGTGGGTTATCTCTGCCTTCCAAAAGCCCATCCTTCTTTGTGGTTTTTTTTTTTTTTTTTTTTTTTTTGAGACAGAGTCTCACTCTGTTGCCAGGCTAGAGTGAGTGCCGTGGCGTCAGCCCAGCTCACAGCAACCTCAAACTCCTGGGCTCAAGCGATCCTCCTGTCTCAGCCTCCCGAGTAGCTGGGACTACAGGCATGCACCACCATGCCCGGCTAATTTTTTCTATATATATATTTTTTTAGCTGTCCATATAATTTCTTTCTATTTTTAGTAGAGATGGGGTCTCGCTCTTGCTCAGGCTGGTCTCGAACTCCTGAGCTCAAACAATCCGCCCACCTCGGCCTCCCAGAGAGCTAGGATTACAGGCGTGAGCCACCGCGCCCGGCCATGCCCATCCTTCTTTGAAGACGAAACACCAATGTCATGATCTTCATGAAACTTTTTTCTGATCCCTGCCAGGTTTGAATGCAACTGTTAATTCCCACAGAACTGCCTCCTGCGCTCCTCCTACATTCAGCTTATTGGTAGTTTTAGACATCCCTTGTTCTCTCTACTTGATTGTAAGCTTCATGAGGTCAACTCTTTGTCTAAACCCTTGCACAGCATATGGTGGGTGACTAATACACAGTAGGTTAACTCTATTAATTATTTCTTGAATTTATTTTTAATTGACAAATAAAAAATATATATACTTATCATGTACAACATGTTATTTTGAAATGTGTGTACTTTGTAGAATGACTAAATCAAGCTAATTAACTTATGAGTTATCTCACATACTTATTTTTTGTGGTGAGAACACTTAAAATCTACTCTTTTAGCAATTTTCAATAACATAATACATCATTATAAAAGTATTAACTGTAGTCACCATGTTATACAATAGATCTCTTGACCTTATTCCTCCTATATAAATTAAATTTAGTATTCTTTGATCAACATCTCCCCAAATCTCTCTCACCAGCCCCTAGTAGCCACCATTCTTCTTTCTACTTCTATAAGTTCAACTTTTTTAGAATCCACATTAAGTGAGATCATGTGGTATTTATCTTTCTGTGCCTGGCTTATTGCATGTAACATAACATTCTCCAGATTCATCCATGTTGTCACAAATGACAGGAATTCCTCTTTATTAAGGCTGAATAACATTCCATTGTATATATACTACATTTTCTTTATCCATTCAACCCTTGATGGACACTTAGGTGGATTCCATATCTTGGCTATTGTGAATAGTGCTGCAATAAACATGAGAGTGCAGATATCTCTTTGACATACTGATTTTATTTCCTTTGGACATATACCCAGTAGTGGGATTGCTAGATATATGTAGTTCTATTTTTAATTTTTTGAAGAACCTTCATACTGTTTTCCATAATGGCTGTACTAATTTACATTCCTACCAACAGTGCACAAGACTTCCCTTTTCTCCACATCCTCGCCAACATTTTTTATTTTTTTTCTGTTTGATAATAGCCATTCTAACAGATGTGAGATAATATCTAATTGTAGTTTTGATTTACATTTCTCTGATGATTAGTGATGTTGAGCATTTTTTCATATACCTTTTGTCCATTTGTATGTCTTCTTTTGATAAATGTCTATTCAGATCTGTTGCCGATTTTTTAATCAAGTTATTTGTTTTCTTGCTATTAAGTTGTTTGAGTTCCTTATATGTTTTAGATATTAACCCCATATCAGATATGGTTTCCAAATATTTTCTCCCATTCCATAGATTGTGTCTTCACTCTGTTGATTTCTTTGGCTGTGCAGAAGCTTTTTAGTTTAATGTAATCTCATTTGTCTATTTTTGCTTTTATTGCCTGTGCTTTTAGAGTACATATTTAAAAATCATTGCCCAAACCAGTTTCATGGAGCTTTACCCCTATGTTTTCTTCTAGCAGTTTTATAGTTTCAGTTCTTATATATACATTTTTAACTCATTTTGAATTGATTTTTGTATGTGGTGTGAGATAAGGGTCTAATTTCATTCTTCTGCATGTGGATATCCAGTTGTTCCATCACCATTTATTGAAGAGAATGTCCTTTCTCCATTTGTAGCTTTGTCAATAATCAATTGACCATAAAAGTGTGGATTTATTTCTGGGTTCTTTATTCGGTTCCATTGGTCTATGTGTCCATTTTTATTCTAGTAGCATGTTGACATGACCACTATAGCTTTGTATATTTTGAAATCAGGTAGCGAGATGCCTTCAGCTTTGTTCTTTTTGCTCAAGATTCCTTTGGCTGTTCAGGGTCTTTTGTGGTTCCATACAAATTTTAGGATTGTTTTTTTTATTCCTGTGAAAAATATCATTAGGATTTTGAAAGGGATTGCATTGAATCTGTAGATTGCTTTGGGTGGGATGGACATTTTAATAATATTAATCATTCCTATCCACAAACACAAGATATCTTTTCATTTATTTGTGTCTTCAATTTCTTTCATCACCGTTTTATATGTTTCAGTGTACAGGTCTTTCACCTCCTTGGTTAAATTTATTCCTAAGTATTTTAATTTTTTGTAGCTATTGTAAATGGGATTGTTTTCTTTATTTCTTTTTTGAATAGTTCATTGCTAGCAGACAGAAACCCTACTGATTTTTGTATATTGATTTTGTACCCTGCAATTTTATTGAATTTGTTTATTAGTTCTAATAGTTTTTTGGCAGGATCTTTAAAGTTTTCTGTATATAAGATTATCCCTATCTATTGCCTAATTGCTCTGGCTAGGACCTCCAGTACTGTGTTGAATAGAAGTGGCAAGAGTGGGCATCCTTGTCTTGTTCCAGATCTTAAAGGAAAAGCTTTCAACTTTTCATCATTGGTTAAGATGTTAGCTATGAATTTGTCATATATGGCCTTTGCTGTGTTGAGATACATTCCTTCTAGACCTAATTTGTTGAGTGTTTTTATTATGAAAGGATATTGAATTTTGTCAAATGCATTTTCTGCATCTACTGAGATGATCGTGTTGCCTGTGCTTTTAGAATACATATTAGGGTTTTTATCTTCCATACTGTTAATGTGGTATATCACATTTATAGATTTACATGTGGTGACCCATTCTTGCATCCCTGGAATAAATCTCACTTGATTGTGGTTAATGATCCTTTTAATGTGCTGTTGAATTCAGTTTGCTAGTATGTTGTTGAGGATTTTTTGCATCTATATTAATTAGCCTGTGATTTTCTTTTCATGTGGTGTCCTTGATTGGCTTTGGTATCAGGATGATGCTGCCCTCATAAAGTAAATTTGGAAATATTCCCTCTTCTTCAGTCTTTTGTCTTTTGGAAGATTTTGAGAAGGATTGTTAATACTTCTTTAAATGTTTGCTAGAATTCAGCAATGAAGCCTTCAGATCCTGGGCTTTTCTTTAATGAGAAGGTTTTCATTACTGATTCAATTTTCTATCTCTTCATGACTCAATCCTGGTAGGTTGTATGTGTCTAGTAATTTATCCATTTTTTCTAGATTATCCAATTTGTTGGTATATAATTGTTCACAGTAGCTCTTAGGATCCTTTGTATTCCTGTGGTATCAGTTGTAATGTCTCCTATTTCATTTCTGATGTAATTTATGAATCTTCTCTCTTTTTTTCAATTAATCATTTATTCAGTGATAATTTCATGCCCACCACAAATACCTTAAATCAACCTGCCTGCTGAAAATCACTGGGAGGCCTTGGACTTATTAGTCCACAGCCTGAGAATCCATACACATGTAAGGTACTGTCCGTAAACACAATCACTGTCTCACACATAAGATAACCTATGCTTTTTCAAATGTAAGTGGATGCTGTCATGATTAATAGAGTACAATTCATTTAAAAGTATGACTAGATTGATAGTAGATTTGGGTTACTATGTTTTTTCTCAATCAGTAGATACCCTCATGAATGGGTCCACATTTTTTTTTTTTTTCAGTATTGTGAGTCTTTGCACTAAAAGTGATTGGGGAACACTGGATTAAACAACACTCTAAAGCATTTTATTGCCCTTGGCTTACACTCTCAAAGCTAACGTCAAGATATGCTTAGGTTGATAAGACTCTTAAGATTGTGCCATAATATCAAAATAGTTCATGAGATTTAAGTATATCTTGCCTGATATGCAGTATAGAAAACAGGTTATGTACTAGTTTAAGGTATATGGATAATACCAAGAGCAGCAGCAATATATAGTGCTATACAAATTATATGTGACATTATTTAGATATAACATTTTGAATTCATTTTCTCATTTAATCACGTGGCAACTTTGTGAAATACACAGGTAAGATTTTCATTTGATATAAGAGGAAACTGAGGTACTGAAATGTTGTGACTTGTCCATGATCACACTGATTAATGGAAGTTCTAGGACTCTATTCCCTTGTCCTTGAGCACTTTCCCATTCCCTGCACTAGGCTACATTACCCTGGAGACACCAGCAGGAATACAAACAAAAGCTCACATACCATATGTATAAATATTCAAAATTTTTAAATCAAACAAATAACTGTTCAATAAAATATATTCTAACCTTTTACCCTGACAACTGTTTAACTTCAACATTCCCTGGGAAGAAAAATAAATTAAAATAGCTGCTGTACCTCTCAGTCTATCTACCATATTATTAAACTCCACTCCATCATTATAGAGCTATAAAAATATTCAAACCACTCTTTATATGACAACTTCCAAAAAAAGCTATTGCTTTTATTTTGTTTTGAAGATATTAATGTTATATAGGTTAGATAGTATCTCCAGCTCTTCTAGAGTGCTCTGCTTTGGTGCTGTTTGGAGCAATTGCTCCACCTGGGAAGAAGGATAAGGGCGGGCACTCCATTTTTGTGCTGCCCCACCCTTAATCCTATTCCCAGCAACTGCTACACTTGGGGGAGGAGGGAATGCTTTACCAATCTGGGACTTTCTCAGCCCAGGCATGATAGGATTTAGAAAGTGACCTAAAGGTAATTATTATGCCATTAGCTTAAATCTGTATTGTGGTTCACAATACACTGATTAAACAGTGATTAAATAGTGATTAAACAGTGGTAGTCAGATTCTTCTACATAGGATACAGAGAAGAAATTGCTAAAAGTAATAAAATAGAATTAAATATAGATTCTATTTTTTCCAAATCTAATTTACAATTTAAACAGATGGGGATCAGTTTCCTTTTAAGAAGGTGTGCCTTTGACATCTAAAAACTAAATGTACGTTGATGAGCAAAACAATATACTATACCCTCCCAACTTTTATTAAAGAAGAGGTCCAGAAATAAGTGTCAAGATAGGGAAAGGTCCTGGATCTGTCTCAGTGACACTCACCTTCCTTAGGTTTTCTCATTTCGAATCTCTTGACTCATCCACACCTGACTCCCAGGAATTTTGGCCTAAACACAAAGTTCTTTTCTTTGGTTCCATTTAGCAGAGCTGACATGTGCTGACATTTCCAAAATATCTTCACTAAACAGTAAGAGCAAAGTAAATGGAAATAACTAGAGAAAAATATAAATAACTTAAAAATGGCCAGCCTCATTTCCAGAGCAAGGTTTCTGGTCTTGAGTTAATGAGCTGCATCTTAACACCCACAGTCTATAATATTTCAGGCAGCTCACGTGGTTTTCTTTCTCAAAGGGTTCCCTGCCTCTCTGTTGGCTGGGGGCCTCTGGCTATCCTCTCATCTTTCTAGCTTCCCAGGAATAATTTCATCATCCATTTTGTCCAGTCCTGTAGATGAAAATCAAATTCCCAGATGCATATTCATAGATTCCTTTGGAACCTCTACACAAACCCTGTTTTCAATTAGAAGGAAAAATCTCTTCTAAAACTAATTGTGAAGATTTTGTTGACTGATAAACAAATAGATAAATTTAAGTGATCAACTCTCTCCACAGCTGAAGAACTCAGAGGAGACCTTTCTCCCTTCTCCAAATACAGGGAAATGAACTCATCTGTTATCAACCTCCCATGAGGACACACTGACCACAGAACAACCTGCATGCATCAGCACAGCATTAGTGTAGCCCAATGAGAGTTCATTTGAAATAGTTTTTAGGGAAATTCCCTTACTGCAGCCAGGGAGGACATTTAATATTATTATGAACAACATATAATAACCCTTTTTTTTTTTTTTTTTGCCACTCAGGATCTACTTTTAAAGTGGAATACAATTTAGAACTGTGCCGATCAATACAGTAGCCACTAGTCATGTATGACTATTTCCTTTTTAGCCAATATTAATTAAAATTCAGCAAAATTTAAAATTAAGTTCCATAGTCACACTAGCCACATGTAAATGCTCAATAGCCTCATATCAATTGGCAACTCTGATCCAGAAGATATTCTCACCATTAAAAAGCGACAGAGTTTAAAACGTTTTTCCTGTTACTGCAGTCTTGGGTAGAACACTAAGGGCTCAGACAGGAGTGAAACAAAAGCTGATAGAAAAGGAAGCTTTTTTTTAGTACATACCAAGAATCAAGACATCTTCAACATTTTGGAAGGAAGCCACACCTCTTTAACAATTGATGAATAGGAAAAAAAATCTATGCTTAAATCGGATGTTAAGGTGCACAAACAAAGAGTAAGAATACATTTCCAGATGTATGAACTGGAGTCCCAGTGCACAGCAATACAGGGGAAAGGCAGAAGAGAGAATCAGCAGAATCAGGAAAAAGAGATATCAAGACCAAAAAAAAATATTACTGCCTTAGTAGCCACGTTTGGCTATGAGATTTTGCCAGTTCGTTACTGAGAAATAATTATAAATTAATATCAGAATCCCAGTACATGTCTTTTATAGTTGTCTACTTATGATTTTGCTCAATTACATATAAAATATTAAAAAATCGTAGAAAGCAGATAGACCAACATTTACTGCTACCTGGCTACATTATTTTATTTATTTTAGCTTATGTTACCTTGAAATATAGATCCCTTATGTCCTGTAGTGCAGGTATATGATTTGGTTAATTCATTCTTTTTTCCAAAGGTTTCTGTCTGGTAAATCAAATTTTTTGAGGAAAGGTTCTCACTAGCCGTATTTTTGTTGCTCTTAACCACTTGATCTCCTGTCCATTGGATAAGCCACAGGATTATAGTCAGGCACAAACCTGCTCCAGAAGCAGATTGCTCTTGGTGAAGGAACCCAGAATTGATTCGGTATAAGAAGCAAAGTAATATTTTTTCTCTTCTTAAATAATGAAATCAAGAATTACACACACACTCACACAATATTGAAGTCTTCCCTGCTCTCACCTGTGACATAGCATGTCTCATAACCTATTGTGAAGGTTCATACACCTTGCAGTTCTCTACCCTCAATTATAGGTAGACTTCAGCAAAACTATTTTAGGCTTATGGTGAAGTGAAAATTACAAAGTTCAGTTTACACATGTCTAAGCATCACAGGGAGATAAGCAGAGTTGATTAAGACCAAAATAAATGTGCTCCTAAATTCCAGAAGGATGCCTTGCCAATAAGACCAACACAGCAAAAAAAAAAAAAAAAAAAAAAAAACCAAACAAAACAACAACTACTAATTCCATTCATCCCACTACTTTCTCACTATTCCTTAATGGTCTCTTGTTCTTCGTGTTCCTTTTTGTCCAATTTATGTTCTAGGGGCCACTTATATAATTTCTCCAATAAAATTTCCTCAATTCCTGCACTGCTCTCCTCTCTCTAATTGGCTAAATGCTAACCCTGTAAAAACCCAGCTACCCCATCTTCTCTTGCTCTGCATCTGAGCAGCTAGACGTTGATGGAGAAAATTACACAATGACTTCACTCTACCTTTGGCATCTTAGTCATTAAAAATGACCTTTGTACAACACAGTAATCATACTACTTTTCCTGTAGCTTTCATTTTTGCTCTCAAATATAGTATTTCATATTTTCTTCTCCATCCTCAAATCTGCTATCCTATATCACTCCAAAATTCTCAGCTATCTTGCTTCATTCCTTGTAGAGAAAATAGAAGCCATCAAACAGGAACTTCTGGCTTTCCTCTTCACCCATCTACAAACCTATCTGGATCTTATTCTATCTTCTCTTTCTTGCCTCCAATTACAATGGCTGGATCCCCCTTTTATCAGAGGTCAATGCCATACACATGTGTCCTGGATCCCAGTCCCTCTGGCTACCCCAGGGACTTTGCTTCTTGACTTAACCTCTCTCTCCATTGTATTTTCAGCTTCTCTCCGTGTCTGGGATCATTTCCAACAGTACCCAAACATGCTCGAGGGTTGATCATTCTAAAAAGCCTCCCTTGATCTCATCATCATCTCTCCACCTACTGTACACTTCTCTTTTCCCTTTCATAGCTAAGTTTATGAATTAGCTTCCCCCTTCCTGTCCCCTCTACAGGGCTCTTCAATCTGGCTTCTGCCCTACAGTCTACCAAACTGCTCTAATTAAGAAAGCTAGGTTGGTCTTAGTGACTTCCATGGGTCCAAATCCAATATATAAGTCAGATATAGAAAGACAAATACTGCATGACCCCACTTATATGTGGAACATAGAATAGTCAAGCTCATAGAAGCAGAGAGTAGAATGGTGGTTGCCAGGGGCTGGGAGACAGGGGAAATGAGAAGATGTTGGGCAAGGGATACAAGGTTTCATTTATTCAAGATAAATGAATTCTGGAGCTCTAAAGTACAATAAAATGACTACAATAACAACACTTTACTGTACAGTTGAAATTTGGGATGAGGGTAGATTTTAAGTGATCTCACCATGAAAAAAGAAAAAAAGAAAATGGTAACTATATGAGGTAATGAACATGTTAATTAGCTTGATTGTGATTTATCAAATTTTTAAGTTGTACCCTTTAATTACACATAATTTTTATTTGTCAAGTACATCTCAATAAAGCTAGAGAAAAAATAAAAATAAAGTTGCTGAACTTCAAAGATAAAAAGAATCATTTAAAAAGATAAAGAAAGTAGCTGGGCATAGTGTCTCATCCCTATAAGCCCAGCTACTTGGGAGGCTGAGGCGGGAGGATCCCTTGAGCTAAGCAGTTCAAGACCAGCCTGAGCAAGAATGAGACCCTGTCTCTACTAAGAAAAAAATAAAATAAGATAAAAAAATTTAGCCAGATGTGGTGGCATGTGCTTGTAGTCCCAGCTACCTTGGAGGCTGAGGTAGGAGGATCTCTTGATCCTGGGAGATGGAGGTTGCAGTGAGCTATGATGAAGCCACTGCACTTTAGCAGGAGCAACAGAAAGAGACTATGTCTCAAAAAATAAATAAATAAACTCACGTATTAAAAGAGAAGTACATTTAGATTGTATTACAAAGCAAAATAAAATTCAGTGCTAAATTCAACAGATACACCTAAAACAAAGTAATTCTGTATGGTTGAAAATAAAGGGATGGGCCAAAGTAAATTAGTCCTATGCAAACAAAAAGAAAGCATGGATTGTGATCTTATACCAGACTAGGTTGGATTCAGGCCAAAAACTATTAAATGAAAAAAGAAGTAATCTTTATAATGTTCAAGTGTATGACTCACTAGGGAAATACTGATTATTTATATCTATGTATCAAATGAAATGTCATTAATATTTATAAAGAAAAAATAGCAGATGATGTAATAATAAATAGAAACATATTAGTAGCAGGAGACTAATCACCTTAGTCTACAATAGATCAAGACGACAAAAAATAAGTAAAATTATAATACCCCTAAATAATATCATAAATAAGATAGCCCTTATTGTTAAAACAATAAACTTTTTAAATTTAAATAAATATTTTTAAAACAGAGAATAGATCTTCAAGTGTCCATAGGAAATTTATAAAAATTTATTAAGACTATGATAGGAACCATAGCCATTTTGAAATTAAAGAGTAAAAATTAGGAACCTGCTCTTCTTGTACTTTGAAAATCCAAGAAAAAATTTTTATTAACTCTCGAGTTGAATGAGATGTATCAAAAAGGTATATCTAAATCAAGAACTTGGCATTTCAAAAAAATGATACTATAAAATAGTACATAGTTGTTAAAACATCACATAATTACCACCTCATTATGCCTCTTACATCCTGAGTTAAACTAAAATTTATTAAGCCATAAAGAAAATCTCAATAATTTGCAGAAAGGAAAGGGGTGGACAACTCTGATCACAATGCAGTGAGAGTTGAAGTTAATAGCAAAACCAGATGACACAAAGCCTCTGCCAATATTACCTGAAATTTGAAAAGTAGGAGCTCACTCCACTCATTAGCAATAGGCAAAATTCAAACTAAAATTGAGTGTATGGGAAATAACAGCCCTGAAAAATTATATCAGAACCAATGAGATACTAAAGTCATGCTCAGGGGTAACGTTATACCTGTAAAATACTTCTGTTAATACCAAAGAAAGAAAAAAATGAATTAATAAATTAGAAAACAAACCACAAGTAATTAATCTAAGTTAAAGAAGAGATTAAGAGGTAAATCTGATTAGAGATAAATCAGCAATTAATAATTTAGAAAACACAAAAAGAATAAAACTAATAAATACATAGAGGAGCTATTTTTTAAGAACACAGTAACAACATAACATATATACTAAGTGACCTTAACAACAAAAAAATAGAGAAAGCACAAATCCATGAAATGAGAAATGAAAAGGGAGAAATAATCATTTATACAGAAGTAGTCAAAAGAGTCATGAGGCTCTGCTTACTCCTGTCATTGATAACTTTATTGCCTATGAAAATAAAGTTGAAAACAGGGAGGAATAGATGAATGGACCTTGAAAAGAAGTTATAGTCTCTGTTTTAACATAAGGACTATCTTATTCAGGATATTATTTAGGTGTACTATAACTAGGTAAATGTAATTTGCCAAAACTGACTCCACAAGAGACAGAAAATCCAAATGGACCAATTACTACAGAAGAAATAAAGTAGTGAAAACCTAAATCTCCTTCCCTTTTGCTTGACAAGATGCACCAGGCCCAGAAGTTTCACAGACAATGCATAGGGAACAGATAATTCCAATGCTATTCAAAGTATTTCAAAACATATTAAAAGAATAAAACTTTCTAAATTATTTTAATCAACCTCAATCACTGCATTGAAAAGCCACACAAACCAAAATCACTTATGACTATGGATGCAAAGATTCCTGAAAAAAAAATTGTACGTAGAATTCAATAGCACAGTACAAGTATTAATATAACATACCTAACCAAGGAAGATTTATTCAAAAAATGCAAGGATAATTCAATACTAGGAAGTCTAAAATAGAGTAATTCATTACATTAATAGATTCTAAGGAAAAAATCATAATATAATTTCTATATATGCCAAAAAGCATCTGATTACATTCAACATCTACTATTGATTTAAGCAAATAAACCTAACAAAACAGTGGGAATAGAAGGAAACTTCCTTGCTATGATAAGGTATTTTATAGTAAGCTAAACCTGAAAGCTAGCATTATGCTGAATGGATAATACTTAGAAGCATCCTCATTAAAGTCAGGAATAAGTAAAAGATGTTCTAGAGGTTAAACACTGACGATTATTTAACACTGTTCTAGAGGTACTATTAATAGCTAAATGCAATTAGAGAAAAAAGGGTTAAGAGAGGGTACAATTATGATTTGCAGATGATGTGATTTGATATTTGGAAAATTAAAAAAATAACTATTAAAAACAATAAGAGAATACAATAAAGTTGTTAGTTATAAAATTATTATATAGCAATGAACATACACATCACTCTCCCTAAACTGATCACAATGTCAAAGGGTTGGAGTTATATTGACTGGTGTGGGCCAATGGAGCCCACACCTGCAGTTAGTAAATTCCTTTCAAACAACATGAGGTGGCTGCCCCAAAAGGAAATCTGAGAGCTGTTCCAAGGGAAGGGCAGAAATGGATGCTGGATGGGCAATAAAGAAGCATCCACCCAACCAAAGAAAGAGTAGACAGTAACAGTTGCTGCTAATCTCCTATCACAAAATGGGACGATAACAAATAGTATAGTGGTTATTAACAAAGAAATTTAAAGAGAAGCTAGCAAGGATAGCAAAAGTGCTGGGTAATTTTTTTCTCTAATAATATTTAAAATGAAATAATGGTGTCTCAAATCCTGACGAATCATAAGATGCTGTGTTACCTGTTCCATCTTCCTACCTTCCCTCCCTGTTGTTTATTTTCTCTTTTGGCAAATAAAATTGTCCAGATGAGCCCCATCCAAGAAGGGGACATTAATTTAACTGGGCACCTGGGTTCAAACAATCCTCCCACCTCAGCCTCCCCAGTAGCTGGGACTACAGGCATGCGCCACTCGCCTGGCTCACAGTAGTAGCCTTTAGACATGTACTTTGGAGACGCATTTTTAAAAGCAAGTTACTTTAGGTATCTAAGATGACTGGGAATTTCTTTTTCAGATGAAATGTTCTTCACTAGATTAAAATTCAACATCTCTTATGTTAATTAGAAAATACAACTTTTATGATCCACAACCAACTTGACTGAATGATAGTAACATGGCAACAGAGAGATGACAGGTATCACGTGTGTGGGAAGAACATGGCAGCGTGTTTTGATGGATTTCATCGTGATACTTGTCTCTAGCAAGTATTACTGGGTTTAGGATGATAATCTGAAAAGTACTTTTAAACATTTTTAAAGACAAAAGAACTAAAAGAAATCTTGTATTTACAGTAATTAATAAAAATTAAATAAATATACTAAGAGCTTGTGAAAGCATATAATGTAACTGTTGTTTGTATTCTAATGCCTCAAACTTTACATTAGAAATACATAATTGCATAGAAAACATAAATTTTCGTTATATAGTTATATTATAATTAATGTATATACCAATTTGATAAATTAAAATGATCTATAAGGCTGTTTCAAATGCAGAATATAAAAATTATTACACACCATAACACATACTAACATAATTTGGACTCAGATTAAATAAACATTTCATTTTTAAAATTATCTAAAATACTATTTTCTCTCACTCAGTCCTCTCCAAAACTACAAAATAGAGACTAGGCAATGACAAACAGATTTGGCTGAAACTAAAATAAGAATATAATGTTAAAAAAAATATTTTTAAATGGCCAATTCAAGCACTTTATGATAGCTAAAAGGTAAAAAGTGATATCAAATGAAAAATATATCACTTTTTCTTTCCTGCTGCCAGGTGTCCAGCTTTACTCCATGGAGGTAACACTGTTACCAGCTTCTTGTGTCTTTCCAGAGATGTTCAATATGCAAAGAAGCTATAAATGGGTAGAAATTATATATCACTGTACATGGGTTCTACACTGAGGTTTTTTTGTTAAAGAATACCTCTGGGGGAGTATTCCATATTAATGCCCATAGACATACCACATTCCTTTTTAATGTTTGCACAGTATTCCATTGAATGATCGCGCCATAATTCATTTAATCAGTGCCTGTATTGGTTAGGGTTCTCCAGAGAAACAGAACCAATGGATGTATGTGTATATATATAGATTATATATATAAAAGATTTATTTTAAGGAATTGGCTTGCATAATTATGGAGGCTGGCAAATACAAAATCTGCAGGGTGGGCTGGCAGGTCGGAGACCCAGGGAACTATAATGTTGCAGTTCAAATCTGAAGGTCATCTGCTGGCAGAATTCCTTTTTGCTTCGGGAAGGTCAGTCTTTGTTTTATTCAGTTCTTCAACGGATTGGATGAGGTCCACCCATGGTATGGAGGACAATCTACTTTACTCAGAGTTCAACAATTTAAATGTTAAACATCATCCAAAAGCACCCTCACCAAAACATCAGAATAATGTTTGACCAAATGTCTGGGCACCATGGTCCAGCCAAGCTGAAACATCAAATTTATCATCACAGTTCCCTATCAGTGGCTAGTTTGTTTACAATTTTTGGCTAATATGTTATGTATTCTAACAGATAACATCATTTCACAGACATGCAAGTGTACCTGCAGAATAAATTTCCAAAAGTGGAATTCCTAAAAGCACATGGGTGTATGTTTTTAAATTTTTGATAAATATTCCCAAATTGTCTTCCGAAGTGCTTGTACCAATTTATACTTACAAGGATAAGAGTGTCTATTTCCCCAATTCTTTCCAACAGAGTGTGTTATGACCTTTTTATCTTTGCTATTTGGATGGATGTGGTAAGAGTCAGGTAACGGATGAGAAGTCATTGTATGCATCTTAGCAAGGATGATATTGCCCATCATGTACACAGATTCAGGGTGTACATAGTAGTGTTATCACAATAATGGTGTAAGAGAATGTAGATTGCAATTTGTTTTAGTATTAACATTAGTGCTAAGAGGTTATAAATGAGTTGTAATCCTTTATTTATCACTAACAGTCTGATAGGGGTGCTTAAATTTTTTCAGTTATACTTTGTATAGTGTGAATGCTTGTGTACTCCCAAAATTTATACTGTATGTTGAGATTCTAACATTCAAGTTGACGGAAGGTATTAAGAGATAGGGCAGGCCGGGCATGGTGGCTAATGCCTATAATCCCAGCACTTTGTATGGGAGCATTGCTTGATAAACATAATGAACATACACTCAATAACAAAAAATGCTCAAAGCTCACCCTATCACTAATCAACTTTTATTACATAACAGACATTTCAACCCAATTTCACCAGGGGTTTGATCTGTGCTTAACATGGTATCTTAAGTGAAGCATATGGCAGTTATGAAATTTATGATTTCAGTGATCATTACAATGTATATATAATTAAAATATATATAAATAATAGTATATTTATTGTTTCTTAGTTCTTTTTCCTTTATCTGGGAAGGCATTATATTGTTATGTTGTCCTATAGTTGAATATATGGATCATCTAAAAATCTCATGCTGATTTTGCTTAATATTTAGATGAGGTACAATTCTTAATAAAACTCCAATCAAAATAATCCAGAACAGAATGGGGACATTCAAAAAATCTGAGCCTATTCTCCTTTCCATTATAGACACTTCATGAGACATTGAGTAGATTCTTTCCTGTGCCTATTCTTCCACAAGTTAAGTTAGATTAATCATCACCATTTTGTGACTTGAAAATCTAGGGTTTCAGAATCAGGAGTTAAATAATTTTATGCATTTTAAAAGAAATAATTTTAAGGAAGTTTATTTCTGATCCATAGAAAAATGTTAACATCAAATTATTTTTAAAATTATATTAGTGGTGAGCAAGATAATGGAAATTTTCTCATCATAAAATTAAATTTTGTTTCATTCTTTTTTAAGGAAGTCAAATATATTAAGGCATTACATTTAAATGTAACTTTTATATGGCAATACCAATGGATGAATCTCCATTTCATTTAATAATAAACTATGTAATTTGGTTTCCTACTATGCGGGCTTTAAAGCACGATACTTACAGAACACAGAGCATTATTTTGTTAGTTACAAAAAGCTCTATAAATCAGAAAGTGTACTCTTCTGTTCACAGAAACAGATGGTATGTAATATTTGACCTTCTCAGAGAAGATAGAATTGAAAAATACATGAACAAGAGTATAAACATATGAATTTTGAAATGCTACAGGTGAATACACAGTTTCTAGTTAGAAACTGTCTTAAAATAGCATATACCTCTCATCAAATTCTAGGCCTTGTCTTTAGACAATGGGCCAGAAAGAGGATAGGCAGCTTGGGGTGAAGGAAATCATTCAGCAGAGTAGTCTGCTTCTCTTTCACATCTCTTGTGGAAAAGAGGAGAAAAATAAGACAGTGAGAAAATGAAAAACTCAAACTCTATCAATGTTTCAAATGTGTAGTAGACACAAGCATTGAGGCTACTATGTGTAGTAGACATGCATTGGGTTGACTACCCAGCCCACAGTGATTCTCCAAATGGCAACATTTGTCCTACTTCTCTCACCACTCATGTGGGGAAGTGTTCTTCCTCCCCTTGCTCTGAATGGGAGGTGTCATTTTGTTACAGATATAACTCCCAACCCCTGAAAAGATATGTATATGACTCAAGAAGGGTTAACCATATTATACCCCATTGGCCATCGTGATTGGTCCAAAGGGTGCATGTATGAATTAGTCTATGGCCAATCAGTGTTCTTCCCAGAGATTTTCCAAATCGGGGCTAAGAGTGCGCACTTCCTTTTCCAACTGGTTGCTAAGCTACAAGGCTGAATTTGGATCCATCACAGGCCATGTTTCCAGTCTTATGTATATGGCAACTCCCAAATCATAAAGCTAAAAAGTTACAGAGGAACAGACCCAAGATATGGAAAGAGGAAGAGAGGGAGAAGAAATTCCAGTTATCACCTCACACCCATCAGGATGGCTACTATAAAAACAAAAACAGAAAATAGCAAGTGTTGGTAAGGATGTGGAGAAATTGGAAAACTTGTATGCTGTTGGTGGGAATATAAAATGGTGCAGCTACTCTGGAAAACAGTATGATGGTTCCCCCCAAAATTAAAAATAGAACTACCATATGATCCAGCAATTCCATTTCTAGGTATGTATCTAAAAGAATTGAAAGTAGAATCTTAAAGAGATATTTGTATACCCAAGTTCACAGCAGAATTATTTCACAATTATTAAAAGGAGGAAGCCACTGTCTAGGGAATGGACATGCTTGAAGCTCAGACTCGGGGGGATGGGGAGGCATGGGCAATATATATAACCTGAACTTTTGTACCCCCATAATGAGCTGAAATAAAAAAAAAAAAAAGGAGGAAGCAATTCAAGTGTCCATTGATGAATGGATAAACAAAATGTGGTATATACATATAATGGAATATTATTCAGCCTTAAAAACAAAAGAAATTATGACGTGCTACAACATGAATGAACCTTGAGGACATTATGCTATGTGAAATAAGCCAGTCACAATAAGACAAATAATGTGTGATTCTGCTTATATATGAGATATCTATAGTTGTCAAATTCATAGAAAAAGAAAGTACAAGGGTGGTTGTCAGGGGTTGGGAGAGGGGGGATGAGAATTTATTATTTAAAGGATATAGAGTTTCGGTTTTGCAAGACAGAAGTTGTGGGGATTGGTTGCATGGCAATATGAATATCCTAAACACTACTGAACTGTACACTTAAAAATGGTAAAGATGGTGAATTTTATGTTAGTGTATTTTACCAGAATTAAAAATTTAAAAAATTCGGCCCGGTGAGGTGGTTCACGCCTGTAATCCTAGCACTCTGGGAGGCCCAGGCAGGAGGATCACTTGAGGTCAGGAGTTCAAGACCAGCCTGAACAAGAGCAAGACCCTGTCTCTACTACAAATAGAAAAAATTAGCCGGGCTCACTGGCATGCACCTGGAGTCTCAGCTACTCGGGAGGCTGAGGCAGGAGGATTGCTTGAGCCCAGGCGTTTAAGGTTGCTGTGAGCTAGGCTAACACCATGGCACTGTATGCCACAGGACAGAGCAAGATTCTGTCTCAAAATATATATATATTAAAAATTTTAACAAATTCTTAAAATAATTAGAAGAAAATATAGGTAAAAATATATCAAATGTAGGCATGACATCAAAAGTAAAAGCATAACAGAAAATGTCTATACATACAAAGAATGTGTTAATGCTGATTATTTGTTGATCTGGCTACTTATAAAAATCCTTGACATGCTATTTTTCTGTAATGAACATTACTGATTTACATAATAAGAAAATCCAATATATAATTTTTAATTAGGAAATATGAAGTGTTTGTTTTTCTTATTCTGTCATTCACCAAAGATTGTGGAAAATTATAAAATTCAGTCTTTGTAAAGGTATGAAAACAGCTACTCTTATACACTACTATGGGAGTATAATCTGGTACAACTTTTATGACAGGCAATTTAGTCTCATGTACAGCACAAAATTAATCTGTAGTTTCTAGTTCTCTTTATCTGAATGAATCACCTTGCAAAAGTGGATTTCAAGAGATTACAAGGTAGGAAAACCTGTGTCACTAGACACGTAATATATATGCTAAAAGCATTCATACAGAAAGGATCAGAATTCAAGAGAGGATTAAGAAAGGGATTAGAGCCAAGAAGCAGTGATTATGGAAACAGGGTGGAAATTATGAAAATAGAATGATTATTGAAATAGAGTGGAAAATAAAAGTTTTGCCTTCAGATAACTTTATAATCTTTTTACATTTCTATTCACTAGTAGAGAACATGAAAGTCACATCTAAATCTTAATTTCCATTAACAGAAATGTTGGTAAAGTCACTTTGTTTTACCAAGTGATAAGATAACTTGTTTTCTTTTATTTCTTTCATATGTCTGTCGAAGATGTTTCTCTAAAGCGTTTCCACCCACCCTGAGTCTTTGACATTTTCTTTAAACTAATGGGAACAATACAGGCATAAATAGTTCACAGAGGAGAAAAATTATGTTAATCTTTAGTTGCCTCCTTTAGAACTGTCCTAAAATATGAAAATTAATCTGATACCAGTGATTACATAAATCTGAGATCTCACACAATGAGAAAGATTCAAATCACCTCAATTCTTAAAGAGAACCATGGATATAAACTTTAAAATGAAAGAGCCAAGGCTAATTCATATTTTGAACTACAACAAAGTATTACACCATGGATTTCTGAGGTCTATGATTTGATGAAACTCCTGGTTTCTTGGTCAGAGCATGCTGCTTACCATGGTGGAGCCATTCACTATCACTTTGACATCTTGTCAAAAAATAAGGAAAGACTGAAAAATGACTGATAAAGGGCCAACTTTAAAAATAGAAGGAAGGTAATTAGGAAAACACAAACCAACAAGCTTAATCTTTCTGTTTAGACAAGATCTTTAAGCATTAATTTGCAACATTTAACTATTTTCTTTCAGTAGAAAAAAACTGTAAATAAGGGTGTTTATTTTGTAATGCTGATAGCATGTCACGTTTATATGACTTGAAACAGAAACAGCCTATCACATTTCTATAACTTGAAAATGTTTACAAATAATATTTAGTGATATCCAATACTACCTAATTAGGCAGAAATTTAAATCTCACATCCCTAAAGATAGATTATAATTTTCTTAATCTAAACATTGATTTGTGTTGCCCATGGTCTGCTAAAAATAGATGTTAACAAACAAAATAGAGCTAATTTATGTCACTAAGAATTAAACCTCACTCTCTTTCTGGGGAAAAAAAAAAGATTTAATCTGCTAATGCCTGGGTATAGGATTTATAGCAATTTTTCTAATAGGAATGGTTCCAAATACTAGCTTTCCCCAGATATTTCCCCAAGGACTTATTACAAGAGAACTTCTATTGATGTGTAAATGGAGAAGACAATTGCCTACATGGATGATTCAGTAGGGTACCAAAAACATCTATCTTGCTAATGTCAAGGATTCATTATCTTCCTTCCACCATTCTCTGGGAGTGGTCTGAGTAAGTAAGCCTTAAAGAAACAGTTTCTTACTACTGCAAACTCTTTAAGAAGAATGACACATTAAATCCTGCTATGGACTGAATGTTTGTGTTCCACACAAAATTTGTATGGTATTAGGAGGTGGGGCCTTTGGGAGGTAATTAGGTCATGAGTGTGAAACTCTCCTCATGAATGGGATTAACACCTTTGTTAGAAGAGACATGAGAGCCTGCTCTCCCCCTGCCCCCCTTGCTCTCATCTCTCCTCTCTCTGCCACACGAGGATACAAGGAGAAGATGGTCATCTGCAAACCAGGAAGTGAGGCCTCTCTACACACCAGGTCTGCCAGCACCTGGAGCTGCCCAGTCTACTGTATTTTCTTATGGCTCCTGGAACTGACTAAGCCAAGTCCTAACAACTCAGTGAGGCTGAGTTACTCTTTCGAGAAAGGAGGAGCCATGCAATATGAATACCTGGGACATGGGGATCACTAGGAGGCAGGGGTTGAAAGACATAGAAAATAGCAAAGAAAGGGGAGGTGGAAGCAAAGACAAACTTGACCAACATCCTAATCTTGCCTTCCCAAGGCAGACTCTGGCTTCTGTCCCCATTCTCTTAGACTCTCTATTTCCCCATTTCACGCTAGTTGATCAAGAGGCAGATTTTTAATGTCATAAATTATAGCTTTGTTTAATAGTAAAAGAGTCAAAAAATAATGGTTCTTCTTGACTCCAGAGAGAGAAATCAGGGAGCAAGATGGCACAGGTTGGCTTCATGGAGACACAGACTCTGAGCCGGAGATTAGCAGGTGGAAGATTCATTAGGGACACTCTGGGGGTCATCACCTATGAAAGAAAAGGCAAGGAAAGGACAGGGCTGGCAGAGGAAGAAGCAGAGCTGTGATAAATTCTCCAGGAAACAGCTCTCTGGATTATTCTGAAGATGAGATGACCCTTGGAAGATGCCTTGAATCGGAGCAAGAGGGCTAGGCCTTTATATCCCCACATTGACCAGTAATTGGATGCAGACCACCCCAGAAAAGGACTGTCACCTTAGGCAAGGAAACTCCCTTCAACTGAGGCAATCTCTGAAAGGGACTGACAGCTGAGGGCTGTCTTGGCCACAGCATTCCAAGCTGCTGGGGAAATAAGACCTTCAGTCCTGAAGGGAGAATCTGAGCAGTACATCACAGTGACCACCACAGAGAGAATATTAGTACCCTTCTCAGTGCTTGATGTGTGTAGTCACTCAGTAAACATTTGATAGATGAATATCCTTGTTCTGTATTTCAAATTGTCCCCCACACCAACATAAAAACAAATGTGATATTGTTAAAGCTTTTACAAATGATTGCCTTTGATGGTAGTTTTTGTCATGTAGAAAGACTGGCAAGAGATTTTTGTGTAATGAAGGTGCACCTCTGGCCAAGGAAAATGGCAGTATGTGACAAATATCTGCGAGAGTCTGTTCTAACTTAATGTGCATTTAGCTTTGCATTTTTGTGAAAAAACATTTTTCATTTTGAAGCCATGTCAAACATACAGAAAACTTGCAAAAAGAGTACAAAGAACTTTTGTTTGTTATTTGAACAGTTTGAGAGTAAATTGCTGACTTGATGCTGTGTTACCCCGAATACTTTAGTGTGTTTTTCCTATATACAAGAACATTCTCCCATCTAACCAAAACATAAACAGCCAAGACCAGGAAGTTAACATCAACACATTACCGCCATCTAATCCTTGGACCTTTTCCAAGTTTTGCCAAATGTTCCAACGCAATATGTAGCAAAAGGATCCAGTCCAGAATAAAGTATTGGATTTAGTTCCACGTCTCTTTAGTAGTCTTCAGTCTGGAACCCTTCCTCGGTCTTTCCTTGACTTTCATGACCCTGACACTTTTGAAGATTATAGGTCAGTAATTTTTAGAATGTCTCCCAATTTAGCTTTGTCTGATGTTACCTTATGATAAGATTATGCTTCTTTGGCAGGAATGTCAAAGAAGTGATGCTCTGTTCTCATTGCATTCTATCAGGGGGTCCACATTTTCAATTTGTTTCATTACTGAGGTGTTCATTTTGATCATTTGATTAAAATGATGTTTTTTAGGCTCCTCTATTATTAATATAACATAACCCTATTTCTCTATTATATTCAGAAGTATTTTTGCAGGGAGGTATTTTGGGACTACATAAATATCTCATTCCTCATCAAACTATCAACTTATTTATTCATTATTTACTTATTTAGTAGATTTACTTATTTACTAATTTTACTAAATCTTAATTATTTTACTTATTTACTAATTTTGCTAAATTTACCTAGTTATGAATTTATTATTTACATACTTGTTACAAATTCATACTTTATTCAATTTATTACTATTATTTATTTTGATTCTCAAATCAAAATTTGATGCTCAAATTCCAGATTTATCCAGTAGAGTTCCCTTCCAGCTGACTTCTGAGTACTGTAGGCATGACTCCCACACCATTCTGGAAGGTGCTTTCTTACTTTCTAGCACAGTAAGATGTTCCAGGATTATTTTGTACTTCCTCTGCCCTAATTCTGCAATCATTCATTTCTCCAAACTCTATTTAAGGCTGTCTTTCCACTAGCGCACTTGACCAATTGCAAGGATGAAAAAAAAAAAAAAAAAATGCTAAAGAGGAGTTTATGAAAGCTATGTAATGGACTGTTTCTTGCTCTTTGAGTTTGAAAAATACAACACTCTGTGCTTGAAATCCTAAGCTCCAAAGGTACAGATTGCATAACAGCTTATTCCAATATCTTCACTGTACAGATATATATCTTTAGTACATCTAGGAAGTAATGTAAAGTGAATACTTTGTATAACATAGTACATTTATATAACCAAGGCCTTAAAAGGTGATAAAATCCACTGGACTTTGAACAGATGAGCTGGTTTGTGTCTCAGGAATCCCATGTGGCAACGGTAAATTGTTCTTTGAACATATTATTGTACGTTCTAATATTTTATTCAGACTTGTTTGCATCCATATTCATAGATGAAATAATAATCTATAGCTTTAATTGCCTTTTTACAGTTGTGGTGTCAAAAGTAAAATTATACAAAATTTGATGTGTATACTCATCTTTTTCTGTCTGCTGGAAAAAATTTATATACCATAGGAATAATGTGCTTCTCAAGTTTGGAAGAATGCATAAAGTGATCGGGGCTCATCTGAGGAGATACAATTCATTTCTACCAGAATTTTTTCTTTGTTTATTAACCTGTTTGGGTTTTTTAATTCTTGAGTGGATTTTCTAAACTTGTATGCCCAACATTTCATAAGTGTTTAAATTACAATACATAATTGAAGACAGCATTTTTAACAACTCCTGCTTTTTCATTACCTTATTTCTAATTTTTTGGGGAAGAAATGCATTTGCCAAGAGGTTGCCTATTTATTTTCTGATTTGTTTTTAATTAGTCTTATCTTTATTTTTTGTTTCTTGTGTTGCATGTTTAATTCATGTTTTCCCTTGCTATATAATGGCTATCAATTTTTCTTACAGCATGGCTTTAAACACATCATCCTCTACCTTTTTGCCATTTTGTTTCCACTCTATTTTATTGCATTTTTCTTGACAAAAAAGCTGTTTAGAAGGGGGGTTGTAACTTATTTTCCAGGTGATTGTGATTTTATTATTTTTATTACCATGTACAACTTCTGTCCTTTACAATGCATTGCAGGGGAATTGTCAAGCTCTAAAGATTGCTTTCATCTCTTTTATGGTCCATTCAGATGCTAAAGTAATGCCTAGTAGGTGGGCACCAAATGTTAGACCCATTTCATTCTTCCAGAATTCCAAGGAGGCCCACAGGATCTAGGCTTAAGTTAGCAGAGTAAGAGATGTCCTTGTAATAAGACCAAGGTACTTAGGACGGAGTCTCAAACAACATGTTGAAGTGTTTTTTCCTAAAATTTTTATCCTGCTGTAAATATTCTAAATCAGCTGACGTGCAGAATCTAAGAGATCTTTCTGTGTCCCCTATGCTGCCTTCGTTATTCAACATTGCTATATGATATGTAAACTATTCTGAGAAAAAGTTGTATCTTTTTTCTATACATATCAATATTGCTTCATTTCTTTTTCATTTCTTGAGGGCAATTTCTCCTATTTGATTTGCTTATGGTTCACAGAATGTGTTAAGGTCTCTGTCACAATCCCAACACTATTTTAAAGGGCTTTGTACTTCTACATTTTAATTCTATATTACCCTGAATGTAAAAGTGTTAGGGTCTGTTGTCTTCACTACTGATTGTAATTCTTTAAGTACAGTATATGACTTTCAACTGACTGTAACTTTATCAGTGAATATGCTCCTGTTATTTAGCCTTATACCTTCTCCTTAAATTGTACTCTGAGATATATTTTGTGTTAGGTGTGACAGAATTTGATTTTAAATAGTTTTGGTCGTAAGTGGGTTTTTCTTTTGACTTCTGTCACGTGTACAATTTCACTTTTGTATTTTTCAAGAATTTAAACAGGAAACATTCTGTTATTAATTTTATTATTAACCACCTTAAGAAATTTCAAAAGATTCTTAATCTTACATTTAACCATCAAAGTAAAAAACAGAGGTTTAATTTTTCTTTACCAAAGATAAAGATTTTACCCCTTACCTCACCCCTCTTCCTGCAAAAGAAACTGCCATTCCTTCTTGGCCTTCATTAACTTTTTTGTAAACCCTCTTTAAAAATTTTGGAATATATAAATCATACAATAAACCACTCGTTTTAAAAATTAAATTTACAATTATCTGCATTATCCTAACAGTTCCAGTGATTTCAATACTCACCGACTGGTCTTTCTCTCCTCATTCTTTTTTTCTTAATTTTAATTCATTTTGGAAGCATAGTGATATTCAATTAATTTTTTCCAGAAAGGGCAAATTAGTACATTGCATGTTACAGAATGTCTTTCTGTTACCTTCACAATTTGGGTAAGTAGAGAAATCCTGAACTTCAAAACTCAGTAGACACTCCTCCATTCCAGCTGGCATCTAAAATGTGTAGAAGAGGATCTTCGGACTTGTTTTCTTTTATTTATTTATTTTTGAGACAGGGTCTCACTCTGTCGTCCAGGCTAGAGTACACTATTGTCATACCTCACCGCAATCTCGAACTCCTGGTCTCAAGCAATCTTCCTGCTTCAGCCTCCCTAGTACCTGGGACTACAGGTGCGTACCATCATGCCTAGCTAATTTTTTTTTTTTTTTTTAATTTTTTGCAGAGACAAGGTCTCACTATGTTTCCCAGACTGGTCTTGAACTCCTGGCTTCAAGTGATTCTCCCGCCTCAGCCTCCCAAAGTGTTGGGATTACAGGAGGCATGAGCAACCACACCCAACCCCCACCCTTTTTAAAATATCAACAAGGCTTTTCTATTAAAACTGATTATTGTTTGTTGTCTTCTTTGAGAATACCTGCTATTGAAAGGAGAAATCTCTGTAATCAGCTTTTTTTTATCTGTACCTGTTCTCTTACTGCATTCATTTGAGGGTGCTCTTTATCTTTTGCTCTGGTGCTTTTGGTTTATTGTAACTTACTTAAGCTGCAGAATCCTTTAAAAGAAAGCTTATTAACCACAACATATAACATTGATTAAGGCAGTTCTGATCTGCTTGATGAACAAGTGGGGGCAATCCCCTCCGTCTTCCCTTTGTGGGCTCATGAGAACCCATAGGAGTCTGAAAAGCAGTTTAACATCCACTGTTCTTCATCATGGATTGGACTTTCTTTAGTAATATAAGTTTATTGTTTCTGACACAAATTTTAATATAGCTTCTCCCCTTTCTTTCCTATTCTCCTATTCTCCTGCCTTTTTGTCATCATAATGTCCTGTTGCACTATGGTGGGAGCCAAAGCAGGTTTTATATTTTTTAGTATTTCTTGCTATACACGCACTGGCAGAAGCAAGCCCTTTCTTTTAAGTGCTTCAGGACATCACTTTTCTCTCATACTTCAGAACTCTCTGTTCCACTAGCCTCATGCTGATTTTTGCTTTGCTCATTAAGAAACAAAAATGCCAAGTGACATGTAAGATAAATACAAAAATGCATAAAGAATACAGTTCAAAAAATTATCACAAAGTTATCACCATCCTGATCAAGAAAGACAAGATTACCAACCTACTCTAAGTACCCTTTGTGACCCTGCCCAATTCCATTCTGCCCAAAGGTATGTTTTGCTTGGTTTTGAACACCGTGAAAATCATACAGAACATCTTCTTTCCTTGGCTGATTTCTTTTGCTTAACATTATATTTGTGAAATTCATTCAAATTGTTAGGTATAGCAAAAGTAACATCATTTCCTTGCTATAGTGTCCTACTGTATGCATTCTGCTAATGGATACACTGGCATTGTTTCTACTTTGAGGCTACTATGAATAATGCTAGGGACACTCTTACATATGTCTTTTGGTTCATGTATGTACATATCTCGGTTGGATATATACTTAGAAGTAGAATTGCTGAGTTGAGGGTATATGTATGTTCAACTTCAGTAGATGCTGTCAAACATTTTCCAAAGCGGTTGAACCAATTTACACCTTCATTAGCAGTTTCTGTTGCTCCACACCTTCACCAATACTTGGTATTGTCAATGTTTTAATTTTTGCTGTTCATACCACTGTAAGAGCATCTTAATTGTAGTTTTAATGTGAATCTCCTTGATGACTAATCTGGTTAACATTTAATTGAGTTTAAAGAAAATTCTTAAACATATATTTAACTGTCAAAATATTAATAAAAAGAATGTTTTAATGTTTCTTTCCAAAAGATAAGGAATCTACCCAATCCTTCCATCCTCTGCCAAAAGAAAAAAAGAAACTGCCATCCCTTCTTGGCCGTCTTCTGTGAAGAGCTTTAGATCTCCTGCCCATATTGTTACTCATTTCTCAATGGGGTTAGATATATCTAGGCCAATTACAGGGGAGTTTTCCGACCCTAAGGATGGCTTTCAGCTCTTTTACAGTCCACTCAAGTGCTGATACAACATCCAGCAGGTGGTCAGAAGTGTTAGGCCCATTTTATTTCCCCAGGAAACCCCAGGAGACCCATCAGATCTAGGGTAGAAAAGGGTAAAAGGACTTTGTTACAATACAGCAAAGTTCTCAGGACAAAGAAGCTGGAAAGAACATTTTTTTTTCACCTGCTGTAAGTATTCTAAATCAGCTGATGTGCAGTAGCAGAGATCTTCCTGTGTCACTTATGCTGCCTTGGTCATTCAGCATTACTTTTCTGGTCAGAAGTGAGATCTGTTATGACTCCCTGCCTCGGATGAATGCCAGCTGGGGTGCTCTTGATTAAGGAAACCTCCAAGACAGTGCAGCTTCAGGGCCAGTGAAGCCTGTTCCAATGGGACTCCCAGTAGCTGTCTCAAATGACTAACTAGCACAGCCTTCTTATAAGTTAATGAGGAGTTAGAAGATGGGAAGCTAAGGTGTCATCTTGCTCTACTGACAAGTCGTTTCAATGTGGAATTTGAGTCAGCCATTTTTTTAATCCCACCCCTTATTGTGATTCTACTTAATTTCTACTTAGTAGAAATTCTACTAATTTCCATTAATTCTACTAACTTCTACTTAGTAGAAATTCCTTCTAGTTTCCACTATTCTTACCTGAATTTCTATGACTGATAGGACTTTTCTTCTTACTTGATATTTTCAAGGGTACTTTTGTAGAACACTGAGAGGAGGGTTGAAGATATTTGTATTTTCATTGCTAATTATTATCTTTCTTATTTTCTGGATGAGAAAGCAGGTACAAAAAAGGTGATGTGGGTACCATATATGAAACTGGCTCTTGAGGAACTGAAGGCTAATAACATCAACGAGATCTAGAAGACATGATAAATTCCCATTTATAAATAGCTGAAAACTATTAAGTAGAAGCCGATTAATCCAAGCACACTGCTAATCTTTCAGGATGATACAAAGGAGATCTACATCCATTGTTTTTTGCGAAATGCTTCCTTTGAGTTAATTACAGTAAAATAAGACTGGGTTGGGTGAAAGATGGGACTACATTTCAGTACCTGGTACAGACTCCTTATCGCCTAGGAATTTCTGGTGAAAGAATTAAGCCAAGATGGTACCTAATGGTTGATGAACCCTGGCAGGAGTTGGTGATGATAATGCAAAGGTAGGTGCTCTCTCTCTCCTAGTACATTCTTGTTTTGCCACTGTTGGCTCAATCTTGATACTGCCAAAGCAGGTCACCCTGTCCAGTACTCTCAGCAACTACTACTAAGGATTCTTTTGAGAGTCAGACCTATAAGTAACAAATTGTGTGATCTTCTTCTCTACCTTCTCCAAAATATTACACTAGTACTTATATTAAGTTATTAATATACTAATGTGGAAGAGGAAGGATGTCTTTAGTGCCCATGGATCAATAACATAAGAATGCAAAAATTATCTCCTAGGGCCAAAACCCAATACAACGAATTGGCTTTGTTGACAGAGGAAAACAAATTAAATTATGCATTTTTACATATCACATCTTTCAGTAAATTAGTAGATGACTTTAAGGTAGATGACTCTTTTTAGCATGTAAAAAAATAACAGAACAAACAAACAAACAAAAACCCCTAAAAACTCTGAGCTAATGAATGCTGTGTTTTATGCATTGCTAATGTTGGAAAATGATATTAATATATGAGCAAAAAAATCAGTTAGTTGCAACATCATTGACCTACAAAATCAGAAAACAATCTGTAGGAGAATTCAGAGTGCAGTTTCACAGGAGTACCTGTTGAGTAAGCACTTCAGTTATCGTACTGTGCTAAATATTTTCCCCAATTTCTATGGAAAACAGTACAGGTACCTGCCTTTTCACATAGTTCCTGAATGTTGTATCTCAAATGCAAATAATTTTCCTAAAATAATCTCCTGATACCTTCCTTCTCCTCCTTTTGCAGCAGTATGGTCAGACGGGTAGTTTCTACAGTCTCGGTCAACTTTCAGGTTAGCTAGCTCACAAGGACCTTGACATCCTGATACTGGCTTCCATTTATACGTATATGACAGTCACGAAACTCACTTTTTCTGTGGTAACCACACAAATGGATTTTCACGAGCCTTGTAACTTTCTCAAAGTATAACGTGGGAGCTGCATTTTCTCCTGAGGAAAGTCTTTTCTATTTTAAATAAAGTTAAAGCATGATTACTGTAATGAATGAACTGCAATTTCATATTTTAACTAAATATTTCTATCTGATCCCCTAGCAATACCATACCTTCAGTTTCCAGGATCCTTGTGTTCTTGAGCTACTGTTTCTAGAAAAGGAAATAATGCAATCCATTTATTAGAATTCAGATATTAAGATGGAACTTCTTACCTAATAAGGATGGCTTTTGTTTTCTCTTTACTGAAATTATATGTAAAAATAACTGCTATAATTTTTAACAGAGCTTACCATCCACACATGGAATAAAGCCTGCATGTGGCTATAACTCTATGTGAAAAGGCTACATAAATATTTCATTTGTTCTTACCTTCATTGATTTTTAATGTATTTATTAATGTTACTGAAAGTTAAAATGCACCTGTAAATCAACAGGGTTTTGCGTACACCAAAACCATCCGTTTTAAAAGAAGATCCACCCTAGGATTGTAAGGATACTCATATACATATAGCTGTATTTGTGTACCCTTTTGATTATTTTATTTCAGCTTTCTTGACATTGATAATTATACCTCCTCCATACTCCTTTATTATTCAGAAAGAATGACACACACCTATGTACTTCTTTAGGGCCCCATTCTTTGATGATAATTTATGTACATAATTCACTTAATGTAAATAAATTAGGTAGAAGCTTTGAATGACATAAAGCAAATAATTACCATCTTAACAAACATCAAAAAATATTTACTAATATGAAAAAGCTGGCCTGTAACTTTGTTAGTTGTGAGACTACTGCTTGTGTTTTTTGATTTTTTAATGCAATTCATATTTACTGATATTAAATTGAGGGAAAACCAGATGCTTAATTCTAAAAAAATGTCCAGGGTAAAAAGACTTGGAAACAATTCAGTGTCTCGCTTTTACAACAGTCCAACCTAAGGTTTAACATATGAAATCTCCTTAGGTCAGTATATTGCAAAGTGAATGCTACTGACCACCCCTATCAGAATCACTTAGGAAACTTACTGAAAAACCCTCCCCAAACCTGCAGAACCAGTACACCTGTATTTTAAGAAAACACCCCAGGTGATTCTGTGGATACCAAAGTTTAAGAACCACAGTTTTAGGCAATATAAGCACCATCATTTCAGTCTCAGTGTCTCAAAATAACACTGGAATGTGGCTTAAGTGGCAATGTTTGTCACCACCTAGTGGTAAAATCCTTCATTTCTATTTTCTACGGGTTCATTAATATACCAGGTAGGATCCCAATTAAAACAGAACTCAATTCAGAGAAAGCTAAAATTTTAGGGTAATAATTTCCTGGGTATTTTTCATTAACATCTTGTCCACGGTGGATAAAACCTGTGGAACTAATACCAAACATTTTCTAAACGTACTTAGCCATGAAAATTCCTTTCTAGTATTTCAAGGAACATACTTTGGGACATGTTGCTGTAGAAACAGATCTGACAGGTGCTTTCAGATCCTGTAATCTACCATACAAGATCTGAGTTAATGAATTTACAAGAAAGGTTTGATCAGGTTTTATTTTAAGTATCATTTATATTTTAACCACATATTTGAAAGAGAGGTTTATTGAACTGTATTATCATTTTTTTAATTTAAGAAATATGTAATAATAAAACCCCACTATGTTGGCAGTTTTAATAACTGACATTTGCCAAGCATCTAAATATTCATATATTATGTTCTTATACTAAAAGAGCATCTGAGAAATAACATTTATGTGATAATATAAACACTAGATTACTAAATGCTATTTCTTAGGTTCCAGAATTTCCTCATTTTAAGAAAAATGTGACATTCTGGCTTTTAAAAATAGCTTTAGGGATCAACTGCAAGAAACAGACACAGTTGCATGGAAAACATGACTAAGGGTAAGTAATTGAGAGGATTAAGATGAAATGTACACTGAGGCCAAAGTAAGCATCGCTCACTGAGTCATGAAACTGGGCAAGAAAACAAAACAGAAGGTTGCATTGAAAAAGCAGAGAAGTGTTTTATAGATAGAGAGGTATAACACAAGTTTCTTTAGAATTTACATGAAGGACTCAAGGAAATAAACCTAGAGGAGACACCCTACTGATACCACAACTGTTTGTTGGTACTGGCTGCCTGATCTTAAATGCAGAAGAGGGAAACTGGGATCATTTAATCCAAATAGAAAATGAAAGGCTCCAAGGTACATGATAGCTACCATGTGAGAGACTCAACTTCTCCCACAAGGTCCAGTGAAACACTTTAATAGGGGAAAATTGTAGGGAATCAGACTTTATCTCAATTAGGAGGATA
Source organism: Eulemur rufifrons (assembly GCF_041146395.1). Classification (NCBI taxonomy): domain Eukaryota; kingdom Metazoa; phylum Chordata; class Mammalia; order Primates; family Lemuridae; genus Eulemur; species Eulemur rufifrons. The sequence goes on from NC_090983.1 coordinate 49,752,780, forward strand.
AACCAAAGATGCAATGGACTCCGGTAGTAAGTAGGGAACTTCCTTTCTATAAAAGTGTTACTTTTGTACTGTTAAAATGAACTATCTGGCAGATATATTTTTTGAGGGAATTCAAGCATTACTTGAGTAGCAGAGCCAAATAACCTGTAAGGAACAATTTAATTTCAGTCTGTGAAAACTGAACTATGCATGTGTGCAGTTAATGATTTTGGGATGAATAAATTTAGCTTTTAGTAATTAATCCACAACTCTCCTCCACTTAAGTTTTTCATTGCTAAAGAGAGCATTTGCTTTTTTTTAAAAAATATACTCTCTGGCTCACAGAAAGATACTTGGTTCAATTCTTGTTTAGTAAATATTGACTATGATGATAAGACTAGAAATTTTCTTATCTATATTTACTAAAATTACTGATTTAAAAAAAGGATTTTTTCAATGTAGAGATGTCCAAGTATGAAATACTCTATTATGCTTGCTGAATTTAATCTTTCATTATTTTTAGTTTAACTCAGGATGTAAGAGGCATAATGAGGTGGTAATTATGTGATGTTTTAACAACTATGTACTATTTTATAGTATCATTTTTTTGAAATGCCAAGTTCTTGATTTAGATATACCTTTTTGATACATCTCATTCAACTCGAGAGTTAATAAAAATTTTTTCTTGGATTTTCAAAGTACAAGAAGAGCAGGTTCCTAATTTTTACTCTTTAATTTCAAAATGGCTATGGTTCCTATCATAGTCTGTTTTGAACACTGCTTACATGTCATATTTTTGGAGCGGCCATTATATTTCTCAATTTAAAAAACGAAAAATAGCCATCCCCCAAACCACTGACATTTACTTAAACTTCTTATCAACAATAACTTTTAGTATTTTTTTCTTTATCACTGTTGCCTTATAATCTTAAAAGACCTGTACAAAATTATCAACAAATTTTTGTATGACTATAATAATACAGTATAAAAATATTCTAATGATTTGTCTTTTGGCTCTTGTCCTTAGAATAAATGTAGGCAATTAATCTGCATGTGTAGATTCAGTAGGAACTACCATATTTTATTGAATCTAAGATGCAATTGATTGAAAGAAGCACCTTTGTGTTTCATTAAGGAATAAAAAAAAGTTGTCGATTACACTGTGGCATACAATTGATATAAAAATGTTTCCAGTTTCAGAGGTGTTAAAATGTGAAAAAATGTGCATCTCAAAATCAATGAAATATGTCATTTAGTCAAATTCTAAGACTATTAAATTTTTTCATTCTTGTCTTTCACATAAATAAGTCATGATTTAGTTAAGCAAAGAAAACTTTATTTCTGCTACACATAACAACATATTGCTCTAAGAAACAACTACTATATCAGTTTTAGCATTGATGTATGGATTCAAAAATACATGTCAGCAATCCCTGCTTCCCAGGCAAAACAATGCTGTGCACAGACTATCAGGTATACGAAAAAAAAAGCTGTCAACTGTCCACAGGGAGTGCGTCCAGTCACATTTTCAGTCAGTCAGCTGAGGATTATGTCATTATTTAGTTTTTGTTCTGTAGAAAGAACACAACACAAGTATGAAAATCATCACCTGAAAGGAAATAGCTATTGTATATAGTATTCCTAAAATGTTAGGAATTGTTCCCCTATTTTAGTACAACCAATGTTATCTGCTTAATCATAGATGCCCCCAAATAAACAAAACTAAACTCTCAGAAGGATGATGCAAGCAGGTAGTGAATTTCTAGAGGTAAAAAGCTGTGAATTAATACAAAATCCGATGCTCTGAAATACTGAAATTTCTATTTTCCTCAAATAGAAAGAGAAATATATTTTGGATATCAGAGCCATCTCAAAATAGAACAACTATTTTTAAAGTTATATTCTTAGATCAGTTTCTTCTCCTATTTCCTAGGCGTGGCTCATGTAATCCGAGGTTTATTCCTCAGAGGCAAGTGGAATTATCCTTCATGAGCTGTGTCTATGTCCTTTTAAAATTAAAGAAACAAACAAAAAAGTACAACCCCCCCCAAAAAAACTTGTCACAATCATGTAAAATTTGGAAAAGTCTTTCTTAGTGTTTTATCAAACCTTAAAATAAGATACATATTTAATATACCAACAAAGAAGAAGAATCTCAGTATGGAGTCCATGGTAAGTAGAAGATCTGCAGCAAAAATAAATTAAAAGCCACACTGCAATTAGAAGAAACTCAAAACCAGTGTAGCTAATTATATCCTACCCAAATAACCATTTTCAACTAATCTGATTCTACTTAATCTTTGCCCTGAATATTTAAACAGTTCAAAAAGGGGAAGAATGATAGATTTATATTTTTATGAATAGGCATGCTGAAGAACATGCAATTCCTCTAATGTAGGAAATTGGATGAATTTAAGGGGAAATATATAGTATGATAAAGCTTAGTTCTCATAGCACCAGCTGGCCATGAGATACTTTTACATCATTAAACTTTTAGTTTCTAATCATTGATGTCATTATTTGGGATGAGATAACATCTCAAAGGTTTCACTGAAACCACAAACACAAGAGTTTTAGCTTACACTTGCAAAGCCTTTTTTTTTTTTTTTTTCATTTTACAAGGAATTTTGCCAATTCATTGTCTCTCAATAACCCTACAAAAAAACTGAGCTTCAGAAAGGTGAAGAGACATGCCCATAGGAAGTGGGCAGATCTGCTGGTTTTAAGCCCAATATTGTCTTTAATATGTAAATAATCATCAGGACAGGCTCAACCATAAGATTAATGTATATATTTTTCTTTACTAAGAAGTCTATATTATTGTCCTTTTTAAGGACAAAGGTTTGTTGAACAAAAGCAAGAAGTATTTATTACCGATATATTGAAATATTCAGACTGGAATAAACACATTTTTTGCATGCTAGCTTGTTTAAATAGAATTCTTAGCATTTTATCCATAAACAGGAAAAACTGCTTATTAATTCTTTTTCACTGGCAATTTAATATTTCTAGGGTTAAATTGCTAACAATGCATAATGTAATGAGAGTGGTTTCTGTCATTTAATAAAACATTTAAAAACATTTTAAAATTAGGATTATTCACAATGGGCCCAATGGGCACTTTCTATTGCCAACTGCCTTCTATGAAGGAGGAACTAATCACCTGACTTGCTCTGAGAGGAAGGGCCACCAGCAGGAAGGGCTGAGAGGACTCGTTCTGACAACCGCTACCTCACGTAATTGGTCAGAAAGAAAACCTTAAGTGAAAAAAAGAAATGGTTGCAAGCCAGTAACTTCAAACTGAATTCCAAGTGCTTGCCAACTACTACCATTTGACCTGTAGTAGACTTGGGAAGCTGGAGTGTGTGAGAACAGGGAAACAGGTTCCCCTGAAACTCAGAATTCATTTACAGAATAAAAAAATCTAACTTTAAGGAATGTCTCTTCAAACCATAGGGATATAAAATGACTGTCACAGAAAAAGAAATTATAGCTTGATTTTTAAAAACTAATAAGTAGGAAAAGGAATTCATATGGCTGCATATATCAATACTTAGATAAGAGTTTTTGGACAGGTTTTTAAAAAAAATACATATATGCATATGAGAATATTTTCTGGATGTATAGTTTTAATGTACAAATTCACAAATACAAGTCCAGAAAATACTAATATTTAGGTTCAAAAGGTCCAAAAAAAGATATACTATTTGATATTGCTTTTTAGATATTTCATTAGTGAGAAATCAAAACATTCTTTATAAAGACTGTTATAAATTACATCAATTCATAACTCAAGATACCGATTCTTCAAGTTAAAAATCTTAAGAAGTATTCAATTTTAAAGCTTTTGTAAGTACATAGTAAAAAGTCCAATTCTTAAAGCTTAAGATATTCACAAACAAAAAACTATTTAACTTTCTAAACTGAAATTTGATTTTATTTCGTAGGAGAGCAAAAACATTCTTCCAGTTAACGTCAACAACATTTTTTTCAGTAGTTTATGTTTAAAAAATAGATTGTAAAAAATACTTGGCTTTATCAGCAGAGTTTTAAAGCCAAAGTGCTTTTAACAGATAACTTTTCAATCACTAAAAAGAAAAGTCCATAATTAAAGAAAGTACTTACACATATTTCTCTTGCTATATGCTTTAGCCAGTATGTATTAAAATTCAGATTAAAAAGTGCTTACCTCAAGAATCAGTAAGTTCTTTGCCGTTTGTTAGATTCTTCTCTTGGGGAATCTGCCAGCATAACTTTAAGTCTGACCCCATTGAGAATCTTCCCATGTAAAGTGGCAATGGCATCGTTAGCACTTATTCTATCTGCATACTTGGCATACCCCACATTCTTTCCTGACACAAGGTAAACTTCGATCAGGTTACCAAAACGACTGAAACAAAGTGAAAAAATCAACTGAAATTGATATATAGCTGCTCAGGTCCAAAACCAGGGGTCCTTTCTTGACTCCTTTTTCACTCTTCTCCCCATATCCAACACGTGATTCATTCAATCTTCTTAAACATATCCTCAATCAGTCAATTCTCTTCATTCTCACTCAGGTCTCTTTCCTTATTCGGACCATCATCTTTTCCTTAGATTACTCTGATACCTTCTTCACTAGTGTCCTTGCCCCTTGGGCTTGTCCCTCTCCAATCCATTCTCCACCCTGTCCTCTGAGTGAACACAGATATGATCATTTACTCCCTACAAATCCCCCAGCGGCCCCTCATTGCCTCTAGGGTAAGAACAAACTTTTTAAGATAGCTCGAGAGCCTTTCTTGACATGGACCTTGGCCTCTTTAGTTTTTACCTTCTCTTACAATCTCTCAAATTCCATACTCTAATGACCTCCTTTTACTTTCTCCCTGGCAGGAATAACCAGCTGTCTTCCATGGTGAAATTATCTGTATCCTTCAGCTTTCCACCTACACCTTGCTTCTCTCAAGAAGCTTTCTCAGAGTCTCTAAGGTAGGTGTCCACCCTATGTATTTCATACATTCCTTAGCATAGCACCAATGTCACTAGGTGGTAATTTCCTATTTCCTTACTTGTCTTCTACATGAGATTAGCTCTAAGAGGACAAAGATTATAATATAATGTCTTGTTCACTTAATATAATGTTTTGTTTACATAATGTCTCTAGCACTCAGCACAGTGCCTGCAGGGCACAAAGGAGAGGTACGATAAAAAAACTAAATAAATCAGTTAAATAAAGGTCAAAATATTTGAACCATGTCCTTGATATTTTGTGCAGCTCTTTAAAAAGCTTTCTATCTATGTATTTAATTCACTAATATTCTTGTAAGGCAAATGGGAAAAAGACCAAAAAGAAAAAGCTAAGGAAGGAGTTATACTAAAAACAGAAATAATTAAGAACCTTCCCTTTTTTCTAATACTTATTATATATTTTTCCCTACAATCAAGTATTTACTCAATGTGATTATATAATCCTTAAGGACTCAATAGTGTGCTGACAAAATAGAAGATGCTTAGTAAATACTGTTCAGTTGAATTACAACTATAAAAAAAAAGATATGTAAGAAGAATTCTAGTGCACAGGTCTATGCCGATGTGTCTTCTACCAAGAGACAAATGATTTTATGTCTTCAAAATAAAATAAAAGGAAATTCTATGTGGAAAACGATGGGTGACTAACAAAAGAAAATGATCAGAAATTGAAAAAAATGATACAAGTAAGTTTTTAAAACCACAGAATAAATCATCTCTACCTGATAGGCAGTGGATGAAGGAAGTGTCAAGATTGTGAGAATGCTTAAATTATTAGTTTAAATAAATTATATAAAAAACCCATAACTTTGTAGAATTGAAATCTTACCAGAATATATCTTCTAATACATCTAAAGGTAAAGGATGAGGATTAAACACGATAAAAAGTCTTTCTTTCACGGGAGTTTCAGGAGGGGCTTTTTTTTTGCAAGGTGGAAGTACAACATCAGTCTGGATTTGAGGCAACTGTGATCCAGAACTTCCTCCAAATTGCTGTTGAACAGTTAGGTACAAAATAAGAAAAAGAAAAACTGCACTTTAGGGATTTCTGGCCAAGAGCTAAAGACACACGTGTATCATGGCACCTATGTGGTTTTCTATTGTACCTTTGAAAATTATCTTACATAGGTAGTAAACAAAGGTCACATATATTTTATACACTATTGATGTATTAGAAAAGTTTAAATCCTTACCTACTTACCATAAATTGCTGCTGACTTGGGTTATTCCACACCACTGATGCAAGCTGTGCAGCTACCATCTGCGTTGCCATTTTTCTAAGGAGACTGGAGACAATAACTGATAATTTACAGAAAACTAGAAATATTCAGTCTCTTAACAGTAACTTGTTTTGTGTGACTTTCTCACCTGAGAGGTCAACTGTTTTCTATTTTTATTCTTCAAGTCATACTCATGTACACCCAAAGCTTGGCTTTAGGGACTCCTGGAATGGTACTTACTCTGTTGCATTACTTCCATCATCAATGAAGGAAACACCTATCCGATTGCCAGGAGGGTATTGAAATCCATGTAATTTGTATTTTGCATAAATAGCTGATGCTACATTAAAATACTGAACCACTCCATGACCTAAAATAGAGAACATACAGAAATGAAAAAGAAAGCATTTATTACCAAGGATACATGTAGAAAAAGAAAGTATGAAAAATAAAAAAAAAAAAAGAGAAAAAAAGAAAAGAAAAAAAGGAAAGCAGATTGAGTACCTGACACCTATGTTACAATGTATCTAAAAAATGAAACACGTTAGAACCATAGTATCACACAACTAGTAAATATGGAATCAAATGTATCAGAAAATACATTTGTGTTATTCATGTGTACAAAAGCTGTATTCCTAGAAAGTAAGCCTAATTCAGATTTCGGGAAAAATATAAACATGATATTTAAAGGAAAATGGAAAGTTAGCATACATTCTGTCTAATCAATTTAATTTTAGGATACTGGCTTTTCTTATGTGATACTGATATACTTAAAAACCTAAATTTTTATTATTTGAAATCTACTTTTAAAATTTTCCCTATCACACTGAATAGGAAATGAAATGAGAAGTGATATTTGAAAAGAATATATTCACCTTGGCTAGCTACAGTAGAGGGAGGAAAAGTGATCTGAATGAAAAACAAAAGGTAGGGAACAGAGGGTCTCCTATCCTTAAGTCACATATTTCACATTCCTTTGAAGAGATTTCAGCTAAGGGGGCAGATTTCAATTCAGGAGGGTAAGGCTAAATAAATGGAAGGAAATTTTACTGGAGTCCTTAAATGGAGAGCCCAGAAGTTTGTGAAATAACCAAAAGGTTTTCATGATATATTTATAATATAATGCACTTTGGAAAAAAACACTTATAATTTTATGTTCCCCTCTCAATCCAAGCATTCAATGTTTTAATGAAATTAAAATAAAACACAAAAATCAAAGGACCATATAAAATTATTTCAAATAGGATTCTAATTATATGATGACACCTCTATTAATAAAAAGATATTCCAACGATACGTATTTTTCAGATACATCCAAGCAGAGAAACAATATAGAAGGTATAGGAACAAATACACTTTAACCTACCACATAAAAAAGAGGGAAAAAACAAATAGAACTTTCTATGAATATAACAAATATGCCAGAAAATACAAAATGTGTGCCCAGTAAGTCTTAGAACAGGATGATAGCATAAGATCAGGTTACGGTTGGAGACGGCCCGAAGTGGTTCAGATGGACAGTTCTGCTAAAAGACCAGTGCTGGGTAGGTAACAGTGAGTATGTGGGGGTGTCTGTGTGAAGGGCGAAGTTACTTTAGGCCTACTGGTCCACGTGATCAGACTCACTTCTCTACTTTCTCCTCAATACCTAGGTCACTCTCAAAGGACTAAATCAGGTATACCTATAATACTCGAAGAGATGCCAACCAAGTATGATTTTTCTCTACTACCTCTCACTTCCAGTTCTTTAAAAATCAAAAACCCTTACATTTATGAGTCCCAATTACATACCAGGACTTGTATTAGGTTATTTTACATTTATTGTTTCTAAGTCTTACCTAAGCCAGGTAACGAAGGTATTGATCCCATTTTACAGATGAGGAAAGAAAGGCTCATAGACGATAAGCAATTTGCCAAGGTCTCAAAGCTACATGTCACCACCAGGATTTGCATCTGAGTAGTCTGATGTGACTCTTTAGGGATATAAACTCATTTTGGGGTATAAAGTTTAAGAGAAAAGAGACTTTAGGATGAATGAGGAAGAAATTTTGAGTTTCATAAATTGGTTTTGCATTAACTAAGAATATATACAGAGATCCTACTCTGAGGTGTTTTTGTTGCACAACCAAAAACAGAGAATGTTCTATTTTGTCAGAGTTAAAATATTTTTTCAAGTGAATGATTTTGTAAAATGAGATACATTCCCAGGGGTTTGTTTATTAGGCATCACTATATTTTAAAGTCTAAAGTAGAGAAAAAGGAAACATAAAATTCCTGTCACACTAACATAAAAATGACAGGAATTTTACGTTCTGACATAAAAGTGCCACGAGAGAAAAGCCATTTTAACAAAACACAGTATATTTAAAAAAAAAAAAAAAAAAAGACATTTTACCATAATTTGAATAAGGATCTCGTTGAACTTCACAATATTCCAATCCTGGTACTATATCAAAAATGCTGAAAAGCTGTTCTTCAGTAAAAGGAACTCTTGATACAACTGACAAGCGTTTGGAGATAGCTTCCTGGCCTCTGTTGTCATTCTTGTCAAAACTTGAAAATTCAGATTGTTGTTCTCCAACAAGATAAAAAAAAGTAAATCTTTAAATTTCTATAGATTCAAGAAGTCATTTAACATTTTAAGTATTAGAAAATAAAAAGTCCACTGCACTGAATAAAGACACTGCACTTTGTAGTATGCTTTTGGGCATCAGAACTACCAGAAAGGACCAAGACAAGGAAACAGACAACTCTCCCCACGCCAAGACTTTAAAGGCAGAAATATATGCAGAAATGCATATCTAATTTCACAGGAATAAATTTAGTGTGCAAAACTGAAAAATATGGCAAGTATTTTACCTGAAAGTCTAAGCCAAATAACATCCACAGGCCTTACTTTTTATCATTCATTTTTCCCTTTCTTTAGCTTCTACTTTTGTCATTCTTCTTTCTGTAGCCCTAATTTTAAAGTGGCAGTAGTTTGGGGGCAAAATTTTAGGATTCATACTTAGGGGATATCTCTACATGCCTTTTGTACTTTTTGTTCCACTGCACAGAGGCAGAAACTCACTCAAAAAAGTGGCAGTGACACGTGACAGTGGCAGTAGTTTACTATGCAGAGAATGTATAACTAAACCAAGAAAATTATAATTGGAAATAAGCAAAATAAGTGTTACATATTAAGGACATTAGGAGTCATGACCAACTTTTTAGAAAAAAACCTTATATTTAAGATCTTTATTCACTAGGTGAGATTTACAGACAGCTGACAACAGAGTATTTTAAAAAACTCAAATTAGATTGCATATACTACATACTCTATTAAAGGTAGCCCACTTACCAAAGGGAAACATATTTACTCTAGGTTCATGTCCCAGAGCCTCTTGCCTCATGTTACTATAATAGTCTTGCTCAGAGGATTCAGATGCTTTATTTTTAGGTTCAGCCAAGATTGCTCTAAAACCTGGAAAAGAGAGTCCATGAATTTCAAGCTTCATAGCAAATTTAACATACCCACAAATATATCTGATTGCTAGTGCCTGACTTAGCTTTATAAATGTCATTGTACAAAGCAAAATCTATACAATGGCCATCTCCACCAGACCTACTTCTTTGCTTTTTGGAAGATGGCAAAGAATAAATGAGAAACAATAAGAATCCCAAAATATGGGTCAATTTAGACACGAAACACCAGCAATTCTATACTATCCCTTCCAATCTCCCTCTCCACAGGTGATATTATCATTCATTCACCTAAGCTTTTCAACATCAAAATCCCATATAGCTTCTTTGCCATTTAACCTGTCACCAAGCTTTTCTTCCTTTGAAATACATACACTTAGAATATGTTATCTTTCATTGTAACTTCCTTGTTTTTTTTTTTTTTTTTTTTTTTTTTAGAAACAGAGTCTTGCTCTGTCACCCAGGCTGGAGTGCAGTGGCCCAATCATAGCTCACTGCAACCTGGAACTCCTGGGCTCAAGCAATCCTCCTGCCTAAGCTTCCCATAGCTGGGACTACAGGTGCACACCACCATGCCTGGCTAATTTTTCTTATATTTTTTTAGAGACGTGGTCTTGCTATGTTGCTCAGGCCAGTCACGAACTCTTGGCCTCAACTGGTCCTCCTGCCTCAGTTTCCCAAAGCACTGGGATTACACGTATGAACCACCATGCCTAGCCCCCTGCCTGCTTTCAACTTAGATTCTCTTCCATTAATTATAACAGCTCTTTAACCAGTCTCCCTGTTTCTGGATCAAGGGTTCTTAACTAGGGGTCCAAGGATGAGCTTCAAAAGGGGGGAAGATCCCATGAACCCTTGGAAACTTTAAACAAATGCTTATGCATATATGTATATATGGGCACATTTCAAGGGTTCATAGCTTTCATCATGGCTTTAAAAAGGAGAAAGCCAGCCAATCTGAATTCTTCTCTGGACCATCTATCCTTAATCCTGTGGTTAGATCAACTGTTCTAAAAGTTTTTATTATTTTTCTCTTTTTAAATAATCTATAAGGGAATCTTAACATGGACTAAGCTTGAACTTTTCATAACCTCCCATAAATGGTTCCAATGTACTTAGTTACCTGTGCTTCATAATGCCTCAATAAGAATATTGTGCTTTACTCAGGAAGTTGCCTCCACAGCATTAAGCACAAGACTTGTTTATTCCTGGCTCTGTGCCTTTGCTAACACTGCTCTCCCCTGTCCTATCTACCATGCACCAGAGGCAAGGCCCACCTCTTTGGATATGTTCCCATGTTCATCCAGTGCATCTGTTTTTCATTATTAATAGACTATATCACACACTTTTGAACACTTTTTTCATTTTGCAAAGTCTTATTGAGTCTACTATAAATGGCAGTTACTTTCTTTGACTTAGATCTCAGTAAATTTTTATTAAAGGCCTATTACGTACAAGGTACTTGGGGAGACAGAAAGACAAATAAGACATACTTCTTGCTTTCAAAGAGCCTTTTAAAAAATTCTTCTATCATTCTTCACTTTTTCCCTATTAGATCTTGGCTACCCAATGGCTGAATAAAGAATGTAGAAGTATCTAAGAGAAAATTTTGGTTTGTACCTTAGGGGTAACAAAGAATTCTCCCGATTAACAGTGATTCTTTCTAGTATACAGATTTTTGTACCTTAAAAGCCAGTAATTTAATTATTCCACATCTCATTTCTAAAGGTCACTAAAACTAAAAGTATGACCACAAAGAATATTCTCCTTGGCTTAAAAAAAAAACCTTATTCTTCATTATGTATATAGCAACAGCAAAAGATCCAATGAATGTCACTTTAGCTTGAAATTAACCCTATCTATATTAATTACCCATGTTAGCAAACCTTATAAATCCTATCCTTAACCTACAGGTCTATTAGTATACTTAATACTCTTGGGGATTTAGATCAAACATGAATATAAAGAATATGTTAAAAACTCTGAAAATGTAAGTCGATTTTTTAATACTTAAAATTCTAAAATGTTAGAAACCCCCAAAAATCTAAACAAATAACGAAGTATGCCTTTCGCTTACTAAATTAATGTAGTTGCTCATATTTCTCTTCAAGATAGTGCCTCAATGAATGCTTAATCACATCCCCAGAATATTTTTCATCCTTGGACTACATATATTTAAATACCCAAATGCTAAGATTAAGTTAGCAGGTATGGTTATTAGCAAAAATCAACATTAGATTCAATTATTTAGAATAACAAGAACTTTTAAAAAGTCTCTAACAATGTTAAACACATCCTTACTTCGATCACAGTTTTCTATTGCTTGGGCAGCTTGTGATGGTTTTAAGTATCGTACGTAGCCCAAACCTTTACTCTCTCCAGTGACTTTATTCTTAATAATGCTGCAATACTCGATATCTCCATACACCTAGGAGAGTTAAAAGACATGATCTTAGGGGACTTCAGATTAATAATTGAACAGATTATTTCAGAACTAACTTAAATTTATGTTTCTTTGTGCCTCTTGCATGTAAACAAAGAAATCTTCAAGGATTATATAGATATTTTATACTGCTTATCTCACAGACAAGGAAGCAAGGCCTTAGAGAAATCAAATAACTTGCCTAAATTACAGAGAAGACTAAGTCACAGAGACAGAGTAAGAATTCGTACATGGTCTGGCTAGCTCCAAAGTCTTGCTCAGTAGTGGTTAAGAGCAAGGGTTCTGGAATTGAACTTTCTATATTCAAATCTTGGGTCTGCCACTTATTAATTAGGCTATTTACTCATTATCTCTGTGCCTTGTCTCTTTATCTGTTAAATGGGCCTAATAGCAGTACCTACTTCACAGGGCTGTTTTCAGAGTTAAATGAACTAACACACATTTGGTCCTTGTACAGGGCCTGACACATACCAAACACCAATGAACATTAGCTAAGTCATTTGCCTGTCTCCTAACAGGAGCATAAATGATTGTGTATTCTTTTGAAGGACAGCCTCCCAAAGTGTATCTCTAAAGTACACTGGTTCACTCACAAAGCTAATACTCTATGTGAGAAATATGCAGTAATGTTTATTTTTAATGTTGAAAGAAATATGGAATATAATTTCTCGGTATTTATTATTTATGTAACAAAATTCTCATGAAATCAATTAGCAACTTAATTCTCACATATTTAGATTGAAATATCATATTTGTTCACTCAGGAAACGATAAAAACTTATAAATTTTTTTATACACCTTTTTCTTACTACTGGAGGAAGTATGGAATATATATTTTTGGTATTTGTTATTTTTGGAGCATTTTACTGAACTCTCAATTGGAATAAGAGAGGAAGTTAGAAAATTACTTTTCACTGCTTGTTTCTTTTCTTTCTTGCTTATTGCTTACCCACTTCATGGGAAGATTAGGAGAAAAAGGATAAAAAAAGAAATTTTAAAATAATTGCTTTCTAATAATTTTTGTGAAAGTTTATCACTGTATATAAAAGTTAAGGGCTAAAAATATTTAAAATCATCTTCAAATTTCATTTACCATAATCTATAGTTCAGAACTGTAGTCAGTGTTTTTCTTCAAATACAACTCCTTCAGAGGCCCAATTTTAGGACAAAAACTCTTCTCAAAGAGTGCCAGCATACAGTAGGCCTGTAATAGACAATATGGTTCACACACACAGGCCTGCCTGACTCACCTCTACATGAGAGGCAATACAGGGGAGTGATAAGAGAGTGTTTTGAAATTTTAAAGACCAAGAATAGGTTTGGGCACTTGTACAGCACATGTACTAAAATTGGAACTAAGAGTAGGCTCTGGACTTAGACAGCTTGGGTTTAAATCTTGGCTCCACCACCTACTACGTGTGTGATCTTAAACTCTGAGCTTTACACTTCCTTTTTCTGAAATGGTATTTTCATGATAAAGTCGGTGTAGGGATGGGGAACACCATCATCACTATTTTCCAGTCTTATATATTTTTTAATTTAAAAAATTAATGTATTCTACATTAATATTTAAAGACAGACTGAAATTGTTGACCTAAAAATAGTTATTTAATTTCCCACCACCACTCTAACAATCTAACTCAAACAAACTACACAGATTTAGTACCCATACAACCTATGCAGGACTATGAATTATCACATATGCTAGCTGATAGAAAACATAAGTACCTTAAATTTTTCCCGTAGATCTTCTTCTGTATAGGATTTTGGTATCATAACAAAGATTCTTGTAAGTTCTTCATCTTCAACATCTCGATGACTTCCAGATGATCTGGACTGAGCAATGAAAACCTAAGAAACAAACCAAACTCAAAAAATAATGTCAACTATTTTCCTATTCCCTAAGTATACTTACTTTATGATTATGTGTATGCAATTCATGTTAGATTAAAATGCAATGTGATGGGATTGTATAAAAAATTTTTTCAAAAGCAATCTTCATTGCAATGACTTTAATGAGATAATAGCAATCTCTGCACTGAGGTTTTTTTTTTCCAAATATATTTCTTTTGCATTTTTGTTTAGCAAGAGCAAGTCATTCCACTTAAAAAGAATGTGTACTTTGCAGTTGTTGGGTACAGTAGTCCCCCCTTATACTCAAAAGGTATGTTCCAACACCTCCAGTGGATGCCTGCAATTGTGGATTGTACTGAATCCTATATATATTATACTTTTTCCTATGCATATTTACTATATTAGTATGATTAAGTTTCATTTATAAATTAGGCACAGTAAAAGATTAATAACTAATAATAAAATAGAACAATTATACTGCAATAAAAGTTATGTGTATGTGGACTCTCTCAAATATCTCACTGTACTATACCAGGGGTAACTGGAAACCTTAGAAAGTGAAACCACAAGTAAGGGGGGACTATTATATAGTGTTCAATAAATGTCAATGATATAGTTGATTTAATGCTTCGTGCATTTTGAAGTTCTGATTGGCTATGTAAACACATGGAATTGTTATGTACTTTTTGACTGATATTTTTATTCTTATGAAATTACCCTATCTCTGTTAATAATCCATGTATTAAAGTCTATTTTGTCCGATACCATACCAGCTTTTTAATCTTTGTATTTAAAATGTGCAAACAGTATTTAGTTGGGTTTTGTTTTTTTAAAAATCATCTCAGAATCTCTTTCTTTTAATTGGAATGTTAAGTCCATTTACATTTAATGCAATTATTGATACAGCTGGGTTTACGTTTACATGGCCATATCTTTAATTGTTTTCACTCTAATATTAATCTTTAGAAAAAGTTAACATGTTCTGATCTTCAGCCATACCCCCTCCAAAAAAATATAACAATATTCTAGTTCATCTTAGTGACTATCCAAATGATTTCCTATGTGAGCAGGAAAATGCACAGGACCGGACTTAAGGCTATTTTTCTAATACTGGCAACTTAGTTTCATTGAAACATTATTTGTAGTATTAGATTATTACTTCAAATTTAACTTGCATTGTATACTGCTTTTTATTTAATTTGTAAATTTGCTTTGTTTTTATATTATTCCAGAAGACTGTTAAAATCTCTAGGATTTTAGATTTGTTTATAGCTATAAGCATAAGATGTTTAATGGCCAGTTTTATTTTTCATAACCTGAACAAATATAATGAAATTAATTAAATCATCAAATGCACAGGCCCTTGAAAATTTTTTTCCCCCTTGAATTCCATAGTAGGAGGCAACAACTGAAAGGATATAGAACTTAAAAAGCCATGGGATTTTATAAATATTGAAAAAAAGAACTCTGGAACCATGGGAAAAGAAAGTCATTAGGTTCACCGAGAAAACAGCCTTTGATAGAGGTATAGAATCCTGCTTACAAGACAGAGCTGGAGACATATATCTAGATAGAGTCTACTTTCTGATATTACCTTAATTAATCTATCCTATACGCCAAGCACTTTATGAGGTATTAATAGTAGAGTATTGAATAACAGAGAAATGGCCCACTAGAAAGTTAGTCTAGTGGATGTACCAGTAATGAATGGCAATCGGAAAATAGAAATAGGTAATCTTTAAGTATATGCAAAGACACTAAGGAATAAAAAAAAAGAGTCTCAGATAAGATAGATAAGATGAGACTGGCAGTACCATCAGATCACAAATTTCTAAATTTTAAGGACTGAGGTGTTTCAAATCTCTGATAAAGAAGACAGTACCTATATGGAACACAAGTATAATAATCAATCTCCTAACAGAAGCTTTCTCCTAACAGATTTTTACCTTCACAGATTATGAATGCTCATACATACACTCTACATCAAGAGGCATTCTTTTTTTTTTTTTTTTAAATGATATGGGGTTTTGCTATGTTCGTTGCCCAGGTTGGTCTCAAACTCCTGGGCTCAAGCAATCCTCCTCCCTTAGATTCCCCGAATAGCTGGGATTATAGTGCATGCCACCATGCCCAGCCTAAGAGGCATTCTTGCAAAGCTAAAATCAAGATTTTCCTCTTCTATTTTCTAGGTTTACCCTTTTCCTACAGATAACATAGCTGGTCACAGAATAACTTTTACTTGGGCAATCTACTCTGGCTGTAGGCCTGGTACTGTAATATTCTTGTCTTGTAGATCCCTTGGAACTTTGCAAAAGCAAAGTACATGAGAAAAATTAAAGCTGAATTAATTTAAGTGGGAATACTGAAAACAACAACTATGTTCCAGTAAAAGACAACCCAAGCTGCAGCTGCTGAAGAATGAACCTAGACTCTCTAGGTAGTTACTGTTATGAAACAACCTTCTGATTCAAACTCAGAGTTTAAAAAATGTGAAAAACAAAATTATAAACTTTAATTCTTGGGAATAAGCACTTAATTTCTCTGTGGCTAAAAGAGAGGGTGCATTTCAGTGTTGGGACTTTGCTCACATGGACTCTATGGTCATGTTATATTCAGAGTATAAAAACATAATAATTGGAAAGAGATGAAACTTATCAATCCAGTGCAGGGGTCAGTATACTACTGCTCCATTTTTGGTGCAGTCCATAATATAGGAATTGTTTTCATATTTTTAAAAGGCTGTTAAAAACAAACAAAAAAGGATACGTGACAGAGACCGTGTGTGGCCCACAAAGCCTAAAATTTTCACTATCCAGCCCTTTACAGAAAAGTTTGCCAACCCCTTACCTAGTATATGCTATAGCTCTACAATTAATTTTGTTGATGCTCCGTTTTGACCCATGTCATGGGTTGGAGAGGCAGGAGGAAGGGAATGTTTACTGTGTTGTCAGCGTATTTCCAGATTGCTTTTCTTTTGTGGATAGAGTGCAGGCAAGACCTCCAGAGACTGAAATATCTCTAAGTCCTTCATCTACATAAGTCCTTGTTAATACCCTTCTCTAATTTTTTGTAAATAGAAAAAAATTTTAATTGAGGTGAAAGGAATAATTTTTATGGAAATTTCCAACAGAAGTACATACACTGCAACTATTTCTACAGAACAGGTGAAGGGTACAATTTAAGCAATTGCCAGATTCTCAGGACTGGGTCCTAATTTAAGGCCACGACAAGTAAGCAGTGACATCTTGGCTACTACTAACAAATAATATAGATATATTGGGGGCTTACCTTGTGCTTAAAGGATAAACTAAATCAAATAACTCTCAAATGACCCTTCCTGCCATGCGTCTTTATCACAATGATTTAGCTCTTAAGGCTGTTTACTTTGGTCTGCTTTCAAAGACAAGTGGCAGTAACACAAAGGGTCAAGAATCAAACGTATGCTATTAACACCTTCACAAACAGGGCTTACTTAAAATAATTTTTAAAAATCACGAAAGTGTGATAAATATGTAACAGTAGTCGTTTCAATCACCTGCACTTAATATTTTATACATGCACACCTCTGCCTGGTTCTGGGGAAAGGCCCAACACCAGAGGGCCACAGGGTAATGTACTTTTGGCAAGTTAAGCCCTATATATATCTACCTGAGGGAAGAGGGTCAGAAAAGTCCTCAAAGTAGGGCAGGATGAGTTGGGCCATGAACTCCACAGTTGGCGGATTAGTAAGGGCGGGGTGGGGGGAAGTGTAGCCACTAGTGGCTTGGAATGCCTGGTCCGCTCGCGGGAGCGAACGTTCTGTCCGCATTCCCACTCCAAGCACCCCGGCGTCTTCAAAGCTACTCCCTCACTTACGACAGGTGCTGCCTGGTCAGCTGCTGGGAGAGGCTGCTCTACCCCTCCCCCAGCCTGGCACAGCGCCAGGTGAAGGGAGGCCCGAGAGACTCATTTCCGCCTTCCCCTCCGACCCGGGCACCCGCACCTTTATAGGCTTGGTGTCGTTAGGGCCAAGGCACTGGCCGTGCATCTCCTCCATGGCCCTGCAGGCCTGGGAGCTGCGGGCGAACTTGACAAAGGCAATGCCCTTGGACTCCTTGGTGTGCTTGTCCCGCACTACCCAGATATCCTGGATCTCGCCAAAAGGCGAGAAGCGCTCCCTCAGCACCGACTCGGGCGTGTACTTGCTGATCACCAGGAAGATGCGGCTGTTGGGCGGTTCGTCCAGGCTGTCCACGCCCGGGCGGAAGCCTCCGCCGCTCGCGGAGCTGCCAGCTTCGTCCATGATGCTCCACCCCGGCGCTGCAGTCTCGGCTTCTGCGGTGCCCGCCACTGCAGCTGTAGCATACCCAGACGTTGCGGGGCCGGCCCTGCGCTTCCGGAAGGAGGAGGAGTCCAGCGCCGGGTGCTATCCCACTGCGCAGGGTGCCGGCCTCCGGAAAGCGACCTGCAGCGCCCCCTGGCGCCGCGGGGGACCCTGACTGGGTCCAGGCCTCCAATCTCACTGAGCCCAGACCCAAATATCAATTGAGCAATCCTTGTTCCCTGCAGCCAGAGCAGCCCTGCCTGGTTCGCAGGCTTTCTCAGTGCTGGCTTTACTCCACTCCTAAGACCAAGGATTCTTCCCCTGAATTTGCCATTGTTAAAGAAAAAATTATTCATGACACTTGTTAAAGATAGTAAAGCAGACTATATTCAAGGGGAGCAAAGGCGATAGGTACAGGGTCCATTGCAATGGGATCTTGCAGTGGGGAACAGAGGTTGGACTCCATTCCGACTCTAATAAGGACAAGTGAGAATTTATAACCAAGAAGTGTGGGGAGGGGGTCTGTGAATGGAAAATTAGGAAGAAGAAATATCATGGGTAAGGAGGATTCTTGCTAGATGGGCTTAACAGAAATCTTGCTGAAGGCAGGCCAGGGTGATAGGATATTGATGCTGGTCAGATACCAAGGGTGGGGATTTTCACTACACTGATTAGCAGGGTTCTTGATCACACTGGATTCTACAAGAACAGAAAGCCCAATATTGGGTGTAGTCAAGCAGAAGACTTAGGGGAGCCTGACTAAGCTATGGTTAAGGAGAGTCTTTGTCATCATCTTGCTCATAAACTCAATGGAGGGTCACAGAGTTACAACCATAGAACCTTAGAGTTGAAAGGAACCTTTGAGATCATCCAATTCCAGCTTCATTTGTTAGAGATGAGAAAACTGAGGCTCATAGCATAGCCAAAGGTAATAAAGATACAAGTAACAGAGCCAAAACCAAAATCAACTCCATCTGTTGGTCCACTCAACTTCCACAAGCACTCCTGTGGTTTGAAGGCAGAGAGGATGGACCTCTCAACTGTGGAGCTAGGAGACAATTTAGGGTACAAGCAAAGTAGGGAATGCCTAATAACTTCTAAGACTTCTTGTTAACAGGCCTTAGAGGAGTGGTCAGGAGAAAACCAGCAGAATTTCAGAAATGGGACCTGGATTTATTAATAGCAGTGGTATTGGAATGAAGTGAAAGGAATAAACTCGAAAGTGGACAAGGACCAGGGTTCCTTGAACGTCCAAGTCCATGCTGCTAAAACCTGGGTTGCTATGAAGTCAAACAGATACATATTTATTGTGAACCACCTATGTGCCAGGCTCTGTGCTAGGAGCTAGATATACAATGGGGAACAGGAGAGACATGATCCCTACCCTCGGATATTTTTTTTTTCTGTTGTGGAAATCATACATACAAATACATAATACAATGTAACGTCAGATTAATGTTCTCCTTCCCTTTGACTATGGTGTCCACTCTCCAACCCTCGATATTTTTTAGTTGTGTGATGGTAACTAAGAGTTAGAGATTCTGGGTGGTCACCTTGGATTTAGTATTAATACTAACAAGATTGTTATAATTTCTCCTTGTGTCACATTCCTTACCTGTAAAATGAGGGCTCTGGTTACCTTGGGGAAGTCTAGGAAGTATCTTAACTTTCCACCTCTCTTTATCTTACCCAGACCAACCAAGGTGAATGACAATAATATGATAATGTAATAATTTTATTGATGTGAGGACTTGCAAAGATTCTGAGCAATACTATTTGCACACCAGTGCCATCTAGTGGAAAATGTGTAATTTTCTTAAACTCCACTGATTGGGCAATATATTATTTGTAAAATAAGACTACTGATAGGGGTCCTGAAACTTTTAGGCTGATATTCAGAGCCATTAATTTTTTTCACAAAGAAAGGAAAAAAGTTTGCATAAAACAAAACCAGAAACAGAAATATTGGGAAATTCTAGGAAAGCACAATTTCTTTACCACTCAATCATGTGAAATAGCACATATTCAAGGAAAATAAGAAATTTACTTATAAATTACTAAAATGTAAATATATTTTCTTTATATGATTTATTTATTTTAAACAGATTTATTGAGATATAATTCTTGTAGCATTCAATTCACCCATTTGAAGAGTTCAATTAAATGGTTTTTAGTATGTTCAGAGTTGGGAAAACATTACCACACTCAATTTTAGAACATTACATCACTCAGTAATGACAGAATTGTCATATTACAAATTATATAAAAATCTTTGAACATGAATTACATGTAACTGAAACATCTTAAATGTCTGAACTTTGAAAGAATGATTATTAGTCTTTTTGTTTGTTTGTTTTTGAGACAGGGTCTCACTCTGTCACCCAGGCTAGAGTGCAGTGGCACGATCATAGCTTACTGCAGCCTCAAACTTCTGGGCTAAAACAATCTCCCCACCTCAGCTCCGAAGCAGCTGGGACTACAGATGTGTGCAACCACGCCCAGCTAATTTTTCTATTTTTTGCAGAGATGGAGTCTTGCTCTTGCTCAGGCTGCAAACTCCTGACCGCAAGCAATCCTCCCACCGCGGCCTCCCAAAGTATTAGGGTTACAGGTGTGAGCCATCGTACGTGGCCTAATTACTATTATATTAGTAAAAAATGTGCATTTGCAGAGTTTATTTTGAAGGCTTTAAAACATATAGCCTATAATGGATAATTATTAGAATGATAAACATTATGGTTATTTCACTTGAAATTCAGATGTCCTTTGAAATTTTTTCTCCCCCAAATATTATGAATTTCTTTCTTAAAAATGAGAGGTGACTGATTTTTGAAATGCAAGGAGAAAATAGTGAAATTTTGTCATGTAAAATGAGGCTTACTTGGTTGGTTATATTAATCTTCATACATTATATTTAATAACTAGAAATATTTTGCCCTATTTGTGAAATTTCTATAGATTTTACCACTGATATTTAAGGGTTATCAATTAATAACTTTCAGATTTTTCCATATGAATATGGTCCAGAGCCTTCATTTGACCCATCTGTAAGGCTTCTGGCTGCTAATAATGTATACAATCACTTACCTTGGCCTGTAACAGACACTGAAGAGATGGTAGTCGTCTTCTTGAGTTTGCATGTCTTTGTTACAGTTTGAGAATAATATTTAACTCTTGATTTTTTTTCACAGTATACCGGTCCTTTTGATTCAACTTAATGACATACATCCTTTAAATCTGTAGATCACAGGACAGAACTTAGAGATACCACTTAGAATAGTTTCATTCAACCATCTGGAAACTGTGGCTATTTAAAAAATTAAAATAAAATTATTTAAAATTATGTAAATTTAAAATTAATTAAAACTGAAATAATTAAAAATTCAGTTTCTCTGTTGAATTAGCCACCTTTCGATTGCTCCAAAGTTGTTTGCTGGTAGTGGACAGCGGCCATGTGGAGCCAATGGCCGCACACCAGGAGCAAGTCTCTGGGAGAGTTAGGATCCCGCGGGATCTGGGGGCCAATCAGCAGCACTAGTAGAGCCCAGTCTGCCATTGGCTGGCGTTCACCGGAAGCACATGCCCGGCCACGCCTGCAGGCCAGGGTTTCGAGGTGCTACTGTGGGACTGCCAGCCTCGAACTTGGGGCCTGGGCTCTAGCCCGGCAGCCACCCTGGGTGACTGCTCCGGGAGGTAAAGGGCAGAGTCATCGGCTTTGTGGTAGGTGGGGGCCTGGTTGGAAGAGAGTGGGCTGGGCAGCCATGCTTTCTGAGCGCTGGCAATGCGCCAATGCAATTTGGGCCTGGGTCCATCCCAGAGAGAAGTGTCCAACTGTCCGGCGTGTGGGAAGTTCACCCCAGCCCCTGCCTGGTGGGGCCAGGTTGCCCTTATGTGCAACAGAAGGTTATTTATTTATTTATTTATTTATTTTGTGACGGGCCCTTGTGCAGCTTTTCTGATTTCTGGACGATACTGATTCTGCTTTCCGCCTACGGTTGGCAGAAGTCAGCCATGACAGAGAGGCCGTGGCATCAAAGAGCACAGATTGGGAGTTTGGAAAGCTGGATTCTTGTTCTGGTTCAAGGCTCAAATGTATCCACTTAGAAGGGGAGAAGGCCATAGACAGCTGTGGAGATTTATAGATGGGAAGTGATTTACTCAGGGTCACGTCATTATTACTGCACTCCACCTAGGTACTCTTTCCATTACTACAGGCGGAATCCCACTTAATCATTTTGAGTCTGTTCAGTATTCATCCTTAAAATATTCTAGTGAGCTTCCCCTCCCTATTTCATCACTTCAGTTATTTGAACTTTGTAAATTTTGAAAGCTTTATTAGTACCTTGATTGTACTGACCACATTCCTCTTGTTAATGCAAACTTAGGTGTAGCTGTGGTATGTATCAGTGTGAAGTATTTCACCTAGTCGCCTTCAAGCACTCTCAGTTGGGCAAAAAATTTTTTAAGTATCTGCAATGTGTCAGATATTGTGTTCAATATAGGGTTGCCTAGATCACTCTTAAAGAAAATTGTTAAACTTCTGGAATTATAGATTTGATACTGCCCTGACTCTGACCTTTCACCATCTCTCAACAACCAGTCACTTAATCTCTTTGTGTGCCTCATTTTCCCCGTGCATAAAAATAACAATATTAATAGTGTCCATCACAGGGGTATTGTGAGGATTAAATGAGTTAATATATAAAGGGCTTGGAAATATGCCTGTCATATAGTAAGCACATACAAATGTTTGCTACTCTTATTCTGCCTATTTAGTATTGGAATTACTTAATTCTTGGATGAGTGATTGTTCTCATACTAGATGTCACATTTTGCTTATTTCAGTGAGATATTTCTTCTTAAACACTAAATACTGGTAGAGTGCCAAATGATTATAGGACAAAATGAATTCCTTTGATATTTTTCCTATCCTCAGGATATCCCTTTTTATCCTTCCTGCCCCTTCCCTTCCTGTCATTGCTGAATCTATTGGTTTTAATGCACTTGGAAGAGGGACATGGATATTGCATCAGCAGAATTCTTCTGTGATTAAAGATGGCAGTAATAAATGTTTTAACTATGATTAATACTGTAGTTCAAACAGTGATAATGGGAATTTTTATAAGTGACTTTCATATGAAATATATAGCTTATAAGTAATGATTTTTTTTTGTTTTTTAAATGTCTAGTTTTCTGAATTGCCAGCAATGTTTAATTAGTATAAAATCAATCTGAACTTTCTGTCTTGTATAAAAATTGGAAAATAAAGATCTTCAAGGTAGTACTTAGGTAACTTTTTTTATAATACAAACTTTATGGTTATAGTGAATGAATTTTGCTAGGAGGCCAAAAATGTGCTTTTTCTGACTGAAGATTTACCCTTTATGGCACCTATTCAAAAGCTCACTGAATTCTGTATCTTTTCAGATGATTAATAGCACTGATATATGTAGAAATTGAATGCAGTATATTGATTGATGTTTGGAATTTTAAAGTAAGCTTCTCTTAGATAAAGTAAATTTCCTTACCTCACTTTCTATCAGATCTAAAACATTGATTTTAGCTGTTTTGAGATATTGCCCAAAGAAAACTATCTTTTTAATAGTTTATTAATACTGTTGTGGATTTTCACATAGATTTAAAGTTAGTAAGATATTAGTTTTGCAGGTTATTGTATATAAAGCACTAGCTTTTCTCCAAGTAATAGCTACCTTTAGTTAAATAATACTGTATTCTTCAATATTGGTAGAATAACACAAATGTTACCTATTTCTCAGTTGGATTATATAAACAAATATGTGCTTGGGATCCTACTATCAAAAAATTAGATATTTTCATGATTCCTATAATAGTAATTTTCATCCCAACTCCCATTTCCCCCGTACTCATTCTTCACAGAACACAAAGAACAGGAAAACAAACCCAGGCAGTGCATTTCTTACCATATTAAAGTACAATTTTTTTATTGTTTGAAATTATTTTAATTTTTGCATCATTTTAGATGGACAAGGCATTTATTTAGTTATGTCATATAGTTTTTTACAGTCTTAACCAAAATATCTTTGTACAAAATTTATTGTACACATCTATCAGCATACAATAAGATGTGTCCTACTTGAAACCATGTATTTTCTACTACATTAATGTTAAACATGTACTAATGTTCACTGAACTCAATAATGTTATTTCTGATTGCTTCCAGATAGTGATCTAAATGTAGATTTATTTACAGCTAAGAGTATAAAGTAAATAAGAAATTATGTTACATATAGCTTGCTGTGGCTCATTCTTTTCTGTATAGTTTTTAATTTTATAGTTTTATTGATTATTACAGGCATGTAAATACTCATAATAAATATAAACACCTTTCCAATGTGTTCTATCCTTATTTTTAGGTAAGGGGATGAAAAATTAGACCTATATGCTTCACATCATTTTTTGCACACATGGTTTTTGGAAATGAAAAGGAATATGATTGACCTGGATAAATTAATTGTTTGAAGGCTGAAGTAAAACCAGATTTATACCAATAGCACTTTCTGAAGTAGCTATGGCTAGAACTTTAAAATAAGCATGATAACGGAGATGATTAAGTCTGTATTAAATTGTATGCTATAATAGACCTGTGTTTTTGAGCACTCAGACATTAAAGCATGCATGCTTTAAATGATACGTTTTTGTTTAATATCATTAGCATTCACTTCAGCCAAAGTGATGGAATTCCTTTTTTTCCAGCTTTGCAAATCTGATATTTGTTTTGGTCTGTGGTTTAATGTTTCAGTGCGGAACAAAATGGGAGATGCTGAAGCCGGCAAGAAGATCTTCATTCAAAAATGTGCTCAGTGCCACACAGTGGAAAAAGGTGGAAAACACAAGACTGGTCCAAATCTCTGGGGCCTCTTTGGCCGAAAATCAGGACAATCACCAGGATTTTCTTATACTGATGCAAATAAAAACAAAGGTAAAAACCAGCAGTTGTGGGAGAGGGTCAGATACTTTGTAGCAAAGAAGAAAGCACATGATTTGAAATTATAATAATTTTCTAACTTACAGCATTAAAAATAGACCCTCATATTTATATTACTGAAATATTGATTTATATCATAAAACCTGCATTTGAATAACTGGTCATCCTTTTGATCAGAAGAATTAGCAATCTTGTGTGGCATAGGTTTTTGCCTATATAGGTTTTTCCTATTTTATTTTATGCAATACATTTATCTGGAAAAAGTATGAGCTAGATTTAAAAAGTCATATTTTAATGGTATAATGGTAGTAGTGATTCTATTTGTAGTAGTGATTCTTAGCAGGATGGGGGGAATATAATAGTTTGAAAAGCATATTTATTTGTTGGTGGAAAGGGAGTAGATAGTACTTAAAGTGAGAAGGGATTTTAGGGTTGAGATTCAAAATGGTTGGAAAAGACTATAATATCTTTGCAAAGTAACTTGCTACTCCACACACACACACACAGACAGACATATGTATATATGTACATATGTGCATATATATTTAAGGATTATCAGATTTTCTTAAAACACAGAACAACTCTATTTTGAACTTTTCTTGGAGGCCTAGCATATCTTATGGTTGGAATCAGATCACTACTATTTGGAAAGGGTTTTATTTTATTTTTTATTTCCTTTTATGTTTTTATTGAAGTGAAATTTATATAATATACAATTAGCCTTTTTAAAGTGTACTATTCAGTAGCATTTAGTGCATTCACAATGTTGTAAAATCACCACTTTTCCCTGGTTTCAAAAATTTTTTTATCAACCTTGGAACACCTGCATCCATTAAATAATCACTCCCCATTCCCTCTTACCCCTATTCCCTGGAAACCACTAATGCTTTCTGTCTTTTTGGATTTGTCTATTGGATCTTTCATATAAAAGAAATCATATATTATGTGTCCTTTTGTGTCTGGCTTCTTTCACTTAGCATGTTTTCAGGGCTCATCTAAATTGTAGCATATATCAGTACTTCATTCCTTTTTTTTCTCTTTATTGAAAATATTTATTTACCCCACAAAAATATAACAAACAAACAGAAAAACCCCAGAATACAAAGGGTGGTACTGAAAAACTAACAGTCTAATAATTTTTGATAACAATCAACACTTCTTACGATGCTTTTCATTCCTTTTTATGACTAAGATTCTAATTACAGCCTGTAGCTACATAATTCCAATCTCTGACTTTGTTATCACAGGACCCCTGTTTGTCTCTGTCTTCACATGGCTATTGTCTTATAGGGACCCCTGTCATATTGAATTAGGGGCTCATCCTATTCCAGTGTGACCTCATCTCAACTGAACTAGTCACATCTACAATGACCCTATTTCCAAACAAACCCACAGTCCAAGGTACCAGGGGTTAGGACTTCAACATATCTTTATTTGGGGAGTGTCCACAATAAAGGAATATATATACATACAAATACATCCTTGATAAAGTACTAAAAGTACTACTAAAAGTAAATGGACCAAAATTTAATCTTTGTCAGGAATATTTTAGCATCTTTTAAAATATCAACAGAGTTACTATTAACACAGTATCATTGTATTTGGTATGTGCAAAAATCCTGGTAATAGGTATTGCATAATAAAGAATTTGTCTGGTCCTTGTCCTGGGTTCCTGGCAGGAAGCCTCTAAAATCTTGGAATTTCTGGAGTGATAGGAGTGTCTTTATTATTGTGGTTGGCCGCTGGGACCAAAACCTGAGGGTATGCCAAGAAGATGCCTCATGATGAGCTCCTAGTTTCAGGATGGGGCTGACGATACTGCAGTGACCAACCATTCAGTCCTAACTCCAGGGACAGAGTGGGGGCTGGAGATTGAGTTCAGTCATATGGCTGGTGATTCAGTCAATCATGCCTATGCAATGAAGTGCCAATTAAAAACTCTGGACACTTTCAACCGGAAGCTCTGGTTGAGCCTCCTGGTTGGTGAACACTTCCATGTGCTGGGAAAGTGATGGGTCCTGATTCTACAGGGGGATGACCCAGCAGCTCTGCGTTTGCGACCCTCCCAGACCTCACTCTATGGGTCTCTTCCTCTGGCTGGTATACTTTTATAATAAAACTATAGTTGTAAGTGAGTGCTTTCCTGAGTTCTGTGAGTTGATTTGAGGAGGTTGTGGGAACTGCTGAATTTGTAGCCAGTTGGTCAGTTTGAGTGGCCTGAGGGCTCCGGTATCTGAAATGAGGCAGTCTTGTTGGGAGGCTGCACTAACTCTGCGCAGTTAATGTCAGAATTGCATTGAAGTTGTTGCAATAGGATTTTGAGCTGATAGACTACTGAATAAATCCATTTTTAACTCACATTTAGTGTTTGCATTTACATGGCTCTTTAGTTTTTCAGGTAGTATTTCTCTGTAGTGTCATTTTATTATTTTATTATCCTGTTACAAGAACAGTAAACTTTTGCAACTACTAATTTGTAGAGTTGTTATAAAATAATATTTGTTCCTCTAGCTGCCAATATTTTGAAGAATTTATTGCTTATTAGCATTGATTTGAAATAATATTGGAACTTACTACAAATATATCTTTTATTATAGATTGTTGTCAAAGGTTGAAAGCTATATAAAAGGCTTGGTTTTAACATTATTCAAGAATTAGAAATAAAATTCCCCTAAATCAGATTATTTAAGTAATATTTGTGACTTATTTGGGGACATATTATTTGTTAGTTCCATTGATGAAATAAGAATAATAAATATCTTAGTTGGTTAACCAAACTAGAAGTTTAAAATGAAATTATTTAAAATGAAATAGAGAGTTAAAAAATACTTTAGCATAGCTTGGCCAAAGACAGACTTGAATAAGAAGAAGAACCGGACGCCAATAGTATAGCACTAATACAAATTGCAGTGCACTGTCAACCATATTTTATTTTCTATGCATGATTTTTCTGTTGCAAATAATTACAATATTTTTATTTTCAGAAGAATACAGAAATTCTCATATTTTAAAGAAGATTCTCTGTTCCATGTGACTTGCTTAGAGTACAGTTTTACAAAATGCATGATTATAGAAATAACCTTATATAATTTTTTTAGAATTGTGTAAAAATATATATAACTTAAAATTGACCATTTTAACCATTTTTAAGTGTACAATCCTATGGCATTAAGCACATTCACATTGTTTTGCAACCATCACCACTGTCAATCTCCAGAACTTTTCCATTTTCTCAAACTGAAACTCTGTACTCATTAAACAGCCCATGGCAACCACCCTTTTACTTTGTCTTTGTTAATTTGGCTATTCTACGTACCTTATATAAGTGGAATTATACTGTATTTGTCCTTTTGTGACTGGCTTATTTCACTTAGTGTCATGTCTTCAAGGTTCATCTATGTTGTACAGTGTGTCAGAATTTCCATCTCTTTAAGGGCTGAACAATATTGTATGGAGATAGCACATTTTATTTATCCATTCATCCCTTGATGGAGATTGGGGTTGCTTCCATCTTTTGGCTATTGTGAATAATGCTACTACGAATATGGATGTACAAATATCTGTAGAAGGGAGTCCCTGATTTTGCTTTCTTTGGGTATATATCCAGAAGTGGAATTGCTGAATCCTATGATAATTCTGTGTTTAATTTTTTGAGGAATAGCCATACTATTTTCCACAGTTGGCTGTACCATTTTATGTGCCTACCAGCAATGCACAAGGGTTCCAGTTTCTCCAGATTTTCACCAACACTTGTTGTTTTCTGTTGTTTTGATAATAGTCATCCTAATGGATTCGAAGTGCTATCTCATGTGGTTTTGATTTGCATTTTCCTAATCATTAGTGATCTTGAACCATCTATAGTGTGTTTTTGAAAACATCATTAAATGGATACAATTTTTCCTTTAAGAATGATGTCTTTATAGTGCATTAAAGTGGTGTTTGCACTTTTGGGCAGTGATAAGTGAAGCAGGTTTGAAAAACAAAATGTTTGAATTAATTATGATTTTTCCAGGATTCTATGTTAGTAGTGACAGAACTAGGATTCAAACCCAGGTTTTCTTGGGCCTTGAAAGAAATCTTATCATGGGGTTAGCAAAACTAACTTATTAGCTAAACTAACTTATTAGGGATTGGGCCTTATCTTTTGCCTATTGTCATGTCAAATCATGCAGTGGTTACAATAGGACACACTAAATCATAAATGTGTTAATAATTTTAAAATATTTTGAAATCTGTGGACATTATATTATACAAAAATTTGAATAGTTCAAGAGAATATTTCCCAGTATGAGTGACAAGGAAATTATATATGTTCAATTTTCCTGACCTTTTCCCTATTCCTCTCCCTCCACCAACTAATTCTGATAAAATTATTCATTTTCATTTTAGTGGCCATATTTGTACTTTAAATAATATGCATATGCCTCTGCTATTTGATTTATCTACTTTAAGCAATATCTCTTTATCCTCTACTATCAAGGATGAGAAAAATCAAGGTATTTATACAACCTTCCCTTTTTTTCACACTGTCTCCTAACTCTGGCTACTAACATCGTTATTTCTACTCTGATATGATCTATACCATTTACATCTCATGTAACCATAATTACCACAATTGTTTTAACATTTATTCTACATTAAAATGATACTAGTGGATATTCCCAGCTTTTACCATAGCATCTTTATTTCCTTATTTTTTGGGTTGATGGATTGTTTTCTATTAGTAATAACAATAAGAATTATTAGAACAATGTTATCCAAGTTCTTGGATATTTGAAAACATCTGGGGATTGCATTACACTTGAATGATAATTTGACTGGGCATAAAATTATTGGGAGACTCTTTAATTCCTCAGGAGTTTATATCCTTCATGTTTAATTATTATTTAGAGAAATATGAAACTAGCCTGATGATTTTCCATTATGAGTTATTTGGTTTTATTTTTATTTTATTCTTTTTCCTTTAAGTTTCAGTAACATTCTTATTGAAATTTAGTAACTTTGCTAAGCTATGTCTAGGGCTTGGTTGATCTATTTCAGTATTTCCTGGGAAGTGTTGTGCTCTTCCAGTTGGTAAATTCAGGGCTTTTATTTTTGAAAGTTTTCTTGAATAATATGTTTTAATAATTTTATTGTTTTTCATTTATTTTTTAAAAATCTTACTTGAGTCACCACTTGTACAGACCTTGTATCTCCTTTGCCTGAATATCTTCTGTATCTGTCATTTTCCCTTTCATCTGATAGCTAATCATTTTAAACTCTTCATTCTTTTGTTTTTGTTTTTACCAGTATTTTCTTCTTTTTTTTTTTTTGAGACAGAGTCTCACTCTGTTGCCCGGGCTAGAGTGAGTGCCGTGGCGTCAGTCTAGCTCACAGCAACCTCAAACTCCTGGGCTTAAGCGATCCTACTGCCTCAGCCTCCCGAGTAGCTGGGACTACAGGCATGCACCACCATGCCCGGCTAATTTTTTTTTGTATATGTATATTTTAGTTGTCCATATAATTTCTTTCTATTTTTAGTAGAGACGGGGTCTCACTCTTGCTCAGGCTGGTCTCGAACTCCTGACCTCGAGCGATCCACCCGCCTCGGCCTCCCAGAGTGCTAGGAT
The DNA here is from genome assembly GCF_041146395.1 of Eulemur rufifrons. Taxonomy (NCBI): domain Eukaryota; kingdom Metazoa; phylum Chordata; class Mammalia; order Primates; family Lemuridae; genus Eulemur; species Eulemur rufifrons. The sequence goes on from NC_090983.1 coordinate 49,783,624, forward strand.
TACAGGCGTGAGCCACTGCGCCCGGCCTACCAGTATTTTCAATTTTTTTTTTTTTTTTTTTGAGACAGTGTCTCACTCTGTTGCCCTGGCTAGAGTGCCATGGCATCAGCCTAGCTCACAGCAACCTCAAACTCCTTTACCAGTATTTTCAAACCTCATTGTGCTATCAGCAGCATCTGTTCATTTTGCTGTCATTTATGCCTTTCTCTGTTATATAATTTTCTGCTTGAGCCTTTGTAGCTCTACTTTGAGCCCTTGATTCATAAAGACCTTTTTTTTTATCCATGGGAATGTGGTCATGAGTTTCATCTGCCTAATTTACATAGTTTCTGATGTGTATGTTTCATTTAACTTTTGTTTTTTCTCTTCCTTTCTGCTGTGTTTGCATAGTATGTGTATTTGTGTGTGTGTGTGTATGTTGTGTGTATGTATCTTCGGTACTTCTTTGTGCTGATTCCTTTTTGATTGTTACTCATCTTTTGATGAAGATAGTTCTTCTTGAACTAGTTGTTTGTAGAAGGATAGTAAGGGTAAGGGTCTGAGTGTTCCACTTAGTTGTGAGGTCTTCCTCACTCACAGTTATGTTAGAGATACATGTATATGTCTGAGTGTGTATGTTTGTATGTTTTGGTGGAGGTGTTATTTGGCTCTTTACTTCAGCTGGTAAAGACTGGGCAGCCCTAAGGTTATGCAACCTTTGCAGTTTCTCTTCTGTCCTGTAATAATTTCTTCTTTCAAAGATGTATGTGCTTTCTTCATTAATCCAGGCTCCCCTGGCCCTCCATGGTGTCAGACTGAATTTAAGGAGACTTTCACGGCCAGCTGATATACCCTATTCTGTTTGAGCCAAACAAAGGATTATGACTTTGCCTTACAAGATGTGTCACATACTTTGAAGATCTATTCTCTTCTCCTGAGATCATTAGTGAAAGGTGTCCTTTCACTCTGGTCCAGGATTCATGTCCTTGGCAGTCTATTATAATTATACCAAATTTGGAGCCATAGGGCTTCCTCAAAAGTTTTATCAAAAGTGAAGTTAGCATTTTTGTTTCTCTTTGTCCATGTTCTTTTTGACTGGTTTTAGAAAGGAAAAAAGGCAGCCTTTTTCAGTCATTTTAAAACTGAATTTCTGAAATTATAGATTTTTCTGGAGATCTGAACAGAGGCAGATTGGTATGATTGGTAGAAATAAGATTGAAATATGAGTTAGTCAAATTCTTGACTCTAACTAGCTTTGTATGCTTAGGGCAAGTTACTTTCCTCTCTTTAGGCCAACATTTACTAGAAGGAACTTGCTGTGATTGTAGGAAGATGAGGTAATGCTTAGGCATAACATGTCTGGGGTGATAGTTCATTCCTATACATTGGATAACCCTAAGTAGCATGTCACTGTTGGATTTCTACAGAGAAGCCAAGGAGTGAAGAATAATTTTGTAATTTTTTCATAGGTCAGAATGTATAGGTATTCCCAGTTATAATAGTCCTCCTACTGAGTCCAAGAGTAATCTTTTGTTCACATATGTGGGTCACATCAGAAAGTAAGCTCTACAAACGTAGCTACACAAACTGAAAACTTATTTTCACCTTTATAGGTATTATCTGGGGAGAAGCGACTCTGATGGAGTATTTGGAGAACCCAAAGAAATATATCCCTGGAACTAAAATGGTCTTTGCCGGCCTTAAAAAGAAGAGTGAGAGAGAAGATCTTATTCAATATTTGAAACAGGCAACATCTTAATGCAATGCCATTGCAACTTCAAAAATATTAGTTATAAGCCAAAATTTTCTAATTTCAAATATTGCATGTTTAAAGAAGCCATATTTGATCTTTTTGATCAGCCTGTAGTAAATTTAACATTTTTAAATAAAGGTTGATATTTTTGATTGTGTGTAATCTGACCAGATGCCTTTCAGAGTCTGAACTTGCTTTTTTCTGCTCACTAAGGATGCGGATAGGTCAGGATGGAGGAGGAAAGAGAAGGAAACTGAAATCTATTGTGCTTCAGAAGTCTTTATGTGCACAAAATATTTTATAAGCCTAGCAACTGCTATTGATCACAGTTTCCACATTTATTTTTCTGTAATTTAAACATAAATATAGAAGATATTAGCTTTAATTTTTATGAAGCTGTGTTTGCCTTTTATTATAAACAATGCTTAAAGTAACTTTAAAGGGAAAAAAATAGGAAAAATGAAGTCAAATAGGTGATCTTAACTTAGGAATATTTTTGGAAAAAAAAGAACAAGTTATTGACCCCAAAATAAAACCTAGAGAGAAGGAGAAAAGCATGTCTTATATTAATAAAAATTTGTATCATATAACATCTAATCTTTTTGCATTAATACTTTTATGCTATACTTCTAGTTCTTAGTAATATAAAACTGGGCTACAGGAGGGAAAGCAAGGATACTGAGAGAGAGAAAAAAAATCCGCAAACCCTCACCATAAATGTGGAAGGAGCCCTCAGTTCACAGTAAGTGGAAGAGAGGCACGGTGGGACAGGTCTATAACAGGGCCTGTGTGGAAGAGAACTGTGGCTCTGTGTAGTGTGAGGCAGCCCCTAAGCTGCTGTGCAGTCCTACAAGTACGCTATCACCCAAGTGATACGGCCCTGCAAGATGGAGAAGCTGTTTCCATACCAGAGAGAGGGGCAGTGGGCTGGTCAGGGGCCACTATGGATGAAGATAGGAAACCCATTATCTCATTTACACTTCACAACAGCACCCCGTGATATGGGTTTTTACCTTCCACATTAAGACCTAGAGAGAGCTGGTGCCAGAAGCAAAACTTGGATTCTCTACTCCAATTCCTGGTGACTTTTCACCATTATCATAGGGGTAATATGTTAGCAAGTTAAAGTATTAGCAGATGCCACTACTGTGAAAATAACCTAACAGAGTTCTTAGAATGAGGGGAACACAGTTGAAAAAGCAGTGATTTCCAGACAGTTCCATTAAATCTGCCAAGAGCTCAGGTTTAGTTTTAATGCTTCTGGTAAGTGGGGGAGAGTGCACTTCTCATGGAGGCCAGTGCCAGTATTGTGTAGGAAGGAGTGTCTCCGGGGGCCAAGAGATAGCTTCAGGCAAAGCTGAGCCTGTTACTCTCTCCCTGGAGGAATTTTCTGATGAGGGCAGAGACATCTGTGGGTCCCATAGTGTACAAGGGATGTTGCCAGTCTGAAAATCTCAGTTGGATTTGCAGCAATGTAGAATTAGGTGACATACCTCATATTCTAATTTACATGGGGCCAGAGAGCTCTGTGAGAAAGAACTTGGACTCAGTTCACATTCATAATTACAGTTCAGATTTATATAACCCTGAAGAATGGACTTGGTGGCATTGATAAATGCCACATTGTAGGGAGGGATATGAGGGCCTCATGTTTGGAGTTTAAATACTTTTGACTTAGAATTAAAAAGAAGATAGTATGAGGAGAGCTGAGATGATAAAAGGGAGGTAGGTGGGAATGGAAAAGTATTAAGTAGATTTCCATTCTAAAAATTGATAATATGTTGAATATTGCTTTAAATTTATGTTTATCTTAGTAAGAGAAAAGTATCTCTTTGTTAGTAGCAATGTTTCCTGTATTAGAAAAGAAAAGTTGGAGGAAAATTTGCAAATGAATGTAGTAATTAAAATTCTATATGTGATAGGCTTTATTGAATATATATTATCTCTGAGAGGCTTAAATCTATCTTGGGATCAATTTACATGAAGGAACTTCTAGATACTATGGCGATTTTATACTATGTCAATCTAGCTTAGCTGGAACTACGTTTCCCAGGACTCTCTTCTCTACATGGTACTCAATTAGGACTGATCACAAGAAAAATTTGCCTGAGATTTGGAAGGCAGAGGGGCCAGGTAGAAGCCTCTACATTTGGAAGGTCAATTCAGGGCCCCAAGTACAAACAGATGCTGTAACTAATCTGTTGGCTCACTTTCTTATGGTGGGGCAGCGGCTCTTCCAACTCCTGCCAAATCTTCTCTTGTGGCTTCTCTGAATCTTGGGCTTGGGAATGTGCACCTTTGAGGGGCAAGGGCCCAAACATATCACCTAAGTTTGAAATGGTGAGAAACAGACAACATGGGTACCAGTTTACCCTCACAGCTTTGTCTTTGCTCTCCCTGTTTTGGTTGCAGCTTTTCTTCCCAATGCCGCCTTGCCAAACCACAACTTCAGGCCCATCCCTGGATGCAAAGACAGTAACAAAGACTCTCTCTTTTGGCCAAACTTGAGTCAGGCTCCTCTAAGCCCGTTTCTCAACTAGCCCCCAACTTTGGGCTCTGTCCTTGGCCCACTTAGTCCAGTTGTAGCAAGAATCCTGCTAAATCAGTTTAGCAACCCCCCCCACCCCCCGCCCCCAACCCTTGGTATCGGATAAAATTCCTCATCTCTCACCTATGGTATCTGATCACCCTGGTCTGCCTTCAGAAAGTATCCCATCAAGTTGGTTTAGCCAGAATCCCCCTTATGTCTAATATTTCTTCTTAGTACTTTTCCATCTGCTGCCCTTCCACCTTGCTCCTTGGCTATGAACTCCACTTGTCCTTACTGTATTCATAGTTGGGCTCGATCTCTCTCCTCTACTGCAAAACTCTCATTGCAGTAGTCCTTTCTTCAATAAAATCTTCCTTATTATCTTTAACAAATGTCAGAATAATGTTTTTCTTTAATATTAATAACCTTCCATAATCATCTTCACCAGCTCCACTTTGCGGTCTTAGTGACTTTGCTCTGATCTTTTAGCTGTCCCTTTCTGGACAGCTAGTAATGACCAAGGCACACTAGCAGTATTTTGTTATTCAATCTCTTCACCTGAAGCCATAAGTTCATTAGATTTATTACCTGTCATTCAAGTTATTGCAGGTGACAATTTCACCAAATATTTTATCCCTGCATAACATGGATCACCATTTTTCCAACTCTTGATAACAATTTCCATGCCAGTCTCTGTCTGGTGCTGAAGATAGGGCCATATATTTTAGTTATAGCAGCATCCTACTTCTAGGTGCCAATTTTTGTATTAGTCAACTTTGTTACAGTAACAAAACCTCAGGGGCTTGCAACAACAAAACGTTTATTTCTCATTCAAGTGGCATGTAGGCTGTGGTCAGATGTGGTGCTGCTCGAAGTATCTTCTCATTCTGGAACCATAGTTAAAGAAGTACCTGTATGGACTTTCCCATTCTTGTGGAAGAGGAAAAGTTGATGAGCCCTGGAAGAGGCCTGATGCTTCATAAAACTGCTCAGATATGGCCTACATTATGTGTGCTCACATGCCATTGATCAAAACATGTTAAGTGGCCAAGGCCAATGCCAGTGACGCGAGGAGGTATATTCTCCCCTCAAGAGGAATGGCAAGTCACATGACAGTAGTTTGTCATCCTTTTAGAGGGAAGAGGGTAGTGAATAATTGTAAACAAAATGCCATCTACTGTAAACACGTATACACATTTCCTTTGTTATTTTCACTTCATGCAATCTCTATGTTCAACTCAGTCTCATTGCTCTTTGATTTACCTATTACCCTGAATAGTCACACCTTCGATGTCAACTTTGCTTTTTTGTTATTTCTGTTTTCTATACTTGCTTGCAGCTTGCCTGCTCCCATGTCAAACTTGCTTGTGTCTGCATTCTGGCTTGTGACACTGTCAGCTCTGTTCTCACTATCACTGCTTTCCTACTCCATCTCCAATTCTGATATGTGCGAAAAAAAAAAAATCAAGCCTTTGTAAAATCCAATTTTAGATTGCCTATAGGATAATGATCAAATTATTGTACAATTTTACTTGAGCATGAAAAAATTAGGTAACTGAGATTCTTTGGTAGCTAGGACTAGAAGATTCTATTTCACTATTATATCCAAGAACCTCAGTGAACTACTCAAGGAGATAATTTGTCATTAGAGGTTGAATTCTGATTTAGCAAAGAAAATTATTTCTCTTATAAATCTGGATAGAATAAACATGGTCTTTCTTCTTGGAGTGTTAATTTTACTTGAAGATAAAAAGCCCTTTTTGGATTTTTGTGCTCTTAAAAGTTTTATTTGTTCTGACATGGAAGAATGTCTATAAAACACTGTTAAGTAAAGAAAACAAATTCTCATGAATCTTATAGAATGGTTCAATTTTATATAGAGTTTTTTCTATACATATACAAAAATATGTATATATGTGTATATGTAAAGGTAGCTAGATAGCTATTGTCTATTGATACATACCACACTGATAAGTATGTGTTCCTAGGGAATGGAGATGGAAGATTTTATTTTTCCTTTATATAATCTTATGTTTAAATTTTTACAACCATATATCCTTTTCATAAAAGAAGAAAAACTAAAAGTATAGCTCAAAGTCACTACAGTTTTGTCACATGCAAAAGCAAAATCTGTGAAACCTTTTCTCTGTCACTACATTTCATATTATTTTATGAAAATCCAGAAAGAGGAACATTTTCATGCATAGTGAGTTATTGGAAAACTTATTTGGAATGTATTTTGGGAATGTGGTGTTATTAGTTACACAGCCTGTCAAAAGGCATGCTGAGCAGCTGTAACAGAGGTACAGAGCTGTAATGCTGACAATTTCTGGTAGGGCTCTTTGTGCTGTATAACTCCCCTGCTCCCCACTTTCCTGGCCAGTCTATGGAAACCAGCCTAGTCAGTTCTTTTGAATAGCAAGTGTGTCAGTTTTCCAAGCAGCATTGTTTGTTTTGTATTTTGTTTTTGTTTTTTACCTTCTCAAATTGGTTCAATTTCCTGCCACAGTTGTGTTCCTTCAAACATTTGGTTCTGCTGAGTTCTATTTTTCTCTACAGTGATTTTTCAATTACCCCTAACTAGCAGAAATTATGATTTTTAAAAGAATTATGCATGTCAGCATTTACTTTCCTTACCAAAAAACGAGTATAGGTATTTTAAAAATTATATTTCTTTTAAGCATATGGATTGGTGGTTAAAATAATGATCACAACAACAACAGTAGAATGCCTAACATTTATTGACCATTAATATGTGCCAAATGCTAAGTGTAGTACACAGATGAACTCATTTAATATTCACAATTCTGTTAGGGAAGTGATTTACATTTTACAGATGTAGGAACTGAGGCATAGAGAAGTGAAGTAACTTGCCCCACCATGTATTTCATGGCTTGATACTAGTGAGAATATGAAAAATAGAGAAATGGAGATCAATTTAAAATCTTTAAGGGCGATGACAGAGATGACATTGTGCCTGAGGCTCCCCACAATGGCCTTCCCTGTGACCGGGTGATAGATAGCACCACTCCCATTTCATTAGGAAATCTTCTAAATGAGAAGAGTCAACCTAAAAACTATTGGATAGTCTCTGATACATATTTAAAGCGTCAGTTTTATTATTGTGGAAATGCAAATGAGCTTCGATCTTGGTGTCCTTTTGTGAGCAACAGTTGGTAAAATAAGTGTGGAAACAATGACTTTTAATAATTTTTAAAAAATCAGTTGTGCAAATGTTGAAGGAACATCATCCCGAATTTTTTGCAGTTGAAGAAAGAAAAGACTAGGCTAACAGTAATGCAATGAAGTCACTACCACAAACAAACAAAATGCTTAAAACTCCTTCCAAGTTCAGTGCCAGAATATCCTTGGAAAGTGAAGCTTATTTAATAAGGGAAAATTTGGTGACGCCCAATGTGAAGAGATAGGCAAAAGAGTGTAGGAAAAGGCAGGCAGGCTGAGAAAGATGCCGTTTTGGTCACTGTTAACAAATGACACATTCTATTGTGCTCAAAAGAATATTTAGATGAGAGAATGAAATTAACCAAATTCTTTATCTTATGATTAATATTAAAGTATAGCATGGATTTGATAATTTGCCCAATTTATTGTTTTTTTCTTTTTGTCTATATTTATAATGTTGATAACTGGTATGACATTTAAATTGGTCTATTTCTTGGTGGTAAAATAGCTGGTAAAGAAAATTTACTATACATACAAGTGTCTCATAAAAAAGCAAGTTACATACTGAAAAAATATGTATACACAGTGAGAAAATTTTTCAGAGGCTAAACTTCAGGAATATGCAGTATCAGGTTCTATCGTGGATTGACTGGTTCCGCAATACACAGGGCTATATTTATTAGCTATTTTTAGAACATATAGCAGTGATGTAACTAGTTTCCAGAATGAAAACTAATTCTGTTAGCTACTATTTCACATTATATTCAATATTAATAAGATTAATTTGGCAAGAGATTCCTGGTTTTTCATAGTTCAGACTGTCTTTAATTTTGACATATTTACTTTGGCTAGATAAATTCTGACATTAAGGCATTGTAAATGTTTTATGAATAACTTGTATAGTATATTTTAAAAAATGCTTATTTGAAACTAGAGCTGTTGGCCTTGCTCTAGTGTTTCATTTATCATGATCACTCACAAAATGAAATAAATAACTGAGAGTTGACATGTTTGTTTTTTGATATTAGTTGCTATGAAAGTTACTCTTGGGAGTAATATTTCATCTTTGAATCAAGCCATAAATAAAGACAAGAAAAATGGAGACTGTCTTTTAAATGATAAGGCATTTATATTCTATTCTTATAAAATTTTTCCTATAAGACATCTAAAGTAGTGCCTGGAATGATTAATTATTTTTGATTCAGTGAATGAAGGCATGGTAATTAAGAAGAAAGACATCAGTACTTAAAATTCATTTCACTCTTCTTCTATATTAGTTCCCTAAATTAAAACCTAAATTAAAATAGAAATTTTTCTCTCCAATTTTTCCTCCTTTTGTTCTGGTATTAGTAGGTCTACACCCTCAATATTAATACTAGTTATGGATTACTATTAAATATAAAAACATCATATGGTATTTAAGGATACTTGTGATATCTTTTGTAGATTTTCTGATCTGTCATACTCCGTCAATGGTATCTTGTGTTGTCAGTTGTATTAATACTTTAATGTAAATGTCCTACCTCCCTAGCTAGACTGTATATGTTCTTTGAGGAAAGGGATGATTCTTACTCTATTTTATATCTTCAATGTCTAACTCAACAGTGTTGATTGTTTAAGATATTTTTAGCAAAGTTACCTATATTAAGATTCAAGGAATATTTTAAATAATGAATTTATCTATATTCTACTATTTGAGTTTCCAAATATATAGAAAATATTTTTGACAATTAAAAGCCAATCAATTTATTTAATCAACACATCATTCTTCAGCAAGATGCTTTAATTATTGCTGATTTTTCTGGTGAGATAAAATACTCTATTGATTTTAAGAAGAAATAGTGAAAACATTTATGGCATGATATTGATGCTTATTTTCCTGTAACTTTATTATTAGTTACAGTTACAGTTCCTGTAACTTTATTATTAGTTACCCAGGCTGGAGTGTAGTGGTGTGAGCACACACTTATCTTGCTTCAGCCTCCCAAGTAGCTACAGGCACGTGCCACCATGTCCAGCTAATTTTTCTTATTTTTTTAGAGACAGGTCTTGCTATATTGCCCAAGCTGGTCTTGAACTCCTGGGCTCAAGTGATCCTCCTGCCTCAGCCTCCCAAGTCACTGGGATTACAGGTATGAGTCACTGCACCCAGCATTTTTCTGTAACTTTATGGGTCATTATTGTTCACCTAGGTATCTTAGAAATTTAGAAAACTCACCTTCTTGGTACTTATTAATCTTTAATACAATTATGAATGCTCATAGGTTTATTCCTCAGAGTGGTTTTAATTTCTAAATAGAAAAAAGAAGAGATAAAAGAATAGTAAAATGTGTTTTAATGTAAAAAAAATTTTTTTTGTTTGTTTTTTTGTTTTGAGATATGGTCTCACTCTATTGTCTGAGCTAGAATGCAGTGGCCTCATCCTAGCTCACTGCAACCTCAAACTCTTGGGCTCAAGTGTTCCTACTGCCTCAGCCTCCCAAGTAGCTCGGACTACAGGTGCGTGCCACCACACCCAGCTGATATTTCTATTTTTTTTTTTTTTTTCTGTAGAGACAGGATCTCACTATGTTGCTTAAACTGGTCTTGAACTCCTAGCCTCAAGAGATCCTCCTGCCTTGGCCTCCCAAAGTGTGAGGATTACAGTATGAGCCACAGTGCCTGGCCAAAACAATTTTTTTAAATGGAGAATTGAATATGTCATGTTGAATAAATACTAAGTGTTAAATAATTTACAGTAGATATCTGACCAAATGTGTGGAATCAAGACAGCACGCACAGGAGAGAGAATAGCTTTTTGTTGTGGAAGCAGGTAACACTTCACATTGGATGTGACATTTCAAATAGTTCTTAATGGAAGAGAGAAGTTTGAGAGGTAAGGAGGGGAGAAGAACATTTTAGGAGGAAGCCCAGAAGAAAGAATGGGAGAATACTTGAAGAAGGTATGGCAGAAGATGAGAATAGAGATGTAACATAAAGGTGTGTGTTAGTCCACTTGTGTTGCTATAAAGGAATACCCTGTGAGCTGAGTAATTTATAAAGAAAATAGGTTTATTTGGCTCACAGTTCTGCAGGCTGTACAAGAAGCATGGCACAGCCTCTGCTTCTGGTTAGGGCTTTAGGCTATCTCCACTCATGGCAGAAGGTGAAGGGGCATCTTTGTGTGCAGATCACATGGCAAGAGAGGAAGCAAGAAAGAGAGGAAGGAGGCACAAGGCTCTTTTTAACAACCAGCTCTTGTAGGAACTAACAGAGTGAGAACTCACTCATTATCATGAGGATGGCACCACGCCGTTCATGAGGGTTCCACTCTTATGACCCAAATACCTCCCACTAGGCACCCCTTTCAACATTGGGGACCAAATTTCAGCATGAGGTTTGGAGGGTTAAATATCCAAACTATAGCAAGATGCAATGATGAGAGGTCTTGCACTAATTTCCTAGGGCTGCTGTAACAAACTACCACAAACTGGGAGACTTGAAACAACAGATATTTATTCTCTGACAGTTCTGGAGGCCAGAAGTCCAAAATCAAGGTGTTGAAAAGATGGATTTTTTTTCTAGAGAGTCTGAGGGAGAATCTGTTCTATATCTCTCTTCCAGCATGGGGTGGCTACCAGCAATTCTTGACATTCCTTGGCTTGTAGACCTATCACTCCAATCTCTATGTCTGTCTTCATATCACCTACTCCTCTGTGTCTTTGTATCTTCTCTTATGTATCTATGCTAAGGAAAAGTATTGGCTTTAGGGCCTACCCTAAATCCAGGATGATGTTATCCTTATCTGCAAAGACCCTCTTCTAAGTAAGGTCACATTTACAGATTCTGGATGGACATATCTTTTGTGCGGCTAAAATTCAACCAACTACATGTCTTTTGTCAAGGATTTATAGATAGACTTAAAAGACTTTATAAACAGGGTTCTGCCTTTATTACACTTGTTATGTGGAAGACAATACTTACTGGTAGAGAATGAACAGATAATGAAGGCTTGAATTAAGGAAAGTGGGTTTGGAGAAGACAGCTGAATTCAAAGAGAAATTTTTGAGGTGTATACAGAACTGAGTGATTTAAGGTGGGGAAGAGTGAAAGTGATCTTAACAATGATAAATGTGAGGTGTCTGTGAGACATTTGGGAGAAAATGTCTTGTGGCAGTTGGAAATAGGGGTCTGGGCTTCAAGAGAGAGCTTGTATGGTCAGCTGTTAGATGAGTGGCTCCCAGTGAACCACACCTGTGAGTATTCACATCCTTGTCCCTCTGTTGACTGACTCTGCTCTTGGCTATGTGGTTGTCTTTAGTCAATGGGACATTAACAAGCATTATGCAGGATTGATAAGCTCTTGCACATTGGGCTTATCTTCTTGAAACAGTCCCTCTTGGAACGCAGCTGCCATGCTGTAAGAAAGGCCAGGCTGTCCTACTGGTAGAGGAGCCATGTAAAGAAGACCTGGAGAATGAAACACCACATGGAAACAGGCCTCCTGGAGGAGAACTGAGCAGCTTAAGCCACAGTCAGCACTGAGGCCCTAGATATGTGCCAGAGGCCTTCTCGGACCTTCCAGCACAGTTCAACTGCTAGCCAAATGCAGCCACATGAATGACTCCAGCTAATATGAAGTGAAACAGAAGAACCACTGGTTAATCCTGTGGTCCTCAACCCCCAGGCTGCAGCCCAGTACTGGTCCATGGCCTGTTAGGAAATGGACCACGCATCACTGCCTGAGTTCTGCACACCACCCCCCTCCCCCATGGCACCCGTCTGCCCCACCCTGCCTGATCTATGGAAAAATTGTCTTCCATGAAACCAGTCACTGGTGCCAAGAAGGTTGGGGACCTCTGGGTTAATCTACAGAATTTTGAGAAGTAGAAAAATTGTTTTAAGCAACTAAGTTTTGAGGTGGTTTGTTATGCATCAGCCTTCCTTTATATATCTGGTGATGCTTGCTGGTCACACAATTAAAATCAGTGATGTCTGTTTTAGGAGAAGAAATGATTAGCAGGCATGCTTAGGAGCTACAGGCCCGTGCCACCACAGCCAGCTAATTTTTCTTATTTTTTTAGAGACAGGTCTTGCTTGTTCATTGGGCTTCAAGAGATTGGTACTAAGTTGTGGAATGTTGGTAAGGGTGAGATGGAACCAGAAGCAGATCAAGGTTGGCTTGGCAGGTGACTTTGGAAGAGTATGTTTCTGCTCTAGATCTAAATTTCTACGTGTGTAAAATGTGGAAAGCGTGGTATTAGATGGTCTCTAAGGTCCCATCCAGTACTAAAATGTAGTGGGTTCCCTTTGGAATAACAAAAGTTACCTTGCATGTCACCCAGTGTTTTGCATATTAAAAGTACTCAAATGTTAATTGGCAAAGGCAATGCTAAAGAAATAGATACTTAGATCAAAAAGGAATCCCTGATTCTTGAAAACTACAGATAGGAAGACCCCTTTATCTTCTACAATGAAAGACTACTTGGGCAACATTTACAGCTTGGTGGAGAGGTGGAAGCGTAGATGGGGAGCGAGTCTGCAGAGACTCTTCCTTGAGCTGACTGATCTATCTTCACAATATCATACCTTTTCAGGTATGATAGTTTGTGCCCAAGGGGATTCTATAAACTGCAAATGTTGTAGATCATATTCTAGATAGTTTTGATGGAATTAGCAGATGAGCAGAAGAGGGCAGAATTACACAGAAAATTCTTTGGAGCTGTATTTAATGAGGGAAAATATATTTTCTTTTATTTTCTAAAGGGACCTCTTCAAAGTTCCATATTGGGCCATTATTTCCTAGAGGGACTTTTTCAAGATTCTGTATTGGGCCAAGTATCTTCCATTTGCCCCTACAGATCCTCCTTTGTTCCCCTTGCTCTCTGCCCAGAGGGGATATAGATTCCATCAACAGGTTCCAACACTTTCTAGCTTCTGGTTCATGCACATTAGCAGTCACCCCCTTTCTCTCCATCTAAAAAGTAATCTTTCTGTCTATGGATTTGCCTATTTGGATTATTTCATATAAATAAAATTACACAATACCCGGTCCTTTGTGAATGGCTTCTTTTACTTTTCATAATGTTTTTAAGGTTCATTCAAGTAGTAGCATGTATCAGTGCTTCATTCCATTTTATGGCCGAGTAATATTCCATTGTGTGGTTACATCACATTTTATTTATCCATTCATCAGTGGATGGACATTTGGATTGTTTCCACTGACTATTCATAAATGTCTAACAATTAGAAATCTATAACAAAAAAAACCCTGACTTGTAACATTTGCTGATTTCCGTGGTGTAAATGTTCCCATCATGGCTGATTGCAAGCTACATGATGTGACTGAATGCAGAACTGGAAAGAGATGCTAACATAGGTTCTTGCAAGTCCAATGTACTATTAACCATCTGATCACTCAAATGACCAGAGATGTGGCCACATGCAGTGAAATTTCCACACAATATTACTTTAGGATAGTAATTGTGATAATAATGGAAGTAATAGAACAACTAACATTTCTTGAACACTTTCTATGTGCCAGGCACTGTGCTAAGCACTTTTTCTTTATTTAATTCTTGATCATCTCTGCCAACTTTTTGGCAGCTGGCAGCTCCAAACTACCAGTATTCTATGCTTGGTTTACTGTCTCTAGCAGGTCTCCCTGCTGTTTCTTAAATACTTCAAACATGACATATCTCACAACTTTAGCACTTGCTTCCTCTACTTGGTACATTCTTTTTCCAGATATCAACACAGCTCATTGACTCATCTCCACCAGGTTTCTACTCAGGTGTCCTCTCCTCCTTATAAATGCTTTTCTACCACCCCATCCCTTTATCTAGTCTGTTGCAAAGCTTTATTTTTCTTCATGGCACTTAGCACTAACTTTCTTGTACTCCGTATATTTATTTTCTTATTTGTTTGCTGGCTGTCTTGAAGGCAGAGTCTTTGTTTTGTTCACACTTGCATCCAGTGGCAAGGCCACACCCTAAACCATGTTGACTAAGCTGGGAAGTTTGGAACAAGTGCCTCTCTTCCCCTCTCAGCCCCTCCCGCTGCTGTCAGAAGAATGTTTAGAGGACAGTCTACCCCAGTCCCTGCATCACTGTTACTGGCTCAAATCCTAACACAGACAGGACACAGCTAACGTAGGTGGGAGATAATGCAGTGATGTGGCTAACAGTGAGTCTCACCCTGGAGCCAGACTAAATGGATCTGTACCCCAGCTCTGAGAGATCTGACTGTGTGCCTTGGGTAAGTTACTCAATTTCTCTGAGATTTTCCACCTTTAAAATGAGATAAGTCCCCACCTTATAGGTCTGTTGTAAGGATTAAATTAATATATTAACTTAAATTTACCAACACATAGCAAGTGCTCAATACATCTTGTGTGCTTAGCTCTGAGAACACCTTCCTGGAGTAAGCCTGCCTTACTGTGTAAGTCACCTGTGTGTGTCTGCCACACAGAAGCTCTGTAAAATTCTCCACTGCCGGCTCTGCTGCTTTTTCTATGACCCTCATCACTGGCATTCTGTAATTCTGCATGAGTAGTTATGTACTGTCGTGCTGTCCCAGGTTCTCCACCTGTTTTCTTGGACTTCAAAAGAGTGTTCTCAGCCTGCTCCTCTTTCCTGGCAAATCCCAAGGAAAGCCTGATGTGATTCTCAGGCTGACAAGCTGAGACCAGCCAGATCCGGAGCATCCCCAGGACAAAGAAAGAAAAGCCTACTACAGAGGTGACATTGTTATACACAAGCCTCAGGACACTGACGGTAAAGGAAACCTTGGTGGTCTTATGGGATTGAGTGGAAGAAGAAGGAGGAGACAACAAGTTACCAGGAAAGGAGGAGAAACCCCCCACTGAGCAGGGCCAGCTGGAAAGAAGCCCCCTGAGCCCCTCAGGTCCACTTTACTATAAGCCCCTGCTAGACAAGGTCTCCTAATCCAAGTACAGTCAGCCTCTGTGTCCGTGGGTTCTTCACCTGTGGATTCAACCAACGTCTGATTGAAAATATTTGGAAAATAAAAATGGATGGTTGGGTGGGTACTGAACACGTGCCGACATTTTTTCTTGTCATTATTCCTTAAACAATACAGCATAAAGTCTATTTACATAGCATTTATTATACATTGTATTAGGTATTATAAGTAAACTAGAGATGATTTAAAGTATAGGGGAGAATGTGTGTAGGTTATGTGCAAATACTACACCGTTTTATATTAGGGACTTGAACACTTGTGGGTTTTGATATACGCAGGGATCCTGGAACCAATCCCCCTCTGCTACCAAGGGAGGAGTGTACTGTGTTTCACACCCTTCCTTCAGGTAACCTTCCCCCGCCCGGGGTCCGTGAATTTGGTTAGAGTCATGCATTGCTCACACAGGGAACTTCATTTGCTAATTTCAGGGAAATTCAATTCCGTTAATATTTACTGAACGCCCACAAGGTGCTGGGCAGTGTTAGTGGGCAATCCCAGGAATCCTGGGAACCCACACTCCACAGTCACATCCCAGAAAAACAACCCTGCCTGTCTCTGAGCATCCCGATTTCCTCGGAGTCCGCTTCTGGGTCCGGTCCCTGCGAGACGCCAGCACTTCTTCTTACTAGGGCTCCCCACTGGGCTCCCGGGCCTCCCAGAACCGCTAACGGATTGAGGGCGGGGAGTAGGGAGGGCTGGGGAGGTGAGGAAGGAAAGGGGGGAAGGAACAAGGTGCGCGTCCCTCTTTAATCGCGTTCCAAGCAGGACTCGGCCGTGTTCCCAGGCGCGGGTTCCGGCCGTCCAGAGACTCTTCCAGGAACCGCCTGGCATCCCGGGCCGTGGACTTTGGCTGCTCGGCGTCCGCGGCTCCCTCCTCCCCTCTCTCTCCTCCCTCCGGGCTCCGTGCCTCACTCAGGGGCGTGTCCTGCCCTACCTCCCTGTCACAGTGGTCCACTCATCCGGTTACAGCGGCAGTAGCGGCGGCGGCGCCGGCAGCCAGAGCGAGAGCGACGACAGCTCCTGGGCTCCAGGACAGCAGCCGCGGCCGCCGCAGCAGCTCAGCGCCCGTCACCTGAACGGCGCAGGAGTAGCGGGACCAGGGGGTGGGGTCGGTGCCAGCCACTCTGAGCCAGAGAAGGAAGGGGCACCTCCCAGCTGGGATTCCACTGCTGGGAATAATCTACGGCTGGCTGGGGAGGTGGCACCGAGCTGGGAATACTGGTGGGGTAACCATGTGCAGGGACAGCTAGAGGCCTCGGGGCAGGTAAACCCTCCATCCAAGTGTAAAGAAGCAAGGAAAGCTGTGTCTGGGACAATGACCGCC
Organism: Eulemur rufifrons; assembly: GCF_041146395.1. Taxonomy (NCBI): domain Eukaryota; kingdom Metazoa; phylum Chordata; class Mammalia; order Primates; family Lemuridae; genus Eulemur; species Eulemur rufifrons. Next base: position 49,800,355 of record NC_090983.1, read on the forward strand.
TCTGGCCTGGACTTTGGGGAGGTGGAAACTTTCCTGGACAGGCACCCAGAGTTGTTTGAAGATTACTTGATGCGGAAGGGGAAGCAGGAAATGGTCGAGAAGTGGCTGCAGAGGCACAGTCAGGGGCAGGGGGCTTTAGGCCCAAGGGCCGCTTCGGCTGGCACCAGCAGCTTGGCTCACGGCACCGGCAGAGATGGCGGCAGCGTTGGTGGTGGCACTGGACCAAATGGCTCTGCCAACAGCCAGCCCGCTCCTGGTGGCGGGGACTGTGGTGGGGTACCCCGGAGTCCCAGCTGGGCCAGTGGCGGCCGGGGCGATGGGAGCCTGCAGCGGAAAGCTTCTCAGAAAGAGCTGAGGAAGAGTTTTGCCCGCTCCAAGGCCATCCACGTGAACAGGACCTACGATGAACAGGTGACCTCCCGGGCACAAGAGCCCCTGAGCAGTGTACGGCGGAGAGCACTTCTCCGGAAGGCCAGCTCCCTGCCTCCCACCACAGCCCACATTCTCAGTGCGTTGCTGGAGTCAAGGGTGAATCTGCCTCAGTATCCCCCTACGGCCATCGACTACAAGTGCCACCTCAAAAAGCACAATGAGCGTCAGTTCTTCCTGGAATTGGTCAAGGATATCTCCAATGACCTTGACCTCACCAGCCTAAGCTACAAGATCCTCATCTTTGTCTGCCTCATGGTGGACGCTGACCGCTGTTCTCTCTTCCTGGTGGAAGGGGCAGCTGCTGGCAAGAAGAGCTTGGTCTCCAAATTCTTTGATGTGCATGCAGGAACCCCGCTGCTGCCCAGCAGCAGCACAGAGAACTCAAATGAGGTGCAGGTCCCCTGGGGCAAAGGTATCATTGGCTATGTCGGGGAGCATGGAGAAACGGTCAACATTCCTGATGCCTACCAGGTAGGACTTTGCATCCTCCTCTTCTCCCAGAGCCCACTGGCTTGGGAGCCAAGCCTTTGGCATCCAGGAACACATTAATTGAGGCTCTTTGCAAACACAAATCTTGCTATTTAAATTCCTTCTTGAGTTTAGACCTACACCCTCTTTGATGTAATGATCTTTTCTTAATACACAGTGGTTTCTGGGAAATTCATATATCACCCAATAATATCACCTGTTTCTCTGTCAAGATACTCTGTCTTTAATATCACTGTATGGTTTTAGTATGCATTTGTGAGTTGCTAAAAAAGGATGTCTAACCCAGAATTCCAGTGTTAGTCTGACGAAAATGGGCATTTTGGTGTCTCTGATGTAGGACCATAATGCATTTTCATTGTCTGGTTCAAATATGAAAAGGGAACAAAGTACCTAACTACTTCCCTATCCTCTTCTCTAGCTTAAAGTTACATGAGTTCCAAGGTAGGGAAAAAGAGGAAGAGGAGAGGAATGTCAGAGGAAGAGTGGGACTCTGACTGGTTTGTGCCTTCTCAGCACCTGTTTTAACTGTTTCTGTTGTTGAGGTTAGATAGGTGGAACAAATAGAGGAGCTATTACCTTTAGGCTTGAATACAGCATTATCTGTAGTTAACTTTTCACAGGACGGTGGAAGTAGGTTTTTAGTTTGTGAAAGAAACAAAAATGATATTTGGGAGCACATCAGGTTTTTGGAAAAACAAAAAAAAAGTTTTAAAAATTGATAAATTTTTGGCAGCTTTAAAGCCAATCAGCAAGGCAAACATGCTAGTTTCAAGGTGAAAAGGAAACCTGACATGCTGTGGTCTGGTTTCTCTAAACCTTTTATTTTCATAGCGATTTGAACTTGATATTAGATACTGGATCTGAAAACCAGTCAGTTCTAATTTCTTCAGTATTTATTCACTGAATGTGATGAAACTTTCCATGAGACTTCAGGGTTCATAAGAATTGAAAGTTCTTATACTTGGTTATGAAAGTTTTATAGTCATTGGATGAGTATTTCTTCTAGTGGTCTCATGGAGCTACACGTTTTTCTAGGGTTTGGTTGTTGTTGATCAGAATAGCAAAGTGGTGGGAAGGGAACTAAAGGTAAAATTTTCTCTGTTTCTTCTGAAAGTTGACAATTTTACATAGAAAATTGACTAGCTTGTACTAAAACCAAGTTTCATATTTTTGTGAGATGTCTGTCAACAGAACACTTTAATATTAAAGGATGCCTGTCAAAATACTGTTTTTGTTAACCTTTTGTGATTGATTAGGTACATTGTTCACTATATCCTTCTTAATGACTTTGATAGGTTTAGGTCAAGCAACCAATTAATGGTTTTCAACAAGTGTCTCTTTCTCTACAATCCTTAGGAAGTCATGGGAATAAGTAAAAGAATTTAATAATTATTATGTTGAAGATTCTGTAAAAAATTGATGAACAATCACAAACTCTTTTCTTTCCTATTATTTCCACATCCTTATTGTGTGCTTGGGCTAAAAAAATCTCTTGCTAGTTCGATGATACTTATTATAGCCTGGAATTGCAGTCTTTTTTCTTTATTGCCCTTACTTTTCTTATTCATCCCCAATTGATTTTCTCCCATTTCTATAGCTTTTATTTCTTACTGTCCTCTTTCAGCTCCTAATTTTTATTTAATACTGTTCATATACTGCCCTTCCTTCAAGAGTATAATTCTCTGCCTCTTAAGCAGTTAACTTGCCTTCCTGCTGCCTAGTGTTGTGGCTATAGGTGTTATCACAGGCATAGAGAATCAGGTTTTCAGCAGCTGCTGCTTCATGTGGACTCTCCCCTTAGTCTGCAGACCGAATGTAAAACAAAGTTGTCTTTTAATATTTGGAAGCTGACATTGGGAAAAGGGAGGTTTTTTTTCTCCCAGGGTAGTAAGGATGGCTGTAAAAAAGATGGGGTTGTTGGAAGCACTGACAAAAGGCAGGTAGGGGAGGGATGCTATACAGGTTGGGAGTTTAAGATCTTGGTTTACTTTGCTTTCATTTCTATCTGGTTAGAAAGTTTCTCTTTTCTTTCTCCATTGTCTTCTGCTATATGTTTCTGTGTTTTTAACTTGGTGTGTTTTTCTTTGTCTTATTTATGCTATTCTTCTTTGATAAAACTATTTTTTCCTTTATTATGATACACCACAGTCACCATTAGTGTGACCTTGGGAGAATTTCTTAATCTCTTAGAGCCTCAATTTCCTCACCTGTAAAATGGGAATAATAATACCTACCTACCAAAGATTATTGTTGTGAAAATGAAATGAGATATTGCATTAAAGCCCCTAAAACAATGCCTGACACGTTGCAGCTACCCAGAATATGGTAACAGTTTATGATGACAATGATATCTAGTTTGCTAGTATTCTGTTTCTTTCTCTTTACCTTATTTTCAATTGTTTTTCTCCTTATCTGGGACTGAGATGTGAACGTAATGTGTTTTGAACAGCCTAATCTTTTGCTGAGCCATGTTCCATTCTTAAATTAAGTATTTTAGAACTAGCTTTATATGCAAGGAATATAGAATTATCTATCCTTTCACTCTTTACTTAAAATTCTCTTAAATGTGGTTGGTAACACCTAACCATATCCTAGCCTACCCCAACTTTGACACTTTCTTCCTATTAGTAACAACTCATGCAATATAAACTTTTTATAGGCTTCTATTAATGTTGCATCCTTCCCCAATTCTAGCATTTCCCCCATCCTTTCCATTTCCTTATGTTACAGATTTCTCTTAATGAAAACTGATAACCTTCCAAATGCATGTTCTTTTATCATGATATTGTTTTAATTTTTATCATATATAAAGAAATATCTTGGAGTTTCTATATAAAAATATAACCATCCTTCCTGATTCTTTATTAACTACAATACTTTTAAGGTGATTCTTGCTCACATTCATCTGGTATACTTTTTTTCTTCAGGAGGTGAAATTTTTATCACACAGAGTTTCAAATTTTGATCATTTGATAATTACATTGCTGATCCTCTTGGAAGATTGTAATGTGGGCAAGAGAAAGGCACTGAAGACACTTTTGAAATTATGATAAGCATGGCATTTTGGGGCCAAGGGCAGAATATTTAATGAAATGGTAAAGTTGAATAAAAGTTTTGATAGCAAAAACCCTCAGTTTATTTCATTATTTTATATTACTTTCTGCAATTAGTTCTAAAAAACAGACTTGAAATTAGGAGAAAAATAAAGAATTGCAAGTGGGGGGAACCTCCATTCATTTTGGGTATACAGTATGGATCATGGTGACTGCAATTTACCTTTTTTCTCTAACAGTTATAAGTTATTAAACACCCCACTTTAATATAGTAATGAAAAAATTGCCCTCAAGAGGTTGAAAATGAGAGCACTCAAGTAACAGGTGTTCTCTTTGAGATTATTCTAAGCATTCAGAATATAGCACTTTAAACATTAATAAAAAGTGTGAGATGAATTTTTGTTAGTGTTGATAATGATGATACAGGTGTTTGATGGGCTTGGGTCTGAAAAGCAGCAGGATGTTTTGTTAGGTGAACTGAGAAGAGGAAAGGGGATGACGCAGAAGGGTTACAGGTGTGCCAGGCTTTCAGAAGACCTGATCTGTTTACACAGCAGATTCATTTATTCATTAGTTCCAACAAATATGCACCAAGAGCCTGTTAAACCTAAGGCCTTGGGTAGGGGGCTTATGGGAGTACAAAGGTGAGAGGACATGCTTCTTATTTTCCAAGTGCTTACAGTGTAAGGCCGTGTGCAACACAAACAACTAGTACTAAGCTGTACTTAATAAATAGCAAAAAATAAATGGTATTGTCTCGGGGGAAAATGGAATCACTTTGTGACTGGGCTCAGTGATGCAAGACTTCCTGGAAGAGGTGCCCTTCAAGCTATAGATAGGGAAATCTAATCCCAATTGGAGATGTTTGTTGGGTAGGGGCAGGTGATCCAGGTATAGCAAAATGGCTTCAGCAGAGACACAGTGATGACCAAGTACAAAATATATGTAGGGGACAGTGGATGGTTTAATTTGGCCAAAGTATAGCATGTGCCAAAGTATATCATGTGCTATAGAATGAATATGCAAAAGTAAGATGAGGGCAAAAGAAGGAAGGAGTTTGAATGTCTGGCTAAACAGTTTGAAGTTCACTAATAGTAGGCCTCAGGGAGCCATTAAACATCTTGACATGATGGTGTCTTGGGTGACCTGGTGGCAGTGGCTGAATGGATTGAACATGGGGAGGCTCAATGCTATGAAAACAATTAGGAGTCTATTATGGTAGTCTGGTGGAGCCATGATGAACAACAAAACTCAAGCAGGAACAGGGGGATTAGGCAGCCAAGGACAGATGGGTAGATGGCCTGAAGGAGTGGATTTGGGTGAGGAAGGAGGGATGATGGTGACAACTCAGAGATTCTAAACTGGGGAGATTTGAGGAAGGGTAATGCCTTTATCAAAAACAGGGAGAGAAGCTTGGTTAAGGGGAAAGATTGTAAATATGGCCAGCTACATAATTTGTGGAGCCTAGACCAGAATGATAAAGCAGGACTCTGGCTAGAGGGTCTGCCCCCCAACCCACAGTAACCTCCAGACTGGGAATCCTAAGGGATTGTAACCTCCAGGCTGGGAAGTTCTCCATATCTGAATTGGGGTGGGGTGGGGTGAGAAGTCCCCGCTGAGCTGCCTGCAGAATGTGCCTTGGTGCTGCCAGCTCTGGGGAAGGATGACCATTGCTCCTCTCTGAGATGGTATGGGGCATGCACCTGACCTTCCCCACAGCCCATCCAGGGGCCCCACCCAAGATCAGAGGGCAAGGGCAGATGTGGCTCATGGGCCTCTCCTGCAACCCATCTGTCCTGCTTGCTGCTCCTGATCTTGGGGCAGGGGTGAGACTGGGAGGCTGGATGGGGCCTGGGACACCAGGGAGCAGGGATGGGAGGGGCCAAGAGCCAGTTCTGGGCAAGCAGTGGGAAGGGGACTGCGAGTGAGCCAAGGCTCCAAGGCTCCAAGCTCTGGGCTCGTACTCCATTGTCCCACTGGTCTACCCTCACAAAACACAAGTTCAAAGATAAACTTTATAAGAATTTCACTCAGCACAGCACTGAATCTCAATCAGGGGTCCCTCATGCAACTGTGCCAGTCACATGCTCATGAAGTGGGACCTGATTCTGAGTCATATTGAGTCTAAGTTGAAGGTCAATTTTATTTCAGCCTAGTGTCCACGCAGCCCTTCTCATGGCCTCAGCTCCATCCTAATTAAATTACTTGCCATTTTCAATGCCTGGGTAGTGCCTTTCTATTTCTGTGCTTTGCATGCTTTCTGCCAGGACTACTCTTTCTCCATCTTTGCTCATTCTGATCCTGCTCTGCCTTCTCATGGTTTGAGAAGGGAGAGCTGATTGCTTATCCTTGAAGAGGAGTTGGAAAACAAAACAAAAAAATTATACATAAAGTTGTATTTCAGAATACATTGTACTATACTGATATATTTATTATATACATTAGCTAAGAATATAAATGATATTTAATACTTCATTTTAATTACATTTAATTTTAGAATAATCTCCATTGAAATAACTACCTGTAAGGTGTTTGCTTCAGAAGGAATTAATTTTAGAATTTACCCTAGAAAATTCAGTGATGAATTTTCCTCTTCTTTCCCTCATGAGCCAGTGCTGGCAGACATGGTCTATAGTCCTGTGATTGAGTTGCTGAGATTTGCTTAAAAAGGCAGATGTTGATCTTACTCCAACACTAGTATTACAAGGGAGTTTCGTGAAATCTTATTTCAGCTTTGCATATAGTGTGTTAAAAATTCCCCCAAGCCCATAAACATATTCACCAGCCCAGAACCAGAACTGATTTTATTCTTGAAGCAGGAAACATTTGCTATATCAACTCCTCTTCCTGACAGACACATGATCATGATAAACACGGTGACAAATTGCATTTGCTGCTTTGTACATGAGGATAAATTACAGAAAAGTACAGTTCCTACACAATCATGAAGAGGCAATTTAAGGTTAACTTGATTTTTTCCCAGCCTATAAGCTAAATGTTTACTAATCTGACCAATTTATTTTGGTTCCTGAGGTTTTGGTCACCTGTTTATTTACAAGCCTGGCTTAATTTGGAAGTTAGTGCTTCATGTTTAATATAGTGTTGAAGAGTCAGATGAAGCTTTCCTCTGAAATAGCTTTGAGTTGTTTTATAGGAAAGTCAACAAGATCCTTGAGGTACACTGCTTGCTTGCTACTTTAGTCACTTATTTTAAGGGTAGTATTTTGCAATTTGACCACATTCTTTTGGAAAGTGGCATTTGAGTCATAAAAAAGGTTTTTTATTTATAAAAGAGAGGGTTAAGTTTCTAATATTTTAGGAGAAACTTTGGTTCATTTATAGGCATTGAGGTTACATTTATTTATTTATGTATTTTTAGGATTAAAATAGTAAAGAAGACTTCCTGGCTTTAAAAAAGTATATTTTCTATAATTCCCAAGGTTTCTTATTAATTGAAGGGTTTTGACTGAACAGTGGTTTCACATATTAATGATAAATTACATTTCCTATCATAAAATGTAGCTTTAGGCTATTGCAAATTTAGGATAAGAAATCTTTTTCATATGAATGGAAAAAAATGGTAAACCTATGAGATACCTCTTTAGGTTATCTATTTTGTTTTTTAAGAGATGGGGTCTTGCTATGTTGCCAAGGGCGGACTCTAACTTGTGAGCTCACATGATCCTCCCACCTCAGCCTCCCAACATGCTGAGACTACAGGTATGCACCACTGTGCCTGCAAGGTGTCTTTTTTTTTTTTTTAAACATAATGATAGAAGGTAAAGGGAAGCTCCACTGTCAATTAATAATAATTCCATTTATGCAGTACTAACTATGACCGAGGCTCATTAGCAAGCACTGTCTCATTTAATCCTCTCAGCAGTCCCCTGAGGTAGTAACTATTACCACCCCCATTTTACAGAAGGAGAAACTGGGGCTTGGAGGGGTTAATTTGCTCAAGTGACTCAGCTAGTAAGTGGGAAAGCTGAAATCTGTGGCCGGTGGAACCTTCATGCCCAGCCACTCCAAGTGTCGCCTCTCCTGACCATTAACTATTGTGTGCACACTCACAGCTGTCCCTGTGCCAGTCTAAATCTTCTCACACTTCGAAACCCATCTTCATGAAACTCTTGCTAATCCCTGCCCCATCCTACCCAGGCTGGACATGATCTCTCTCTCTTTTGAACTTCTCTAATGCTTTAATGTACTTCTTTCTACTTAGCATTGTAACTATTGAGGTACTTGTCTTAAATGATTTCTTGACAGTGAACTTTTTGAGATCAAGGTCATGACTGCCTCATTTTGCATATGCTGCAGTGGCTTCGCATAGGGCTTAATACAGGATTTTCTACTCTACTGATTAATCATCACTGATACCTCCCTTGGTCACTTCAAATACCTCTAAGCAGAAAGTTCAGTTTATTCAGGCAATATAGGTAGATAAATCAGGAAATTCATCCCTTGACCACATCATTTATCTCTTTGCACCTTAATTTGAAGATTTTTTTAAAAATAGAATTTATGAAGCCCAGAAAACTGGCATATTATTTGAATTGCTTGTCTACATTAATCAGGTCTTCATGGTAATTGCTCTATCTCTACCCTCCATGGCTTTTTTGTTTTTTCTTTTATTTTGTTCCGTGTGGAAACCATGTGATAGAGACAGCAGATTGACATTAACAAATACTAACAACAAGCACCAGCCCACCGCCACCTTCCTCTAGGAAGGGCATAGGATGGATCATGACTGCTCTAGATAACTGAATTCGATAGTTTTCTCATGATTGCCTCATTCATACAGTATAACTTCTTGAAGGGGTAAAACACCCCTTCTAGCATAAGGCCTTGCAGACATTGGGATTTTCTCTTTGAAAATCCTTTCAGACATGGGAGATTATATTGACCAGTCTTATAATATTTTATTTTTCAGGAACATTGCACTTCCAAGTTTATTGATTACAAATCATATGTTTCACGTATTCTCAAAAGGTCTCACAAAAATTCAAACTTCTGAGTTGGTTGCATTTACAATCTTTGCTTTCCAAGGTGCAGTTATTAGATGTTCATGGGGCAGGTCCAAGTGAAAGCCAACTCTTTCCTTTTTGTTCCTTATAATTATCATCAAAAAATTGGGCTGAGGGCTACACTTCTCCTCTTACCCCCTCCTCAAACTGCCATCTGTAGATCTGAAGAAGAGGCTGCAACTACCACTACCCTGAGAAAGAGCTACAGCTATGGGAGAGACGCCACCTGGCCTGAGCTGTGGCCTGGGGAAGAGGAACTCAGCTACTGGCAAACCAGGAGCTAGAAGAGAGGGAGCCAAGGACATATTACCCTCCTCACACCTCTGTCTCCTGCCAGTGCCCCTCATTGGTTGACCACACCTGGAGGCCAAGAGGTCAAAGGGAACCATGGTGCAACAGTGTTTAGGAGTCAGCCTCCTGGCATAGAACAAGGCAGTGAAAGGTGGCAAGTGCATCTAGAGAGTAAAATGGGGACTGTCTAGCACAGCTGTGCATATTAGTTTGCTCACCAGAGGTGTGTGTGTAGAGACCAAGTCAGGTAGGAACAGCCACCTTTGAATTGAACACTACCTTTCATCAGTATATAGAAAGAGCTTGGGGATTGAAATCTGTTGAAAGCGAATTTAGAAATGCCATGATGATATTTGACCGCCTTATTCTCTCCGAGTAATTCTATTTATTCTCAATATTCTGTATTCCCAAAGAAACTCCATGGGAGGTAACCTGGGCCAAACACGCCTACAGGGAAGAGACGACTTTGGTCTAGTTTATGGAACCTTTTCCCTGAACAACCTGATTAAACCCATTTGTTTGACATTCGAATTCTGAGGTTACTAATCATGATGTTAAACTGTAAGAGACATCACAATGTAACAGAACATGCTGTAGACTTGAATCAAGAATCATGGATTCTATTCCCGGTTCTCCCTCAGTTTTTTTTTCTTTTTTTCTTTTTTTGGCTATAACATAGGTATGATATATCCAGACATGTCTACCCCATAGTATTTTATGAAGCTCTAATCATTAAATGTAATATTGAGATTATAATGAGATAATGGAGAGGCATTTTTAAAAGGATAGAGTCAGAAATATAAGACTTTATTAATGTTTTAAAATACACAGTCCAGCAGGCTTTATTCACAGAGCTGGCTCTGGAAAGGATTTTGAACATAAGAAAAGGGGAGACTTTTGATCTAAAATGTGGTAGTACCGGTATTGAATATATTTTCTTATTTTCTATAGTCTTCATCCTCTGATATTTAGGGCCTAGACCCTGGAGAGACTGCCCCTCCCAAGGCTAGCTCATTCCTACAGAGAGCAAAGGACACCCCTCTGATGTACAAACCAACCAATCCAGAGCCCACACCCCCAAAACTATCTATCTCCTTTATCAAACTTTCACACACCAGCCAATATTCCCCCTGCCCTAAATCACCCCAGGGCCAGGTACCTGACAACTAGAGACCATCCCTATGTATATAGTCCAGGGCCCACAGAAATTGTTCAAACTAGCCAATGCTAAGCTTACTCAGGTACCTACCCTGCCTTGCCCATTCCCGCCATGGAGACCCCAGTAAAGACCCTGGGCTGCACTCTGCCCTCCCCCTTCTACCTCCTGACTGACCCTGGTCCTCCCCATGTGGCCCTGTGTGCTGTGTTGTGCCTCCTGTTTCTAAGGTCTGGGGGTATGAACTTCTTCCTTCACGGCAGTCATTTCCATGTCTGCCATCTTACTATATAGCTGATTAAAACAAATCCCAGGTACATTTTCACACAGTATGGCATATACATAATGCCCTAAACACAAGAAATGATTATTTTAAAATATAATCAAATGGTTTAAATGAACATTAGGCTGTTTAGGATTTAGTGGCCATAATACATATTTTGTTTTTGACAAACACAGGTATGTTAAATTTCTTTTTACAGTTGATCAGTATCCCTATTTTTCTAGTACAGTATGTAATTTTAAAAGTATACATTGGATCTCTGTGCTATAAATCCTTATAGGAAGTCTTCAGATTAATGATACATAGTTTTGTTGTTGAAATCTTAAGAATTTTTAAAAATGATGGTATTTGGATCAAGCACTTATAAACTAAATTCTAGCAGCTGACATTAAAGGTTAAATGAACAATAAATCTCATGCTTATAATCAAGAGCTAATAATTTATTAGGCTGGGTGGAATCTATGACACAATTTTATTTCAAATATGTCGACTATTTATTAAATAAAAGATAGGCTTTCTTTATGTTTTTCTGTTTGGAAATGATGTTACTTTTACTGCTAGCATTATCCTTTTTGCATTTATGCTATATGTACTACTTTATCAGATTACCAGAATGTTTTAACCTTTACTTTTTTCAATTAAAAAAAGTTAGATAGTACTCCTTTTTCATTTAAATGGCTGTGCACAGCTTAATGAGCTAACAGTTTTTATGGGTATTTGGCAACTTAATATGCATGATTACATATTTAAAGTTTTAATAATGGTTGTAATGGAATTAAGAACTGTAGGCTTGGGACACTGTGGGAAAGATTATCCCAGGGTTGCTAAGGAAACCAGTCTAGATTTTTGTTCTTTTCTGCATAAGGCCCTCTGGAAAAGTGAAGCTCTACCCTCCTCTCTCTAATGGCCACTTTTATGGAGTACCCACATTTTCCTGTTAGCCTCCTCTTCCTCCTTTTGCATCCAGAGAACCACTAAGGGAGAGGGTATGGACTCTGTGCAGCTGTTAAGCCTGGCCTTTTTTTCCTGTCTTCAGGTATGTGAGACTGGGGTCAGATTCTACTCTCACTTCCTCTCTTTGAGCACTGGCTTTGAAAGCCCAGGACAGCCATAGCATCTCTTTTTTATCATCACCCTGAGATTATCATGCAGAGAAGCAAAGAGGAGAGGAATCAGTGGCAGCGAGTGTGCCAGGCATCAACCAAGCAGGGACAGGAGGCTGACAGTACAGCTGGGAGCTGAGGCATCCCTCCTCTCTCTCCTTTGCCATCCATTTTTTAAATGAATAACGGGAGGAATAGCTTCTGATTTGTTTCTTCCTTTTACTCATGCCTGCTGTGAACAGACAGAAAGGAACTTGCATTCAATGAGTGCCTACTAATTTAAAATATAAAGGGCAAGAAAACAGTTTTCCACCTCTGAATTAACCAAATTGAGAATATCTGCTATGTTAAATTAAAGAACAAAAAGGTCAGCTAGGGAAAGAGAAGCCACTGTCATCATAAGAATACATTCATACTTAAGACCTTGGGTTTCTGTTGAAGAAAGAACCAATTTTATTCTTTAGAAATAGTCTCAACCGAATCAGGATCAAATGTTCATGTATGTAGCAATATAGCAATACTAATCACTTCTTGTAGCAATGTAATGAGGCTATATATTTAATGCAGAATTGTATGAAAATAATTTAACAGAAAATTATGTCGAAAGATATGAAAGCATAAAATGAAATACATATTATTTCTCACTAGCAAATGAAGCCAAACTTTATTTCCAAGACACCTCTTGTCTCTACTCTTCCCTGTTAATCTGACTCTCCTCCTTGAATGCTAACTTAGCACCTACGACAGTGTCTGGCATATAGTAGGTACTTGGTAAATCATATTTGAATAAGTGGAAGAGCCTTTAGTATAGCCTTTATTTTGTCTCAAGACTAACACACACTGATGGGACCATTATACAGGTCACGTTTCTCAACAGTGGTACTATTGACATTTTGAACCAGATAATTCTTTGCTGTTGATGGGGTGGAGGGGGAGCTAACCTGTACATTGTAGGATGTTTAATAACATCCCTGGCCTCCACCCAATGGATGCATGCTTAATCTCCACAAGTTAAAAAGTCTCCAGACATTGTCAAATGTCCCTTGGGGGCAAAATCACCTCCCCTTTTGGGAACAACTAACAATTTGGCAATAATCATATACTGCCTTAAGAATATTTATATTAATAACTTCTTATCTAACAATTCCAGGTCATCCTAAGGAAATTTTTAGGGACGTGTGCAAAGATTTGTCTCTATGAATACTCATTGTAATGTTATTTATAAAATGTAAAATTATCAACATCCAACAATTATCAACATCCAACTAGAGGATAAATAGATTATGGTGCATTATGAAATGGAATATTTAATTAGAGGAAATTGCTCACAAAATACTATTAGTAAACAAAGCATATTAGGAAACAATAGAATCTCAATTTTCCTGACAATAACAACAAAAGCATGAGGGAAGCGGTTGAGGGCACCAGTTTTGGAATCAGGCTGGATTTGATTCCCAGGCCCTTTATCCCAGGGCTGCATCATATTTTACCACTCCAGTTGTTAGTTTCTGCAGTCCTAAAATGGGGACAATGATTTCTATTTTAAAAGGTTGTTGTCGGGATTAAATGAAATTATATGTGACATATATATATTTAATGTGCTTAGTGTGCTGCCTGTCACTTTGTAAGGACTCAGTGAAAGGTAATGAGAATAGAGCATAGGGAATGGCTGGAAACTGATAGGCCGAAACGTTAATAGAGGTCATCTCTGTGGTAGGCTTAAGAGTAATTTTTCTCTTCTCTTGTGTTTTCTTTTATGAATTTTTCCAAGATTTCCAAATCTGTATTAATTAGTATGTAAAGAAACTGCAGTTGCTTTCACAGATACACCTCCAAAGCTCAGTGGCACATAGTAGTCACACAACAGAAGCTTATTTCTCACTCTTCTGAAGCTCAGCACAGATCTTCCTGATGAATGAGTGGCCCTCGTCCAACAGAAGATTCTTTGCTTCCTGAGCCTCCACACCTTCAACACAGGGCTTCCCAGGCTGCTCTTGGCATGAACATCCCTCAGCAGATGAGGGAACAGAGAGCGAGAAATGGGAAAATGAAGTGGGAGTTTTCTATGAGTCAAATCAAGAAGTGGCACACATTTCCTGCTCACATTTCATTGTCTTTCTAAACTGTAGAACTCAGGCATGTGGCCATAGGTAACTGCAGGGAGGCTGGCAAATGTAGCTTCATCCTGCCCCAAAGCGGGCCCCAGCCCATTGCTACATGACACTCACATTCAGGCCTTCACGTGGTCAGCTGTCTTCCCCAGCAGGTCCGCATGGTTTTCACAGGCCTGTGCTCGTGTGCACGATTAACCACCCATAACAAGATCTGAGAACGAAAATCAGTTGTGCTTTGGGAAAGGGATCAGAAAGTCCTGGGGAGACAATTCTTACTGTTTTATTTTCCACTGTTGAGAATGGATTGGAGAATAGGACGCTGGAGAATAGGACTGTGGAGGTAGGAAAATTGCTAAGGAGATTGTTGCCTTTAAGCTCAAAGATCTGAATGTTACCAGGTCAAGAGTTGGGAACAGACTGGGCTACATAATTTGTAGGACCCAGTGAACAATGAAAATGGGGACCTTCCAGGGCCAGGGAAGTCAATCTCCCCTTCCCCCACAGGCAAGCCACCCCAACCCATGAAAAATGGGCAATCTCCAAAGGACTGCAGCCTCTGCACCAGAATGAGCTTGTTACTTGGATTGGGGTGGACAAAAGTCCCCACAGAGTTGATTACTGAACGTGTCATGGTGCTGCCAGCCTGGGGTGGGAATGGCCAGGGCCTTGCCTTACTCTGAGACACTGAAGGACTCTGTATACTCCCCATACCCATGCCAGGACCCCTCTAGGGCTGGAGAACCCATCAGGAGGCCACGCTGTATGTGAATCTCTGAGGCATGCTTCGTCAGGTTTCATGGACACAGCAGAGAAAGGAAATAATTAAGAATTTCAAGACAATGACTGTAGAGTATTCAACTTCAAGGTTGGGTGGGGGCTCTTCTTGGCACAGGGCCCTGTGTGACTGTGCTGGATGGATGTAGGCTTATAAAGCCAGCCTGGGAAGGGCCTAGACTATGACTTTATAAGAGTAAATAATGAGAATGGCAAACTCTTCATGGAAGTTCATTCTTTTTTTCCACTTCCTCTCATAGTACTTGGCTAGTATGACTCTTATTATTTGTTCCACTTTTGGTTGTTTTGATTTTAGTTCACTTGTCTTTCTCTCCATTAAACTCCTTGAGGGCAGATGCAATGACTTCTTCTTGGCTTTGTAGCACTCCTTGTGTGTGGCACAGCAACTAGCACATAGTAGGTAGGTACTCAATAACTATGTTATATGTTGTAAGAATAAATGAGGAAAAGGAATGTAATTAAGAATTCAGACACAAGAGCAGGTGGCCCCATACCAGGACTAGGTTACAAGGTCTGACTAGGACCGGGGGTTTAGCTCATAATGCTGTGCTAGGCCACTTACAGGTTAAGGGACTTTCGTTCTCTCATTCATAGGGGTAAGATGTATTCCCTGGTCAAGTGGTCAGGTACAGACAGGTCTGTGTTGGTCCAGGCTGTGAATGTCAGAGAGATGAAGGTGCAGGGGACCAAGCAATTCATCCATGACCAGGGGAGAAGAGGAATTAGAAGGGTTGGGTGGATGAAAGGAAGTGGGAAAGATATCAACTATGACTCCAACAGCGATGATGTAGTTAATATTGGCAGTGTTAGAGTAAAGGAGATGTATTCTGCTTTTCATATGTTTATTTAAATGACATCGAAGACACCTATTAGGCAGGGCAGAATGATTCTCTGGAGAGAGTATAAAAGATCAGACTGGGAGCTCTCTGATGTCAAGGTTGTAACTTAAAGAAATTAATGGTTCCCCTGATCATCACCTAAATACACATCTGGGAACAACACCAATTGGATGTCAGACTGAGGTGGGGGGCGGGGGAGGGGATAGGGGTATGCCTACACAATGAGTGCATTGTGCACCGTTTGGGGAGTGGTAACACTTGAAGGTGCTGACTCGGGAAGGGGGGGTGGGGAAGGGAGGGATATATACCTACATGATGGGTGCAATGTGCACGACCTGGGGAACAGACACGTCTGGAGCTCTGGCTTGGGGGGAAAGGCGGAACAGGAGCAACGTATGTAACCTGAAATTCTGTATCCCCCATAACAAGATGAAATTAAAAAAATCAATAAATAAATAAAAAGGAAAAAAAAAAAAAAAGAAATTAATGTACATAGAGAGCCAGTGCCAAGCCTTGGCGGAAGCAAATGCACCGCCCCACCACCACTCCCACTTTCCCTCCAACAACCAAGAGCGCAGTGTGTTTACGTTTCTCTAGTCTGTGCAGCTGCGCTTGTTTCCAGGAAACATCCTCCAAGGTTGTCAGATTCTTATGTGGACTCAAGATATTTTTATTTGAATTATCTACCATTACTCTAGAAATTATTCAATCCTGGGCAGGTACGGTGGCTCATGCCTGTAATCCCAGCACTTTGGCTGAGGCAGGAGGATCACTTGAGGCAAGAGTTTGAGACCAGCCTGAGCAACATAATGAGACCAGGTCTATACAAAAAAAAGAAAAATTAGCTGGGCACGGAGGCATGTGCCTGTAGCCCCAGCTACCGGGGAGGCTGAAGCAAGATAAGTGTTTGCTCACACCAGTGCACCCCAGCCTAGGTGATAGAGCAAGACCCAATCTCTAAAAATAATAATAATAATAAAGTTACAGGAGTCCCAGCTACTGGGGAAGCCAAGGCAGGAGGATTGCTTGAGGCAGGAGGATCACAGCTATGATTTGAGCCATTGCACACCAGCGTGGGAGACAGAGCAAGACCCTGATTCAAAAAAAGAAAAGAAAAAAAAAAAAGATTCGGTCCTGTGAGGAGTGTGCAATTCTTCTAAAGTCATCCATAATTCATTTTGTTAAATAGCTAAATGACATTTCCAAAGACAGTGATCACAACAGTTCAGGCTCCAAAGCTCTAAGGAACAGTGTTTACCCAACATCCCCCTGCTGCTTACTCACCTATGCAGCTCTCCTTTTCCCGTTGGCTTCCTCTGCTTCCCCTACTCTCTCCAGTTCTTTCTTTTGTGCTTTCCATTTCTTCTTTTCCGATATTCCACACCTGTCTTCTTGCGTCTAGTGGCTTCCCCTGACCCCTCCCCACGACCTACTTCCTCCACTTCCCGTCTGGCATCTTGCCTCCCTTTTCCTCATTCTCTTTTCTCTGTTCCTCACCTTCTTCTTGCCTTCTCTGACCTTATTGACTTGAATATAAAACTAATATAATATGAGAATAAATATTGGTTCCCAGCTTTTAGTTGCAAAATCAAATTTTAAAATCTCATAGGCCTCCTTCAGAAAACAACTGAATTTCTTTGTTACTTCCAAGTGGCCTGGGATCATATCCTTTCCTTCCATTTTAAAATTAGATATGTGAAATATTTGTTTTTCTTTTAAAATACACAGAGTTTAATTACATTTTAAACAGTTACCCACATGGCCCTTGGTTGTAATTTATTTCCTGTGGGTCAATGCCTTGCAATAGAAAAAGGACCTTGCCCCTCACTCAAGTACATTCTAAGTAGAACAAGTGACAGGGAAATTGGTATTTGTACACTTGGTATCCAACACCCAGGCTTTTATTAAAATGAGAACAATGATAAATATTCTTTCTTTGGTATATCTCTTAGCCTGGTAGCCACCAAGACCTCTTAGCAACAGCCACACACAAGTTACCATGCCAGCAAATCTCATGCTCACTGATTATTTGAGGTCTTGTCTCTGTTAACCTAAAGTTCCTGATGGTGTATGTCCCCTACAGGGCTCTCTTTTTTTTTCCTTTTGTACACAGAAAAGAAATATTTTCCATCTTCCTGAATCCACCAGGAAGCATGTGGGATTTAATCACCTCTGTTATTATATTTCTACTCCCCAATGTATTAACGCTCCGAAACTTGCTTAGTCATTTGTAAAATTCAGCCACAGGACTTGCTACTGCCCTTCTACGACAATCCATCACAAGGAAAGTCAACCAAACTTTATAAGCTGTGTAACTATATTTTTGAGAGCTGACAATTTTCTTGACTAAAAACTACACAGAACCTAACATCTGCATCTTCATTATTTTTAGGAGGATGTAATCCCTGGGCCAGTGTCTGGAAGTACTTTTTTTTTTAATCACTCAGGCTTTATGAAAGATAATTTTTTCCTTCCTTGATAAGAGAATCCATTTATTATGAATACGTTTGTAATTCCCAAATTGTCTATAAATGTACAAAGCTAAAGAACAGGCCATTTCTATTTGAAATAGAAACACTTGAATAAATGAGAATCAGACTTCTCTTTTTTTTCCTTTCTTTTCCTGTAGGGCTGTCACCTTTGCTAAACCACTATTTGCCTAAGGAGACATGTATAGTAAAATAATCATGATAATAATAATTATTATTAGAATAGAAATACTAGTTTGTCCATTTTCAATGTTCTCTTTGCAGAAATTCCGACTATAAATTCCTTAGTCAGTGCATTTGGAAGTAAAAGTAATGTTTCCGATCTTTGAATATTACTCTGAGCCTGGCGCTTTTACAGAATTATGTCATGTGATCTTCATAATAACCTGGTGAGAAAGGTAGAGTGGGTGTTATCCTTACCCTTGTATAGATTAGGAAAAAAGCACTGAGAAGTTAGGTCCTTTTCCTGAGCCACAGGGCCATAGTGTTAGGGTAAGGACTCTGTGTTCCTCCCACTGTTCCTCCCACTCTTGGGCTTTGAGAAGACCCAATAAGTATCTTCTGTCTTCTCTGTCCTGACCCAACTGAGGTGAGACATAAGACAAAAGAGGAATGCACATGGGACATCAAAATATATTTATAACTTATGAAGCAGATATTAGAGTATGGGCTTATATTTATAGGCATTTATAATACTCAATCCCAGGATTAGATAGATTTACCTTCCCAGGCACTGACAATGCCGGATGCCACAGTCCTCCCCATGTGAGGGGCCTATCCCTTTGAAGTGAGGAACAGAGCAGAAGGCACGCTTCCTGTGGGCCGCCTGACTCCCGAAGAATAAGGGGAGGAAGGGGCTGGGCTCTGTATGCCCAGCTGGTCTCCCCAGTCCCCGATCAGGTAACTCACCCTCCTCCATGGGAGGAGCAGGGAGTGGGTCCCAAGGCTGGAGGGGTTAAGAGCAATCTCTCCTCATGGAAACAGAGAAAGGGAAGTGTTGTCCCTACCCTCACATACGCCATGTCCCCTTCTCAAATAGAGCGTTATGCCTGGAACGTTGATAGAACTTTCTTTCACACACACCCCCAACACTCTCCTGCCCCTGCCCCATCTTCTTTATCCTTAGTTGCCCAAGCCAAAAACCTATTAATAGGTATCATCTTTGATTCTTTCATTTAATTCACTCATCATATTGGATCCATCAGAAAGTTCTTGTGATTGATTCTTTAAAACAGACTTCAAATCTGTTCACTGTTCTCCATCTCCACTGCCACCAACTTTGGTCCAAGCCACCATTGTCTTTCACCCAGATGATTGAAACTGCCTCCTAATGGGTCTCTCTAATTCCACTTGGAGCATTTCTCCCGCAGAATGTTTATGAGGCAACAAAGAGCTCATCCTGGGTAACGGGATAGGAGGGTGGAGCCAGATTATTCAAGGGGCTTGTTATCTTAGTCACCCTCATTTTGAACACAATGAACCATGGAAGGCCCGTAAGCTGGAGAGGGGCACAGATCTGGGCCACCCTGCACTCATCACCTATGGGAATGTGGGCGATGACCTGCTCTCTGGACCTCAAGATCTTCGTATGTACATAGGAGGGCTAGGAAAATGATTTCTAAGCTTCTTTCAGCTCTGAAATTCCATGTTAATTATGTAAGCACAGAAAAGAAACTTTACAAAATAATTCTTCCCAAGAAATTTTAATTAGCAACTTTGGTAGCAAGTTATGCTTGGTGTTGAATGAGCCGCATGTCTGATCTACTGGAGGTGTCACCAGTGGCTGCTCCACAGTGTTACCAAAGGGCCTCAGGGCTGCCATCTGACTGAAAGTGCAGACTAGGTAACTTGGAATAAAATTCTATTTGCATAGCAGCATGTTGTCTTTATATATCTTTGGAGTAGCTGGGGAAAAGCCATTCCTGGGTACTGCCATTGGGTGCTATCTTTAAGAAAAAAAATGATTTGGGTTCTAGTTTGGTTTTGTGTCTCCCCATCAACAGCAATAGAGGATATAGCCAACCATCACATCCTGGGATCTGAGTCTCTGTCTCCAAGTCAAGAATCAAAAAAGTTTTTCTGCATAATTATTTCAATCTAAGAATACTAATAAGTCCACAGGAACAAGATAGGCCCTAGACATAGGAATAGTAGGCAAAAGATATGGGCCCCAAACTAACAACTTCACAACCTGTAATTCTACTTTTATAGCTTAATTTCCCTCCATATTTCTGGCTTTTCCAACTCTAAGAATCTCCAGACATCTCTTAGAGGCCATCAGCAGTGAACAAGTTAATTAACAGTTAACATTAACAGAAATAAATTGACCACTTGATAAGAGCAATAATGCGACCCAGGATAGTTTCGCTGAGAAGAGTAAAGGAAAGCTACAAGGGAACCAAAGACTAACTGACCGGCTCAGCCTTGCCAAAGGCAAAGCATACTTAGGTCAGGTCTGCCTGACTTGAAAGGGGCAGCCAACAGCCTTCCTTGACTAAATATCACCTAACCTTCCAACCCCATGATTTTAACATTCTGAAGTTCTGACCCCGGTTCTTGAAGTATAACAACAAACAAGAAACCAAAGTAGAAAGGAAGTGTCGATGGTTATATTACAGAGGGCAACCGCCTTCTCAACATTGTATTTCTATAAATTTCTTAGACAGCCTATTCCAGGATTTGTTCTGTATTATGAAGTTTGTAATAAATTCTTCTAAAATATCTCACAAGTGAACTAAATTAAACATTACAATGGCACAAGAAAAGAATTCTGCTAAGACTTCATCTTTATAATTTTTTTTTCAATTAACACACCAGCAAAGAGCTCCTATCAAGATCAACCAAACCAAAGAAAGAGTAATAGTAATGGCTAACATTTGTTGAGTATATGCTGTGTTCTAGGTATTGTGCTTAGATTTAGTTATTTTATTTAATCCTCACAAGGCTCTATGAGATAGATACCATTACTTTCCACACACATACACACACACAGACACACGCTACATGTGAGGAACCTGGACTTCAGTGGGCTTAGTAATTTGCACAAGCTTACACAGCTAGTAAGTGACAGAGCCCGAATGCAAACCCAAGTTGTCTGACTCTGTTTGAAGTCTACAGTTTTACGTCTGGAGGAGATATTAAGGACTACATTCAGGTTCTGCTCACACATTCAAGGCAATATTCCTATCCATGAAAGAAGAAATCTCCTTGACAGAATATGAAGTTTAAAAATCTGCTAGAATGCCTTCCAGAAGCTATTTTAGCAATTCACATCCATTGACCTCAGGTAATATTGATTATTTACATGCAGAGATCCCAGCAATTGTATGATGTTTGGAGAGTTTGGGATAAGGTGTCTCAGGAAAATCCATGGCTTGCAATTTAACCATTAATGCATGTGAAGGCAAAAATAATAATGATAGTAGTAATAGCACTTATAAGGAGCTTACTATGTTCTAGGTATTGTCTTAAGCATGTGTATTAACTCATTTATTCCTCAATCTAATGAGGAAGTTCTATTATTAATCTATTGTACACTTGAAGAAACTGAGGCACAGAGAAGCTAAGTAACTTCCCTAAGGTTACACAGGTATTAAGTTGGAGAGCCAGGAGTTGAACCCAGATTGTTGGAGCCACATGGTTCTTAAGCACCATAACCTACTGTGCCAATTGTGGTGTGTAAATAATGAATAACAGCTTATTCAACAACATCTTTTCACCATGCCCTTTACCAAAGTTGTGCGGCAACTTTGACAAGGACTAAACAATTAATATTTCTGGAAGCTGCATTGTGAGTGTGCAACACGGATAGTTCCTTTAACTAAGAAAAGCTTTCATTTTTCATCACAACTGGTCAATACCAAAACCTGCTGGGAAGGAATCTATTTATAGCGTTAGGGATTAATTGAAGGAAATTAACAGATTTCCCACAACATTTTAGAGATGTCGAGAATTTTCAAGGCAGAGTTAGAGTTGCCCTCTACAGGTCTTATAATTGCATATATCCAAAGCAAGGGATGTACATTTATTTGTCTCTTAGAAAAAACCTGAAGCTCTAGTGTATATAATCAAGCAACTTATTCTAGAATAAACTGTACGTTTCTCTTTACTGTGAAACTTTTTGGAAACTTTAGGTGAACTGTGAGCAGGGAACTGAAGTTATAGCTATATCAGTGATCTATTGGTCCAAGGCTCTTTGCTGTTGGCTATGGGGAATTTCCTTTGGGGGCATTTGTTGCCTTCCTCATGGCTTGGTTTGATTACTGGGGATAGACACCCACTGAAGCAATCAAAAATAGTAAGTGGAGTGGGGGATAACAGCCCAGAAATAACATCTAGGAAAATCTCACAGAACTCAAACCAGGAAGTAAGTTAAGCCTTGTGGCGCCATGTTTTGGGAAATGGGGAGCTTCTAATGTTTCTAGTCTGATTCCTGTTCTGAATGTGCTGGTATATTTGTATAGCACTTTATCATTTAAAAAATGCTTTAGCATATACTATCCAATTCATCCTTGCTGTGAAAGATTAAATTATTATCCCCATTTAGAGGGTGAAGAAACTGAGGGTTAGAGAAGTTAAATGGCCCAGAGTTTTGGAGCCAAAGAGTAGCAGAGTTGGGGCAGGGGATTTAGGACTTCTGGCATCACATGCAGTGTCCTTTATACTTCCTAAGGACTTCTTATGTGACCATGGTCATGAGAGGTTTAACTCAAGGGTTTATATCAGGAAATAATACATTATACTTACATATGTCAACTTTCTGTTTTTTGGAAAATATAGTAAAATCAGGATTCTTCACTTTCTTTTGTCATTACATCATTTCTATGAAATAGACTGCCCCTGGGGAAAGATATTTGTAATTCATAATGTGCTTACTCTTTATAAAGCAGAGCTTTAAACTTGTAGGGGGAGGAATATTTGATTTATTCTATGTTTCCTTTTTGCAGAAGTCAATCTTTGCTAATATATCTAATCATTGACTGGAAAAAAACAAAGTGACCTGGTGTTGAACTGGCCAATAAGAAAAATGACAAACAGTATTAACTTCTGACTTTGTTCCATAGTGCATTAGTGCAACATAAACTATGGTTCGTTACCACTGACAGATCTTCTTATGGTTTTGAAGCTGTATTTAATGCCAACATGGGCAGGGGCCCTGAGCACAAATTGCTAATTCTTCCAAGCTGCATAGTGTGGTGAAAAGACCACAAGCTAGACTTAAGCATCTCTAAGTTAGCATCCTGGCTCAGTTATTGGTAAATTACTTACATTAGATAAATTACTTAACTTCTCTTAGCCTCAGGTTCCTTGTGTTTGTATGGGGTTGATAATATCCACTTTGCATGGCTGTTGTGAATATTCTGTGGATGTAAAACACTGGCACAGATACTTGGTTACATGGTAGGCTCTTTGTAAATGATAGCCATCGTTGCTATTATCTGAAGAATCAATAAGTCCCATGATTACCTCAATTTCTTTACAATTTAAACTGATCACAAGCCTCATTTAGTACCTTTTTAAAGGCTAGTTCACCATATATGGTGCTGGAGTAATCGGTATGATGTTTATGTCTCTATTTGTCTACTGGCTTAGAAGATCAAGATGGAAAGCCAGAGTCATGAACCATCTGCTGCTGCAAAGCCAGATTATGTTGTTCTCTCTCCTCAGAGCAAGTTTTAGTGTCAGAATAACCTTGACCTGTCTTCTCTGGTTGGCCAAATATATATGCTTAGCAGGATTTGGCTAATATCTTGAATTTAGTGTGAAAGGAGGGCCCAGTGGAGAAATTTCCTGAGGAATTCATGCTATTTATAAGGCATCAGTGTGAATCATCTGCCCATGACAGACACTGTCTGTGAGGGAAATAGCATTGTTTTTTCATCAAAAAACATACCATCCCTTAAATTCCATTAGGTACTGAGTACCTAATATTAGCCAGGTATGATGGTATTATAATAATAGTGTAAGGCCACGTTGCATGAACCACAACCAGAAATTGTCTTTGAAACAATATTAGTTAGAGACTATATCTAAAGGCTACTGATTCATTTTTATCTTGTAAAAGGAAAAAAATCTCTATAAAATCTTCAGCATCTTAAATGGGTGCCTCACCACCCATGCCAAAGGGGACCAACAGTCCCTCATTTCAGGAAATTGCTCCAGATGTTGCCTCCCACCAGTCTCTACAGTGATTCAGTATGAGGTTGATACAGAGCAGTTTTGCAGCAATAAGAAGTGTCTTGCTTAAGCCCTCTTGCTCCTAACTGTAGTTTTTTTTTTAAACTTATATGAAACATAATTTTAGAGGCTTCATGGGAGAATATCTTGCATACTTTCAAGATTTTAAAATTTAGTTTAGCATTCTGAATGTTACTTAACAAAATCACATACTAAGGCCCACTAGGGAGAGAATGGAAGGTCTATCATGTAAAATTGATAGTCACATATTAAATATCTTCTAATATGTATACCAGTTTATTGATTTTGAGTAACCACCTACTCTTTAAAATTGTATATATAAGGTGAAAGTTCTGTGTTAGATCTTTTAAATATGAAGTGGATAAAATATATACCTAGGATGGATTTATTTAATTATATGTATCTTTGGAACTGTTGTATAGAAACTATTTATGTGACGTGTGAAGCCAGCTGAGGCTGTATAAGAAAATTGCCGCATTTACACATTGCCCCCTTCCCTCACACAAGAAAGCGTGCTCACCACCTAGCTACCCAATCAATATATATATAACCTGAACTTTTGTACCCACATAATGAGCTGAAATAAAAAAACAAAACAACAAAAAAAAAGAATAGTAATATTTGTGTAGTTTCTTAAGCTTTTTTGAAAAGACAGTGAACATCTTTTATATGGGAAAATTACTTTTGTGTGATGATCTAAAGTTTTGGCCATATGATTAACATGGACCTTATCAGAAATTTGTGCTCAAGGTAGTCTTTTAGTTTTCAGGCAGATTGATCTGTTTCTTAAGATCTAGGGAGATGATGCTTGAAATATTGTCTTTTCGTGGTGAAAATGATACAGGGCAGATGTGAAACTGGACAGATATTACTTCAAAAGGGGAATTAAGTGCTTTAGATACTGTGGTAATGACAGCTGTCATACAAAGTATTATGGAAAAACTGGAAAACTTGCCATGGCCATGTGGACTTAAAATAAATATTGGCTTCTGCCACTTTTGAAAAAAAAAATTTGTGTGTGTGTTAAAATAGTTCATTGTAAGTTTTATCCAGTTAAAGGCTAATACTGTTATGCCTCCTTTGGAGAAATGACAAGGTTCTTTTAAAAAAATTTCCAAATCCTCATTTTTATGAATCTATATTTGCTGACTTAAAAGTACATGTCAGACGATAGTATCAAAATCATCAAAATTACCTGAACAAAACAATGTAGAAAGAACTGTAGAGGAGGAAAGCAGTTCTATTTAGTAGATTATTGTAATGTCAACACATAGTACAAAAGCAAGAAAAGTAAACAAATTGAGGTGTGTAGTTCTCTGAAGAGACATTCAGTTTTAGTATCAATGACTCCACGGAGTAAATTTTTAGTTTAGTGGTTTGGCCACAGTGTTCCTATTAACATAATGAGAGTTGGGTTGTTAACTGTTCATGTGTGTTGCTAAAGCACACCCCTAAGAAATCTGCAAATTAAAGACATAATGTGTGCCGAACATATTGGTAATGACAAGAGCTTTGATCCTTCAGTATTCATTGTATTGTCCATCGCCTTTTAAAAATTGTGAAATGTATCATATATCCAAGTGGGAGAATAGAATATGTATATGCACAGTTTGAAGAAGAATAAAATGGACTGACTTCTATTCACACCACCAGATTAGAACATAAGACATTGCCATTACCACTGAAGTCTTCTGCTGCCCCTTCACAATAATATTATCCTTCCTCCCTTTTATTGCCATGGTGAGTATTATGTGATTATTCCCTTGTTTCCTACCCCCTATGGCTTTGCCACCTGTGATGTTTTTCTACATAATATGCAATTTCATTTTGCCTGCTTTTAAACTTCATATATGCAATCATTCTACACACATCCTCTGTTTTTCTGCCCAACATTATGTTTTTGAGATTAATAATTCATGTTGAAATGTGTAACAATAATTTCCAATGCTATATAATGTTCCTTTGTATAAATATATCACAATTTATTCATTCTACTATAGATAGACTTTTGAGTTATTTCTAGTTTTTTTTTTTTGCTGTTATTAGTAATGCTGCTATGTACAAAATGTTACATGTCTCCTGGAATTTTAGCATCATATTTACATGACAGCAAACTCCTAACTGGTCATTTCTTACCTATCCAATGTTCATCTTGATGATCTTGTTCTGCTGCATCTTCCTCTTCAAGGTAGGTACAGGGACAGCACTACCATGGCCATCAGGGCACAAACTCTAGCTTTCCCTACTAAGCCCATTCTCCCTACGGCCACCTGGTCCATGGACAGGGCCCTCATTTACCTCCCAGACAAGAAAAGAGGCCTCTCATGGTGGACATGAAAGTGTGGAGCCATTCAGATGTTCTGGGGGGAATCCTGTGAAAGCCCCCCCTCAACCATCTTTTCATATGTTTGTGTTGTATGTGTTTCCTTTCTCTCTTTTTTTCTGTGTTTGTTTCCTCTTCTTGTGAACTACTGGTCCATGTCATTTGCTCATTTTTCCAATAGAGTTTGCTTTTTTCTTATTGATTTGTTGGAGCTCTTTATATATATTCAGAACAGGAGCCTCCTTGTTGGTTATATTTATTGCAAATATCTTTCTTCTCTATTGCTTGCTTTTCACTCTTAATTTTGATACAACTTAATTTATTGATCTTAAACTGTGCATTTTTTGTTCTTGTTGAAGAAACACTTAGGATATAAAGGAAAATATTCTCTTACATTGTCTTTGGAAAATTTTACAATTTGAATTTCAATTAAGTATTTAATTTAATTGTAATTCATTTTTGTGTTAGGGTGTAGGATATGAATACAATTCTTTTTTTTTCTATTTCGATAAACAATTGATCTTGGATCACTTATTGAATAGTTCACCTTTTCTCATGATCTGTAATGCGTGCTTTGTCATAAATCCATTTTCCATATATGTATGGGTTTGTTACTAGGCCAGTATATCGCTCTATACCTGTATCACTACCACACTGCCTTAATTTCTGTAGCTTATAGAAAGTATTAATATCGAGTAGGGTGAATCTTCTCCCTAACCCCCATGCTTGATTGTATTTCAGTTGGAATTGTACTGAAGTATAGGTCACGTTGGAGACAGTTAACTGCTTTATGATATTCAGTCTTCCTACCCAATAATATGATATATTTTTCTTTTTATTTAATCTTCTTTAATATTTTTCAATACACTTTTTTATTTTTCATTATAAAATCCTGTACATTCCTTGTTATATCTTATTCTAGATATTTAAAAATGTTTATTGCTATTTTAAATAGTGTATTTTTTAAAATACATTTTTAGTCAATTGTTATGGGTATCTAGAAATGCAATTTACTTTTGTGAATTGATTTGGAATCTAACTCATTTAAATTTTTTTTATCCATACCTTAAGATTTTCTGTGTAAACAATCATCATGTGCAAATAATGAAGGTTTTGTTTCTTTCTTTACAATCTTTTACATTTTATTTGTTTTTTTTTTTTTTTTTTTTTTTTTTTGCCTCTTTGCTGTGCAAGGACTCCAGTGCAATGTAGAATAAGATTGATTATAACAAGCATCCTTATCTTGCAACTGATCTTATAGAAAATGCTTTCAAAATTTAATCATTAGGTATGAGGTTTCTATGGGTTTTTTGAGATGCCTTTTATTGGAAGAAAGTCCCCTTCTATCCCTAGTGTCCTAAGGGAGTTGTTGATATTATTTTTAAAATCACAAATAGATACAGAATTTTAGCAAATTTTTTGGCCTCTATTAAGATATGAGTTTTTTACTCCTCACACTGTTAATGTGGTGAATTATTTTAATTGATTTTCTCATATTAAACCAATCTTTCATTCCTAGGAAACACCAACTTGGTCATAATAAGTTATTATTTTTATACATTGATTTGTTTCATAAAAATGTTTGCTTTTAGGATTTTTGCATCTATATTCATTCATAAGTGAGACTGGCCTATATATTCTTTTTCTTTTAATATTCTTGTCTGATTTTAAAAGCAAAGTTGTATCACAAATGAATTGGAGGAATAGTCCTTCTATTTCTATTCTGTGGAATAGTTTGTATAATTTAGAATCACCCAATGCTTGGATGTTTGGTAGAATTTCCTGGAAATCTATCTGGATCTAGATTGTGTGTGTGTGTGTGTGTGTGTGTGTATGTATTTAATGGGAATATTTTGAACTACTGATCTAATTTTTTAAAGCTTATAGGACTGACTATTCATGTTCTCAAAAAGATATATTCTGGGTAGTTTGTATGTATCTCTTTATTTCATCTATCCTTTCAAATTTATTGGCACAAAGTTGTTCACAATATCTTCTTCTGTTCAATCTCTACAGCAACTATAGTTTTACCCCTTTTATCCTGATTTTAAAAAATTTAACGCATCATTGTTTTTTCCCTCTTGATTATTCTCTCTAGAGATTTTTGTATTTTGTTACTTTTTTGAATTTTTTTTTATTCTTACCTTAGTCCATTTTGGGATGCTATGACAGAATACTATAAACTGGGTAATTTATAATAAACAGAAATTTATTGGCTTGCAGTTCTGGAGGCTGGAGAGTCCAAGATCAAGGTACTGTCATCTGGTGGGGTCTTCTTACTGCATCATAACATGGTGGAAGCCATCACAGGGTGAAAGGAAAAAAAGGGTGAACCCACTCCCACAATAATGAATCCTTGTTATAAAGGCATTAGTTCTTTCATGAGGGCAGAACCCTCATGACCTAAACACCTCTTAAAAGTCCCACCTCATAATACCATCATAATGGTAATTAAATTTCAATATGAGTTTTGGAGGGGACAAACATTTAAACCCTAGCAATTCTCTTTATTATATGTTTGCTTCCTTTTTCATTAACTTTTGCTCTTATTTTTTTTTCCATTTTCTTGAATGTATTTTGCTGTTCTTTCTTCTAACTCCTTATAGTTGAATGATCATTAAGTTGAGTTTTTCTTTCTTTTCTAATGTAAGCATTTAGGACTGAACTTTTAAGAACTTTTTAAACTGTCCAACAGTTTTGATACATAATATCTAATTATCTGATATTTTTATAAATTATTTTTCTTAATATTAAAATATTTTATAAATTCCATTTTAATTTTTTGATTGATGGGTTATTGAGAAATGTATTCTAAATTTTCAAATATTTGGTTTCACTAGTAATCATTTTATTACTGTTTCTAACTAAAGTGTGTCGAGTTAAATAATATTTGCTGCATGATACCAGTTATTTGAGATGGCGATTTTAAATTTGCTAGCTTGGTGACCTAGCTTTTGGTCAATTTCATAAATGTTCTGTGTCAACCATGGAACCAATCATATGAAGTCTCCTATTGTTGGGTGCAGTGAGTCAGAAATGTGAAATGTACTTGTATGTGAGCATGTTGGTGGGTGAGTTATGGTGGGGATGACAATACACAGTGATGCCCATAAGCTAATCTGTGTTAACTAAGGCAAAGGGACTGGGACAACATGAAGTTTTTAAGTTTGAGTTTCAGTAGATATTGGAAGTCTATTGTTACTCTATTTGAAGGAGTATGTCGGAATCTTATAGATTTGGGTAACTCAGGACTTGTTGTAGTTTCTACTGCTTCTGTTGTTCTATACCATACAGATCCTAAACTGAAGAAGAATTCCCGTTGGTTAAATTGATTGCTCATTTTACTGAAGCATCTCAGAAATGAATGGAAATTTATAGAGTGGTTCCTGACCCTGTTACTTCCATGAGAGTGAGTGCTAGCTGATATGTCAAATCTTTCTAACCCAGCAAAACTCAAAAATGTGATGGTCTTCTAATTAGCTAGCTATTCTAAGTGCTTGATCTAGTTCATAAAAAGGTCACTGCAGCATTCTGCCAGCTGGCCAAGGAAATGCTCTGGAACAAGGCATCAGGCAGAACAGTTCCAAGAGGGGCCAGCCAACTCTATTCGAGGTAGAATGACTTAGATGAGGCTGCCACAAAACACACTGACTCAGTTCTCCAGTCTATCTGGCTAGAGGGCTCCTACTCACAAGCATTTCTTAGAAAGTACCCCGGTGCTTTATTTAAGGAAAATGCACCCTGGATGCTGAGTGCACACTGTGTCCATCCAGACTATTTGCACATAATTCCTGCCGATGTGATCCATCCTTTGAATGATCTAACCACATGTTGACACCTTTGGTTTGATATGTCACTTCCACTATTGGAAGGCTATGGATTCATGTCCCATTTTTTTTGTGGAACATGTGGCCACATAACTTCTGCAGGGAGTCCAAGTATTCTCAGCACTATTGCTTATTTGCAGCCCCAGATAGTGTGAGCACCAGTGAAATGGAGAGCATAGCCTGGCAGGGGGAAAGAAAGGCTTCAGGGACACAGGGACTTACAGTGGGGAAGGGAATGTGTGTGGAACCAACCAGCCAGGTGTCATGCTGCTTTTGAGTCCTTTTCCCCCTGGAAGATGCCTGATTTTTTTCTAACCTGGCCTTTCAGTGGTTGAACATATTGCCATGGCTGGAGGACTTGTTCATATCATTCTATTCTACATTTATATCTACTGGTTTAATAGTTTGTTGAGAATTTTTTTGAGAAACCAATATCAGACTATTAGTTTTTAGTTGCGAGTATTCATCGTTTTGGAAAATCAAGATGTTTTCCAACATTATGTATACATAAGAGGTTGTGATGCTTAACACTTAAATGTGGAGAGGGTCAGAGTCCGAGAAAGTTGAAAAATACATCCATTTCACATATCAGAACATTGCCCAACTGTAGTTTTTTGGCAATCTTTCTGTTCTTTGTTCTCTGTAATGTCAGATAATACCATCAAGATTCTTTGGCATTCTGTGTAGCAATTCAGTTGGACCTAACTTTTATAATAAAGAGTTTTCTAGCCAGGATGATAATGGCTTGAAAAAATAGCAGGGCCATTTAGTCTGCTACTAGCTTAGATCTACTTATATCCTGCTAATAGTATGGAGTGCTATGGTGTCTGTTTTTCATATATTTATATTATTTATGAATATTGATCCACCTCCATCTTGTTGGCTGTCATCTGGTATATCTTGCCTATGTCTGTTACTGGCACTCCAGTAGCATGATGACGCCTGTCTTTTTAGAGGGCACTTTTGAACCTATAGTGCTGTCCTGGATGGTAATCTCATCACTGTTAGGAAACTATGCTAATTTTGCTACTTTCTAAACTGCTTTTCCTCATGTCGTTTTCTCATGTTCATAATAAAGCCCCTTATAACATGTAAAATAATAACCTATAACACATTTTTTTAGTGGTAGTGTGGCTGTACCATAATATAATCAATTTTCTGGTAAATATTAGGTATTTTTCAATTTTTCCTTATTATAAATTCCTAGAAATGAAATTACTATATTGAAGAGTATACAAATTTTAAAGGCTTTTTGTTACTTATTGCCAAATTGTCCTTCATATATATTGCACTAATTTGTGTTCTCACCAGCAAGGTAAAAGTAGACATTTCACTAAAACTTTCAATAAAGCTAGATATTAACATCTTATATTTTAAGTCTATGCCAATTTTATAGAAAAACCTGAAATTATTGTTGTAGTTTTGTAATTTTCACATACCTATGGCCTACCGAAATTCCTTTCTCTCATTTATTTTTTATTTCTATCCATTGCTCACTTCTTGTCATTGATTTGTAAGAATATTGTATGTTAAGGATTTAACACTTTGTCATCCATATATGTTTTAAAATATTTTTCCAAGTTTTACTGTTAATTCTGTTTACATTATTTTTGGGGTTCCGAAATTAAAAGCTTTTATGTGGTCAAATCTATTAGTTTTTTCCTTTATATTTCCTTCTTCCTGATCTTATGCTTCATAAGACTTTATTGTGAGAGCAGACAAATATTCAGTTATAATTCTTCCATTGTTTTATTATTTTATTTCTGACATTTAATTTTTTAAATAACAAACATGTTTCATATAATTTACAATTAAAGTAAATGATGGTTTAGTTTATTGTTTATCATGCTGGTATTCTTCTACCAAAACCTTTTTCCATTTGCACTTCTGATAAGAATCTCGACTGAAATAGACAAATAAAAGAAATGGAATTAATCTTACTTTCACGGGCTGCTTTGTTTAAATATTAGGTGGAAAAGAAGGCCAACATTTTAACAGAGGCCATTGGCTTTTCTGGGTGTAAATTTAGACTTCACCTCATAATATGTGGCATTTATGCATTCTCATAATATTCTCTATAAAACATAACATTAAAACTTTTTTTCCTCATAGCATTTCATATTAAAATAGGAAATATATCTTGGCAGAGTTTGAGTAAATCTTGTTTTACTTTTGCAATGTATCAAGAGATGAGTATATTTAACTCCGTTCTGTGCTTGAAATTAATTTTGATGTATGGTGTGAGATATGGATCTAACTTATTCTTCCCAAATATGTCAGTAGTTGGATAATGCAATAATACTCTTATAATTAACTAAACATTTTTATTTCTATAGACATTTTTCCATATATATATGTAGGAATATATGTGGCTTTCTATTCTCTTTCACCAATTTTTCTATTTGTAGAACAGCATCTTTTTTGTTTTAATTATCGTTGCTTTAAAATACATTTTAATATCAGGTAGTCACTGTATTTTTATCATGATGTTCTCACAAGAAAGAATGATTTAAGACACTTTTAAAAACACATTTCATTTTAAAATGTGTTTAAAAATGTTTTAGAACTTTTAAAAATTACTTTTTAACATAATAATATACATATATTACATATTCCTATGTAATATAATCTCCAGCCTTCCATTAATTCACAACAATTGGTTCTTCCACCTATGCAGAAAGGCAGAATAGTACATTTCAAGTCATTAGACACTAATCAAAATTTTCAAGAGCTTAGCCTCCCAAGCATTTTCTGGAAAATAAGTGTTGTCTAGTGATAAATCATAAGTGTAAGGAGATGCTTTTATGAATTGGAATTAAATGTGCATTACTAATTGATGTACCAATAAAAGCAATTTACTTTTGAGCTTTGGGGAGTTTGGCAATGTATTGGTTTGAATTTCAATAGATTATTCATTTTATATTTCCATTAGCTCCTCTACATTGCAACTCAATAAGGCATTTGAAAGAGGATGTAATAAAATGTGGGACTGAACTTTGTCCTCAAACATTTCTTTGGGGGAATGGGCCAGTGGTGTATTGAGAAAGGTGTGTAGGCCCAGTTCATTAAGTCTTTGGAAAATATAACAAAATAAAACAAAACAAAAGCTAATAAACTTGTTCTGAAAGCTCTAAAGCATGGTTTACAATCTGTTCTCTTCAGACTCCTGAGACCTTAGATTTATTAAGTGACCCTCTAATTCAGTGGTTCTTAACCCTGACCAATAGCTAGACATCAAATCCCTTGCAGACCCTTCCCCCCACCAATTACTACTTAATTGGTGGGAGGTGGGGCTAAAGCATCACTTTCCTTAAGCTCTCCATTGTGATTTCAGAGTTAGCAAGGGTTGCCAACCACTGTTCTATTCCTAGGCACATCTGAGTGTCTGTAGAATGAAGAAATGAAGAAATACCATATATACATGCATATCTTGTATCACTTTTTCTCTGTAATGTCTTATTCTTCTCTATAATTTTTGCTATAGTTCATACTTATAATTTATAATTTTTGAGTTATAATTTATAGCTTGAATATAAGTTCATTTGAAAGTGTCATGGAATTAATAGAGGCTTTTGTCATTATATGTTTCTTCATATGTATGTTCTGGAAACATAACTACCCTCATATAGACGTTCTTAGACTTAAACGGTTTGAGCCTCTTGGCTATGAAGTACCCAAGGTAGATTTGAGATTCTGGTTAAAAAAAATCATCCTTGCCAGGCATGGTGGCTCATGCTATAATCTTAGCACTTCGGGAGGCTGATGGGGAGGATCTCTTGAGGTCAGGAGTTGGGCAACACAGCAAGACCTCATCTCTGCAAAAACTTTAAAGAAAAAAATTAGCTGGGCATGGTGGCATGTGCCTGTAGTCCCAGATACTCAGGAGGCTGAGGCAGGAGTATCGCATGAGCCCAGGAGTTCAAGGCTGCAGTGAGCTATGATTGGGCTACTGCACTCCAGCCTGGGCAGCAGAGTGAAACTCTGTCTTTCTCTCTTAAAACAAATAAAAACAAACAAACAAAAATATCCTTATAGGATAAATAGTGGTCAAGACTAGTTCTTGGCTTAATCATATGTAATGGAAAATTTTACTATAAAGTATTGAAGGTAGACTCCTTAAACATAGAGGGGATAAGACAGAGGGGATAAAAGAGATCTTAGGTGACCCATCTTTGCCATGAGTTTGAGACCTGGATAAGATTGTTAACTCCGGTGACTCTTGCCTTAGGGAGCCTTGAGTGCTTTCTCTGAGAAAGAGGAAAGAGCAGATGGATTTCTTTTTGCTTTGAGGCTTCTTAAAGTGCCTCTAAAATATGTCTCTTTGGGACTGGCTGGGATTTTCCAGCAGAGTGAATATAGCTTTTTTCTCAAGGAAATGAATGCTCAGACCACAGAGGCTGGTTTTCTACAGCCTTAGTGGATTTTGAGGGTAGGGACCTGTTTTGTGGATGTGTTTTGTGGCACCACATTCAACTCAGGAACCGGCAGATGAGACTGCAAATGCAAGCTGCTGGGTCAGAAATGTATCTAAGTATACTGTTCTCTATGTAGGAGGCACAGGTCGGTCCCTTTGCTAAAAACTAAAAATTGCTTTTGGCCTCATGACTTTGTCTTTTTAAATGTTAAAAATCATAGCTAAGTGTCATATGGGTCTGCACAAAAGGCACTGAGAAGATCCCTGCACTTCTCAAGAGCAGTTATACTTAAAATATCTGAACTAGAAAAAATACTATGACACAAAAATACTCAAAGCAGGAAGAGTCTACTACAATCATAACAAACTCATTCCAGAGTTTTAACAACCTTACCTACCTTACCTTAATTTATTAGAAATCTCTCCTACTGTAGATCATTCCTTGTTCTTTTGTCCTAAGGGAGATGAATAAAAATTGGGCACCATTCTCTGTGTGATATTTCATTATAGTCCTACAGGCATTTGTTCGTTTACAATTCAAAAACAAATAAACATAATGTTTCTACCTTATTAGTCCTGTTTTCTCCTTTATGGCCTTCTAAGAAGCTCTGCTGGTGAGTGTGGTGAACTTCTGAAGACCCTCAGCCTAAAAGTTATTAGGCAAAATTTCCATCCTTACCTAAACAATTTTTACTTTCCATTCCAAGTCCTCTTCCTGAAATTAAAAAAAATCTATATCTATATCATCATCTATATCTAACTGCGTTTTGGGCATTGCCACCATGTGGATGACCCACAGTCAACTAAATTTCAAAATGTCCACATTGAAACTCACATTCCTCTCCTCCTGCTCCTCCCTGTGTTTCTCACTCAGTGAATCACCCCACCACCCACCCAGGTACCTGCACAAGAAATACGGAGTTATTTTTGACTTCTCTAACTTTCACAACCTTTCATCAAATTAATTAAGCTTTATTGACTCTACCTCCTAAATATCTCCCTACTCAGTCCGTTTTCCACCACTCCTACTGCCACTAACCACCATCCCAGTCCAGAGACGGTTCATCTCTCT
Source organism: Eulemur rufifrons (assembly GCF_041146395.1). NCBI lineage: Eukaryota > Metazoa > Chordata > Mammalia > Primates > Lemuridae > Eulemur > Eulemur rufifrons. The sequence continues at coordinate 49,836,257 of NC_090983.1, forward strand.
CCTGGATCCCTGGCTTCCGATCCGTTTTTCACACGTAGCCAGAGCAGTCTTTCTGAAATGAAGACTCAGTCATATCACTCCCACCTACCTTCTTAAAACCCTCCCGTGACTGCCCCCCTTCCTCAGTGATAAATCTGAATTCTGCACCTGGTCGCTAGGCTCTCCTTCATCAGCCTCCAGCTGGTCTTTCCTGCAGCATAGCTGACTCTTCCCACAAGAGCCATCTTCACCTTCTTTCTGTTCCTCAAACTGACAAGATTTTTATTGCTTCTGAGCTTTAGACAATACTATTTCCTTTTTCTGGGACACTTTGCTCATCCCTTTCCACCCCTTCTCTCCTTTTTCTGGATAATCCCTGCTGATCCTTTGGATATCAGCTTAAACCATTCACTTTTGGGGGGAAATATTCTCCAAATTTAGATTAAGGTGTGGCACCCTGCTATGTTTCTCCTACTATCACACTCATTTGTGGTTATTACTTGGCTAATAAAATCTATTTTTTAATATCATCTATTATGAAACTTTTCTTTCCTATATAACATCAGGGTAATGTGTTCCTTTATCTAATTATTTCCCTAATTTTCTTCATCTCCTCCAATTAATTTATGCCTCAATTTGGAACTCAGCTTTCTCGATTTTTTTAAATTGGAAGATTAATCTAGAGATTTATATATATTAGGAAAGTGTGCAATTGTATCAGCTTTTCTAACCTTCCATTAGATTAGATTAACTTGATTATATCAAGTTTTGAGTTAATTTGTGAGAATTACCCTATAAGTAGCATAATGAGGACATGGACAAAGCATGTCGTAAGATGCATTACTTTTTAAAAACCATTAAGACTTAATGGAATAAATCTTTCTTCCTAACTTTTAAATTAGAAGATTAAAACTTACCCCATATATCAATACAATTATTTTTTCTCCTCAAATTACAAGTTATCAGGTGGGGCTAGAGATTTGGAGAGATGCTAGGTGAGAGTTTATAACATTTTTGTGACTCTTGATTATGCTAAAGTTTCCCAGGGTCTTTGTTCTCATGTGACTTTGGATACTGTAACAATGAATACACTACAGGCTTGGTGGTTGGTCTACTCAGAGTTGGGTTTTGGTGGATAAGACCCTTCTCCAGAGTTGCAGATTATCACAAAGATAAGAAGAGACAGGCCATGCCTATTCCAGAGTGGATTTTTAGGTCCAGTCCATCATGGTCCACACCACTGACATGCAACCACCAGAATACAAGCCACTCTCCTTTTTCCTTCCCATTTTAAGAATTTTATTGCTCTCACTAGTGACTCTCCTCTTTAACATTTAGGACAATGGTTCTCATGTGAGAATCACATAGGAGCATTTAGAAAACACCAGTATCTAGTGTTGATTGATTCAATTTGGGATGGGGTGGAGCCCAGGCATTTTGAAAACTTTCTTAGGTGGTTCTCACATGCAGTCAATGTGGAGAATTGCTGATTTTGGTCAAAGTATGCACCTAACGTTGTTAAATAAATTGATTTATCAACCCTTTTTACTCTCTTCATTGGTAAATTTTCCCCTCCATCTCAATCTCCCCCATTCCCAGCACTTCCGTCCACACAGTTTCTCAGATTAAAATCTGAGGCTCATTCTTCTTTTTCTATTCTCCCTTTTCCAACCAATTCATCAGGAAGTGCTTTAGACACAATTTCCAACATATTTGTCTATTTCTCTTAACCTCCATTGTCTTTTTGTTATCCCAGACCATCCTCATGCTTTATACCATTTTTATTATATAGCATTTCATTTTTTAAAAAACTTTATTTTCATATACTGCATTTTTATGTCAGAGATTCTCACAATAACAATTCTTTACACTTTCATATTTGTAGACAGATTATCTTAGGACAAATAAAATAATCATATTTGAGGTTTAAGTCTCAGTTTAGAATTTGTAATATTTTGATGCTTCTATAAGGAGTATCTTTTCCCTAAATGGAACTTCTCTATATTCAGAAGCTTTCCAAGCTCTTCTTCCTAGGATTTAGAAATTAGTAATGTGAAATATCAATGTTTTCTAATTTTAAAGTTTCCCTGGGACATGGAACCATTAGTAGCTGGTACCAACTGAACAGAGAGGGAAATTAAAAAAAAATTGAACACTGTCTAATTTTCTGCAAAGTCTTTTTATTTAATTAAATTTTTATTTTTATTTTTATTTTTTTAGAGACAGGGTCTCACCCTGTCACCAAGGCTGGAACTCCTGGGCTCAAGTAACCCTCCCACCTTAGCCTCCTGAGTAGCTAGGACTACAGGTCCATGCCATCATCCCTGGCTAATTTTTTATTATTTGTAGAAATGAGGTCTTGCTATGTTGCCCAGGCTGGTCCTGAACTCCTGGCCTCAAACAATATCTCCAGTGAGAATGGCCTTTATCAAAAAGTTCCAAAACAATAAATGTTGGCATGGATTCAGGGAGATAGGAACACTCATCCACTGCTGGTGGGACTGCAAACTAGTATAACCTCTGTGGCAAGTATTATGGAGATACCTCAAAGAGCTACAAGTAGAACTACCATTCAATCCAGCAATCCCATTACTGGGCATCTACCCAAAGGCAAAGAGACAGTCTATAAAAAAGACTTCTGCACTAGAATGTTTATAGCAGCACAATTCACAATTGCAAAGATGTGGAAACAACCCAAGTGCCCATCAATCCATGAGTGGATTAATAAAATGTGATATATGTATATCATGGAGTTATACTCAGACACAAAAAACAGTGGTGAACTAGTACCTCTTGTATATCCTGGATAGAGCTAGAGCCCATTCTACTAAGTGAAGTATCACAAGAATGGAAAAACAAGCACCACATGTACTCACCATCAAATTGGTATTAACTGATCAACACTTAAGTGCACATATTAAGAAACTGGTAAATTAAAAGGCAAGAGCTCATCTATAATGTTTAGTTATACTGTGAGTCTTGTGAGAAGCTGGGAGACAATCCCATTAACTTATGAGAAAATGGAATTCAGTCTCACTATTTCTTGGATACAGCTCCTCTCAAACATTTCCTTAAAGATTAAGTTCTGAAAATAACTATGGGATTAGAAAAGGTTTGTCTCAGCAATGAACATATCTTATTTCTTCCTTATTTCAATTGAATAGCATGATAGAGCAGAGGCAAAGAGGTGTACGATCGGTTCTTAAGGTATTAAGTCTAAAAGCTCAGAGTTTCCATAGCATGGCAGCAGCTTTGCAGATGCCCTCACCATAGTAGTTGAAAGAACAAAGCCCGGTAAAGGTTAAAGCCATGAGTGCCACATAGGCCTGCACTGGCTGCTTTGATGGTGAGTGTCCACGGGCACAGTCTGTAACTAACTTGTCCAAGGCCCCAGTGATTACAGATAGTGAGGGCTGCAGTCAGGTTGTAGTCCATCACAGGGCAAGCAGGCCCAGGAGCAAAATACTGACTACCTTCTCACCCATCCAGTGGAGAGAGGCAGTCTTGGAAGCAGAATGGTGGCAGGTGAATGTGCCATACTGCATACCATCCTGGGGTAGGCCAGGCCTGGAGAAATGCTGATATATGGGCAGGTATGACTACTGGGGTTCAGAGCAGCAGAGATCAGCCTCTTTGGGCACTGCCAGACACCTCAGCCTCCAGAGAACTGCCATCTTGCTCCTTAGTTGTTTTTTTTTTAAAGGAGTAAAATTTTATTGTTAGAGTTGAAGCCTCCTCTATACCTCTCCCTGAGCTGTTTCCTCCCTTCCTGTTCACAGGTAAACACTAACATAAATTTAGTGTTTACTATTCCCATGCATGTTTTTATACTTTTACTACATATTTGAATCCATAAATAACATTTAGTATTATTTTAAATATTGGTAGTATTATATAGATGGTGGCTTTAACTCTTCTTTAAACCAGTGCAACTCCTATAGCTTGATTTTATTTTTATTTAAATTTTTTTTGTCTCTCACGATATTGGCATTTATGAGGAGTCCAGGTTAAGCTTCTGACAAAATGACTAATAATCTGTATGTTTCTTAATCTTTTCCTGAATGATTAGATTCATGTTACACATTGGACAAGAGCAGTCCATGTTCTTGGTGATAGTATGTCCTTCCCATTGCATCACACATGATGTTATTTTGTCTTATTAATGGTGATGCTGAGTTTGATTGCTTGGTTCAGTTGGTGTCCACCAGATCTCTTCATTACAAAGACACCTTTTACCTTTGCAATAAGCAATCTGTGGGGGTAGCACTTTGAGACTATGTGAATATTCTGTTTAGCAGCAACATTTCACTCAGTGGTATTAGCATCCACTGATGGCCCTTCCTTGTAATCATAATTATATTGGTAGTTGCAAAATACATATTACATAATTTTATTCCTTCTATGTTTTTTAGCTGGAATTCTACATAGAGGCCTTTTATCTCCTCCCCCTGCCTTTTTTGGGTGTATTTTGAAATATCACAGTAAACTCACAGGTTCTTTTTTCATGGGATCATTTTGACCAAAAATAAAGTAGTTCTTTTCTGAATATTTTCCCACAGTGTTTAATACATATTTCTTATGTATTTTTCTTATATGATATTTCATATCCAGTTGTCTTTGTGAAATAACATATTTTAGTAAATAGCTCACAGTGGACTATCCTTAAACACACTTGCCCTTTCCCCAGTTTTGATATGTTGTAGTTGGGTTTAAAGTCTCTCCCTTCATTGACCGTGGCTATCAACGGTGGTGGTGATTTATTATCATTTATGTTCCTTTAGTGAATTAAACATGAATTCAAACTTGTTATTGTGATTAACAATTCATGGGGAAAGTTCCCAGTGATAAAGTATCATATACAAAAATGCACTTCTCTTTCCTTCTCCCTGACAACAATTCACATGTAGTTAATGCTCTCTTTGATTATTTTTAGGATCGAAGATTCAATGATGAAATCGACAAGCTCACTGGATACAAGACAAAATCATTATTGTGCATGCCTATCCGGAGCAGCGATGGTGAGATTATTGGTGTGGCCCAAGCGATAAATAAGATTCCTGAAGGTGCTCCATTCACTGAAGATGATGAAAAAGTAAGATTTCATGCCTTTTGTGAGTTGTACTTTCCTTCTTGATCATTGATTGCTATTCTCTCTGAAGGCAGGAATTATGTGAATAGCTGTTGGATTAGCCCATTCACGGATCAAAGAGCTTTTTCTCATGTTATACAAAATGTAATTGGAGTTTTTTGATATTTCATAGAATGTAGTGTAATTTAAAATAATTACTTCATCTTTTTCTTAGCTTGCTTTTCATTACAAGCCTCAGTAGTATTCTTGTTATTCCCTGGTCTTTATCTCCCTTATAAGTAAGCTTTCTAATTGACGATCACAACACCACCACACATGGCCTAAGGGAAGATAGGGAATATAGAATGATTACTGCGTTTCAGAAACTCAGCACTTTCTCTTGCGCTTTTATAACTACAATGAAGAATTGTTTTCTCAGTTCTTATATAAAAATCTCAATAAAATGAATGTTATTTAATTGTTATTCCAAATTGCTAATAAAAAGAACATTACTTTTGTCTCTGAAGAGCAATTGACCTTGGTAGAAGTAATGTACTTTTTGCTCTGAAAATTTAAGTTCTTTCACCAGTAGTTTATTCACCAGCTTATATTAAAAGAAAGAGTCCACAAAGAACTGAAGTTCTGGCTTTGAAGCTCTTACCTTCATATTGGATAAAATCTGGTTGAATATTTATAAACTTGGTGGTAAAAGAAAATCTCAAATTAGTTTGTTTAAGTTTGATGACTCTCATATTCCTATTTGAATAAAAAAACTTCATAATTTAACCTTCTGAATGTGGGTTTGCTATTTGCCAATACTAATTACTAATGCATTAAATTAATGCAAATGTTCTACTACAGAAGGTCAACATAAAATATGATTGTAAGGAAACAAGAGGTTTTTAAGTGAAGAGAATCCTTGACTGAGGTCATTTCTACAGTGGAATTGGAACAGCCCAAATCTCAGTAAAAGTTTATAAACTCACAGAGCATGACAGGACCTCATATGATTTCTTACAAATTCAATAAACTTTTACAGCGCATGTTGAGGTCATAGGAAGCACAAAGACAAATCCCACTTGTGTTATGCCATCTAGGAGCTACACAAAGCAGGAGGCAGGAATCATTAAGATGTTGTTCCAAGACGTGCTATGAGTGCCCAGGGAAAGGAGGGTGATTCTCACTTGGTATGAAGAAGCTTCTTGGAAGAGGTGATGTTTGATCCAATCTCTGATGCGAGAATAGGCCTCCATCAGAGAGAACCAGGTGAGAAGGAGAGGATAGTTAGTAATGAATATGAATGTAGGCTACCTCATTCGCTGTAAAAATATTTCCATGGAATGTACAGATAAAGCAAAAATTTCACTTATGCATTTTGTGTCACAAATACATAACAGAGGCTTAAGATAAGGTGCCTCTTAGTAAGGATTTAGATAGAAGGATTGGGTTTTGTGTCTTTCCAAATGTAACCACTATGTACCCTTGGCGTCCCCCAAACAGTTTAGTTTATACACAGATGATAGTCCTGCCTTTGCTCTGCTGCCTTCATTTAAAGGGATCTCTTTATAAATTTAGTTTTCATCTTTGATTCCATTTACGTTAGATTTGTTTTCTGGACTTTTCTCAGTGGATTTATACTTGCAAGATAGGGTTTCATGAGTTCTGAATGATTTAAAGGGAAGTTTGCGCAAGGCTTTGTTCCTTTCTTGAACAGAATAAATGTTTAGTTCCATGAAGAATGAGAGCCTGGAACTGAGTCCCTGAGACACACAGCTGCTTTGGGTGCATTGCTTAATCTCTGACTCAAAATTTCCTCACTTGTCAATTAAACTATCCATCATTAAGTGGAAGGAGAATTAAATAAGATCACAAACAAAAAATACTTTGCAAAATATAAGAAACTGGGCCGGTATAAAACATAAATATTTATATTTAATGTTTTCTTTAAGAGTTTTAAAATGTTCTTTTAGATTTGTCACTTATCCCCAAGCAACTTATTTCTTAGATTCAACCTCATTTGAGTATTTCCTTGTTCCCAATGTTATATTTTTCTCTTCTGCAATTATCCCATGTGCCCATAGTAGAATTTCATCTTCCAGCCTCTAAAATTTCCTCACCTGCCTTCAAATCCCTACTCTAGTTTCACTTCTTGGAAGAAGCCTTTCCAGTTAGGGCAGATAGATTGTGTCCATGCAAATGATACTGGGTCGAGGGTATTTTATCTGGACAACTTCTGGATCTGGTTATTACTCTGTCCTGCAAGGATTCTATACAATGTAAACCAATCAGGAGTGGTGAAGAAGAAACACAGTAGACAAAATCTAAACATGATTAATGGGAAAGAACAAAATCTAGATACTGCTTCCAAAGGAAAGAAGACAACAAGGCATAATGGCTGCACTGGCCATATGGTGAGTCTGTCTGGGTTGAAATTCCATCTCTGCCATGGCCTGTGTAACCTTGAGCAAGTCACTTAGCTTTTCTGTGCCACAATTGCCTCCTCTTAGAAGAGAGGAGATAATAATAATACTTATGTCACAGGGCTATAGGGAGATTAAATGAGGGAGCACCTAGCACAGAGTAATTCCTCATAAAAGATTAGCTTTCACGGACAGCACATTAAACATGTGAGATACAATCAGATCTCAGTTAAAAAATTATCTTTGTATAATTTAAGTCCATAAGTTTTTATTAAGTGGAGCTTCTGGGTTGCTGAATGAATACAGGGTGGTGATGGTGGGCAGGTAGTACACCCAGAGAGGGAATGGAAGCTCTGCACCCCTTCCCCCATACCTTGCCGTATGCATCTCCTCTATCTAGTTGCTCCTGAGTTATAACCTTTTATAGTAAACTGGTAACCATAGTGAGTGATTGGATCTACAAATGGTTGATGACCAGACCATACATGATGATATTAATAGAGTTCTCACCCACACCCACATTGTCTTTAGCGGCCAGCCCAGAAAGCCAAATCACAATCTCTTCAGCAACCAGCCCAGAATAGTCAGGATTTGGTCAATGACTGCCACTTCCCTATTTTTTTGCGCCCACCCTGCCTGCCACCCCTCCATGCTTTCAACTCAGGGCCAACCAGAGAAAGTCAAATATGTTCCCTGAACTCATTCCCCAAGAAGCCCTGCTTCTCATTAGCCTGCATTCAGCTTCCCCATGCCAAAGCCTCCAATCAGAGCATGTCTAAAGTCTTCTTTTTTCACCATAAAACTTGCCCACTCCTCTTTGAGTCTGCCAAATGCAAGTGATGGTGGTGACTTCTTTGTTATAACAAGATCTGAAGAAATAGCCTCTGTTAGTCCTCATTTAAAAAAAAGGTTTTTATTAAACACAGTCTATAGGCCAGGTACTCTTCCAGTATTGGGTTTCAACAAGGAAAAGGGGGATATACTTCTTTATAAATTCATAATTCTCTTGCATTATTACTAATGAACATACTGTTTTACTTGGTTGTATAAGATTATCCTTTTATGTACTAATTTGTATCTTACTTAACATAAAATTATTTCTTACATTTATGTCCACGTGTGAATGTATTCTACATTTGCCATTTGGGGGGATTATAAAGTTTTTTTTTTTCTTTTCTTTCCCTTTCCTACATAGCCTGGTTTGCTTAGTCATTGTCATTTTACTGAGAATTTGGTTTTTTCTCAGTTTTTTACTAATATAAATAGCCCCCGAATGAAAATCTTGAACAAATTACCTTTTTCTTTTTTGTTATTACCTTAGGGTATATTCCAAAAACTGGAATTACTAAATCTAAGTGCAAGAACAGTTTTATAGCTCTCATTCCATATTACCAGATAGGTGTTGAAAATATTGAACCCACTTACAATGGTAGCAGCATACATATACCTATTTCCTCAGAGCTCTGCCAACTTTGTTCAATTCACATTTTAAAGCCCAAATTAGTTTTCCTCATTCGGCCAGGCAGACTTTAGACAACTTCCTCCTACATTCAACACTATAAACTCTAGTAACAGAAGTAATTTCATCGTTGCCTACTAGTAAGGAAAGAAGGAAGACAAAGGAAGCCATGTCCTGTGCATTAGGTAAGAGGCGCTGGAGTCAGATACCCTCCTAGGCAGGTTTAAGTCTTTGCTGCTTTTTTAGCTGAGTGACCTCGAGCAAGTTGCTGAATCTCTCTAAGCCCCAGAACCTCCATCATAATCGTAGTGTGGTTATGAGGAGTAAAATAGAGAACAGATGTAAAGTGCTTAGGGTAGCACTTAGTATCAATAAATGAGCCTCATGAAATCTCACTATATATTTCAAAACCAGACTAAAGTAATCGGAGCCTTATTTGTTATTTTGCTTTATGCACATAACTGCCATGTCATCATTCATATGGGTTATGGTAAATTTATTGCACATTAGCATAATGTGATTTATATGTCCTGGTATCTTAAAATGTCAACTTTTAGAGACTATAAATTAGCTTTGGTATAATTTCAAAACATTTTGCAATATGAAAATCTGTAAATTATTTGTCTGAATAAATTAAAAATTAAATGTGATATATTCATTTCTGGGCTATTTATGTATCTAACATAATTGTGCACAGGATTGTACTGTGTTTCTTGAAAATTCTGTACCTATAATTCACTGGCTGTGCTATATCATGTGATGATTGTAATGGCTGTCTATATCATGTAATGGCTTTAATATATCATGTAATACATATATCACATAATAGAAGAGACAAGAATGATCATCAAATCCATTCCCCACCACCCCTACCCTCATCCAGTGCAGGAATCTTTACCTGACAGATAATCATCCAGTCTCTGCCTGAAAACTTCCCTTTTATGACTTTATATCATCATGTTCTTTAAAATTCTTGAATAATTAGTAAAAAATTTTATCAGCAGTGGTGAGGGTTTTGTGTGAAATATAGTCTGCCATATGCACATATTAATAATTTAAGTTCCATACTGACAAATTACTAGTTTGGTAATTCACGTTGGAACTACACACAAAAGCAGACCATGCAGGAGAGATGATTAGAATTTTCTGGTTCACTTCATGGGTTTCAAACAAATGTTCCTGTTTTTCAGCGATATGTATAAGCTAGCTGACTTTGGTGGTATAACTAGACTCTTTGCGTTAAAAATTAATTCATTCCTTTGTTATTCCTGGGTGAGTAAAGGGAGGTATTGCTTTGCAGAGTAAAATCACGAGACCCGGATAAGAACAGACATTTATGATCTATTAAGATGTATGGGCACACCAGTGTGAAACCTGGGAAATGGAAATAAGCACGGGCTCTTATCCACCCTGCCAGGTTGCCTATACCTCATCCCCAAAGGTGCCATTTCATAACTTGGCGTTGCATAAAGTATGGCATGTCTATTTCAGTTACTTTCCAATAGCCGAGCCAACATATAAGCAGTGTGGCTTGAACTTCTGCTTTGGCTAATCTCTACAGGCTTCTTTAGCCTTGGTCACCTCTCTTCAGCTCATAATTTGGAGTTGGGCCACCCTGCTGCTCTCCTTTGTGCCGACGTGTTCAACCACCCTGTAGAGCTGGGATGCAGCCAACCGAGCTTGGCTGCTGGGGGACTGGCTGTGTTCCACGAGCTTGTTACTGGTGACGCTGCCCTGCCAACTGGTGTTGAGGATGGTGCACAGATGATGCTAACAAGTCTCTGCAGAAGCTGGAGTTTTCTTATCAGCAACAGGCCTGGGACTCTAAGCCAGATAACAGAGAGGATTTCATAACTCTTGGGCTTACATTGCTAAACTGTTTCTGATTGTCTGCAGCTAATGTTTAGGATTCATGAGATGTCAAGAGTGCAAAAGGTATTAAAGTTCACTGTAGTGAGGAAGGGGGCTGCTGATTTGTGGCACCAGAAGACTGAATGCAGCTCGCACTTGTGTGACTTGCATAGGATTTGACTGGCATAGGATTAATTTTTTAAGAATTGAATGCCTTTAGACATGGCTGCAAGCTGCACTTCCACATAATAGGCAACCCCTAAACAACTAGTCAGTTTAACATAATCAACTTAATGGAGGCAAAGATGGACAAGTTTCTTCTGTCGTCTTATGAATAGAATAGCTAGTTTCTACAAAAGGTACTTTTCAAAATTATTATTTTTTAAATCTTGTTATATACATGGATAGTAGTGTTACAACTCTGCCAGACAAGTCTACGTGTTTTCTATTAAAACTCCACTGTCTTGATACTGAAATGCTAAAAGAGAAGTGAATTAACTATTGTAAGAAATGTCCTTTGTGTTTTCATTTCATTTTTTTTTCTTTTCTGCCTTTATTTCAACTAAATTAGATTTTCAAACCTGTTGGAATAACATTATAATTAAAAATCAGTGTTTAGCAGAAAGATGTTAAAGGTCCTGGCAGATGGCTCAAGATTTCAAATTATATTTGATCAATAAGATTTCTGTCCTGGAAAAATTTGGATTGAATCCCATAACTCATTAATTACAATATTTTGTCTATATTTAAATGATCTAGAGACTGCACTGTTTGCCTTTTAATAGCCATTACCCACGTTCCATATAATCACTGTGAAACTACAAGAGCTTCAGCGACCAATTTGTTCATGTTCTATGTGTTCACTGGGCTACATGTGACTGAGAGGTTCAAAAACACTGAGGAGTTTTGAGAAAGCTATTACCAACACAGTACCTGTTAGAACTCAGGTTAGACCAGAGAATTTTTTTTTTTCTGTTGGAGCAGTATTGCTATGGGCTCTTGACTGTAGTCTCTGCCTCTTCCTCAGGCAGAATCTAACTTTGGGATAAGAAGGCAAGTCCGTTTGCTAGGGTCCGGCTTAGGGCTTCACACTCAGCAAAAACTGTCTACTCTGCCCATACTTTTGTCTTGGGCTTATCACCTCCATACCTTTGCTTGTGTCATTACCCAATTGCATGCAACTCTTCTCCTCCTCACCCTTCTTTCAAGGCTTAAGTCAAATTCTGTCATCTCAGACCTAAGTAGGAATTATTCCAAAACTGATTATTGTTTGTCCTTAATGGTATTTCCTAATATTTTATAGTTCAACCTTTTTTTCAGATGTCCCCAAATGACTATTCATTGAGAAAATACATAATGATCAAATATTCAGGAATTTAAAAAATTAATCACACAATTGAACAAAATGAAAACCAATACCTACATAATGTATTTCTTATTCCAGATGCAGATAATGCTTGGTATGCATACAGATTACAGGCTCCTTGCAAAAATTCTGATGTCCTCTGATGGCTAATATACTGGCATTTGTAATTTCCTGCCTCAACAGCTTCTTTTTTTTATGTTTCTAAGAGTTACCAAGGAAACAATAAGTGCTTAGGTGCAATATCCTTCTTTCCATCTCTTTCCATATACTATGCAGGATCTAGCAAGGTAGTTTGCGGTTATCAGGAACATGAAATAAATGACTTCAATAAGTTACAGAGCTGTAACCACTACAGTGCTGAATGTGGAGAATTTTGAGTGTCATTGATCTGTATATCATTTTTAATGGCTATATAGTGTTCTATTGTGTGGAAGAACCATTTATTTACTCACTATTTATTGAATTTCCACCTAGAAGGCACTGCTATATTTGAGGCATGGTTTGAAGTGCTGATGTTAAACTGATGAATTGGACAGACTAAAGTTCCTGCCCTCTCAGAGCTTACATGCTAGTGGCAAAGACAGACAATAAACAAAGTAACCATGTAAGTATAGAAAATAGTTTCAAGTAGTGATTAGATACATAATTTTTATAACTTATGTAATTCAGTTTTTTTCTGTGGCTTTTATTTATATGGGTGTGCTTAATTAGGTCTAGATAATATGAAAAGGGCTTACAGCAAAATAGGATCTTTCACTAGGAAGCAAGGTTTGATCCAGAGCTCTCACCCAAATATTAATAACTATGATAAATTGTGTCTGACTCTTTCACGGAATCTCTTTTTTCCTCTTTATTCCAGGTGTTCATATAAGGTGTGTGTCCCTCTAGGCTGTTTTATGCAGTAAACATGAAGCCCAAGAAAATGTTGTTTTATTATTATGTTCACTCCAAGTATCTTTGTGTTGTATCTTCTTTTTTTTTTTTTTTTTTTTTTGAGACAGAGTCTCACTCTTTTCCCCGGATTAGAGTGCCATGGCATCTGCCTAGCTCACAGCAAACTCAAACTCTTGGGCTCAAGCAATCCTACTGCCTCAGCCTCCAGAGTAGCTGGGACTATAGGCATGCACCACCATGCCCAGCTAATTTTTTCTATATATATATTTTTAGTTGTCCGGTTAATTTCTTTCTATTTTTTAGTAGAGACGGGGTCTCACTCTTGCTCAAGCTGGTGTTGTATCTTCTTGTGAGTATTAAGTTGTAGTCACAATATCAATTTATCATTGCCTGGATTGGGGAATTTGAGATTGGATGATCCTAACGTGACATGGCCAAGCTGTAGATATACATTATAATGCTTAACAGACAGGACTCTGCACGTCAGGGAGGATATGATCACAGAGTGAGGAGAGTTCAGTGTATTCTGATATTCAGGGACTGATGCATCCATGCCTCTTAATAGCTGGCAGGACTCAAAATAGTCTTTTAGTCAAGCCACTTCTAAAAGTGCAAAATGACAAAGAACTATTATAAACTCTATCTCTGATTTATGTAGGGCTCACACAGAAGAGAATGATTTGCAATTATAGATTAGAAACAAATAAACTTGTTGGCAGGAAGAATTGTTATTAAAGAACCAGAACAGTGTGGTGGATTCTTATTGACTGGAGATTTCAAATGAATACATAACTGTCTTCTTTGAATAACTAGGTTAGTGTTACTATCTGAATAAAATAGCAAGGTTGTTTCTTTTCATCTTAGAATGCTGAATGAATTGGAATTTTAAAAACTTAAATTCTTTTTTTTACAAAAAGTAGAATATATTTGGCTATATTTGAATTGGATATATCTGTTTTTCTTGGATTTTTCCCCCTTTCTTTTGATAAGATTACTTCCTAATTATAAAGATAATACGAGTTTATTGTAGAAAATTTGAAAAGTATAAAAAAGGAAAAATTAATATCACCTGTAATCCTAACTTTCAGAGATAATGCTATTAACACCCTTGGTTTATTTACCCATATTTATTTTTATCTATAAAGATATGTTTCCAAAATTTGCATCATGTATTTTATAATGTTTTAAACAATTCTTCAAAGATACAATTTATATGTTCACATTATTTTCTACCATGTAATTATATAATAGTTTATTTAATCATTTTGTTTCTTAGCATTTAGGTTGTTTCCAAAATCATGTTATTAAAAGATTATAATTAATGAACATCTTTATAAATATATCTTGGATGACATCTTAGGATAGCTATTAGGTTGAACTATTAAATTGCTGTTTTGTAGGTGAAAAATGATCCAGAATCTGCAATTTTATATGGTTTAAACTAATGCTTAGGATTACTGGGTCAAGAGATTTAAACATTAATTTTTTTAACAGTTTTATTGGGATATAATTCACATGCCATACAATCCATCCATTGACAATTCAATGAGTTTAAGTATATTTGCAGAGCTGTGTAACTGTCACCATACTCAGTTTTAGAACATTTTCATCACCCCAAAACACACCTTATTAGCAGTGTCTCCCCATTTCCCCCAGCTTTTCTAGTCCTAAACAACCACCAGTCTACTTTCTGTCTTTATGCATTTGGCTATTTTGGACAATTCATATAAATAGATTCATACAGTATGTGATCCTGGGTGACGGGCTTCTTTCACTTAACGTAATTGTTTTCAAGATTCATCCATGTTGTAGCCCTTCATTTCTTTTTATGGCCCAATAATATTTCATTGTATGAATAATATTCCATTGTATGAACAGACCACATTTTGTTTATCCATTCATCAGTCCATGGGCATTTGTCATTTCCACTTCTTGACTACTATGAATAATGCTGCTGTGAACATTCATGTACAATTTTTTGTGTCAATATATGCTCTCATTTCTCTTGGATATATACCTAGGAGTGGAATTGCTGAGTCATATGGTAACTCTAATGTTTAACCTTTTGAAGAACTGCCAGACTGTTTTGCAAAACAGCTGCACTATTTTAAATTCCCACCAGCAATGCCTGAGGGTTCCAGTTTCTCCATGTCTTTTGTCAATACTTGTTATTGTCTGTCTTTCTTATTATAGCCATTCTAGTGGGTATAAAGTGATATCTCATGGTGGTTTTGATTTGTCTTACCCTGTTGGCTGATGATATTGATCATCTTTTCATGAGTTTATTGGTGCAACATTTGTTCTTAAGGCTCTTGATAAATTTCACTCATTTTCTCTCCAGAAAATTGTATGAATTTACAATGCCAACAGCAACATTATCAACTCATGGAACTTTTATCAGCGTCAATATTGTAATTTTTAAAAATTGCACTCCCTCTATTTTTAATTTTACTTTATTTTCACCCATTTGATTTATTCTGTGTATGCATGAATTCCACAAGGAATTAATCAACCATTGATGTAATTTTCAATATAATTTTTTATGACTGATATAATTTTTCAACTAGAAAAAAAGGCTAGCATGATGCAGATTGATCTAAGCCAATCTGGTCACACAACTTCAAGGTTATTCACAATACCTCCTAGGTACATGATAATAGCTGCCAAAAATTTGAATTGAATGAGAATTGGCTACTTTCCTGTAACCTTCTTATTTGGTTTTAATAAAAGCAGATCTCAGACCAAATCCTGCCATACATAACGACTTTCACTTAAACAAAAATTTATTGGCAAGTTGGGTCAAATAGTTCATACACCCTGTTCAGTAAGCTTCATGAAGTCCAAGCTCTCTTTGTTTGAGGTAATCTAAACACTGCTTGCAATATTTCAGAAGCAGGATCTGGTTGTTCTGGTGGTGGGCATCCTTTGACCCAGTGGAAGGATTAGACAGCCCAAGTGTCCATCTGTAAGGATACAAGTTTGAAACTTGCTACATTTTCATACTTCATTAATGCAAGGGTGTGGAGGATGTCTCTAGAATATTATAACTAATTCTTATATCTTGAATACCACCAATTGCAGTAATTAGAGTCAATATCTAATATCCATTGTGCTCATTAACAAGCTATTAATTTCACCAATGAAATCCATTTCTAACATTAGCAAAGTCCCATGCTATTGAAGGCAGATAAAGATCTCTGGAGCATGTGTAGTAGCCACATTTGGAGTACAGCTTTCTGATTATCTCTAGAGTATAAATCTTGGTAGGGCAATCGTCTGCTTCTTGATGACATATTAAATCTACCCACCTCCACACACACTCATAATTTCACATTGTCTTTGCTAAAGAATTTAAAGCAAATTATAGACATCAAAACAGCATGCAGTATCTCTCAGTGTTTGTTTTTCTTCTTAAATGAGAAAATAATGGAAACATGTATTAAGTGTATACACTGTGATAAGCGCTTTGCATACATTATCTCATTTAATCCCCACAACAATCTTGTGGAAATTATTATCATTCTCACTTTATGAATTGGAAAACTGAATGTGAGAGATTTTAAGAATGTGTTCGGATCACTCAGCTTGTACTGGCAGAGCCAGAAATCGTCTGCACCTGTCTGTACTAACATGGCACGTGGGAACACTTGGTGGATGTTCATTATTTCCTCTTGTTGCATCTTCACTTCAGGGACTCATGAACGCTTAGATCATGCTGTATCTGATGCACATGTATAGGTGGTTAAATAAAGTTTGAGATTCTACATGTTTAATACATTTTGCAGGCAGTAATATGTGACTAAGTAAAACATTATTTCCAAATGATGTTGCCTAGTACCATTTCAGCCTTCCATAAATGTCTGTAACCTATAAAAAAAGGATGAAATCATGCCTTTTGCAGCAATGTGGATGGAACTGGAGATCATTATCTTAAGTGAAGTAACTCAAAACCAGAAAGTCAAATACCATGTTCTCACTTTTAAGTGTACATAAGAACATAGAATGTGGTATAATAGACGCTGGAGATACAGAAGGGTGGGAGGGTAGGTGGGGTGAACGATGAGAAATTACTTAATGGGTACAATGTATACTATTCAGGTGACAGTTATACTAAAAGCCCAGATTTCACAACTACATAATATATTCATATAACAAAACTGCACATGTACTCCTTAGATTTATACAAATAAAAAAAATCAACCAAACTTGAGCTTTATGCCTGTAAGAAAAATTAAAAATAACTAACAGCTAAAAGAGTTAGGAATCATTGATAAACAATGATGGCTTTGTACATATACAACTATGAGGCAGATAATTTAATATTTTTATTTTATTCCATTTTTTGTTTTTACTGACAAAACATTTTTTAATTTATGGTTTTTTATGTATATTTTTCCTTCCTGAGAATAAGAAGGAGGTGAGGATCAGTC
The DNA here is from genome assembly GCF_041146395.1 of Eulemur rufifrons. Classification (NCBI taxonomy): domain Eukaryota; kingdom Metazoa; phylum Chordata; class Mammalia; order Primates; family Lemuridae; genus Eulemur; species Eulemur rufifrons. The sequence continues at coordinate 49,853,724 of NC_090983.1, forward strand.
TAACTTTGGTGCTTTTTTTGCTTTAAAACATTGTGCCTCAAGTCAGAATTTGCAAATAGTGTTCATTTGTACTAGGTGATAAAGTGAGGTGTTCCGGCATAAATTACCCTGCAGGCTACTTAGAGGGTTTTTTCTGTGTTTAGCAAAATTATGAAGTATGCTGTGTAAATGAAGCTACATTATATTTCTTGTTGGAGAATTTCAAATATAAGATAACTTTGTGACGTAGTTTGTAATTTCTATTTTTAAGAATGTATAGATTTAAAATATATACTTGGATATTTATTTTTTCCTTTTCTTTTTTCCTGTATTGGAGGTAGAAATGAAACCATTTCTTTTTGTAATTTGCCATTATTTTCTTTTATTACTCCCACATGTGCACTGGATAATATCCTGGCTAGATATGATTGTAGGCTATTTTCACTGGCAGATTCTGATTCCATTGCCACTCAGCAAAGGAGTATTTCCCCACCCCTTTCATATTCTGCACTCTCCATTTAGAATTGAGAAAAAGTCTCAAAGGCGGGCACTTGTATTTTACCAACGCAGGTAGCAAGGTCCCCCAAGGGAGGGCCCGAGCTAGAGTAAGAGCGTGTTAAGAGGGGGAGAAAGTAATGAACAGTTTTGAAAAATGAGGTTATGTAAGTTAGAGCTACCCAGAGATGCTTTGAAGGTCTATTAGACACAGTTTTTGAAAGGGGGTTTGAATAAAACTAAAACACAATAACAAAGCTCTCTCACTGGAGAGAATTTAAAACGATTCCTCACAAGAATTAATTTGCACCACCAGAAGACTGGAGTGTGCTTTATTCATCTGAAAAGCATGTTTGGTGTTTTGGAAGAATTACTGTCTATGGTGTATAATAAGTGACTGTGGGAAATCAATCTGTATTCCTTAAAGGTGCCACCCAGTGTTTAATAGCATTGGGTAGCATCCTAGCCTCAAGCACTCCATCTTCAGTGCTTGATTATTTGGTAAACTTCATTTCTAAAAACCTATCCATATCTGGTTTTTTTCTTTTTCTCTGAAAAATATGTTTCTGATTAATTTTGCAAAGCCTTTAATACTGATACCAGTTTTGTTTGTCATTGCCTCTCAGTGGTACTTGTGGCTTGGTGTAACACAAATTTATTCTAGATATGTTGTTCTACTTTCTATTTCCAAACCCAGAATCAGGCATCAAAATAAGCCTTCAATTATTCTCCTCTGTCATGAAGACACAGTCCCACAGACCTTGGATGAACCTGTAGGTATCCATTGCCCCTTTTCAGTGGTTGGCTCTAAATTTACTTTAAAATCTCAGGTTAGTAGTTTGACATGATGCCATCATGATTAGGATAGTCACAGGACATGATGGGAGTTTTATTGTTCCTATTCTTTTAATCCATGAAACAGGGTGACAGGAATTATTGTCTCTATGAGACTGAAAATACATTTTCCTCTAGATCTAGAATAGTCCATCATTTTAAGATTTGATCCTGATGCTGTGGCTTATTGCCCTGGATGCTTCCATTGTTTTACACCGTAAAGAGCCATCCAGTTAAAAACAACAAAACTGTGCAAATTATGGCAAACTTCTGGTCTGCAGCATGGATTTCTTAGGTAAAAGAAAATGGGAAGCCAAATTGCCTCTTACTTTTTTGTCTTCCAATTGTTGCCCAGGGGCAGATTATACACAGATCATCGGGTCGTGCAGGGGCTATTGTTCCCCCAACCATGCACAGAGTAATAAGTCATTCTGCTTGAAATTACATCTTCACTAGCATCAGTATATAAAATACAGTTATATTTGTGCTGGAAATACAAGGTCACGGCTATTCACCTGGAAGATGATCCTTCACAATTATTCTTAGAAAGAAACTTGGGAAAAATACTCTGTGCCCTTCGTGGTTCAGTGATGTGAAATGTTTGTACCACACTCATTATGGACACTAAAGGGAGGGGGCTCATCCGGTGCACAGACCTGTGGGTCTGGGGCTATATTTAGACAGACAGTCAACTGGAAGATGGTAGAATATATGCCAGGTCTACGGCTTGTCACATGGACTCTTTTAGAAGCTGTTGGAAGCATCACTCATTATAGTAACAACAAAATTTATGTTTTTGCAGACTTTATTCTTCACACATATATTAACTTATATGATTCTCTCAATATTCTTATGAGGTAGGGAAGACAATTGTTAAATTTTTCCTTATAGATGAGCTAACTGCGGTCTGTCTTGCCTAGCAGGAAGTTAATAGTGGAACTGGGAGGTCATTGTTCTTTCCTCTTCTTTTTCCTGGTTCATCATCTTGTTTTTCAACCAGTGAATTGACTATTACCACTGCTTAGAAAGAGCAGAGTTCAAGGCAAAGAGAACTCACTGGGTTAATTGTAGAAATGATATCATTCAATATGCTAGCATGCACTGCTGAACAATCAATAGGAAATTCAGTTTTATTGGAGGATTATAACAATGAAGTCACAGTTCTTCAGGTATGATGCACATCGAGCTTGTTAAAGAGATAAAGCCTACATAAGGGTCTTATTTATAAGAACCACGTGCTCTGAATGTAAGAAAACCGTAAAAAGCAAAGAGACCTTAACATTATTTTATTCAAACTCTCATTTTAGAGATAAAAAAATGTAAAAAAGAAAAGAAATAAAAGCAGTTCAGCGATTTTAAATGATTTGCTCCAGGTTGCACAGTTAGAAAACCGGAGCTGAGAGTCTTTAAACTGCATTGTCCCCAGGCCTTCCTCTGTGCCGTGCTGATGTTTGGCTGCCCATGTGGAGGGAGCCAGATGACAGCAGTGGTCCCACTCAGCACTGTGGTTCTTTGGTGAACAAATGACATAGCCCCATTTCATGGTAGGAAAATCCTGGTTGAGAAGTGTCCCCAGAAACAATAAGTCAGTGGTGTAATATTGTAAGTCTCCCAAGTGCTTCCTTGCCTGTCTTCTCACAGATATTGGAGACTGTGATGTTTCTGCTTCCACAATAAAAAGGACTAGTGGAGAATCATCTATATATTTTAGCCACAAGTTAAGAAGAAGAAAAAAAAAAGAATTCTGTTCTCCCGCCAACATTGAAGTAAAGTACATATTCTCATGTTATTTGACAATCTCAATCATATTGGAATCAAGTCAAAATGCTAAGGCATGAGGTTGTAGACACTCATAGTTCTAACCCTCTCAGTGCTGATATTTGGAGAGATCAAGGTTCTATTATGTCAAACTGAGGAATCTTCAAACATTGTTATGTAAATCAGAAGCATCCTTGACTCAAGTGCCTAGGAAGAGTGCTACAGCTACTGTCTACTGATGATCATTGATCTCTAGCCAAATCGTTAACACAATATTTAAGAATAAAGAGAACCACTGGAATAAAACTTTGTAAGGAATAAGGCATGCAAATGTCAGTGGAAATGGGTTAAGAGTAAATGGGAGGCAGATGTTTATTGAAGAGGCATATATCATGAAATGTTAGAAATATTAACATTTGAGTAACTTCTGTTTATTATCTGTCCACACAGACCATTTTGATTCATGTGTTTTTGATGCAAGCATTTTGACAGGGTTATAGCCAGCAGACACCTTGGAATCTTGTTCCAGCCTTAACTGCCATCCTGATTCTGGTCAATTTTTACTTTTCACTTTATTAATTATACACTGTTTTGAAATTTTTAAACTTTGGGTTTGTATTACTTTCATTTTTAAGGTGAATCTTGTTTGGGAGTAGTGTATTCATTTTGATATATTGCCAGGTTCAGTTAACACTTATGTGGATAATGAGATTGATCTATGGATTTTTTGGTACTATTTTACTGTCTTTATTAAGGTTATGTTAGATGTATTATTTTAGAATTAGAAAAAAGACAGTCGGCCGGGCGCGGTGGCTCACGCCTCTAATCCTAGCACTCTGGGAGGCCGAGGTGGGTGGATCGCTCGAGGTCAGGAGTTCGAGACCAGCCTGAGCAAGAGTGAGACCCCGTCTCTACTAAAAATAGAAAGAAATTATATGGACAACTAAAAATATATATAGAAAAAATGAGCCGGGCATGGTGGCACATGCCTGTAGTCCCAGCTACTTGGGAGGCTGAGACAGGAGGATCGCTTGAGCCCAGGAGTTTGAGGTTGCTGTGAGCGAGGCTGACGCCATGGCACTCACTCTAGCCCGGGCAACAGAGCAAGACTCTGTCTCAAAAAAAAAAAAAAAAAAAAAAAAAAAAAAAGAGAAAAAAGACAGTCAAATATTTAGTCTTTTATAATTGGGAAGCCTCTAAGGAGTTATAAGGTATTCCCCCTGTCAGCTTTCAGTCTGAAATGTCAGTTGTTAGTGCACTCATGGCAGAAGAATGACCAGACGCATCAAGTAAGGCAAGCACAAAAATGAGGTTTATTGAGGAGAGAAAGATGGGATTATAGAGCAAGAGCAAGCTATAGGTTTACAGAGAGTGATATATACGCCACAGATGATGACTGGAACCCTTGTCGAAGAAAAGGGAGAACAAAGGGAAGGCAAAAGGGGGTTGGTTATGATCTGCATCTTATTTTATAGTGCCTGGATTGGGACATCCCTCATGGTTCAGAGGTCACCATGGAACCACATTGATTGGACAGTTGGGAGTTGCATGACCTGAGTCTTACTATGCATGTGGGCTGTAGATCACTTTCTGGACTCTATCCTACCTAATGCTGCTTGGCTCATGGGTTAGAGAGTCTTCTGCATTCTTCTACAGCTGGTGCACTAAGTTATGATTGGCAGATTCATAGGGTATTTGCTCCTCCCCCAGGTATGGCAGTAGCTCAGGGCAGGATTAAGGTGGGGCAGGACCAAGATGGGGTCTTGGGGCCCACCCTTGTCCTTCTTCCCAGGTGGGGCAATTGCACCAATGCAAGGCACAAACTTTCATCTCTAGGAGACCTGGAATCCCTTGCTAACTACCTAACACCCCAAAGCATTATTATAAATGAGTTTTACTGTAAGTATTATATACATGTGTTATTTAGAGATCAGTTAGAAATTTAATTAGGGTCTCTTATGCAGATTGGAGTGGAGAATAAGAGATCTTATTATGGCCCAAATGTCCTTCCCTACTTCCCCTCAATACATACCCAATTATAAAGGAAACTCAGAAAACTTATTGGAAGAAAATAATGCTCCTCATTTATATAGATTCTTTACAGCATTTAAAAACTCCTACCGGCCGGGCGCGGTGGCTCACGCCTGTAATCCTAGCACTCTGGGAGGCCGAGGCGGGTGGATTGCTCAAGGTCAGGAGTTCGAGACCAGCCTGAGCGAGACCCCGTCTCTACTAAAAATAGAAAGACATTATATGGACACCTAAAAATCTATATAGAAAAAATTAGCCGGGCATAGTGGCGCATGCCTGTAGTCCCAGCTACTCGGGAGGCTGAGGCAGTAGGATCGCTTAAGCCCAGGAGTTTGAGGTTGCTGTGAGCTAAGCTGACGCCACGGCACTCACTCTAGCCTGGGCAACAAAGTGAGACTCTGTCTCAACAAAAAAAAAAAAAAAAAAAAAAATAAAAATAAAAATAAAAAAATAAAAACTCCTACCATCCATCATAAACATGTAGAAGAGCCCTATCCTGACCAGCCAAGAAGATGTCCAATGAGACTTTCTGCAATTAGTTTATGAAAACAGTACATATATCTTCATTTTCAAATATAAGAGATATTATATTTTAAATACTTTTTCAAGCTATCATCAGAAATTTGTAACTCCGAAAAATTACTCTAAAAATTTTAAAAGTAAAAATAATAAATTCTGTTATTGATCAGCTACATTACTAGAAAGCAAAAGTAAATGAATGCCACTATTGTGACATTCAAGGAGGAGTTACAAAGTCTGAGATGCAGAAAGTCAAGGTACAAGTGAATTCTCATCAACTAAACAGTTATCTGAATGAAACAATTCATGTTTCCTTCCTGGAAGAGTACCTGACCGCTGATCATATTTAGTTTGTACTAGGTTAACGCTTAACTCCACCCCATTCCCCACCTGTCCCTGTTAGTGCTGGGATGATGCTCACCAAAAGAAAAACAATGTGGGTTTTGCATATCATTTTTTTTAAAGTAGCTGAAACTTTGGTGGTATGTGTTTTAGGTTGGATTAAAATGTCACATAGTCAATTCTTTCTCTCTTCCTCCCCTTCTCTCCCTTGCCTTCCATCTTGTTCCTTAAAGGATTGAGGCAACTGGTGGGAAATATTGGAATATTAGTAAAGTTTATGGCCAGATGAGGTGATGAGCTGGGAATTCTCAAGGACTTTTTTGGTTTTGGGGTTTGTTTTTGTTTTCCATGTGATGTGATGGTAGTCTCTGACTACATTCAGTCTTGACCAGAATGTCTCATTGATCCATGCTGTCTTTTTGGCACCAGGTGGGGCTGGAGGATTTCAGTGGGACTCCTGGTATTTTGATACATGCTCCTAACTTTTAGGTTGAAGGACTTTCAGATGAGGAGCAGTGACTCAATGAGAATGCACAAGATCAGTAGCGCTATTCGAGGGAGACAAAACAGTTTGCAACCTGCCAACCAGGAAAGCTATTCTCTCTCAAAATAGGGAAATTCATTAAGTATGATGAATAACCTTGCAAATGCATAAGTATAACTATTAGGATTTTGACCACAGCATATCAGTTTATGGATTCATTTCCCCACCGTGTGAATGGCATAACTCCCTAGTTTGTGCATAAAGGAGTTCCCAGAATATCCTCTGTTTTACAGAGGAAATTAGCTTTCATTTCCTTTTTTATTTGTAGCTTGCCTCTGAGTATGACAGGAAGATTTAGCTCTGGGCAGAATATTCTTCTGAACTTCATTCATTCTGCGCTATGACTAACAGCTTTTCCGTATAACCACATCAAGAATTAATATTGCTTTACGAAACAGCATTCCACATCTCTAGTGAATTGCTTATCTTTCTTGAAGAAGAGTAGATTACTCATATTGTCTTCCTTAGGTACTTTCTGACGCAATAGAGGCACGAAGGCTATCAATTGCTTTAGTCTGTATGATAGGCATTGAGATCCACTTAATAGGATGCTACGCAAAACTGAATCAAACTCATCTCACCAAAAAGTTGAGCATGTGTATGTGGGGCTTTGAATGTAGTTATTGGGCAATCTTATTTTGCTGTCCTCTCTGAGATGTCATACTGAAAATTTGCAAGCAGAAAAGATACATTTTTATATACAAATAACAGAAATCTTGATGTATCTAGAAACTGGTTAGTTTTGAACACAGAAAAAATAATGGGACTATAGGAGATCTCAAGGTTTCAGAGGCCTTAATTTCAATGTACATCTCTTGCTGCCTGTACCACTTGTTGTAGGAACATGCTTTCCACAGCTGCTCTTGGTGACTCTTGGTTTGCCTAGTCCTTTTGACTTCCAGCATTAATTCCTGTCTTGATACTGTGTCACAGACAATGAAGAGATGATGGGCTTCCACATGAGAAAAGACATAGACAATTCAGACCTTTGGTAGGACTGGCTACATAATTTGTAGGGCCCAGTGCAAAATGAAAATGCTGGGCCCCTAATTCAAAAATTATTAAGGATTTCAAGCCTGTAACAGTAGAGCTTTGCATCAAGAACAGGACACTTGTAGACTGCATGCCTACAAAGCCCAGCTTTTTGGTCTGGAAATGTAAAGTTAGAGAGAGATTTGCTTTAATTCTATACAATCGAGAAAGCAATAATAGAATGGATGAATTTTATTTATGATATCTTAGAATATTAGATCTGGGAAAACCATTGAAGTTCAAAGGTGGCTGATAGCATGTACTCCTTTATGACAGAGCAGGAATGAACTCTTCAAGAAGTCACCCAGGGTGGGTCTAATAGTTTCTTATTTGTGCTGACTACAGGGTCAGGTTGAATCATGGATGCATAAAGTGTTGACTCTTGAAGACTAAGTTTGGTTACGGGTGACATTATCAAACTCCTGGGCTCATGGAGGGCTGGAAGTAAATGTGTTTGTTGATCCAGACCTGAGTTGCTTTCACCACTGAGAGCTCTAGAGTGAAGATTCTCAGAAAACTTAGAAGAGATGAGGAAACACTGTTACACCAGATTTGGTGGCAGTGGTGGTGCCCAGCGACTTCTCACACTTAATTCACTAAAAACTGTATTTGTAGTCTCTTGCTGATTTTAATTTTATACATCTGGTTAGCTTTTAGTGATGGACTATGACAACAAAAGAGAAAGCATTAACTTAACAAAGTCTTCTCTGAGGGAATGTTCTAGAGCCATTGAAAAGCCGGTAAAAGGATATTGCCTGGTTAAGCAAAAAAAAGTAAAAACATAATAAATTATAAAAATTAAAACAACAGATAAAATTTTTTCAGTCTTCAAAGTTCTATAAGTACATAGTAGACCCTGTCTTTTTAATGTAATAGTCGTAGAATATTTGTTTCTAAACAAATAATTCTAGAGACAGCAAACTATTTTCTACTCATCTAGCAATTTAATAAAGCATGTTAATTTCTGATGAGAAAAAAAAAATAACTCCTGCAGAGATGTGAAGGTAACATTTGTGGCTCACTGTGTCAGACACCTTCGTTTAGATCATCTTTTTTATTATACGTAATTATCCAGTGTGGTATGTATCATCATCCCCACTTAGAGATAAGGAAAATGTGGTTCAAAAACTAAACATTAGGCAATATATGTAACCTAAATGTTTGTACCCCTGTAATATTCTGAAATAAAGATATACTAAAAAAATTTAATTGTTCTCATCACCATCATTCTAACCACCATTCCTTAATACCAGCAAGCTCAAAGATTAATCAAATTCTAAGGATATGATCACAGCAAAAAAAATTAAACATTTCACCAAGAATATTCCTCAGAATAGTGATTCTGTAAGGTGTCAGTTAATGGTTGTTCCATGATAGTAGAATGGTTGGAAAAATACTTGATTTTGTCAAACATTAGGAAAGATCAGGAAACTTGGACTATAAAATTGACATTTTTGGAGTTTATAATTGAGGACATTTGTTCTTTTCCCTTTTCTCTCTTCTCCTCCATAATGGTTAGAGGGTCCTTTGGCTCCCAATTCTGATGGTAGGGAAAGCTGTCTCAGAAAGCAGTAAAGAAAATAGTACCGATTATAGCACTGTAAACCTCTGCAAGCTGGTGGGGGATGTACTTGGGAGCAAATGGTCTTCATGGAATCCCTGAAACTTTACTATGTAAGCAGGCATCAATGGGTATATTTGCCTCTGTTTGCAAAAACAACTGGAAGAATGTAGCTGCAGGTAAGTTTGCTGAAGAAAACTAGGCACTAAGTATTGTATTTAGTCTTCAAAGTTAACCCTTTAATTTCCAAGTCAACTACAGTTCTTTGAGTAAAAGAAATGTTATTTTAAGGTTGTTGTGTACTCTGTAAAACCTGAAAGATGTCACTATATTAGGTTAGGTCGAAAACAGTTTCACAATAAGGTAGAAAAAAACCTTCTTATCTGATATGATCAGGACTGGTAATTGGTTAGTGAAACCCAAAATTCATTAAATCAGAATCATTTCAAAAATAATACATATACGTCTTAAACACTTTATTTTAACTTAAAATATTAATATGTATTTATTGAACAATATTTTCTTGTCCAGCAAGTCTTTGATTATGGATCCACTAAGTAGAGAACCACTTTGTTTTCCTTATATAAATGACACCCATAATACATTATTTATGGCTGATAATTTTAAAATGGAGCTAGAATCAAAGGTCTTCTTGTGAAGAAATCTGAAGAAATCTAGAATTCTTCTAGGCTTTTATGATTTTTCTCTCCCTATTTTTTTTTTACAATCATCTTAATGCATTTAACTTCAGAGCTTTTTGTTTTTATGACACATTTTTATCAAACTCCCTGGATCTCAATTTAATTTTCATAGAAAAAGTTCTCTTTCTTTTTTCATGATAATGGTTTATATAATAAAAACTAATATCTCAACTTACAATACCAAATACAACTGACATAAACAGGTTGGGAATAAATACAGTGGACACCTGGTAAGCACACATACTCAACTCTTGTGGCAGAAGTGTGCAGGAGTATTGGTTTCCTAGCTACAACCTTTGAGCATGTTATCCATAGTTTTACAGAGTCATCAATTTGTGCTGCAAACTGTGTAAGCAAGCTCATTAAGCGAGCTCTTTCTGTAGTAACAAATCATATTTTTCTAATTCTCAATCACCCTCAATATTGTGGCATCTGCTACCCCTTCAGGCCCTTCTGCTCATTTCCGGGAAGCCCTAGAGAGATGTTTGACAAATGCTGAAAAAAACCAAATCTTTTTATTTCCCTCAGGCAATTCTGGGAACCTATTGGTCTGAGCCTCATGAAGGCACCATCCCTTAGACGGCTACTGTAAGGTTATCTCCCACAGGACCCTCCATCATGACTGGACACCACCATTGTCCTGGAAGTGAAGAACTTTCATTGCCTAAATGTAACCAGCTCATATCCTGTTTTATTTTTAGGACTCACTCAAACATAAGCATGCAGAGGCCAGGGCAGCCCCATTCTGAATGTTAACAAACAGGATATACTATTAAGCATTCTGTTCCCTCTGACACTTGAGGCAATGTCTCAGGGCTAAAGCCTGTATGTCTGTAGGTCTCTCTTCCCTTAAGGGGAATTATTTCCCAGGAGACTCTTCAGTGTCTCATGCAAATGGACTTCTGACAAGTGCATCCTACCATACCACCTAGCCATTGCTCAGACGGGGACCATAGCTGGGATATTTCTCAAGTCTCCGTATTCTATCCAGCCTCCATTCTTTCCTCATTATTAACTGCAGCTGTAGCATTAATTGTATGTGCTGAACGCCATCATAAGCACTCTCTTAATCCTCACAATCAAGTGAGATGTATACCATTATTATCCCCATTTTTTTGTTTTTGTTTGTTTGTTTTGCTTAAACTCAGTGGTAAGAATATTATCCCCATTTTAAAGAAGAATAAACCAAGACCCAGAGAGAAAGATGCATGAGTAGTAAGTGGTGGAGTTAGGACTAGAACCAGCTTCTTAATCGCTATCCAACCTGTATCTAAGAGAGAGAACACAGAACATTCATGACACATGGCCTGTAGTGGGCAGAGCGAGCGCAGAAGGGCGGTGAAAAGGCTATGACCCTGCTGCCAGGCATGCTTCTATTTTCCTCTGTTCTGCCCAGACCCATGGCTCCTCAAGGCTGGCGCTGGGGCAGGAGAGAGACAAAGCTGAGACACGGGCGGGATTCAAGTCTGGAGTAGCCTGATGGTAGGAGCTGGAATTCCCACTTCCCTCCACGTCTCAATGTGGAAGGTCATAACAGGTGTGTTTAACCTGTGTGTCCCCAGGGACACGATCATTCAGTGCTATCACTATTAATATTTATTCTTTTCAGTTTCTGCCAAAGGGTAGGGTTAATATTACCATAGCTTTGGACAAAAAAGAACTATGAAAGTGAGGTCTTCTTTCTTCGTTGTTATATTTTCCTTGCTACTTGAAATAGTTTGACAACCTCCTGTTTGAGAAAACTTGTTCCAGATCAAAAGGTTTTGTCAAAGATCACTTTGGCTCATGCTTTTTAGGGTAACTCCACCCTTCTCCACCATAATGTATAAACTTTAAAGAAACAAATACAAATGCTTGGATATTGTTCTGCCTCTTCACGTAGCAATTTATAAAACTCTTGGGATCCCACTTAGATAACTATTTTTGACTTTGCACTGCACCAATTCTTAAAATTTTAAAGTTCAAGAATAGAAATTCTCTTATTTTGCAGAATAGGAGGTTAAGGTGGGTAGGAGAAGTGACTTGTTCAACAAGACACAGCTGGTTAGTGGAAGCCTTTGGATTAAAATCAGTGTTTCTTAACATCGAGTGCAGAGTCCTTTCTACCATATCGCATTGCCTCCTTTGCCACTGATTAATGGATTAATGAATTTCACTGAATATAGAGGCTGAATGCCAAAAATGTCTTTGAAAGTGAGGAGAGAATATTACCCCTTACTGATTTTTTTTTGATTAAATGAATCACCAGAAAATGATAGGAACTTCTGTTATGCTTCTGTGTTCCCCACCTTGTGTAATTTTAGTTCAATCATAGATTTCCCAGTACTCCCCAGAGGCTATGAATATTTGGTAAATGGAAACAGTGCACAGATTAAATGAAATTGAGCTGGAGGTAAATTGTGGCAGTCCTTCAATAAGGTTTAGTAATCAAATTCAGTACTCTAAATGATCATTTTTCAAGAAAGGTTTACTATTCATCTACACTATTAATTTCAATTATCAGCTCCATTTGACATATAGACATTTTAGTAGAATTGATGAAGGAAAAAAAGCACTGTATTAACTACAATCACCCGAAGTGCTAATAGTCACAGTATAGTGTAACCTATCAGAAACAATTGAAGACCATTACTGAAACTCAAATACACACCTTATTTCAGTTGTATCGAATGCCAGTTGACTTATTAGTCTATTAGAGCAGCTAGAGTATGTTTCTCAAAAGGATTTATTTGTGCAGATTGGAAGTACCTGAGAGAAATTGGAAGGTTCTCGGTAAGTGTTTTTGAATTTCTACTTTATGAACTGCTGGGTGGTATAATAACAAGTATATTGGGACATAGACTGTCTAAGTCATTTGCCAAGACCAAAAAGCCAGCCAGCTTTGGAGCCAGATAGACCTCAGGCAATGTGGCTGTTAACCACCGTACTGCAACCTCTGCTTTGCAAGGTGAGCCAGGGGCTTTGGTAAAAAGTATTCTTGGATTCAAAACTTAGCTTTGCTACTCAGTAGTTGTATAAAATTTGCATATTAATTTATACCTTTGTTTCCTCTTTATTAACAGAGAGAACATTGGTACTAATTTCATGGGATCTTTTTTGATGAGGTTTATATGAAATGGTATCTACTATACTTTTCACGATACCTGGCACCTAATAAGAGCTTAACAAATGTTGCCTTTATTTTATTAGTATTATTATTATGACTCTGGAGGACTTAAAAATTAGAAGATATATATATATATATATATATACACACACACTAAGGAGCTTTTAATTGGGGACTGAAACATATAATTAGATACAAATTAATCAAAAATGAAGAATAAAAACAAAGAATAAAACCCCATAAAATGTGAAAATGCTGAAAGGAGACACCTACGTTTTCTTACTTTCTGGAGTTGCTTTGGCTCAATTAAAAGTATATGTATGCCATTCACACTTAGCTTCAGCAATATGTATGGTATTAATTTCATGAGAAAATTATTAATTATAAATTTCAATATATGGACTAACTTTTCATTTGCCCTATTGTTACAATCTGCTTAGAAGAGCAAGCAATTTCAAGCATTTTGCTATGCATCACTTTTAGTTCCTCCATTCATTCAGCATCAATATAAAATCAAGATACTGTTAAGATACTCTCAAATTAAATGGTCTTTTTCAGTAATTGGTGCATTTCAAATTTTTGTAAAACCACTTCTCTTCCCAAGCCCTCCAGCAACTGCACAGCAAGAGATGGTCATTTGGGTATTGACTGATAGCTACTAAGTAGAAGAAAATTTCATAGGAGGAAATTTGAGCACCAGTGCATTAAGGAGAAGATACAGTGCTAATTTGTTTTATTAATTGGTGTTACTTTGGGAGTTGTTTTTTTTCCATGCACTTCTGATGAGTTCCTCACCAGCTCCAGAATTCTTTATCTGGAAGGTCTCTTTTCTAAGCTGTCAATGTCAGTTGCCTTGTTTAGCTGACTGAAACAATCGGATGATACAGACTTGATGACTAAATGGTTTATGTTATGACTATAACTAGTGAACTAATAATTCTTGGTTTTCTGTCTGCCTTGTGGTTCAACTATAAATTCGCTGGTGCCATGTGTTTCAAAATAAAAAAGATTGAGAAACCCAGAACATATGAAAATGTTTCTCTTAGTCCATCAAATAACAAAACCCTCATGCATTTATGTTTCATTTTTTGAGTAATTAATTCATCCCAGTAAATAATAGGAGTCTTTAAAGAGGCTTCCTATGTTTGGTAGATGGCTTGGGGTGTTTTGATACAATGATTATAGCCGCTTTCTTTTCATTTATGTAACCTTTTCTCATCTCCATTCTGCTTTGCAGTCTTACACTTTTCCGGTTGTCTTTAAAGCCACTTGGACTGGATCACCTTTTAGAGTGGATACTGATTAAAATAAGCGCCAATAGCCTGTTGCTTATAGTGCCACCGTGTGGCCTTGATCCATTACTGCTGCCCATTAATGCCCACCCACAATGGGGTCAAATTTGAATTAGCAGTTTCTTTAAAAAGTGCACCTCTAGCATGTGTAAATATTTGTTTTCAGGTCCCTAACTACTTAAGAAAACAGAGATGAAGACAAGCTATAGTTAAAATGAGAAATGACTACCATTGAAGACAAATTAGAAATGTAAACAAATCATCTCTGAATTATTTACTATCAATAAAGGGAAAATATGATTTGCTTTATGAAGCCTTAATTTATAATTACATTTTCATGATCACTTAAATAGTGTAAAGAAAAGTAGATCAACATGTATATTCTTTTTTTTGACTATCAAGAAGTTACATTTTGCTAGCACTTTTCAGAAGGCAAGAAATTTGGTGCCTAACATTTCATGTTGTTAAATTGTAGAATACTTAACCCATTCCTCCTTCCACTTTGATTCTTCTCACTTCATGTTGGCATATGAACTTTTCTTCTTTGCCACGTGGTTCTGTCATAGGAGATCAGTAGCACATTTGAGTGAATGGGGGTCAATACAGCCCTGAAAAATAGAGGTGCTGTGTGCCCCTCTGGCCAGCATTCTCTCCTCAGAGAGTCCTGTTTTTATTTCTTGTGTTAGCTAATATGAAGTCTTTTTTAAGTGTACCCATGATTGCAGTGTCAGGAGATCAAATCTTTGTAGCATGTTCCAGTTTAGGGCAAAAATATATGTCATTTTGTAAAGCATACAAAAGAGTAGAAATGAATGTGTGGCATTTGGCATTTTTTGTGTGGTGAAAGTGGGGTTAGAATCAGGGTTATGGCAGAGAAAACTAGCCAATAAAAATAACAAAAGCTCATATTACTCATTAAAGACATTTAAGGAGGAAAAAATTGGCTGAAAAGAATTCATTTTGATTAGTAAGTGTGTAATTTATGCTCATTTGAGTTCCATTGAAGAGCCTTTCTCTTCCATTCATGATGAGTACAATTGAGGTTGTTATGTGACTAACAAACAGTTCAGAGTAAAGATACATGCCATTTTTTTGTGGTGCACACTTTTGCAGGCCTGATTACAAAGGATTGTGGCAGTTTTCCTTGTCTCAAGACCAAGAAACCATAGGATGACAGAGAAGTCAATATCCAGTCATTCCAGATTCAGCTAAGAGCAGGAAGGAAACTCATTAAATTTATACCCAAGTCATTACATTGAAAAGAAGACTCGTTCCTTAAAAAGAAAAAGAAAGTGAATCACTAGAGGATACTCTATAATTTTAAACTACTTAATATACTAACCTATCTGTTGCAAAATATCTCTAGCAAGATAATTTAGTGAGTAATTGTTATACATTGAGTTATTCCCCCTTGAGGCCCCCCAAAAAGGTAAGTTGAAGTCCTAACCTCTAGTACCTCAGAATGTGATGTTATTTGAAAATAGGATCTTTTGCAGAAATAACCAGGTCAAAATGATGCCATTAGGATGGACCCTAGTCCACAAAGGCTTAAATCTAAGACCTGAAACCATAAAAATTCTAGAAGAAAACAGGAAAAACTCTTCTGGACATTAGTCTAGGCAAAGAATTTATGACTAAAACCTCAAAAGCAAACACAGCAACAACAAAAATAAATGAATGGGGCTTAATTAAACTAAAAAGTTTCTGCACAGCAAAGGAAATAATCAACAGAGTAAATAGACAACCTAAATAATGGGAGAAAATATTCTCAAACTATACAGCTGACAAAGGGCTAATATCCAGAATGTAAAAAGAACTCAAACAAATTAGCCAGAAAAAAACAAATAACCCCATCAAAATTGGGCAAAAGACATGACAGATTTTTTTCAAAAGAAGATATATAAATGGACAACAAACATATGAAAAAATGCTCAATCATCAGGGAAATGCAAATTGAAACCACAATAAGATACCACCTTACCCATGTCAGAATGGCCACTATGAATAAGTAAAAAAAAATAAATAGATGTTGGCACAGATACAGTGAAAAGGGAATGCTCATACACTATTGGTAGGAATGTGAATTAGTACAACTTCTAGGGAAAACAGTAGGGAGATTCCTCAAAGAACTAAAAGTAGGCCTACCATTTGAACCAGCAATCCCACTACTAGATATCTTCCCAAAGGAAAAGAAGTCATTATGTCAAAAAGACACCTGCATCCAATTGTTTATCACAGTACAATTCACAATTGCAAAGATATAGGATCACCCTAAGTGCCCATCAACCAATGAGTGGATAAGGAAAATGTGTTACATGAAGTCTGTCCAGAAAGTATCCAGCCATTGTTAATATAATGAGAATGGTTTGTGCAACATTGATGTAACCTGACAGCGAAGGAGAGTGGACTGGAATGGTTGTGCATGAACAATGACAACTTCACTGTACTAGTCAGTGGGGCCCTAGACACAATTGAGTGAGCATGTGTACTGTGTGACCATTGCATTCAAAATGACTGAGTGAGTTGAGAACGAAATCTGCATCAAATTTTTTATTAGGCTTGAACATTCCTCCACAGAAATTATTCAAATGATTCAGAAGGCTTTCAGGGACGATGCAATGAGTGCAGCACAAATAAAAGTGTGGCACAAATGCTTCAAAGATGGTCGAGAATCTGTCGAAAGTGATCCATGTTCTGGAAGGCCTGCAACAAGCAGAACACCTGAGAATACTGAACATGTACAGGTTAGGTTAAGAGATGCTGGGAGAAGTGTGTGAGGTCCCAACGTGCCTACTTTGAAGGGGACTGAGACATCATTGTCCTATGTACAGTGTTTCTTGTATCTTGTATCCTCTTCAATAAATGTCTCCATTTTTCATATTACATGGCTGGATAATATCTGGACACACCTCATATATTTACTATGGAATACTACTTAGCCATAAAAAAGAATGAAATAATGTCTTTCGCAGTAACTTGGATGAAACTAGAGACCATTATCCTAAGTGAAGTATTTTAGGAATGGAAAAACAAATACCACATGTTTTTACTTACAAGGGGGAGCTAAACAATGGGTATATACAATCATAACATGATGCAATGGACATTGGCAACTAAGAAGGGGAAAGAGTGGGGGGCATGAAGGGTAAAAATTATCTATTGGGTATAATGTGCATTATTCT
Organism: Eulemur rufifrons; assembly: GCF_041146395.1. NCBI lineage: Eukaryota > Metazoa > Chordata > Mammalia > Primates > Lemuridae > Eulemur > Eulemur rufifrons. The sequence goes on from NC_090983.1 coordinate 49,871,100, forward strand.
GGTGACAGGTACACTAAAAGACCTGCATTATACAATTCATCTATGTAACAGAAAACACTTGTACCCCCTAAACCTATTGAGATTTATAAAAATAAAAACTAAATTAAAGGGATAAATTTGGACACAGAGACAGACATGCCCAGGGAAAAGACTGTGTGAAGAGATACTGGGAGAATACCATGTGAAGACTGAAGTTATGCTGTCAAACGCCAACAAATATCTGGGGCTACAAGAATCTGGAGGAGGCAAGGAAGGCTCCTTCCCTCTACAGGTTTCAGAGGGAGCATGGCTGTGCCCGCACCTTGATTTTGTACTTCTGGCCTCTACAACTGTGAGACAATACATTTCAGTTGTTCTAAGCCACCCAATTTATGGTACTTTGTTATAGCAGCCCTAGGAAACTATAATAATACGATAATTATTGAGCTAGTACTTACAACCATATCCTATGATGAGTACCTCACAAGAATTGTCTTATTTACATTAAACACCAACCATGGGAAGTCTATTATTTTCTTCCCAAGATGCTAACAGATGAGGATATTAACTTACTAAGCTTAAGTGATTTGCCCAAGATCACATACCTAGCAAGTGAAGGAGGTGGCATTTGAACTGTTGGTTTAACTCTACATTGTGCTCTGTGTGTGTGTGTGTGTGTGTGTGTGTGTGTTTTGCTGGATTGCTTAGGGCCACAACCACTTTCATGCCACCCTCATATCTCATCTAGAACCGTTTGGAGGAGAATTACCGTTGACATTCCCTGGCAACCCCAGCTTTTATTTTCAAGGGCGTGAGTAAGAGTTTTCATTTCTCTGACAATAAAAGGTTGGCAATATTCTCTTGACTCTTTGTAATTTGAAATTTATAACTTTATTGGCCTCCTCCCCCACACCTCTCCATTTCTTTCTGCCATTTTCCATCACCCAAATCAATGTAGTTTAATATGTGTAACAGAGTGAAAAATCTACATAGAGTCAATTTTCTGCTTCAGAAGAATGTCTTTTAAAAAAATCCAACCAATGTCTTTGTCCAAAAACTAAATAAATCTGCATCGAACTGTGTAGATATCAGAGATGAAAACTGGGCTAGAACTTAAAACCCAAAATTTCATCAGTAAGAATAACCTCATCATTCTGACAGCAGACTGTTTTTTTAAACATCAGACTGAATGCCTTCTTTTTACTAATAATTATTTCTGTTACAGTTTAACTCCATTCACTGATCCAAAAAAACCAAGAAATAAGTTCCATTTATAACAATGCCATAAATTGATGCAGTTAAAAAAGGAATTCCAGTTAGATTGATAGTTACAAAACAGTTGATTAGACACTAATCATAGGATATGAAAGCTAAAACCATCAAATTAGATTTCTATCAGCTCATCAGAGATAAAATTAGGAATCTCAGGGTCTAATTTATTGTTTAATGCTGACATTTGTCCTTATCTTGGCATTCTTCATCTTGCTTTAGGATGTCACATTCCATTCAATGACCCACCTTAAAACAGTAAATTTCAACCTTTTTGACTATAACTCGTAGTCATGGCAGCCAGGGAAGGAGTTTCAAGAAGGAGAGATGGTCAGCACTGTCAAATGCTTCAGAGAGATTTACGATGACTAAGATTACTTGACACTTGGGGATCATTATTTATTGAAGCAAATGATTTTACTGTTGTTTGATACAAAATTGTCATCTGGGAATATTCATTCACACTTGAGTAATGAAGCTATCAGGGGGATAAAAGTCCCTGGATTCTACAGGACTGAAAAGCTGAATAGCAAGAAAACTCTACCTCTTAGTAGGTATTATGTCTTCCCACAAACATTGCCATACAGACAAACCATCCATTAGCAAGGCTGTAGGCATCTCAGAGACAGCAGCTGTGCATTCTGAATATTGACCCAGCAATCTTAAAACAAGAAAAAATTAGTTAACAATCATCTACAGTCTATTTTCTTTTACTTTTTCTTTTCACATTGGTCCTGGCTGCAACACATTGTTTATAAAGTAAGAAGGAGAAGTCAGTAGTTTTACACGTCAACCTAAAACAACAACAGAGAGAGACAGACTCTCCAAAAAGAATTGATTCAGGAATAGCAAGGGATTGCAATCTGGGATATGCATGCTGTGGTGAACCATGTCCACATCCAAAGGGTTTGGGGCAAAGGGGAAGCTTTTAAAGACAAACAAAAGGAGAAATTCAAGTGAGCCATTTTAAAACAAAGGCCATGGGTTATAGGACCTTGTTGCAGGAGTTGGCATTAGCTCATTGACGGAGGTAACTGTTCTTGGGCAGATGACCTTGTGCAAGCAGCTTATCTGGAATGTTGTGTTTTGAGGAGTTCCTTGCAGAGTTCCTGTCATAGGTATCCATGCAGGAAGTTCTTCTGATAAGTCTTGTTGCAGGCACGTGTGTGTGAGGGCTCCTTCTTCATAGCCTCCTGGCTCCATATTGTCAGAGTTTCGTATAAGTGACTCCATTTTGATATTGATAATTTCCACATATGTATGTGGAGATTAGAACTCATAAAGGTTAAGCTTAACTTCTAATATGCCCATAAAAACAGTACCTATCTCCCATGGTTGTTGTGGGCATTAGCTGATATAGTGCATGATGCCTAGCACCAAGTACATCCAGTCAATTAGAGAAAGTGACCAGTTTAGTTTGACAGAGACACAGAAGAGGAGCTGGTGGAGGGGATGTGACCTGGAGTAAGTATAGGTTGGGGCCAAGTTTTAGAGGATGAGGTTTGCTGAGTACTCACTACTGTCAGTCTGTACTAGGTACTTTAAACTTATAACAACCCAATGAGATAGTATTGGAAATGAGAGTTCATTCAATCATTCATGTATTCCATTCATTCAAAAAACCTTTAGTGGGGATCTTCTATATACCAGGCACTATCCTGGGCACTGGAGATAAAAAGACGAGTAAGACACAGAGCCTCCCCTGCGGAAGGTCCTCAAACAATGACAGTTCAGTGGAGAACATGCCTTGGTAGAGTGAAACAGATCCTTCCCCAGCACATAACCCAGTCTAAAGAGTTGCGACTGGATGATGGAGGCCATTGGAAACATCTCAAGCTTGAGTTGAGAGGTTTGAAGTCTCCAGTTCCCAACCAGCCATTTTGCCCCCCGCGTTGCATTTGTGGCTTGATAGATACTCTTTTGAATGTTGCCCTATACCTGTGTTTTAGCATAAGAGCTTTTTTCAGATATCATATTTCTGAAAACAGATTTTAAGAGAGCAGCTGAGAACAGGGAAAGAATGAGTTGGGAATTTCCCTGGACCTACTCTCTCTCCTTGTAGGTGGACCAGGGGAGAAGGGTCCCTGGGTAGCTGGACTAAGGATGAGTGCAGGCAAGGAGTGTGCCTATTCACTCCACTGGACTTGAGTTCATCATTTTAAGTTGGGAAATAATTTCCTTTCTTTGGAGTCATTTTTCACATTCAAAGGAGTTATAGTAGAGGATTTTAAAGACCTGTTCCTGCTCTGACATTTCATGATTCTCCATGTAGGAGGAGAACATATATGGATATGTGGAATGTAGGCTTTCTGGTTGATAATTTCCCTAACATCCATACAGGCTCATCCTGACAATACAGAAAGACTGGTGTGTTTAGGGAATGACTAAAGAAATTGATCAGGAACCCTTGTACATTTAGTGGAGGATGTTTGATCATTTGGAAACAGTTGATTTTACTTTCTTATTTTTCTGTCTTTGAGATAATTGAAGGACATAGGTACAGAAAGCTTATTGACTGTTAAATTTTATTTATTGTTTCTACACAAGGCACAGGGAGCTGGAATAATTCCACCATCCCAAAAAGTTTCATTGTTTATTTTGTCTTAAAAATTCTTGTAAGGAACTTTTTTCTTTTGAAAATTAAAACTTTGATCTTTGGGAAGAAATAGTTCAGAACCTTTTTTTTAAAAAAAAAAAAAAAAAGTATTTGGATACAGTGTTAACTAAACTTCCAATTCAAATCTAAAAATTCTGTAAGATTTTTTTTTCTTTAGCTTTTCATCTCTCCCTGCATCTATTTGTGTTCATTTTTATGGTAAGGCACACCTTAACTTATCTAATAAATATGTTCCTAAAATAGGAGTCAAACTGCATTTAAAATGTTAGGATCTGCTGTTTCAATAGCCTATATTGTAAATTTATTTTGCAATGAAAGTTATTTGACCCTAATTTATCTTTGATATATGCTTGGACTTTGATCTATTAGGTTTGTCTAAAGCAAGGCACATCCATTAACCATTGGATCTGTTCCTGTTTATTACTCTCATAAACTTTAAAGCTATCATTTTAAGATTTTACAATCCAGAATCTCGTATGGTTACCACTAAGTTGCTATTAACAGATTGTGGAGTTTTCCTTTATTTTACAATATATTCTATATCCAAGATAGTATACCAGGAGTGGGGAACCTACAGCCTTAAGGCCACATGTGGCCTTCTAGGTCCTTCAATATGGCCTTTCGGCTGAATCCAAATTTTACAGAACAAATCCTTTTATTATATTAATACATTTTTGTTCATCTTTTATATTTTTATTTTACTTTTTAAGTGAACATATTTAAAATACCAAAGAATAAAATAAGTTTCAACTTAATAATCCTCCCAGATTGACTGGCACAATCAGAACATTAGTAAGCCATAAGGACTAAATTGATGGCTGCTGCACTCATGATTTTGTTCTAACTTCCCCCACCTGACAACCACATGAAGCTGGTTGGTGAAAGTTTATGGGGGTCGAATACACCAGTCTGTTATCAGCTTTTGACAATAGTATGCTGTATTTCTGTTTGAAGTGGAATTTGTGAATAGTTGCACAACTCGACAGTATTTTTTAATTCTGTCTGCTTAACATCCCATCATGTCAGAGAAGACCAAGAGAATGCTGAAGGAAGAAAACAGATTCTTTTTAATGAAGACTGGGAATTGCAACTTCTTTTTGCTAAAGATAAGATGATTTTCTTGCTTTGTGATACTATAATATCAACATTAAAGAAATTCAATGTTCATCAGCATTATAACATTCATAAGGACCACAAATATTTTAAATTAGAGGGAAAGGCATGAAAAGTTGTATTGCAAAAATTAAAAGATGAAAAGCAAAAGGAAAGATAATTCTTTCAAGCAGCAATAAGACCTGGAAATAATACCACTGACGCAACATGTAAAGTAGCTTATATACTTGGGGGAAAAAGGGAACCCATTCAGGGATGTAGAAATTGTGAAAGAATGCATTCTCAAAGTTGTAGGATGCTCAGACCCCTTATAACATTTCAAAGTACGAACAACCGCCTCCTTCAAGGAGAACCATGACTGATCAGCAGCATACATTAGCCTTCAACTTAACAGAACAACTTCATGCAATACTTCAAAAGGAAAATATATATTATTCAATCACTTTGGATGAATCAACTGACTTGGCGCAGGTTTTATACTTCATTCGGGTCCCCTAACAGATTTTCTTTGCTACAAATTCCTTGCTTTGGGCACTCTTGGGAACAGAATGGGCAATAGATATCTTCAAGAGCTTTCAAGATAACTGCTGTAAACTTGTATTGAATTTGGTAAATTTAGTGAGTATATGTACAGACAGTGCACATTCCATGACAGGAAAACATGAAGGGTTTGTTGCACAAGTATTAACAGATCCAGATGCTCTCATTTCTTTTCATTGTATCTTGCATCAGCAAAATCTCTGTGCTAAAGCTACCATATAAGTGACACTTTGCAGGAAGTTATAAGTATTTTTAACTATATTCCTGCAAATACAACACAGCATTGTCAGTTTTGTAACATGCTAATGTTGAACAATGAGGTATTCCCTGTAGATTTGCTGTATCATTCTAAAGTGCATTGGCAATCACAGGGATAGTATGAAGAACTGAATCAGCAATGTGAATTATTGAAAGATTTCTGTAGGAATGCAACATTTCTGTGTGATATCATGTCAAATCAAAACGACTTGAATATTTCTTTGCAAGGTAAAACTAAATCTATATAAGATATGTGGCAAAAAAAAAAAAAAAAAAAAAAAAGCATTTCAAAAAAGCTATCTTTTTTCAGAGCACTTCTTCTCCAAAAGGAAATTTTGGATGAACATTTTCCCTAGTTAGCAAACGTCATTGCTGAGCAGGATAATTTATGTGAATCATATGAGGAATACACAGCTGTTATAGACCTATCTGGAGAATACAATGAAAGGTTCACTGACTTTGAGAATCTTGACATCATACTCAAATTAGCATTTCAGCCTCACCTAGTTGATATCACCAAGGCACCTAAAGAACTGTAGATGGAATTGATTGAGCTCTCAGTAGATAACATCACGAAGTCATTGATACTAAGAAAGAACCAATTGAAATATGGAAAAATGAAGTAGAATACCCATGTCTTAGGCAACATGCCCCCAAAATGTTTTCTTGCTTTTTAACCACTATTGCTGCAAATCTACATTCTCCTACCTAACTCAAATCAAGACACCCGTAAGGTCACAAATGACTGACACCCATCTAGAGGATAAACTGAAACTGCGGACCTCCATGTGGCAACCAAATATTCAAATGCTTTCCAACAAAAAGCAGACACAGCAAAGTCATTAAAAGGTTAGTTAACTTTAAAATTAACAAATAGTTTTCATTTTTTGAAATTATTAAGTACATAGTAGTTGGATTTTTACAAAATAATGTATATTTTTAAGTATATCTAATTGAAGTTTCTTAAATGTGGGCTTATTTGATTACGTCTAAATTAATGCAGCCTTCCAACATGAAAAGTTTCCCCATCCCTGTAGTGTACTATATATATAAATTCAGTATATAATTAAATGACCTTGTTAAGTTTGATTGAGTATTTTAATTTTACTGATTGTATATCTACAAGCTGTTACTAAGGATATTGATGTATTTGTGGACATTTATTCACTGAACAAATATTTATTTAATGCCTACCAAGTGTGAGAGGCTGGACTAAAAACACTGTGGAATGTAAAGTATAATATATGATCTTTTTTAGGTACTTATAGTATATCAGGGGATATATATAATAAACACACATAAAAAGTTACATGATGTAAGACTTAAATTGCAATATTAGACAACAACATAACGTAGCATTTCCCAGGTTGTGGTATGTGAAATAATTTTAGGTAGTAGTCACAGACAAACATTTTTTATATTAATGATTATAATTTTATTGTATAAACTTTTTCAATTACCTTAAATTTATGTTATTGGCTTTCCATTATGGTTATGTTCTAAAATTTCATATAAAAATAAATGTATTTAAGTAAAACTATGGGAATCAGTTTTAAGAAAATATTAAAGACCAGAACATAACAGGCAGTATGTGGATGTGCAAAAAGCTAGTGAAGGGTATGTAAATACTGAGATTTGGAAGACTGATGAAAGAAATGCCATATGGTGATTTGCAACAAGGTGTATTGCCAGCAATGCAGCCTACTTGCTAGAGGGAGGAAAGGTCTTGGTGGGCAGGGGCATCAGGGCAGACTCCATGGAGAATGAAGAACTTGAAACTGGGCAGAGAAAAGGGAGGGCATCTTAGGTGAGGTTCTCACAGTGATAAAAGAACCTGGAGGCCAGAATTCACATGATAGTGTGGGAGAGGGAAAGAGTTTAGAGTGGAGAGTCTGTGTAGGGGAGGATGGGAGGAGAGGCCAAAAATATCAGCTGGAGGGAGGACAATTGTACAGGGCATTGGATGTTAGGCTGAGAAATCTAGGCTCTTCCTGCTGTTTATGAGAAGAAGCATTCTATTCCATTTGGGGGTGGCATCCCAAATGCATGATCAGGAAGGTTCTGAAAAGCCTTCGGGATCACATATATGTCTCCTAGCATCAAATTGTCAGTATTGTCATTACTGAAGGATTCGGTGTCTGGAATTGGTATCTCCTTTACCCCTGACTACAGCTCCATAGCAACTTGTGAACCGAAACGCCAGCTAGGCAGGAGGCAATGTTAGAATATGGATCCATTTAAAGGGGGCATGTCTAGGGCAGGGCTAGAATGGCAGCAAAATATAGGATGCTGGCAGCCTAAGATAATTGTGAACAGTTTTGCTTGGGGCTGACCTATTTTCTCTATATAGCTATGTTGTGCGTACATTAATAAAAGAGTTGTGATAATGTGTTAGATTAGATTTGTTTTAATGTTCTTGACCTGGCAGCTTTTCTGTTTTAGATAATTATATATGATTATGGCAGGTCTCAAGTTTCCTTTTACATAATTTGCCTTAATTCTCTCGTGGTTTTCCTTTGGGGCAGCCTGAGCATTTTCAGCAACCTGGAAGTAGTTCTCCTAAGTTTGTTCTGTAGTATGTTTCAATATAAATTTGGCTTTAACAAAGTAAACATGAAATTACTCTAATGGTTATAATGAAATTCAACTTGGAAAAATTTTTATAAATAATGAAAACCATTACTAATTTTGCTATTCAGTTGAAATTTCTTCATTCCAGATGAGTTCCAAAATGGTACCTTTTTAGCATCTTAGTAACACAATGGTATCAAAGTGGAACTATTTTCAAATTGTCTTCTGTCCTCTAAGATGGATGAAAAGGAGAACTTTGGGTCCCTATCTCTGTTTCAATTAGAGAAAGTCTGCTCTAATTTATTTTTTATATCTGTCCTCTGATGACACTTTGAAACTCTAAAATAATGATTAAAAAGATAATGAGAACTCTAAGCAATGGAGAACTTCCCTAAGTGGTCCAGAGATCAAAGTAATAATGACAGTGATTGCTCATCAACCCCTGCCATGAAATTATTCTAATAACTAATTCTAAGGGCTAATTCTAAACCTTTGGTGGTATATCAATAAGCAAGGATATCACTGTATAGGCTGCAGTCAATGTTTAGCTACTTAGGAAAAAAAAGCGTGAATTTTATTCAGTTTCTTTATTAAAAGAATAGTATAGTTATTTATTCTAATCATGAACATTAACCAGTATTCCTAATACCTAAAATTTTGAAGGCATTGCAACTGGAGTAAAATTTAAAGAAACAAAATATATATAGCTAACTTTCTCAGTAATACTTGCTAGACTTCCATTTCTACTCTTCCCTACCTAAATCCATCTCTCTACTTGATTTGATTTTTGGATATCTAATTGATACATCAAATTTAATATGGTCCCTTTGCAACCTGTTTTCTTCCAAGTCTTCTCTATTTCAATTAAATATCCCAACATTCCCCCAGTTGTTCAACCTCCAAACCTTTTTCTCACTGCTCAAATTAATCCATCCATCAGCAAGGTCTTGTTGGCTCAAAATATATCCCAGTATCTCTTTTCTCTCCATCTTTACAACTATCATCCTATTCGTGATCTAAGCTACCACCATTTCTTGTCTGGACTATTGGCTGCCTGATTCCACTAATGCTTGGCAACTATCTATTATATCTATTCAGGGTAGCCAGAGAGATATTTTAAAACTATAAGTTAGATCATGGCACCTTTATGCATAAAAATTGCCACAGGCTTCTCACTATATCTAGATTCTCAGCCCTGGCTTCCAGGGTCTTACATGATCTGGGCCTGTCTTCCTGTGAGATTCCTCTACTTCTTTTCATCAGTCATGTTCAATACTCTCCAGCCATAGGAATTTTTCTGTTCTTGGCACATGCCAAGCTCATTCCAGTCTTAGAGCTGCTACACTTCTTCATCCCTCTTCTTGGAACTGGGCCCCAGAACAGCAGCTTCTTGTCATTTAAGATTCTTTCTTTGGGGAGATCTTTCCTCAATTAGTCCCTCCAGCCGCAAGTCACTCTTTTCTTACAGCAGCAAAATTATCTCACTCATTTACTTGTTTATTTGTCCATTGTCCATCAATACCTTCTCTCTCCGGAATGTAAGCTACAGGAGGACAGCAACCTTATCTTCCTGAAAACATCTCATTCCCAATAATGAGCACAGTGCCTGGAATGTAATGGGGCTCAATGAATTTCGTCCAATTAGTCAATTTATTAATTTGGTATTTTTTCTCCTTTTCTTTCATAAATTTAAGGAGAAAAACCTTTAGTTCTTTTTCTCAGATTCTTTCTGTTTGCCCTTACTATTATATCAATCTCATTCTTTCTATTTGCCCTTACTATTGTATCAATCTCTATGTAACTCTAGAACTATATGGAGAAGCAGGAAAAAAATAGCACTTTCCTCTACTAAACCCAACTCTGAGAGTTGCCCAGTTTAAGGGATTATTCCTTTCCTTAAGGCATCACCAGATGTTTTAGCATTTCTCTTTTGATAGCTACTCTTTCCACTTCCTTCGTGGTACAGAAACTAAAGGAGGGAGATTAATTATTCCCACTGTGCACAGATTCCACAATTGCCTCTTTAAAGTTACAAGGAAATAACTTACCTCTCTCAACCTTGTGTTATTTCTCTCTGTAGATATGGAGTTGGTTAGTGTGAATTTTCTTTCCATATCCAAAATAAAATATACTTGCTCAACAGTTAAATAGAATTGCACAAACATTTAAAGTAGAAATAAATGAAAGCAGTTGCACAAGGGTTTGTGTTGCTCTTGGGATAACCTTGTGTTGCCCACCACCGCCCCTCCATCAGGGGCATTTACCAAACTCTGTTCCATCCTCCCTCGTACTTACTCAGGGGAAAAAAGCAACCTGCAATACTTTACGTCCAGTAGGGTTCTAATTATATTTTAAAATACACTGAAAAAACAGAGGTAGTGAAAACAGCAATATATAGGTCTTCAATACATAGTTTTGGAATGGTGAATATTTTTGTTTTCTTTCATCTTTTAAGACTTACTAGATTTTAAAACAATAACATGTATTACTTTTATTATTTTCATTACTTTTATAATCAGAAAAAAAAATACTGTTTAAAAGAGAGAATTCTTGGAACTAAAACCCCAAGATACACTGTGAGCAGCTGACCCTCTAGCATCTTTCTGTGTGAGGGTTGCTGGTTTCCATCTCTAGTCTCTAATAACCTGGGGAATCACATCCCTCAATGGGCTCTGTTTTATTTTCTGGTTCAGAAAAGCTGGTTTCAGGCTCACAACCTGGTTTGAAGTATAATTCTTTTCCAGACAAAAATGGTTTAAAAATCACATTGTACTACATAATGGAATTTCATTTCTTCCTGAGCAACATCACCCAGGGGAATTTTTGTTTTGTGTTGCTTTTAGGATTAAAAAAAAAATTACTTCCATTGAATTGATAATGTTTGGTTCCATGAAAAGAAACACTATTGAATTTAAGAGTTCTAACAATTGAAGTTCTGAGACCATTGAAAATAAAGAATTAAGTTTGCCATCTTCTTTATCCTTTTTTGTTGAGAGAAATAGCATATGTTTTATACAGTATTGGGTTTTCAGGAAAGGCGGAAATAGTTGTACATTTGTGTCCTCATGTACTAGGAAAAGCCACTGAAGTTGATGACGTGCTTTTAAGTACCTCATTACTGAAAGTCAGATCTGTGGAACAGCAGCTCGTCAGAAATGCAGAATCCCAGGCCCACTGCAGACCTACGGAACAGGAATCTGCAGTTTGATGAAATCTTGGGTGATTTGTGTGCACATTACTTGAGAAGCATTGTCCTAGGATTCTTTGGGAATTTCCAGGTCCTAATGGCTAAAGCTCTAGCTTCACTTACTTCTCTTCCTCCCTTTCCTCCTCTCCTTCCCCTGACAGATAACTTGGGGAGAAGTCCGTGAGGTAGGAGTTCTTAACCTGGGGACTGTGAACTCTTCGAGAGCTGTAAGTGGTTTGTGAACCCACTGAAATTCCACATAAAATATGTGTGTAGATGCATACTCAGCTTTGCTTAAATTCTCCGGAAGCAAAAAAAAAAAAAAAATGCCATTTCAGGCTGCAAAAGCATAAATGTTACCATGTTCTGCCTTGAAACATGGAATTGGGTGACTCTTGTAATTACAGAATTATTATCCTTACCTGGGAAAAATCTAGGAGAAAATACCACATAACATTTTCCATGATTTTATTAAATAATAGAAAGGAATCAAATTGACCAGAGAATTGATCATAGCCATGAGGAAATTTTAGAAGCAGTGTTCTAGTCCCAAAAAGTTGAATTCCGCTCCACTGGTCCTGATGTGTTTAAGTTAGGAGAAAATTGCCTGTTTAGTTCCCATAGGTTTTGCGTGCTTTAGGATAATTAAAAAAGAGAAAAGTCTCCATAATGTGAGGTTTGTGCCTTAACTTTATCTTTTTGATTAACTTTGATTCCCTAGGACAGAGCTCCTCAACCCTGGCTGTATATTAGAATCGCCTCACCTCAGACCAACTGAATCAGATTCTCAGAACCCCTGCGGGTGGAGACTAGACTAGTTTGTTTTAACACTCTGGGTGATTTTAAACTGTAGCCAGGTTCAGAGCCATTTGCACAGAGCAATGTGTTTGCTAAATTTCAGAATGACCTTCTTGGGGAATCATGTGTCTTTCATTATCTAAGGGGCACTTGATTCTGTTTCCTGTGGGCCATGAAGTCCCCTTTTCTGTTGGAATATCATTATACATATGCCCTGCTGTGCTGTCTTTCTTCATCATGTCAAATGGAGGCTGATGAGCAAAGAAATTGTCCAAATCTGGAGCTAACTCCAAGAACTATTGAATCTTCCAGCCTTCTATCTGCTGCTCTAATTGCCAGTCCATCTCAGAAAAGCTTCCTGATTTTTATATTATGAGTGACTTTTCAAATATGATAAATTTGAAAGGGATCTCTTTCTCTCAGGCTCCTTCATGGAGGATACTTGATACACTGTAAGAATGATGGAAATGAGTAATTGTGCTATAACTAAAGAATTTAATTTTAAGTAACTTTCCCCCCCATTAGGAGTACTTGGCTGATAGTATGGTTATAAAATGGACAGTGTCTCACATTTTGCAAGGCTAAAAATACATAAAAATCTGTAGGATTCAGGATTTCAAAGAGAATAGGAAAGAGCATTACAGATTGGAGGTAGAATAATTTACAGTTACTAGCATGCCTTTCACCAAGTAAGGGAAGTGAAATCCTATGATAAATTTCCCATTTATGAAGCTTTCTACTAGGACACATGCACAAATGATGCCCAATTATATACTCACATTTTCCTATTTGGTACTTCAAGCATTTGTAGCATTATTAGATTTTGAAGCCAGTTCTCTGAAAAATAACCTAAGAGTTTATTTGTGTACCGCTTTTTTCTAAAGGAGATTTCTGGCAATCTGAGCACATATCTTCTCTTTGGGGGATTCCATGGGAATTAGAGGGATTTGTGCTCACCTCATGTTCACCTCTGAAATGAACTCGTCAAGGGTTTATTTAATTACTCTCTCCTTCAAGATGATGAGAATGCATTCCTGAGAATGATAAATTAGCTTTAACATCATGGGGATGGGGAATGGGGAATGGAAGGAATCACAGAATAATTTCAATCTAATGAAAATATTTTTGAAGTAGCTAGGAGTTTGTACTCAACATTAATGAAAAAAAAATTGGAACTGGTCATTTTCCTAGTATTTATGCTTTAGTGTCCTCAGCTTGGAGAGAATAAATATTCAGAAGGATATAATGTAACTTGTATGATATTAACTTTTCTTTAAAAAGTTATGCTATTAACTTTTCTTACCTTCCAGCTAAGGGTTCTCTCAGTTGTCTCCTAGGAAATATATATAAACAAAGTTATTTTCCATTTGAAATGGAAGATTCAGGCAGGCTATATTTATGCTTTCAATCTTTCCATTGGATTGCTTAATTGTAGCAACCTCAATTGTAGGAGGCTCTGTGATAAAGTTGTTCTTCTTTCTGATGTGCTTCAGCACTACTCTTGGAAGTTTTTTTTTTTTTTTTTTTCCTAGTGGAGATTACAGCTTTGTTACAGCTAGGTCCTTGTCTAATATTTCCATCTTTTTCTATCTTATAAAAGAGGCTCTAAACCTGAGTTTATGAATGACCTGCCTATTTCATTTAAGTCATTTTGATAGACTTTGCCCTATGTTTAGAGAAGTGATTATGTTTGTGTAAAATGCTAAGCAATGCAGACATCTGATAAAACTTTGTCTATTGTCTCATTGTTTGATGCAAAGAATGTGAAATAACCTAAATGTCCATCAGCTTTTCAAGCAGAGCCTTGACAAGTAAATTCACATAAGCAGGAATTCTTAGTGCAGTTGTCTACCTTGCTGAATACCTCAGTTAGGGGACACTTTGTGTTTCACAAAGGTCAATGATGAAAGCTGTTGCAGAAAACTTTACCATTTACACATTTCTGACAGAATTTTTTTGGGGGGGTATATTTTCCATATCCTCTAATCTAAAATTTCTTCTACCCTAATGTAAAATACCTTTCCTCTTGTTTCTATGTAGATGGTATGAGGAAGAGATGGAATTCAGGTCTTTCTTTTAATCCTTGTGGACTAGAACCCTGCTTTTAGATTATCATACTGTCTTCTTTCTTTTAGTGCCTAGAATAAATCATGCAAATAACCCCAGAAATGACAAAGAAAGTCTCATACTTTGAGCAGTTCCTTGAGAACATTTCACAATATACCCTAAACATGCATTAAAACAAACAAACTGAACATTAACTTCTGAATGTGTAGAGGAGACTGTTTAAAATGGTTGCCTCAACAAATGGTGCTGGGGAAACTGAATAGCCACATAATGAATGAAGTTGAACCCTTATCTTATGCCATACACAAAAATTAACTCAAAGTGGATTAAAGACCTGAAGTAAGACCTCCAAACTATAAAATTCTTAGTAGGAAACATAGAAGAAAATCTTCATGACATTGTATTTGGCAATGATTTTTTGGATATGACATCAAAAGCATAAACAACAAAAGAAAAAATAGACAAATAGTTCTGCATCAAACTTAAAAACTCTTGTGCCTCAAAGAACACAATCAACAGAGTGAAAAGGTAACCTACAGAATGGGAGAAAATATTCACAAATCATATACCTTATAAGGGGTTAATATCCAGACTGTATGAGGGGTCTTCAAAAAGTTCAAGGAAAATGCATATTATGAAAAAACTATGTATGGATTTCAAAATTGTTTTGCACCAAAATAGCCTTGTATAACTTTAGCATGTCTGAACAGGATCTAGTCTGAAGTACTAAGAAGGACAAGATCAGTTTAAAAAGAGCCCCTACCAGGGTAATGTGAATTTTGCTAAAATTGAAGCAAGAACAAGCATCAAATTTATGCTGAAGTTTGGGTGGAAGAATAGTGAAATCACTGATGCTTTACAAAAAGTTTATGGAAACAATGTCTCCAAAAATTTAGTAGTTTACAAATGGATAACTCATTTTAAAAAGGGACAAGATGATGTTGAAGATGAAGCCCTCAGTGGAAGACCACCCACATCAATTTGTGAGGAAAAAATTAACCTTGTTTGTGCCCTAATTGACGAAGACCAATAATTAACAGCACAAACCATAGCCAACACCGTAAACATCTCAATTGGTTCAGCTTGCACAATTCTGACTGAAAATTAAAGTTGAGCAAACTTTCCACTCCATGTGTGCCAAAACTGCTATGCCCAGATCAGCTGCAGACAAGAGCTTTCGATGGAAATTTCAAACAAGTGGATTAAGATCCTGAAGCATTTCTTCAAAGAATTGTAACAGGAAATGAAACATGGCTTTACAAGTACAATCCTGGAGACAAAGCACAATCAAAATGATGGCTATCAAGTTGTCCTGTCAAAGCAAAATTGGACCAGTCAATAGGAAAGGTCGTAATAATAGTTTATTGGGATGCTCAAGGCATTTTGCTTGTTGACTTTCTGGAGGGCCAAAGAGCTATAACATCTGCTTATTATAAGAGTGTTTTGAGAAAGTTAGCCATAACCTTAGCAGAAGCAGCTTCCCCAGAGAGTCCTTCTCCACCACAACAATACTCCTGCTCAATCAAGCAAGGGCGATTTTGCAAGAGTTTCAGTAGGAAATCATTAGGCATCCACCTAACCAGTCCTGATTTGGCTTTTTCTGACTTCCTTCTGCTTCCTAATCTTAAAAAATCCTTAAAAGACATCCCTTTTCTTCAGTTAATAACATAAAAAAGATTGCATTGACATGGTTAAAGTCCCAGGACCCTCAGTTCAGTAGGGATAGACTAAATGGCTGGTATCATCATTTACAAAGTGTCTTGAATTTGATGAAACTTATGTTAAGAAATAAAGTTTATATTTTTTATTTTTATCTTTTAATTTCATTTTGACTCAAACTTTTTGAAGTCTCCTTGTATAGAGAATTTATACAACTCAACAACAACAAAAAATAACCTGAGTTAAAAATGGACAAAGGATTTGAATAGACATTTTTCCAGAGATGATACACAAATGGCCAAAAATTATATGAAAAGATGCTCAACATCATTGATCATCAGAGAAATGCAAATCAAAATCACAGTGAGATATCACTTCACACTCATTAGAATGACAACTATCAAAAAAATAGAAAGTAACAAGTATTGGTGAGGATGTGGAGAAATTGAAATGCTTGTGCACTGTTGGTGGGATTGTGAAATGGTGCAACTTCTCTGGAAAACAGTATGGTGGGTCCTCAAAAAGTTGAAAAAAGAACTACCATATAATCCAGCAATCCACTCTTGGGTATACATCCAAAAGAATTGAAAGCGGGGTCTTGAAGAGATATTTGTACACTTGTGTTCATAGCAGCATTATTCACAATAGCCAAGAGGTGGAAGCAATCCAAATGTATATTGTTGAATGAATAGAAAAACAATATATGGCATACACATACAATGGAATATTTTTCAGCCTTAAAAAGGAAGGAAATCCTGTCACATGCTGTGACATGGGTGAGCCTTGAGGGCATTACGCTAAGTGAAAAAGCCAGTCACAAAAAGACTGTACAAAAATACTGTATGATTCCACTTGTATGAGGTATCTACAGTAGTCAAATTCATGGAAACAGAAAGTAGAAGGGTTGTTGCCAGAGGTTGGGAGGAGAGGGAAATGGGAAATTGTTGAATAAGTATAAAGTTTCAGTTTTGTAGAATATAAGAGTTCTAGAGACCTGTTGTACAACAACGTGAATATACTTAACACTACTGAACTAGACACTCAAGAAGATGGTAAATCTTATGTGTTTTTTACCACAATTTAAATATTTGAAAAATAATAGATCCAATGGCTGGTGTAAGGACTAATAGCTAATATTTATTGGGAGCTTATTAGGTGCCAGGTCCTGTTCTAAATGCTTTACATGGTTAATCTCATTTCATTTTCACAATAACTCTATGAGGAAGATTTTATTGTTACCCCAATTTTACAGGCCAGGAAATTGAGATTCAGAGAGGTTGAGACATTTGTCCAAGGTCACAGAGTAAGGGAATGATAAAGTCAGGATTCCATCCTCAGCAGTCTGGCTGCAAAGCCTGTCCATGTAACTATTATATCACAAGGCTATGTTCTAAGGTAGATGAAGATGTTTTAAACAATTGCATTTCTTATAGAAAATCATTAATACAGGAAAGGAAGGCCCTCAATGGAAGTATGGAGTCCTGCTCCCGAGCCACGGTAGTCTTGCTTTTGTCACTGAAATTCTCTGAGCTCTTCTGGCCTAGATGGATTAGAATATGATCGTTAAGGTCCCTTTGTAGTACGTATGAGCCTATAAACCACATGCCTAAAATGTCCTCTAGGAGTGTGGCTACAGTCAAAGTTACTCAGGGCTTCCGCCACAGTGGGAAATGTTTGGAGGTTCTGGATAAAGAACTCTCTGGATCCTGTTCCTGCTCCTTCAGAGTGCTGACTGTGGCAATTCCACATTTCTTCTTCTATGTTTCCTACTAAGAATTTTATAGTTTGGAGGTCTGCCTTCCTTAAAGTAGAGCACATTACTTTTCCTCATCTCCCAATCCCTGCTCCACCAAATAACCACACAGCAGCAGGAGAGGAGAGGAGGGAGAGGGCAGCTGGTATAATCAGGTCAAATAAAGGTAATTCCGCAACCCCATTTGGCTGAGCTGGCAAGGCATTCTGTGTTCCAGATCTCTTTGTAGAGAGAATGAAATGTGCTTTAGGGTGCTTTTTAAATTACCATGGACAGGTTGGGTAAACATAACGGTTTAGAGCGCTCAGTATTTTGGAAAAAATATCTGGATCTCCACACCTCAATTATTCCAGGAAAAATCGCCAAGCTGCTATATAAACACTTGGATTAGGAAAACAGGGATGGGTGGGAGGGGTTAGGGAAGGTAAAGGTGGAGTGAGGTTTGGGGTTTAGGAATTTAACTGGTGGGGCATCCTCAGTAGAGTTAGAAGAAAGCATGGGGTTGAATCTGGTGGAATCTCAGCTTTGCCACTTACTAGGTGGAAGGCTTAGGGCAAGCTGCTTGACATCTTCAAGGCACAGTTTCCTGGTCTGTCAAAATGAGTTAGTGATACCTAAATCAGAATATTGCTGCAAGGATTAAATGAGATAATCTATTCAAAACACTTAGCACAGTATTTGCTTGGAGCAGGGATTGGACAAGTGCTAGCAGGAAAGGTGAGAAAGAAGCTCGTACTACCTGGAGTTCAGCTGGGAATTGTGGAGAAGATTAAGAGCCCTCACCTTCTCCCTGGCTGGTGCTAATTTTTGCTACATACTCTCCTTCAGTCTTTTGTCCAGATTGGTCTGGTCTGAAATATGGTCATGTCAAGCTAACTTTGACTTAGCTAAGAAATACATGATCTTGGAAACAAGTCAGTGCTCCCCAGTATGTGTGCCATGAAGCACCATTTCTTTTAGAATCTTCGAGATAGAAGCTAAATTATGTCCTTCTAAGATGTTCACAGTGCATATTCATCTGAGCAAGATATGAAAAGTACTGCCCAAGATTTTGTTTGACTTAGTGATTCCTAAACTTATTTGACAGAACTCTTACCATATGACAACTATTGATATCATGCAGAACACACTTTAGGGTGATTTCTTGATGACTATTATTTGCAAAGAGAATTGCCTGTATTTTAATAGTTAATGTTTTATTAATTGATAATGGTTTTAGTTAGGAGCACAGTGGGCTAATAGGAAGGCAAATTATTATAAATAGAACTTGCAACCTTCATTCAAGCAGCTGCTGAAATTGCACCTTCATAGTTAAGCTATTCTGGAATAAATAATATAGCATCAGTTCCCAGAACCATATTCTGTCCTGATTATCATTTCATGAACTTTTTCAAATATAATTATAATATCATCAGTGCTGCTTTTTGGCCAGATGTCTTCAAAGAAACATAGCTCGGCAACGAATAGGTGATTACACTTAATTCAGATATTATTCAGTCTCTGGAAAAAACACCAAATTGGAGAGTATATTCTTAATATATTGAAAAAAATCTTCAAAAGTTACCATTTTTAATATAAATTATGGAAAGCTTTAAACTTGTACAGATTAGACAGAATAGTATAATAAACTCCTCACCCAGTTTCACAGCCATCTACTTCTGGACAATCCTGTTTCATCTTACTCTGAAGCAACTTTCAAACATAATTCAGTTTTATCCATAAATATTTCAGTTATATATCTCTAAAAGAGGATTCACTTTTAAAAGAACATAACAATACTGTTTTCATGCTAAAAAGTTAACAACACTTTAATTGCTTCATGAAAATTTTTAACAGTTCATTTATTTGTCCAGAATAAGATCCACATACTATGATTGGCTGATTTATCTTTAAATATTTTTAAAGTATAGTTTCCTTCTTCATCTCTTTTTTTCCCCCTTGCAATTTGTTTGTTGAAGAGAGAGCTAAGGTAACCAACTTGTTCTGGTTTGCCCAGGACTTTCCCTGTGTGAGCATTGAAAGTCCCACATCCTGGAAAGTCCCTCAATCCCAGGATGTTTGTCCTATAAAGTTTCCCATGATGTGGATTTTGCTGATTGCATTCCAGTAGCTAAGCTGTTCCTCTGTCCTGGCTATTTCTGCAAACTGGTATTGATTCTAGTGCCTTGGTTAAATTCAGATTCACTTTTCCTTTCTTTCTTTCTCTTTCTTTCTTTCTTTTGCAATATTGCTTTATTAGTTGTTGTGTAGCATGCTTCTGCCAGGAGGCATATAATGTCTGGTTGCCTCTCTTTTTGTGATGTTAGCAGGTATTGACATACAATGTTTAGATTAGGAAAACATCTTTAAAATCCTTTTCCAGTTCCTATGTCTTCTCTTATAGATGTTTCTGGTTGCATGCTATATTAGTTTGCTAGGGCTGGAATAACAAAATACCATGGACTGGATGGCTTAAACAACAGAAATTTATTTCCTCACAATTCTAGAGGCTAGAAGTCCAAGATCAAGGGTTGTTTCTGGTGAGGCCTCTCTCCCTGGCATGTCCAGTGGCCGACTTCTCCCAGTGTCTTCACGCCGTCTTCACTCTGTACCCATCTGTGTCCCAATTGCCTCTTCTTCTAAGGAAACCAGTCATATTGGATTACAGTTCACCCATATGACCTAATTTTATGTTAATTATCACTTTAAAGACCAAATATAATTGCATTCTGAGGCTCTGGGGATTAGGAACTTCAACATATGAATCCTGAGGGAACACAATTCAGCCCATAACGCATACCAAACACTCCTTATTCCTCTTCCTCCTGTTTATAGGAATCGACCACCTACCTTATTGCCATGGGTTTCAGGGCAGTGGAGCCTCATCCTGAGCCCCAGGTAGGTGAATTATGGTTGGTCTAGGCCATGTGGTAGTCCTATTTTCCTTGCCAGGGAATGGTTTAAGCATGAGTATGAAATGCAATTCCAGCCAGGCCAACAAGATGTGAGAGGGTGTCTGACAGGAAGCTTCTGAGGAGGATTTTCCTCACTGATTAGAAAGAAGACTGGAAGAAACTGAGCTGCTCCTGCTGGGACGGGAGGGAAGCAGGCCCAGCCTGCTGGTGAACAACATGCCTTTAGTTTGGCAGGGATGGCGGAGCAGCAAGATGGCGGTCCTCAAAGGGCCGTGGGATCTGAATTGACCCACTCTGCCTCCTTACTGTGGAATTACTTTGGGGAATTACTGTGATGATAAGTCTTCCCTTTTTTAAAAGCCTCTTTTAGCTCGGATTTCTGTTACTACTTTCAGAGGCATGCTGCAATACGTCCCCCAAACTCCCACACATTCAACAACTCCAAACCCAGGTGGTGGTACCCTTCACACCTCCCTTCCAACATCTTACACTCATTCCTTTTTATCCTAATGGTCATTCTTTCCTTTTCCACTCGGAAGTTTTTAGTCTCTCCTAGTAATCCCTTCTTCCTTATGTAACCCTAAGGTTGCAGGCCAAAGAAAAAGGCTGCAAATTCTCACACAATTAGTAATTTCTGCTTGTCTTCATATGATATGTACTTTCTTTCTTTTTCATTGCACCTAGTGGTTATGCCAATGTCTTTTGGCTGGTTGGGGTTCCTCTTTAGAAAACAAAATTTATAGCTTTTCTCTCTATTTCCTGGAAGCATCTTTTTGTATTGGGTGACAGATGAATCTTCTTCCTGTCTGGGGTATATGGGATCTTCTCTTCACCTTGGAGCTGAAGGCAAAGTTAAAGTGTTCTTGTTCATCCCATTGCAGCTTTTTGGAAAGAAAAGAGAGAAAGAGACTTCAGATATCTTAGTGAGTAGATTTCACAAGAAAAGAGCCACATCCTGTTGCCAATAAAGCTCTCAGTTTATTATTAAATTTCCATATTTAATCAGTTGTGTGTCTTTCATGTCTCCCTCAGGGTTGACATTTATAACTAAGTGCACTAGAGGTAGGGTGACCATATAATGTAACATCCAACTGCCAGTGAATGAAGATGGATCAACAGGTATAGGCCAGGTCTCTCCCAAGCAAATTGTGATGTATGATCACGTTAATTAAGGTGTGGTGAAAGCATTCACAACTTCTCTCTGTAGAAATTGTAAAGAGATGCCTCACAGATATTTTAGGGACATGGTAATTTGCCCCCACCATCCCCCAGCAGCCCAAACTCTCAGAAAATTACAGCCCCCAGGAGTATCAAAGGATGTTTAAAATATTTTAAAAATTTAATAAAAATATTCCTTAATTTTTAAAGCCCTGGGAATAAATAAATTCCAATCCAAGGCACTTTTCAGCTATCCATCTATCTGTGGTAGAGCTTCTGTGAGGGGGAGTGTTCAGGGACCTGTCCTTGGCCTTTTTTCTATTGGGGAAGATTTGTGCACAGTTGAGAAGTGATTAAAGAATGAGTTACAAGATGCTTTGCTTAAACTGCATCAAGGGCATGAGGTGGCTTTCTGTCCGTGGCTCCAAACAATGAAATAAGAGCAACAGCTTTTTCTAGAAACCGAATGAAAAATAGATCTGGTGTCACTAGCAGAATGTGAAATGACAGGCTGCAACTCTGACATTGTCACACAAATACTGAAATACAACCAAGCTCAAAATAGACCAGGCATGGAAAACATTAGCAGTATGCTCTGGGACAGCAAGAAAAAAATAGTAAAAGAACATTCTTTATTATGGCTCAAGACTCACTGTTTTTCAAACTTCAATCTGCCAAGTAAAACGGGCACTTCCCTTTTTTCTGTCTGTTGATACATACACTCTCAAATAACATCCTGCCTATCTCTTTCTATGGTTCCCTATGACAGTAGGTTAAGATAAATACATAGATGTCTGCAGAAGACACTGAATTTCCCAAAATAGTGCCAGAAGAAAATAAAGTAAAATTATAGAAAGGAGAGACAAGTATGTTGACAAGTGATGGCATGTTTGTAGACACCACACGGACCAAGTTGAGAGCTGATCTGGTTGCCGTGTTGAATGGCCAATCCTTTAGGTATTTTGGTCTTTCTGACAGCTCCTGCACCACAGGCAGGTGGGGCTGAGACCCTTATTACTCCCTTTTGGGAGTTAATTGATGTTAATTGTTCTGCTCAATGTCTGGGCTAGTTCTAGTAGGTGTGACAGTCAGGGCTGGGCCTCACACCTAGATCTTCTGACTCCACATCTGAAATCTGAAGCTTATCCACTGGCCTTCCCTGAATAGCTGCCCCCCACAGTTCTGCCTCTGCTTGCTCCTCCCTCCAGGATCGCAGGACGTGGCCTCAGGCTGGCAGGAATAAGGCCAGGGGGCTTCCCTGAGTAGGAAGAAGCAGAGGAGCAGTTGGTTTGTGTGGGCTCTTGGATACTGCCTGTGTCATGCCTTGGAACAAATGCAACTATGCACTGAGATGTCAAATTTGAGGTGGCCAATCTTTGCACTAATGCAAAAGTACTACCTTGAAAATTTTATACCTAGATCAACACAGGAAAATGATGACTCACAGTGACATTCACTACAGCTAAATTAGTCTATTTTCCAGACCTACGCAAGTTTGTAGCTATTTGCCCAGCAATTTCCAACACAGGGACTCCTAATCCCTTGCAATCTGAGAAGGCAGCAGTGTTGGTAAGAGTTGGGATATTGGTAAGTGGTTGGTAAGAGGTGGGGTCCATGAATAATGTAAATAATTTAAAAAGACTAACAGAGACAACAGACTTAACCAGTATAAGTCTATGTAGATAAATAAAACAAGATTATTTCTTTTGTATGCTTTTGGTAGAAATTTTATCAATATTCTTATCAGAAGCCCTGATTGACACTGCGTATGTTTCTGATAAATTTTTTTAAACAAGAGAAACAAATCATTACTTAATAATAGCAAATTTAGAGATAGAGTGGGGTTGGGGAGATGTTGGTCAAAAAATACAAACTTTTAGTTAAAAGAGATAAGTTCAAGAGATCTGTTGTACATCCTAGTGACTATAGTTAATAACAACGTATTGTATTCTTGAAAATTCCTAAGAGTAGATTTTTTGTGTTCTCACCACAAAAAGAAGATACGTATGTGAGATAACGCATATGTTAGTTAGCTCAATTTAGCCATTCCACAATGTATACACATTTCAAAACAACATGTACATGATAAATATACACAACTTTTATTTGTCAATTAAAAATGAATGAAATAAATAAATAGAACATTAACAAAAGAAAATCAGATATAGATGGAAACATTAAAATATTGTTTTGATAAGGAAAAATAACCAAAGGTGTTCTTGATGGTGAAGAGCGTGGGTATCGGTGGATTAGCCAGTGACTGAATGTGAGTCTCACGGGGAGGTGATCGTGGTGAAGGAGCCGCTGTGCAAGACTCCCTTGTTGTGAAAGTTCCGGGCCATTTCCAGTTAAGGTTCAGAGACAAGCTGAGGCTCCAGGTGCTCCACAATCCTCTGTGGATCCTTAGAGGGTCCCAGTTGGTTCATAGATCCTTTTCATTATAGGGCACGCTAATCCGAGAGACCAGCATTTGTGTTTTGCCCAGGACTTCCCAGATGACTCTGGGCCTTGCATTAGCGGATGGCTCTCTCTAGTTTCTCTGCCCTTGGCCAAGTCCATGGCTCAGGTCTCCTACACAGTGCATGTTCCTATGAATACTGTAGGGTGAGATTTCCTATCCTTTCTACTCTTCTCTGCAACTTATTTCCAAATGGAGGAGGCTCAGGCTCCAGAGACTGATAGTTATTCAATATTCTATTTTAACTCTGATGGCTGCTTCAGCCTTTGACCTGGGCTTCCCCAGAATGGACACTGGGACTCAGGCCAAGATTATTTTTTATCTCTCCTGATCTGTATTTAGTTCGTTGGCTACTCACCCAGGTATCAGATATGGCTGTTGATTACTGGCAAAGTAGGCATGGTGCAGCTGCTAATACCTGCTTGCCTGCAGCCAAACCAATCAAACCTTTCCAGTTTATGAGCATGTATGGGCTGTCTACTGCATACACCAAGAGAACTTGTTTAAAGAGTAAATCAGTTTTGAATTTATCAGAAAAAAATAGCTTCAGAAACACCAGTCACTTTATGATATTGTGAGAGCTATTGAATTGCAAGTAATTAATTGATCAATTTAAGCCTCAAAGAATAAGCTTTAAATTGAGCAATGAGAAATCTAAAACATCAACTGCCAAATCGTATACAGACACTGACAAAGTGAACAGCCCACACTTGTTCTATCAAACTTGTAAATGGAGATTCATTTCTGTTTCTTGACAGGGAATGTATTTTTGTTTATTATAATCATATTTATCCTGAAACTGTGGTTTTTTAAGTACATAACTTTTACAAAGGTAGGATTATTGCTCAAATAGCAGTTACCTATTTACAAATCTTACTGCTGTCTTTAGGTTCCCTCCTAGGAGCAGACTGGAAGAAAAGCAACACTGTGCTCTGTGATTTCTGTGCTGTGAGCTTGATGTGAGACTGGGGTGGGGAGCTTTACAAAGTTCCAAGTGGAATTTATTCAACCACAAAATTAACTCTGTTTTCCCACACCCTCACATTCACCCACACACAACCTCCTGAAGTAATTTAATTGAGGTAAAGTGTAAAAGAAACCCAAGAAAACATCAAGCATACAAATGTTAAAAGAAAGGGAAGGTGAACCGCAGAAGCCACCTCATGGAAAATACGAACTGGAACAAGAAATCTTGTCCTTGTACAGAGGAAGCTTCGTGTTCATCCTAACAGGCTTTAAAATACTGACACAGGTTTAAAAAAAAAAAAAAAAAAAAACTTTTAACATACAATTACTTAGAGTATAGTCTTCATTTCTCAAGGTTCATGCAGATAATAAATATTCATTTAGCTCTGATCTTACTGACATCTAATCAGTGTTATTGAATATTTTGCCCAGCAAATGGAGATTCTCAGCTAACTAAAAAATGGTCTCTCTAAATATGGTCTCTGAACCCCCAGAGAATGTGCACTCTTCTTGAAGGGAAAAACAGGGCTTGGGGCCAAGACCCTGTGGGCTGGCGCACACTGCTCTTGGGAAGGAGGGAGTGGCCATCCAAAATGGAGGCAGGAGACTTGGGTAGCTGTGAGAGAGCCCAGGCTGGCAACACCTGTGGGGAGGAAAAGTTCAGAAAGATTCTATCAAGATGATATTCAAGCTGGGCCTTGTGACACAAGTAGAGTTTGACAGGTGGACAAAGTAGAAAAGAACATTCTAGAAAGAGGGAATTATAATGAACAAAGACAGAAGGTATAAAACTTAATTGTACATAGGAATGAATAATCTATTGAGGTGAGAATACGAGGAAAGTGGAGAGAGATGAGTGCTGGAAGATGAGTCTAGAAAAGACCACTTGTATGTTGGGAACAGATTGTGGAGGGCTTTGAATGTCAGATCCTCTAAGCAGTAGGAAGCCATGGAAGAGCCATAAGGGTAGCTTGAACTGGGGCGGAGGTGAGGGAGTCAGAAGCAATGATTAAAGGAAGCAGACAGTGTTGAGGGATATCTAACAGGTAAACTCAACAGGACTCGATGGTGGGGTATGGGACATGGCTCTAGGTTATTGAGTTTAGCCCTTGTTGGAAAGATGATGCCTTCTCTAAGATACCATATTACTCTTGGAAGGGAAATAAGTTGTTGAGGGTGTTTAATTGTAAATTCTGCCTTAGACATAAAGTATTTGAGAGGCTTTTGAGACATCTCAGTGAAAATACTGGGTAAGCTATTGGATATGCATGGATCTTGGGTTCAAGGGAGTAATCTGGGTAAGAAATATAAATTTGAGAGTCTTAGGCATGTAGATGGTAGTTTACAGTGTGGTGGGTAAGATTTCCTAGAAAGAGAAGACAGTGAGACAGAAAGTCCCAGAATCAAGTCTCGAGGTACTCTAAAAAGTAACAGTCAGTTGGGAAAAAAAAAAAAAAAAAAATGATTCTACAAAAGAACATGAAAAGGAGCAAAGTTTTGTAAAGTTAGCAAAAGTAAGATATTTTAATGGTATTCGCTTGAAACAACTTTGTTTTTCCCTTTCAACATCCTGTCATACTTCCTCATTCGTCAGGTGTAGTTAGAGGGACCACAGGCATTTTTGAAATGTAGTTAGGGAAGAAGTCAAGTTGGGAATACTGTTATAATAATTTGAGTTTAGTAGGATAAATTGATGTGGTTTTCAGTCCCTCTTGTGTAGAGTTAAGTTGTTGCTAGTCTTACGCTGTAGGAACAAATAGCTCTCCTGAATACTCTTTCACTCACTATCCCAGCTCACTTAGCATCTTAGTACAAAGGTACAAGGCCAGTGGTCACATTTTGAAACGAATGTGTTCTACCGCATGTGGTCCTGGAAGAATATGCATAGTGAAGGAGAGATGAGACTTGAAATGCATGGAGCCAGAAACTAATTTATGGAAAATTCTTCCAATCATCAGATGTGTAAAATGTGATTTTCAGAGATGCCTAATCAAAACAGAATTTCTCTCCTATCAGGAGTATACTCAATGCAGCATGTACGATGATAAACACACCATGCTTTCTTTTCTTTATTGCTTTTAGGTGGGAATTATGCAAAATATAATTTATCAGAATTCCTGCATTTTTAGGCATAAACCTGTACTAGTACTGCAAGTAGAAAATGTGTCTCTGGGTGAAGTTGTATGCATTATGCCTCCCAACCATTAATAATATAAAACGAATTTTTGACTGGCTATGCTAGAGAAGACTGACTTATTTTTCTGTGTGTCTATCGGAAAATGATATTTAAAATTATAGTTACATACAGAGACAATCAAAAAGCATGCTGTTGGCCGGGCGCGGTGGCTCACGCCTGTAATCCTAGCACTCTGGGAGGCCGAGGTGGGCGGATCGTTTGAGCTCAGGAGTTCGAGACCAGCCTGAGCAAGAGCGAGACCCCATCTCTACTAAAAATAGAAAGAAATTATATGGACAGCTAAAAATATATATAGAAAAAATTAGCCGGGCATGGTGGTGCATGCCTGTAGTCCCAGCTACTCGGGAGGCTGAGACAGGAGGATCGCTTAAGCCCAGGAGTTTGAGGTTGCTGTGAGCTAGGCTGACGCCACGGCACTCACTCTAGCCTGGGCAACAGAGTGAGACTCTGTCTCAAAAAAAAAAAAAAAAAAAAAAAAAAAAAGCATGCTGTCAAACATTTAGAAAAATTAGTACAGATATGATATTTTTCTGGATGTTGTGATGTTTGGGGTATTGTCAATTTTAAAAAATCTGTAGTGTGTTATGATTTCTTTCCTCATTCTAAATGAATATTTATTTTTGTAACTAATTTGTTTTCATAACTTTGTAATTTTTTTCTAAAAGTACTCCCTCTCTAAAAGTATAACATTTAGGTCCCATGAAACCTGAATTTGTCCCTTGTTAAGACGTGAGCACATGCAAATAAACTTGTCTGATTATTTTCTTAATATAATTTTTAAGAATGGAATTGTATGGACAAAGGGCCTGTACTTTTTAAAGGCATTTCATACATTTTGCAAAACTGTTCTTCAGAAATGCTGCACCAATTAATCTCTCTCTAGAGATATATGAGAATGCCTGTTTCCCCACGTTATTATTAGGCATTGATTTTAATAATTGTCAATATAGGATAAATGTGATAAATCATTGTTATTTTAATTTATATTTCTTTGATAATTATAACTAAACTTTTTAAATATGTTTTTTCAGATTTTTTTTAATCTTCCTGTTTATGTCTTTGACCTTTTTCATGAAGTATTTTTTTCTGATTGATTTCAGAGAATTCTTTCCCTGTTTAGGGTATTCACTATTTTCGTAAACATTGCAACTGGTTTTTCCCAGTTTGTTTTGCCTTTGAATTTTATTTTATATATTGAGATATAGATGTTTTCAATTTCAAATGTATTAAAAGTCTTTCATATAATTTCCACATTTAGGGTGTGATTGATTGAGAAGGCCTTTCACAATTAAGAAACATATAAATGTTTGCAATATTTCCTCATGACTTTTATAGTTATAGTTTTTATCCTATCTTTAATCTTCCTAGGAATTTTAAAAAAAGTTTTCTAATTTTTAGTTTTTTCCAAATACTGAACTATATGTCCCAACACAATTTGTTAACTAAAATCATTCTTTTCTGAGGGATGTGACATTTGTCACATAGTAAATTATTTTATATACTTGGTTCTGGGCTTCTGTTCCATTAAGTCATGTGATTGTTGTGTCCCTATTACTATTCTATTTTGATCGTCATAGCCTTACAATAGATTCTTCTTATTTCTCTTGTTTCTTTTAATGTTGGGTATTGCTGTACATTTTTCATTCTATTTGAATTTCAGAATTACTTTTTCTTTTCAAATTCCAAAAGAATTATTTCAGTTTTCACTAGAATAAAATTTATACATTAATTTAGAGAGATAATTGATATCTTTTTAATATTGACTCAGTGTCCTTTCACTTTGAAAAATGGAATGTTTTTCCATTTAAAAACTGTTCTTTAATATACATTATAACATAAAAAATTCATAGCCATTGGGTATTGGATTTTATCAAATGACTTTTTGGAATATTAAGATGATCATATTTTTTTCCTTTACAAGTTAATATGAAAGTTTATAAAAATTTTGAAACATTGAACTATCATCAGTTTATTCTAAATAGATATTCTGATCATGTTCCACTTTTTTATATTTGGCTAAATTCAATGTCCCAATATACAAATATGTATATCTATATTTAATCTTCTAATTTTTTTTTTTTTGAGACAGAGTCTCACTCTACTGCCTGGGCTAGAGTGCCGTGGTGTCAGCCTAACTCACAGGAACCTCAAACTCCTGGGCTCAAGCAATCCTTTTGCTTCAGCCTCCCGAGTAGCTGGGGCTACAGGCATACGCCACTATGCCTGGCTAATTTTTCCTGTATATATTTTTTTAGTTGTCCGGCTAATTTCTTTCTACTTTTAGTAGAGACAGGGTCTCACTCTTGCTCAGGCTGGTCTCAAACTCCTGACCTTGAGCGATCCTCCCGCCTCAGCTTCCCAGAGTGCTAAGATTACAGGCTTGAGCCACCGCACCGAGCCCTAATATTTTTATTTAGAATCTTTATCTATTTTCATAAAGGACTTATTTTCTAGGTTTAATTTTTGTGTTATTTTTATCAGAACGTGCTATCAGGATTATTGCATCTTCAAAAAATATGTGAGTGTTTCCTTGTCTGGATTCTGGAGTAATTTGAACAGCGTAGGAATTTCCTTGTTCTTGAAAGTTTGAAAGAATTTGCCTATAAAGCCATCTGGACCTGGCACGTTTTTTGAGAATGATTCTTTTGCAACTCTATCATGTTTGTGGTGATTATTTTACTTAGATTTTATCATTCTTCTTGATTCAATTTTGTCAATTTCTATTGTGTTTAAAATTCACAAGTTTATATCAGATTTGCAAGTACATAGCTTAGGGATATGAAAAAAAAGTATTATACTTCCTTTAATTTTCTTCTGTAGCTGTGATTAAATTTTCTTTATCACTTCTGTTTTAGTATATTTATGGGATTTTTCTCCTCTGATTAAACTATTTATTTATCTTATTGTTTTTCCCTACATGAGCCATTTCTGGATGTATTTATCAATTTTACTGGTTGTTTTCTCATTTATTATTTTCTGCTTTTATTTTTATGAGTTCTTTCCTTCTGCTCTCTTCAGGCTTATGTTTTTGTTCTTTTTGCTTGCTCTCTATGTAATTGAGCTCCTAAGATAAGGATTTGAACCAGGAAGAGAAATAGCACCTAAAAGAAAGGATGAAAATGAGTAGGGGTGAAAAGTGGAAAGTATGAATACGGACAATAAAGCATTTTGGCTTTGAAGATACCTTCTTAGTTTGTGAACTGGACTATTCTAAGACACTGAATGAGAAATCTTGCTGAATTACTGATGAATCATGTACAAAGTTTCCCCTTTGCCTTTTTGGATTGATTCCCTAATCTGGTAACAAATGATTGACGGGCCCTTCACAAAGTTCTGTTTGTTGTTAGGCTAAACTTTAAAGCTCTCTTTATCTTCAAGTCTACGCATTAAGATTACCCTGAATTTACTAGGTATGACTTTTGTGTTTTAGTTGCATAGAGACAACTTATGAATTTGACCAAGACTTTTACAGTTAAAATATTCATTTTGGGGTACTATTACATTAATTAAATATTAATGCTCTAAGCATATTTTTCATATCTTTCTCTGTTTTAAACTCCACTGGAGAATACTACTAGAAATTAAAAATAGTATGGTTTATTATCCATGTCATTGGTGTTGCATTTGGATGATGAATTATTTTTGGAAAATGAAAAGAAAAAGATACATAAGCAAAAGAATCCCCTCTGGCTCTCATGAGTTTCTCTAAATAGTAATTTTATATTTCCTCACTATTTTTCCTGAGATTATTACATATCTTCCCCAAACATCTATAAAATAGTAAGCCATAGTCTTAAATATCAGAGATACCTTCTGATGAGCTTCTAATGAGATTTTTAAAAATAGTATATGTGATATAAAAATGCTCACACAAATGTAGCTTGAAAAAAAACCTAGTTTTTATATGTGTAGGACATTTATACTATTTCTTACATTTAAAAAAGTATGACAACGGGGCATATTTGGAAGGATAGTCAGTGTGTTTAAATTTATGTCTTTTCTGGATAGGAAACAAAAGTTAGTGAGTTCTTATCACATTGAAAGGATGTGAAGATCTTGGCTACTGTTGCAGTAGTGGTGAGAGATCTGGGGACTGTTACCATAGATGGTGAGGATGTCAGTGCTAGGCCAGGGGAGATGAATGGGACGGGGCTGGAAGTTTCAGAAGCTGCTAGATTGCTATGACTTGCTTATGCCTATATATGGATAACAATCTAAGATGGCTTCAATAGTTTGGAACCGGATGATTTGAACATTAACGGTTCATTTGGCATATATATATAGGACATTTTGGAGAAAACAGCCTTATTGCTTTGGGAGGATGGGAGACTGAAATGATAAACTGGTTTTGGAATGCTGAGTTGGAGGTAGCATGAGCACCTTCTAGTTGAAATATCCTGTAGGCACCTGGTGATGTGAAGCTAGAGCAGAGAAAAGATCAGCATCAGAGAGCCAACTCTGAGAATCATCCCAGAGGTGACTACTGAAGACTTAGGTAAAAGGAAGAGACTTTGGCACCTGTTTAGTGAATATGGTTGAATTCAGAGTTCACATCAATCTAGGACCAGAAATGCTAAAATTAGACTATAAGATAGAGAAAGCAAATGTTTTCAGAGCTCAAGCTGTATCCAGATCAGAGACTGAAACTTGGGTCAGGAAGGTAGCAGAGGTGACTGACTGAAAGTGGGGTTAGGGGGACAGGATAGCGAAGTCAAAGGCAGAGGGAATTAGTGATGGACAGAAGAGTGGCGGGAAGTGAGTAAGCAGAAGGAGGGAGTTTTCTCAGCTGTCTCAAGTAGCTGGCAGTACTGAGTTTGTTGTCTTTTCTGACTTTTGCTTCAAAGGTTAATTTTTGCGTGGCCAACTCACTTTATTTTGTAGTATTCTTATGTTGTGAAAATAAATAAATCTTTAGAAGAAGAAGGTAGAAAGAAGTTAGAAGGCAAAGTCTGAACCTGGGAATATAGCTTGAATGGGGTGTCAGAAATGCAGAGGGAGAAATAGGAGTATATAGTACACGGAAGCCAACGTTTAATATCTAGCTGGTGATCAAGCGTTAAAGGATGCAGAGAGGATAAGGACTTAGAATAACTGATATATTTTGTGATTTGGTGATTTGGAGGTCATAGACAAGCTACAAGCAGAAGATTGCAGACAGTAATCCAAATGACAAAGGAGTGAGGATATGAAGCCACACAGATGTAGGTCACACAGTGAAGATGGAAACAGCAATACCAAATGAAAGGAAGCACATCCCCCTTTGAAGGGAGAGGGGTGGATCTAGACATAGGATACAAACAATGATAGTAGAGGGAAGAGCCCCAAGGTCCCTCAAAAAGGACAAAAATCTAAAACCCAAGCAAAGAGCTTACCTCCACAGATAAAACATGCCTTTTCCCCTGGACATGGACAAAGGGATATTGTCCTGGATTCCAGGATTGACTGATACTGAAATAAGCTTGAAGGTAAATGAGGAAATTTATTAAGGTTTTTAGTTAATCCTAACGTTTGGTGGAAACAGAATAGAAAGAAATAAACAAAAAATTTGGTTAAGCTTTATACAAAAATAACATGTAATGAGTGACCAAGCCACGGACTGGGATAAAAATCTTTGCAAAGCACATATCTGATAAAAGACTGGTATCCAAAATATATAAAGAACTCTTAAAACTCAATAATAAGCAAATAAACAACTCAATTTAAAAATAGGCAAAAGAATGTATCAAAGAAGATACACATAGATGACAAATAAGCATATGAAAAGATACTCAACATCATATGTCATTAGGAAATTACAAATTAAAACACAGAGGTATCACTAATACCTATTAGAATGGTTAAAATCAAAAACACTGACAGTATCAAACGCTATCGAGAATATGAAGCAACAGGAATTCTCATTCACTGCTGGCAGGGATGCAAAATGGCACAGCCACTTTGGAACACAATTTGGCAGTTTCTTACAAAACTAAACATACAATCCAGCAATCACACTCATGGGTATTTACCTAAATGAGTTGAAAACTTATGTCCACACAAAAATCGGCACATAAATGTTTATAGCAGCTTTATTCATAATTGTCAAAACTTGGAAGCAACCAAGATGTCCTTCAGTAGGTGAATGTATAAACAAACATTGGTACATCCTGTCAATGGAGTGTTAATGAGTGATAAAAAGAAATGAGCTATCAAACCATGAAAAGACACAGAGTTACCTTAAATGGATATTGTTAAGTGAAAGAAGTCAGCCTGAAAAGGGTATGTACTGTATGATTCCTCCCAGTATGTGACATTCTGGAAAAGACAAAACTATATATATAGAGTTAGTAAAAAAATCAGTAGTTTCCAGGGATTCAAGGAGAAAGAGGGATCAGTAGGTGGAGCACAAGGGATTTTTAGGGCAGAAAATTATTGTGTATATTATTGTAATGGTGAATACATATATTTGTCAAAACCATGGAATGTGCAACACAGAGTGGACCCTACTGTAGACAGGACTTTAATTAATAATACTGTATCAGGATTGACTCATCAATTGTAACAAATGATGTTCCACATTAATGCAAGATATTAATGACAAGGAAAACTGTGTGTGTTGGGCAGGGGAAGGGGGTCTATGAGAAATCTCTTTTCTTTCCACTCAGTTTTTCTGTAAACCTGAAAACTGCTCTAAAAAAAGTCCATTTATTAATATTTACAATACAAAAGAATGAAGTACTGATACGTACTACAAATGGATGAATCTTGAAAACAGTCTGCTAAGTGAAAGCAGCCAGACACAGAAGGCCACATGCTGGATGATTCCATCTCTAGAAATGCCCACTACTGTCTAAACCAGGAATTATTAAAAAGGAAGGAGCTCAATAAACGAGATGGTGAAAGGAAGGCTCCTGCTACTAATAGGAGGAAATAGTGTGAATATATTTCAAGTTTAAAGAAAAAGTTAGGTATTTCTCATCAGAAAATTGTCTAAGGGGAAATTTTCCATTCATACATTGATTGTGATATAACAGGATCTTTCTAGCATCAGGGTACTGAGACTTGACTGAGTTACTATATAGTGTAGCTTCCTGCTGTGCTTGGTAAGTAGGGAATCATAATCATCCTAATAACTAAACCTCAAGAAAGCCCAGATCAAACTGTAGCTCAAACCAACTTCTTTCAGGAGCTGTGAGTTACAAAGGCAGGTGGAATAAATGGGTAGGATGAGATATGTAGGTCAACATCTTATAAAAATAACCTTCACAGAGTTATATAGGTAGATATCTTTGGAAAAGTTCCTCACACCATGAGAGGGAGTAGGCCAAGTTTACTGAGCCAGCATATTTATTCATCTTAGACAAAGCAATCATATCTTGCAGGCCTATTGGACTATATCAAACAGATGACAATTGCTGATTATCAAGATTCATGATTTATGAAAATGGAAATTGGTTAATATTCTTAGAAAATAAAGAGTGCCTACTAAGCAATAAGTAATAGATGAATGTTCAGTAAAAAATAAACAAAAGACATAAAGAGGTCATATTAAAAATAGATAACCAACAAATTATAAAAAAGTGTTCAATCTCACTGATAATCAAATAAATCTAAGTTAATGCAAAAATGAGTATTGATTTTATCTGTCAGATAGACATGATTTAAAAAGAATGATAATACTCAATGTTGTGCGGGGGGGGGGTGGTGTAAATGAATACTCTGATTACTGTCCGCGGGAGTATAAATTGGTAGAGCCTTTTTGGAGGATGATTTGGCAGTAGCTATTAACATGTTTTTATGCACATACTCTTCAACCTTAAAATTTCACTTTTAGGAATCTAACAGAAGTATTGTCCAGGTACACAAAGATATATTTGTAAGAAAGTTCACAGAAGCATTATTTGTAATAAAGAAAAATTGGAAACAATGTGAATTTCTATTAATGAGTACAGCCACCCCCTAGAATATCCTGCAAATGTTAGGATGAATAAAGTAGATCTCTTTGAATAGACATGTAAAGATTTTTAAAATACATTTCCAAGTGAAAATGAAGTTACAGAAAATAACTTACAGTGCAATCCTGCTTATGTTTACAAACACTATTAAAACTAGTTATTGTATTTATGCAGTTCATATAAAAGCCCAGAAGAATGCACTATAAAAACTAACAAGGGTGGTTTCTTGGGAAAGGAGTGGGGGGTATCAGGAGAAGAAATGAAGGGAGGCCTATAGTTACTTTGTCCACTTTTAATACTGTTTGTTTTAACAAAAAGTAAAATGTTGTGTATTTTTAGGGGTTATTAAAAATGTACACATATATCACTGTATTAATATTAGTAAAGCATTTAGAATGTTACCTTATACAGAGAAGTGCTATATGAACGTATATTGAATAAAATAAGTAAGTCCCAATATTAGGGCTTTACTCTAAGAAAATAATCATGGGATGCAAAAAGATTTAATTGCAAGGATGTTTAACCCTAGGATTGTTAATCCAAAATTGGAAACAACTGAAATGACCAACAGTGTATGACTAAGTAAACTATATTAATCCATATAATGAGTGGAATATTTATGGTAATTTTTAACAGCTTTACTGAGGTATATTTTACATATAATAAAATTCACCCATTTCAAGTGAACAATTCTGTGATTTTTAGTAACTTTATGAGTGGTGCAACCATCTACATAAATCAGTTTTAGAACATACCCCCAATAAGATCCCCTCTGCTGATTTACAGTCAATCCTATTATCACTGCTAACCCAGGCAACCACTGATCTACTTTCTCTATAAATTTTCTTTTTCTGGCCATACATTGGGGTGTTTTGCATCCATAGAAATTGGTCATAATAAATGATAGCTGGTTATAAAAACTGGGGAAAAAGCAGATAAAATATTATATATAGGATTAGCCTACTTGGGTTTATGTGAAAGGAAAGAGAGAAGAAAACTTGAATGATATACTTCAATATGTTAATAGCGGTTACCTCTGAGTGGTAGAAATATGGGTCCTTTTTTTTCTTTTGAAATCTATAATCAGGAAAAAAAAAACAAAAACCAGCGATTCCACTGCTGGGTATGTATCCAAAGGAGGGGAATTCAGTATACCAAAAGATATCTGAACTCCAATGTTTATTGCAGCACTATTCACAATAGGCAAAGATATGGAATCAACCTAAGTGTTCATCAATGGATGAATGGACAAAGAAATTGTGGCACATATACAGAGTGGAATATTATATAGCCACAAAAAGAAATCCTGCCATTTGCAATAATGTCTATGGAATTAGAGAACATTATGTTAAGTGAAACAAGCCAAGCACAGAAAGACAAACCTCACATGTTCTCACTCATATGAGGGAGATAACTATTAAAAGCAATTGATCTCATGGAGACAGACAGTAGAATCGTTGTCTGTCTCCACTGTGTATACTTGGTTACCAGAGGCTGAAAAGGGTAGCAGGGAGGAAGGATAAAGTGGAGATGGTTAATGGGTGCAAAAATATAGTTAGATAGAATGAGCAATATTTGATAGCACAACAAAGTGACTGTAATCAACAATAAGTTAGGGTATACTTTAAAATAACTAAAAGAGTGAAATTGGAATGTTCCTAACACAAAGAAATGATAAATGCGTAAGGTTATGGATACCCCAATTATCCTGATCTGATTAATTCATATTGTATGCCTACATCAAAACATCACATGTACCCTATAAAGATATACAACTATTATTTACCCATAATGATTTAAAAAGAATAAAACGAATTATCTTAGGAAGGACGTGGCTCCTGCAATGGATTCCTTCAGGGTCTTCCCTTCAATGGAGTATCTGTGAATAAGAGAGTAGGAATTTAGAATCATCTCCAGACAT
This sequence comes from Eulemur rufifrons, assembly GCF_041146395.1. Taxonomy (NCBI): domain Eukaryota; kingdom Metazoa; phylum Chordata; class Mammalia; order Primates; family Lemuridae; genus Eulemur; species Eulemur rufifrons. Next base: position 49,908,439 of record NC_090983.1, read on the forward strand.
GAGAAGGTTATTTCTCTAAAGTTGTGTGTGTGTATTGGCAGGGGGCTGGGGTTGGGGGCAGGTAGATACGAATAATGTAATTGGGTGGTGTGACTTAGTACCTGCATGATTCAAGCAGGCAGCAGACCAGAGCCTCTAAAAAGTCAAAGAGAATAGGTGTCGATGCTTCTAGGCTACTTGCCAGGAGTTGGACTCAGCCTGTCTGCCCTTAGTTGGCCTCTTGGGATATCCTGGCCAACTCTAGCTTGTAGGGGAGGGGTGAGAACAGTGGAAGGAAGGGTGCTCATTCCAATGCCCCGGGGGCCCCAACTGAATACCAGGCAGAGAAGCAGAAGCACCTATACCCCGCTGTCCTGAGAAGGGAAAACGGAAGAGGAGTGATGACAGTGCCCAGACAGGAGGGGGGAGTCTGTAAAGGTGCACATTTTTTAATGTGTTCTGCCCTGTATCTGGACCAGTGCGAGCCCACCCTGGGCTTCTTGTCCTTGTGGGCTCCTCTCCACATCTCTCCTCCATTGTCTTGTCCTTGATTTTGTCTCCTAAAAACAATACTTTTTTTTCTTTATTTGCCCTCTTGTTCTCCTTTGTCTTTCGTTAATGAAGTCCCCTACCTTGTTCCTCAAAGAGTGTTATTTCTAATAGTGGACAGTTTCAAAAAGTATGTAACTGGATTATCTATTCCATGTCATTTTTTAAAGCAAAGTTGGTATTTTAGGTTTCTGTGTACCTTTCGGAGATTGTTTTCTTTGAAAAGGGCACATCAGTGACAGAAAAGGGCAAACTTCAACTGAGTATATATTTTGGTATGAAGTAACAAGATTCATTTATGATTCTGATTTTTGAAATAAAAGCTCCACCTATTTTCCTTACTGAATTTGGGTAGAAACAATATTGCAGTGAATGAAACTGTACCTCTGGAAGCAGGGATTTCCTCTGGAATCTCTAGAAAACTCCAAACTAACTTTGAAATTATTTTTAATATTCTATTACTAAAAAGGCTCTAAAAGTGTTTCATTATATGAGAATAATATGACTGCTTTCATATTTTGATATGTTATTTTCCAAATTACTTTACTTGCAGAGTTTATTTGGTGTCTAAAGCACAGCTATGTTAAAACACCTCCAGGTCCAAATCAGTGGACCCCAATTAGTGCCTTGCAGTTAGCCTGAGGGCAGAAGTGACTCTAAGAGTGAATCTGCACAAAGCCTGTTGGTGGGGAAAGCTTCTCTCACCCATTCATTTAGCTGTGACCCTTCAAGCTGTTTTGTCTTCCAGGAGTGGGGTCCATAAAGGGGATGGCCCCAGGCCGCCCACTCCGCATCTCCAGTGTAGACCTCTGGCCTTTTTTAATGATGTTTAATTGGGCCAGACCAGATCATGGGACTTTAATAGTCTTTCTCTGTGGCTTGCAAGTTTGAAAAGGCTGGCTACCTACTGCCTTTCTTTTGTATAATGATGGAAGGCCCACAGCTCAGATTTTATGCTTATTAGTGATATTTTCATGAGTTTTAAGGACTAAAGTGACTTTTTTACATTGCTTAATGATTTTCAGTTGAACTCCCTTTCTGAGTGGGATGTTGTAAAGATTAATTAGCCCATGTTCATAAAGTGCTTTCAAGCTGAAAAGTGCTGCACAGGGTGTGCAGACTCATTAGCTTCTTAGTCATTAAGGCTTTTTAGACCTTTTGGCATTCAGAAACTAGACAGTGAAGCCAAATTAGTAATTTTTTTTTTCTTTTTGGAAAGGAAGGACTTTGGAAAGAGCAAAATAGAGCAACATATATCTTTTTTTTTTTTTTTTTTTATAAGGCATCTGTTGCACTGGGACTGAAAAAGATATGAAAATATTTTGTTTTTCACTTTTTATTTCTACGCTGCTTCAGTTTTTTTTTTTTCTCCCTCTTTTCAAAAATGTATTTGCCTACTTCTCCTGCACACTTATTTAGAAACTCTATGGATCATTGTCATATGCATACCCATAGTGCAGTTGAGTCTGGCCCCAGAGTGTTGAATTTTCATGCTAATGAATGACATAGGGTAGGACATTTTCTTTATTATTTAATAAAGACTCTCTTTTAGTGTGCAATGAGTCATGACACTATAATATTGTCTCTGTCCACACTAATCTTTAGTTAATATATACGTTAGCTTTTAATTTGATTCAATTAAGGCTTGCAGGCGTGGAAGAGTGCAAATTGGCTACCAAAGACATAAAGAGGTCCTAAAAGAAATAAGAAATAAAGAGAGATAGTCTACAAAGAATTAGATTGACAGCTGACTTTTAAGCAGCATCAACTGCGCTTGATAATTGGGGGAATAATATCTTCTAAGTACTGAGAGAAAATATCTGTAAACCTAGAATTGCATACCCAACTAAATTACCTTTTAAGATTGATCATAAAATAAACATACTTTTATACAAAACTAAAACAAAGTATTTACCATCAACACTAAAGGATATTCTAAAAGGTAACTTCAAAAAGAAAGCAAACTACCATAGAAGGAAGGAAGGAGATGCTGGAAGGAATTAGGAAAAAATTGGTACACGTGTGGGTAAATATAAACAAACATTGACTAAGAATAATAATGTCCAATATGTAGTGACACAATGAGATAGAACTAGAAAAAAAGTAACACCCATATCAGGAAAGTAGTATTGAGTATTAAATTATTCCAAGGTCCTTATCTTATTTGAAAGGAAGCTAAAGATGTTAAATTTAGATTTTGTCAAGTTGTGCGTGAAATTTCTAGTTTAATCACAAAAATAAGGGAAACGAAAAGTAGTGGGGGGAGGGATAAATAGAAGAGAAAATAAAATCAATAGAAATTGGCTCAGTAGAGAGAGGCAAGATGGCTGACCAGAGACACCAGAGGCCAGAGTGTCTCAGCAAGAAGAAGAAGTTTTAGATGAAAGAGAAAGACAAACATATACCAGCTGTGGGACTGAGGGAAGGGTGCCAGAATCTTCAGGAGACTTCATGGGTAGAAGTTGTGGAGCAGAATAAGACAGAGCAAAGTATTAGCAGAGGGCAACCCCTGAGAGGCTTGAAGTCCAGTGAGAAGGGTGGGTGGAGCAGTTTGTTTTTCCCCCCGTCACATCTCTGATAGTCTGAGGATTCCCAAGCTGCTGGAGAGTCTTTCTGCCCACACAAGCCCACAGGCTACTGCCACCAGTGAGCTGGGAGCTTCTTGTGGACAGGGCACCAGGCACCCAGTCCCCGTGGGGCGCTTCCTGTCTCCACAGACCTGAGCCAGGAAGGCAAGTGCCATATTGCTTCTCTGCCCACCATGCACCTTTGTCCTCCCCGGGGGCCTTCAACTCCTCAGGTTTCATCTTGCTCATGCCTACACAGACATTTCCCAACTCTGGCCCAGACTACAGGAGCCACAGGGGTCCAGTGGGTCCTGGGTGATCTGTGTGACTCCAGTGCCTGGAAATTCTGGGAGGACAGCCTCCCAAAGAAAGGGACAGACACAACAGAGTGCTAGCTTTCCCCCATTCAGACTCTTTTTCTCCCATTCTCCTCCCCCATACATGGCTGCCAAGAGAAACAATTGAGCCACCACACTGAGGCTTCTACAGAGAGTGGGGCTCAGATCTTTCCTCTTGGGGATCTGCAGCAGACTGTGCGGTGCTCTGACTGAGAGCTCCCTGCCCACCAGCCCTCACTTGTGCTGCTTGTCCAGAGACTCCATCAGAGTAGGGCATGCCCCAAGGCAAAAGGACATCAAACCTACTTGGGCACCCCATGGGCAACTTGGGATCAAGTGTGCTTCTGCCTGGCATGGCCAGGGATGATTTTGGGGGGCCTGGGGATGGGCCTACAGGCCAGATCCTGTACTCCCAGGTCTCGATTGCATTGCTTGGGGGCACGGAGAGGAGATTTGTGAATTAGTTTCAGGAGGTGAGAGTACCCACGTGGGCAGATCAAGGGGGAGAGTACAGTGTGGGTCCTAGCTGCAGGGGGCTTGTGGGGCATCCCTCCCTGTTAAGGAGGACCAGGCTCTCAGATCAGGTCAGGATCCTGGGCAGGGAAATTCCCAGCCTGGGTTACAGTCACAGGGGAGCTCAGCTGGGTTTTTTTTTTTTTTTTTTTTTTTTTTTTTTTTTTTTTGGAGACAGAGCCTCAATCTGTTGCCCAGGCTAGAGTGCCATGGCGTCAGCCTAGCTCACAGCAACCTCAAACTCCTGGGCTCCAGCAATCTTTCTGCCTTAGCCTCCCAAGTAGCTGGGATTATAGACATGCGCCACCATACCCAGCTGATTTTTTCTATATATTTTTAGTTGCCCAGCTAATTTCTTTCTATTTTTACTAGTGATGGGGTCTCACTCTTGCTCAGGGCTGGTCTCAAACTCCTGACCTTGAGCTATCCTTCTGCCTCGGCCTCTCAGAGTGCTAAGATTACAGGTGTCAGCCACTGTGCCTGGTCTTAGCTGGTTTGATCTCCTGCCTCCCGGCAGATACTGAGATAAAACCACAGAATAGGGAAGGAAGGAGAAGAGCAAGGCCTGCTCCAGACTGCCAGACTGTGAATCTCAGATTGCCTTGCCTGAACAAGCAGACTTTCTGGTTGGGTGGGGCCATTTCAGCCCTTTCCAGGTGGCTTTGCCCAGAAGCTGGGAGAAGACCTTTGACCCCTGCTGAAACAGATACCTTGCCAGCTTTTATGGAGCCTGAGGTCAAGCTCACCCAACCCAGCCCCACCCAGCCACACTCCCACACCTGCCTCTGCTGTGGCAGAGAATAAGGACTCACCTGGAAGTTCCAGGACCCCACCCACTACCTGGGGCATTTGAGTGCTTCGCCTGAGGGACTAGAGCCAGTTACAGGACACAAAAACAACATTACAAGAAAGCACCACCTACTGACAGGGAGGTCAATTTGCATACCCTTTACAGCATTTACTGACTCAATCATATAGGGTGTGGTTAATTCTCACCCACAAGCACCACCTACTGTCTCAGATATTAAACTCAGCATGACACTATCTAAATAAAAGAAAATCCAAAGATAAGAAGCAACAGCTGCTCCAAATGAGAAGGAATCAGGAAAAAAACTCCAGAAGTATGAAGAATCAGAGTGAAAGGACACTCCCAAAAGGGAACACCAGCTCTCTAGCAATGGATACCAACCAAGCTCAGAATATCAAAATGACAGATAAAGAATTTCAAATATGGATTATAAATAAGCTCAATGAAATACAAGAGAAAATGGAAAACCAACACAAAGAAACCAGAAAAATATTCAGGAAATGAACAAAAAATTCACTAAAGAAATCGAATTATTTAAAAAAAATCAAATAGAACTTCTGGAAATGAAAAATTCATTCAAGTAAATACAAAACACAGTGGAAAGTCTTAAGAATAGAATAGACCAGGAAGAAGAAAGAATCTCAGAGCTTAAAGACACACCTTCAAATTAAGCAAGTCAGTCAAAGATAAAGAGCAGAGAATTAAGATGAAGGAACAAAGCCTACAAGAAATATGGGATCATGTAAAGAAGCCAAACATAAGAATTACAGGCATCCCTGAGGGCGAAGAAGAAAGCACATAAGGGTTGGAAAACCTATTTGAGGGAATAATTGAGGAAAATTTTCCTGCTCTTGCTAGAAATTTAGATTTCCAGGTATAAGAAGTTCAATAAACACCTGGAAGATTCATTGCAAAGAAGCAATTACCACAACACACAGTCATCAGACTGGACAAATTTAACATGAAGGAGGAGCTCCTGTGAGCTGTAAAGTGAAAACATCAGGTAACTTACAAAGGAAAACCCCTCAGGCTAACTGCAGGCTTCTCAGTTGAGACTTTATAAGCCAGAAGGGATTGGGGCTCTATCTTCAGTCTTCTTAAACAGAATAATGGCCAGCCTAGAATATTGTATCCTGTAAAACTAAGTTTCTTGTATGAGGGAGAAACAAAGACTTTCTCAGACAAGCAAACACTGAGGAAACTTGTCAAGACCAGACCTGCCCTACAGGAAGTACAGATCTGCATTATACATTGCTCAGCACAATAGAAACCCACTAGTGTAAAATTACCCAAAAGCTAAATCTCAGAGCCCATATAAAATAATGGCTCAAGATGTAAAACAAAGCAACAAAGTTCTACTCAACAGGATGAACAGAAATGCATCCCACATACCCAAAATAATTTACAGATTCAATGCAATCCCCATCAAAATATCTACATCATTTTTTGCAGATCTAGAAAAAATATTTCTACACTTTGTTTGGAACAAGAAAAGAGCCCAGGCCGGGCGTGGTGGCTCACGTCTGTAATCCTAGCACTCTGGGAGGCCGAGGTGGGCGGATCGTTTGAGCTCAGGAGTTCGAGACCAGCCTGAGCAAGAGCGAGACCCCATCTCTACTAAAAATAGAAAGAAATTATATGGACAGCTAAAAATATATATAGAAAAAATTAGCCGGGCATGGTGGTGCATGCCTGTAGTCCCAGCTACTCGGGAGGCTGAGACAGGAGGATCGCTTGAGCCCAGGAGTTTGAGGTTGCTGTGAGCTAGGCTGACGCCACGGCACTCACTCTAGCCTGGGCAACAGAGTGAGACTCTGTCTCAAAAAAAAAAAAAAAAAGAAAAGAGCCCAAATAGCTAAAGCAACCTTAAGAAAAAGGAACAAATCTGGAGGCATAACTTTATCAGACTTTAAACTATACTATAAAGCTATAGTATCCAAAACAGCATGGCACTGGCACAAGAGCAGAGACATGGACCAATGGATAAGAACAGAGAACCCGGGTATAAAACCATCCTCATATTGCCATCTGATCTTTGACAAAGCAGATAAAAACATACACTGAGGTAAAGAATTCCTATTCAATAAATGGTGCTGGGAAAATTGGATAGCCACATGTAGAAGACTGAAACAAGATCTGTACCTCTCACCATTCACAAAAATTAATTCACGATGGATAACAGACTTAAACCTAAGGCATGAAACTATAAGAATACTAAAAGAAAATGTTGTAAAAACTCTTCTAGATGTTGGCCTAGGCAAAGAATTTATGAAGAAGACCCCAAGGGAAATCACAGCAACAATAAAAATAAAGCAGACTTGATTAAATTAAAAAGCTTCTGCATAGCCAAGGAAATAATCAACAGAACAAATAGACAACCTACAAAATATTCACATGCTATACATTCAGTAAAGGGCTAAAAACCAGCATATATAAAGAACTCAAGCAAATCATCAAGGAAAAAAATCAAGCAACCCCATTAAAAAGTGGTCAAAAGACATGAACAGAAACTTTTCAAAAGAAAATAGACTAATGGCCAATAAACATACGAAAAAATGCTCAATCTCTCTAAATCATCAGAGAAATGGCTATGTTGTGGAGTTCATAGATATACACCAAGAGGACGAATGAACAAAAACAATGGTCTTCATGATATGTGAATGTGTGCTTATGGCTTGGGATAAAATGTTCAGTACTAGCTTCATATACAGATTACACAGGGAATTGTGTTACAGGAGAGGAACTCCAAACGCAGGGAAACCAAATCTCTATAATGTACAATAAGCCTGCCTGCCCCCTGCCTCAGAGGGATATTTTACCTTTATTATACTGAATAGGAAACAATTCTTCACTTTGCTGTGGAAAGAGACACTCCTATCTTCAAGGCTTATTCACTATACAACATCTTTTCATTTGATTTAGTGGAGGTGATTATTGTGTAAAACTTAATTTAAAACTGATTTGAAGAGTTGTTCTAGTTATAACAAAGACACTGATACAAAGATGCATCTGAAATGTTTAAATAAACTATTCAAAGAAATGCAAATATAAAAGAAGTGTAATTTTACAATCAATATATTTTATTTTATATTATTTAAAATGTATGTAACTAAAATAATAAATATAACAAATTTTAAAATGATCATTACAATTTTGATAGAAATAATGGTAGAAGGTAGAAAGGAAGAGAATTCCAGGCGATGCAGATGGTAGAGACATAGTAGAATATAGGTGATTTGGGGGGATTAACTGCTGGAATCATCAGTTTAACTGGAACACAGAGTGTATAGACTAGGAGATATAACTAGGGTAGAATCTTTGAAGGTCTTTAATGCAAAATTAAAATTTCAAATTTAGACTATTTTTTTGGTGAAACTATAGAGGGACTTTGAGCTGGCTAGTAATCATCTCATGAATATAATTAAAACTCCTGGTAAACTTGAGAGTAGTAATGGTGTCATGTAATTTATTGTACATGCTAGATTGTTAACCCGAAGCCTGAGAGGAGAAGGCAATCAGGCAACTCTTGTTAAATTGAGCTGATCTGTACATTCCAAGTACAGTGAGTAGGATGTTAGCTTTGCCATTTGCTTTTGTTTGGATGCTGCTATAGAAGCATTAACTTGATAAATTAGAGTACACAAAATAAGACAGCATGAGTGAGTCTCTTTCGCCTTTCAAAATGCCAAGTTAAATGCTTCATAATTGGTTTAGATTAGCAGAGTTTTTGTTGTTGTTTTTCATCTCCACTGAAGAATAAGAATTGCAGTTACATTGTGATATGAGGGATTTGTTACATTTATGTGAGAGAATTTCATGAAAGTGACATTTATTAGACATTTAAAATGGAGGAAGATTATACAGTTGCTTTTCCTGAGGTTGTGACAAGTAAATATCACTCATCTGTCAGGACTGAATTGAGGGGTGCTTTGTCACACACAGTGGGGTAGATTAAAGAACTAATCATACCAATCTGACTTACATGCTTTCTTGATAGTACATTGTACTATTGGCAAAGAATAGCTTACACTATTTAGGGAAAGTATTTGCAAATTAAAAATTTTTAGACTAAAAATTAGGTTTAACAGAAACACAATTGGATGAGGATGAAGATTTGCCATGGACTGACAGTGTGACCCTGGGCTGTTTCTAGGCTCCTGGCAACACGAAAGTGTTCAGACTGGGCCTAACCCTGGGACTCTCTGCAGTGGATTGAACACAGCCTGGTTCCCAGTTCCGGATTCCTCACCACTCTGTAGCTGGAACCACGCCTTGGTACCTTACCTGTAAAGCAGAGCCTACAGGCTCTGCTTTGCCACAGCCCCTGCCTGTGATTGGTTCTGTGCCTCTAAAACAGTGTGATCCACATTTAACACCTGGTCTACCTGATGGGGATCTTCTTTTCTTCTGGGATTTCCCTCCCTTCCAACACCAAGAGTGTAATTTGATCCTTAAACCCCCACCTGGAGACTGGGGCCCTGGCTCTCCGCTTCTTTTCTACTTGGATATTCTCCCCTGGCCTTTGTCATCACACTGATGCCTATCAGTGAGGTTCACTCTCTGTTTAGGATTTCCCTTAGGCCAACTGCTAGACAGATTACCACCTGAGGACTGTCTGGAAACCCAGGTTATGTCTGCCTTACCAGAACTACAATCTCCTATAACAGCTAGACACTGAAGTAGCAATGAGCAGAAGTAGAATCTTCTTCTAGTCCCTGCAGTCTGTCTTATCGTGTTGCAGCTAACCAGGCCATCCTACCAATGATATGAAAGATATGTATTACTTCGGGAAGCAGGAGAACGTAGAAGTTAAGAAGGTAGATTTTAGGGTTAGACTTTTAGGATTCAAAATACAGCTTCACCAATTACTATATAGGTGCCATTGTTAACTGTGAAGGGTTTGAGATTTTATCCTACTGTACTTGCAAGCTAGCAGGCTACTCTGCCACCATCTCATGGATGCTGACAGAAGACATGAGAGTCCTGGATCAGTGACGAAGGACAGTTTGTTACTCACAGCAATAGCAATAGTCAGAGCATCAGCATTTGTCCTGGTTTTCTGACCCCGGTAACAGCACACATAGTGAATTGCATTGCTGGAGAGGAATCTCAAATGTAAGCAACTCAAATCTTTTACAATGGACAGTGAGCCTGCCTGACCTCTGCCTGGAGGGAGATACTATCTTTATTATACTGAGTAGTAAACAATTCTGCTTTTTGCTCTGGATGGAGACACTGTCTTTATTTTCCAAGGTTGTTCACTGTACAAATGTACTTGAAAGGAACAGCCAGTGCCTCCGTCTGCCAGATAGGCAGAAACATAAGAGACCCATGGAGAATTATCTCCCAACAACTTTGGGTTGAAGTTTTTGAAGCCTCAGTTTTCTCATGTGAAAAATTGAATTAGTGGTATAACATATGTAGTTGTGAGGATCAAGTGGGCATAATGCATATAAAATGCTTAACGTCATGCCTGACACATTGACAAAAGGTCTTTGTCAATGTCAGTTATGATTATAAATGGTTGTTTCTTGAATGAGATGCCATCATATTTATTAAATTCTTTGTTTTCTTTAGTAAATAGATTATTGCTGCTCACCAATATTTCACACTATTTGAATCACCAAATATTAGCACTAAAAAGGACCATAAACCTGGCATTTTATAGATAAGAAAATAGGTTCAGGGAGGTTAAAGGACTTGTTGAATCTCACATAGAAAAGCCATAGAAAGAACAAAGGTCATCTGATTTCAAATTCAGATTCTTTTAAATTACACATGATGCCTGGAGCTCAGTAAATATTGGGATTACAAATGACATAAAGCAAGCCTATGATGTATTAGAAAACATTTCACATGCCCCTTTGGTCAGTCTCCCTGCTTCCTACTTGTTTGACTTACAAACCACCTTCAACTTGGCCCCTGAAGACAAATATAAACACAATAAATAAGTGGTGGAGAGTTAAAAATAAGTAACCCATACCTTCTTCCTAAAACCCCGTTATAGTCACTGTCTCCATGGCATAAAAAAACCAGAGAACTGCAAGAAAAGTGCTTCCTGTGTGTAGGTGATGTTGAAAGTGTCCCATTCTGACTAAAGGCAGGGAAATGCTGGCGGAATATCTGGCAGCTGTATGTCATCAGCTTTGTGCTGGCTTATGGACAGACTTCCCAACGCATGAGGGGGAGTAGTAAGAAAGGGGAAAGAGGGGCCAAGAGAAGCAACGTCTAGTTCCAGAAGGCAACATGTGATAATTCAGGGAAGCAATCTATCCTGAAAAGATCTGCAAAAATCAACTCATTGATTTTTGTACCTCTTCTTAATACTGATCCCACTGTTTCTCTTCTTTAAGAGTGAGGTCATAGCGTCAGTCTCTGTAGGGCTCTGAAATTCTTTCTGAGATCATAGGTCAGAGTTAAGCATGCCCAGGTAACTGAAGCAAGATTTTAATAGGAAAGAAATGACAGGGAATGTGAATTTCCCTTTGTCTTATGTCTACCTTCAGTCCTCTGCAAAATCACCTTCCATTCCAGATAATTCTGCTCTAAGTGTCCCAGGGGTATCTCACAAGTGCTCCTGACTTGCTGGCCTGCTGCTCTCATCCCTCACTCATGGTGGGCGCCACACTGCCCTCTGCCAGGCATGGCCGGAACTGCTGCGTTTTGCCACTGCTTTGCACCTCTGCACAGGGCACCATGGTGCGTGTGCATGTGTGCGTGTGTGACAGAAAGGCTGTGACAGAACACGTACTCTTTTCACTCTGCTTTAGAGAAGACCCAAATAAGTGCCACTTGTTTCTATACGTTGCAAAGAGTTTAGGGAAATAGTTCTTCCAGTTTTTACTTGGAACATTCCATTTCTCTGGAACCAAATTTGAGTGAGCATGCCAGGCAGCTCCCTAGACCTAGACCCTGGTGATGAGAAAGTCTTAGTTAGGGTCGGGCCCATTACAGTTGGGTGTTTCTTCCCCCAGGAGAAGCTCTTCCTCTCACTGACTCCCAGCCTTTCCTCAAATAGGCTTCTGTGGAACCATCCCTCCAGTGTGCATTTGTGTCGGGTTATGTCTACACAGCGGTGGGCACATTTGGAGCTCTTTTGCAGAAGGATGCTAAGCTCTCTGGCCCCTGAATTCCCCCTGGGCCCATCCTGACAGGCATGCTTAAGTCTGGTAACCAACAGGTCTCGGGTCAAGCTGAAATCCCTGCTACAGGTGTTAATGGTATACCATATACATATGGTATATATCATATATCTTTAAACAAAGGAATTGCCTTATATCCCACCCACCTCCAGATGTGAGTGTGGGCACATGCCTTAAATTTCATATATATCAGGGTTCATTCACTTATTTGTTCTTCTTTTATCAAAGAAGGAACACAAGATGCTTTAGATACAGTTCCTGTATCATAACCCTCATAATCTGTTGCTTCACTTTATGTCGTCATAAATGAGAATTCCCCAGTTAAAGCCTGATTTACAGCATCTTATAATTAACTCTGAAAATATCTCTTCAGAAATTAAGATACTAGTATCAACAACTCCATACTTAATCCCTATGGCTGAAAAGAAAGTATTACAATCAGGCATAGGCAGGAAATGTGGAATTTAGGTCAGTGATGGATGTTTTAATGGTCTTATGTTTTAATGCTCTCAATGCTCTCTTTGCCCCAGGTCATGCAGATGTATCTTCCTTTTTGTGGAATCGCCATATCTAATGCTCAGCTCTTTGCTGCCTCAAGGAAAGAATATGAAAGAAGCAGGGTGAGTAGAAAGGAAGGTTGCTGACAATCCTCAGTGTTCTCTGTCTTTCTGGTTTCTGTGAGTCATTGTATCTTTTAAAAACAGCAGAGATCTTGAATAGCCCAGGAATCTTTTTTATTTGTATAATCGTGCAAGGCTATGGTTGAAGATACCCTTTAAGCAATAGCTCAAATTCTCTGTTGTTGTTTGGGGGAAATAGTACTAGCTTCTTTTAAAAAGGAAATTAATTTCACATCCGTACTGTAAGGCAGCAGATTCTTGCTTACTTGTAGCTTTGAAATGATAATGCAATTTGGTGATGTTTTTACAACTTGGTTCCGTTCAGAAGCATGATTTGACCCCACTTCCTAGATTTTGTTTTTGAATTGAAAGTGTTTCTGGAAGAACATCACAAGACAGTTGGACCAATAATGCAAAGGCTTTCGTAAAATTATATAGAAACACATTTAGAGGGATTGAGCTTGTATACCTTCATGAGTTGTAGAACCAAATAGTTAAAAAAAAAAAAAAAAAACCAGTGCTCAAAAAAATTCTGAAATAGCAAGTAGAGATTAAATTATATTAGACTCATTCTACCTTTAAATATAGGAAGATGATTGTCACAATTTAGAAATATATTTAGCAAGATGATGTTCGCAAAGAAACCCTCAGTTAATCTGATCATCAAATTGATTAACAACTTCATTTGTTAAGTATTATGAGTTATGAAAATTTCTCAGGAAACAAATGAACACAGTTGATTACTACAGCCATCATCCTTCACAAAGCATACCACACTTTTTCTCTGCTCTGGATCCTCTTTTCATCTTTAGCCCCAAGTCTCACCATTCTCCTTCTTTCATCTGGCACTCTAGCAATATAGTTCCCAGTTTCCAGAAAACAATCTGTTTTTTTCATTGTTATCATACCTTTAACCACATTCTTCCCCTCTGTCATCAATGTCTTCTTCCCTTCCCCACCCTCCCCTGCCATCTACCTTGCACACCCTTCAGGACTCATCTCCACCTTCCAGGTAATCTTCCCTTCTTCACTTACTGTTTTTCCTTATCTCCTGCTACTATTCTATTGTGGGTATCTATCACACTGCACTATAACATTTAATGAAGGCTCTCCTCTCCAACTACATTATGAACTCCTTCAGGGAAGTTTCATGTAGGATTGATCTTTGCATCCTCATGTATGGCACAATTCATTTACTCTTTCAACAAATAATTGATTGTGTGGTTCTCTTCAGATGCTGTCTATCCAAATCCATGCCCTCATGGAACTTACTAGTCTACTGGGAGCAATAAATAATAGACAAGAGAACAAATACAAACAATATAGCAGCAAGTTGTGATAAGTGCTATAAAAAGAGTTAAAGTGAGATAAAGGGATAAAGGGTTGTGGAAGGGTAGCATGAGAGGATGTTTATCTTAGAAGGTGATCAAGAAGGTCTCTCTAGGGTGATGATATGTGACCAGAGACCTGAATGAAAAGAAGGAGAATAGCCATACAAAGGTCTGGGGAAAGCATTCCAGGCAGTGGAAATATCAAGTGCAAAGGTCCTGGGGCAGGAGAAAACTTGGTCAGTGTGTATAAAGAGCAGATAGAAAGAGAGAGGATGAAAGAAAAGAAAATGAGAATGGAGGTGAGCTAGGGGCCAGATGCAAGAAAGGCCCATGGGCACAACAAGGACTTTGTCTTTTATTCTGGGTACCATGGAAAGCCATTGGAAGATTTTGAGCTGTGTCTGATTTACTTTTAAAAGAGATCCCTCTGGCTTCCCTGGAGATAATAAACTGTCTGGGAAGGGGGAAAGAAGGATGAAAGCAGGGAGAGGAATTAGGAGAGGACTATATTGAAGTCAAGAAATAATGCAGCCGGGACTAGGGAAGTGAGAAGTGAGAGATTCCCTTCCAAATCAGTGGTGAAATCTACAGGGCTTGCTGATGTCAGAAATGGGTGAAAGAGACTGTTGGCTTGTGCTGCTGGCAAATAAACAGTTGGATAAAGGAGTATGAAGTTTTTTGGGAGATGTCAGGACTGGAGATTCAGATTTGGGACCCATTAGCACATAAATGGCGTTTAAAGCTGGGGGACTAACTGGGCTTATCTGGGGAAGGAAGAACATGTACATAAGAGAAGAAAAGAGGTCCAAGGGTAAGCCCAGGAGCAAAAGAAGGTCGCTAGAAGAAAGAGGGACAAATGCAGATACTCATTTCCTAGAAGGCAAGTGAAATCAAAATGCAGGGATTATTCAACTGTGTGAAATGTTTCCAGTGTCTGTTGAATTGCATGTTACCCAGATTTTCTCCTTTTTCTCCTATTCTGGAGCTAGTCTGCATTGTTATTTGTAAAACTTTCATCACTTGTTAGTAAAGCAGCAATTTTTAATTAGAAACAATAAAATTACTGTAATGTGATTTGTCAGTGCAAGACTCAAGGCACAATTAGTTTTTCCTCTGAGATAAATGTTCTTGTATATGGGTCCCAGAGGCTCTCTCCACGCAGTCACAACAAATTGAAAAGTTAAATAATTGTTCAGTTAATATGATCCATCTGAAGAAATAGTCTGGATGATTAAGGAAATAATGTTTTCTGCCTTAGTAACAGGGAATTTTGTTCGTAATTATCCAGACAATTGTCTCGTTTTTAATTTTATATTTGAATGTGAAATTATTACGCATTGACCCCTTACAGAGATTTGCTGTCCAAATGCTAAATTGTCAGGATTTGCTTAAAATCTTTTTCACCTCCTGGTGTTTCTCTTTGCTTTGGGATCTTACAGCAATATGGTCCTTCACCACATTCAGTCTTTCTTTAGAGATAATGCTACCCAGGCTGTTTGGTCCTCCTTTAATTGCTCCATAAACTAGACTCATTTCATGGATGTCTTAACTCATTCAAATGCTTGCCTACTTGAATAGATTCAGAGAACAAATTTCCATGTTTCAAATGGTTTCAGAACAAATCAAATTCATTACTAAAGCTGAAAATTAGTCATGTCCCAGGGATGATGGTCAGCGCCATGATGAATAGACATGAATTTGACAACTCATGAAATCCTTTTGTGGGAGGTCAGACTTGAGATCACACATCTTATTAAATTCTATTGCATAAAGCACCCTCTGGCCAATTCATTGACTGTGTCATTTTCTGATTGCTCTCAGAGAGAAGCATAATATCTACCCCCTGCACATAACCCACTATTCTTAAATCTCTGGAAATATCCATGTTATTAAAAATTCCAAACATTATTTCAATGCAAACATTGTAAGCTAACTTAGCTAGATAAAATGACAGGCTATTATAATTTAATTTTTAAATGAGTACATAGTTTTCAAGTTAGAATTTAAGTTTTTTTTTCTTTAATTTGTATGCTTTTCATTCTGCTGTTTTAACAGAAATTTTAATGATGTTTTCCTTCCTGAGATATATAGTAGTATCTAAAGGTTCTCCTAAACAGTTTTGGATGAGGTAGTATTCCCTCTTCTCATGTACAAGGATTAATGGTAGTTATATATTTTGAAGGCTTTGAACCTTAATTAGTTTTCACCTCTGTAATTGTTTCAGAGTTCTGTGAGAGGTGTGCATTAGTGAAAATGAGTTTCAAGTTTGACCAAGATGCTATTTTTTCCTGATGGTGAGGCAGAGCTGCTTTGTGATTGTCTGAAATAAATATGCTTCATTCTTTATAAAATGTTGGGTTTATATCTAGTTGCACTGCAGAAAAACTACCATAGAAGGGGGGAAAAAGCTGTAGCTAATGACTCTATCATCCCTGTTATATGGATTAGCTTTATTCTCAAGTTGTATTTTGAAGGTTAAGTGTGTGTTCTAAGATGAAATGATGGAAATATGTCAAAACAATCATAAATACCTTTAAAATTCACCACACAAAAATATTTATAATGTTTTATTAGAGCAAAGACTAAATGGCATTTTGAGGGGAAAAAATGTCCCTTTTTCAGTTCTATATCCACCTAAATACATCCATTTCATCTTTCCTAGGCTTTGCTAGAGGTGGTTAATGACCTCTTTGAAGAACAGACTGACCTGGAGAAAATTGTGAAGAAAATAATGCATCGGGCCCAAACTCTGTTGAAATGTGAACGCTGTTCTGTTTTACTCCTAGAGGACATTGAATCACCAGTAAGTAATCTTTTACCTTTCATATGGAGTTGAAGGCTGTGTGAATGGAATCAAATTGAGTTTATTTGTAATTAAACTTGTGAAATCGTGACTTGAGCTACTCTCTTCGTGACGCTTCTAACCATGAGGTGACTTTTTATAAAATGAGAATTTCTTATTGCCTTGACATGTATTTTCATTCTTATTTTGCTGTTGTTTTAGAAACACAGACTCTTAAGTTGATGGGGACCTTAGAGATCTATCCCAGCCCTACATATTTACAGGAGAAGGGCCTAAGGGGCTCAGTGGTTTGCACGAACTCACACAGCTCTATTAAAAGATACACTCGTGTCTGTCTCCCATTTTATTCACCCATTAAGGGAAAGGCCTTCAGCATTTCTGGGAGTGGACTGCAGCCCAGAAAATGTCCCACAGCCCTCTTAAGGGGAGGAGGAAGCAAACAAATGAATGGAGAATTGGTGCACTTAGCTCTTGGAGCCTGGACAAATTGGACTCGAGCTGAGTAGAGTGGCTAGCTGTGGCTGGGCTGTCCCCTGCAGCAGGTTTGTCCTGCTGGGGTTTCCGGGTTCTTTCACAGCTGCTTTGGGCCTGTGGATACTGGCAGAGGGCAGACTAACCAGGGGAAGGAGTCTCCTTCCCACCTCACTGCAGTGGTACCTGTCACTCCAAAGGGAAGCATCTAGCTCAGGGCCTCGGGCCTGCGCACTTGGTGATTCGTGGCCAGCTTTCTGGTTTTGTTAAGTCCTTTGGCCCTTTGGGGGAAATCTGCTGGGTAAACAACAGTATTGAAAATAATGACCATCATCAATCTAAGTTCTTGAAAGTTAAAATGTATAAACCCTTGGCAGCAATTTAATATCTTTGCTGAGAACTCTCCTCAGCGACCAAGAGTTGTCCACCAATTAAGAGCTGTTTGAATCCTCAGAGAGTGATATTTTACCATACTTTACTTAGAAAAGATTATTGCTTTTGCCTTTAGGTTTGTTTTCCTCAAAGAACCTTAGGGTAAATTTTGGAGATTTAATAAGTATTGTAAAACTTACAAAGTTAAGGGTTTTTTTTTTTTTTTTTAATCTATATATGTTTAAAATGTTCAGGAGTGTTTCCCCATATTTTAGCAGAGTTTGGGGTTATTTTTATTTCAGTTGGTGTGGTTTACAGAAACAATAGCCTTGCAAGTATCCTGTGATTGTGTAAAACTCAGCTGAACCTTGGGAGAAACACACACACACACACACACACACACAATAGCCTTTTAACCCAAAATAAGTGACTAAGGCAAAGATCTCAATTAGTGAAGGTTTATTAAGGCAAAGTTTGAGGATGTGCCTGGGAAAAACAAGCCACAGATGCATCTATGACTGTGTTTTCTGAAGTGGGATTTAGGAACTTGAGTATTAAAGGGTACAGAGCACACAGAAAGAAAAAGGAGGAGTGCAGTGGGCAGTGAGGCAAATGGTTACATTTTTGTGAGGCTCAGGAAATCTGCATTTTACATAAGACAAGGTGAATGTTAGAAGAGAAAAAGGGAGTGAAGGAAGAATCAAATATGCAGATGTCCCTGGATAGGTGGAAGAATGATCTTATCTTGTTTCTGTTTTGCACCTGGGAAGATAAGCTTATAATCGACATTATTAGTGTGGAATTGAATAGACTTTAATTTTAAGAGCTAGACTTAGCCTGTGGGGAGGACAGCAAGGAATGTCCTTGTGAATGAGCTGTGGGGACAGTCCTTGTAGATACCTGAGGCCTTTTGCCTTTCCATGGGACTCTGGCTAATGTATAATGTTAGTAACAGTTATTAATTCAGAAGGGGGTGTTGCATGACTCAGCCTCCAGGCTTGACTTTCCCTTTTGTATAAGGAGTTGGGGAGGGGAGGGGTCCTGAGATTTTTCTTTTCCTTTACAAGCCCATACTTACGGAGTGTGCTTCCAGACACTGTGAAGCTCTTGAGTTTCTTTAATCCTCACCTTATGAGGTATGTATTATTATCACCCTAATTTTATAGTTGAGGAAATAAGGCTAGAGAGTTGAGTGATTTGCCAGTCACCTCCACTGCCTGACTCTAAGCCCCTGAAAGGAATGGGAAGGGGTAAGGGTGCTCATTGGTGCCTGGCAGGCTGCAGGGCCACAGAGAAGCCCTGTTAAGCAAAGGCAGGAGGGGACAGTTGTTGGGGCTTTGGCTGCCAGGATTACCTGAGCCACCCCCCAGGTCCCTGTGGTAGCAACTGGCTGGGGTGGGGGTGGGGTAGGGGTGGAAACAGGCTGGAATCTGGACAAGGGCACAATAATTGTCTGTTAGTTCAGTTGTGAACAGACACGAAAGTAACTTAAACAAGCTAAGGGTGGTCATTCTTGCTAATCTTCTTGGTGTGGTCTAGCTCTTGGGCAAATAAACAAAAAATTATAGGTGATGGAAGTTGATATCAAATGTGGGGGCAGAGCTGGAGGGAATAGTAGAGACAGAAATATCTTCATGGTATAAGGAGGCGGGAGGTCAAGAAATACCATCTAGATAGAGTAGACAGTACAAGCAATAAAGGTGCTGGTCTATTACCGAAAGTGAAGAAAAGACCTTTTGGCTATCACCACTAAACATTCTAAGACTATAATGTTGGGGTAGAAAATTCTGGGCCACTCCTCATCGTTTCTTCTTGTTGTCTCATCCCCTCCCCTTCAAAGTGAGGATGAATTCCTCTAATCCACAGGAGCAAGGGCTGAAGGTGAAAGTGAACCATGAGAGAGAGAGAGAGACAGAGAGAGAGAGAGGTCAATCTGCTTAGTATTATTTTATTAGATAGAAGCTGTGAAGAATGTTTGCCAAGGCTGCTGCCTGGGGAGGTGGTGGGAGAAGTTGGGGGTAGAAATGGTGTAAGTATTTATGTGGCAACCCTGTGCAGAAACCCATCAATGCTGTGCTTTCCTTGAACACACTTCTCACCAAAGGTTTCTCAAGCCTCTGGATTTACAGGTTCTGCTGTTCACGCACAACCCCAGTCGCCAGGGAGAGATTATAGGAAGGAGACCAGACACTAGTTACACCATGTCCAGGAAAAGGAGCCAGGCTAAGCAGGAAATCAGACTCCAAAACCTGGCGCTGGCACAGTGGTTGCAACAAACAAGAAATCCTGAGGAGACAAAGTTCTTTGGCTTGACTTCCTCCTTCCCCATCTCAGAATGCTGAAAGTACAAACTGATATTAAAAATGTTTGTCATCTTCATTTAATGAGGGGTATGAGTAATTATCAGAGAAGGAACTCAAGAAACACTCATAAACACAATTTATTTGATTGACCAAGAGCAGACTGAGATAGATTTTTATCCATTCAAAGATGAAAAACAAAAGTGGAACTTGACAACATGATTTTAAATTTCTAAAAGTTCATATGGAAAAATAAACATGTATGAATAGCCAGAAGATTTGTTAAAAAGGCAACAAAGATGAAGAATGGATGTGTTTTGCCTGTGAAGCTGTTGAAATGTGTTGTAAACTAGAGGTAAATTCCTTGTAAACAAACAGCTGAATAAAATAGATTCCACATAACCCAATGCATGTTGAGAATCTAGTAAAGACTGGTCTTTTACTTGTAGAATTTAGAAAATTATTTCTAAGGGCAAAAAAAGTATATTAAAAGAATTTCAGACTTGACAAACTTATTTTTACTCCACGTATTTCAACAAGACAAATATTTTTATAATTTCAGGGAATGCATATAGGATTTCCACATCACCAAGCAAATCTAGCATTCATTATACCTTTTCCTTATTACTTATAACTTTTTTTTGTATTATTATCAGCAAACCTATCAGTAGCTGGATGCTTTTTAGACATTGTCCATCACCTCTGATGCCCCTGGTATTTATGATAAACAGCAAAGAGCTTTGTCTTATGCAGAGGGCTAGTTCCAGTTTTAGATGTGTTATAACCAGTTGTTAGTTATCTACATAACATAAAGCAGAAGTTATAGGAAAAAACATTAATATCAAGGTGTTAAGGGAAGTCTCCCTCCCCAAACCTCTCCCCGACTCTCTAGTCAGCCTGATGTGTTGCTTCAGAATACAGAAACAGATAGCTAAATTCTGAGCTTTTAGGTTCCAAAATGGGCTTATAAAATTTATAGCAGGGCTGGGACCTGGAGAATCCTGGCTGCCAGGATGAGGGAGGCACAGAGTTGTGCCCCAGACCCGGAGGAGCTGTGGTGATTTAACTATATCCAATGTTAGCGATGACTATGCTGAAGCCCAGCAAGTCCTTCTTACCTCATAGCAGAGGCCAGTTTGGGTGAGAAGGTGACTATAGATCAGCTTCTTCTCTCCAAGGCACCCTGAAAGTTGCATGTCACCCTGGTGAAAATTTCTGTATTAAATGAGTTCAAATCTGAAATGACTGAGAAAAATGGCAGTAGCTGAATTTAATTAGAATACTCTCTTTTGTCTTCTGTCAACAGGCAGAATTGGGCCTCAAGAAGAGAATTAGTTGAGTTATAGTAAAATAATATATTATTTGAACAGCTGTATCTGTGGCCTTTGAAATTGAAATCAATACAGCAATTACATTCTCTAACTAGTCATCTTGTATTTAATTCACATATATGACAATGGAAACATTTGAAATTAGATGGGTGGGAAGAAATGTTTTGAAAACAAATGTTTTAGAAACACATGGCTGGCAATTTAGAAAAAGAATACAAAGAACTGAATTCCTACCTCATACCTGTTAAAATATAATTTTATAAAAAACAAAATTATGGCTCTCATGTAAATATAAAATAAATGCTGGTCAAAGATTGTTTTTAACTCATTAACTTATGAGAAAACCAATATGATGTTAAAACCAGTCCAAAGAACATCTGAGAAGTTAGGTATTTATAGGCAATGTTAGGATACAATTTCAAGGTTAGAAATAAAACTGGTTAAAGACAAAACTAAGCCATAAAGTGTAACCTTTGAGGTTATCTCTTTCCTTGGAGAGAAATTATTGTATCTCTACCAGAGAAAAAGCCTCAGTTTAACATGTAACATCACTAAATCTGGAGTCTGTTACCAGTAGTAACTGATAAGTGAAACTAAGTACATTCCTTAGATCAAGGATTAGCAAATTTTTTCTATAAATGCCCAGGTAGTAAATATTTTAGGCTCTGCAAGTCATACGGTCTCTGTTGCAGCTACTCAACTCTGCCATTGTAGCATGAAAATAGTCATAGACAATATATAAAGAATGAGCATAGGTATGTTTCAGTAAAACTTTATTTACAAAAAATAGATGGTGGGCCACATTTGGCTTTCAGACATTAGTTTACAGACCACCATCCTAGATAATCCTTGGGTGGCCTTTGCCCCTTATGACATTGAAAGATGAACCACCCAGATTTCTGCCTTATGTATTTAATGCCAATATAAATATCAGATGAATCAAAGATTTAATGTTAAAAAAGTGAATGCAGGCAACACCTAGTACCCCAGGACTCAATTGTGTTGCCAGATGAGAAGGAATCAGCAAAAGAACTCTGAAAGTATGAAAAATCAGAGCGAAAGGACATGCCCCAAAGGGAACACCATCTCTCAAGCAATGGATACAAACAAAAATGAGAACATTGAAATGACAGATAAAGAATTCCAAACATGGATTGTAAGGAAGCTCAATGAAATCCAAGAGAAATGGAAAACCAGCTCAAAGAAACCAGAGAACCAATTCAGAATATGAATGAGAAATTCACCAAAGAGATTGATATATTAAAGAAAAAACAAATGGAACTTCTAGAAATGAAAAATTCATTTAAGGGAATACAAATCACAGCAGAAGGTTTTAAGAATAGACTAGACCAGGCAGAAGAAAGAATCTCAGGGCTTGAAGACAAGTCTTTCATATTAAATCAGTCAGTCAAAAATAATGAACAGAGAATTAAGAGGAATGAACAATGCCTATGAGAAATTTGGGATTATGTAAAATGCTCAAATATAAGAATCATAGGCATCTCAGAGGGAGAAGAAAATGCACAAAGGCTAGAAAACTTATTTGAGGGGATAATTGAGGAAAACTTCCCTGTTCTTGCTAGAGATTTAGACATCCAGGTACCAGAAGCTCAATGAATGACTGAAAGATTCATCACAAAGAGGCAATCACCAAGACACATAGTCATCAGACTGGATAAAGTCAATATGAAAGAGGAATTCCTTCAAACCATAAGGCAAAAATGTCAAGTAACTTACAAAGGGAAACCCATCAGGCTACCTGCAGACTTCTCAACTGGGACCTTACAGGCCAGAAGGGACTGGTGTCCCATCTTCAGTCTTCTTAAACAGAATAACTGCCAGCCTAGAATTTTGTATCCTGCAAAATTACGTTTCATAGATGAAGGATAGATAAAGACTTTTCCAGATAAGCAAACACTGAGGGAATTTGTCAAGACCAAACCTGCCATGCAGGAAATACTCAGAACTGCGTTATACATGGATCAGCACAATGGTCACCCTCTTGTGTAAAACTACTCAAAAGCTAAAGCTCACAGCTCAAATAAATAGTACAAGAGGTAAAACAAAGCAATAAGGTACTAACCAACAGGAGGAACAGAACAGCATTCCATATATCAATTCTATATATAAATGTAAATGGTTTGAGTTCCCCACTCAAGAGACATAGGCTGGCTGAGTGGAAAAAAGAAAAACAAGTTCTTTGAAAAGATAAACCAAATTGATAGACTTCTTGCTAGATTAACTGAAACAGAAGAGAAAGGACTCAAATAAGCTCAATTAGAAATGAAAAAGAAGATATCATAAGTGATACCACAGAAATACAAAATATCATCTGTTATTACAATGAAAATCTCTATGCACACAAACTCAAAAATGTAGAGGAAATGGACAAATTTCTGGAAATGCACAATCTCCCAAGACTCAATCAGGAAGAACGAGGACTCCTGAACAGATCACTAACGAGCAATGAGATTGAAGCAGTAATAAAAAATCTTCCAACAAAATAAAGCCCTGGACCAGATAGATTCACAGCCAAATTTTACCAGACCTACAAAGAAGAGTTGGTACTCATTCTGAAGAAATTATTCCATAGCATTGACAAGGAGGGAATCCTCCCCAACTCATTCTACAAAGCCTGTATCACCTTGATACCAAAGCCAGGAAAGGGCACCACCACAACAACAATAACAACAACAACAAAACTACAGACCAATATCGTTTATGAATATGGATGCAAAAATCTTCAATAAAATACTAGCAAACCAAATTCAACAGCATATCAAAAAAATAATCCACCATGACCAAGTGGGCTTCATTCCAGGGATGCAAGGATGGTTCAACACATGTAAATCCATAAATATGATTCACCACATAAACAGAAGCTAAAACATAGATTATATGATCATCTTAATTGATGCAGAAATAGCATTTGACAAAATTCAACATACTTTCATAATAAAAACTCTCAACAAAATAGGCATCGAAGGAACATATCTCAAAATAATAAAAGCCATGTATGACAAACCCACAGCATCATACTGAATGGGGAAAAGTTGCAAGCATTCCCACCAAGAACTGGAACAAGACAAGGATGCCCACTGTTACTTCTATTCAACATAGTGCTGCAAGTCCTAGCCAGAGCAATCAGGCAATAGAAAGAAATTAATCCACAAAAGAAAAAGTACTCATAACCCTATGCACCAGTTATCACCCCACTTCCACATCATACAAAGTTGGGAGGGCTGCTAAATGCAAGGGAAATTAGATAGGATGAAGTGAAAGGCTGAATGAGTTTGCTTACATTCAGCCACCTTGGCAGAACACACTGTTCACCACAACAGGTCATGCATATTTGCTTGGAGAAGTAACAGCACATGCCTGGCAAGGTCAGGGATGTTTCTTGAGTCCTCCTTGCTGCCATAGAGTGGCAGGAAAGAAGGGTATGGAACAAGGAAGCTTGCAGACAAGCCATCCTAGAAATAAAGCTGTAAAGGAATAAGGATAAAAAAGGAAGTGAGTGGCAAGTCACCCTGCAGCTGCTAATCTTGGTCAGCTGAGGAGAATTAAAGGATAATTCATCACACAAAAATATCTGTGTCATATAGGATTTTGCATTAAGTATAGGAAACTTCCCACTAGGCAGGAGCTGAAGTGGCTGTCCAGAAGAGAGTATTGGTAAGAAAATGCTCAAAGAAGATAGGCCAAAATTAAAGTGTAGCCACCCCAAACTACTCCCCTGGCATCAGCCCCCTCATTATTTATTTAAAGATTAACACATAACAAAGAGCAACCAGCAAGGGGCTCATGCAAAAATACCATAAGAAAAAAGGAGGAAGAAACACAAAAACAAAAGCTAAGTGAAGAACACACACCAGAAAAATGCTAACAATTTTCCATGAAATGAAATTAAAGATAATAGGATCTCTCAGGAAAAATAAAAATGTTCAAAAAAGAGGCACAAGAGTTCAATGAGTAAATGATAAGCAGGAAAAAGAAAAAAGAAAGAAAGAAAACTGAGTTGGCAGAGCTTGGAAAAAAGTAGAAGAAAAATTGTTAGCCATACAGAAATGAATGCTACATTAAATACATCAAAAATAGGAAAAGGCACTTCTAAAATACTTTCAGGGGCATGAGGAATAAAATTGAAAATGAAATGGAAAATAATACAGCATAAAAAGATGAGAGAGAATGATAAAAATGGAGTCAGGATAAAAGAAGTCCAAAATAAAAATAATTGGCACCTCATAAAGAGAACATGACAAATGGAACAGGAAAAAAAGCATTCAAAATTGTAACAGTAGGACATTTTACTGAAATGTAGGCAAACTTGGGTTTACAGGCTGATAGAACACACCATTTCAGGAAAAGTTGATACTGATTTTTTAGCACTGAAACATATTCAGTATTGATAGACTTCAAAGATATTGAAAAAATACAATATGTCTATGGGCATCTAGACAAAAAAATCAAGTCACCTATTAGAGGAAAATTCATTCGGATGTTAGACTTCCTAGTGGCACTCTCCCATGCTAGAGGACCACAGGGCAATATCTGCGAAGTCCTCAGGGAAGGAAAATATGATCCTACAATTTTATATCCAGCCAAATTCATTTCAATTATACAAGCTACAGATGGATATTTTCAAATATGCAAAGAAGAGTATAGGAAATATAGTTCCAAGAGATCCTTCCTGAGAAATACGAGAGGTTGAAATCTAGCCAAGCAAGTGATGAATGGAGAGGTCAGGATAAATGAGACTGGTATTGAGTATTGAATATATTAATATTATATTTAAATGTAGAACCAAGGCAAAAAACAGTGGGGAATATACTTATAGAAACAAATTGTAAAATTTATATTATAAACCATAACAATGATGCTCGTTCCTCATGTCCTCCAAGAGCCACACACACAACAGGTATGTGTGTGCCCACATATGCAGTGGGTTACATTACAGAAAAGGAACATTGTACTTGGGGAATACCCCCCTTTTCTATTGAGTAGTATCAAGCCTGGTGTTTGTCTGGGGAGAGATGTTATCTCATCTCTCAAGTTTGCTCACTCCAAATACAATCCTGAGAAATGAACTGGGCAAAGAGAAGTCAGGGCCTTGTAGTCTTAACACACAAAGCAAGACTGCACTCGGCTCCTGTGGATTGCCTCTCTCAACAGGTATCTTTGGTTTTGCAGAATATTTTCATTTTAATGAGTCAGATTTATCAATCTTTCTTTTTGATTTGTGTTTTAAGAGTTTGGTTATAAAAATTTTTATCTATCTCCAGTTATAATGGCATTCTTGTATATCTTTTTTTAATCCATCTGATATTTATGATCTTTTATATCCATCTAGAATTTATTTTTTATGTGTAGTATAAAGCTGTATATATAGAACCAATTGTCTTAGAACTATTTTGTCCCCACTTTGTAATGCCACTTTTATATCAAATTTTCATATATACCTGGGTTTGTTTCTGGCATCACTATTTTGTCCACACATCTATTTCTGTACCCGAGTCACACTGTGTCAATTTCCATAATTTTATAATACTTCAATATCCGATAGGATAAGTCCTCAATATTGGTCCTCTTTAAAATTGTCTTGCCTATTCTTTGCCCATCATTCTTCCATATAAATTTTCAAAGCAGCTTATCCAGTTCCCTGAAAAACTCTGTGTAGATTTTGATTGAAATAGCTTTAATTTATAAATCAATTTGGGAGAATTCTGCAAGTAAGAGAATATTCAAGGGAAACTGGCTTACACAATAAGAACATTTATTATTAACTGACATGACAAGTCTGCAGGAGGTGGTTCTGAGGATGGTATAGCAGCCAGATGATGTGATCAAAGACCCAGGCTCTGTCCACATCCTTCTGCTTGTCTCTGTGGTTGGCTGTCACCAGCTGACTTTTCCCTTCATGGTGCACCAGGCAGTATGTTATCACATAACTGTGTCCCAGGAGAAGAAAGGGAAACTTCCTTTCACATATCTTTCTTATTCTTAGGGAGGAAAGTCTTTTCTAAAAGGGGTTTGTCTAGCTGACTTTCTCTAAGACCCCATTAGTCAAGAATGAGATGTTGTCCAAATCATTTATATATTTAATGCTTTTCTGTTCTTCTTCTATCAATTTCTGATACAGGTGTGTGCAACACTTTAGTGTAACTGAGATTTATCAATATTTCCTTGTCCAATTATGTAGGTTATTAATTTAGTTGTTTGTATTATGTGTTTTTGAATTTGGGATTGCAGCTCATTTTGATGGGAGAATGTTTTCGTTTGTTTGTGCCATTGTTTTCTTTCTTTCTCTCTTGTCCTCTTTCCTACTTGTCTAATAGTTTGCACAGTGTCATGGCCCCTAATCAAGAACCAAGATTTATATTGGTGACTCAGATCTCCTGCAGTGTGGTAATATTACACCAAGCCAGAGGCAGCCTTATTCAGTTTCTGGGAGTTAAGCTGGGTCACCTGTCTCAAGGGAAGACTTTTTAGTCCCCAGTCCCCAGTAGGAGCTGAATTTCCAAACATCATTGCCAGCCTGTTTCTGGACTTGGTGCAGTAGGCCTATGTCTTCAGGGTTGTGCCTTTGGAGATCTTTTCCTTTCTCTCCTCTCTTCTCCCCATCTCTTCTATCTTCCTTTTAACCTCTAGATGTCTTTCTGGTTTTCTCTTTCTGTCTTTTATCAATCTTTGCTCTGTTTTTGGAAGAGATCAGATGTGTGAAAGCATGAATTTATAGCATGGTCTCTATTGACATTCCATAACTACTTTTATAATCAGAAAAAAACAAAACAAAATAGTATCATTTCAGGGGGAAAAAAAATCTCCTTCCTACAATAATGAGTTTTGCTTCTATTTTATTAGAATCATTCCTGGAAACAAAAACTTACAACTATTTTTTGTGTGCGTGAGATTAAAAAACTGGTTATTACAGGTGTATGATATTTTATGGCCTCTACATTTGAAGAGAAAGGAGAGAAAAAAAATTTAAATCTGGTTGTAGAAGCTTTGCTTCACCAAGATCTTAATTCAGTGTTTAGAGACTGCATTCATGGTCTTTAAACCAGGCACTCAGGTGTAAACTGATCAGTTAACTGAGTGGACACCAAAAATAGAAGTGAGGAATGCCATTCTAGCCCTTTCTCCCATTCTAGCCCTTTCTCCTGACAAAATTAATATTTTACCCTCTTTTGTTTCTCTTAAGTGTTTCAGTACATTGATTTTAAGAGACTTTGTCAATGGCATTTTCCATTGGACTGGGAAAGAAAAAAAGATTGCTCTATAGCTGCTGTCAACATTAGGAACTATTTAGTCCTTTGAACTGAGTATTCCCTGCTTAATGTTATTCCATTCCATGAATCTGTCTAAGCAATTCCTATCACTTCTCTTAGTTCCTTTCCAGCTCATGCATTTACTATTATCTCTATTTCTCCTTGTGTTTAGTCAAGGAAAGCAAATGTAGACATTTTAATCCTTTGCCCTAAGGCACTGTCTCAGCCCTGGTATTTACAAGTATTTTCTTTTCATGGATGGTCCTTATGGCCGGCAGCTACTTTGTTGTTCAGAACTCTATGAAGTACTTCCACGTAAGCTTATAAATACGAAGCTAGTTTCTGGAGTTTGTTTTCTAATCTGTGAAGCACAAACCAGCTGTGTTCATTTGTTTTCTAATATGTTGCTTAACTCCTTGGCTCTTACGTAAATATATGTACAACAAAGCCAGTGAAATAGATGATCTTCCTGGAGCCTACACTTGAGGGGAAGAGATGGGGGTGAGCATCCTGATTGTTCTGGAGCAGCCTATAAATCAATCCGCTCCATCCTAAGTGGATTGTAAAATTTCCTTTCCATGTCACTTTCTTTCCATTTCCCTACCTTTCTTTCTTGAATTTTCCTTCTCCCTGTAAGGAAGCCAACTTAAATTCTCTTTGATTTTTGTTTCAGGTGTTTTTCTGGAGTGCAAAATGGAAAATATCTTAATAAAAAACATCTGATGATTACCCAACCAATTATTGTTACATATAGAGTTATCCCTTGATATCTTTGAAGGGTTGGTTCCAGGACTACCCATGGACGCCAAAATCCATGCACACACAAGTCCCCCAGTTGGCCCTGTGGAGCCCACCCATATGAAAGGTCTCCATATCCAGGGGTTTCACATCCCCTGAGTATTGCATTTTCCATCTGCATTTGGCTGCAGATGCAGAGCCCGCAGATGAGGAGGGCCGACTATTTACTGAATAGCCAATTCTGGAACACTGGTAAGGGGGTTTCTTTATCATCACTATTTTTTGAGGAGCACAGGGCTCCGGTAAAGTTCAACATTGTCAACTCTGTGCTGACTATTCTCTGCAAACTCCCCGCATGCTCTCCTACCCTCATCTGTTGTTAGTCTTTCTCTCCTTAGCTCCATGCCCTTGAAGGCTGATCTCTACGTAGCACATTGGACATTCTTGTCCTTGGCTGCCAGTCGGGTTTGACAAGCAGGAGGGATCAGCGAGTTATTCTCTTTGTTCCTTCTCTGTCAGTTCTGGGGGTGGCTGGATTCTTCCAAGCCCTCTCTTTACAGCTCCGGCTCCTCCAGGACACCTTAGTATTTCCAGAGCCTGTAACAGTGCCTGGTGCACTAAGTATCTGATAAATGTTGACTTAGTGAATAAATGATTGGAGTAAATTACTAATTGTCATAAGTGAGAAATTTATCAAGAAGGATGGTAATAGATCGTTATTTAATTCATTCTTTTACCCTTTTGAGTAGTCCACTTATGGAAAAATAAAGATTCAGAAAACTAAAAAAAAAAAATGGTGATTACTTAACAGATAATTCTCTTTTTGGTGGCCAGAATATCTCTTTGAGCATAGTTTTTGTTTTTTAACTTGTTTTTAAATTAAAAGAACAGAGAAAAGCCAAAGCAACTAGCACTTGATAAATATCCAAATCAAAAAGACTTCCATTCATGGAGCTTTTCCAAAGAACAAGCAGGAGGGTATTTTGTTTACTTCACTTTGGCGTGTGTACTGCTTTCCTCAGGGTGCAATAACCAAGGCTGATCAACAGCGAAAGGAGCTTGGAACCACTTGTTCAGTTTCATTGGCCTATAAATCACTTCTGATATTTTCCCTTATAAGATTTTCTTTTTTACTTTGTGTGTGTGTGTTTATTTATTTGATCCATGTTCATTTAGTATATGCATAATAAAATGAGAATTGGATTTAGACAGTAAATTTAATAAATTAATGAAACTAAGAATCATAGAATTGGTCAGGAATAAAGAAAGCATGGATTTTATTTTCTTTTTATTTATGCTTTCACCTATTTTTTATTGGTCATAATTTTTGCAATGCCACTTTACACATCCCATTAAATTGTATCAAAAATATTTTAGCTGTTTTTACTGTTTTATTTTTTAACCCAGGTGTATGACTATAAATTATTTTCTATTTGAATGCATTATATTTTAATACTTTAAAAAATATATATAAATTGTCTGATGCTTGGAGGAGCAGCCAAAGGCATGCCTGCCTGGAATTTGCTATTAAAAGGTACTTTTGAGGGGGAAAGGAAGCACTATTAATAATTTTCCCTGGACAACAGGCTTAACTGAAGTGAGACTGTCCCATGACAACTGGGATATACATGTATCCTCACTTATGTCCCCTACCACTTGCCCTGGTGCCTAAAATTTCTATCATTACAATCTTGTGTTGGATTAAAAGAGCTATGACTCCAGGAATCCCCTTTCTGCATTATAAATTTCATGGAAATATTAATACATTAATTTATCATCAGCCATTAGCAATTTAGCAGAAAATAACTGATCTAGCCCAGAGATGCCTCTAGACCAGAGGTTAGCAAACTTTTTTTTATCAAGATCCAGCTACTAAATATTTTAGGTTTTGTGGCCCATATAATCTCCGTTGCAACTACTCAGCTCTGCTGTTATAGTAGAAAACAGCTATAGACAATACTTAAATTAATGAGTATGGTTCTGTTACAATAAAAGTTTATTCATAAAAGCAGGTGGTGGGCCAGATTGGCCCACGAGCTGTCTTCTGCCCAGCCCTGCTGTGGAGGACCAGGAGGCAGGTAGATGATTTTACATGTCTAGAATTATTACTTTTCAACTGTTTATCTTACTGTCCTCAACATGGACTAAGGCCCATATGTACGTTGCCTTGCCCAGTGATCTGGTGACTCTGGGGGTCAATTTGACTATAAGCCTAATCTCAGGTTGCCCCCAAGACAGAAAATCTGTAAGGAGATTCCACCAGCAGTGCTGGGTTCCTGAACACATGGTTCAAACTTGGATTTATGTGACAGTCTTATGTTTCAGAACTTCCTTTTTCTTATCTGGCTTAGAGTAAGAGAAAGGTTTGTCCACACAGTTGCATTGTTCAGCTTATATTTTACACTCTCTTAATGGGACTCACGCCTGCTTCTCTTTGATTCTTATATTGCTTGCCATGGCTGTAGGCCCTTAAATATTGTATTTCTCTTACCCAACATTCCAGATTCCCTTCCCTACTTTTGAATAATGCTCTTCTGCACAACTTAATGGCTCATAACTTAATGGCTTTGTTCAACTGTAATTAGTTTTATGGAACCAATTTATGTTATGTGTAAAAGTATTTTATACACATTTGTACATTTTTCAAGTGTGTAAGTATTCCATCTCCTCTTTGTACTTCTCCTCAATTCACTACCAAAAGGATTTAAAGTACCTTTGAGCAAAAATACAAAAATTCATAGTGAACAAATATTTTGCATGCCCATTATGTGGTAGACTTGTAACAGAATGAAAGGAAAAATTTCAAATGAAAAGGAGAAAAGACAAAGCAAATTTTGTAAACCAAACCAAACCAAACCAATAAATTTAAAACCAAATTATTCTGCATAAAGATAAAACTTTGAACCTAAAGCTTTGCTCTGAGCTTCCCAATATTCAAATTAAAAGAAAAAAAATTAATAGGTTTTATAATTCTCCTGGTCTAGTGAAAGGAATCACATGAGCTGATCAAGAATTTTTTTCTGAGCCTCCACTTTAAATTCTTCTTTTTAAAAATGTTGTATTAGTCTGGGTTCTCTGGAGAAAGAGAGCCAATAACACACACACACACACACATACACACACACACACACACACACACACACACACATAGAGGGAGAGAGATTGAGAGTGAGATTGATTTTATTATAGGAATTGGCTCCCATAATTATGGAAGCTGAGAAGTCCCACAAAATGCTGTCTGAAAGCTGGAGAACCAAAAAAGCAGGTGGTGTAATTCAGTCTGAGTCCAAAGGCCTGAGAACCAAGAGTGCCAATGTGTGAAGGAAGGAGAAGATGGGTGTGCTAGCTCAAACAGAGTGAGTGAATTTACCTTTCCTTTTTCTTTCTGTTATATCTGGGCCCTCAATGGATTGGGATGATGTCTGCCCACATTGGCAGAAACAATCTTCTTTACTTAGTCTATTGATTTAAATGCTAGTCTCTTCTGTAAACATCTTTACATACACACTCAAAAATAATGTTTTACCAGCTATCTGGTCATCCCTTGCCCAGTCAAGTTGACATATACAATTAACCATCACAAATACTAAGTCTTTAAAGGTTAGAACCCTTATTTATTATTTCTTTACTATGTCCTTATACTATTCAGTACTTGATACACACTGGATAATCAATATTTAACCAAAGATCAGTCAACAGTAGTATTTGATTATCTTCATTTTTCTTCTACAGATACAGAAACCTAAGAATTATCACATAAGTGCAAAGTTAGGGAACATAGAATAACATTGCCCTCACTTCTGACACCACCTATGAGTTTGGGGATTCCCAAGACCATGCTCAGTTTCAATAATTTGCTAGAAGGACTCAAAGAACGTAATGAAACCTGTTATACTCACGGTTACAGTTAATTACAAGAAAGGATACAGATTAAAATCAGCATGGGGCAGAATCTAGGAAAGTTCTAGACGTGGAGCTTTCAGTTGTCCTCTACTCATGAAGTCATGGACAGTGTGAACTTTTCCTGGCAACGAT
Source organism: Eulemur rufifrons (assembly GCF_041146395.1). Lineage (NCBI taxonomy): Eukaryota > Metazoa > Chordata > Mammalia > Primates > Lemuridae > Eulemur > Eulemur rufifrons. The sequence continues at coordinate 49,941,604 of NC_090983.1, forward strand.
GTGTGACAATATGCATGAAGTTTTGCCCACCAAGGCCTAAGCCTCAGTGTCCAGAGTCTTTATTCGGTCTTAATCACAAAAACTGGGTTGGCCACCCACGTGGCTGACCTCCGTGTCCCTCTAGTGGTGAACTAATACCATGTAACCCAAAGCCCCCACTCTAAATCACATTGTTATTGTGTGGCTGGCCCAAGGCCCCCAAGCAAACAAAGACACATTTATCAGGCAGGATGTTCCAAGGACTTGAAGAGGACCTCCCAGGAGTCAGAGGCAAAGGCCAGACCTCTCTTTGAGAAAGGTTAAATTCTTTGCTATACTCAAGAACAACCCATGGCTCATGAATTCAACATCTGATTTTGATGATAATACCATTGACCTGTTTATTGAGGGACACAGCTAGTAGTCACCATGATCCGGAGTGCTGAAGTTGAAAGATACGTAATCCTTGACTTTCCCTTTGTTCATTAAACATGAATTAAGTAAACAAAACAAATAAAATAAAATGTTTTGACCCTGTTTTTCTTTTTAGCCTGAGACTTATGTTGGAGTAAAAAGTTCTAACATTTTAGAAAAAAGTGGGGTTTTTTTTATTATTAATTGTTTTAAAAGTTCCTCTGTTACATTTCAAGATCTCAAACATTGTGACATTTCATCAAGAGGTGTTTGTGTATCTTATTCATTCTCTTTGTGATTCTAGATCTATAAGTTTTATAGATTAAAATTCTAAGATTTCATCTTCCATTTATTATATACCTTAGCTGCTATTTCTGAGATGTAAAAAAAATATTTTTAAAAGAAGTTTATTCTCTTTTATTCTCTGAACATTTCTCAGGGTTTTTTTCTTAAGATGTGAAATCAGAAATGCACTTATTTTTCCAGGGAGCACTAGTTTTGAGGAACCAGGGCAAATTAAGCTCGCTACCATAAAGTATACTCCATGAGTGTAGGAATTTTATTTTATTTTACTTTCATACTTTTAGCTCCAGTGTCTATTACCCTGCTCGACACATACAAACACTCAGTACATACTTGTGTCAGAGGACAATTTTCAAAAAGTTAAAAACCTAACTCTTGCACAAATCTAAAACTAGCATATATCAAAGATCTACATAAATCATTAATGACAGAAATACCAGGGTGGTAAAGTTCGTTCAGAATAGGCACTGAAAGAATGCTGGTTTAAGATTGCTAGATTAGATTTTACAAATGATTACTATCATTCAAGATAATAAAATTGTAACCACTGGGTTTTCTTTTCTAGTGCACAGAAATCATTTGTATCTTTACTTAGATAAAATTCATTTGCATTGCTATAGGATGAAAATTATTTGCATTGCTGTCAGTTTTTCAGAGGTTAATATCTACCCTTACAGAGTAGTAAATATTCTCATCAATAGCAAAAAGTAAGCCAAAGAAGTATTCTTAATAATACTGGAGAACATAATTGCATCTATCAGATCAGCAAATTAAAATATATACCCTGCTTGATTTCCAAATGCAGAAACAATTAATAGTTTATTGGTAGTTTGATTAATTTTATACCCAACTAACTTGTTTTACTGCAAGTTACTTTTTAGTCTGTGTTTATTCAAATTTGGGCATAAAGTAGGTACTCAGTAAATATTTGTAGAATTAATAAATAAAGGCAAAGTCTAAGTATTCTGGTTTGGAAGGAGATATATTCAAATAATTTGCTGTTGCAATACCACTTGCTCTTGCTTATGAAAGCAGTGAGAAGTAGTGGGAAAACTGGGGCTGTGGAATCAAACTGACATGGTTCAAATCCTAGTTCTGCAATTTACTGCTTTTATGGCTTCCAGCAAATTACTTAACCCTCTAAACCTTATTTCTCCTTCAACAAAATGAGGATAATATCCACCTTGCCAGGATGTTATAAGTATCAATATATACATATCATGAATTGGTCACAAAGGATTGTGCAAAATGCCTCGTTTGCAGTAAAATGGTAGGATACAGCCTAGAATATGATAAAAATGGGATAATTTACATCATCTAAGCAAAATAATGTAAAGAAATCACAAATGATGAGAGATCAAAGTGGAGATATAGGGCTCACTCCTTTTGTTAAGATCTGTGACAATTTCCCACTCTGAAAACAAATGAAATGTTTCTGCTATCTATACTATTATTGTTTTAACTCTAAGAATTATTTAGGGTATAGTTTGAAGGATTTATTACTTGGTGATAGCAAATAGTCTATTTGTGGCTTTCTGCCCTTGTGAGACCCAAGAATATTGGAGCTGGATCAAGATTTCTAAGTGGTTGATTTCTGTTTACATCCTCATTTAACATAAGTATTCCAGTTACTTTTGCTGTGTAACAAACAAGCCCCAAATTTATAGGCTTAAATCAACCATGGTATTTTGTTCACAAATCTGGTCAGGAATTTGGAGAGGGCACAGCATGGATGGCTTGTCTCTTTCCAGGATATCTGGGGCCACATTGGGAAATCTTGAAGACTGTAGGTAGCTGGGAACTGCAGTCATCTGAAGGTTTGCTCACTCACATATCTGGTGCCTGGTCTGGGATAGCTTGAAGACTGGGACTGTTGACTAGAGCAGCCACATGTGGCCTTTCTACATGATTTGGCTCCCTTTCAGCATAATGGCTTCAGAGTAGTTGGACTTCTTACGTGATGATTCAGGGCACCAGGCACGAGTATTCCATCAGACAAAGCAGAAGCTGTATTGCCTTTTATGATAACCTTGGAAGAAAGATAGCATCTCTTCCATTTACTCCCTTGGTTGAAGCCATCAGAAGCCAAGTAGATTCAAGGGGACATACTAACTGGTAGGAAGGTCACATTGTAGAGAATATAGGATAGGAGATAGTCTTGTGACTGCCTTTGGAAAATAAAATTTGCCACAATGAGTGATTCTGTAGAGGCTTAATTCACATTATAATATGAAATGAAATATATTCTATGGTTATCAAAGGTATTTCCTTGTAGTTGGGCTATTGTCACTGCGCTACATTCAGCTAGTCACACACAATTTTCTTTGTGATGGGCCTTTTCTTTTCTTTTCTTTTCCTAATGTTGTATTCTCCTACCTTGGGTTCATTAGCTGATAAAGCTGTTTTAATATTTAATCTATTCCCAGTTTCCAAATCATTTTCTCATGTGTCCATCAATTCCTTGTAAGTGGTTAATTTAAAAGGCCTTTGAAGCATGACTGCATCTGGCTAAGGCAAATCTAAATGTCAACCTTGGAAGTATCCTGTGACATTCAGATGCTCTCCTTTTACCATACAGGACTTGCTTTTCTATCATGTGGTTTATCTTGTCAAAAAAAGGGTATTAGGGCTCAGAAAATGATATGCCAAAGTATAGTGCTTTGGCATGCTGAGCACTTTGATCTAAAAGAAAAAAAAAGGACTTAGACTCAAGCCTCAGAACCAAACATTTTCTAACCTTCTCTTGTTCCTCCATCCAAGTTCAGGGTAGAACTCTCTCTCTGAAGTTCCCTTATCTGAAGCTCCTCCAGAAGAAATACAATTACTTTCCATCACCTTCCTGAAATTTAGTTAACCAGAGATTATACTCATATTACAGGAAGGAAGACTGAGGAATGTCACCATGCCCAGACTTTTCATCTAGTCTTCTGAGGGCAGCTTGGAGAGATTACCTGGGAGACCTTATCTGCATAACAAGACAATCTTTTTTCAGAGTGAAGTTCCACCCCTCGCCTTCCCACGGCACCTTCCAGAGCTCAGAGAAACTTTGTCTTGGGCCATTTTCTGTTCTTTGGGCTCATTCAAGTTTCCTGAAAATCATTTACTACCCTTCAAAATTGCCTATACCCCCATCACTCTCACCTATAATGAGGATGCTATGTAAGCTTCAGACATCTGGCCTTTCTTTGAGTCTCATATTTTGTATGGCTTCTGTGCTTATTATGCATGTTCATAAATTTATATGCCTTCTCTCCTGTTAATCGTTCTATGTCAGTTTATTTCAGCAGGCCTTCAGAGGAAAGAAGGAAAGCTTTCCCTCCACTTCTACAAGGGCCAGAAATAGTGCCTTTCTTACTCAACATTTATATGAATAGTATTGTTGAAAGAGCTGGTGTCCTAGGGTCAGGCAGACTTCCTTTAATCCCAGTTGTCTCATTTTAATTGTGTGAAACTGAGAAAGTTTCTTAAAAATTATGGATTAGCTTCCTCATTTATAGAGTGAGAATAAAAATTCCTACTTTATAGAGTTATAATAAAGAAATAATCAGAAAAGCTTCCGATGTAGGGCCTAGTTTATAGTAAGAATTCAGTAGTAGCTAATAATAAGAAAGATTACATTGACATTTTCTGTGCCCATAAATCCCTTTCAACATAATAATTCTTGATCAGGGTTATGCACTGGATGTGCTGGTTTCACTGGACGAGTGTGGGAGAAAATATCCACACTAGGGATGGTTGTTGAATCTTTGGGTGGTGGCACCAAAAAGCGTACCCGAGGACAGTGGTGAGTCAAACTCAACAATGAGCTAACTTCAGGACCCTACGGTTAACAGAGGGATGTTCTGTTCTTTTTGAGGGGTGCTCTGCCCCTACCTGGTTCTCCATTGATTATGATTGGGTTGTTAAAAGAGCAGTAAAAAAATAAAATTGTATTCAAGTGAAATATCCCTTTGCCTGACCACCACAGCTCATTACACACCTCATTGTAAAACTATAAACATGTTTAGTAAAATGTATTAAACTTTGGCAATGTATGCTACGTGAGAAGTAAAATACAAAAGGCAGGAGAGAATTTTTCCTCTTCTCTCCTTTGGGATTTCTCCACTTAAAATCTCTCTTTAATCTCTAATTATTGTCATAGTCATTATAAAGATGAAAAATGTTTATTGCATTATTTTAAATTGTGAGAAAGCTTTAATTGACCTATATTTATTGTTTCTCTGTGCGGCAGGTGGTGAAGTTTACCAAATCCTTTGAACTGATGTCCCCAAAGTGCAGTGCCGATGCTGAGAACAGGTAGGGCTTGTGAGGTTCCTGTTTGTCTTTTGATGCTCTTTGGTTCTTGGTGTTGGCAGCATTGCATAATTCTTTGAGGACAGGAGTTGTTTTTTCTCTATATTAGCACGTACTGCTAAATATCATCACTCATGCATTTCAGGGCTTAAATAAAAACTGTCTTCAAAATAAATACACATACATCTAGCTTGCAATCAGTTAAGGCCAAATTTTAGCACTTATAATAGAAGCAAAATGTTACCTTTAGCTTTGAGTCCTCCTTTTCCCTGAACCTTGTAATGTTTTGAAATAAATCTTAAAATACTCTGCTGATGTCTGAACTTCGAATCCAATTCTTTATGCAAGTTAGTATGGAGTAGCAATGGAACAAACCTCCTTTCTTTAAGCCAACAGTTTCAATTTTTCTTCACATCAAAGATTTGACTAAATCTGCTCATGAATAAAGTCAATTTTTTGATATTCCCTAACTGTGCAGACAGCATAATTTTTTTGCTTTATTTTGGCCCTTTGTTTCTCTTCCTCACTCTTGTTTGCCTATATTTGGCCAATAATATCCTCTTGGGAGAAAAAAGGGTGAGAGTTGCCAGTAGTTCACATTTTGTTCCTTTGGCATCTTTGAGGCTATAAGAGGGTAAAAGTGAGGGTTGGGGACAATTGGTGAATTTCTCTTAGCTTTCCACTGCCCTGAATAACAGTTGGGCTGCTGCAAAGATTGATTCTCCTTACTCTGGTCACCTCTAGCGGAAGGGCTAAAAAATAATGAAATTGACCAAAATGCAGAGATACACAGAAAGACACATAAAAGTGTCCAGGACAGTATGATGACGATGACAATGATGACAATACTGGTAACAGAACCGTATGAGCAGCCTCCATTGAGTGCTATGTGTGCCGGGTATTATGCTAAATGCTTTCTTTGCATTTAATCCTCCAAACAATCTTTTGAAGTAGACATCATTTCCCCTGCATGACGTTGAAGAAGACCAAGGTTCATCTAGTTTAAGTAACTTGTTCAGGGCCCTGCAACCGGTAAATGGTGGCCACATCTAAGGACAAGATCACCCAGATAAGACTCTCCCAACCTCTGAACCTTGATCCCATTACCAGACAAAATTTGATATCTGGCCGTTGATCTCATATAGTGAACATCTGTTGGGTTAATGTTTCCCAAATCTAGTTGATCAATTAGAATCAAGCTTGGAGAGTTTGGTAGAAACTAAATTCTCAGGACACACACTGAGAGATTCTGATTCAACACTGCAAAAATGAAGTCCTAAGGATCTATATATTCAAAAGTCTCTCTGGGTAATACCTGTTTCAAGATGTACTATTCAAGAGTAATTTGAATTTTATATTTGTTATTGCTTTTAAGTTCAGGAAATAGAAACCAATAAATTAAAATGAACACTTCATTTACTTTCCTTTTTATCAAATGCATGAAGTTTAAAAGAGGCCTTTGCTACATATTGTAGAATTCCATTTATAAAAAATTCTTGAAAAGGCAAAATTATAGGAACAGAAAGCAGATTAGTAGTTTCCAGGACAACTACTAAGGGAGGGGTTGACTACAAAGGGATACAGGGGAATTTGGGATCATGGTAGAACTGCTGTGTATCTTGCTTGTGGTGGTGGTTCTACAGCTGCATTTGTTAAAACTTGCAGAACTGTGTACTAAAAAGGGTGAATTTTACTGTCTTCAAATTATACCTTGAAATGTAAATTAAAATGAGAAAAAGAGGGCTTTGGTAATAGGTTTTTACATTAATGAAAAATGTATTTATATTCACATCTATATCCAGTGTCAGCTAATCTATACCTAACAAAGATATTTAGGCATGGAGGGTTACTAGTGATATACTCAGCAATTTTCCTAAATAGAATGTTGTAAAATAGTATGAAATACATTAGAAAAAAGATCTATTCGTGCTGATTTCTTTAGCTAGATTCATGATCTTGTGTAAGTTATATTTCTCGTATATGGGGAAGAAAGCTTTATGGAGTTATTAAAACACAACCTTTGAAATCCTTCAAATATTGCTTCAATATTGTTATTTTTTATATGGCTGAACATGTTCTCATGGTGACTTAAGAGTTAAATACTTCTGGCCTTTGGATTATTTTTAATGCTGAAAGAACTTCCATATTAAAATGAAATGACCCAAGGCCCAGACTGCCTTTGGCAAACTTTCTGATAATAAAAGAATGAGAGAAAGAGAGAAAGGTCAAATTTTCTTTAAAGAGACATTTGAAAAGTGCCTTTGAACTTTGACATTATGAGATAGTCCTCTTCATCATTCTATTTATGGCTTTTAAATTAATGTAGAATGTTCATTTATCTCAGAAGACCTTTCCTTCATTGCCCAGTAATTTTCCTCTTGTAGACGTGGGTTCCTTCAGTCGTTTGTTGGAAGTTAAAGAAATAAAGACAAGTGACTCTAGCATTTGCTTGAGCAGTGGCATGGAAGGGACATTGAAACAGACTGTGAGTCTACAAATCATAGCCTGTTCTCAACACATTGTGAATCTTTCATCATTTAACATCTCCACTATAGATAACGTTCATTAGATACCCCAGTCTGCTGGACATCAGTCAGAAGTATAATAGTACAGATTTTTAAAGATAATTTCTATGACTTCATGTAACTGTATTTAAGGGTACTGTTTTAATTCTGATGAACTCTGGTTTGAGGCTTGCTGTTTTGGGGGAGGTTTTTTGCCTTTTAAAAATTATTATGGGTACATAATAGTTGTATATCTTTATAGGGTACGTGTGATGTTTTGATACAGACACACAATGTAAATGAATCATATCAGGGTAATTGAGATATCAGTCACCTGAGGCATTTAATGTTTCTTTGTGTTAGAAACATTCCAATTCCACTCTTTCAGTTATTTTAAAGTATACCTTAACTTACTGTTAATTATAGTCACTTTGTTGTGCTATCAAATATTGTTCATTCTATCTAATTATCTAAATATATTTCTGTACTTATTAACCATCCCCACTTTATCCCTCCTCCCGCCACCCTTCCCAGCCTCTGGTAACCATCATTCCACTCTCTGTTTCCATAAGATCAATTATTTATCATATTTAGCTCCCACATATGAATGAGAGCATGTGAGATTTGTCTTTCTGTGCTTGGCTTATTTCACTTAACATAATGTTCTCCAGTTCTATTCATGTTGCAAATGGCAGAATTTCATTCTTTTTTTGTGGCTATATAATATTCTATTGTGTATATATGCCATAATTTCTTTATCCATTCATCTGCTGATGGACAATTAGGTTGATTCCAATTCTTGGCTATTGTGAAGAGTGCTGCAATAAACGTGGGAGTGCAGATATCTTTTCGACATATTGAATTCCCCTCCTTTGGATATATGCCCAGCAGTGGGACTGCTGGGTCATAAGTAATTCTATTTTTATTTTTTTGAGGAACCTCCCTACTGTTATGTATAGTGGTTGTGCTAATTTACATTCCCATCAACAGTGTCCAAGGGGTCCTTTTTCTCCACATCCTCTCCAGCATTTGTTACTGTCTGTCTTTTTGATAAAAAGCCATTTTAACTGGGGTGAGATGATATCTCATTGTAGTTTTGATTTGCATTTCTCTGATGACTAATGATGTTGAGCATGTTTTCATATACCTGTTGGCCATTTGTATATCTTCTTTTGAGAAATATTTATTCAGATCCTTTGCTCACTTTTTAATTGAATTATTTGATTTTTTCCTATCGAGTTGTTGGAGCTCCTTATATATTCTAGTTATTAATCCCTTGTCTGATGAGCATATATAATGAGAATATATGTAAATATATTCTTCCATTCTGTGTATTGTCTCTTCACTTTTTTGATTGTTTTCTTTGCTGTCCAGAAAATTTTTAGTTTGATGTGATCCCATTTGTCCAATTTTGCTTTGGTTGCCTGTGCTTTGGAGGTATTACTCAAGAAGTCCTTTTCCAAACCAATGTCTTGAAGAATTTCCCCAAAGTTTTCTTTTAGTAGTTTCATAGTTTAAAGTCTTAGATTTAAGTCTTTAATCCATTTTGATTTGATTTTTTTATATGACAAGAGAAAAGGGTTGAGTTTCCTTCTTCTGCATATGGATATCCAGTTTTCCCAGCACCATTTATTAAAGGGATTGTTCTTTCCCCACTGTATGTTCTAGACACCTTTGTAGAAGATAAATTCACTATAGATGTGTGGATTTATTTCTGGATTCTCTATTCTGTTCCATTGGTTTATGGGTATGTTTTTATGCCAGTACCTTTCTGTTTTGGTTACTCTAGCTCTGTAGTATAATTTGAAGTCAGGTAATGTGATTCCTCCAGTTTTGTTCTTTTTGCTCAGGTTAGCTTTGGCTAATCTGAGTCTTTTGTGGTTCCATATAAATTTTAGGATGATTTTTTTCTGATTTGTGAAGAATGTCATTGGTGTTTTGATGGGAATTGCATGGAATCTGTAGATTGCTTTGGGCAGTATGAATATTTTAATAATATTGATCCTTCCAATCCATGAGCATGGAATATCTTCCCATTTTTTTGTGTCTTCTTCAATTTCTTTCATCAATGTTTTATAGTTTTCATTATAGAGATCTTTCACTTCTTTGATTAAGCTTATTCCTAAGTATCTTAGTTTATTTGTAGCTATTATAAATGAGATTACTTGATTTCTTTTTCTGATTGTTTACTGTTGGCATATAGAAATGGTACTGATTTTTGTATGTTGGGATTTTGTATCCTGCAACCTTACTGAATTTGTTTATCAGTTCTAGTAGTTTTTTTTGTGGAGTCTTTAGATTTCTCTAGATATAAGATCATATGATCTGTAAACAAGGATAATTTGACTTCTTCCTTTCCCATTTTGATGCTCGTTATTTCTTTCTCTTGTCTGATTGCATTGATAACCATTTAAGCTAAGAAATTTATAGACTTTTGTTGTGTCACAATATTTTAGTCTCTTTGATGAATTGTCCCAAGGTAACCAATAATTTTTTTTATACCTGTATTTGCATAAACCCCATAACTGAGAACAATTATACTCAGGAAGCTCTAAGTCTATGGGGAAACAGGAAATTCTTTATGGTTGGGATGGATGTTTGGACCAACGTGGCCCAAAAAGGCAAAGTTTCTTATTTAGTATTTGTTTGGGCTTCTATGTGCCCTTCCTTGATCTGGAGGGTTTGAACTAAGGCCAATGTCCAGGAGCTTTTCCCCGCTGTTCTGTTTTAGGAGTTTTATAGATTTTGGTCATATATTTAGGTATTTTATACATTTTGAGTTGATTTTTGTGTATGGTATAAGATAATAGTCCAATTTCATTCTTTTGCATGTGAAAATCTAGTTTTCCCAGCAATCCAACATCCTTTTGTACCATTCAACAAACGCTCAACAAACTAGAAATAGAAGGGAACTTTCTCAACCTGATAGCATACATTTACAAAAAATCCACAACTGACATCATACTTAATGGTAAAAGACTGAAACCTTTGCCCCTAACATCGGGAATGAGACAAGAATAATTGCTCTTTATTTAACCACTGCTATTTAACATTGTACTGGAGGTTCTAGAGAGGGCAATTAGGCAAAAAAGAAATAGCATCCAGACTGGAAAGTAAGAAGTAAAATTATCTCTATTTGTAGATGACATGATCTTGTATACAGAAAATTTTAAGAAATCCACCAAAAAACTATTAGAGATAATAAATGAGTTCAACAAAGTTATAGGATATAAGATTGATATACAAAAATTAGTTGTATTTCTACACACTAACATTGGAGAAATAAAAAATAAAATTAGAAAAACAACTTCAAAAGTGTAAGACTTTTACACTGAAAACTACAAAATATTGAAAGAAATTAAAGAAGATCTAAACAAAGGAAAGACATCTTGTATACATGGATTGAAATATAATATTGTTAAGATTGCAATACTTTCCAAATTGATGGACAGATTCACTGAAATCTTAAAAAAAACTCAGCTATAATTTTTGGCAAGATTGGCAAACTGATCCTAAAATTAATATGGAAATAAAAGAGACCCAGAATAGTTAAAGCAATCTTGAAGAAAAAGAACCAAGTGGAAGGACCCACACTCTCTGATTTTAAAACTTACTTCAAAGATAGAGTAATAAAGACAATATTATACTGGCAGGAGGATAGACATATAGATCAATGGTATAGAATTGAAAGTCCAGAAATAAGCCCATATATTTATAGTCCAATGATTTTCTACAAGTGTGCCAAGACAATTAAATGGGGAAGGAATAGTCTTTTCAACAAATGGTGCTGGTACAACTGGCTATTCATGTGCAAAGAAGGAAATTGGAAGCCCTATTTCACAACATATACAAAATTTAACTGGAAGTGAATCAAAGACCTAGATGCAAGAGCTAAAATCATCAAACTCTTTGAAGAAAACATGGGCATAGGTATTCATGACCTTGGATTAAACAATGGTTTCTTAGATAAGACACCACAAAAGTGCAAGTGACAAAAGTAAAAAATTATAAATTAAACATCATCAAAAGTAAAAACTTTTGTGTTTCAATGGCTACCATCGAGAAAGTGAGAAGACAACTCACAGAATGTGATACAATACACATAAATCATAACTCTGATAAGGGATTTGTATACAGAATATAAAGATAACTCTTACAGCTCAACAATAAAAATATAGTAAATATGTATATATGTATGTATATATACACATATATACATGGAGAGATTTATCAGTTCATGTAAATTTAGCTGTATGACATTCTATACTAATCTAGAATGTAAACTTTAAAACAAATAACCTTATTTTATAAATAACTCCATGACACTAGTGGGGTATGTGTCTATGCCCCATTTGCATGGTGCTAATTATAAGAACTAAACATCAATAAAGGGGAGGAAGCATTTGTAATGAAATTGGGTATTGTCCAAATTCATCTTAATAAACTCCAGGAAACATTTCACAAGCATCTAATCTTCACTTCTTAAACATATGTAATTTCTGCCTTTTGTTTTTCATGGCTTTGAACATGAAGACTCAAATGAAGACAAACCCTCTCATTACTCCTATTAATTTCAGACCAATGAGCTTGTCATTCTAGTAAAACTGTCACAGAGGAGAATGAAAGCTGTAAAAATGTTCCATGAACAGCAAGGCACATGAATAAGTACTGAGATCAAGTATAGCAAAGTAGTTTATGTAGGTCAGCTGCCCCTTGGATCAATGCTATGCAGCAACTCAGAAGCCTTAACAGTTGCTTTTTGTGTTTGACTTACTTTTGTAGATCTCCTGTTTAACATGCTTTAGTTAATATTTTAACAAATTGTGTCTACTCCTTTCCTGCTGTGTGTGTATGCGTATGCAGGACTTGTTGGGAAGTTGTGCCCTCAATCCAAACGTGTATGAATGTGACCATAGTGTCTTCACAGAGAGATGTGGTGGGGCTGCTTAAAACCTCTAGCAGGACAGAATCCTAACTGTGCTCTATTATCAGCAATTTTGCCAACTAGCACATTTTCTTTTTAGTACCTCTCCAAATCTCACAAAGATGCCACTGTCAGAAGCAGTTAGCATATTATCTCCTGCCTCATGAATTAAGCAGTTAAATAGAGAATGTCTCGCCTTGGTGTTTTTAATAAAAGAAAAATCTCTGTGATACAAGGAACTGATATTTATTGAAAGCTTTCTATGTGCCATGTGCTCATCAACATTCTAGTATTGTATCCTCAAAACAGCCCCACAGAATGGGTTTTATTTCCCCTATATTCCATTATGGAAACTAAAAATCAGAGATATTAATATATTACCTCTATTTTCACAGTTATTATAGGAAATGTTGGACCAAGATTTTAAAAATACCACCCAGATTTGCTTGGCTGTGAAACCAAGCAGTTGTCACTATATGACACTAAATGGTAGACACCAACCACTCACAGCAATGCCATCTGACATTTTTCTAAGAGTAACAACCCCAAAGTGACACCAACTCCAAAGGGTGGTTAATCTCATTGTTCTAATTGTACAACTTGAGGAAATGAGAGATAGAAAATGTGCTCTTTGGTTACCATGTCTTAATTTCTGATAACAAAGAATGCTTAAAATGAGAGAAGAGTGTGATAAAGTGTCCTTAGGCAAGACCTAAAAGGCAAGTCCATTAACAGGTCATGATAAACTTTAAGAACCCCTGCAACTTAGAGCCGACTTCTACCACAGGGCGAGAGCTGACAGCCTGGTCCTGCTTGCTAATTACACTCTCTCCCATTACTTTTTATGACTAAGAGATTTGTCTGATAGCCTTCAAAGATCTACTGAAGCCATTAGGAGATTATTAAGGGCCTAGTCCTGGGTGTTTGAGACTCTCCTGCTGGGGTCCTGTCTTTGAGTCCCACTGGTATTGACTTAGTTTCTTAATCTCCTAATTAAAAGACAACTTCAAATAATGTTGCACAGCTGGAGGCTTCAGGAAGGGCCCCAGAGATAGACAGGCTTACCTGAGAAAAAAAAGTAAGGAATGGAGTTTCTCTTTGTGAGTCAAAGTTCAGACTAACCTCTAATCAATGAAACAAAATGTCAAATACTACCATATATATAACCTGTAGATCAAAACTTGATTTTTGTTTGCAAAGCATAGAAAAGAAATATCTGTCTTAAATATTTCTTTGAGTTTCTGACTCTGCATCTCTCTAGGTTCCATCCTCACTGGGTAATACTCAAGCTGGCAGAAGGGCAATTGACAATCATCCCTTGGCAATGAGAAAATAGATTGTGTCTGTGTTGAAACTTCTATTCCCACCCTAATGATCTATTTTTAGTTAATGGCCACAGTCTTCATTAATGATCATTAATTAACGTGTTAGTTCAGTCTTGAAAATGGCAAATTTGAAGTGCCTGGGGATAGCCAGGAGGAAGTCTCCAGAAAGTACTTGGATATATATACACAGAGAACTCAGGACTCCAAGGGCCATTGATACAGGTGAGAGAGTTGTATTCATGGACATGGTTTTGAAGACAAATTATGCTCATGGAAACACACAATGTATTGGTTGACCTCTTCCACTGTAGCCTTATTAATGACTTCCACCACGTATCTGAGTGTTAGCTGTATTACTCACTGTACCAATACAGAAAACCCACACTTCTAAAGCTTTACTCACGGTGTAGTTTTGTCTGCATTGTTTTTTATCTTCTTTCTCTGCCAGGTGAACTCTTACTTATCCTCCAAAGACAGCTTAGACCAACTTCCTTTGTGAAGTGGTTCCCCAAATATCATTCCTAACCGAAACAGAACTGGCCCTTTTTTTCTCTGTTCCCATATCTTGCATATCCATCCATCAGGGCATTTGTCACACTCCATGGTCTCTGTTGTGGGCTCTCAGAGAGTCTGGCCCTTTAGCTTCAGCCTGTACTCCTTTCTGTACAAGCAGCAGCTAGGCTGGGCTGACATCCATATACAGATGGGTTTCCATGTGCCAACTTCTTTCAGCAAAAAGGAAAAGACCCTTATCGTTCACCTCATGCAAGATTCACACCACTCCCATCCGGCACTTAGTAGAGACCCAGCCAATGGTCATTCCTGAAAGAGTGAAATCCTCCTGGGAGTTTCTAGTGAAGACATATAAGTAAACTCTTATGTTGAGAGCAGAAACGTCAACACAGACATAGTCTAATGATTGACATTATTGTAGTCAGATGTTTTGTCTTTTAATGTAGACTGTTTTTTTTGGAGAAGTAACTCTGAAGATAGTCTTAAGTTTATTTTCACAGTTTTCTGTGCTTGAACCTTCAGCTAAGCTAGAATTTTCAGACAGATGAAGATGTTGAAGTCACTTCTCCTGGGGTATTTTGTCTTGTTTTTGTTTTGCTTGTATCGATTTCCCTCCTACATGACTGCAACTTGTCAACCCTGAGGTTTATATCTACCTCACTGGCCCTCACTTTAGGGGCAGCTACATTTCAGGAATTATGTGTTTTCTATAATAGGGCAATTCTCTGTTATTCCTCCACAGTCAATATATTTGAGCTCATGAAACTCTCTTTGAAGTCATTTTGAATCTCACATTTGGAAACAAGATACCACTGAGGAAGGAGAATCTAAACTGCAGCCCTTTGCATGAAACTCACTTAAAAACCTACATCTTGCTATGCCTCTGGTTCTAGCAAAATAATAAGATACAGAATTTTTTTACAACTAGCCTGTTATTTTAGAATGAATCCTGAACTTAAGGACGTCTGCTTTTTAGAGAGTTAAAATAAGCTATCAAGTAGTAGATTTTTACCTTTTCAAGAAGTTTCACTGAAATTTAGGTGTCACTTATATTTATTTTATTTTTCTCAGACCCTTATTTCAAGGATTTTTTTTTCTGTCTGCTGTTTTGTTTTGTTTTTTCCCCTTTAAGTCAGACTTTTTTTTTTTTTTTTTAATATCCCCACTGCAAGGGTCAAAATAGCATTATGACTTGAATGTAAGAAGCTAATAAACATGAACAAATGAATTGGTTTGTTTAAAAAAAAAAAAACCCAAACTCTGGAAACATTTGAATTATTTCTCAACTGAGCTTTGGTTATTAACAACAAATAAATGTTGTAAAGAATTTTGTGCCATTTTTTCCTCTTGTGCACTGGAGTATAGTAACTGTCTTGGTAACACACATGCATACCCACCAGCACTCACATCAGACATTCGCTTGTATGCAGTGATTGATAAGGTCTTTTCCTTTTTGCTTAGAGAAGAAGTTGGCACATGGGTATCCACCTGTATATGGATGGACAGCTAAGCCCCAGCCCCTACCTATACAGAGAGGGTATGAGAGGGTATGGGCAAAGGCTAAAGGAACTGTTTAAGGAGGAAATTTGTGACAATGTGGGCACAGGCAATATGGCGTTAGGGCCCAGAGATGAAAATGCTGCACAGAGTGTGGCAGAGAGTATTTTTCTCTCATTCCATGAAGCTTGGGCACCTTGGCATCCAGTGGCCAGCTGCCCTCAAGTGGCTTCTAAGCAGTGGGCTTCCACAAGGAGGCTTGAATAAAGAATAAGTCTCCCCAAAGACTGGAGGTTGAGAGAGGACTCAGAGGTCTCTGTGGTATTACAATTATGTACATGGCAAGTAAGAACCACTAAGTTGACATGAACTTATTTGTACCCACAATCTGGGATCAATCAAGTTATAGATGTATTTCCAAACTGTAGTGAATCTCTGTTGGTTCTGGCCCAAACTGAAATCTTAGTGTTGAATTAATTGGCCTTCGATATCTCTTGCTAGATTTTTTGGACTCAAGAAATTTGGTTACTTCAACTTCGGATATTAATTTCAGCTCCTAAAAACCCAGCAAAAAGGTGACCTATTGGGAATTATTAATCCTGACCTTTGTTGGTGGGAACAGATCTAGAATGAAAGAGGTGGTCATCCCATTTCCATCCTGCTCAGACCCAGTGGGGCACTGGGTTCTGCACTGGCTTTCACATTCACAAGGACTATTAACATGCAGGGCTATGTCTAGGACTGGCGCGGTGTGAAACTAAGGAAGGTGTGCCACAGGGGGAGTACTAAAGGACTGGGGATAGGTGGGAAAAGAACAATGTTAGGTGGACAATGCAGGGGACATGTTAATTACTGCTAAATATTTCAAGGGTTGTCATATTTCCAATCTCTCTTTGCTAAGCTCTTGCCCATCCTGAAAGATCCAGCTTAAAGGTTTTGACACTTGCTGGTAAAACCGGCTCCTTCCTTGGCCCCACCTATCCCACCATTTCTCATCTTCCTCTCCATGACTCATCTACCCAGACCCTTCCCCAGGGTCCTGCTGCAGCTCTGCTTCCCACTCTCGGCAGCACGCACTAGGTCAGCACTTTCCAAACTGTGTGATCACAGAACACTCTAAAAATTATAGCATGGAATAAAGTAAAAAGATATCACAGAGTGGGCCAGGTGTGGTGGCTCACACCTGTAATCCTAGCACTCTGGGAGGCCGAGGCGGGTGGATCGTTTGAGCTCAGGAGTTTGAGACCAGCCTGAGCAAGAGCAAGACCCCATCTCTACTAAAAAAAAAAATAGAAAGAAATTAGCTGGACAACTAAAAATATACAGAGAAAATTAGCCAGGCATGGTGGTACAGGCCTGTAGTCTCAGCTACTCGGGAGGCTGAGGCAGAAGAATTGCTTAAGCTCAGGAGTTTGAGGTTGCTGTGAGCTAGGCTGACGCCACGGCACTCTAGCCCGGGCAACAGAGTGAGACTCTTGTCTCAAAAACAAAAACCAAAAAAAGACAGCACAGAGTGAACTGACAGGTCAATTGATCCCTGAAAGAAAGGTCAGAATTCAGTTTACACCCTTTTATAAACTTAGAAATAGCTTCATTAAGTTAGATTCTTGTATCTGGTACATTATTGTGTTTCTAGATTTTGCTTTCATTGCAGCACAACATAAAATTTCACTTCTCAAAGATATAAAACAACAAAGAGAATATAAAGCATAGACTTTTTCTTGTTTGGTTTTTTGTTTTAGAAAATGAAGCTTTGTCTTCTCTTTGAAGTACTCAGTCTTTTTACTTTTCTGATTCAGGCACCATCTAAGAACTACAAGACTCAGCTTTTTGTTAAAACTTCCGTTTTTCAGCCAGAGATCCATAGAGAATAAGTTTAAGTACTATTAATGTTTAATACGCAATATAAAATGAATAATATTATAAATATATGCTGAATTTATCTGACATAGACCAGCAATCATTACAGATGAAATATATTAATGATGATAAATAATCTCTATGCTTCCCACCCATTCATGCATCAGATGATCAGTTTCTGGCATTCTCATGATGGCATAAGTTCTATACAGGCACATTTTTGCCTAACAATGACTATGTACGTGGTTAGTGTTTTCTTACATATAATGCAGTTTATACTAAAAATTCAATAGAGTTATTATTGCTGTGGTATACTCATTTAACATCTCATGGAACCTGGGGTTCCCCAGGATATGGTTTGAAACACATTACCCTAGAATATTCATATTCATTCACATAATTTCAGTCACCACCTTCCAGACCACTAATCAAACATTCTCCCTGAAAATTTTCCTTGCTAATGCTATTGAACTGTACACAATTTTGCATCTCCACAGTTCCTGGAGATGCTCAATATGTACCTGTGGAAGAAAACGTTGGGAAGGAGAGAGGGAGTGGGGAAACGTACTAATTCTTACAGCATTTTTGTAAATGTAATGTCTGTCGTGAAAGTGATAAAAGGGAAAGTTCACAAAATTGTTTAGCATAAAATTTCTTGTTCAAATCAAGTATGGATATCATTTAAATTATTAATGTTAGGGGTCTGTAGCATTGAAACAGGTTTTTCAGTAAGGTTTTATAAGCAGGAAATGTGCTTTTGTTAAGAAACAGACTCTGAAACTACGAAAATAGAGACTAAGGTCCTAAAATAGTTATTCACATAATTACTACAATTACACATAGGCTAGACATGCTTTTTTCCTACATTTAGAATTTTATAAATTCTCAATTTATTTTCTGATTTTTGTTTATTTTGAGGTTTCATTTTTCCTGCTACCAAAAGATCTACTCTTTTCAGTTAAAGGAGGCAAGCTGGGGAGGTTGGTGGGATTTTATTAGGCCACAACGTTGGTGCCCTCTTGTCAATTTTGATCATTACCTGATGATCTACTTTATGTCTGCCTGCTGGGGCCTAAACATAACCTAGAGTTGCTCTCTGGATCACAGAGAATCTATGGTTTCTATCCATGGATTTGATTATTATAGCAGGTAAGTCATTTTGAAGTAACTACTGATAATTACCTCACTATTGTTCTGTGACTAATGTCACTTATCTCTTCTTAATGAGGGTAGATAATCCTGCTGTTAGTGTAGTTTATGCCTGTTTTCAAGCAAACTTACGTTTCTCTCTTTTCTTACTTCCTGCCTTGGCTCTGACAGTTTCAAAGAAAGCGTGGAGAAATCATCCTACTCCGACTGGCTGATAAACAACAGCGTGGCCGAGCTGGTTGCTTCAACAGGCCTCCCGGTGAACATCAGTGACGCCTACCAGGACCCGCGCTTCGATGCCGAGGTAAGAGGAGCCCTGTGGTTGCAGTCATAGGTTCCGTTGTCATACTGTTGACAGTTTGCTCGTTGAAGCAGAAAAGGGACATAATACAGATGGACAGCAGTCCCAAGTTTACTAGCAATTCTTTCAATCCTTCCCTTGTGATCTGATTTTTAGAACTGCCTACTGTTGACTGCCAAGCACAGCATTAACATCAGTAATAGCCGAACAAACCGAAAGGCTTTGCTATGCAGAAAAATCAATTTATTGTTACAAAGGCAACACATCCGGTTAGATGTCAGGGGACAATGGTCATTTCCTACCCCAGATTATAGTGCTAAATTTGGTATGAGTTGTTACTATTCTGCTCTTAGCTTTGGACCATAAAGAGAGTCAAATTCTGAGGAAGCAAAAAGAATCAACAAATTACACCATTCCTTTTTAAAAATTGGTTCATAAAGTATATGTAAAGGAGCTGGGCGCGGTGGCTCATGCCTGTAATGCTAGCACTTTGGGAGGCTGAGGCGGGAAGATCACTTGAGGTCAAGAGCTCGAGACCAGCCTGAGCAAGAGTGAGACCTGTCTCTACAAAAAATATAGAAAAATTAGCCCAGCCTGGTGGCACACACCTATAGTCCCAGCTACTCAGGAGGCTGAGGCAAGAGTGAGGCAAGAGGATCACTGAGCCCAGGAGTTTGAAGTTTCAGTGAACTATGATGATGTCACTGCACTCCAGTCTGGGTGACAGAGTGACTTTATATATATGTGTGTGTGTGTGTGTGTGTATAATGGTATAAAGAACATGATGCAGTGTACACCTAGGTACCCACCACCAAGTTTAAGAAAACGAACATGATCATTACTTCTGAATCTTTATATTGATTTTCTCTAACTTCTTCTCCTTCATTTCCCCCACAGAAGTACCAGTATCCTGAATCTGAACTTATCATTCCTTTGCTTTTTTATATAATTTCATTGCACATGTTTGAATCCCTGCCAAATATATTGTTATATTTTGCATGTCTCTGAACATTACATACATTGAATAATACTGTATGTATTCTTCCATGGCTTGCTTTTTTCTCCCAACAGTATGTTATTGGGTTGTATAAGCCTGTAATTCATTCATTTATTTTCATTGCTACAAAATATTCCATTGTATGAATAAGCATCACTTTGTTTATCCACAATAGTGTTAATGGACACTTGGATTCAGTATTTACTGTCACATATATAACTGCAAGGACATTCTTGTACCTGTCTCTGAATGCTCAAGTATAAGAGTTTTTCTAGAGTCTAGGCCTAATAGAATGACATGCTGGATCATAAGCTGTAAGCATCTTTACCTTTACCAAGGAATGAAAAATTCTTGTCCAATCATTGTTTTTATTTTCTTATGAAAAGTAGCACATTTCGTAAACATAAGTGATATATCAAGAATACTTCTTGCTAATATAATTTAGTGAGCTTGAATATATCATATGCTTATATCTACAAGCAGATTCTTACCACATCCCTTTCTGATTAGTGATACAGCCATATTACATTTTCCTCCATGTATAGACCGGTCCAGTAAGGCAGCCTGCCCTGCTGATCTATAAAAAGAACAATGTGGACTCTCAAGCAGAAACGCAACAGTTATTTCTGTGGGATTGGGCATAAAAATTTCATGCCCTCATCTAGTAGTTAGAAGCAATGATGTCTGAAGACAGTAAACTATGGTAGGTTAAGCAGGGACTATTTCATGAAATCACTTTCTTTCTTATAATAAAATAAAAGCATGAACATAGACCATCATTATTTCTTGGCCTTCCACCCAAATGCTTTCAATCTGCCATCCAGCTAATACTGGATTTTAAATGCAAATCTGAAGATGCATTGTACCGTGGTTTTAACACTTTCTCTTTGCATGGTACTGAAATTCAAAGTTACCTTATGTTTCCCTTCTCATGCTGAGAGAAAAATTTTGAAAGTAGATATGTCCTAGAAATTGTGTGTGTGTGTGTGTCATATATATCACACCAGGACAAGCAAAATTGTTTATCTGCTTAGACTTCCTCTCTCCTCAAGTATATTTTAACTCAGGGACAGATGGCAACTGTTTGTGTTAATAATGAATGTAACATACTCCAGACTGAGCCACAGGGCTCTCCCAAGAAAGAGACTAAGAGGCTGGAACCTTCTGCCCACAAAGCCTGATGTAAGATGGTATAGATCATAAGATAAAGACAACCATTTCAGGTAATGTTTTTTCATTAGTGTGTTAAATATTTTCCTCAAGACAAAAAAATCCCATGACAAAATGAAATTGCTTCATCCTTTCACCCCACCACTAAAAGTGCTTCTAGAATCATCCTAGAGACAGAGAGCACCTTTTAGAATTATGTTGTCTTCCTGCAAAGGTGTGAGTCCTTTCTTCTTGAGTCTGACACATGAGTCCATATTTTTTCCAAGCAACCATAACTGAATAGTTAGTTATCAATGGTAGGATATTATAATAGCAAATAATTTTTAAAATCCAGGATTAATTACTAATTGTTATCTCCACTGGGAAAGTGCTTGCTTTTTTGTTCTCTGCACTGACTTTCCTGAATAGTTCGAGTTTGGTTAACAAGAATGATTATTTTCAGAGAAGTAGCATGGGGAATCCTTTTCAAAACATCTCCTATTTTTCCTATAGACTTTCTCAGCCTAAGTCTACATAATGTTTATAAATTTGCCAGAAATGCAGTTATCCTGAGCACCAGTATCTATTAATATCCTAAATTTCTCAGTGGCTTAGAGGATAATTCTGGCAACCTGAGCATGAAGAAGGACCCCAATTCATCAGAAAATGTAGCACTCTTGGATAGAATGTCCCAGAATAGATTGGCCCTATAATGGGATTTTATACTATAGATACATCAACATACATAAAATATTAGAGATTTCTTTAACTTATAGGTGAGGAAATGGAAACTTAGAGGACTGAAGTGGCTTGCCAAAGGCCACACAGCTTCCTCAAGGCAGGGCACAGAGCAGACTCTGGAACTTCTGGTTCCTAATTCAAATCCCTCTCCCTGAGCGGCCTCTGATGGGAGGACCATCAGCTGCTGAGGGGCTACCTGAGCAATAGAGTCGCTACTTCCTTCTTTCCTCTCTCCACACAGGCACAGGAACTTATGGCCAGCACACCTATGTTTTTGTTCTGTCTGCTTCATTCACAAGCTGAGGAGTCTTGGGCATACTACTTAGTTTGTAATGTGTTAAATCCTATATAAATACTTTGTAAACCATACAAGGGTGATCACCAGGTCCTCCCTTATGGGAGCCAGAAGGATGTACACGTGGCTCTTCACACGAGTGGCCAGGCATTTGGGACCAGGTGACCTAGGCACATTGGAGATGATCAAATTTCAGGGGCAAGGTATACTGCCCAAGCCCAAGCAACCCACCAGTCCTTAAAACATACAGCTAAGAGCTGGTTGCATTTGTATATTTCAAACATAGCCCTGGTGCCTACATTTCAAATTCCTGTATCAGTTACGGCAACAGATAAACTCCAAAATCTCTGTGGCTCAACATAATAGGAGTTTAGTTTTTGCTCATGTTAAGCCCAAATAGGTATTCCTGATCAGTGTCAGTGGGTTAGGGAGGTGTTCCCATTTTATGAATGAAATTGTTCAGCACCACCTTATGAATGACTTGTCCAGTGGACCATCTCGTGGATTCTTCAGATCACTAACAGCTGGTGCTGAACCAACACATCCACTTGTGTTCATTTGGAAATTTCTTCTCCAATTTGGAATAGCATGCGAAACGTATCAATTTGGGCATTCATGACATCAGTGGCTATTTTCTATCAATAAAAGATAGTTTACTCTGTCAAGCTTTGCTTTAGGTGTACAGTTAAAGTATGTAAGTAAACTAGATTTCTAATTTGCGTGTCTTTTCTACCCTGTAATAACTTCTCAGAAGTCCTCAGAAACTCTACCCAAAGACGTGTAGCAAGAGAATTATCCTTATTTTAAAATCTCAGTTTTGAAACGATTGGTCTTCTTTTGATAGAAGCTACAAAGAGATGTCTTTAATGTGATGTAAACCTCATGCCAGATGCTGTCAGGTGCCTGCTGAGAGGGCTATGGGGCAAGTAATCATAGTTGTCCACCTGCTGGGTGTTCTCTTTGTGATGGTCTTAAATATTTAATGGAGTTCCCTCCTTGTGGTAAACAGAGCAGACTTAGCAGACAAGCCGTAGTGATTACTTGCTTTCTGAATGCCTGTTTCAGTTGACTTTCAGAAGTGGCACCTGCTGGGCTTGATAGCATGTGGGGTTTGAGGCCAAACTCCTTGGTTTATGGGTGGAAAATTATGACAGAATGGTTATATAAGGTAGTCACAGAGCCAGAACTAAGTTTCTGAGCTTTAAATTCTACAACCCTATGAAAATCATTGTTTGTTCTGTTACAAGAGTCTATGATCCTTAAAAAGGATGTAAAACATTGAAGCTCATTAAAAAAAAGAGAAGAAAAGGATGTAAGACAGAAAAGATCTACTAAATATAACTGATCATATTTACTTATAGTGACAGAAGAAACACTTATGGTCATGGGTTATCATGTTAATTGGTTTTGTATTTTTATCAGTCATTTGCTCCATGGGAAGGAGGTATCCATGTGTGTTTCTGAAGATGTTGACAGGAATACTATGTATATTAATTGTCTATTGCTGTGTAACCAATCACCACAAACTCAGCAGCTTAAGACAACACCCACGTATCATCTCACAGTTTCTGTAGGTTAGAGGTCTGGGCATGGCATGGCAGGGTTCTCTACTCATGACTGAAATCACGCTGTTGGCAGAGAGAATTCTCATTTGGATCTTAGCATGTTTTTCAAAGCTCATTCAGGTTGTTGGCAGAATTGAGCTCCTTGCAGTTGTAGAATGAGGCCCCCATTTTCTTACCGGCTGTTGGCCAAGGATCTCTTTCAGCGCCTAGAGATTGTCCTCAGATTCTAGCTTATGGCAGCTTAATTCTTGAAGCCAAAGTGAGAATCTCACTCCAGTTGGCTGTGACAGAAACTTACATGATTTCAAGAGTGACTTACATAATCGCAGGAGTGATTATCCCATGACCTTTGCCATATAATGTAGCCTAACCAGGGAAGGGGCTGTCCTGTCGTATTCACAGGCCCTGCCCACACTCGAGGGGAGGGGATTAGACAAGATGTGCACAACCTGCAGGGCAGCGGGTGGCAATAGGCAGGAATCTTACAGGCTGTCTTAGAATTCGGCCTGTCACACACTAATAAAGACTAAAATTGAGTCCACACAAAGTGTTTCTATCCCATAATCAATCTATATGGCTGAATATTTTAAAATATCTATAAGAAAAAAAGCAAGCTGCAGAGAAGTATGTTCAGAATAATGTGTAGAAGTATGTACAGAATAATATGTGTGGGTATATATACATATATTAGATATGCACATATTTTTCTAATAGACACTTCAAACTTAACCCGTCTTAAACAGGGCTCACATCTCCTCTCCCCCCAAGCCTGCTTCTCTCTCTGTTTCCCTATCTCTGTTGAGGCAACTCGATCCTTCATGATGCTTAAGCCAAAAATTTTATAGGTATGATTCCCCTTTCTCTCATGTTGAACAACTAATTCATCAGGCAGTCCAATGCCATAATTCATCCAGAATCTGACCACTTCTCACCACTCAACTGCTACCACCCAGGTCCAAGCCACCATCATCTCTGGACTATTTCATGGCCATAGTCTCTTAATCTGTCTCTCTGCTTCCACCCTTCCCCTCTATACTCTATTCTCAACACAATAGCCAGAGGCTTTTATATTTTAAGTCATATCACAACTCTGCTCACAAACTCTTCAATGTCTCCTTACTTCACCAGAGTAAAAGACAAACTCACAACGCTTGCAGAGGTTTATAATGCCCTGTACCATCTGGCACCCTATTGTCTACCCCCATCCCTCACTCATACTGTGCCAGTCACACTACCCTCCCTGTTCCTAGAATATGCCATGCACATACCACCTCAAGGCCTTTGCACTGGCCACTCCCTCAACCGAAATACTCTTTCCCTAATATCTGCGTGGTTCACATCTTCACCTCTTTAAAGCCATTGTTCAAATGTTACCTGGCAGTGAGGCCTGGCACTCTGGTATTCCTTATCCCTCTAGTCCTGCTCTCTTTTCCCCCCATTGTCCTAACACCTTCTAACGTATAATTTATTTATGTGTTTTTTGTATTGTTCACTATCTGTCTTCTATCACTAAAATATAAGCTCTGTGAAGATAAGAATTTTGTTGGTTTTGTTCATTGATGTATCCCTAAGGCCTAGAACAATATTTAGTACATAATAGGCATTATTGTTAAATATATTATCTATGTGTTATTTATGAATATACCATATATTATTATATATATTATATACACTAAAGCTTTTGATTTTATATTTTGCTTTAAATTTTTTCATGTGTTCATATTTTTATAATCATCAAAAATTATAAAGATATTTAAAAATTTTAGACCCTTTATATCTTATGTGAAATTATATTTTACCAGATTGTTGTACACCCTCCAAAAATTAGAAACAATTATTCAAAACCAGGATTGAAATAATGCAAGACCTAGGTAAAGCAAGTTGCCTTACTATAGTTTTAGGGAATTCAGATGGATTATTTTCTATTGCTTTTGCCAGTATGGGGTGTTACTTGGGTTTTATTTCAACTAGCAGCTTTGTCTGAGATTGTTCTAACAGCATGTACATAAACTGCATTTGCAGATGACCTGCCATTGTATCAGGTGACTTTTTGGAATGCATGCTCTATTTACAAATACCTTCACCGTAAAACAATTATTCTGGCCTTGCTTTCAGTTGGCATTGTGCTTCTGGAATTCAACTTCCTGTAGTTAGTTGCACTCTAGTACATTATCTGTGGAGCTTTCTGCCCTTCCTTTTAAACTAGATTCAAAGGACACATTAAAAAAAAATATACACTAATGCAAAACAAGCCATTATTTAGTCAATCTAAGGTATTATGTTCTGTTGCTTAATTTAGTATTTCCTTCCATTTGTATAGTTACGGAGAGAATTTACATAGCCATCACATGTAGGATTTGTTTTCTGCCTACAATAGGAATGAACAATTGGACCCAATGTTTACATAGAAAATGTTCGTTCAGCAAAAGGAGTGTCAGAAAATAACTAGAAAGTAAGGCAGGCCTCTCAGCATGGATGGATTTGGTGGTCCACATATTCGTTGCAAATTCAGGCGTGGTGCAAAGCCCACCAGCACCTAAGGTCTCCTCTGCCATGGATGGCAAATGCCCCGAGTTGCACAGTTAGCACTAAGGGGTCATGACCTGAAGTCTGGCTCTTCAGTCCCATGCAGTTCTTCCATGTAAAGTTCTTTCTGGGATTTTTCTTAAAGCCTGTTATAAACAACTCAATAGCACTTAGCCTTGTCACGTAGCACGTAAGGATAATGGGGCTCCAGGCTCTGAGACTCTCTGATGCAGTGCAGTAAAGCCCATTTCCCTGACAGATCTTCATGGTGAGCACTCCTGCAATCCCACTCGGTGGACGCCCAGCGCTAGGACAGGTCATTTCCTACTTCTGGCCTATAAGTTATGATTCTGTGACAAGGGAAATGTGCAAAATTGAAGTCATTAGGGGATAAAGCTCTGTGGATTGGCTGAAGTGCATTAGCTACTGGCAATCTTCTCTCAGTTGCTTATACTTAGCGCGAACCAGTTTGAGAGCCTTTCCTGAGAGCACGGTTTGGTAGGGAAGATTGGATAGTGCCCATAAGAACTGCAGATGACCAGGAGGAGCAGGAAAGGCTCTCTCTGCTTCCACCCTTCCCCTCTATATTCTATTCTCAACACAGTCGGGAGGGGGAATTACTGAGACTTGAACCATAGTGGGGCAGCTGTGAGTAGCGAAAGCAAATACGAGTCCCGTGGTTCTAAGAATCCAACAGACCTCGCTGCATAGGCAGTGGAGACAGTGCCTCAGTTCTAAGCACAAAGGTCAGTTATATTTTGTCAGTTATTTAAGGGCTCCTGTATAGGCAGTGTTCTAGAAGCCATTAGGATGGATCCTATGTGCAGGTAAAGTAGGCAAAAATCAACTTCCTCTCTATTGTTATTTCAGGGAAATCAGAAACTGACTTGGAACACTGGCTCCTTCAGCTTGTGCTAGTACTAGAATTTATCACCAGTAGATTAGCCTTTGGGGATAAAGTATTGCTGTAGAGTACTATTAAAGTTGTACGTATCTTTCTAGAGGGAAAAAAAAAAACGCACTGCACGTGAATTAATAGCGTTACATTATTATCATCTATTTAACATTTCTTTTGACTGCCTTTGAGAGGCTGGAAAATATGACAAGTATGTTTTGATGGCTCGAAGAGCTACACCATCTTTAATTAGCTCCATTAAAGGGAAAGGCCTCATGAAGACAGAAACTTGGTACAGTTTTTAAGTAGATATATCTTTAATTGGAAAGAACAAGGCACTCCCAGATAATATATTTATTTTAACTGCAGACTCCTAGAAAGGCTGCTTTGCCTCACGTGGTCTAACTTTTGATACCCTAATGGCATGAATTTTAAACCAAGCATGGTCGAGCAGGGACCCTGTAGAATAATGGAACAGATATCTTTTGGCAGATATTCCTTTCAATATCAACAATATTTATATTTATAAAGCTCTTTACAAATTTTGAAACCCTTTCACACACACATTCTCATAACAACTTGGAAAAAGAAAAGATGATGCCAAAATCTAGAGATAACCAGTGGCACTATTTTGGTGTGCAGGAGACAAATGTCAATGATAAAATTGAGGCATTGAGAATCTGGATGACATTGTGGGGGTCGTGCAGCTGATGGGCATTTTTGAGCTCCATTGACTGATGCTATCTGGAGAGTTGGAGTTATCTGACGAACAAGGATGATTCTTTCCCTCATACTTTCTTATTCCTCTTTCTCCCTGTTTGGGATTCATTCTTCAGACATCGTATGCTTCCTTCATCTCCCTCCTCCTTCTCCTTCATTCTCTGCAGAGGATGAAATGAGCTCCCTGGCCGTGCCATTTCATATGGTCTTATAAACTCATCAGAATCAGTGCAACCTTCCAGAAACAGTAGCCACTGCTGCAAACAGGCAATTAGGAAATTGCCTTAATGATACTAAAAAATCAAAAAAATCACTCTCATCACACTCTGCCATCCTTCCTTGTTCTCCTCTCCCACTTTGTCAGACTCTTCAAGCATGCTGATCATCACCAGCCCTTCTTCCCTGTTCTCTTAGCTACTTAGAGCTAGCCTCACCACCTTCCCTCGGCCACAGAAGGAACAATGTAGAGACACTCTCAACATTCTCTGGGGCCTCACCTCTCCCGCACTCAACCCACACAAGGCTCTAGCTCTAGGTTGATGCAGCTCTGCTTTCTCAGTGTGACCTTCCTCTCCTCCAGGACAAACCCATTGTTGTTATTCCTGATCCCTTCCTTTCTTCCCTTGACCATCTTTGCCTTCACTTTTCCTACTATGTTGCTAAATTCAATAACCTATTATCTGTCTTATACTATTTAGAAAATAACTTTTTTCCTTGTGGGCAAATAATTTGTGTTCATTATCTAAAATTTAGAATATAAGAACAATAATTTTAAAACTGCCATAGGCAAGCAATTCAAAGGGGACTATGATGATTATAATTTTTCCAGGATTTTTCAATGTATATGGGATGCATTTGTACACCCACACTATTATCACTTAACATATTAAACATTTTTCCTATGAGTAGATATTCTTCTATAGCATGATTTTAATTGGATGCATAATATTCTGTTGTATGGATGTGCTATGATTTACTTAACCCCTGTAGTTGAACGTTCTTGTTATTTCTAATATATCACTGTGATAAATAATGCTATGATTCACACTTTTGTATGTAAACTTTTGTCATAGCTTTAATAATTGCCATGGGATAAATTCCTAGACACAAAATTGGTAAGTCTAAGGGTATTCACACTTTTTAGGCTCTGGATACACATCAATAGACCTATTTCCAGAAAGGTTGAATGATCTATTTAAACATTAGAGGTGCAGTAAAGCCTAGAGGTTAAAAGCATGAGTTTTGCAGTTCTTTCCACCCCTGTCAAGGATGTCACCTTCTTCCAGCACTAAATATTGTGTCCCCCAAGGTTCAATTCTTAGTCCTTTTGTTGGACAAGTTCTCCCTTGGTGATTTTAACCACGTAATTAACACAGAGAGCTGATGACTCCAAGATTACTATCTCCAGCCCTGCTCAATTGTAATGTGCGTTCATTTCAACTCGATATCATTGCCCTCAAATTTCCTGTATTTCCTACTTCAAGGAACTCTACCACCCCTACTCAAACCAGAAACCTCAGTGTTATACTTCATAGGGATGGGAAAATGCGCACCCCCACCTTCCCAAAATAAAAAAATTCTTATGGGGAAATGCAGTGCTTTAAAAATTATGGGTAAACAAAATTCTCTTTTATTTCACTGGCAAACAGCCTAAGGCTTGTTTTTCTCACCGTGAGCCTCTGGAGCTGTCTGTCTTACTGTGTGTTCCTTTTCTTGCTGCCTATTGTGACCTGACCCTCAACTGCTTCAGAAGTTCTAGGAGAGGTTAGACAGGGGTTATTGTTTCAGAGTTGGCAGAGACAATTGTACTTACTGCTCAGTGCTGGTTCAGACCAAGATCGTGTGTATGATGGTGTGACCTTCCCTTGGCAAAACAAAACAGACCCAGCCATTCTAGTGCTGCTGGGGCTAGCCCAAGCTGTAGATTACACCCCCCAAACCTCGCTCAAATTGGCTTTCTTCTTCTCTTCATGCTTACTGGCATTGCCTTAATTCAGATTTTATCCTTAGGGAGAGGAAGAAAACCACTTTGTTCTTTTGGAAGATAACTTTGATGGATGTGTTTGCTATCGTGTGGCCTCCTTTGAACCAGTCTCTCCCATCCAAGGCAGTTAATCTCTCTAAGTCTCATCTGATAAGAGACAATGATAACAGTACCTACTTCATACGGTTGTTGTAGGAAGTATAAAAAATAATGCCTGCGGGCCGGGTGCCTGACACATAGTGAGCATTCAGTAAATGTTAGCTTATCATCATCATCATCGTCTTTGACGATCCACTTTAAAGGGTCTCCAGCTGCTCCTGATACTCTAAACAGAATCAGTTGTTGCCTTTCCTATAGTGTTTTGAAGTCCTCTACTTGGACACTTATTTTTATCTTAACTATTTCTATCTTTACTAGACTGTGAGCACCTCAACGGTAATGACTGTTTGAATTCATTTTTATATCCTCAACACCCAGCAATGTGTTTGGCACATAGAAGGCAGTAAATAAATACTTGTTGGAAGAGAGCACTGGATGAATGATGTATGCCCGTGTTTTGTTTTGCGTCTGGAATTCTCAAATATCAATCAATGTAATTCACTCTATTAACAAACTAAAAAAGAAAAATTACATAATCTAAAAATCACATAATTAAAAGGCGTAAGAATCGACGAGTAAGATGACGTGATGGTGTGGCTAGAAAATCTGTAACACTTTACAGGTAAGATAGTAAAGTTCATAATTGAATGTAGCAAGATTGATGGATACCGTTTCAATATATAAAAATCAATTATTTTTATGTACCAATTACAAGCATTAGAAATAAAATACTAATACCATTTACAATAACATGAAGTTTTTAAACACAGAGGTACAAATATAACAAATTGTGTGTAAGAACCCACATGTAAAACTATAAAAGTTTGCTTAGATAAATTTTAAGAGCCTTAAATAAAGTTAGGGATGTTTTTAAAGACTCAGTTTTATAAAGATGTCCATTCTCCCCCAAATTGATCAATAGATTTAACATAATCCCAACCAAAATTCCAGCAGTGTACGTGTATGTGTATAAACTTCAAGTTGATTCTAAAATTTATATGGAAATGCCAAGGGCCAAAAATGGTCAAGACAGGACTAAGTTAGAGGATTTATACTACCAGATACTGGGACTTATTATAAGACTATATTAGTTAAGGCAGAATGGTATTGTCATAAGAATAGATAAGTAGATCAAGGGAATAGAATAGAGAGTCCAGAAACAGATCCAAACATATATGGACAATGGATTAACAAAAAAGATGGTGCTATAGAGTGTTGGGGAGAGGTATTTTTTCCCTCAAAATGGTGCTGGATCAATTGGATATCCATTAAAAAAAAAAAAAAAAAAAGGATCTTGCTGCAGATATTAGTTTTAGTTTAAAAAAAAGAAGTCTTGACTCCTAGCTCATATTATACATGAAAATCATTTTCAGTTGGACTGTAAATTTAAATGTGAAAGTTAAAACAATAGTCTAGGTAAAAGAATAGGAGAATATCTTTATGAGCTAGAAGTAGAGAAAGATTTCTTGAACAAGACCAAAAAAGTACTAACCACAAATTAAAAGATTGAGATATTTGTATCATATTAGGAACCTCTGAATCAAAAGACACCATTAAGAGAGTGGGAAAATAAGCCATAGAGTAGGGGAAATATTTGTAATACATATACCTGGGAAAGGGGTCTTATCCAGACTATAGAAAAAACTTTCACAAACCAATTTTAAAAAGTCAAACAAACCAATAGGAAAAATAGCCAAAGTTCTGAACATGTACTTCATGAAAGAGATATTGAAATAGACAATTAGTATATGAAAAGTTATTGAACTTCATTAATCATCAGTAGGGAAACCATAAATTTGTTGTCCAATGGGGATACTTTTTAGAGTAAAAAGGCATGTTATTAATAATTCTGTCAGCAAAACAGACAAACCAGGATATATGGTCAACTAGTCATCAAAGATAATCAAATTACTTTCACAAGGAGATACCACTACATATCTATAGGAATTGCTTATGTTTAAAAAAAAAAAAACCTGACAATATCAAGTGTTACTGACAATGTAAAGCAACTGGAACCCTCATACAATTCTGGTTGGAGAGTACAACTACTTTGGAAAACTTCTTAAATATATCTATTGAAGCTGAACATACAAAAAACCCAGCAATTCTATTATAGGTATATACTCAACAGAAAGGCGTATGTGTACTAAAAATGTGCAAGAATATTAATAATTGCATTATTTTTAATTGCTCTAAACTGGAAACAACCCAATGTTCATCAAGAATAGAATGAATTATCAGTATTACATTCATGTTTTGGAATATAATGCTGCCATGAAAATGACCAAAATGAGTAAATCTCAAAAATGTAATATAATGTAAAAGAAGCCAGACACAGAAGAATATACATTCAGTGACTCCTTTTATATAAAGTTAAAAACAAGCAAACTAGTGTATGTTGTAGAAGTCAGTATAGTGGTTATCTTTTTGAGGGGGGAAGAGGCATGGAGATAGCTTCTAGAGTGGTGATAATATTCTATTTCTTGATCCTGGTGATGGTTGCATAGGTATGTTCACTTTACAAAAATCCATTGAGCTGTATACTTATGATTTTTGCACCTTTCTACATGTATGCTAAACTAACAAAAAATACTGAAAAAGAGAAAGTAACAACAAATAGAAGACATCTGGAAAATTAATTTCTCAAAGAGGAAAGCCAAAAATAAAGATATCCAAATATAAATTTTAGATGTGTAAATTAACTTCCAATTTCAAATGTTTAAAATATATGGCTTTTAATTTCAACAAAGAATACTTTAAAATAGTTTTTTATCTCAATAACCATTAACCAAAACCTTGATATCTTTTTTTTTCTCATATATTATTAGGATGACAAGTTGACTTTTCACTGGAAATCTAAGTCATATTAACTCACTGAGACCCTTTCAGTCTTAGCAGCTCCTCTCTAACCATTCAAACATGGACCATTTTTTTTAATACTAAGTGGAACTTGTTAACTAAATTATGTTTGATGTTGACAATTATTCCTCCTTATTTTAAATCTGTCACCTCTTGACATCTGTTAGAATACAGAAAGATCTTCAAACTTCTACATTTATATTTTCCCATTTCTATGTTTTGGTATATATGATTTTATAACATACATAATAATTTACTAACAGTACAAATATAGAGTATTAAAAGTAAATGTACATATGGTAGTATTATAGGTGCAAACATTTTTACTAACAGGTGTGTCCTAAGATAAATATTGACCACTGGTTTAATTAAAATGATTTAAATACTCAGAACAGAAACAGTTGCCAGAATTCTCATCTGTTGGTGTAATTGTGATCAAGATAGTTTTACATACAGGTCTCTGTGGCTGCAGAGATTAGGGGAGGTAGTGTTGGTTTTGGGATGTTTTGGTTTATTAATATTTGGTTTGCTTTTGATTTCCTTGGGATGTTCATTGTGATATTTTATTAATAAATAAAAGGAGGCAGGTAACTGAGTGTATGCATTTAAAAAATTAGATTACAATATATAACATAACTTTTTGAAAGTTATTTTTGAATATCTGTTATGAAGAATGGCAAGCTGTAAATCAGATGGTCAATGGTCAGCTGTAAAGCATGTAATAGGAAATCAGACATGGGTAGTTAATATTTAATTTTAATTAATTTCTTTCTTGTATCAACAGGTGGACCAGATATCTGGATTTCACATAAGGTCTGTTCTCTGTGTCCCTATTTGGAATAGCAACCACCAAATAATTGGTAAGCCATTACCTAAATAGTTCAAACTTCTTGTATAAAGAAACAGAAATTTGCTTTAAAATACACTCATATCTTCTTTATGTGCTGCTTAGTTTTACATTTAGGACTCATCATACTGTGTCTTATACTCTTGCATAATCTCTTCAGCACAGACTCCTAATGAATCAACATTAATCAGAACTTGCACAAATATTTATTAAGCTCAAGGAACCAATGAACTTTGAAGCTGGAGGGACCTGAGATACTAACCAATAAAACTCTTTTATCTCACCTTGTGGAAATTGTAAGAGAGAGAGAGAGAGAAATGACTCGAGGAAGGTCACAAAGTTAGTTATAGCAGGGTCAAAAAACTCAGACCTCCTAACTCCTAGTAAAAACTTTCCCAGTATGTCTATATGTTTATATCTGTGTTTTTGCACATGACATAAATGCAAAGGAAGAAAGAACGTTCAGTACTAGTGTTCCCTGAAAGAGTCATATATGCAAAGTGGCTCCCAAGTACCAAAGGAGCAGAGAAATCAAAGAATGAGGCAGACAAATGTGGTTTGTTGGTAAAAGGGTATTTTACTAGGGGAACTTATGGATGGAAGCCTGGTCCTGGGTGACCACAAGACAAGTAGATCTCTGCACCACAACCCCCCAGACTAAGGGCTTATATCTTGGGGACAAAGTATATGTGCTTTGGAAGGATTGTGTAGGTGGAATGCCATGGACATCACAGTCTATGATGTATGCAACAACATCAAGGGTTGTTTTAGAGGAAAGGCAAAACTTACAGTGAATAAGTGTTTCCACATAAGGAGTAATACATAAACTAGACATCTTGGAGGCATTCCCAGACTTGAGGTTAGTCAGGAATCTCATGGCAGATTAGCATCTAAAATAGAGTTATTCTTGTCCCCACAATTAGACATATACTGATCCTGTGTCTTTCTCCCTGGACAGTTTTGAAATTGGCCACACTTTGCACAGAATAAAGGAATTGTGGGCATAAGCAGCTTCCAGTTCATTCTATTTCCATTCAAGAAGTGTTAGGAATTTCTACATTCAATGGAAATTGATATAATACAGTTAACCTTCAAAGCCAGTTTAGTTCTGTTGCCTGCTACCAATGGGATAAGTATATTCTAATAAACTTAATTTATGAGTGCTTACTCTTTTCAAAGCTTACTTCCAGAATTATACCAGATGTTTTAGGGAATAACTTTCAAAACACACAAGTCTAACAAGAAAAACTCAATAATCTTGAAAACCCTTAGTTTGTGTTCCCATTTAGTACAAAACAAACAAACAAACAAAAAGAAGCTGTAATTCTAAAGCATGCTTATATTTTTAAAAACACCTAACTTTCCCACCAGGAAGATAAGTCATCATATGCTAGAAGACATTTATTATGAAATTCAAAACTTCTGGCATGTAATAGGAAAACTATAGTCTTAATTTTGAGGTAATAACTGTTGTTTACTGTAAGCATTGAAATGTAGGCTTGTGTGTGAGATTTCCATTTAATATCCACAGATAATATGTGGTGTTTCTTATGGACTTTCTTTTCTTTTTAATTTTAAATGTATTGAAAACTTATTATATGGTATAATTTAACTCTTTGTACTAAGGGCTCAGATTCCAATATCTTAGAATATTCTTTATGTTCAATACTGTACCAATATTTTGTGCAAATTAAACAAACTGATGAAAAAAAATCTTTCAGAATTCAGACTTTGACAACACTCACAGCGTAGTAAATCCTTTGATAAGTAGAATTGCCTTAGAGTTTAATAGGCAATTTTAGGGGAAAGCAGAGAGAGACAACTAGCTGCATTAGTTACCGAATTCATTAGTTTCCTTCTGTCTCTTAGGGGAAAAAAATCACATTTTTATTGTGTTTCAATACTTTTAACTAATGCTTCCATCCTCTAATGCTTCCATCTCTTGTGACTTCTACATTTTAACCATGAACTCTCCTTGACTGGGCTTCTTTCTTGGGTTTGATACTTTCCTGATTGAGTTTTTTGAGGGGAGGGAAAAGGGGCAAAGAGGAAGAGAAAAAACCATTTTCAGGGAATCAGATTGATGCCTGGGAGAACTCCCAACTGTACTGAGACCTAGTTTGAATATCACAGCCTTGAAGATAGACTGCTTCATTGTACACCTCGGATTTGCTCTCACGGAGATATGGGGCACTCGAGAGACCAGAGTTTACACTGAGTGCAATTACTTAAAGAAGGCGTAGAGTCAGCTCTGGTTTACGCTGTAGGACTAACATAATGTCCAGCATTGCAGCTGACCACATACCCCCAACTCTTTCTGCAGGGGTGGCTCAAGTGTTAAATAGACTTGATGGGAAACCTTTTGATGATGCAGATCAACGGCTTTTTGAGGTAAGAAAATAAATTTACAAACCAAGATTTATACGGAGTCACCAATAGTCTCCTGGTTATAGCTTGCTCACATTTGTAAGGATAAATAATTATTAATCAATTATTATTACTATTATACTTAAAGAGTGTGACAAAATTTATCGGAAGATTTAAGGAATATATAAGTCCTTAGATAAGATTTGGTTCTGTTTTTCACTAATCAGATTATTTTATAACCATTGATTATTTTTATCTTAATTTTATTACAGAATCAAATCTCCCTCTCTTCTTTCCAAAGGGTTATTGTCTTATTCTTGTACTGCTCATGTGTATTCAGCGTTATGAGACTCCGGGCCAGCTCTGCCGGGTGTACTATCACGTTTCTCTTGTTTACAAGCTTCCATTCATTCCAGGCGCTCTGGCTGGAGAGGCTAGCCTTGAACTGGCTTCCTCATAGACCGTGCCAGTAGCCAACATGAAAACCAGGATTAGTTCTTAGTAGCCGAGAATACCTCAGGGCTTCTTTATTAATGGTTCTAACTTAACCCTGCTTACCCTTAACATTTACCTATACTTATACTCACTGGGTTTCTTTACCAAAATATTTTATAGCCTAGCTACTGAAAGAAGTTGCTTTTTGTTAAATAGAATGGAGTTACTAAAATCAGTCCACAACCTAAATAAATTAAGAACACATTTAAATAGACTATAAGTATGTTTTTAAACACGTGAAGTAATTTCTCCACGACATTAATAATTTTCTCTCATGTGCAATGTGAGCTATAAAGTTGTTCCATGACAATAGTAATTATGAATTTTAATGTGCCTATTTCCCCGAGGCCCACCTCTGTGTTCAATAAAATTAGATTATTGAGGCCAATCCCTGATGACTGCCTGCTTGCATATTAGATTTTGCCAGTGAGTTGTTGCAATTTTTAATTAACGAGCTTTCCTTTTCCTAGGCTTTTGTCATCTTTTGCGGCCTTGGCATCAACAACACGATTATGTATGATCAGGTGAAGAAGTCCTGGGCCAAGCAGTCTGTGGCTCTGGATGTAAGTACAGCATTCATGTCAGAATTGTGTGCTATAAGCGATAATTTTATGAGGGAAAAATTGCCCTTGTTATCAGGCTTAATTTCTCAATTTTTATTTACCTGTTCATTGGGTCTTAATCATTTTAGTGTCATAGATTCGAATTTGATGAAAGCTAGAAAAACACAATGTTGCATATCATTTCAGGTGTTCACAGATTCCTTGAAGCCCACCCATATATGTTCTATTTTGAGACATAGATTTTAAATATTACATTTATTAAATAGTGATAAACCAAAGATAATTTGTCAGGATTTAAAATGTTCCGTGAACTTAGATTTGAATATGTGTAGATATTCTCTATATTTACAATTTTTCTTATCATGGGAGCAAACTTCACTATAAGGGTATGTGACCCAGATGGGGGAAGCTGGTCCTGTCACCATCTAACTTCATTCCCCCCTGTGCACACACACATCCTACAGAGAACTCTGACCTATTACTACACCACATCTGCTTTTGGACCTGCTAAGCTCTAAAACAACAGTTCTCATCTACACTGAATCTCAGATGCTTGTTTTGACCCAAGCCCTGTTTTTTTTCCAACTTCTGCTCTGTACATAGTACCAAAGATTTTGTTTATATCTATGAAATGCTTATTTAGCAGGGAAGATAAAATGTCAGTGCCAAGATAAAAACATATAGAATAGTATGATATAATACATGTACAATCTTCAAAATATTTTGTGTACAAGCCATATATTGGTAGAAAGAGAAACCCCAGGGGAAATATAAGCAGGTAAGTCAATGGTACCTACAGTAGTCTGATTTGATATTTAAAGACATAAAATTATAGTTATCTATCTATTAATATGTACTTTTTATTTTCTCCTGGCTAGACTGTGAATTGTGGAAGCACAGAGATTTTTATCTTTTTCATAATCTTATTTGCAGTGCCTGGTAGGATGCTTAGCACAGAGTAGGGATTTATTGAGTGGTTTTTAGATGACAAGAAGAAGGGAAAGGAGGAAGAGAAGAAGGGAAAAGAAGAAGGAAAGAAGGAAAGTAAGGGATTTTCTTTGTTCTCCTTCCAAGATAGTTCTGCTTTGTTTATATATAATAACATCTTTACAGTAAGGACTAAAAACAGTGTCTACAGGATGAGTTAATAAATGAGTGAACTATAAACATGCAACCAGCTGATAAGAATCACTAGTAGAGCATTAAGGTCTGTGTGCAGAAATATTTTTATTTACTTATTTATTTCTAAGACTAGTCAAGTACAGTAGTGAGGAGGGAGGAAAGTAGTAGAACAAGGAATTCAATCTGTAACTGACTGTGAACAATCAGGTGAGATAACTCACTACTTTCGGACCAGCCCAGAACTATTTTTAAATCCTGGCAGTGTCACCTACCTCAGTGGTGAGAATGAAATGAGATGATGCATGTGAAGGTTTTAATAAGCAATCGATCAAATTACAGCAGTAATAATAATCACTGTGTTATTTAATATTATTTGTAGTCATATATTTATTATTGAGAAATCACCATGGGTTGGGGAGAAAGAACAAAGGACAGAAATTTGGAAGAGCAAGTGTTGAGTCATGGCCCCTTCACTGTCATCAAATTCTGATCTCCACAGAATTGCCTCACCCATTGTTCTTCACTACCTTCAACTATAAAAAGAAGGACACACCACACACTAGTCCCAGCTAAGCCCTTCTTCATTGTGTCATGGTATAATTAACATACGTAACCCACACACAGAACATCTCACTTATGGCCATATTCTCACTCCTCACCTCCCTTCCAGTGCTTCCTCATCCTGTTGAGAAGGAGCTAGAATAACTGGGTTGAAACATGAAGGGCCCTTTACCCGCAGATGGGAAGATTCAATAAAAGGCACCACTCTCACTGGTATCACTTTCTAACTCCACGTATGCCCCAAGGAGCAACAGTTACCATCACCTAGAAAGTGCCAATGTACTCTGTTATTTCTAGACACAGTGTCCTTAACCATTAATTGCTTATTTGGATTCATAGTGAACACCCACTTGTTTGTGTAACTCAGATTCCTCTGTCCTTAGACACAAAAATTATTACTAACTCTACCAAATTTCCAGGCCAACTCTTAGCCTCGTGACAATCTTATGTTTTCAAGAAATTGATTTACATGTGTTGACTTGTAAGTTCCATGTGCTTCGTTTTTGTGCCATGTCAAATGGCATTCCCAGTAAGAATTCTGGTGTTGCCATCTTGCTTTTGTCCCTCCCACCCTAAGTCAACCCCACTGCACCAGGTACCAACTTCTTGACTCTAATGATCAGGTGGCTTCCACCCCACTCCCTAGCCTAGGAATCCATATACACGAGTATCTGGGAGGATCTCGTATCCTCAGGACTTTGTGAAGATAAAAAATGATTTGTTGAGAGCCACTAAACCCAAACTACGGAATGAGATCTACATATACTTTAGGGGACATTAACTTCTGAATGAGTATATATTTTTAAATTTATGTATTTATAAATATTATATATGAATAAATGTAATATTTTAATAAATATTTCTATTAAAATGTATGTTTATATTTATGTATTTATAATCAGCCTAGTCCCATAAAGGATTTGATCTACTTTATAAGAATATAAATGATCCAGCAAAATTTTTTAAAAAGTAAAATTATAATAACAAAGACAAGAGAGGGAGAAAGCTGGGGGGCAGAACCAGATACGATGCTACCCTTCTATCATCTCTATCCCTCCTTTCCAAGATCCTGGGCTAGCCCTTTCCCCTTTCCCACTGCTGCTAAGGGAAAATTCCCCACTCAAGGCTGGCCAGGTTACTCTTCTTCTTATGTTGTCTCATTTTTGCTTTTTCTCTTCAGTTTTTATCCTACTTGTACTTGTCCCAAGAAGAGCTATGTATAAATGTAGCTCTATCATTCTCATAATCTTATTGCAGTGTCTTTTTTTTTTTTTCAGTTAGCAGCCAGAGTGGAGGGAAATAATCCATCATATAGCCCCAGTGACAATAACCACCTTAGAAGCCTTTCCTTCCCCAGAAAGGGAGCACACATAGTTCATGGCCTAGAGAGCAAATGGGATTCTTGAGAGACAGCACAACACTATTCTCTTCTGTCTTTTAAAAATTCTATCCCCAAGGCACTTTTAATAAAAATACCTCCCTTCTTAGTGCTTCCTCTGAAAGTAAATATTCTCCAGATAAATTCTCTGGGAAGACTAATTCCCACTAATGGGGCTGAGTACAAGCTCTGAAACACTCAGAGCTCACAGAAAGTACAGGTTTTTTTCCAAAAGATACAACTTTATTTTTTCCCCCGAACAGCCACTGATTGCCACATATTTATTTAATACTTGCTACTTTTCCTATTGACTTGAAGTGCCATCTTAAATTATATAAATTCTTATATATATTCAAGTACATGTCTTCACATGTTCTTTTGTTCCGTTGATCTGCCTCTTCCTAAACTAGAAATGCATTGTTTTACGTACATTTTTACTATAGGTCTTGCACAACAATATCCCCTGCACAAGGAGGCTGCTGACTTTCTCTGAGCAAAAGGCAGTGTAGGGAGATTTAAAGTGTTGATTTTAGCATTAGCCTGATCAGTCCAGTTGGCATTAATCCTGGTTCAGTAGCTATTGACCTTGGGCAAGCCACTCAAACTCTCAATCTCAGTTTTTTCAGACATTAAATGGGTATGATAATAAGGGTGTTTTAGCAGTTAAATAAAATAATGCAGGGAAAGTATTTAGACAGAGTGTTTAGTTATAGTTAGTACTTAATAAATGTTAGCTGTTCTTACTAACCAGTGCACTTGCCGTGCCTAATCTTCATTGAGTTCTGCCTGTTAAGGTCGAGATTTGCTGTAAGACTGTGTTGATTGGGGGGAGTGGGGAGTAATACCTTTTTGCCTGTTTTACCAGGAAAATCACTTCCTGCTTGAAGTTTGAGCTGAAAACAGATCCCCTATTTCCTAGTTCTTTCGCACATGCTGTGTTAGTCACACCACTGGGCATCCCTGCCGGACTGAAAGTGCAGCTCCTGCAGGGCTCTCCTGCTTGCTCAACACATGCCTGTGATCTGTAGCCTGTGTTACCATACATGTTTCTACAAAATAGTCCCAGGCCTGGAAATACAAAATTTTCCATGTCAAAAGCAGCTACACAGGTCTTCGAAAGCTCTGTGTCTCCAAGGGCAAAGCTTCCCCCAAAAGACTTGCCATGTTAGAGAGTCCCTTCCCTGCTGCCACATACCAGCAACCGCAGCTCATTATCGCCATAATCCACACGTGGTGAAAATAGAAATACAAGCATACAAAACATTTTCTACTATTCTGGCCTTTAAAAAATGGAGAAACTAATACATTATCTGGATTTTGTTTAACAATTGAATTATCAATTCAATTATTTTGATGACTGCTTTCCGTAACTTCTCATAATTTATTTATACAATTCTATTGTTAAAATCTTGTCCTAAATATATAAAATTAATACTCTAAGGCTCTTGGAGAGCAGAGATGCTCTTAAAGCTGAATAATGGAACAAAGAGTGAAATTTACTATCGTTTTTGATAATTTTAATTTTATGACCCTGATTTCCATTCTGCATGAGCAGCCAGGAGCTTCAGAAGAGCTATGCTATCTGTTCCCGTTTTCTGAGCATAAAGACCCTTAGATAAACAGGAGAAACTTTACCTAAAAGTCAGAACACAGAGAAAACACAATACGAATGTAGATGTAGACTATGACTTCCTCATTTTTCGAACATCAAGAATTATCCTTTGGGGTGTCTTTCATAGTTATTGCAAATGAAGCCTTACCTAATGCTGATGAGAAATTTTCCAGGAAATATAAGCCTGTGTGTTAAGGGACACTTCACACAGCTTTATGATCAGAAGAGGGAAAGGAATGAGGGTCACACAGAGGGTGAGAAAAAGGCATGTGCACTCAGGAGTCAAGCCTCATTTATTCTACCTCCCCAAAGCCTGTCCCATCTATTTCCTCCTTTCCAATGGCCACAGCAACCGGCCTACTTAAAGGGCTTCATTACCTCTGGACTGGGCTACTGCAGTAGCCTTCTGCTTGTTCTTCCTGAAACGTATTTTAGATTGCATCACTCGCCTACTCAAAGACTTTAAATTACTCCCTCATTACCTATCAAAGTACAAGTGTCCTGGCCGCTGGAGCCCCTGGAAATCTCATACCAAACTACTTTCCTACCCCCGGCTTTCATTTCTCTTCTCAGAGTATTCATTCTATGCTACTTACAATCTCAACCACTTCATAGTCTACAAATCAGCCACCTGCTTCTCTGCTATCTGATCTCTACCCTAACATCCCCTCCACTTTGTCATTCTCTGTTCCAATGATGCAATGATCTCCACTCAAAATTGTCCTATCACTCAGAGCCAGATATAAATGTATTCTTCTCTATAAAATTCCTAGTCCTATGGCGATTTTTTCCTCTCTTTGCCTTATATTAGAGTTAATTGTGAGTCTGTATGTTTTCCTCTGCTAGAACATACGTGCCTTGAATTGTGCGATCACATCTTATCCATTTTTTATTCCTTTCAGTTTCATGTATATCTGGTACTCAGTGAAACTATACTGAATTAACGAATACCTGCTGCCACAAATAATCATTTTGGTCTGCCAGGGCAACATTCTGGAAAGGAAAAGCTTGGGCTGTGATGGCAGAGCTGCAGTCACTCTTAGTGGCAGTCTTGGTGGCCACAAACTGGTGTGGCATCACCTCTGTATTCCTTTCTCCCCTTATAAGCCATGGGTACAGAGTTGTTTTCACTTTGGGAGGCAGGTGGGAGTGTAGACCTTTTCCCAGATGCCCTGTCTCTGAGGTGTTTCCTTAGACGAAGATTAAGAAGCCAATCTGACTTCCTGAAGGTAAGGAAGAAGGAGAGACGTGAAAGAGGTGATTCTCCCATCAGGAATCTTCTAATCTCCAAGGAGAGATTTTTCTCTCACTGGGTGATTGAAAGAGCTAGACACAGATTCCTTCTCACCCCTCTTCTTTTAAACCTGCTCTGTTGAATCAATCTTCCCCACTCCTGGTGGAACTCTCTGGTAGGTTCCATGGCTCTTCTGACACACTCAGGTGTTAAATTATCTCTGAGCTTCTCCCCATCCCCTCAATTAGAAGCCTATGGTCAGAAGAGGGTCACGGTGGGATTCTTTGCTCTTCCTCACTTCACCTCCTCCCCAAGACAGGTACAGGGGCAAGAGGGAAGTAGGATGAAAGGGCAAAGTCTTATTTGACAGGTGCTGTCCTAACCCGGGCCTTGTATGTAAAACACCAACTGTTTCTTTTTATCATGAGCTGCTTTCATAAATTCTTCAGAGAACTGTCCAGCTGGGAATCTCCTGGTGGCAATTATCTGCTGTGAGTTTGCCCCTCCTGCCTGACAGCTTACAATCCCCTCTCAGTCCCTAGTGTCCAGTGGCCCAGCCCACCCCTCTCTCTGGTGGGGATCAGCTTACCTCTCCAGGCAGTCCTCTTGGTCAGGGTCCTTTTTTGGTTGTTTTGTTTTGTTTTGTTTTGTTTTAAATTGTGGTATTATAAACACAACATGAAACTTACCATTTTTAAGTGTACAGGTTAGTGCTATTTAGCACATTTGCACTGGTGTGTAACAATCAGCACCGTCCATCTCCAGACCTGTTTCATCTTCCCAAACTGAAACTCAGTACCCATTAAACAACAACTCCCCATTCCTCCCTCCCCCCAGCCTGCAGCAACCACCATTCTACTTTGTGTCTATGAATTTGACTACTTAGACATCTCATATAGGTGGAATCATGCAGTATTTGTCATTTTGTGACTGGCTTATTTCCTTTAGTAAAATTCTTCGAGATTCATTAATGTAACATGTGTAAGAATTTCCTTCATTTTTCAGGCTGAATAATATCCCATTTTAAGTATATACCACACTTTGTTTATCCATCCACTGATACTTGGGTTGCTTCCATGCTCAGAGTGCTTTCAAGCCTGGTTATTTTTCATGGGTCTGTTTGGCCCATGGGAAAACTCATGTCTTCACCCATTAGATTTTACAAATGCAGACCCTCCTCAGTGTAGCTGTCTCCTCTTTCTGCCCACTAATCTTTAGAATTTGGGGACATGAATCAGTCACTAGTCTCTGCTCCCACACCACATTCTGAGGAAATACATATTAGGTTCTCCAAGTGGTTCTGTGGAAGGAAGCTTCAAGAAACCCTAAGAAATGCTCTATATAGGGCTCTTTTATGAACTGTTACCCTTCTCTTACACAATGCAGAGATGGGCAATGAGCACCTCAGCTTGGAGGAGGCAGAACTAGTTTGGCGCATCTTCTTTCCAAGTCCTGCATGGATGACTTAGCATCTCCCTTTAGAATGTACTATCTGTGGTTCTCTGTTATAAATTCAGAAAAAGTTCCACTGAATCATCCTGTTATCTACCAAAATGAGTTTTTCAGACCAAGTTACTGTCAGACAATGATCCAATGATTGTCCAAATGACAAATGTCTGCCCTTGGAAGACCCCAAA
Source organism: Eulemur rufifrons (assembly GCF_041146395.1). Taxonomy (NCBI): domain Eukaryota; kingdom Metazoa; phylum Chordata; class Mammalia; order Primates; family Lemuridae; genus Eulemur; species Eulemur rufifrons. The sequence continues at coordinate 49,986,312 of NC_090983.1, forward strand.
TGCAACACACCACCAGATATGGAATTGTTCCCATTCCTAAGTTCTTCTTTACTGAAAACATTTTAGATTAGATAAACACTTCTTTCCCCATTGTCTACAAATTAGAGCTTTCAAGATTCTGTTTGACAGCTCACTACCATTTAAAAACTTGGCTAGTTTTCCTCCTTTTGGCAGTGGCTCTGCTGATAGTAGGCTCATCCCTCCACCCTGTAAGCAACTGGTCTCAGGTATGGAAGCAGTTGCTGCTCTTTCTTCATCCATAAAGGGCTTCTCCTGACTGGAATTTAGGCAGGAGACTAAATTTGTCCACCACTCACTCTTTGACAGATTTAAAAACAAGTATGATTTTTACTTTATCTCTTTTTTCTTGTTATGAAGGCAGTGATCTTTTGAGATCTTCTTTACCTATTTGTAGGTGGAAACCTCCGGCCAATTCTTTTTAATGATATGATCATTAGTAGATTTTTTTATTTACACAGTGCTTTTTCAAGAAGTATTACTTAAGTTTTTCAGTATTAATATGCCTGTATTTATAACATTCATTTAGACATAATCTTTTTGTTTTGGTAATATAATTTTACATGTCAAAGACCCCAATACTTATCTAGCTTAGAAAACAATTTTTCTTTTTCTTTTCTTTTTTTTTTTAGACAGTCTTTCTCTGTTGCCTAGGCTAGAGTTCAGTGGCATCATCATAGCTCACTGCAACCTCCAACTCCTGGGCTCAGGGATCCTCCTGCCTCAGCCTCCTGAGTATCTGGGACTACAGGCACACACCACTGCACCCAGCTAATTTTTTCTATTAATATTTTTAGTAGAGATGGGGTCTCACTCTTGCTTAGGCTAGTCTCGAACTCCTGAGCTCAAGCGATCCTCCCGCCTTGGCCTCCCAGAGTGCTAGGATTACAGGCATGAACCACTCTGCCTGGCCATATTTTTTCATAGGAAATATATCTTGATATAGTATCACCCTGGAAAGTTCCCTCAGGTTCCTTCTCAAGGACACCCACTACCACCTCCAGAGATAACCATAGTTCTGATTTTTTCCACCATAGATTAGTTTTACCTGTTCTGGAATTTCATATAAATTAAATTATATAGTATATACTCTTTTGTGTAAGGCTTCTTTCAGCCACCATAATACATTTGAAGTTCATCTATGCTGGGTATATAAGTTAGTTCCTTTTAGTTGCTGAGTAGGATTCCATTGTGTGATGATCCCACAGTTCATTTATCCATTCTCCTGTTGTTCAATATTTTGGCTGTTTCCAGTTTGCAGCTATGCAAATAAAGCTGCCATGAACTTTTTTGTATAAGTAGTTTTGGGAACATATAATGTTATTTCTCTTGGGCTAAAACCTAGTATTGCTTGCTCAAAAAGTCAGTGTATATTAGTTTTATAAGAATTCTCAGATGTAAATTTTCCAGAGTGGTTGCACCATTGTATAATCCTAACAAGTAACTATGAAAGTTTTAGTTGCTCCACAGTCTTAACCATATTTGATGCCATTATTGTTTGTAATTTTAGTCATTCTGGAAACTGTAGTGATATTTTATTGTGGTTTTAATTTTCATTTCCCTGATGACTAAAAATGTTGCACTGTTTCCCTTGTGCTTATTTACCATTCAGATATCTTCTTTTGTGATCTGTCCAAATTTTTTACCCACTTTTAATTAGGTTGCTTGTCTTTCTATTGTTGAGTAGTAGGAGTTCTTCATATATCCTGGATACCAGTCCTTGGTCAGATACATGTATTTTCTGTTTTCACCCAATCTGCAGCTTGTTTAATTCATTTTCTTAATGATGTCTTTTGATGAGTAGATGTTTTTAGTTTTGATGAAGTCTGATTTATCAGTTTTTTTCATTTGAAAGTTATTGCTTTTAGTGATCTAAGAAACCTTTACCTACCCACAAATCAAGAATATATTCCATGATTTCCTCTAAAAGCTTTATGATTTTAGCTTTTACGTGTAGCTTTATGATTCATCTCAATAGCCACCAAGGTTCATTTTTTATCTGTATCATTTATTGAAAAGTTCTTTCTCCATCATATCCCTTTGGTACCTTTGTTAAAGAACAAATGACCATATAAGTGTCAGCCCATTTCTGGTCTCTCTGTTCTTTTCCATTGATTTGTTGATTCTGAGCTCTTGCATTCAAAGAAAAAATATCTTTATTAACGCCAATGTGTGTTTAAATTCTGCTATTATAATTTGGAGTCTCTTGAAATTCTTCCACATGTTAACCCATCTCCATTGTTGTCTCTGTACATTCACTGAACAAATATTTATTGAGCTCCTGCTTTTTGGTAGGTGCTGTTCTAGGTGCTGAGGATTCAGCAGTGAAGAAACACATAGTATTCATATTCTAGTGAACCTTATGGTCTAGTAGGAAAAGACAGGTGGTAGATAAGTAAACAAATAATTTAGCAAGATAAATTTATAATAATGTGTCATAAATAAAATGAGGCAGGATGTTTTAATAAGGAGTAAGTAAAAATAGGGGGTTACTGTGGAGAGGCTGCCCTGAGAAAGTGGCAGTTGAGCTTTGTTAGCTCGTTCTTCTTTTTGTTTGTTTTATAAATTTCCTCCAAACCTGTTTTGCCTGTGTGGCTTTCTGCTCGAGTTTCCATGTGCTCTTTCTTCCTGTATCTTATGAAGACACTAAGCATAAGATTTCTGAAAGATAATGGCCCCTGCATGAAATAATCATCAGATGTACATTCTGTCTGGGCTTTCAGGATGCTTTTCCCTCTGCCTTGGGCTGCAATGTTCACTAACCGGCAAGGCTTTGTGATTGTCCTTGAGCTCTCTCATGATTCACTTACGTCCCATTGAATCCCCTTGATATACAAAATGGGGCAAACTGATGTATTTAGTTTCTAGGCTGAGTCTCCGTGCCCAGCAGGTAAGCACGGCCCTCGTGTGGTTCTGCTGGGCTGAAATGGTACATCTGCCCCCAATCGGGTCTCAGTGGATTCTGGATCCCTTAGGTATAGGGATGTGTCTATGTGTCCAGTTCACCATTGTGTCCCCAGTGCCAGCACAGCACACAGTACACATGTAGGAAATATTTGTTGAATGAATCAAGTATAATAAAGTACAAGTAAAAATCACAATTAAAGTACAACAAGAATCTTTGTCCTCAGCATACATTGCTACTAGGGTTTGTATGAAGTACATTGAAGTGATTAAAAATGCAGGTTTTAAAACTAGACTATTAGGATTTTAATTCTAGCTCTGCTGCTTTCTAGCCATGCGTCTCTGAGCAGGTCACTTAACTTCTCTGTGCTTCATTGTTGTCACCTGCCAAGCTTGTGTAATTGTTATGAGGATGAAATAAAATAATGCTAGTAAAATCTTTAGCACTGTGCTCATAAAAATGTCAGTAACAGTACTTACTTATAACATCCCTCATACTCCCACCATCATACACTGCTTTATTTGCAGTGACTTTCTCCCCTAGAATGAAAGCTAATACTTCAAAAACAGCTGCCATTCAGTAGAAGGTGAACTGATTACTTTTCTGGTTGGTACAGATCCTGGGTCTCTGAGTGAGCGCTCAGGCAGCAGAGAGAGGAGCAGTGCCCTCCGGGACTGCTCTGGGAACGCCTTCCTGTCTTCGTTCAGGCCAGTGGGGCTGCTTTATTTCAGGGGGTGAAGCATGGGTGAGCCGCAAGTTACTTTCCTCAGTACAGCTGTATCTGCCTTAGAATTGGTGAAAATTCTTCTCAGATTCTAGTAGTGGGTTATCAGTTTTAGTGATGGTTTCTGGGTTTTCATTTAGGTATTTTGTGGAAAGTAGGAGAACCTACGTATGCGATCAGCCAGATATCATTTTTTTTAAAATAAGCTTTATATTTTAGAACAGTTTAGATTTACAGAAAAATTGGGAAGCTGGTACAGAAAGTTCCCATATACCCCACACTCAGTTTCCTCTATTATTAATGTTAATATGATACATTTATTACAATGGATAAACCAATATTGCTAAATTATGATTAGCTAAAGTTCATTCTTTATTCATATATCCTTAGTCCTTACCTAATATCTCTTTCTTGTTCCCATCTGGGATTCCCTATTACATTTGCTCATAATGTCTCCTTAGGCTTCTCTTGGCTGTGATGGTTTTTCATACTTTCCTTTTTCGATGACCTAGACAGTTTTGAGCCATACTGGTCAAGTATTTTGTAGAGGCATACTGGTCAGGTATTTGTCCCTCTATTGAGATTTGTTCAATGTTTTTCTCATGATTAACCCAAGATTGTGGGTTGTGGGGAGGAAGACCACAGGTGTAAAGTGCCGTATCAAGGGTACATACTATCAACATGACTTATCACTGTTGACGTTAACCTTGATAATCCAACTGAGGTAGTGTTGGCCAGGTTTCCCCACTGTATAGTTGCTGTTTTTCCCCTTTCTACACCGTACTCTTTGGAAGGAAGTCTGTGCACAGGCTACATCTAATGAGTGGGGAGTTATCTCCATCTTCTTGAGGGGCAGGTATCTACATAAATTATTTAGAATTCTTCTATTTGGGATATTTGTCTCTTCTATCCATTTATTTATTTATTTCTCTGTCTCTCTCTCTCCCCTCTTTCTAGTAGAGGACAGAGACAAGTGAAAGTGTGATTACCGTACAGTGTGATGAGTTCCAGAAAAGAGGTAGATACAATGCTAGGGAAATACGGAGGAAGGACATCTTATTCAAAGTGCAGACATGACTGCTTTGTGGAGAAGGCACCTTCTAAGCGAGGGGTAGCAGTAAGCTGTACAATTTTAAAAGACAACTAGCAGGAATGCTCCAGGCAGAAGGAAAGTCGTGGGCGGAAGTAGGAGGTACTGAGGCAGCATGCTGTTCAGGTCCAGCCAGGGCAAAGGCACGAGAGGGAGGAAGCAGGATGCGAGGCTGGAGAGGCAGCAGGGGCCAGATCACAAAGGATGATCTGAACTTGATTCTAAAAGTGGTGGAGAATCACTGAAGGGTTTTCAGCCGGACAGGAGCATGTTTAGTTTGACATTTTAGAGAGATCATTCTGGCAACTATGAAGAAAAATTTAATAATCATAATTTTTTAAATCTCATAATCATACTTTGGTTTTCTTTTTAACAAAAAGTTGACCATGTTTTTATTTCCTTTGCTATTAAATGATTTTTGGTGGTTTTTCAAAATCAAATCCACTCTCAAATGATCTGTACCACTGCCATGGTCTAAGGAATATGCTTCAGGATCTTGGTCAAGAGTTCTCTAACACAACAGGATGTTTCTAATAATTTAACACAGTCCCCATGGTAATCTTAATAACTTATTTGGATGCCGTTGTTCTGGTTTATTTGTTTAAAAACTTTCATTCATTAGTTTATGTTCTTTCTTCTGTTTTTGTTGTACTATTTTTGGTGCTTTTTTAAATGCTGCATTTATTAATGCTTATCATGCATCAGACACTGTATTATGCACTTTACATTTATATTTCATTGACCCTTTGCCAAAACAGCATGGAGTAGACAACATCATTCCCATTTGACAAATGAGCAAACTGAGGCTCAGGAAGGTTTAGAAATTTGCTGAGAGGGCTCTTGCGGCTTGCATTGCACAGCTAGCAGCAGAGCTGGGGTTCATGCTCAGATCTGTCTGTTCAAAAGGGCCGTGTTGTGCAAATTGTGCTGCGAGGGGTCTTTTGGGGAATGTCCTATCAATTGCAGGACCACATTTGCCACTGGAGTCCTTGGCTGCCGTGACAGAAGTGGGAAAAGAGCCAAGGTAAAGGGCCTGTTTTCCACGCCAGGGAGTGTGGTTTATCAGACTGTGATGACAGTAATTAGGGTCAAATAATGAAGACAAGCCCATTGATCTAAAAGCCCAAGCTGAATAAAACACCCTGGGAAATGTATTGTCCACTACCTTCTTTTTGATTTCACCAAAAATGACTAACTTACGAAACTGTTCCTTTTAACCCTAATGCTTTTGGTTTTTCAGTGTCAATTCTAGGAGTAATAGCCAGGGTCTATGTTCAGCTCCAGCAGATCACTCCTTAATTCAGAGCTGTCTGGGTCAAATGCTGAGTCTGTCAGTTGACTCGGGTCAATTACTCCACAGTGTGAGAAATAGAACAGCTTTCTGTAGTGGAATAGGCGTGCCTTAGCCTGCTGGCTTCTCTTGTGAAACATTGGCGGGTAGAAGCCAGGTTTACAGCTGGCCAAGTGAGAAACTGGCATTCACTTTAGGTGCCATGCTCAGTGTGTTGGTAGTGCTTTCCCACAGGCGCAGTGTGGGATGCTGCTTTCAAAAGGCAGTGAATCACACCCAGATCCCACCAGACAGAACCAAGCCTACACCATTTAGAAGAGATTGGAGTTACTGCTCCCTTCCCCCCACCCGCACTCCACACTGTGCCACGTTTGTACATGTGTGAGCCCTGTAGCCTGTTCCAAACTCCCTCCACAGTCCCACACAGAGGTGCCTTCAGAGGAGGCCAACTCTGGGGATGAGGCCCAGGCAGGCCCTGGCAGGCCCTGGCAATGGGCTACGGGCATTTGGGCATCTAAGAGAATTTGGGCTACCTGGGATTTAGTCTGCATGATCCCAGGTACCTGGAACACAATCTAGGTGACTTGTTCCCAGGGATCCATAGACTTTTCTCCCCAGGGGTTGTACCATAGCCAGAGGGAGCCAGTGTAGAGCCCTTCAGAGCTTGGGACCCAGGCCAGGGTCTTGGGAGGCAGAGCTGTCACCTGCCAGTCATCTGGGAGTCACAAAGACCTTGACCAAGCCCCTACTCTCAGTATCTCCATCCCAGCACCTGCCTTCAGTAGGGTCTTAAAAGTCACAGTTGGGTCTTTCCAAATGGAATTAGTGTAGCTAAAATTTTAAAGCAATGAAAAACATGTATGTATGAATATATATGGGGGTTAATTAAATAATTAATAGTAAGCTTTAAATTATCCACAATTCCCAGGGGCCACCTGTGGGGTTTTTGTTTCCCATGGCCCTCACTACCTGCATGAAAGTCTTTGGGGATGCAGAGTCCTCATCAAACCAGGTTTAGCAGGGTGGGACCCACATGTCTTCATTCACACTGTGGATTAAACATCTTGAAGTTATCTTCAATCCCCTGCCCAGTGGGAAGAGGAGAAACCTGGCTTTAGACACCCAGGAGACATCTCAAAAGGCCCTTGACTAGAACCTGGAGAGGAAGGAGTGTGTATGTCCTCCCTTGAGCCCCCAGATATGAAGGTCATATACACTAATAAACTCCAGGACAGCAAAGCCCAAGTGAGTGAGTAATTATCACTTTCTAACCAAAACACTTGCTTCTTGGAAAGGGCACAAACAGCCAGCACATCGGCTCAAGTGTTGGGCCCAGAGCAGAGACTAGAGAAACACTTACCTGTCTTGGCCCATTTCCTGTCATTGAATGCCACCAGGTGATAAGCGTAAATAAGTTTTCAAACCATCTATATTGTGCATCTATTTCCAAAAGTATGTCCCACCAGGAAACACTCCTCCCATTGCCCAGAAACCCCAGATATGGCCCCATCAGACCCATCTCTGAAACTCTCATTCAGCTCCCTCCAAGTGATTAAATTCATCCTAGGGAATGAAATAAAAATAAAGGTGAAGATGAAACTGCCCTTTACAAATCCACAAAGGAGTGCAAGGCGAGAATTGGGGTAAGGGCCTAAAACTCTGCGAAGGCACAGGCCTAGCTAAAAATAATGATAATAATCAGCCACTGTCCCCTGTTAGCTTCTCTATAATTGCTACTCTGGAGTCACATAGCTGGAGGTCATAAAGATTCTTAATTTTCTCCATAGATAACATCACCTTTTAGAAACCAAAAGGTAGTTTCTGAGAGATCTTGCGGGTCCCTCGTTCCAGTGGACTGGCTGACCCAGCCAGACCCGTGGCCCCACACCAAGGAACTGACCCAGCTGGAATTGTGACCCCAGCCCAGGAACTGACTCAACACAAGAAAATGGTTTCTACACCCCTATAATTTTGCCCTTAACCTAACCAATTAGCAAACCCAATTGCTTAATCCTTTGCCCGCCAAACTATCTTAAAAAACCCATCTCCCAAATTCTCAGGGAGGTGGATTTGAGAAATGCCTCCCATTATCCCGCTTAGTGCTCTATGGAATTAAACCCTTTCTCTACTGCAACCCTGACTGCCTCAGCGTATTGGCTCTTCTCTGTGCAGCGGGCAATGCAACCTGGTTGGGCAGCAACAAAAATGCCATTTTAAAAATCAGACATCAACTAACCAACAGCAGACATATTTCTGTGGGGGGGGGGGGATCCTCCCTGGATTGCTGAGGAATGAGACTAGCCAAAGGAAAAGATCTGTCTCATGTGGGTCTGTGTGGTTAGCAGCAGCCTCTGAGCTTGGCAGAGATGAGGGAGAAGCTGCTTCCAGCTCTTTGAAAAGGGGGAAAATGGCTCCTTAATTTAGCAAATGCACTGGGCTCAATTGGATGGGCCTGCCTCTGGGAAATTTTTCTCATCCCCAGCAAGTGCCTATACTTACTTACTTTAACCAAAAGCCAAATCGTGTTGGCTTCCCAAACGTCTGTAATCCAATCCCTGGCCCCTCTCTGACCTCCTGTTAATTTTCCTCATTCTCACTCTGTTCCATTGGCCTCTTTGCTTTTCCTTGAACAAGCTAGGCACATCCTTGTCACAGGGCCTCTGCACTTGCCCCCTGCACCCTCTCCCCGACCCCCATGTGGCAGGCTCCCTCAGAACTTCAGGTCTTTATTCACACTGTTGAGTACCAGCTTCCCAGACAGTCCTCTGTACATGAGCAATGACCTTCCCTCACACCCCAGTCTCCTTTCACTGCCTCATTTGTCTCCACGGCACTCAGCGTCATTTGACACACTGTCTTTTACTTACTTAGCTTTTCTGTCTCTCTAGATTGTAAGCTCCACGTTGAAAGGGATTTTTATCTCTTTTGTTCACTGGTACATTCCTAGCTCCTAGGATATTCCAAAACATAGTTGATAATATTTGTGGACTGAGAAATCTTTAAAGGTGTGTGTTTCCCAACACTGGTGCCCAACCCTGCCTCAGATTCAGATAATGAAACCACCATCTCCAGCTTCAGTCCTGCCAAGCCTCGAACCGGAAGGTTGTCAAGCCCCTCCCCTTCCTTCTGGTTACTAGATTCTGGAACAAGTCTGCCCACCTGTTCCCTGAGCCATCACAGTGTGGGTAACAGGGTGCCAGGTACTCACACAAGCAGAGGAAGCAGCCTCCCTCGTGTCTGGGTCCAGTTTGCTTGTATATGGGCCTCACATGCCCTTTGCTCCCCCTTTTATCTGGACCTCTGGTGTGTGGCTCCCGCCATGCCCAGGAGGGACCCAGGGCTGAACACTTCTGCGGCTCTGGTCCTTTTCTCCCTGAGTGGGACTCTTTCTTTCCAGATCTTGTACATTGTCCCACAGATCAGGATCTCCCCTTCCACCATCCCAGTCAAACCATCATTATCTCTTCCACATCTCGCCCACCTCCAATCCACCCTCCACACAACAAGAGTCATGTTCCACATGCAATGGGGATCCGTTTATGTAAGTTCAAGAATAGGCAGCACTGCACACTAGACCAAAGGAATCAATGCCACAAAAGTCAGAGTGGTGGTCACCTCTTGGGGGGGGTATATAATTGAGAAGGGACACAGAGGGGACTCCCAAGGTCACAGTGATTGGAAAACTAACCAGATGATTTCAGCCTCTTGCCTAAAACCCTTCAGTGGTTTCCCATGGGCTCTAATAAAGTCCTTTATCAGCCTGCAAGGCCTTGATGCCCTGGCCTCTGCCCAGCTCTCCTGCCTCATGTCTGGTGTCCCCTTCTCACTCTCATGCCTGTACACCACTTCAAGGCGACACTCCTTCCACCCGTTGCTCTTCCTCTAGCCTTTGGCCTGGCTGGTTCCTTTCATTTTCTGGGTCTTGGCTTAAATACCAACTCCTCAGAGAGTCTGTCCCTAACCAACTTTCCTGCCACCTCCCCACATTCCTCCCACACCCTCTTGTCATCTCTTTCAGCATTTTGCTACTCGACTTTGTGGAAGGTATTTCAATGTGTATGTTTGCTTGTTTAGAGTCTGCACAGTACTTGGTACAAATTAAGTTCTCGATACATATGTCTTGATTCAATGAGTGATTCCTTCATCAGTACACTGCACCCCAAACTGCACTGATGCTATTCCCTGACTTTCTCAAAGCTAATCTGATCTCCATGGCCACCCACCTTAGCCCACAAAGATGGGAAATTGCCCTTTTTAGTCTTACTTTCATCCATGGTGACTAGTCACCCCTGGCATAAGTCAGTTTGACCGTGGCCCAAACTAGGCCTGGTCTCTCCTTACTCCTTTCACTCCACAAGGAGCTCCCAGGAAAGCCATGCTGCTTCAAACATAAAGTGCTCCATGGTGTTTCTGCATCGCCAATGCAAGTAAGCCATGTCTCTCTCTCTCTCTCAAATTGTAATAGTAGCCCTATTGATTATACAAAAACCATGGGGGAAGAAATATAGAAAATAAGTACATATAAATATTTAATAATGTGCTACTCAGAAGTATGCTCTTAAATGAAATCAAAGTACTAATAGTTTCAGATATGTAAATTATAGATTTAAAAAACCATTGGCACATATTATAGTTGTTTTCTAAATAGCAATAACCAATCCAAGTTGCTCAATTAGTCCAAAAGAATGTTATGTTCTCCTCTGTTCTTACTAACAAACCACAAAAGCAAGTAAGCAAGGAGTTCATTAGAAAAGCATTTGTGAAACATTAATACATTTAATAACCTACATGATTAAGAAAAACAGCCTCACTTTAAAACAGAATGAGGGCAGTAATGCAATCATGGGAATGGAACACTTATTTTGAAACAGTTATAAATTATAGTCCAATATGCGTATGTATAGAGTCATATTGAATCACACTAAGAATTAATCATAAAAGCCTTTTAAATTTGTGTTAATGGCTGAGGTCCTTTATAAGAGACAACTAAAAACTTAGAAAAATCAGAAGAATCATTACCATATGCAACTTTTTTCAAAAAAGTAGGCTATTTCTTTCACTTTAAGGATATTGAAGTGATTGAAGTTAATAACTAAGCATTTCCTGAAAGTTATATAGCAGAAATAAGGAGATTATTATCCTTTACTTATGATAATTTTCTTCTATAGATATCGAAATGTACTTATTCACAGCAATAATATTTAATGATTATATACTATATATGTTAAATGTAAGCAATATTTAATAAGTGTATGCTATAACCTCACTTATTTGAAGATGCTATCTACCAAGCACAACTATTTGAAACGCAGAAGAGAATCAGGAAGTGAGCAAAAGTGGAATAAACCACAAAATTCATATACTGGAGTTCATACATTGGACTCATTCACTCTGATTTGATGCACAATTCTAACACAACCTGCTACTTGATTGCCCAACCCATTGTGATACCCCTTAGTGCCCACCACCAACTATTTCTGGCTCTCTCCCTTCTGGGCCTGTGGTAGTATTGAACTCCCTCTCTTCCTTGATATCAGAGCTCTGTACCTTGCTCTGGCTGGTGAAATGTAATTGAAAAATGCAGATATTCCTCACCTTTTACTGATGAGGAAACTGAGATGTAGGGCCAGTGAAGCCAGAATTGTGAGCTCAGCAGTCTGACGCCAGAGCCTCTATGCTCAAAAGGTCAAGCCATACTGCCTCCCGATGTTGGCATACGAAGCAGTGACAGATTAAGAAAACAAAATTTTACTAAATGAAAAGAAATGGCCGGTCTTAAGAATTGCTGTAGATAATCCATAAAGCAATTCATCCACGTGAACAAAATCAAGTACTACTACTGACCACTGTAGAGAAGGAGACAAGATAGCAGGTCATACAAGTATACAAGCCAATGGCAATTCAGATGAATTCTCATCTCTGTGCTCAAAAATATGTAGTAGAGTTGAGTTACATGATCACATGATTTTAAACAGGATCTTAATCAGATTATTTTCATAAGTCAAAGGGCTCTAAACCAATATTCACTGAAACTAATTTCACAGCATTTTTACATCTCCATTTTTAACATAATTAAGAAATGAAAAGAAATCCAGTTATGAAAAGCATAATTAGTAAAATAAAGCTAAGAAACATTTCCAACCCTTTTAAATGAAGCTATTCAAATCATACTGGGATTTGGGAGAAGACACAGATTTTGTCTTTTTCTCATTTTCTCATTCCAATATCCACCTAGTAACCTCCTATATGGAACTCTAAGCCAGAAATTGTTGACCCAGAATCCATGGACAACTTCTGAAGGAAGGGATGTTACCTGTTCTCTACATCAGAGGATGTGGAAAACCATTCTGTATGAGAGATGGAGAGAATTTTATTTTACATTTGAAATGTAGAGAGATGGGAGAAGAAAACACTAAAAGAAGGTAGCATTACAAAGAAGCCAGAAAAATGGAGAGAAGCTAAGACTATACGAGGTTAATGCTCAGTGAAATGCCCCATTGGTAGAAGCGTCAAAAGGAGTTTTGTTTTTTTTTTTCTTTTTTTTGAGACAAAGTCTCACTCTGTTGCCCAGACTAGAGTGCCGTGGTGTCAAGCTCACAGCAACCTCAAACTCCTGGGCTTAAGCAGTCCTTCTGCCTCAGCCTCCCAAGTAGCTAGGACTATCGGCATGTGCCACCATGCCCGGCTAATTTTTTCTATGTATATTTTTAGCTGTCCACCAAGTCTACTCTTGGTGAAGACACTGTGGACATTGTTTAAATGACAACAAAGGATATAGAATAGTACATCAACTTAGTTGATAAAGCAGCGGCAGGATTTGAAAGGATCAACTCCAAGTTTGAGAGAAGTTCTACTGTGGATAAGATGCTATCAAACACCATTGCAGGCTACAGAGAAATCTTTTGTGAAATGAAGACTCAAGTCAGTCAATGGGGAATACTTCATGTTGTCTTATTTTATGAAATTGCCACAGCCATGCCAACCTTCAGCAACCACCACCCTGATCAGTCAGCAGCCATCAACATCAAGGCAAGACCCTTCCCCAGCAAAAAGATTTCAACTTGCTGAAGGCTCAAATGAGAGTTAGCATTTTTTTAGCAATAAATTATTTTTAAATTAAGGTATGTACTTTTATTTAGATACAATGCTATTGCACACCTGATAGACACAGTATAGTGTAAACATAATTTTTATGTGCACTGGGAAACCAAATAAAATTGTGTGACTTGCTTTATTTCCATATTCACCTTATGGAGCTGGTGTGGAACTCAACCCACAATAGCTCTGAGGTATGCCTGTATTAATATTACCCCAGGTTCAGCAGGTAGCTTTTATTTCACTTTAAATTCAAAAAGTTTGAGTCTTCTCAGATTTTTTAAAAATACTTTTAAGAGGCCGGGCACGGTGGCTCACGCCTGTAATCCTAGCACTCTGGGAGGCCGAGGTAGGCGGATCGTTTGAGCTCAGGAGTTCGAGACCAGCCTGAGCAAGAGCAAGACCCCATCTCTACTAAAAAAAAAAAATAGAAAGAAATTATATGGACAGCTAAAAATATATATAGAAAAAATTAGCCGGGCATGGTGGTGCATGCCTGTAGTCCCAGCTACTTGGGAGGCTGAGGCAGGAGGATCGCTTGAGCTCAGGAGTTTGAGGTTGCTGTGAGCTAGGCTGACGTCACGGCACTCACTCTAGCCTGGGCAACAGAGTGAGACTCTGTCTCAAAAAAAAAAAAAAAAAAATACTTTTAAGACAGATGTATTCTGAAGCTCGTGATAAAAGATCACAGCAAACACAGTTATCTGAAGTGCCTTTTTGAACACTTCGTCCTATCATACAGCAGTTTCTTAAATATTTGGCAATAGAAACTGATGATTTCTCAGTTTCGATGCATCCGTTCAGTTGTCATGTCTTTGAATCCTGTCATCATCTTGTTAAGAAATCCTGAAGTATGGTTCTTCACATAGGTAGATGACACTTCTGTCACGGCATTCCAAGTAAATTGGCTCTTCATTCCTCATGGTTTGTCACCTTTCTTGGTTGGAGGACTACCGCTAATAGCAAAGCTTCTTTATTGCTTTGGAGCTCATCAATATAAATTATTTGAGATTTTACTTCAGATCAGCTTAGCTGAAGTCTGCCATCAGTTTAGTTTCCAAGTGTTAACAAGTGCCACTTTGTCACCAGAGCCATAAACATATCGGTAAATATTCATGCAGCCCTTGTCTGCCCGAGACAGCCAGTCTGGGTCCTGAGTGGTGTCTTTGTTCCTCCTCTCTGTTAAGTGGTTCTTTGCATTTGCGGTCCTCTCAGCCAGTTTCCGTAATGGTCCATATCTCATTTCAGGAGCCAATGGCTGCCCAGAGCCACAGTAAATTCACATTCAAAATGACTGGGGTGAGAGATCTGCCCTCAACTACTTAGGGAAAGTTCCTGAGACAGCCAGACAAGCATTTGGCTCTGGTCTTGAACTGCATGTAGGGAAAGGCAAGGCTTGATCCAGTCGTCCTATCTCATAGCTCTGACCATTGTTTTTCTTTTGAAATAAAGTTTGTTGTCTTTTCCTGCTGTGCAAACTCAACACAAAACATGACTTCTTTCCTCTGTCTTTCATGGGTCTAATAATTTCTTTATCTTGCTTTTTTTGTGTTTTGCTAGGAGCAAGTTCAGTCCAAAAGTTCACTCAAGTCAGTAGAGTTTTGCAAATAGTGGTTTATTTTAGAAACTATAGAGATTTCTTAAGTCAGAGGTCACTAACAAAACTGAGTCATTAGTTTTGACTCTAAAATATTTTCTAATTTAATATCAACACAAAAAATAAATCTATCTGGGATAGAAATATTCTTGTGAAAGTTTAATGCTCGTCAAGTGTTCTGTGGATCAGCTGTTTACTTTTGTATGTAAACTTTAAACAAATTTTATTTAGCTGTCAAAAAAATTAACTAGTGTGTATGTTATGGCTAAACTCTCATAACCTAACAATGTTTCTTATAGAGAAAGATAGTATATATGAAAAATTGTGTTTTGCAAATGTCTCTTTTTTCAAAACTATCATAATACATTCAATTAAAGCTTTTTTATTTGATCAAAGCTTTTATTATCCAAAAATGTATGGTGTGCCTGGATACTTGCTATGAAATATATGTCTTAGGAAATTCAAATAGCCTAATAAATTAATATAGTCTGGAATTGTGGAGGAAACTTTAACTTATCCAGGAAGTTTTGACAAAAGTAATTTTAAAAATACAATTCTTTAATTTGTTAAGTTTTATTCTCAACTAGAAAAATTTGCCAGATTTTTAGTCATTACTTATGCTATATAACGTGTGTATATATTTTTATGTATATATGTGTGTGTGTGTGTGTGTGTGTGCATATATATAAACAGTAATGGTTCTCTTTTGAAGATGGGCTATGCTAAAAGTAATTAAGAATTACCTTTGTTATGGTTCCTTCAATGGCATCCACAGATGTGTCACAGATCTTAGGTTAATGAGGTTATGTGGCTCTATTAGTTTGCTAGGGCTGCCATAACATCACATAGTACCACAGACTGGAGGGCTTAAACAACAAATATTTCTTTTCTCACAGTTTTGGAGGCTGGAAGTCCAAATCAAGGTGTGGGCAGGGTTGGTTTCTTCTGAGGCCTTGCTCTTTGGCTTGCAGATGGCCACCTTCTGGCTGTGTCCTCACATGGTCGCCCCTTGGTCTGTGTGCGCCTGTGTCCTAATCTTGTCTTCTTATAAGGACACCGGTCATATTGGCTTAGGGCCCAGCCATGTGAACTCGTTTTACCTTAATTATCTCCTTAAAGAACTATCTACAAATACAGTTACATTCTGAGATCCTAGGGATTAGGAATTGAATACATGAATTACGGCGGGGGCGGGGGGTACAAAATTCAGCTCATAAAAGTAGCATTACTGAAAATTTTCCAGACTTAAGACATTTGATAAGCTTGCAGGTGAAATATTATGATTCTGTGTATCAAACCTCAAACACTGAGGCTGAGCTAGAGCGACTGGGCACCACCACCTTCCTGAGTGCATCCCAGGAAACCCTTTAGGA
The DNA here is from genome assembly GCF_041146395.1 of Eulemur rufifrons. Lineage (NCBI taxonomy): Eukaryota > Metazoa > Chordata > Mammalia > Primates > Lemuridae > Eulemur > Eulemur rufifrons. Next base: position 50,002,405 of record NC_090983.1, read on the forward strand.
CCAAACAGCAGGCACGGCTTGGAAGGAAAAAACCAGAGGATTCTTGAGCAAGACTAATAGTTCTCTTGTCTTAAGGAAGCTGCTCCTCTGGTTTGTTGGTTTTTCTAGAGATTCCTAGAGGGGACAATGCTACCACCTCCCAGACTGTGGTTTACCAAAAGTTTCCACTCCTGCAGAACAATCTCGCTGCCCATCCACATGGGAATATACTATTTTGGGAGAAGGTGGTTAAAAGATTCTTTAGCTAGGCCACTCCTCTGCCCCCTTTACTGGTTCTGAATTCTACAAAGGGAAACAGGGACTCTCTGAACAAGAAGATTCAAAAGGTAAAACCAAAAGCTTCCTTATCATTAACTTTGTCAAATAAGGTAGAATAAATGTTTAATAAATTCCTATGGCCTTAATAGATTAGCCAGAAAAGAGACTTACAATCTCAGAATGAAATCCAAAAGGGCTTTGACTCCAAGTTGTGACCCAGGAAATTTAAAAATCATAAGAAAATAACCAAGGCATTTATTTCATTAAAGTCTTAAACTATTCATAAATTTAATTTCGGATGTATCATAGACCTAAACATAAAAGATAAAACTATAAAGTTTCTAGAAGATAGCATAAGATATATATTCACCACTTGGGGATAGGAAAAAATTTCTTAGAAAGGATATGTGAAACAATAACAATAAAAATCATTGACAAATTATGCTTCATCAAAATCTAAAACTTCTGTTCATTAAAAGATACAAGTCATAGACTGGGAGGTGATATTTACAAAATGTACGTAGTAAACAGGACTTCAAGCCAAAATATACTAATACAAAGAACTCCTACAACTCAAAAACAAACAAAAGAAACTACTGTAATTTTAAATGAGCAAAAAGTCTTAATCTGTAATAATTGTCTGCTTCACTGATTCAAACAGTTTCAATTTAGTGGAGTTAATAGCTTTTAAAAAAATAAATAAAGGAAATGGGAAGAGTTGATTTAAACAAGGGGTGTGGGGGCAGGGGTAGTATGTTTTGCATACTGAAAGCCTGGCTAAGCACCACCTGGTGGCAGAGACTTTTGAATTGCAGCTTGAGTTTTTGTGGGATTTTGTTAAAGGTAAAGATAAATTTTGCAGATTGCAAATAGACTTGTAAACAGTAAGAAATTCTAATAAGATGACAGACAAATTAAATTTTACCACAGTAAAACCAAACCAAAAGAACAAAATCTATTCAATTTTTTTGATTGAAAATACTGATTAATATTAGGAGACAATGAAGTTAATATGATAATGTAATATCCTTCTAAATATTTATATGATAGAATTTTAATTGAATATTAATATTAGGTTATTAAGTATGGAATGTCTGATTTCCTCAAGTACTAAGTTTGACAATTGATATCTCTGACATTTCACTTAGACACTTACTGGTTTGTTTTTTTTTATTGTGAAGGTACATCCTCATTATTTCAAATGCATGTTTTGGCTTGCGATTATCTCTCAAAATTTTTTTAGAGCAATTTTTGTGAAACCATGGATAAGTCAAAAATTCATGCTATTTTTGAATATGAGACCTGTCATGGAACCAATGCAGCACAGTACAGACAGCTCAAAATATCAATGAAGTGTTTGGAAAGGATGTGGCTAATAAACGCACAGTACATCAATGGTTTGAGAAGTTCTATTCTGGTGATTTTAATCTTGAAAATGAGCCATAGTGGTGAACTGAGACTAAAGTGAATAATGATGAGCTCAAAGTTGTAGTGGAAACAAACCCATCTCAACTTACACATGAATTAGCAGCAAAGTTTGATGTCACTATTCCAACAATATTGGACCATTTGAAACAAATGGACAAGGTAAACAAGCTGGATAGATGGGTTATACATGAATTAAATGTGCATCAGAAAAGATATCATCTATAAGCTTGCCTTTCTTTGCTGTCAGAACATAAAGGTGAACCATTTCTACACTATACTGTTACGTGTGATGAAAAATGGATTCTTTTTGACAATCCCAAGTGTTCAGTGCAATGGTTGCATGAAGACGAAGTGCCGAAACACAGTCCAAAATCAAATATTCATCAAAAAAAGCTAATGGTGTCTGTTTGGTAGTCCAGTGCTAGTATTATCCACTATAGCTTATGAAACTCGGTCAGTTGATTACAGCAGATGTCTACTGCAACCCATTGGACGAAATGATGAGGATGCTTGTAATTAAGCAGCTGAGAGAGGTTAATAGAGACAGGCCAATCCTCTTGCAAGACCACATGTCACCAAAAACAGTGCTGCTCAAACTACAGAAGCTGGACTTGGAAACTCTCTGTCATCCTCCATATTCACCAGACCTTGCACCAACTGACTACCACTTCTTCCAGGCTTTGGACCACTTCTTGCAAGAAAAAATATTCAATTCTCAACAAGCTGTGGAAAACACCTTTCATGATTTCATTACCACTCGCTCTCTAGGCTTCTTCACTGCTGCCATAAACAAGCTACTGTTAAGATTGTGTCGATAGTTCAGGCACAAACTTTGATTAATTGGACTGCTTCTTCTTTGAGATATAATAAATGACACGACACTTTTGATTAGAAATCAGACATTTTGTATTTAATGCCCTAATATAATAAATATAAGTTGGTTATTTGTGTGCCAAGTATTCGACATATATTATTGTATTTAATCTTCCTAAGAACTCTGTGAAGTACAAGCCCACTCCACAGAATACCTCCATAGTTAACATTTTCCCAGTAGAAAACCTCTTCATTTTTAAAAACCAAACCTCATGGAATATATTTATCTTTCAATACAACGTTTTTGTGAATACCCTCCCAAAGGTAAAAAAGAGTTGAGAAAACTATAGAAAAAACAGTAAAAATCACTAAGAAAAATGTCAATAGAGAAGCTATTGCTTAATACAAAGAAATTTTTGTTAATGACTATATTAATTATGATCAGAAAATAACATTTTAAGCAACTCTAACCTAACATTATTTTTTTGTTTCAGGTATACCTGTGAATTTTTCTGTGTTATGGTTGAGTTTTAAGAAGTTGTTGTAGATCTTACAATGCATTATAATTTTTTCCAATTAAAATAAAAATAATGGAAAACAGGCTCCCTGTTAGTATTTTCAGGTGGAACTTCTGATTTTCAAGAATATCTTACTGATGTTAAGCAGGAGATGCCTGTATAGTATTACTACTGTACCATTTCACTAATGAGGTCCAAAGAGTTTAAGTCACTTGCCCAACCTCCCAGAGCTCAGAAATGGAGGTGCCCCGGTGGTCTGGCCGTAGAGGCCGTGTTGCAACCACCATGAGACACTGCCTCCATCATTGCCTAGCTTGTGTCACACAGAGGGTGTGGCCTGGGTCAGTGCTTCTCAAAGTTCTTGGTCAATAGGTTATTAGGTTGGAATGTTACCGAAAAGGTAGTTCTGTGGCCAATTAGATTTGAGAAATGCTGAGTTTAACAAAATAAAACATGTTACTTTACTTTTCAGAGCCAAATGTGTGCTATGATTCTCTAAGGTTGGTAGGTGAAAAAGGATTTAGCACTTCCCAGACCTATTTGTTTGAGATTTGTATAGATTAGGAATATGTGTAGCAGCATAAAACATATAACATATACAATCATATGTGTGTGTGTGTGTATATATATGGCCTTATGAGATACCAATACTGACTTTAAAAATGTATGTTTATTTGTACCACAAAACAAGAAGTCTGGGGCAGGTCAGCCCAGGGCTGGGCTCATTTCTCTTTCTCTTTCTGGTCTGCTGTCCATAGCAAGCTGGCATTCACACTCATGAGTGTCACCTCATAGACACCAGATGTTCCTGCCTCTCCAGGCTTCACAGCTGTATTCCAGGGAGGAAGGAAAAGGAAAGAGGCAACTCCAACATTCCCATTTAGAATTCATAGACCAGAGCAGTGTCACCAAATTGGGTATTTTACTTTTGGGTTTCTTACCTTTAAGCCAGTAAATTATGATGTGGTGATAAACCTTGATTTCTTGTTCACTTGACATGCTGTCGGCTGCAGGTTGGCTGTAGTTCTGCTCAAAATGTCTTCATTATTTGGGGGCCCCAGCGGAAGTAGCAGCCCCTCTTGGGCCATGTCCTTTCCATGGTGGAGGGAAAAAGAAAGATGGCAGAACCATGTGATCACTCATAAAGACACTACTCAAAAATGGCATTTTCCTCCACATCCCATTGGCCAAAGCAAGTCACATACTAAGGCAGATGTCAATAGGGCAAGGAAGTATAATCCTCTTATGACAAGGGTCCCAAATACACAACAATATAATCTTTCCTACATAATAAAAGCAGGCAAGTGAGAATAGGTGAGAGAATGGAAGTTGAGTTGGAAACCTACAGCGTCTGCCACAGGACATACATGCACATGTGTGTAGACACACACACACACCACCTTTTTATTTATTTTTAGAGCATTTCACAGGACAAGTATTCACATCCTTCGGGAACTGTGGTCTTGAGCCACATCATGTCCCTTTGATGAAATAACTGCCTGTAAAAAAATCCTGGTATAAAATAGCCTTTAACGTGTGATCTATGTAAGAGACTTTGATTAGACATGTTATTTCTTGTCATACATTAAAATCTATTATGTTGAAGTGATATACACGAGCAAAGCTTACTTTTAAGCCAGGAGAATGTCAGAAAATAGTCATGTCTAGTTATTAATATTCTTTTCTTTTCTTCTGAATTAGGTGCTGTCATACCATGCGACATGTTCAAAAGCTGAAGTTGACAAGTTCAAGGTAAGGAGAAGGAAATGGTTGCCCTATTGGTGCATAAAATTAAACTTCACCTGCACTCCTCACCCTTTATCCCTTGCCTCTGTAGAATTGGTCCTGTCTACTGGGAGTTGGGGGAATAGAACTGGCAAAGGTGTGTTCAGATCCTTCTGTTCTAGAGGGGAAGAGGGGATTATATATAACGGAGTAGCCCCCTCATGGTCATTTAAACGATTCAGTATTTCTTTCCATTTGTTACGTAAGCAGGATATCAGGAAAAAAATCTGTAATATGGTGAGGATTGGCATTGGTTTTATCTCTAATTTGCTGTTCACTTAAAATCTTAGAGTCTATATCTTCATCTGTAAAACTAAGTGAAGAGATTGAGATAATAATAGCTACCACTTACCAAGTGCTTCCTGTGTGCCAGGCATAATGAAGGCACTTTACCTGTGTTAATTCATTGAATCCTCATAATCGTCTGTAGTACATACTATTTTATAGATGAAGATACTGAGGCATGATGATGTTGAGTAACCAGGCCAAGGTCAAACGATTGTAAGGGGTGTAGTAATCTGGCCCCAGAACTGGAGTTCTTAACCACCATGCTTCACTGCCACACAAGGTGACCCCCTTGCAGCTTCAATGTCGGATAAGTCTGTGAATGAGTCTTAGATATTTCTTTTTACCTTAGTACCAACATTCCCTGAAATGCAGTTCAAAATTCTTGCTTGTCTCTCTAAACTCCTACCAGACAGTTTTTAGCAACAGTCAAAACATAGGCACATAGGGAAACTGATTTTCTTCCGTTTTGAAAGATTTGGTGTCTGCCTTTTTAAATTTATATGGAAGTTCAGAGAATTATCAGGAAAAGCTACAACAATGGTAAGAAGGAACATGTTTGTACTACAATATTAGTGTGTAGTATTAATTGGTGCTGGCTACTTTTCTAAGAGTTCCATTTGCACAGAGGTGGCACAGAGGACTTTGGGCCTGATAACTGAATCAGATCATTAGAAGAATTGAGTCACATGCACAGTGAAAGGGATGAAAGGAAGACCCAAACACAGAGAGTAGGGATAGGAGGTCAAAGAGAAGTACATCTATACTGGCATTTGAGCTGCTTGGGCACCATCTGGGGTGTGGTTTATTATTGGCTTAGAGAAATGCTTAGGGGAAAAACCTGCAATGACAACCCAGATCAAAGGGTGGAATATGGTGCCAGCAAGAGGTGACAGCTGGTGGCAGAGAAAGGAGACAGAGCAGCCAAAAGCACAGCAGTCAGGGCCCATTTGTTGTCGAGGCAAACATCCTGCATACCAGCTAGAATTTGAGCTCCATCGGGGCAGGGCTTTTTGTGTCTTTTGTTCACTGCTGTATCTCCACTGCCTTTTATAGTTCTTGGAACATAGTAACACTAAATAAATACTTGTTGAATGGATGAATGAATGCATGAATGGCTAAATAAGTCCAAGGAGCATCAGTGGTCTGGAACTCAAAATAATTAGTCACTAAGAAACTGTAATCTATAATTATCTTATATATTTTTATGTTATTTAATATATACATTTTATAAACATTGCTCCATCAAAAATATTTAAAGCTTTTTAACTTTAATAAAGTTCAGTTACCTAGAAATCCTATTTATGGAAATACCCAGTTCCTGCTGAAATGCTAACATAATGTCTATATTATTATATTTTTGCTTTTATTTTTGCTAAAAGAGGTAAGGAGTAGGCAAAGAGAAAGACAGCAGGCTCACAATGGACTAAATATAACTGCAAGAGCTACTTCATGGGACCTGTTCAGAGTTATAGCAGGCCAACCTTTCTAAAAGTTACTGACCTTTGTTCAGGCTTAATTATTTGCTTAGAGTTGGGAAAACCCCATTGTCCTTGAATTTGTCATGTTTTTCTATTGTTAGCTTACAAACATACTAAAATATGGAGTATTTAAATTTGAGAACAAAGGGTTATTTCATCTTAAAATTGTCAAGATTTTTAACTTAACTGATTTATTCCAGATTTTATCCTAAAAGATATTAGCTAGTATCCTATTACAATGTAATTGAGATATAGTAGATAATTATAACCAAGTGGCTTTTTTTCTTGATATATAAAGTAAATAAAACATTATCATAATTGGTAGCTGATGTTTGTTATAACTGCAGCAATAACATTAAAATGTAGTGTGCTTAAAATAATCCTGAACATAAACTGTGAAAAGCATTTATCCAAATTCCAGGCTGAAGTATGTGGAATGGCAGTTCCCTAACATTGTAGCTAAATAACAGTAAATAAATGCTTTGTTTTGACCAATATATATGACAAACTATGTTTACATTCAAATATATCGTAACCTTTGCTACCTGCAGTGTTTATTTAACAGAAATAGTAAAAAAGGTTTTTTTTTAATGTGTGCAGTGATTTTAAATTTGAAATCAGAGTTATCCATGAGATTTCATGAGTTAAAGGGTGGCTGAGTCCCAGTGTATTGGATTATATCCAGCTGGGACCAGGCTAGTAATCTGTGATTCAGAGATTAAGCCAGAGTTTGGGAAAACACTGATTTCACCATTTAGTGCTAAAAAGATGTAGAGGTCAAATGCTGCATATATATGCATATGGCAGACTTTAGTAGAAACCCACACTGCACCACATCTGAGATGCAGAAATGTCTGGGAGACCAGTGAGATGCGGTTATTTACAAGAGAGACTAAGAAGTCTCCTGAGTCAAGAATTCTTCCGAATGGCAGTTAAGGCCTCAGGCTTCTGTATCTAGATGATTCCAAGTTCAGCATGGGGTTTGTACCTTAGATTATCCCTTACCTCAGCCTCCCATGGATTCATGTTCTCAGCTGAGAACATGAGTGAACACAAAAAGCATCAACTTTAGTATGGTTTCAGTGCATTAAATACCCCCACTAGCGCAAGGGTCCAGAGTGTCAACAGCACACAAGAGAAGGCAGGAGCCCAGTGGAAGGAAGCATCACTACAGACGGAAGGCAAGGCCCCCTCCTTACGGTACGCCTGGCAGAGGCTGGAGGAATCAATACAGGTTGAGGGGTCACATTTTAAAGACAGGTAAGGTATACCCTGAGGACTTCCAGAAATATGTAGGAGATTGAGATCCTGTACTATTGTACAGTGTGGTATGTACTATTCATTACTCTTAATTTGCTACCATTTGTACTAGCAGGTAGTGGGGTCTAAAGGAAGACAGATTTCATACAAGACAAACCTGTGTTGAATCATTAAAAATCATTAATGTTAGGCTGATACTACCTTACCCTGTCTCACACCTTGTCCCCCTATCTCACATCCCTTTGTGTTTTGGAATTTTTCCCCCTATTCTAGGATGCTAGGATTGTGGGGAGGTGGTGGTGTTTTTGTTTTGTTTTGTTCTGATAACCCTATTTCCTCTGTTGGGAAAAATCTCCTAGAGCGGTGTGTAGTGGTGGTTGAGTGAAGGAGAATACAGTGTGGAAACCTTTCTAGAAACGTCCCTGGACTATCCAGCCAAGATAAATAGATAAAACAACATATAATTGCTCATCCAACAATGTCAAAATTTGGGCTTATTTTTCCTCGTTCTGATGTAATATTTATACTTTGGGAAACAGCCCATTTTGTAGGGCCACCTATACACAAAAAGATGACAGAACTTCCCTGGAACTAATGAATTAATTGTTTTTAAAAGTCTGATTCAGGTTAAAATATTAATAAATTATCCTTTATAGATCAATTGCCCTGTGTATCTAATGAGGAAACCAGGATCTAAAAAAAATGGTTTTTAATCCTCATTAACATTTACTGATCTTCCATGAACTTGAAATAAGAAAATTATATATAGAAAATTTGTGCAGATTTTAGTGCCTGTTTATATCTCTTCAGCTCTGTGCTAACAGGAATAATGTATAAAGACCATATTGACAATTACATCTCCTTGAAGATGGCTGGTTTAAAGGCTTTTAATAACCTGAAGATGCCAGCTGTGATAACATAAGAAAATGAGTTTAGTACACCAATTATATGCTCTTGTAATTTTATGTACTTTCCTTAGATTCCAATGCGATGGACAGACCAAACAATTATCACTATATATTGCCAGTTTACCAATTAAAATCAACTCATGGACATTCTCATGTTATATTGCCCCTTCTATCATCCCTTCTTTCAATTCAGAACTGCATGGGTTACGGCTGCAATCAGAGATGAACTCATTTACAGCACTATAACTGCCTCAGTAATTAAACACCAGTAACTCATGCTGGGTATCCAGGTTCGGACTACCTCTTACATATTTCAAGTTTTCAACGTTCATGCCTAGGCCACAAATTAATATCCTGGTAAAGTAAATAAAATAAAGTACCAAGAATAGGCATTCCTTGTAGCATTTACATACTGAAATAAGAATGGCTGCATCAAAAATAGGATCTTGTGGCCTGCTCTGCAGACTGAGCAATGGGGATGTGATTTACTGGGCTTTAAAAATAATAATAGTAATTCAGACTTGAGGAGACACTTGGATCCATGAAATAGTCTAATGTGTATAATAAGAAGCTTCAGCCCTCAGCCCCGCCCCTACAGTTATGCCAGTAGCTGTGTCTGCCATCTGCCCTGCACAAGGGCCCTGGAACAGGCAGGCAGGGTGGAGGCTGCCCCCTTCCCTCGGTTGGCCAAGTGCATGGGATGTCCTTAAGCAATTGATCCTGGGGTGGAGGTGCGCTCCTTTTTTAAGTGGCACAAGGGCACCACCTGTGTTGGCTACTGCCCTGCCCAGTCTATCTCCAAAGCCATGGAAAAGCCCAATCCTTGTGGCAGCCTCTTGCAGATGAAGAACGCACTATGTAGAGAGGGGGTAACACCATGGCGTTTACCCAAACTCAGGTGACACAGAGAACCCCCAGGAGGGGGTGAGGTGGAGCCTGGCCCCGTGGAGGGCTGCCCGTGGCGGAGGCCGGGGAGCTCAGGTCCCACCTGGATCAGTAGGAGGCACCCTCCTGCCCTTCTCCCTCTGGAGGGTGCCCCTGCAGAGGAACCCACACAGCCCTCGGTGTAGCCCAGGGCCTCAGGGTGCCAGAGAGGGAACAAGAGCTTTCTCTCCTTTCTCTGAGTCTCAACTCTCATGGCCTTCCCGAAATGCTACCCTTAGAAATCTCAGAAGCGGCTTTCAGATTCAGCTCAGCTGATTTCCAAGGTGGTTTGGAAGATGAGCTTGCAGCAGTATGAAAGGAATTTGGGTATCACATTATATCTCACCTATTCTGTCTCCTCCCTTGTCCCCGCCTCTTGAATTTAGGAAGTTGTTTTTGACTTTAAATAGTATTTATGCCAAGTTTAATATCCAAGATTTTTTTTTTTTTTATCGTCAGGGAAAGTTATTGAACCTTCAGGAGGAAATTGGCTGCGGAGGAAACAGCTGCCTCAGCACCCTAAAGGGCAGCCTCTGCTCGCAAGGCAGCCGCCCGGCCGGCGGCCACGAGGCTCCGGACACGGCCATAAATATGTGGAGTGCTTTGTGTTCAAATGTCCGGCTCTCTTTATGAATTGTGTCTTAATCAAATGCCACATCAGAAAAGGGATGGCTGTACTTTGTCACTCTTGAGTATTGAAGATACTGGGGAGGCGGTGGCTGGGAGGGGACTGGTCTGGGAGCGCAGACTGGCCTTTCCTACTGCTGAGCTAAGCGGCTCCGGATTGAGGACCCTTCAAGGGCCGGTCTGACCAAAATACATCCTGTGGCGACCCTGCCGTCCCCTTGGATGGACTTATACAGCCACTGTCTATCACTTCTTTCCATTTGAAAACAAAGCAGGGACACTGTCTCTAGAAGGCCACTAGGAGTCTACTTTCCCTGGGGGAAGAATGGGCCTGGAGGGCTTTCTCTCCCCTGCACTCCCCACAGTACCCTTATGTGCAGGGAGTTTGACCCTCAGGCAGTGAAACAAGAGCCCAGGGAAGCGACAAGCCCTGAAAATCCAGCAGAGAGCAGGGGTGTGGCCCAGTGAGAGCCCTGACATCCGAACTATGAAGGGTACTGTAGAAGTTAGAGGTGGCAGAAACTTCCAGAACACTAGGGCATCCAGAACCGTATCACTCTCCCTTTTTTCTGGTCTTCCTCTGATTAGAGCCATTGGTAACTGTGGCTGTAGAACCACTTGTAGCCCCTCAGCTCAATATTCTAAGTTTGGCTAAGCCATCATAATGGCTGATGTGTCCCCTCAGCTGTTTGTTCCGCACACGCAGAAGCTACTACCCCTCACAGGCCTCCCTCGCCCTCGATGCACACTTTGGCTATAGTTGTACAGTTATCGCTGAGCCCTCACCCCTCCTGACCCCCTATGCTGTACCCTCCATTCTGCCTTCAGAAGGCCCCTCACCCCGTCCATCCCCACAGCCCTCACCAGCTCAGGCGCTGGTTCTCTCCCATGCAGGCAGCTGCCCCCCGCGCTGGGCTCCCCTCCTCCTCCTCTTGACCCTCTCCCACACCCGTACTGTATACAGCTGCCAGATGAACAGTAGAACTCCTCTGCTGGTGCCAGGTCCCACCTCACAAGGCTTAGCATCTTCCACAGGCCTCTAGAGTCTATCAATTCTAATTCTTTAACTGGACATTAAAAGTACTCAGGACTCTAACCTCCAATTCACTTTTCCAGCCTGTTTCCTGCCCATTCCCTGCCCTTTCCTGACTTTGTCCCCACCTTTCTCCCTATCTCTGCATATTTAAAGTCCTAGCAATCCGTCTGTCCCTGCTGGGTTGCTCCTCTCTCCCTGAAGTCCTTCTAGCTGTCCTTCAGGCTAAAGTGATCTTCTCATTTGCCGTTCTTTTCACCATCCTTATCACTTTCTACCTTGCAGTATTAATCTTGGCGCCTCGCCTAATCACATGGTTAAACTAGAAGCATTTTAGGACAGAATCCTTGACTTACTCATTTTTGTAACCCTTCTGTCACCAAAAGCCATGTTTTTCACCTGGGTGCTAGAGAAATTTCTTCCTTGTGACCAAATTCATTGAAATGTTTGCCATTTTTATGGCAGAGGAAATTATAATGTGTGGGTAGAATTTTGAAGCAGGGACCTATGACAATGGGAATGTATGAAAAGTTTTCTCAGTTCTTGCTTTATGTTGTTTAAAACCCTTTGGCTCGGTTTTTGGTTGTTAGTTTCCTGGTTTTTCCATGTAGCCTAAACTGTAGGAAAGCGCAGAGATTCATTTTCTTTGTTTAGGATAAGTGCTGGCCCTATTCGCTTTGGAGTGCTCTGTAATGACAATGTCTCTCTTCCCTGCTGTGGCCAAAAGCCATTTGCCTTTAGTTCTTAGTTGATTCAGCAATTTCTTTATTATTAAATAAGATTCTTCATTCCAGTATCCCTGTACCACCACTCCGCTGACTAAATTTTTTAGAACCTATCATTTTCTTGACCCTCAAGGTGCCTTTCTAATACTTTTTCATTTGTATTTTATTTACTATTTTGTATAGTCCTGTATTCTGTCTCTCTTGCCTATTTTTGAAATCATGTACCAGTTTGACAGTTCTTCATATTTTTTTCTCAATTAAAAATGAATCCATCCAAAGGCTTAAAAATGTTTATGAACCATGTTCTATTGGTCCCAAGGCACCATATGAAATAGGAAGTTAGCAGACAATGTCTGACCAAAGGGCTCTTTCTCCAATCAGTAACCAGAGCTGCCCCTTTACACAGTCTTTGTAAGACCACAAACATGGTGAGACCAGAATGTGAGCAAATGTGTAAATAGACAAAGCAACCACCAGACCTTTTGGCTCATTTAAGATTTCTAGGCTTCAAGTTTCCTTATCTGCAAAACAAAGCCATTTCCAGCCATAATTTTATGAGTCCATAAAATTTATCTCCAGGAGGAAAGGGAAAATAAAACACAAAGCAACATAAATGTTGACAAAACATCTTGGGGATTTTATGATTTCTGAATACTCAAAGTTTTGAATGTAAGCTCTGTTTAAGAATTTGGGTATTTGGTAGAAGATGACTCAGCTTGATTTAATGACATACTATAAGTAATTTCCAAAGCCCCCCAGGACTATATTCCATTTGAGGGGTAATATAATGTAATAATGCTCGTGAGGAAGATAAGTGATTACGTCAGGTAAGACAAGGGCCTTAATCTCATCAGTATAGAAACTGTACACTCTTGCTACCTATAAACGTTTAAATAATGATGTCTTCAGTAATAAGAAATAGCGACGTATAAAAACGTTTTCACATCCATTATCTCACTTGAGCCTCACAGCGTCTTGGTGAGGGCAGGGTTAGCCTATCTCCATTTCACGTATGAGGCAACTAAGAACCAAAGAACCCATCTGCTTTGGTTTTTCCTCTCCCATGTTTTGTTCTGACCTTGAAAACAATGCTGCTCTTCAAGTGGCTGAGTAGGAAAATGGAAGCAATGTCACGGAATTTTATCCTTAAGTTCTTTCTTTTGATTCAGCTATTATTACTGGAAACTGTGGCATTTTGACCCTTTTGAGGTCAAATAAGCATGAATGGTGATGATGTCTGAGAAAGACAGAATTTTTGGCTGAACTTAACATAGACATTTAAAAAGACTGTTCATGGCATTCTCTGGACAATTAATATATAATGCCGTTTTATTAGAAACTTCTTTTTGCATTATGGTTGTGCTGTCCTTGTGGCTTCTTGCCCTGGAGTTCTAGACTGCTTAGAAACCTAAGGAAATTGGAAACAGCAAACATTGTGGAGACATTGCATCATTCTTAGCAAGAGAGTATATGATCCATTATTCTGACATCTCGCCTGTCATCCGTATAGTCTGATTGGCTATCTAGCTGTATAGAAATCTCTCAACATCTGGAAAGCTCAAAGGAAAAAGAGCAGTCCCACTTTATTATCCTGTTCTCTCCAGGCCTGCCAAGTACCTCGTAAGAAAGATAACAAGGATACGAGATTGCAAACATCAGTTTAATGATAAAGCACTTGTCAGGTGATAAAGTCTTATGTTTAAGGCATGAGAACTTATGAACTAGAGACTATTTGGGGGAAGATATGAAGTGAAGAATGTGAGACTGGGTTTACATTTGTGTATTTGCTATAGTGATCCTTGATACCAGGAGTGTCATGGACTGTCATCTGCACATCTGAAATGTGACAATTTTAACATAAACTCTGAAGATAAATTTTTAGATTTTTCAAAGTTTCTAGCTATTCTGAATTAATTCCTGACACTGTCTCAATTTGTGTGTGAGTGTGTGTGTTTGTGTGTGTACACGTGCTTCAACTTAAAGCGATAGTCCTGGGATTTGGAATTTCAGCTCTGGCTTTAGAAAATGATCTCCTGGCAATTCATTGTCTCCAAAGACAAGCGAATGGAAAATCCGCGAGAAAACAGGGTCTGAGATGAAGCAGTTTGGCCACTGGGTGCCATCCTTGCTCCACGTAAGGATTTGCTGAGCCACATTTCTAGGAAAATGGTTAAAACCCAAAAGACAGTAATTTAAAAGTAATTTCAAGATATAATAATGTTTGTGTGTGCGCATGACCTGGAATACGTTAGTGACACAGGCAGCTTATTCCTTTGCCCAGGAGTGAGGCGGAGGGACTGGGGAACTCTCCCCTTCGGTTCAGCCTTAAGAACAAAGGCTGGGTAAGGCCCTCGTCTTGCTGTATCCGAGTGAGGCAGCGTGGAGGGCTGGGAATTGTCCCTGAGGTGGTGCAGTAGGTATCTAGGTATCCGGAGGTCAGTGGGTCAGGTGCCCCATTAATTATTTTTATTGCTGTAATCGCAGCATGCGTACAGCAGCGGGACTTGAATCTAGCCGTCTGTGTGGCTGCACTCCACCTCTTCAAATGCATTCTGCTCATTGCCAGAGCTGGTAGAGACATTAAGCACACCTTGTCCTCCCCATCCCCAGACCGCTGCATGTCGGTGGAATGGTTTGGGGTGATTTTTGCTTACCTAGATGTAATTCTTGGAGTTTACAAAGACACTACCTTAGCCAAGCATTAAAACATCCGTAGTCAATGTCTATGCACAAGTTTGCTATCTTTGGACTTGATGCTCATATAAATAAAGCCAAGGAATTAAACTCCGCATTGTGGACAAGAATAACCACAGAGACTATGCTAAGACTGTCATGTAATTCAGGTTAATGTTTCCATCCAGGGCCTCAAACATTTGGCTGGGACTGAAAGGAATTAGGCTGTGCATGAGTAAGAATTTTAATAAAAACTGAAAATCTGTTATAGTCCCACTGTAACAGAAAACTCTAGAATCCTTTCTCTAAGACCTCATTGTAGAAGGGGTCTAAGCTCAAAACAGATTTTCCCTCATCCCCCTAGGCTGGGGGTCACTGCAGCTGGCCTCAGAGTTGGCCTGGAAGCTGTCCTGAGCAGCTGCCACAGGCACGTCTTCAGGCTCACTGTAATCACATCCACACCCATGAAAGGACAAAGCATGAGAAGGGCTGGTGAGAACTCACACTCAGGCTTTTCTCAACCTATCCGAGGATAAAGGGCTTACATACTATTCTGTTGTTAAGCATCTACAGGTGGATGGACTTTAAAATACATTTCCTGGGCTTACTGTAGGAAAACATGACACCAATTATTATATACTTTCAAATATTGCTATTCACTAAGAGTAATGCTCTTACAGCTGCAGCATTCTTGCTGACCCAAAGTGCTTTCACAGCTCTTCTCTCGCTGAGTGTTAGCAGCACACCTCTGAAGGAGGCCTCGGCGGCCGAATCCCACGTGTGTATCAGGCAGCCCAGGCAATTTGGAAACCTCGGTTCCTGCTGCTGAGGCCCTTTCCTGAGACTCTCCTCCCCTGTATATGAGCAGCCCCCTCCGTGTGACCGTCACCTGGAAAATAAACATTTAATGAACATTTACCAGCTGCCAGGTCTGTTTTGGTACCTTACCTGTATTAACTCTAATTATGTATTTAATCTTCACAAAACCCTACTATTATTTTTTATTTTAAAGATGGTAAAATGGAGGCACAGAGAGAAATGCCTAGCTAATTACAGTGTACAAATTAAGAAATCAAGACCGGGTTTGCACACTGAATTTGTAACATTCCCTTTTGAAATGACTTGGAACTTTGTTTAGAGCCTTCTGGCCTTGGCTTGGCCCTCTCCTTATGGTCTGCTGTGAGCCCTTGTATAATCTTGGCTTAGTTCCCTGATACGAGCTCAGACTTCAGCATACTCTGCTAAGAGGGTTTTTGTTTGTTTGTTTTTGTTTTTAAGGTTACACAGTTTGTAAAGTAATCCAGCCCCATTGTTTAGGCAGGTGTGTTTCCTTAACCTGCAGTATTCTGGAACATCAACCTCAAGGAATAGGTTTATGGGGTCTAACAACACTTCTTCCCTCCAAAGGGTAAATTTCAAACAATTCTTATGCTGAATGATCCCACTCTTTTTACTATTAAGTTCATTTTCCTAACAATATATTATAATCCACCTCCCACCTTTCTGGGGACAAAGGAGCTCTGTGAAAACCAAGCTTTGTGATTTCTGCAGGAGCAGGTGGCTGTCCTCACTGCTGGACTTAATTTGTCAAACAACCTATAAAACACTGAAGCTGGCTTTTTAGGAAGAACACTTTGTACTCTTCCTCGCAACACCAACAGAAAAGACTTAGAATTCAGAAAAGAAAAAGAGGAGAGTAAGAGGCTTTTTGTGACAACATTGCTCCAATGTGAATTAAAAGAGAATTGCCTTCCCTTTAAAACCATGCAGAAATTTACACTTCTGCCTGAAATATCTTTTAAACCATCAGTGATCTCCTTGAAAACAGCTTTACTCTGATTCTCTGAGGTGTTATGTGTGAGGGTAAAAGCTGATTATTTTGACAACACCCTAAAAGACCAAGGGTCCAAGTATTCCAGTGTCGGGAATGTCCCTGTCTGCCCTGGGCTGTGATCACGCTTCTCCACATGAGCTCTTTCTCTCACTTAGAGGTAAATTCACTTGTGGGAAGTCAGGGTTGAGGGCGCAAGGTCCCAGATGTAAAATCTTCTTCCTGTATGTAGTATACACGCGCCCACAGTCTTCCCAGGAAGGGTTACAAAAGGGAGTGTAGCGTGCACCTAAAGGAAAACCTGCCGCCTAAATAGGCTCCTGCCAACCAACTGCTGTGCTCCCAGGCACCGGACCACTGGCAGGGCCGGCTGCTGTGACTCTGTGCCCAGCACCTGAGCTGCACCTGAGACCCGATGTGCAGAGCCTCCCAGTACAGCACTGAGCCCCAGGCGTGCTCACAGCAGACTGGCTTTCTTGACAAAGGGTAATTGTGGCCTCTGTCAGAGCCGAGGTTTCACATCTTTCAGCAACACCCTCCAGAAAGTAATTATTCCCAAATTCCAGTGTGGAGAATCTCAGGGACATTTTCTGATTGGTTCAACTTGGTCCATGTGTCCATCCCTGAACCAATCAACCATGATGAGGAATGTGCTCATAGGAGAATATGTCAGTTCCCAGGTGGAAACGTGATTGAAGTGGAAGAAGGACCAGTTCCCCTAGAAGGGAGCGAGGTACCAGGCAGAGAGTAGCATAGCTGTCCTTCACAGGTGAGGAGTACATGCACATGACTTCCAGGTAGCCCTCACGTATGGCCAGCAGACATCTCCTGGGGCATAGGTGAGATGTTCACAAGGGCCGCTTCGTAATGTGTAGATCCTGGGCAACCCCCGTGAGTGATTTCTCTGCTGAAGTGGCTCCCCAAGCGACGCTGGCTGGATCACATTATTGAAAAGAAAATTCTATTATCTCCTTAAAGTATTTCTATTTCCACAGTAAAGTATAAATCAGGGGTAACCTGATGGTCACCCTGATTTGGCTCTGAAACTCACCTAAATATTACAAGGCAAATAAAAATAATTTCCAGGGACATGCCAATTAAATTCATCCAGGCACTCCTCATTAATGACTGTTTCATTGGGTCATCTCAGATCAGCATCTTTCTCTTGTGCTTGGACACTGGAGTCTCCGATATATAACTAGAAAAGCTCCCTGCAACTGGATCAACCAATAACCCACAGATTCCTTCTGGGTAGTCATTTCTTCATGAATTAATTAGGATCTACTGGAAAGTTAAGCAGATCAAATAGGCCTAACATCCCTATATCCAATGTTTGAAAATCATAGTAAAATAACTCAATTCCTAATCTACTTTCTGGCCTCATTAGAATTCAATTAGTAGAGGGACATTCTTTCCTAGAGGCGCGTTGGCAGATTTGTGTGTGAACAGTTAACCCGGTGTTAGCAAAAGCAGTTACTTGTATCCAAACAGCTCTCTCTGACTGCAAAGATGAAATCCCAAAGCTGTTTAGACAAGACTATGCTTATCCTCCCACCAGGATGCAAATATTTTAAGTGGACAGAGTGAGATAAAATGCAGCCATTGCAGCCCCTGACACTGACCACATCCTGTGGCTGCCGGATTTTTGGACTTGAAGGTCAAGGGAGGAAGGTCAAGGAAGGGACGCTGGGGACAAGGAGACAAAAAAAATTTTGAAAGTGCTTGACGTTGTTGAAAACTATGTCCTAAATAAAGAAGTCTGGACTTTAAAATGTATAAACATATATTCTATGGAAGGTATGTAGAAATACCCACATATGTCTTGAACAGGAAGAACTGCTCATCAGACCATAAAAAGCAGGATATTTGAGGGTGAGACAACCTTGAGTTGGTTTTTTTGTGGTTTTCTTCTGCAGTATTTTCCGCAGTCTACTTCAGATGCCTGAATGTAGACTCAGGGAGATTTATTTTTCTTCTAACAGGGTATGTTATAGTTGTCACTCAGCCTTGAAATGGTCTTTCTCTCCCGCGGAACATCAGGCCAGTAATATATTTGCGTAGCTATTCCCTCCTGTCACTCTTCTGCCAGCAAGAATGCGTCAGCATTGCACAGCAAGCCCAGCCAGCCAATGGCAGGCCTTGACGTTGCTGCCTTTATGGGACTTGTTTTCAAATTGTTCGCAGTCACCCAGCAACAGGAAAAGGTATTTCGTTGGCTCTTTCGCTGTCAGCTGGAAAGGAAGAGGATCCAGATGGGCTCAGCTGTGAAGGTCAAAAGGAGGGATGGGGGTGGGGGTGGGCAGATGTTTTGGACATAGAAACCTCTCAGTGGCAAACATGGTATTTTATAAGTATCGGATTAAAGCATGATATTTTCGTCCCCCCCAAATAAAAATCGAATGTAAAAAATATCGGGGCAGGTAGTTTTAATCTGCAGTGTCATGGGCTGCATAAAAGATAGATGTGGGCGCCTGATGTTATCTGCCTCGTGAAAGGAGCGCTGCTGAGTGCAGGGCCTCCGTGGGAAGTGAATTGGGGCTTTTGGTGTGGAAGCAATTAAGCCTCCGTCTGCTAGAGGTAGGATGCCATGCATAGTGGGTATTCTAAAGGCAAAGTAAAACCCCAAACTTACTTTATCAATATCTGATCTTGTGAATTATCTTGCCCTTAAAAAATTTCGTCATTCTACTTATATGTTTAGGCTGATTTTTTTTGTCCCCCAGACAAAAGCAAAGGGGAGAGCCAAGGAACAAGTGAAGGTCACCTGGGCCTTCAATAACAGGCTGTAGCACCACTCATCTATTCCGAGTCCTTCTTCATGTGATCCTGTGCAATTCATAGGGGAAAATAAGGTTTTCCTCTTTCTGTTTTTACTCTCTTGTTGTTACTATAGCTCAGAAAATTAATATGGATTGTGCATACGTGAAAAGGGAATGCTCTGAAAAGAACATGCTATAAAACAGACAAGGAAAAAATAAAATCTCAAACTGACAACACCCAGTCCTTGCTGAGGATCCGGCCTCTTGGCCCTTTACATGGTGGAAAGGCATCCAGCGTCAATAAGGAAACACAGTTAAACTCCAAATGCTTTGATGCCAGGAACCCACGCGTATCTTGTCATTGGTTGGAGACCTGACTGCAATGCAGGGCCAGCAGTTTGCCTTGTAAGAGCTCA
The DNA here is from genome assembly GCF_041146395.1 of Eulemur rufifrons. Taxonomy (NCBI): domain Eukaryota; kingdom Metazoa; phylum Chordata; class Mammalia; order Primates; family Lemuridae; genus Eulemur; species Eulemur rufifrons. The sequence goes on from NC_090983.1 coordinate 50,022,129, forward strand.
CTCGGTAGAAACCCTTCACTGCTGCTCCCCAGAGCATCCGCTGTTTGCCAGCTTAGAGCAGCAAATTGGAGGAAGGTGCTCTCTGCTTTTCCACAGTTGGTCAGATTGGAAATTAACCATAATTAATAGTAATTATAATTAACAACGGGCAACATATTAACTTAGATCCAATACTATTACATGCATGTTAACTGTGTAGTCTCAAATTAACAAATTAGTCTGTGAATATCATTTCTGCATACCGCTAATGGGTATAAATGATGATACAGTCAAATTTGCCTTAACTAAACTCTAAACTACTTGAAAATTGCCGTATCTCCAGTGCCTGACAGAAATGCCCAACCCCATAGTAGGTGCTCAATAAAATATTTGTTGACCAACTAAAGCAATACATTAATGACTGACTTAATGAATCAATAAATGACACAAAACTTGTGAATCTGCCTGAGCTTTGCAGATGCCAAGCCTTGGACAGTTGTGAAAGAGGTTGTTCTTCTTTTATGTCTTTGGGTATATGCATCTAATGGAAACTAAACTCAGGAGACCTGAGTTGTAATCTTGCTCATTCACAACTCTATGAGATAAATATTATTGTTACCTCATTTTATGGATGAAGAGACCAAGGCTTTAAGAGGTAAAGTAACTCTCTCAGGGTCACAGAGTATAAGATTTGAACCCAGATCTAGCCCAAAGCTCATGTTGGGACTGTCGTAGGAGTCTGTGTTCACACGTATGTATTTTATAAGCACTGAAATATGAACCCAGGCTGCAGGACATGCTGAATTTCCCCGCAGCATTAATACTTCTTCTGTTTCAAAGCCCTGAGTAGAACATTGATTATGAAATTCAGATACTATTTTGGAGATAATTAGAAATAAACTGAGAGTTAAGCTGCAAGTAGGATGAAAACCCTGCAGCTCTCTGAGCTCTGAACAGGTCGCTGAGTCCCATCTTCTCATTTTGCAGAGGTGGAGAACCGGCTCATCCAGCTCTGTTTCGGCCATCACCATCACTAGACATGGGTTCAAGTCCCAGCTCTGTCTCACACTCCCCATGTGGCCCCGGGCAATGCCTCAACCCCTTTGAGCCTCCCTTTCACTGTCAGAAAAGTGGGATAAGAGGAAACAGCCCAAGGGGTTGTGTGAGGATTAAATGGGATGACAATATGGAAAGAACCTGTATTTATCCTGGCACACTGTAGATGCTCAATACAAATTAAATGCCTTTTCTCTTTCCCCTGTACCCTTAAGTAAAAAAGATGAATGAGGAATCTCATTTGTTTAGCATATTATAAAATGAGTCTAAAAGTCATCCAGGTTTTCTTTCTGGTCTTACTTAATCAGTAAATATTGGTTCCTTATTTAAAGAGGAAAGAGAAATGTGTTCTCTATCCCAGTGCAACTCTAGAAAAGCTCAGACACAAGGTATAAGTTCAGAGCTAGAAATCTACATTAGACAAGGCTTCCTGAGGCTCCAGCTCCCAGACTTCTTCTCCCTCTTCCATTTCCCAGGGAAACACCGCAGCGGTGATGGACATTTCAGGGGCTTTCAGCACCTACTAGCTCAATGGGAAACAGGGTACCATAAATCGTAGAGAAAGTCTTGGAAGCTTTACCTATAACAGGGGTTCTCATCATTTTTTGTGAGGAAGAGCTATTAGTCACATCCATAAAGTCAGTGAACTGGACATGGGTTTTCGGGAAAGGTTCCGGGTGGAGCAGGCAGCCTGCCTCTTCCCTCTGAAAATAGCAACAGCCGAGGAGAAGGAAACACCATCAGCAGTGAGCCCATGAATCAGCAGTCAACGTATCAGCCAACACTTCAAGATCGGTTGGAAGATCTAGGTCTGACCCCGGAGAAAACTTCTTTCTCTGACACACCAGAACTTTGGAGAAAATTTTTTTTCTTATTCACTATGGCTCTCTGCACTGGAAAGAGGATAATTAGGTTGTGTTAAGTGGTAGGCCTTGGTCAGCGGCTCTGAGCTCCAGCTGGACATTCGACTAGTGTAAGGAAAGGAGTCTTTAAAAACAATACCAATACCTGGGTATGACCCCAGACCAATTAAAAAGAAAGGGGGCAGATGGCTGGCATTGGTATGTATTTAAAAAAACCCAGGTGATTCAGTTATAGAGCTAGGAATGAAAAGCACAAGTCTAGGTAATGTTTCCCAAACTGATGTCTCATAGAACACTGCTCCACAGAATATTAATAGATGTGCCACATGCCCACAAAAAGTGTTCTGGTACTAAAATAATTAAAATTTTTTAAAATGCTAAACATAATAAAGTTAAATAGGTGTCTTTACTGCACAATTTCTAAGACTTTATATCTTCATGGGCTTTGTGCCTCAAATGGTAGAGCACTAACTTTACATAGCCATTTTGACCACACCCTTTCCAAAGCACATCTGCTAATGGCGTCTGTAAGAGTGTGCCAGGGAACACCAGTCTGAGCACATGCTGGCCCTGGCCACGGTCTACAGTACGTTATCAAAAGAAAGGCAGAGAGAGAGAGTCCCGAGTGGAGGCATCCACCAGTGGCCATGTTTTGCAATCTGAAATGCCACAGGACGTCCAGATCCAGGAATTGATACTGTTTTGAGAATGAGCCTTTAATTATTATACTCATCATTAAATAATAGTTGCAATAAAGTCTTATCTCAGGAATTTCCAAAGAGCAAGTCACTTTAATTACAGTAATGTATATTTCAAAGCTGCTTCATTTTTATTGTCAGTATTTCTGCCCTGAAAAGAAAATGTGTTGCTGTTTTGCATTATAAATTGCCTCCAAGAAGGGGAGCTCCTAATGGTTCCTATTGCCTTAGAATACCCGGAGACACTCAGAGAGCAGGTCTTTACCTCCAACCAGGGATCTCTGAAAGGAGGCAGAAATAAAACTGAACTGACAATGATATGGAGCTTGAGTAGGTGCAGGAATTAACGATGTACTAACTATCTAACTGCCGAAAATATAAAAGGGTAGTCAGTGATTTGTATTTTACTGAGCAGAAGTGGCAAGGTTTCTTATGTGTAGCTGAGATTATGTACTGTTGTAAATGAAACCTAAACTTTAGTTTTCAGTATCTGAGAAGGGAGTTCTCTGAGCCTGCACTTTTCCTTCCTCAGATGAGCCTGAATATTCCCTGAATGTCTGACTTATTTCCTTTCCCAACACTGTCATTTTTTCATTCATAGTTGGTAATATATAGCCATGAGCAACTCCTAAGTCACAATAAAATAGTGGCCATCCTCCATGTCAATGGCCAAGGGCCTTAGAAGTTATTCAACTTAGGTATAACGAAAATGATAATGCCAATTATTATTTTTTATCATTAATTGAGCACTTTCTATTATATGTTCCAGGTTACATGTGCTATCTTAATTTAATCTTGAAAACAACTCTCTGAAATCCGTGGCTTTGGCCATCTTGGCCTGATAGGGAGCTACAGCTCAGAGAAGTAAAGTAGCTTGTCAAATCAGCATCAAAGCTGGAATTGGAACCTGTGTCCATAAGTGGTCCTTGCAGTCTGCCCTGCTGTTAAACGAATGGTACCTCTTGTTCCAACAAGTATGAGAAATGACAATTAATGTGGAACGACAGGGGGAAACATGTTTATAACTTCACATGTGAACTACTTCAGTATATTTAGACTTCTATCTGTAAACACAAATATTTTTACATCATTTTTTCACTTTTTTAAATAATATTTGGCATCATTTAATTGTGATTCTTATTTTCAGAAATGATTTATAGGGTATAAAATAGCAGATTAACAGATATGTATATATTTATTTACATTTATATAGATAGATACACACACAATGCCAGCAAATGTGTTATCGAGTGAGTATCCTTTCACTTTTTTATTATGAGAAAATGACTCTCCAGCACCATCTCCATGGTGCATTAACTCCTGGTCATTTGGGGAGCTGTGGTGTTGGATTTGCCCAGTCTGGCCACGTTCCTTTAATCAGCCCCTTTATGACAAATTTATTGATGAGAAAGTTGGCTGGAGTAAGGACCACCGTCTGTAGCCATAGGAAATAGCAAAGCTAATTAGCCTCTTAATCCTACAATCACTACCCAGAAAGGGAAGAATAATTTTTGGCATACTTAATCTGATTGAAATGTAAATCTAATGTTTGTTCACCTCTGGGAAGGAAGTATAAAAAGAACAATAACCAAAAAAAAAAAAAAAAATAGTTCAAAGATTAACTCTTATATCTCCAGCAAAAATAATGGTGAATGGTTGGTAAAATATATTGTGTTTCATGGGAAAAGGAGTCTGCTTGGCCAGGGCTTGCAGTAGCATACCCTGTATTTGACACAAAGAGAATGGCTTTTGGCATTTATCCACATTATTTTCCACTACCTAATTCTAAAGCAGATAATGTCTAGTTCTGGCAAAAAGCTATTTTGATATTTTATTTTTATTCCCCAGAAAACAGCTTTCAATACTAAAGAATAATTGTATCAATATAAATACTCTACGTGCAGGTGTTTTATATCATATTCAATGACAAACTATGAACTGTAACATTTTTGCTTTGACAGCCCATGAAATCTATCATCTCTTTTCATAGATCCTTCATTCAGAAAAAGATTTGATTTTTCAGGATTTATGGTCTGATCAGAAATATTTGAATAAAAGATTTGCAGCTTTTAAAATCAATATCAGGATTTACTAGTAAAAACCCAGAGTCAGTGGGTGAAATGTTATTGTAATAATTTATCCTTTGTGACCTTTAAAAGAATAAAAAAAATAACTGCTGTCTCATGCCCATAGTTTATATCCAGCAACACTAGATAAGAACGAGAAGCTCTTTTCGTTCACTGTGCAGTTCATGACTCTTCCAAGCATTACCCGTACACTGTTGCTAGGAGGCAGGGGCGCTGCGTGATCTCAGTATTTAATAAGACGCAAATAGATGAGATAGAAAAAAGGCTTTATTCACTTGGTGTGTCTTTATGTGAGTAACCAGAATGAAGAGAAATAGGACTTGATTCATTTTCAGAATATATATTTACAAGCTGTCTACTCTCTTTCTCAGATGGGTTAGCTTGCTGTTCTCCTGTATGGACCCATAAAATGGACTTGATCTAAAATTTCCATTTAATCAAATCATCCTCATAAAGGAAAGATATTTCCTCTGGGTGGTAATTCCAACTTTAAAAATATTCTCTCTTGGATAAGTTATTTTATCATTTATTAGATTTATTAAATATGTTTTCATGTGCTGGATCTTTCTTGGTATAGAAGTATAAATATGATCATTATTTTAAATGCATCATCTGGCATGCCTCATATTCCAGACAAAAGCTACAGAATGCTACCAATTATAGTCAGAGCTGAGAGAGCTTGAGCAGGGCACCCTGAAGGTTGGTAAATTCTGCCTCCAACTGGAAGGGGGATTTGGCAGAGGCTGAAGGGTCAGGAGTGTCTGGACTGGGAATCAAGAGATTCTAATCCTGGCTTTGCCACCAATGGGCACTCTCACCTTGGGCAAGTTATTCAACTTCTCTGGCATTAGACAAGCGGAGGTTAACCTACTGTCATTTTAGGGCTTTCTGAGTGATATTCAGAGGCCCACACTTATTCTTTTGTTTGTTCCTAACCAGTTGAGCCTGGGATGAAGCCAAGATCTCTGAAATGCTTTCCTGAAATCCCTGAATGCTACAGGCAATACAATGAGAGGCAGGCCACAAATTGCCCAAGAACCCCAAATTCAAAATGGAACCTTCAGAATTAGAAGGAACCTGGGTGGGAGTGGAGGTGGAATAGGAAAGGAGAAAGGTGAATAGGATGATTCCAGCATCCCTAAAGATGTAAACTTGTCCAAGGGAGCCATTTGGAGTGATGTCCTGAACACCTCCACAATCTACTTCTATACATTCCTGCAAGAGTAGGAGATCCAGAGGCTCCCTAGCAAACTGCCTGTGCTGCCCCATCCCGTATCAGTGAAGTGTGGTGACTGGGGTCAGGGAGGCTGCTGGGAAGTCAGGGCCAAAAGCAAATGAGTTCAAAGTAGAGCACTGACCAAGGTCAGAGCAGAGTGGTTTCCAGAGCCGGGGTGAATTTAGAAATGGGAGCCAAATTGTCAAAACAGGGCACAGTTGAGGAAATACTAGATATATTTCAGAAGCAATGAAGCAGGTCCCTAACAAAATTTTGGTGCTTTTCACCTTATCCTCTACTCCTCCTCCTCCACTGGTGTGAATGCTACCCCCAGAGCACCTTACTGTTAACGTGGAGACAAGTCAATGTTTCCCCACTGCTCTTGCTACCACCACCGCAAGGAAGCTTTAGAACATTTCTACTTCCTGCCTCCATCCAGCTGAGATCATGGAATGTTTTCCTTCCCTTCTCTTCTCCTCTCCTGTGCCCACCCGCCTCATACCCCACCCCATCCTCAGTGTTGCTGTCATAGTTTAATACTTTCACTTTCAGATGGTGATTAGATTTCTCCTGGTGGTCAATATCTATCTTATTTCACTAATCCTTATTTGACATTTATATTAGATAAACTCAGTCAATCTTTTATTATCCTCCATTTAGAGTTAGCTCTCTATACTGCAAGTTTTATTCTCACCATGTCTTTCCTCTCTGTCTCTCACTCTCTCAGAGTCTCTGTTCAGGCCCCCTTATTTGCTTAGAAGCTCTGAGTCCTCACCTAACCTCAAATCTCTTTCTGGCAGGCAGAGCCTGCCTTTGCCGGGCATCGGAATCTAGGATTGCAATTTTTTTTTTCTCACGTGTACATAGACGTTATCTTTTAGCTTTCAAGGTTGCATTGAGAAATCAAATACCAGTCTGATTCTTCTTCCTTTTTAAGTTACTCATTGTTTCTGTTTGGCAGCTTCTAAGATTTTTTTTCTTTCTACCTTAGATTTCAGCAATTTTATCAGAATACACCCCAGTATAGGCTATTTTCATGGTTTTTACAGCCTCTAGTCTTTCTTCAGTTTAGGGAAATGGTTTATTTTTGTTTGTTTCATTATGTACTTTCCTCGATAGGTTCCTTTTTTCCCTTCTGGAATTCCTGGTGTTTGCTCATTTTCCTCCTGGATCTGCCCTTCAAGTATTTTGTCTTTTTCTTCCAGATTTCCAAATTTGTATATATTTTTTGTGCTTCAACATATTTCTTCCATTTAATCTTCCAAGTCAATATTTTAGATCAAATATGTTGGATCTCCATATAGTTTCTGTTCCATGTTTGTGGTTGGCGGGTGGGAGTGGATTGATATACAGTCTCTTCCACTCACATTCTATTGGCCAAAGGAAGTCATAAATCAAAGCCTAAAATCACTGGGCAGGGGAGTATTGTCATCCCATGGGAAGCAGTGGGGTCACATGCCAATGCAAGGGCATGCAGAATCCTCTCACCTGGAGAAAAGCAAATATTGGAAATAATACCATTCATCACGGTCATGGAGCAGGAAATGGTCACTTGTGGAAATTATCCTCAGTACGAAGCCCAATAAGGAAAACCACAGGGGACCATTGGCCCCTGCACCTCCTGGCTGGTGGTATCACAGCACTCAGTGATTCAGACAGGTCAAGAGATGTTCTTTCTCCTCCCACACTACACAGTATGAACATGCACAAAGGAATCTGAAGAAGGTTCAAACTTACTTTGGGTTCATGCTGATTCATCTGAAGTGACATAGCCAAAAAAGGCATGAAGCAATCCAAGTGGTCCAACTTGTCGGCACACTGTCCCCCAGCACAGAGCATCACTGTCAGACTTCAGGGACATCCTACAAGGTCACAGAGCATATTTCTTCTTCTCCTACCCCCTGCTAAATAACTCTTCCTTTTACATACATTCTTTTATTTTCTTCACCCAACCCCTCAGTCTTTTTCTGTTTTTATACCTGCAAGTTTTCCTCCTCCTCTCTGTTTCCTAAACCAGAGTCCCCCTTTAGTCTTAGAAATGTTTAAGTCTCTAGGGCCACTCTTCCCCTTCTTGCTTGGTGTCACTGTTGGACAAGGGCAGGGAGGAGGGGAGAGGAGGAAAGCCCCGAGGTGGACACCAGGTGGCAGCTAGCTTATCTTTCATTCTGAATGATCCAGATACATAAAAAGCAGAAGTTATCTCACCCAGCCAAGGCTGGCCTAGATTTTAGGGTCTTCTGCTCACACATTCTCTCCTTTCCAACTTGAGTTTCATGCATAGCCCTATTCAATCACCTCTTTCTGATTCCTAGGTATTAGAGTTGTAAAACTACCCAGATCCCTACTCTACCCCTAAACCCTTTCCCCTTAGGTTTTTCATATCATCTTAACTTACTGCAGCTTCTTACCAGCAAGTTAGCTAACTCCCCGCATCTCCTGTGAATTCAACAAGAAACTAGCTGCAGGTGGTAGCCACTCAAAAAATGCTAATTCCCTTCTTTTTTATTTCTCTTCAAGGGATCTGAGTGAACTACAACTTCTTGGTCATCCTAGATCAAGTGAGGTTAACTTTGCAGGCATTTCTACACTGTGCCCTCTTATCCGATGCTTGCACAGTTCGAGGCATACTGCAGGTGCTCAGTGAGCACTTGATGACCCAATCCTTCCCTCACCCCTCACGTCCCTGCCGTTCACAAGTTTCATGCCCTCTTCATACATCCTTATTCTCATCTCCTTTCCGTCACCACTGAAACCAAGACAGCAGCATCTGCACATTTAACTCTTGTGTGGTGCTAACCATCAGTGACCCCAAGTATCAGAAACTGTGGGAGTTTAACAGAAAATAAGTACCATTATTTAAAACTTAAGTTCTGGCTCTGGTGTCTGAAATTGATATCTCTATTAAGCTTTGATTCTATCCCTCTCCTTGTCCCAAAAGAGAACTAAAGGAAAACCATTATAAACAGCTTTATAAAATGACTTTTTACATCATTAAATCACATTGCTGTTTATGTAGAAGCAAAAACACATTATGCACAAATTCTAGAAGCAGCAGAGGAGGAAAGAGCAGCTGATACTTAGCTGCCTGATAGTTTCGCTGTGCTCTGGGATTGGCCCTGCCACTCCCCTCTCGCTGGCTCTGCCACCTCGCCTGTACCTGGGGCTTCCTCTCTCGGGAGAGAGGTCAAGAGTTGAAACCTCCATCACCTCTGTTGCCTGGTGGAAACAGAGCTTGTCTTCAAACCTCAAGACACTGCTCCCTCTTCCTTTCCTCATGGCCTCTTCCTTCGGAGGAGTCTCCTCAGAGAAAGTATGCTTTTGTATCTGTCAGTTGGATTTGGCTAACATTGGTGGAAAGCCTGCCACGGGGTGGGCTCTGTGGCTGGTACAAAAATGAGGCAGACAGTTTCTGCTCTGTCCTGCCCTGGGAGTCCCTGCTTGGTGGGATACCCAGGTACATGCGCAGCCAGCACGTGGCAACATACCTGACACACAGGAAGCCCTCACTGAGGATTTGTTGAATGGATGAATGAATGAATGATAGCACGGCAACTTGAATGGAGAGCAGACTATGGTGAATGCTACAGAAGAAAGGACAAAATAAACTGGGAGAATTGATGTGAGAGACATGGCCTGTGGTTAGAGGCACCAGGAAGGAGAATAGACAGGAGCAGAGCTGTGGGCCAAAGTGGGGAGCCAGGCGGGGAGAGAAAAGTCCGGGCTGGCACACCAGGGCTCTCAGAGAAGGCGAGGGCTTTCCCGGGACTTTTCTCAACACGATAGCCATGTAGTTTTCTAAATAAGGGAAGTATAATGATAGGAACCCAAGGATGATAAGGGAGCGTTCACTCAACAAGACCCTATGCTAAAGAAGCACTCCATGGCCAGCTCCCCACAAGAGCACCTCCTTCGCTGGAGGAATGGGCAGCCTGATACCATATTTAACAAGTTTACAGCCTCTGACCCTTATCTTTTGAGGTGTTGAACTTGATGAATCATATTTTCCTCCAATGTACTTTGGGTACCCCAATACTGAATATATTTCTTTCCAAGAGTGAATATGATGCAGTTTTCCTGGGAGAGAAAGCCTTTCTAGATTGCCTTCTCTAAGATACCAGGGAAACGAAGAACTAAAATTGTAATCAGGATACTTTTTAAAGGGACCACCATTCTTAGATCTGCCATGGAACATTTATTTTTAATTCCTGGATATTTCGCATTCAATTCATTTGCAATAATGATAGCCATCTGTTATGGATTGAACTGTGTCCCTCTCCAAATTCATGTGTTGAAACCCTAATCCCTAGTACCTTAGAATGTGACTGTCTTTGGAGATAGGGCCTTTAAAGAGGTAATTAAGGCTACATGAGATTGTAAGGATGGGAACTGAATCCAGTATGATTGGATTGGTGTCCTATAAGAAGAGGAAAAGACACTGGAGATGCACATGCACAGAGAAAAGGCCATGTGAGGACATAGTGGGAAGGAGCCATGGAGAGAGAGAGGCATCAGCAGAAATCAAACCTGCCAATACCTTGGTCTCAGACCTCCAGCCTCCAGAACTGTGAGAAAATTAATGTCTGTTGTTTAAGCCACCCACTCTGTGGTATTTTGTGATGGCAGCCCCAGCAGACTGAAACACTATCTGAGGGCCTGCTATGAGCCTGGCTCTGTGTTAAGTATTTTGTCTCACTTAACCTTTTTAATGATTATGAGGTAGTTATTGTTGCGTTCCTTTTTCTGAAGAAAAAATAGATGCCGAAGGCCACGTTTTTAGCAAGTGGCAAACTCAGATTCCAGTGCACATCTGTTTGGCTCCAGAGGTTATGCACTTGGCATGCCACCAGCCCACATTTATTACATGCTAGCCATGACAAAAGCACTAGGCTGTAATAATTGCTGACATTTGAGAATCTTAATCCTTTCCTTATGGAACTTATAAGTGATGAGAGACAGACTCGCAAAGACCACAAAAATAAATAAATTTTTAAAGCTGCATGAAAGAAAAGCTCTGGAAGCAATAATACCATGGCTATGCCATAGTGAATCTAAGCTAAGAGGCATTCAAATGACTGTGTGGACAATATGGGGTAATGGCTACAAACACAGGGGGCAGGGGGCAGATTAACTGGGGCTTGATTTCTAGTCTCAGCAGTTTTCTATAATAGTTAGGTCACTTTGGGCAAGTTACTTATCTTTTTAACTTCAGTTTCTTCATCTCTGCCAAGGAGGCTATATTGGGACTAATAATAGAATTTTATCTATGAGGTTGTTACAGGATTAAATGAGATACTACAAAGCATTTAACACAATGCTTACTTCATACTAGGTCTCAATAAATGTACTATGATGAAAAAAAATTATTCTAATGCATGTTCTACCCACCACTAACAAAAATAGCCAACCTGTCTAAATATAATTGAGTTCTTCATTTTTTTTAATTAAAATGATTAGTGTTGTTAAATTTATGAATATTTTCACTGACTTTTATTATATGGGTTTTTAAATATTATTTCGTTTCCAAGATAATTTTTGCCCTATCCACCATATTCAGCTTAAGTCAGATACCAACATAGTTCACCAACAGCACAGTCCAGCCAATTTGGAATAACAGTCTGACAAAGAGGAAGACAGAATGGACTAATGAAATATCATTAGTCAAAGAGCAGATTAAAAATAAAGTGTGTTCACGACGCTGTGTGCACAGATGTACAGATGTACACACACGCTGCGTGTGCTCAGGAAAACCTCCACTCATCCAAGAATAAATCCAGATACAATTCAAGCCAGGAATTGGGAACCACACCCCTCTTTGCCTCACTTGACAGATTACTTCTTCACTGCAAGTGATTGCTTTATTCAGCCCTAAGAGTAGAAACCTCTTTTATAATTCTTCGTGTGCTTTTATGGCACAAACCAATATAAATATTTACTGGATCTATAAGTAAAAGTATATAAATTCTTGTGTATCTTGCTGCATAGAGGGACCATGAAAGACATGTGGAAAGTAAAGTCTATTTTTCTCTAAGAAGACACCAGCTGCATGCTGAGGCAACAGCAGAGAGATGCTTAGTTTCAGAAGTGACAAAGAGACTCTGCTGTACTTTTTGATGCACAAGATGGGAAACTGTTTCTGTTGAATGTATGGATGTTGAAATATTTCTTCTGACCAGCTCTCTGGAAAGTGAGGACTGGGCGGGGGACAAGGTTGAGGGAGAGCCTGGGATCCAGTCAGTAACACAAATGGGAAACCCAAATAAATGCCATGTCCTGGGAGTGGCTCTGCACCATCCTCTTTGCCCACAGATGACCCTATTGCCATCCGCTATTGCCATTAGCTGCTAATTTGAGTCCCGAGGTTCAGGTTTCACCCCTCACTGGCCTTGCTCCACTACAGGGCTTGGAACTTTGTACCAGAGCCCTTGGGACTCATCACCCCAGCACAAGCAGGGCAAGGTCAGGGCAACCTTGACCAAAACCACAAAGGGGGTTAGCTGGGCTTCCGATTTTCCAACAGTGCCCTCCCGTACCACTTCACAAGCTTCGAGGCTTAGTGAAATACTTTTAGCTTAGTGTCCCTGCCTTAATTCCAAGTTTTCATTAAATTTCAACTTTATAAAGTATATTTAAAATAATTCAAAATGTTTAAAAAATAGTTACTATGATCAAAATTTCTCAAGGTCATAGAACATGTATTAAAACTTAAGAAAAAATGTGGACGCCATTCCGGAGATGCTCATGGTCTACTCAAGGAGAAAAAAGAGTAAACAGAGTAATTGGTGAAAAAACAGAAGCATAAAGTTCAGGGGCCACAAGAGGAGTGAGCATATGAGAGGCCAAGAAACACAATGGAGCAGGATCATCTGCTGTGGGTATCAAAGGATGAATACAATTTCGCCGGGAGAATGAGGAAACAAGGGCTCCTCCAGGCAGAGAACAGCATGGACAGAGTAGGGTTTCAATCTCCCCTGAAGATGGCACAATACCATGAGGTGCAGACATGGTTTTTATCACCCAGGGGTGATTAAAAAACACTGCTGCTTGTTCACAGGGATTTAGGACTTGCTCTAACAAGCTTGGAACCCTTGTCTGCCTCACCAACGACAGGCTAGTCATCTGAATCTAAACCCCAAACACCACTCATGGTGCACTCAAGTTAGTTTGCATAATACAAGAATGGGGTACCCTTTAGGTTGGCATAGGTCCATTTTTAGAGGCAGTGTAGTGGTTAGGAGCCAGTCTCTAGAATCAAATTCCCCAGGTTCAATTCTGCCTCTGCCAATTCCACTGTGCAAATTTGAACAACTTATTTATTAAGCATTTCATTTGCCTCATTGTAACATAGGATTAAAAATATTCTCAACCTCTTAGGAGCCTTGCGAAGATCAGACAAGTTAATATATGTGAAGTACTAAAACAGTACCTGGCACATAATAAATGCTATAAAGTGTTGGCAAAAGAAGGAACTTTGCTGTCCCTTCCATATCATCACAGCTTAGCCTCCTGTCTCCATTAACCCCAGAACCCTGAGGCCCCTGACTCTTGCTTTTATCCAGAGGAGGAAGAGGGTGAGTAGGCTGGAATGGCAACAAGTCAATTTCTTTTTGAATTGCCAGGGCTGGACTACCACCCACTTTGTTGTTTCTTCCCATTTTCTGAGAATTGCAAAATGTAATATTCATGTGTCAAGGGATCCAGGATTGTATTTTAACGTTTTATGGCCTCTTTGTAAAGCTACCTTTTCAATTTTAAAGGAGGCAGTTTTATGACTCCCTTTGATAACCATTTAACTATTAAGACCCAAACAAAGAAGAGGAATGGTCAGAGGATATCAGGTACTCCCAGCCAGCCAGAGTCCCACTTCTTGAACATTATTCAAATTAGCTCCAGGACTCATAATTCTGTGTTTTCATTTATTGCTGCAGTAAAGTAAATGGTTCTTTTATCCAAATGTTATTTCCTGGCTATTAATTCAGTAGTTATTTTGGATTGTGGCACTCCTCTTTGATTTAGGGATATGATGCCTCATAAATATTTAAAAGTTGAAGACTGACACTTGGAGAAATTGACTTTGATTTGTTTTGTTAATATCCTATGGCTAGGGTAATTATAGGTTTGGGTGATTCGGTCTCATGCTCTGTTTATTGGAAGAGATGGGGAGCAGAGGCTCTATAACGAGGAATTTGGCAACATAAGGCTTTTCCCAAACCTTTTGCAGCCTGGCCCTCTATGCTTGTCTCCTCAGGATACACACTGCCTTTATCCTTCATAGTTTTCTCCAGCACCTGGTCTTGAATCCAGGAATGTGGGGATGAAAACTGCCCATACTTCTCAAAATAGCTGAAAATGGTCATTTCTGAAAGGCTTGGAACTTTCTCTGCATCTACAAGTGCCAGCAAGGGTTTACGGCAGGCTCGGGGTGATCTATGCGCTGGTATGATTTAACCGTGGATCAATCAACCTATTAGGGGGAAAAAAGACAAGGTCAATAAAGATGGGTCTTGGTGAACCAGAGGTCATCCCACATTTTCAACCTAATGTTCTTATTTCCTTTCCATTAACATTTCATAATGAAAAAATGCCTATATTCTTTAATTTTTAAGATAATTAAGTGAATTTAGTGCCTCCGAAGGGTAGAAGATTTATAATGGCATCAGGGAATACACTGTTAATAATCTTCGAGACAGGGGCCACCTGGAGAGCAGCAGTGCTGTCTCCGTCACCACTTCTGCTCCTTTGGCGACAAACTGTAAGAGGGCTCAACCTCCTTTGCCAAGTCAGAACCGAACTTCTCTCCTGAGACCAGAAAGGCTTGTCTTTTTGGGACAGGGCCTCTATCTCTTGGGAAGTGTTTTTCCAGTTGTATTTGAGTTTGAACAAATTACAGCAAACATAGATCTTTCTGAGAACTTGCATTCTCTATCTACAAAGCTCTGAAACATGGGATGGAAGTAGAGTCTTTACGGAACTTCCCTAAGGAAAAGAAACATGGTATCTGCCTCTAAGATTGTTACAGCCTAATAAGTGAGTCACTAGCACAAGCGAACACACAGGCACACAGAACAAGAGAGATCTGCATGGTCATAGCCAGGCTCATGCACGTAAAAAGTTTCAGGATTAAAAAAAAAGAAGAACGAAAAAGAAACGAAGGGACTATATATACCAAAGGCTGGCTTGCCTCTGACCATATAAGGTATCATTTAATAAAGATAATTCCAGTGATTTTTGGATAAAGATGGTAAATTAAATATACTCATTTTACTTTGTTCCTTCCCCAAGCCCTACTAAAACAGCAATAAAATTATTTTTTTTAAGGCACAAATCCTCAAAGCCGAAGAAATTGGAAGAGGACTTAACAATGTCAAAATATTGGAAGCTAGAAAACAGATGGAGGAATATTAAGTAATTTAGCAAACCCAAGAAATCCAAAATAATCTAGCAAATGGGAAAAGCTAAGAGACAAGAAGATGTATACCACAAACTCCTCCCCACAAACAGCTCAGGAATTGGCTAACTAAGTACCTTTGGGAGGTGGGATTATAAACAGGAAAACAGAGAGTCTAAGAAGCAGCCAGATCTCCAGGTCCTTTGTTCCACCCCTCCACTCCGTAAAGACTGGAGGCTTTTCCTCTGGAGAGGGTATAGTAGCACGTCTTTGCATTAGGAAGTCATCAGTGCAGAGCTTTAGGGTGGGAGGAAGCTGAGAACAGGGGGACTGAATGAGTAGGTGTAGACTAATGCTGAGACTCCTTCCCCACTGGGCTCCAGTCAGAAGATTCTTCTTTGGGGAACCTGAGTAGCTAAAGAGCAAAGACACGAAGATGCTGACGTTTCGTGCCTTCCCCAAGCAAATAGGTCAGTCAGCTCCTCCTACAGAAAAGCCTCCAGAAGCTCTAATAGAAACTTTGCAAGCCCCACTGTTAAACAGAAGTGGAAAACCAAAGATGGCCAAACAGCTAAGGAAAACCTCTAATATTTCTAAAGCCTCTAATATATTAAAATAATTTATTGAAAAATGGCTGATTAAGAAAGAGACTAAAGCATGGATGGAGGAATGGAAAGAAAGTGTGGCATATACACACAATGGAATATTATTCAACTTCAGAAAAGAAGAAAATCCTGTCACATGCTTTGTCAGGGATGAACTTTAAGAACATCATGCTAAGTAAGATAAGCCAATCACAAAAAAGACAAATATGGCATGATCCTGCTTGTGTTTGTTAGAGTAGTCAAACTCATAGAAACAGAAAGTGGAATGGTGGTTGCCAGGAGCTGGGAGGAGGAGGAAAGAGGGAGTTGCTCAATAGGTAGGAAGTTTCAGTCAAGTAAGATGAAAAAGTTCTGTTGTACAACAATGTGCATATAGCTAACAATACTGTGTACTGTACACTTAAAAGTTGTTAAGAGAGTAAATTTATGTTATGTGGGGTTTTTTTAACCACAATTTAAAAAAAAGAGAGACTAAAACAAAATGAAGGGAGTGAAGCAAACTATAAATGAAGAAGAAAATGACAAATTGAATTATCATCAACATCCTTAGAGAGGTAAGAGAAGATATTGCATCCATGAAACAAAATTAGGGTGCTATTTCAAAAAAAAAAAAGGAATTTGCAGACAACAAAAGAAAGGCTCTTAGAAACGAAAACTGTGGACTCAGGTGGGGCAAAGGCAACATATGTAAACTAAACATTTGTATCCCCATAATATGCTGAAATTTAAAAAATTAAAAAAAAATGAAAACTGTGATATTAAAATCTCAAGAGTAAAAAGAGAAATTATTTCTTAGAAAATAGAGCAAAAAGGAAAAGAAATAAAAAATAGGAGACATTAAAGACATGAAAAAAGAAATTGAAGAGAAAAAGAAAATAAAAAAGTAAAGGGAAAATGAAAATAAAAGAAAAAGAAAAGAGAACCCTCCCTCAAAAAGGAAAAAACAGTCCAAAGGTCAAATAAAGGGAATTCCAGAAGAGAGAGAGAGAGAAAGAAAGAAAATCATCAAAGAGCGTGTTTTTAAGTTTTTTCCTAGAATTAAAGGACATGATTTTCCAGATTAAAAGGCTTACAAAGTACCTAGGATAATGGATGAAAATAAACTCACAACAAGGCATATTCATGACATTTCAGAACTCTGGAAGCAAAAAGATCCTACAAAAACTGGGTGGGAAGGGGAGTTATTTTCAAAGTATAAAAGCCCAGAATAGCTTCTGACTTCTCAAAAGTAACATCTAAAGTTGAAAAAGCAATGCCTTTGAAATTTTAATGGAATGATTTCCAACCTAGAAATCCTACCTAGACAAACTATTAATGAGATGTGACAACAATATGAAAACATTTCAGACTGCAAGTTCTCAGAAATCTACCAACCCCACACTTTTTCTCGGGAAGCTATTAAAGGATGTGTCTCACCAAAATGAAAAGAGAAACCAAGAAAGAAAAATGTGAGCTAGAGAAACAAAAGAGAGATATGAGGGCACCCCCAGAATTATGGTGAAGGAACATCCTAGGTTGAAAACTATACATCAGACATAGAAGACAGCCAGTCCAGATTGTAGAAATGCAGAAATTTCCAGCAGTGATTTCTTCATGAAACTGACAGAATACCCAAAGAAAGCATCTGAACATTTTGAGAGGAGACTTAGACAACTGGTAGAGAGTTTAGGGGTTGAATTAATGACAAGTACATAGAAAACTAAGCAAGTATTAAAGACTATTACTAACTCTACAGAATACAAAATGAGGTCCAGGAAAGGAAATGTAGTCTTAGTAAATTGCATGACTTAGTTATGAATATTTTGTACATAGTCATACTTTTATACACCCTGAATATTTATCTCAACAAAGTATATTAGGGAATGAAAAGGGTTGGTATATGAGGCGGCACAGTTTGGCAGATGTAATATAGGACAGCTTCATCTTCATCTTCATCTTCAATGGTGCAAAGTTAATAGATAATGCTTAAAACAGAAAATAATCAAAAAATAAAATTGCAAGCATCTTATTTTGCCAAATATAAAAAAAAATTATCTGGATTATTTGAAAGTGGTTTGTTGCCTCTGGGTGAGGGAAAATTTTGATACCAGAAGAGTTCTGCTGTGTGTGTGTGTGTGTGTGTGTGTGTGTGTAAAAATAGCCTTGTAGACCTAATTTTCTTAAAACTATTTGCATTTATAACTTTGATTTAAAAACATTTTTAAAGTCCCTGGCCCCATGGTGGACAATTTCCACCACCATGTTCAAATTTCACAAGCCTTGCCTTTTTAATTCCAAGCAGCTAGAATCTACAAACATGTTAACATACTAAAATGATTTACTGAAGGATAAGATGAAAAATTTTTAATGAAAATAAACAATCTTCAGAATAGAAGTTGAATGTTTCTGGAATTTATTTGTTTGTTCATTGTTCTTCCATATCATGGGGAATAACCAGTGTTTGGATTTTAGCCTGCAGATATAAACTCCTATAGAGGGCATACAGTTGGGAAGGAAGGATTGATTATGTAGTGTCTGGAATGCTTAGAGTGGCCAGAGTTGGATTTAATTTCTCAGCCAAAGTAGTTCCAGGGCATAAATTACTCCCAGGGTAATTTACACCCAGTGAATAGACTAAGAATATGAATACAGAATGGTCTCTGATAACCTGAAAACATGCAAGTGACTCCCCTTACCAAAAGTGGCCCGAAGGGTGTGGTAAACTCAATGAAATCAGTATAAAAATGGTTTCCAAAGATTTTTTTTCCTCCCTTTACTTTTGTGTAGGGCAACTGATTGACAGCTACCTAACATGAGAGCTTTGAAAACCCTGAATATGTATGACCAGTATTGTAATTGGGTTGTGATGTTTATATAGAATGAAGCTAAACAAGGTAGCAAAACTTATCCCTTCAATAAAACATATACTTATTATGCTAACCCTCCAAACATCTCTATTTTATCAAGACAACATATTTCACACCAGAGATATGCTGTGTGATCCTTTCTATCCTTCTGAATATACAGAACACGTGTGTAACAAAGAACATGTGCAAGCTACAGGATATAAGGATACAAGAAACAAGGCAACGTGGTGCATTCCCATCTCCTTCTGAATAGCAGCAATTAAAATTCACAGCTGCTGGCTGCCCAGATGTTTCTTGCATTTAGTGCTCTGTAATATGCATCAGAATATATTGTATGATTGCGATTTCTGTAAACTAGACAGTTCTGTATTCTAAATTCTACAGACTAGATCCAGTGTGTATATTTTATCTTCAGATTAGTTTTCCTCCCCCTCCCCCCTTCATTTGCTTAGGGCATTTGCAGTTCAGAAACAAAAGGCATTTACAGCTCAGAGTTTAGCTAGATGAGGGTGTAAGTACAGGTCAGGCCTGATTTATGTTGCACTTCTGATAAGCAGGGGAGGAGAGCAGGATGGGGGTTTGGGAAAGCTGGTGAACTTGGCTTGACTTATGTCTTTTGCTTTTGTAGGCAGCCAACATCCCTCTGGTGTCAGAACTCGCCATTGATGACATTCATTTTGATGACTTTTCTCTCGATGTTGATGCCATGATCACGGCTGCTCTCCGGATGTTCATGGAGCTGGGGATGGTACAGAAATTTAAAATTGACTATGAGGTAAGATCTTCTGTCTTGGGTGATCCAAGAACCATGCCTGGGACAACGTGTTAGCCACTCTGAACCACAGGTTTCCCAAATACAAAATGGGGATGATAATCGCTTTCCCGCACACCTCATGAGATGACTGTGAGGATCAGATGAGATGTTTGTGGAAGGTTATTGAGGGTTACTCAGATGCCAGATGTCATTTGGATAATGGGCCACTGGAGATACATACGGATGCCTGACACAACCTCTTCCCTCCCATTTCAGACACTGTGTAGATGGCTTTTGACAGTGAGGAAAAACTATCGAATGGTTCTGTACCACAACTGGAGACACGCCTTCAATGTATGCCAGCTGATGTTTGCTATGTTAACTGTAAGTGTGTTCAGTGATGGTGGAAGGCCATCTTTCCTTTGTGTGAGCCCACAGGCCTTCTCCTTCACGCTTCCATCTTTCTGAAAAATCGCCAGGTGATTATTTTATGTCAGCACTCACCTGCCCAGGTTATGGGAGTATACATGTGACAACAATTTCTGAGCTTTAAAAGCAGGTGTAGCCTTGGAATGATGACTTGAGCCTCTTTTCCATGTTTATCTTGGTAAGCTGGTTCTTTTACAAAAGAAATGTTTGGATTTTCAAAGGAGTCTTTTTGCAGAGGAAATGGAGCTGAGTAACAGAACAAAGAGATCGCTGGATATGACCCTCTGGGCTGGTGGAAGGCAGAAAGGTGGAGGTATGACCATAACCCACAGGAACTTGGAAATCCTGAGAGAACGAATATTTGAGAGAATCCCTAGGGAAGCGAAGGGGGTAGGAAGGGGCAGGAGTGAATGCTCTCTGCTTTTAAGGGCTCCCTAGGCATGAAATCTCTGCACCAGGCACTGTAACACAGTGACAGTGGCCAGTCTGCTTCATGGAGACATCTAAAGCAGCTGGCCAGAGGTAAACCTTGGAATTTAATTTGAAAGCAAATGTTTGTGGCCAAGATTGAAACTGAAACAAAACCCTCTATTTATCCCCATTTGCTGGCAAGAAGTAAGGCTTGTTTTGGCCTTATTTCCACTACATTGTTAAGCTAGCATCAAGTAAAATGTTTTCTGGGATAAGCTTGTTGGTTTCTTTTGCCTCATAGTTATACACACACACATTTGTATGTGTATATATGTGTGAGTGTGTATAAACATATTTACCATGCAGTAAAAGAGAATGTGAATTTTGGATTCTCACAACATAAATACAAATACCTTGTACTCTTGCACCCACATTAAAATTTAAACACAAAATTGGGGAACTTCAAATGAAACGCATTTTCTTTTAGTCCAGATGAACAAAGACTCTTCTGCTTCTTCCTCATGAAAATCTCCGTTTCCTTCTCTGCCTATTAAAATGTTACTCATCCTTTAAGGCATTGATCTAATGCCACTTTTTCTACAGAGTATTCTCCTTCCTCCCAAAGCATCAATAATTACTTCTTTCTCTGTGCTGTATCTAGTACAACATATCTTTCTTTCTACTGTGTATTTTAAATTACAAATCTCTCATTCTTCTATAGAGTAAGCTGCTTGAGGGAAGAGATCATTTTTTATTCTTTCAACAGCATTCACTTACTTGCTCAACGACTGTTTCTTGAGGGCCCCACCAGCACCTTTCACTCTATCATGCATTTAGCAGGTTTTCAACAAATGTACATTGGATTGGCATGAGCACAAATGTTCATATGGCTTAAGAAGATGGGATCAAAATGTCTTTTATACTTGGGGACTTGGGGTTTGGGTCCTCAGCTGTTTAAGGAACAGGCAGACTGGCCTGAAAAAAAACTGGACTGGCCCCATCCTGCTGTTGCATCCACCATCAGAGCAGGGAGGCAGTCCAAGTGAGAAAGTGGGAAGGGAAGATGCTTTAACCATAGGCTTAATTGTTCAAGGACCAACATTGCTTGGGAGGGGGGAATACTTTCATTTTGCTTTTCCATATCATATCTCAGTAGAGAAGGAATAATTTTCTGTGTGCATGTGTCTGGCTCACAGAGGACATTCAAGAAAGGAAATTATTAACTGATTGTTTTGAAGAACATATGGATCTATGGTGAATTGCCAAAATAAGTAGGCAGGAACTTTGTTTGATAAAGGAGAAAGGAATAGCCATGACATTGTGAGTCAGAGATGTCAGACCACAGAGACATATTTTTATGATGAGCCTTAAAATAGTTGGGATGGGGGAATCTGGCAAGAACAGCAGAATCAGGTTGGACACTCAGGAGTAAAAGAAAATATACACCCAGCTTTCCATCAGTGAATATTGCCATGATATGGCAATCTTGATCCTTTTCAAGAAACTGAAAAAAGCAGAACTCTTTACTGTGTCACCACAATGGGGACATTCATACCATCAGAATATTTTCAGGTTGCGTTTGATTTTGCAAGTATGCTCAGCAATCTTGAGGAATATTGCTGTTGGAGAAGGTTTCGGGTTTGTTTTTTTTTCTTTTGCATTCCTACTAACACAGAAAGAGGATATTTCATTGTTAAAGTCCTCTAAGTAGAGGGTAGAAGGAATTGCAAAATAAAAACATGACTTCCGAAAGAATATGTTAATGTATGTATTTTTTCTCCCTCACATTGAATTGAGTAGCCACATCTAGAAAAGATATTGTCTTCTGCTCATTAAATTTTGTTGAATTTGAGTAAGGGTTACAATAGGTTAAAAATGTCAAGTTTTGTTTGTCCCTAACACAAGCAAGTATCTTCTCCAACTTGACCCTGGTCAATCTCGTTTATCAGAATATTTTAATTGAGAAAATAATTATAGAATTACAAAGATTACTTGATAAGTATAAATAAAAATGAATTTAATTCACTCTTCAATTCTAATCTCTGAAATATGACCTCCACCTATGGCAAAATGATACCCTCCTTATTTCCACGAATGGACATGACTGCTTCAGGCACTCCTGAAGACTTTTAGTGTCTTTCACTGTTTTGAGCTCATCAGTGATGCTAATTCCATTCAAGTGATCTCATATTTCATTTCCATATGTCGAATTAGAGCCAAAATTTTCTATTAATCTGGAAAAAAAAAAATTCACCGTCCACCAACCACTGGCTTTAGCCTGGGTCACAAAGCTAAGGCGGCATGGAGCTTGTGTGCCAAATTTTCCTCTAGATGGCGCTCCAAGGCAAAGTTTCCCAGCCAGTTGCCAGAAACGAGGCAGGGGTGGAAAAAAAAGCTTACCAACCTTTCTTGAAAGTGCTTCTTTTCTTCCAGTCCAGGAGATACCGAAGCACACACCCCACCACAGAATAAATGCTTTTCTTGAAATAGACAGTATGTCTATTTTAAACCAGTCTTCCTGAAAAGAACCTCTCCTGTCAGGATAGACCTGTTTTATGACTGCCTCCTTGCACACCGTGCTGTGAACATGAATAATACAGTGTTCTTTGTGTGACCTTAAATCTAAGATTGTGTATTTTCCTAAGCCCGTTGTCTCTGGGAATGGGAAGATGCATAGTTGTGTGTCACTGCTCAGCAAATTTTGGCACCATGTACAACAGGACAAGCAAATTATAAATATATGCCCCAGCTTCCTAACCTTTAACCCTAAAGCCATTTCATACACGGAAAATAAACTGACTGACTCAGCATTGTGTTTTGCAAAAGTATTCAGGCTCATGTCTAAGGTAACAAAAGAATTAAAAAAAAAAAAAAACTACTTTGTAGGACAGGCAATTTGATATAAAATGGTGGACATTTACATTCACTGGGAGCTCTGTTAATGACCTACTAATTTGTTCCATGTCTCCAGCCTGAAATTTCAAATTTATAAAATGAAAGCTTCAATGTTATCCTTTGCTTTTAAAGAGAGATTTAGACAGCTAAAATTACGAAACACTTTGAATTTCTTTCATAAATACGGTTTGTAGTGCCAGTTACCATTTGTGGTTAAAATGAGTGATAAAAACCTGCAGATCAATGATGATTATACAAATTATCTTCATTGATAGAAGTTTGTAGAATAAATATTCCATCAAGTGCATGCATAATGGAAGATGATGGGCATATTCCTATTCACGACGTAGACCAGATACTGGAAGTGACTGTGCTTTTGTTTGTATTCTGTAAAATAAAAGGCATGTAGTGGTGCCACGGTTGCAGATACATTTTTCGGTTTTATAAATGATGTATGAGCTCTGACAGATTTTCCAAGGCGGGGTGGGGGAAGGTTTCCTTAAGAGTCAGTATTCTTTACTATCCCATAAATGTACTCATTAGCACTTTGGGCCATGCCCTGCATCCTGTAGGGGCTCAATAAAGATTAATTGAATGAGTGAATTTGGTTTAGGGTAATATTATTCAAGGAACCATGTTGCTCAGTGTCCAGTTTAAAAAAAAAAAAAAAACGATAAAATGATGAACAACTATCACTGCTCAAAATCTTGTTCTTTCTTCATATCACAGTAAGGTTCAGCTAGGGTTCATGTAGGATATTATGATCTTGCAGAATTCACTGGATATGAAAAGAGAAGAGCACATGATCACATTAAAATTTACGGTGGTGCTGGCAGCATGGTGCTGGTGGGGAATTGCAGTTAAACACTAATAATAACCAAGTATCACAGCAAACACATTGACACCCCCTGACATTTACTGGGGGCTTCTTAAATCTTAATGTGCAGGTAGTGTGTTTAAATCCATATTTGTGTTGTCAACAAGGTTATTTTCACAGATAAGGCAAGCCGTTTTATTGATAATTCAAACTAGAGAGCAGAAGGGATGTTTAGGGAGAAAAATCTATCCTATTCACCAGCTTGAGGATAATGCACAGTCTGCTGGCTGCAGTTTCCAGGAAAGTCCTTGATTTTCGAGGTAGAAAATTTCTTCTGGAAGGAGATCTTAGAGGCACAATTGAAACTCTCCCCCACCCTCTCCCACAAGGACAAAACCAATTGATATTTCAAGTAAAATATTTTTACTCAATAACCAGAATCCTAATCTCTACAGAAATCGAATTCCTTTGTAGATTGTAACACTGGAAATTTCAAAAAGAGAGATCTAGATATTTTGTTCTATAACTGACTATAATAAGGTAATAAACAACAATCATATTTGTAATCACCAAACATCATTTTACATTGCATTTCCTTATCAATAAAAGTAGGAACTAGTTACATTTATTTAATACTTTAAAATAAATGGCAGCATTATCCTGACAATATGATAAAATCTGCATGTTATGAAAACCAATTCTTTAATCTTCACACAGATGTAACTTACAATATGGCAAATTTTTAATTTAGGAAAAGAATGATTTTTGATGTTTTTGCAGAATATCAGCACTGAACATTATAAATTAACTAGGGAGCTAATCAATTTGAATACTATGTTTAAATTACATTTAAGACCTCTTTTAATCATTTAAGAAGGTTTCTATTTTTATTCTCTCTGCCTACATCTCAGAGCCCCAATTAGGCACTCCATGCTTCTAGCTGACATTCCCTTTATCCACATTTATTTTATAAAAGAAAAAAGGCAAAGCCGCACATAATTAAGAACCTGGTGCACTAATAACCAAACATACAATTGGGCAGAAGGATAATCCAATCCATTTCCTCTCACAGGAGAGTAACCTCCATAACTCACTTTAAGCGCTGCCATTCATGAGTTATGGGTCATTCCCTTTCTAGTGAAAATAAATTCTCCCGCACCATCAGCCAGAGCTGGGTATTTTTCTTAGGACATGTAAATTGTAAAAGTGTATGAATATAATCACATGCGGCGTTACAGGTAAAGTATAAGCTCTTGCTCTTGGACACAGGCTTGTAAGGAAATGTATGTGGTTTCGAGGCTGGGGCTGCCTAGTTACAATATAGGATTTTTGATTAAAGTGAATTTATTCTTGAGATTTTTATGGTGTTGGTAAACTGCTTAATCTGTCGCTCTGTGTTTTATGATGCCAGCCAAATCCTCCAGGTCAGGGAGACCCAGCAGCAGAGCCACAGTCGTTTATCACAGCCTCCATTTTCCACGGTGTGTGACTTCGTAGTGGCACTTTCTTAGGACTGAAACCTGGCACCTAAGGGTGTTAAGTTGGGAGCTTTAAAAAGTTTTGATTTTTCATGGGTCGCATGTTTAATTTTGGCTCAATGATGGCTAATAAAAATTGGGGTAGGCTTTGAAGAAGCCTCATATTCCCGAAATTCATCGACCTGGCCTCTGTGGCACTTTGAGAGATCTGTCTTTCTGCACAATTAATGTGCACCAAGTGAGCTGCTTCATTTTCTGTGCTCACAAACCATATGTTATATGCAGCTCACTAGTAATTTATCATAAATGAAATATAAATTATATTTCTAAACATTGACAAAACACGCTGTCCTTGTCCTCAAAAATATCATAAAGCACATCTATTCTTAGCATTGAAAGCTAAATCCTTAAGAATCTGATAGTTTTTCTTTTGTTTCTTTTTAAAATGTAGTATATATGCTACGTACTTTCAGCTATGTTTATTTATTATGTAAATTGAAGCAGAAACCCCACCTTCTCAAGTCTTTTTAAGGTATTAATATGAAATTTTCCTTATACCATTTGTGTATCTTTTTGTACATTTTATGAAAATACAAGAGCAGAAACATATTGATCAATTTTTATTTGACCGCATCATGACTTCTTGAGAATGAAATAAAGAATATCGACAAATGCCAGAGGTTTGCTTTAAAACATGCTAGCAAATAAAACAAGCAAACAAATAGAACACTGCATGTAAAGAGACAGATGAAACAAGATAGGCAAAACATGGATTCCTGTTGAAGTTAGGCAGTGACTACTTTGGGCTCATTATAGTATTCTATTTTTTCTTATGCTTTTAACCTTCCAAAATAAAGATCTTTTAAATTATGGTAATAAATAGGTTAAATATTAAGCCTGGAGGTGGTTAAAATGTAATAAAATATAATAATAATATTGTATAAAATTAATACAAAATTTTTAATTCATGCATCACATATGTACTTAACACATATAATTATACCAGACGTACCATTAAGTTCTGCTGCCTTGCCTTTCTGAGACTTACATGGACAAGCATTTGCAACATTATTTGAGGTTAAGAGTCAACACATGCCCAAAACATGACTTAGGTTTTATGATTTGTTAGTAAGTACCTTCAGAAGCTTCTGGTTGTAAAAGAAAGTCATTAAAGTACAGACTGTAAGGTCTTTCCAACTCCAAGCTTGGTAAGGAAAGGATCATTTAGACCTAAATCAATATTTAATTAATGCCAAATCAATATCTGGCTTACATTCATCTTGAAAAGAAAGAGAAGCAAATTCAGTCAAAACTGTCCCACTCTCATGGATAATGAGATAAACTACAATTGGTTTGTGGTACTGCGTGCTCAGGTGAAGGAAACATGTCGGTACTGGAGGGTGATTCCCTATCAGCTAAAAAGATTCCGGTCTCTGGACCTCAAAATGGGGCTAAGATGCCTGCTTTTCAACTCAGCAGACTCAAATATTGGCAGACAAATAGTATTGTAAACACCAAGAGAGTATAACCACTAAATCTGGATGCTGTAGCTTGTCCAATAGGGTTATTTTTCCCCCTCAATACAGAATTGCGGTTGAATACCTGTTCTTCAACTATGTTTCTATTACCCACTATCTCTGGTTGGCAAAGCTAAAATCCTTTCTTTGAGAAGAAGGACATCAAGTGACATCAAGTAGTATAAATGAACT
The DNA here is from genome assembly GCF_041146395.1 of Eulemur rufifrons. Taxonomy (NCBI): domain Eukaryota; kingdom Metazoa; phylum Chordata; class Mammalia; order Primates; family Lemuridae; genus Eulemur; species Eulemur rufifrons. Next base: position 50,049,357 of record NC_090983.1, read on the forward strand.
CATAAGCACTCCTGGTAGGCAATTGAAATCTGCTTCCACCCTAAACCTTGAGAAAGTCCTCTGCCCAATATCACTCATTGCCTAGGAGCATATCGAATAGTTTGATACCCATCAGCCTGCCTCTAGAACTTATATGTTGAGAGGTTGCCATTCCATCCTGAAGCAAACAAAATAGGGTCCCCAAAAGAAGCATGCTGGGCTTCCTGCAAATGCACATGGAGCCCAAACATTCTCTGAAAACCCTGATCCACCTACGACTAGGGTATATGCTGAATTGGGAAGTGATTGAAGGCACCCTTCTTGTAGAACCATCAGTCCCTGTCAGGAGATGTAAGTTTCACAAACTGACTCCTCATGTTAAGCATGGCCTAGCAGAGCTGGACCTGCCACCAACATTGCAAGTGGGGGCAGTGTTTCTTAGAAGACATGAACACCTTGTATGTGGCATTTACAGTGAAACCCTCAAGGAGCACTTTTTTGGCTGAAATAAATTTGATCTTAATGATGTACCAAAGGCCCCAGACAGTGACCCTGCAACACTCTATGTGTCAGAAATTTTAAAATACCAGAAATTAAATTCTTCTGTGAATGCCACCTTTCAGCTCCAACCAAGCTCAAAGGACCTCCAAATTCAAGCCATCTATAGATCAGTTAACATAAGGTGACACAGATTAGGGATATGGTGTGCAGATTCTTCTAGAGGAGGCACTTCTTTCAAAAAACAATGTCTTTCAGAACCCTTGGAATGATCTGAGCAGTACTCTTGCTCTTCGTGTCCAGAAGAGAGAGAAAGATGAAGGGGAGAAGGAAAGACTCCCCAAAACCTGATCAGGCTGTCCCTCAACCTTAGCCAATCCACACAGGGCTCTGCTGCAGTGCCTGGACGTCAGCATCCACCGAGGAGCATCTGGAGCCAAGCACCTTCATTCTGGGATGTCTGCAACCATTAGGAATTTCCAGGACATCGTGGGATTCCCTCCCTCTTATTTCCATCTGCCAGATCTCAGAATCAACAGCATGAACTCATCAGGAAATCTGTCATCATTCATAACTCTAATAGTCTGGCTCAAAAAGAAAGGTGAGGGCAGAGTTTATGGCATCACTTTCTCAGATTCCTGTGCCAGGGCTACATATATGACAAAGACATGCAGGCCATGACGCACCTTCTCCAGAAACTTAGGAGAGGCTGGCCATTTCTACCATTACTCACTTCCACAAAGCCCGGCCAATGTTGTGCTGGTTTCTCATGAGGAAGGGGCACTGTGTGGCACTGCGCCGGCTGGCTCCAAGTGTGACTAGATAATATGTGCTGCGAGGACCAGGATCATGCCATATTCTTCACTGCTCTGTTCCTAGTGCCTGGAAAGGAGTAAATACGTAATAAATATTTGTTCAATGAATGAACGAATGGACACATTTCAGAATATCACTATTTTATTTCAAACTAGGACAGTTTGATAAAGTATATGTTTATTCTTAAAAAAGAATTCACAAATACACACATATAGCATTAGTATATACATTCTAATGAGTGAATGTTCTTTATGGAAATTTTGGACACAAAGAAAAACTTTTAAATCAACTGTAATCCCACTTCTGATGACATTTTGATGTACATCCTGACAATCTTTTTCCTATGCATATATTTAGACATTTTATAAAGTTGGGATGTTACAAACTGTCGTATCTTTCTTTTCTCTCTAATCCTTATTTGCTGCAAATGCACATGGAGCTCAAACATTCTCTGAAAACCCTGATCCACCTACGACTACGATATGTGCTGAATTGAAAGGTGATTGAAGGCACCTAAAGCCTTCTAAAGCACTGTATATCTTCAAGCACATCTGGATGTACTAGAGCTGTGTTTAGACTAAAGGTGTCCAGTGGCTCTGCAATATCAACATCTTACTATTGAAGAATAGGTCCTTTGTGAAATAAAGCACACAACAAGTGATTAAAGCCTTACTGTCTAACACTCTGTCATCATAGGAGTATCTAAAAGCTGCACAGCTACACCCATACCTCACCACAGAGGCTGTATAGCACAGTGAGTAAGAACACACACTCAGGTTACCTGTGCTCCTCTGCCACTTTACAGCCTTGTAATCTGGCGCCTCAATATCCTCATCTATAAAATGGGAAGAAAAGAATAGTGTCTACCTCAGAGGGTTCTTGCAAGGATTAAATGAGCTAATGAATCTGAAATATTTAGAAAAATTCCAGGCATATACTAAGCACTATAAAAGCTAACTATTGTTGATAGTATCCCAAGCATCTTCTTAAATATACCAATTGCTTAATGCGTAATAGGCACTTAATAACATTTGTTAAATAAATGAGTCCTCTATAGCACCATCTAATGTTGATATTACAGCTGTTGATTTTACACCTTTTTGGATTCAACAGAGCCACAAAGCAAGTCATTTTTCTCTGGCTGTGATATTCCTCCAATCATTAATTAGTAACATCATACAGGATCAGCTTTAAAGGGAGAGTACATTCTGGCTGGTTTAAATTTTATATTGGCTAATGACAGAAATTACTGGGTAGTCACGGGGCCCCTGAGAATCAGTGTTACTGGTTTGGGTCGTTTGGAGTTCTAGTTCTTACATGCTGCCGTAGCTGTGGGGGGGGCCTTCCCCCAGCATACATCTCAGCTCAGCGAGGACTGTCACTGCAGGCCTGCTCCGAGGCCGTCACATGGCTTCTCTGGAGAGAGCGAGGTGTGAAATAGGTCTACATGCCTTGGCTGTCTCTTTGCTTAGATATATTGCAGCCACTGCTTACAGTTCTGATATAAACCATGAGAGAATGCAGCTGACAAGATATAGTAACATAAAGGTCAATAAAACCTGTGACTATTAGGTCAAGGGCAGAAAAGACATAATTTTATTTCAAAATAAAAGAAGAAACTGTAGTCAAAAATGGGAGAAATGCATTCAAATATACTTTCTGCTGCTTCTCTGTTTGCTCCTGAGAGTATATTGTCTTCAGCAGGTGGTTGGCTCTTTCTGCTCGACGTGGGTAAGTGTGGGTCTGAATGGCTCCCACCCGAAGGAAGATGGATGAGGGTGGGGGAGGGGCAAAAGGACACTTAGTGGCAGGTGGGCATTTTTCAGGCCTGATGACTTTCAGAAACCATTTACCGGGCAGCTTTAAATCACAGTCAAGAGATAGGTGCTGCTTCAGTAACGCAGGTATCACAGTCGAGGGAGGTAAATATGTTGTGTGCGACTGTGCATGTCTGCTGTGCTTCAGGGATTCTTTCCTCTGAGGCTCCAGAGTTGGGCTCTGTGGTCTTTAAATATCATATTATGAAAAAATTCAAGGAAGAGAGTCCATGGCTTCCATCAAATTCTCAAAAGTATCCGTGAAGCAAATAATTTAAGAGGCAGATGCTGAACTTCCAGGGGTGGGAGAAAGGCGGCTATGTAAAAAGTATAAGCAAAATCTGTTCCATCCGATTATATAATGGGTGATAACTAAGGGCTTACAAATGATTTGGGATTTTGATCTTGAATCTATTAGATGGTATTTGGTTTTAACTTCTATTAATAATTAAATTTCTTATCAAATTACCTTCTTTTAACGTTATCCCTATTCTCACTGTTCTGATTCATCAGCCAGTTCTAGTCAATAGCCTTTTCATGGGCAAAATCTCTCTAAATTTCAGCTCAGTGCCATTGTTGTTTACAAGACTTATTTCCACAGTATCACAGATAATTATTTCATACTTGATAGACTTTCAAGATTTACTTAGTATTAGCAAGATCAAGCCCAACTAAGCTGACTTAACACTTTTAAAATACTAGAGATGACAGAAAAAGACATTTATACCCTCTTCTCCTTTCAAAAATCACCCCAAAATAACAAGGAGAACAAGAAATGTGCACAATTCCACCTTTCGTGGACCCATAACATACGGAGGCAGAAAAGTGTGGGAGGATGGTTCATAACTTAGGAGAGAAGAGCAAGGTCCAACCCAAGTGCTGTCAGGGGTAGGAGGTGGGGGAGGAGTACACATGGGAAACAATGCCCCCCAGAACTTACCAAGGCTCAGGAACTAGAGGCCTCACCAATAAGGGGTGAGGTGGAATGAGGGAGCGATTAAAACAGTGGGTGCCCAAGTCTCCATGCCCTCTCCCTGTAGTCAGAGGGCTATTCTTAGCCCACCTCTGCAGTAACCAGAGTTACTTGCTGGGGAAACTTAACCACAGACTTGGGGAAACCAGCAAAAGTGAAGTTAGGGTGGGGTGAACTCTGAAAATAGGAGGATGAAGTGAAAGCCTACCTCCTCACAGTTGGGAAGCTACAGTTCTCTTTTTTCAGAATGGAAACACATGTGTAAACAGCACTCCCATGCAAAGATTGGAAGGTCCAGGGAAAGTCAGTTTAGATCCTTACATTTGGGGATCCCCAGCAGAAGACCGGCTGGCCACCCAATCACCCGGGCAAGGCCCTGCAATCTGCAGGCACCACCCACATGCACTGGTGCGTGGTAGCTTTGTAATGCTTTACTCTCAGATATGAATAGGCTACCAAAGATTATCAGACACTTGAGGAAAACCACAGAACACAGAGAAAAGAAGTTCAGAGGAAACAGACAATTCAAGGAACAGAGGAAAATTTCAGAAGAATTATAATTAGCATCTTCAGAAAGATAAGAATTCTTCAAAAAGATAATGCATCCATGGCAGAAGAATAGCATGCTATTAGAAAAGGAGTAGCAAACAAGGAAATTCTTATAAAACAAAATAGTTCTTACTCCCAGAAAGTAAGAGGAAAAGTCTATATGAGAAATGGGAAAAAAGAGATGAGAAAATCAATACAAAAAGTACAGTATCCAACCAATTGGAGTTCCATTCAAACAGGACAGAAAAAATACTGAATAGAAAATTATAAAAAAAAAAATTAAAAGAACGTTGTACTGAAAAAGTTGAACCTCCAGATTAGGCTTACCGTGCAAATTGAATGAGAAAAACAAAAAACAAATTCCAAACCAAAGCATATCTTTGTGAAATTGCTAAACACCAGGGATACAGAGGAGATTCTAAAAGAAAGCAAATCAAGTAACATTCAAAGTATTAGGAATAAGAATGATAAATTCTTCTCAAAAGCAACTTTGGAAGCTAGAACACAATAGAACAATCCTTCAAAATTCTGAGTGAAAATATTTCAAACTAGAATTGTGACGCAAGCTAACAATTGGGTATGAGAATAGGATAAGATTTTCTTTTCATGCCATTCAATGCACCCCCCCCCCCCCCCCGCAAAAAAAGATTTTTTTTCAGTCATGCAAAGCCTCAAAAACAATGAACTCCCCCAGTGTTAAAAAATGAACACCAAGGCCTGGGGTGCAGGAGATCAAAGATCAACCCTGGGAGAGGAGAGAGGAACACCCTGAGTGACTGTGAGGGAGGCACAGGGGGGAGGCACAACCGGCACAGACAGAGAATCCGGACCAACGAGCAGAATCAGGCTAGAGGAGGGGGTCCCCAGGACACAAGGATCTACAAACAAGCTGTGAAGAGAGTTTGGACCCTCTTCAACATTGTTTTGAGAGACATTTTACAGAGTTGTGTGGAGTGTGAGAAGACTTGGATGTTTCAAAGAAATCCTAACTCCAAGAAATGGAAAACTGTACCTAAGAACGGAAACAATCACTGCATACTAGTTGGCTCAGCAGTGAATAGTATTTAGAGGGTGGTATCAGGAAAGCTCTGTCCATGGATCACACTGGGAGCGTGAGCGGAGAGTGTAGGTGAACACAAACTCTCACCTGCCACTAGTTATCATCGGTGTTTAGGGCAGATTCTGGCCAAAGTATGCTGGGAGTTTGCCCCTCTCTGCCTCCTACTAGCTGTGAGCCCTTCGTCATGTGACTTAGCCTCTCAGTTTTCTCATCTGTAACTGGGGATAATAACAGTTCCTACTTAGGAGGACCACTATGAGAATTCAACTCAACAGCTGTAAAGCTCTTAGGACGATGTATTGGTACATAGGGAGGATGATCAGAGTACCTGGTGAATAACCAAGTGCTAGCATGTGCGTGCTGCATAGAATTGTGGGGGAAACCTACCAATTTAGGTAAAAAAGAAAATAGGAAATGGTTGCCTTTGGGAATCAGGAAAGGGGAAGGATGAGGGACTACTGGTTTTTTGCTTCTAAATCTCTTTGTATAATTTGAATTTCTTTTTAACTATTACAGGTAATACTTTAAGTAAAATAAAATTAACTTAGAAAAACCAACAGCCAATTGCAAATCTTAAAATGAAGGGCACACACAAGCTTTGACATGAACTATTTCATACTTACAATTTATTCACATTTTCATTTGCTATGCAAATGAAGTTCTATGTGTTTGTAATGCAGCAGTGGATCCAAGTCAATTTTTTAAAATCAAAGTGTCAACACAAGAACCTATTATTCAATTATTTCTGCAAACAAAAAAACACAACTAATTAAAAAACAAAGTTTTCACTGCTCTAAGAGAAGTGCCTTACAGGTATTAGCCAGTGATCTAGATTCGGGGGGAGGGGGAAACACACATGAAAAGTGAGGCAATTTGAACCCTAACTCTCCCCTACTCCTACCCTCTGATAAAGATTTTAATAAGTAATGAAATAGGAGACTTACAAAGTAAAAGGGGGAGAGACACAAAGGCATTGGATCAAGAAAATGCATAGACCAGCTGTCCCCGAGGTACACTTGCTCTTCTAAACTAATGAAAGGGCCAGCAGGAACCAAAGAAGCAGGGCTGCTCTTGGTTACAGAATTATATCAAACTGCTTCCAAAAGAAATCACATCACAGCTCTGCATTTCACAAGCAAGCTAACACAGGGTAAGAAAAAAAGAATTCCAAGTCATGGTTACTCCACTTGATCCTCAATGTGGGTTGCCTAATCCTCGGCCAAATTCTAGTTCCCAAGGCATGTACTGCCTGCCTTCTTAACTGTGTGAATTTAATCTGTCCACTAACCTAACATGAATCAAGGTATTTACAAGATAACTTCTAGAATGTCATCGTGTAACAATCTGGTACAATGGAGTTGCTCCTTTGGGTGAAAAAAAAGGATTTTATTTCCTTTCGCCTGCTCTCATCTGAGTGGCATCCAGTGGATGTCACGCTCAGTTGGAAATTCACAGCTGCCTTCTGTGCCCCGACCACCAAACCCCACGCTCATCATTAAAATGTGGAATAACAAAACACATCTTGCTCTGGGCCTTTGCCAAACTGTCACTATATCTGGATAGTACAGCCTCCTCTCTAAAAACAGAACAAAATAGTCTGAACTTTGTCCCAGTGTGGCAGCGTGGGCTGCTGTGACAGCAAGCTAATTCATCACTGTGGGGACCTTAGGCTGTGCAACTGACCACCCAACTTACTGTCGTCTGAGGGGGTGGCAGTTAATCATCTCCTTAAATGATGTGGATATGAAAACAGGGCTGATTGTTGCTCAGCACACTAACCTTATCCATCCTCCGTGCCCCCAGCAGTGACTGTTGCCATTTTCTCCTTCTTCCCAGACCGCTGGGTTTCAAGAGATTCTGACCGAGGTGGAAATTTTAGCGGTGATTGTGGGATGCCTGTGTCATGACCTCGACCACAGGGGAACCAACAATGCCTTCCAAGCTAAGTAAGTGTTCTAATTGTTGTTATTTTAATGCATTTGCCTTTCTGCTCAGAGCCAAAGGTGACGAATGCTAAAGAGTAAAGCATTAATTTCTGGCATCCAGGGCCAAGGCCACGCAGGCTTGGGCGTGCATGTCACCGGGCCCATCCATCTTTATAATTCCCTATTCTTCTTTTAATTGCAAATTTGCCCTTCATGTCATGCTTGTTGATTTGGTCTGTCTCTGCTGACCTCACTCAGATAACAAAGCTCAGATCTTAAAGGGCCTACATTTTTCCTCCCAGAATATTTGCTTTTATGGCATGATAAGCTTCTTGGACCTGCTACTCTCAAAATCTGATTTGAGACTCTAAAATACAAGCAATCTTAGGAAATTTTATGAAGCAAAATAGCTCTTTTCCTCTCCAATAGAATCTGTTCCAGGATTCTTTTGATGGTGGGTAGTGTATAAACTGCAGTGAAGAAAGGTCACATATGAGGAGTATAGTCTTTGCTCATCCCTGCTCCCATAGAAAGTGGAAAACAAACAAAAGAATCACATTAATACAGCGATGTGTAGGCAACTAGTTGCCATGCACACAATGTGCGTGGATAGAATAATCTGTCCCTAAGCAAGTTGTACTGGTCAAGATAGCTATTGCTTGGTGGCTCATTCTGTGGCCAAGGCCATGCAACTTACGGATCAAAACCCAGGTCTCCTGACTCTTCTGTGAGAGTCCAATTTTAATGTTCTTTTCACCATCTTTCTACAAACAAAATGATACAGGAGTTCAGAGGCTAGAGAGAAAAGTTTGGGGCTGGAGAGGTTAGGGGAGGCTTTGACAAAAAGGTCCTTTCTGATGACTGATCGCAAAGCCCCCAGAACAAGTTGACCTCTGGTATCTGAAGCTTCAACAGCCTCCTCTGTGGCAACAGGTTCCTTTCAGCTCACGGCTCGTTTTGTTCCCCACAGACCTACTCACTGAGGCCTTGGAGTCCTGGGCCCCTGCATTTGCTCCTGATCGAGCAGATGAATTTTGATTTTGTGTCCTTCTCTTCCATCCTGTGTCCTATAACCCATCACCTCAACCCTCTCTTCTCAATATCCCATAATTTTTTGACCCTTTTAAGTTTCTGTGACACCCACTCTGCAAATACTCAGTCCTGATACAGTCTAACAATTCAGTTTCTTGCTAGTCTGCCTAGACTTGTAAAGGCTTTGGGAGAAAATGTCACAGCGGTGAGAGTTTGAGACATACCACCTATATTAATATATTCTCCCAGCTCAGCAGGACACCCAGTGGTCCCCACCAATCCTCTGTGTCCCTAGCCAGCTCCACCCCCCTGTTGCTCTCAGCAGTTTCATATGCCAAACTTCTCTCCTCCAAAGCCACCTCCCGCTCCGCTACCTCCCCCGCGTCACTCGGCAGATCACCTTGCCTCCTACTTCACCGAGAAAATTGAGGCCATCAATCGAGGAGTCTCTCAATTTCCTCCCCTGCCACCTACCAACTTATCTCCCCGTCCCCATCCTTCCCTCCTTCCCTCCTATCTCAGTGAAAGGACTGTCCTTCCCTTGTCTGAGGCTGTCCCTCCACCTCTGTGGGGCCACTCCTTGCTTCTCCTCCGGGACCTGGCGCCATCAATCTTCCCCTCTCCCCTGTATCTGCTGCCCTCTTTCTGCTGGCTCTCTGCGTCCTGTTAATATAAACACTTCTCCCTCATCCTGAAACAAAACAAGACAAAACCTGCCCTAATCCCCACTTCTCTCTGTAGCTTTGGTGCTATTTCTCTCCTTTCCCTCGCAGTCAAGCTTCTGGAAAGCTGTCGGGTTCACTGTCCTCACCTCCCCAGCCCTGCCCTCCCACACAGCTTTCAGTTCCAACTCCCCGGAGAGGCCGTCCTCAGTAATGTCTCCAACTTTTCCCAACGCTTTTGGACTCTTTTATGTCCTTTCTTGATCCTTCTTGCCAAGAGACATATTTTTTTCACTCCCTCCTTCCTGGAACTCTTTCTTCCTTCGTTTCACAGACAAAGGACTTTCCCCTACCTGAGAAGAAAGCCTTTCTTCTCAGTTTGCTTCAGGCTTCTCTTCCCTGCCCCGCATGCCCTGGTGATGTCGTCTCCCCATCCTCTCCTGCTCTTCATGGTCCTCCATGCGGGGCCTCCACCCACCTGCTGATGACCAACCCCCCCACCCCCCACCCCCATTTCTCTGAGCCCTATTCTCAGCTTATCTCCAGGCACTCATGCCCCTCCTATTCCAAGTCCCACGGTCGCCTCAATCTCAATCTTTCCCTTCACGCACGTCCCTCTCTCTCTCACCCTCCAACCCAGTGCGTGGCACCACCGGGAATCTGCCCTCCTCCCCACTCTTGCATGCGCTCCCTGCTCTTTCGCGTCTCTCCCGGATTGCCACCGCAAACAGCCCAACTCTCCTCCTCCCGTCGGCTTGGTGCCCCAGAATAATCTCTCTAATTCACAAAGCTGACCAGGTCATTCCCTTCGCAGAAGCCATCCACACCTCCTGCAACTTTCAGAATAAGATTCAAATTCCTTAGTTTAGCCGCCTAAGGCCCTTTTCATTCAGGCCCCTGCCCATGTCTCTGGTGAGGCACCCGCTCGCCCCACCCCACCTCCTCCAGGCACAGGGGACCACAGGATGCACAGAGTGGGGTCCTGCTGGTTCACATGTCCCTGCTGCCCAGGACGCTGCCTCCCCTGTGGGAACACCTTTCCTCTCCTTCCTTCCCCAGACTCCTCTGAAAGCATCCCCACCAGGGCTCTATCCCTAACACACTCTCCCCTGGTCAATTTTCTATGCCCACAAGATGCCCTGGCCGTGCCCTTTCCACAGTGTGCTTCACCCTCTGCCTTCCTTGCTGACTTGCAGGGGTGTCTCCCTTCTTTGGTACCTGCAATGGTGGGCAAACAGCGCCAGGAGCATAATAACCAATAAATATTTGCTGAATGAAGGAATGAATGGTGACTGCATGAATAGATGAGATTTTAACTATTTGATTATAATATGGCTTTTCCCTAAGGTTTCCTGATTTCTCTAACAGGTGTAACCTGTTGTAGATTATTATAAAACGTAGTTTTTATACACACAGGTTTGATGCTGTACCACTAAAGCGTATGCTTTCATTCCATGTCTGACATTTCCTTATTTTGAGTTCTTGTGTCTGCATTTCATTGTTTGTTTTAGGATTCCTTTCTCCCTCAGGCCAATGGTATCATTGTCAGTGTATCTCCCTCTAGCACCCTCTCTCCAGCCCGCCACAACTCTTCCATAAAGAAGAGATAAATGTGTCAGAATTGTGTCTATAAAACAAGAGTGAGCACCTTGTGGGTTCCTTTAAGAGTGAAGTGCACAATACCTGCATGCGTGTACCAATGGCCCCTCCCCAGAGAGAGAGCCAGCGCATCATGCTGAAAGAATCAGCTCTTCTTGCTAGTTGATCCCTCAGCTGTTTGGACCAAGAATACACACCCAATCAAAGCTGGGCCAATCAGATTTTGTCTCTAAGGAATTTGGAGTTGGAGTGCCATGCTATTGAGTCAGCTGCAGGATCAAAGCTGCAGGGAGCTGAGGCTGCCATTTTGGGAAAGCTATGATAGCCACATTCCAAGTGGATGAAAGAAACAAGAAAGCCAGTCTATAGAGAGGAGAGAAGAATGAAGCTGATATTCAGAGAGAAGAGAAAGGAGAGACTGTAACTCTAGAGAAAGAGTAAAAGCAGATTTGATCTCTGGCTCTCCTCATCTCTGGAGGAGATTTATTTATAGGAATCAAGCCATACTTTTGATAATTGGGCTTCCTCAGAGTTCCTGGTATCATTTAATCAACCTTCTTCCTAGTGAAGCTGGTTGTATTTCATCTCTCTTCTTTGTAATTAACAGTCCCTGAGACAATGAGAAGAACTACAATTTATTTGTTTTTTACTATGTCTCCAGCCTTCACCACCATCTCTGTAGGGTAGATATTTTTGACTCTATTTTACAGGAGGAATTGAACCTCAGGAAGGTAAGAAACTTGCCCGGATTCATCCATATGGTAGAATGGAGTCTGGACGTGAGTCGTCTGATTCCAAAGGCCATTCTTTAACCACTGTTACTCTCTTCCATGACTTTGTGACATCGATTAATATTGTGGGCCTTTGAGCTTCCAGTTCACTGGCTGACTTGCCAGATATGTGAGCTCTGGAAAACTAGATTTTCACACCTAGCAATTTAAGACATGGAGCCATAAAAATTATAAAACTGAACTAAACCTTAGTGGTCATATTTTCTAATGCCTTAATTTTACAAAGATGGAAACTGAGGTCCCCAAATCTCAGGTTGCTTATATAAAACTGAACAGCTTTCACATATATTAGGTAGGTTTTGAGTCACTGATCCTAGATTTCAATTATTTTTTGCATCCTCATGTCACATGATCAAATCTACCTATTCCAAGATGATGTGATGTGTTTTCTCAGGACTATTAACTTTGTACACAATTTCCTAGTTCATGGGATATCTGTCAGCCCTGCACTTACCTAATAGAGTCATTTAAACTTAGGACTACCCACCCTCAATGAAAATTTCCTCTGAGAATGAATGCCGAAAAAGACTTTTTACATCATGGTAAAAGAACTACCTTTTTATTGATTAGAATGAAATTTATTCAGTGAGTGTGCCATTGTTTAGGAAATCCCTTGGAAGAAACCTGTATTCTTTTCTCCCTCTTTATTTCCCAACAATTGAGTGCTTTCTATGTTCAAGACACTGTGCTAGGCATTGTTGGAGAAATGAAGTATAGCAAACAGTCCCTTCTCTTAAAGTGTTCACAGTCTAATTCCAGCCTTTCAAGCGATTTGAAAATGGGATTTAAATACACCAATTATTATGTGGCAAAGCATATGCTACCTTTTTTTCATATATAAGGCTATAAAAAAACAGGAGACATTTAGCAAGGGACAAATTACTATATAAAATGCAAAATGCCTCTACAATAAAAAGTGTGACTTTAGTTAGAGCACAATTTGATTTATTCTCTTAGCCTTTCTGATAAGCGAACCTTTGCATTTTCATATTTTGTTCTTAATTTTTAACTATTGGAGTGCGTGCAATGAATGATCAATAGGTAGAGAGGGCAGCAATGCCACAGTGCTGTGAAATGGCTCTGTTCACACCTCTCCCAGTTTTCTCTGGGGACAGCGTTCCCCACCCATCCTCCTCTCTATTACAGCTGCTCCTGATGATTAAATATCAGTACCGAGCAGCTTTGTAGTATATTCTCCTAGGAGACTTCTTCTATTCATTTCTAGCATAATCTCTTATGCTCATTTCTTGGGAATGAAAACCCATCTTGTCGCTTTCGGCCAGGTCCCAGAAGTGAAATACTGGGGCACATTAATCTGCCATGACAGCCTAATCCCACTCCTCACCACCTCCCAACAATTCTCAATTTCCTAATTACTTTTCATAGTTTTCCTTTTTAAACTTTCCGCTAAGTCATGGCTGCACACTGCCGTTCAGTCTCTTTTTCAAAGAATATGCATCATCCAGGGACATTACAAAGGTACATTTCCATTAGCACACTTATTTTTGGTGCCTGTGCAAAGTGCTGAATGCCTGGAGGGAATTTTCATTTTTGACTTTTCTTTTTGATAAGTTTCTCCTCATTGTGCTGCTTGTCTCAAATGAAAAACTTTAGTATGTAAGGATGACCTAATCCATAATGCACATTATGAATATTCACATATGTAAATGTACTTGTGCTTATGGATTTGGATTTCCTTCCTCTTTCCCTCTCTCCCCCCCTTCACACACCCTATATATATGTAATCATATTTTCACAACTACTTATATGATGGATATACTTACCCTAGACAATTAAAATGAGGCATGGTATTAAAGTCAGTTTTTTTCCATATATAATTGATTTGGGGATCTTTTTTCATATTTTACATGAAAAAGTGGAAGTATATCTTTATACAATATATATTATGTGGAAAACATGGCCTTTTTAAAAAATGGTTTTAATTAAGACTGGATAACACTACATATTATGTTCCCTTCTGTGGAATCACAATGTGTGTTTTCACATATTGACACCTCTGGGGAGTCTAACAATAGAGAAACAGCTTAGCTTTTTAAAGCTAACACTTCCCAAACTTATTTGACTGTGGAATCCTTTTTATTTCTGCCCTAATACCATTTAACACCCTAAAGAACTAGTATTCTGTAAAATGCTTTTTGGTAAAGCTTATTCTAACACGTGTGTTTTAGTTTTGCCACTTATATCAAGTTTTCTGACTGTGGACTTGTCTCATGGTGGTCCTAGGAAGTTCAGTGTGCAATGACAGTCATGGACAGCATTCTCTGTGAGCCCAAGCCTGAGAGAAAAGGCACTGAGAGGTTTGGCAGTCTAGGAAATCTCAGTGGCAACGAATCTATAGTGTTAATAAGGGACACATATGGAAATATAAGTATTTTGGCTTCGATGATTTTATTCTAAAAACCTCAGACTTAATACCATGATCCATTCTCTGAATGCTAAGATGGTACCTTGCTTGCAGAAAAGTGAGCATTAGTGCCAGACTGATCAGAGAAAATCCCTGACACAATTATAGGGGACTGTGGGCTTCCTGAATGTGAGATCATGTCATTTATCTTTGTACTCCACATGCCCAGGGCCTGGCATAATAATAGTCATCAATGCTTGTTGGTTGAATGAGTGATAGATGAATGAATGAGTGAATCACAATGTCTTCCTGCACTTTCATAGCATTGGTCTGGGTCAGTTGCAACATCTACATATTTTCTGTGATTGAATCAGTATTGTGTGAGGGGAGGTGGAGAGCAAGATGGAATTACAGAAGGGAACAGACAGGGAATCTGATCAGGAAGATGCTCAGACCACGGGCAGTCACATGGCTGCCTTTGCACAGATACCAGGAGCTAAAACACAGCAGGTCAGAAGCCACATGGACTTGGGGGGGCGGGGCAGTGCAGCACAGGAAGCATCGGAGTACTTGTTATAAGGTATCCCCTGGTTAAAGGAGGAAACATCTCCTTATTCACCCTGAACAAAGAAAATATGAAATGACTTGTGATCATCTAGCTGATTTAACTTTTGTGGGGACTGTTAAAGCAATGTGAATAAAGGAAGAGAGAACATTTTGCATTTGGACCCTACCTTACATCAACGAGTCTGTCATCAAGGTTCACACTAGTAAGCGAGGTGCATCTGAACATGGCTGGTTCATAGAAACAAATCGCAGGAATCTGAGCCTATGGTTAACAATTATACTAGTAGAATTCTGAATTAAATTTTGAAATCTTTCATTGATGACAACCAGCTTGGTAAAAATGGAGAATCAAGTATCAGAAATGTATGTTATAATTATCATTCTCATTGAGCAATAAGAAACTTAAAAACTTGGATTCAAATCTAGGACTGACGCTAGCTAGCTGTGTGACCTTGGAAAAGTTACCTAACTTCTCTGAGCCTTGGTTTCGTCATGTGTAAAATGAGAAAATAATACCTTTTTCATGGTTTTTGTCAGGACTAAAATGAAATATTAAGTTGTTAATACGTTGTCTAGTGCATGATAGGCACTTACAAATGGTAACTAAATATTACTATTAATAACATTAGTGTTATAAAATATGCCAAAACACTTATTGTTAACCTCCCAATTTGAACTATAGTCTCTAGACATACTACTGTAAGCTTATTAGACAAGCAACTAATATTTTTTAAGCACCTACTCCATGCCAGGCACTCAGATGTGATGTGCTCGTAAAGTGTCCTAGAATTTCAACAGCCAAGACAGAGGCATATAGTGTGCATTTTGAAACATGTATCTTCATAGAAATGAACTCTACGTAAGACAAATAGTAACTAACATTAAATATTAATTTACCACTGATGACTAAGATTAGCCTGACAAATTTTCACTTATTAAATGATAGAGATTAAGGCAGCAGGATTTAAAGAAATAGCACGTGCCTGATTAAAATCTAACACCCTCCTTACTGAGGCTCTTCATACTAATTCCTACTGAACCTAACCCTGCTGTTTCTCCCAACATGTGGTCATCTCTGAGCCTTTCCAAGGATTGCAGATCCCCTGTACCTGCAAACTGACCGTGATCTTGGGCTGCCTCACACTGGAGACGGGGGCAGCTTGTAACCGAAATCCTTCACGTTGCACTTAGATCCAGTCTTTACTCTTCTCAACAGCGGGGCAGACTGTGGGCTGTCAACCACCAGCATCTCCAAGCTGAGGCCAAATTGCCCTTTCAATGTCTAAAGCACACAAGGATCTGGATGGATCCTCAGCCCAAGTCCTATGACTTCCCTTTAAACCTTGGGATTCTCTAGGATCTCTCTTGATTCTTAATATGCTCTAACTCCTACTCCTAAAAAAGATTTGGAAATGAATATATATGACCACTTTGCATGAACACTTTTCTGACCCGACACTGTTGAGGAATGGGTTGTTCTACATATATGAAATTGACAGATGACTTGAAGTAATCCCTTCAAGCATCAATAAACATTTTATTAATTTAAAATGAAAATATCCATACATGTTTTAATTATTGATTAATAATTAATATAGATTGCAATCTACTATATGCCAGGCATTGTGATAAGCACTTTAAAATATTTTATTGTTCTCATAAATAACAGGTTAGGTAGATAGTATATAATCTTAGAGACAAAGAAACTGAGGCTTAAAGAGGCCAAGTAACTGTCCAAAGCTACTAAGTGGAGCAAGAGCTGAAATTTGACTCTAAATCCAGGGAACTTTCCAGAGTTCTACACTGAGATATCACAGTGAGACTGTGGACTGGGAAACTACATTAGAAGGTTGTCAACTTGACATGTAAAGTAGATAAAACGGACTCTGGACTATTGACATAGTCTTTTCCTATGCAAAGTCAAATATATTTGGTATTAATAATATAAGACAGTTGTTCCGGACACTCAGAGGTTATACAAAGTTTAGTTCATGAAGTCTACCCTAATCCCCATGGCCAACAATTATGTCTTTTTTTTCTCAGAGTATCCACAGCACTTTGGTTGGACCTGGGACACTCTTCTACTAGTATTCTTATACTCCTTCTCTATTAGTATTTGTATTGTTTTTATGTGCCTTATCTCATCTCATCTCTCTTACTAGTCTGTAAGTTTCTTAGAGGCAGGGACTGTGTTTTATTCATCGTCTATGATCCACAGCATCTAGCCTAACACAGAGAAACTTCCTGAAAGGCTTACTTAATCGATGAATGAACTGCAAAAGCAGGTACCTGAGAATGCATCTACTTGTGGTCCTTTGCCAACAGGAGGAAAAGCACTTTGACCCAAAGAGCTGGTGTGGAGGAATGGTCAACAGGGGAAGGGCCCTGCTCACTCCCCCTCTGTCCTCTTTCAGGAGCGGCTCTGCCCTGGCCCAACTCTATGGAACCTCTGCTACCTTGGAGCATCATCATTTTAACCACGCCGTGATGATCCTTCAGAGTGAGGTACAGACCTGATGTTCTATTTCTCCCCTTGACATAGAAATGAAACAACTATTTGTTTCCTACCTCTCTTTCTTTATGGTGTCACAGGTAGACACAGAGAAGTGGGAAAACCATTTTTAAGTTAACTATTGGGACTTGCTGACTTTGGGGATTCTTTTAGATGCCTGACCAAGGACCTCGTTCAGATTCTTCCTGAGCTGATTCATTTGGGTTTCATTATTGGCTAGCAGGTTTTTCAAATTCACTTAACAGGGTGACAGATATAGACTGCTTATCCTCAGGGCACAATCCTACTTTCCTTAAGGGATAGAGAAGCCCACTAAGGGAGTGATTTGATTCAAGTATTGAGTGGCCCAACATTCCCATTTTGTGAAACCCAAAGTCATTTTAAAAGATGGTAGAAGCAAAAACAGGATGAGAAACTTACACTTTATTAGCACCATTGAGAAACCTATAAAATATAAAAGAACTTAAAATTGCTGGTGGGACCAGTTTGAAAGTGAGAACTGCAACTAAACTTAAGACCCAGGGCTAATGCCATATGCCTTATTTTGCTTCATGTGGCAATGCAGGAGTTAGAAGTAGTTGGAATTTTATACTTTTAGCTCTCCACAGAGAAAAACAGAAACCACTAACCAACTCTGGCAGAGGCATCTGAGTTTTAAATTGCCAGGAAAGGATCTGTTTAATTTTCTGCAGGCGTACAGACTTTTTTTTTTTTTTTTTTTTTTTGAGGCCAGGAAGGGATCATCTGTTCCCCATTATTTGTCAGTTCTCTAGCTGTGCCATTAATTATTATTATTATCATCATTAAGGCCCTGCTTCGCTGGAATAGCATCATTAAATATGGAGGTTTTTTCCTCCAGCTCATCTTGAGAAGGCATGCCTTTTGCAATATCACTGACGGCCCCCGACCCCATAAAGGAGTCGACACTGTGGAACCCGAATGCAGGCTGGGGAAGGGCAAACCCGCTGGGAGTGATGTATTTGCAATTGGGAATGAAACACCAAGGGTTAGGCTTTCAGTAACTGACAGAAGCCGGCATCCTGGCATCTGTGGCTCTGGAATTTTCCTACAAAAGCCATATTGTAGCTGAGTGCTTCCACAGCTCTCAGTGGGGATAAGAGGAAATTTGGTTAAGACTATCTTTTCTGTACTGGTAAGTGTGATGCTTTTACACCTCTGCCCCGGAAAGCCCCACCTTTGTAATAACATGGATTATAAACAGGATGTCAAGTTTCCTCAGGGAAACAAACCCCACTCACTCAGAGTTTGTGTTCATACAAACAAGACGCATTGGCCGCCCTTCACTCTGGGCTTCCCTGTGAAGACCAGAGACCAGTAAAGAGGGAACAGTGCGCTGAGCACCTGCTACGTGCAGGCGCTGCCTGGCACTGCCCCAGGCCCCCTCGGTCCTGCCCGTCAGAAAGGCAGCAGTGCAGGTGCCATTACTGTCCCATTTCCAAATGAGCACATGTGCTGGGAGGTTAGGTGGCTTGAGGAAGTTTACCCCAGACGTTTCTCCTTGCACATCTACTTTTCTTACCGTCGATACCACACTCACCGCCTCCCTAGACAAAGAGTAGAAGCGGTGTTTTAGGAAGACTCTAAACTACTTCAGGGACCAAACCCTTGGAGCACCGTGGAAGGCCAGTTTGCATATAAACAATT
Source organism: Eulemur rufifrons (assembly GCF_041146395.1). Lineage (NCBI taxonomy): Eukaryota > Metazoa > Chordata > Mammalia > Primates > Lemuridae > Eulemur > Eulemur rufifrons. The sequence goes on from NC_090983.1 coordinate 50,068,167, forward strand.
CACTGATTGCAAATTAACTTTTTTAAAAATTAAAGCTCATCTAGCTAGCTTTGTCAGTCTTTTAGCTATAAATGGTGTTAGTTACTACATGTCCTTTAAGGGTACAGTCACGTGCCACATAATGTTTCAGTCACAGACGGACCACATATATGAGAGTGGGCCCCTAAGATGATCATACCATGTTTTTATTGTACCTTTTCTGTGTTTAGATATGCAAATTCTTACCATTGTGTTACGATTGCCTACAGTATTCAGAACAGTAACATACTTGCAAGTTTGTAGCCTAGGAGCAATCGGCTGTGCCAGATAGCCTAGGCGTGCAGTAGGCTGTCCTGTGTGGGTTTTCATAAGTACACTCTGTGATGTTTGCACAATGGTGAGATCACCAAACATTTCTCAGAAAGTATCCCCCGCATTACATGATGTATGACTGTAATAACATGCACACTCTCACAAAATAATCAGGATCCTCAAATTCACACCAGCTTTCTCCCTGTCTCAGTGTTAACTTTTACTGTAACTTGCTCCTGAAGGCTCTATGTCTTTGCCTGGGAGGTGCTGGGTGTGTGGCTGGATCCAGAAGACTGTTTTTCCATAGCTTCTGACCACTTTTTCCCAGGCCCCGGAACACCCGCCTGTGATTGAACCATGAGCAATGCTCAGGCAGAAAAACCTGGGCAGAATTACGGTGCGGCATTCCTTTAGTTATTTGTCTTCCTCTTAATGGCTGAATTAAGGGTCTGGAAGAGTTCATTGGAAAATTATTATTAATATTGGACCTGGTCCCAGGTGGAACCAATATACTTTCGTCTTTAAGGAGTGGCAGGTTCACCCAATGAGATAAATTAACTCAGGATAGCAGATTATCATCTGGTGCCTGGTAAGAGATAATTTACTAATTGATATCCTGGTTCCCTGAAAGAATTAATTTACCTCTTGTTGGAGAATAGTTTATTCTCAGGCAGTCATTCCTCCCCATTCCTTCTCCACCATCTTCTGGCTCTCAGCACTGGGTTTAAAACTGGTCCAGTTCCTGGGCCACACACTAATGAGTTCATATTTCATGCTAAGAAAACTTGACAAATGAAAAGTCCTGACTTTCAAAACAAATTAAGTGAATTGGTCACTTTGCGGAAGAATTTTTCACTTTACTAAAGACAAATGTGGAGCTGCCTAGTGGAGCTAAAATAAATTTTGCTGAAAACAAGGGTGCTTTTCAAAGGTGTGGAGATAAACGTATAATTGCAAATTTTCTTGGTCAAGAATCATCTTTAGAGTCCTGCAGTGCCAAGAATAATGTCTTATGCATCCTAGCTATTCAGTAATTATTCACTGTACTGAATTTAATCCACCTTGTACTTCATCAAAGTGTGTCTTAATAGTGCAATGTAGGGTTCTTCAACTTCAGCTGTGTCGTCGTGTTGGGCCAGGTAAATCTTTGTGTGGGGCGGGAGGGGGTGTGTCCTGTGCATCATAGGATGTTTAGCAGCATCCCTGGCCTCTACTACTGGATGGTAGCAGCACCCCTACCCAGTTGTGACACTTAAAAATGTCTCTAGACATTGCTAAATGTCTCCATTGTCAAAATCACCCCCAGTTGAGAACCACTGGTCTAATGGTTTTTTCTCGTCCTTGAAGTCATATGTTACCCTAGCAAATATTTCCTAAATACCAGCCTAAACCTTTGCTACCTAGGGAAATTAGTATTTATTTTAGGGTGAGAAAGATTCCCAAATGTTTCACCAACTTCTCCACTAAGTCACTCCATAGGAAACAGGCAGTCAGGTGAAGTCCCATTTTTAGAGTTTTTCCCTTTTAGACTAAACACATAACAAAGTATCCTTCAGTAGACCTTCTCGAAAATGATTGTGCTTTCTCGCTTTGCTCTGTTTGCCAGGCAATCTGTTTGTATTTGTATGAAATTTCATTAAGCTTTTTAAAAAATGATTTTATCATGTTCCCAGACTTTTTTTAAATATAGACAAACCGTGTAATCCACAACCACAAATTTAATGTTGTCTTTTGTGACTTTTTACTTTCTCATTACAGGGTCACAATATCTTTGCTAATTTGTCCTCCAAGGAATATAGTGACCTTATGCAGCTTTTGAAGCAGTCAATATTGGCAACAGACCTCACGCTGTACTTTGAGTAGGTATTGGCATTTCATCTATTTGACAAATGGATATCTAAAGTTCTATCCTGTAATTAATTTTTAGGTCTACATTGGGCGTTGCATGTTACTCTAGCATTGATATCAATGTGTAACTAAGCTAATCCTTTTTGTTGTTGTTTTTTCCCTCATTTAAATGGAGTTTCTTAAGGTAGTGTGTAGAAGCCAAGAGAATAAAGGCTACAATCGCAAGGTTTATGTCTTTCTTTTGTTTTATGAGCCTTGTTTGAGACTGTTGACTCTTAAACTAAGTGATGGCCATTTTTGGTTTAGATACTGGTTAAAATTGCTGTTTTAGACTATTATTTCTGTTTAGCTCTATAATGGCATTTGTGATGATAAGAAATACTCATTGACGAAAGGTTAACTTGAAATTCAAGACTTCTTCATTCCTTGCTGCTCTTCTCTCTCTCTCTTTCTTGAAAGAGCTGTCCCCCTTTTTCCCAAAGGTCAGGCCTCCGTCTGAGCTGGAAATTTCATCCCTCCCTTTCCCAGCGAGACCTGCTCCATCAGATACCTCTTATTTTGGCAGCCTGGAAATCTCTTCCTCCACTAATTTGCACAGTTCCCTCCTATCTTAAAGATCAAACAAATTCCCTCTCTTAAAAAAATTATTTCACTTGATGCCATGGAGATCTTTCATTGCTTTTCAATTTACCTTGCTTTTTACTTTTTAAAATAAACAGAGCATATTAGTACCTCTATTTTCCTAACACCCATTTACACCATGAAGAGCAGAATCCACTTCCACGTTCTATGAAAATTGTACTCAGGTCACCAGAGACCTGTACTCATTTTTGATGTTTTCTAGTGTCTTTGAGATATCTGAAGGTTTACTGATTTAATGTCAATTTCTACTCTGTTTGCTTCTCCAACATCTGATTTTCTTTTCTCTCTCCTTTTCTAGATCTTTTGTAGGTTTCTTTTCTCCTGGCTCCTACATATGAGTTCTTGAACCATGATCTCCTTTCTCTACTCAGATTCACTCCCCTGGCCTCACTTCTATGTTACCTCTTTATATGTTATCACCTGTGTGCAGGAGAAATCCTTTGCTCTAACCCTCCCTCTCATTGCAGACCTGTATCTCCAACTTCATCTCAAAAACCTTCAGTGTCTTCACTGCTTTCAAAGAAGACTTTAAACTTGGTTTGACTTTCAAGGTCCTCCATCATCTCCCCCCAACCTTTTCTCCTTCTTATCTTCCACTTCTTCCCTACGTGATTTGTCTACTTCAACCAAACTGGTCTGTGTATTTCCCTTTGAAAACCTCTATGTAGTTTTCCATGTATCCTAATCATATCGTCGTTCCTATATGGAATCCTGCCCCTTCATGTCTCCACCTGGCTGAAATGACCGTCCTTTAAGATTTTTGTCTTTTTGTCCTTTGTCTCTTCTACCACTCTTTCTAGGAAGCCTTGTGTCACTCCCTTTGAAATCTTACTGCACCATGACATTGTATCAGTTAAAATAAGGTTCAGGCCGGGCGTGGTGGCTCACGCCTGTAATCCTAGCACTCTGGGAGGCCGAGGTGGGCGGATCGTTTGAGCTCAGGAGTTCGAGACCAGCCTGAGCAAGAGCGAGACCCCATCTCTACTAAAAAAAATAGAAAGAAATTATATGGACAGCTAAATATATATAGAAAAAATTAGCCGGGCATGGTGGTGCATGCCTGTAGTCCCAGCTACTTGGGAGGCTGAGACAGGAGGATCGCTTGAGCTCAGGAGTTTGAGGTTGCTGTGAGCTAGGCTGACGCCACGGCACTCACTCTAGCCTGGACAACAGAGTGAGACTCTGTCTCAAAAAAAAAAAAAAAAGGTTCAGTTGTAAGGGACAGAAAACCCAGAGTAACAGTGGCTTCCTTCTCTGTCACGTGAAAGAAGTCCGGAGATAAGCAATCTGGAGTTGGTAGAGTAGCTGTATGAAGTCATCGGGGACCCAGATTCCCTGAAGGTACTGCCACCTTCAACACATGCTTTCTGCCTCTTAGTCCAGGATAGATGCTCAAGCTCCAGCCATAATGGCTACTTTCAAGCCAGCAGGAAGAAGGAAGGGACGAAGTAGAAAGTGGTAAAAGGGTGAAGCAAGCTATCTTCTAAGAGGGTTTGCTGGAAGATGCCACGTAACACCTCCTTTTATATTTCATTGGTCAAAATCTAGTCACTTGGCCATACCTAGCTTCAAGGAAAGTTGGGAAAGGAAGTCTTTATCCTGAGTAGCTATATGCCCAGCTATAAAAAACACGAATCTTGTTACTAAGGAAGAAAGGAAAAAGGGATATTGGGGGAGACAACTGGTAGTCTATGTCATAGGTATTTATTTTTGGATTCTGCTGAATGGGTTATTACATGGTATCATAGAAGGAGTAAAGGCTTTGGAGTTTATATTGGCCTGGATTTGAATCTCACTTTGGCATTCTAGTTAAACCTGATGGGTTGAGCCCAAGTATCTGTGTCTTCTCCCTCCTAAAACTTCACTAAAATGATACTATAATAAATAAATTTAAAAGAAAAAAACAAATACGCAAGGGGAAAAAGAGGGCACACAACAACAGACAAGAGATTCAGTACATTTGTGGACAATGGAAGGCGGACCACCAAATGGTAATGGACCTAGCAGAGTAGAAATGGTAAGTGATTCCTACAGAGGAGGACAGCTCTGAAAAGCAAGCCATTCTGCCCTGAAGAACCTTGCATGGGGCTTAGAGAAAAAACTACCATGAAAAATAAATGGGACATTCAAAGCTTAAGACACTCAAAGCTCAAAGAGAATACTAGAAACTCAGTCTACGGAACACTGCCCATGAAGTCCTCTGCCAACATAGCCAGGTAATTCCTTTTCCTCTACCTCTAGAATGCCAGAGGTTTATTCTCTGGAGAAATAAAATGAAGAGCTCTGGACTGATGAGAAGTACAGGGTAGGAATGAGATGCAGTGCTCCAAAGAAGGGATTAAGTGAACTGGACCCATGGCCCATAGCCCAGCAAGTGGAAGCTAGGAGTCCATACTCCACATCCCCAGGCTTGTCAGATTTAGCAAGTGGAAACACAGAAGGCCCAGTTCAATTTAAATTTCAGATATACAATGAATGTTTTTTAGTTCATTTTCCATGAACTATTTGGGGCATACTTACACTAAAAATTATTTTTTTTTATATTTCAGAATAGCTAGAAGAGAGGACTTGAAATATTCCCAACATATATAGAAATGACAAATATTCCTGGTGATGGCATAACCTAAATACCCTGACTTGATCATTACACATTCTATGCATGTAACAAAATATCACATGTAGCCCCAGATATGAATAACTATTAGGTATCAATACAAAATTTTTAAAAAATCATTTTTATCTGAAACTGAAATTATTGTATTTTATCTAGCAGTCCTACCCCCCACACACACAACTCCCACTTAGCTTTTAATGCCTTACTATTATACACAGACAAATAAGAATCACAGAACATTTTATAAGCCTCCAATATGAAAGGCAGAGGCCAAAACAAACAGAAAATAATTGAATTCAGATAAAACAGGGAGAGGAAGAAAACAACAAACCATTGTTAGTATCCTCAGAGAGCTAAGATATCACATCCATGAAACAAGAACTGGATGTTTTGAAAAATAATAATAGGAGCAAACATGAAGAAAAAATGCTTTTGAAAATTTAAAACATTATGGCCAACATAAAAAATCAAATGAAAACATTGGGAAATACAGTCAAAGGACAAAGGGCAGCAAGATGGAAAACACTGCTATTTTTCATTATATGTCTTGCAGTGTTATTTGATTTGTTAGATATGTACAGATATTACTTTGATAAATATAAATTTTAATTAATTTTTAAAATATATTTATAAAACAAAAATCCCAGCTCTGCCACTAACAAGCTGTGTGTCATCAGACAAATTATTTACCTCTCTGAGCGTCTTTTCTTTGTTTCTCTGGAGATAACAATACCTACATTGTATGTCTTATGAATGTCTTACATGTGTAAATGGCTTATAAATGGTGACATCTACAACCTCATTTGCTTTATAACCTGTTTATTTTAAGTGTTTTGTGGCCCTTGTGTTAACTTAACTACCATGATCTTCCATCTTTTTCTGGATCAATGCTCCTTGATTTGGGATTTATGGAAAGCCTGCATCCTTTTGATGTTTTTATTTCCTGTCTCTGACACTTGCAGGATTTTGTGTTATTTTTCTCAAAGTAGAAGCATCTTCCCAAGCCATGTTTCCAAGTAACTCCTAAAGGGGAAAAAAAAAAATCTCAACCCTTGGAGTCCATTTATCAAGCCCTGTTAGGGATGTGACAAATCACTGAGTGACCGCTGGAATGCAGTCAAGGAAGTTGGTTGCAACTCATTTTCTCATTACTCTGTTCTTATCTCAATGCTGCAGCCCCTGCTAATGTTTGCTGACTCCCAAAGAAACTGGCTTGCTCTGTTTTCGTCAGCATTATTGTTTTCTGAGGTTCTAAATAGCTGTTCATTCTCTAATCTAGACCTTCAGGAGACTGATTCACTTGCCTGTATAAAGTTGCATTAAAGTATTGCCGTATTTTTAGCCAAAACAATCACCAGGGTTAATGAGGAAAAAAAGAAACTACTACAAACTGTCACCCAGATGCTTTTATTTCATAAATGTACAATTGTGGAACTGGAAGGGATCTTAGAAATGATGTCATCCAATTCATCTCCTTTATTTTACAGATCAGGCATGGAGGTCTAAATGGTTAAACAGTGTAAGTTGGGTCACTTAAGTAATTATTGGCAAAACTGGAATCCACTCTTCCTCTTTCAGGGCTTTTTCCTCAATCACCTTCTCTAATGGAAGAATCAAGAAATGGTTGTCCCTTTATAATAATTGGGGATACATTAAATATTGACCTTCCTAGGTGTTCTTTAATCAGTTTAATTTAAAAACCAGCCAGGGTTCCCTGTGTCCTCTCCCAAGGCAGAGTTGGAGATAAGGGCTTGCATGCAGGTAGTTTCATTTTGGAAATGACACCAAGAATAAGAGAGAGGGTGCTGGGACAGTGACATGGGGAAGGAGGGAAGCCATTGGAAGGAAGGGTACATTTCCTTGTTGGTCATCACTGTGATCAGCCAGGCTTGACCCTGCAGAGACTATCTGAGAAGTCTAGTATGATGCATGTCAGGATTGTCCACCGGCCACCATCCTTGTCAGCCAAGGGTTGCTGTACACGGTATCGGTATTAACTCCCACGCACTTCCAGGTTGTGCAGGCCTGAGGGCTCCAGATTCCTGTCGCTGTCCCCGGTCTGTCCCACACATGGACTCAGAGTAGCACCAGGGCGGAACGTCAGCACTGTGTGGGGCAGCAGAGGAGCAGCTGTGGCACAGGTGGCAGCAGTAATGGCTGGAGAAGTGTGGTTGGGCCAAGAGGATGAGAGGTGGCCGCAGGGCTAGTTTCTAGAAGTCTGGATTCCTGTTAGTTCTTCTGCCCTGACTGCTCACATCAAAAGTTATGATATAGTTGAGGAAACCAAAAAGGAAGCTCACTGCTTTCCTCCCGTAGGAAGAAGAAAGTCATTCTAGAAATGGCCAGGATGGGCAAGGAGTGGATCTCAGCCTTTTGGAGAGGGGTTTATGACTCATTCCCAGGGGCAGGATTTCCTGCCTTGCTCCAAAGGGAAAAAAAATGTAAGATTCATGGAAATATGGAAATGCATTTTAAACAACCACCAAAACTTAATGACTTTAATTTCTAATGGCTTTGGGTGTCCTTGGGACTCTGTACCACAAATGCCACAAAGCAGAATTTACAAGATAAAAAAACAAAACCCTTGGTATGAATCTCTAGGTTTCACAACCTAAATCTGGAGGTTAATTATTCATTCTGATTTTCCAACTTACTGAAAACATTTTCCAGTTACTGCTGAGTGATTTTCTGAAATTGATTTCTGTGCCAATTTCTGAGTCCCTGAAGTGAATAAGGGTTTGATAACTAAGTAGTCATTTCACCATCTCAAGCAGGAATTTGATATACCTGGTCAGTAACCAGTCATTTAACTCTAAGAGTCAAATCTGTCTTTGCCTCAGTTTCCTTGTCAGCAGCATGGGGGGAGGCATATCACCTATGCCAATCTCCCAGGGTCCTTGTGGCAGTCAAAGGAGATTACCTATATGAAAGAGCTTTGATATTTTAAAGTACCTTGTAAAGAAAGGGATCATTCATACAGAAAACTTAATAAAATATGCCCTATAAAAGATGATGCTTATCCGAGTGGGCAGAGAGAGAGAGATCTAAAATTATAAATGTTAAAACTTCAAGAGGATGTCACAAATGCCCTGTACTATTTGTCTACATGGAAGTCAACAAAGATGACCTATGCAACTTCCACAATTAGTAATAAAAACAACAACTAATGTTTCCTGAGTGCTTACTTAGGAGCTTTATATACACATTATCCTGTTTAACATAGGTTTAGAATAAGGACTGTTATTAACCTCATGATATACATGAGGAAACTGAGGTATGGAGAGATTCAGGAAATTGCTCACAATGTTAAATAGTAAATTTGGGATTTGAACCAAGTAGTTCGACTCCAAAATGTTTTTAACTACCCTGACATTCTCTCTGCAGTTATGTAACGGTTAGTTTTAGAGTACTAAAGGGAAAATTAAGGCCAATCCTGGGAACGCTTGGGCTTTAGGGGCAGCAGTAATTTGAGTATACATATGCCGAGGTTAGTTCCAAACACACTAGATGTCAGCACACTAGGTGACAGCAATTCAACTAATGCACCAGGAGTGCAGGGTGGGTGTGGAGGCTCCAGGTTAGAGCTGCTCAGGAACCTGTGTGATGGGGCTGAGATTTGCCAAGAGAGGCTCCTTGTTTGCGGTTGAGTTAAGCTGGGGCATCAGAGGTTGAAAATCCGTTAGCTTTAATACAGTCATGGAGGTTGTTGCAATTGGGTAGCGATACATAGCATCCATCCCCAACAGGCTGTGATTACATAACATTGTATCTCTCGTCTACCAGGTGCCTGCTCCATGCTGAGCACCCTTCTAGGCATTCCAGTATCTCCTTGTATCACTGTACACTCCCTCTGTCACCACCGTGTTAGAATGGAAGCTCCACGAATGCACACATCTTACTCTCTAGCTCACTCTTGGAGCCCCCAAACCTGACACACACACACTGTCTGACATGAGCTCTTAAAACATTAACTTTTTGATATTGAATTCTCATGTCAACCTGAAAGGTAGATATTGTTATCGTCATCTGATAGCTAGAGATACCTGGGCTTAAAGAGGGTGAACAATTTGCCCAAAGTCATCAAGTCATCTTTTTTTTTTTTTGAGACAGAGTCTCACTCTGTTGCCCGGGCTAGAGTGAGTGCCGTGGCATCAGCCTAGCTCACAGCAACCTCAAACTCCTGGGCTTAAGCGATCCTACTGCCTCAGCCTCCCGAGTAGCTGGGACTACAGGCATGCGCCACCATGCCCGGCTAATTTTTTCTATATATATATTTTAGTTGGCCATATAATTTCTTTCTATTTTTAGTAGAGACGGGGTCTCGCTCTTGCTCAGGCTGGTCTCGAACTCCTGACCTCGAGCAATCCACCCGCCTCGGCCTCCCAGAGTGCTAGGATTACAGGCGTGAGCCACCGTGCCCGGCCAGCCAAAGTCATCAAGTCATCTGTGACCAGGTCTCTGTGCCACTCAGACCACTATTTAAACAGAGAATTATCCAGTAATTCAGATTTTATAAATCTTTTTGGGTGCTCAGTGCTTTTTAGATTGTTTTTCTAAATTAATCAGACTGTTCTTCAAATTGAAAATTTGCTACTTCACTTTGTGCTCTGCATTCGTCAAAAAATGCCCAGTCTAATGTCTTCTTTGTCTTTGTCTTTCCAAAGGGATGCAGTAAGTAGCACTTCTCAAAAGCATCTGATCATGATAGCAACATGCACTAAACTATTTTTGATTGCTTGGTGTAATAATTTGACCATCCTTTTTAAAAATTAGATTAGTTTTTGGACAATTTATTTTTAAAAATGCAGTGGGAACCCAACAAATGTTTCCACTGCTGTGCAGACAAAACTGTTCATTCATTCAACATTCAGCAAATGTTTGTTCAGCTCCCACTCTACTCAGCGCTCTCAACTTCCACGGCTTCCTTCCACTCAACCATATTGGAAAGGAAGAGGATAAGTTGATGCACAGTAAGGTGTTAACGAATGGTAGAGCTTAATCCATTACTCTCTCCCAAACACTCTCATGTTTTAACAGAGCCTGATGAGTTAACCTACCGAAACTATTCTACTGTTAGACCAGTAGCGCCTGTGGTAGGTTGATGGAAGAAATATTTTGGTATTTCTCGACATACTTGAAAGCATTTTTACATATACTCATCTCCATATCCCCATTTATATGATATCCCAACTAACTAAAAAATGAGAAATTCATCCAACTAGCACTTATTAATGCCCTCCTTATGCCAGACACAGTGCTAGTTGCTGGGAATGCACAGGCAGCTAGGACATGGTTCTCACCTTCAGGGATGCAGAGCCCAGTGGGGAAGGGGGGGCAGCAGTGCCACAGCACGTGGGGTGCTACGGCCACAGTGAACGCTGGCAGCCTCTGGAGCACACTGTCTAGCAACGGCTCAAGCAACGTCTCTGCTTAGTGATTACGGTTTTACTGAACTGACTGCTTGGGCCTTGTGTTATCTAATCTTCTGCCATTTTCAACATTTAGAATAATTCCAGTCTTTCCATTTCCTGCATTTTGCCAATTTTATTCGTGCTGTTAACAACAGCACAGCATCAAACAGATCATTTCATTCAGGTTCTTAGCTGGCCCTTGTGTTATCAGTGCTAGTCTAAAGCAGGGAGAAAATTCACTTCAAAATTAAATATATCACTTTTTTTTCTTTAGTCATAATTACTAGAGTTAACATCTGCACATTAATTTTCTATTTCTCTCCAGTGCTTTTATGTCAAAAGTCCAGAAATCTCTCCAGAATCTGCATTTAGCAATTAACTGCAGATGTGTGTGATTTGCCTGTTGAGCGAGCTGTAAGAACCCGAAAAGAACAAATACCCTTTTCTGCTGCATCTACTCACCACGTCCACACGTCCACACACCCCACACCCCTGCCTGACAATTCTGGAGTTGAAATTGGGGAGAGTTACAATGATGATTTGCCACCTCAGCAGTAAAAACTTCCTAACATTTATGGACTTTTAGTAGATTCAGAGGAGTTAGATGAATAGATAGATAAAGAATATGTATACATATATACATGTATAGATATATAAATTTACAAAAAATATTCCTGATTAAAATACACACAGGAATAGTGATTTCTCATTTTGCAAATAAAAGATGCCGTGTAGATAAATTACAAAGCAGGAAGATTTTCAATGTAGTGATGGGTGACTGGTAACCAATCTTTAGAATTATTTTTTAGGGTAATTTTAGCAGTTCTGTTCAAATGATGCTTGTTTAAAGACAGCTATTTTTCTGAGGGGAACATATGTCAGGAGAGCAGGATAAAAGCCTAATAAAAACATATCTGATTATAAATGAGATTTTCCAGTAAGTTGCTTTTCACTAGCTGAGGTACTTGCCTCTGTCCTTGAAAACCAAGGTCCCAATGATCTGCTTGAGAAGTTAATGATATAGTTCCTCATGACAAAGGAGTCTGGATCCAGGGGGTATTATATAATTTTGTGGATTTTCAAATATTCATTTTAGCAGTCCCATGTTTCTGAAAATGCTTCTATTTCTAACAGTTTCACATATGCTCATGCTGTTGACTCTGTATAATCTATGTACACATATACATTTAGATGCTAAAAGAAACAGCTGTATGGGCAAACTCATTTCCCAAAAGCACAGTGAATTTCACATGGTTACTTTGTAATGATTATCACTAAGGAGAAGGTCAGAAATACACCACTGGAGCGGTGAACTACCGACCTGGCCTGGGCCATCTGCAGGTCTCCTCACCTCTGTCTGGTGTCTGCCTTGATACTTGGTACTGCCTTGGTGCAGCAGTGTGTGATGCCATCACATCCCATGACGGCTGTCGGCCATGACTGCCCACGTACTCACTACACGAAAGGCTGTCTGGCCCCAGAGATTTATGCTACGCATATTAATAGTTACAAAGATCATCTCAGAGGCCAGAACTGGGAGGCTGGGGACTTGGAATCTACCTAGATACGCTCATAACTGCCCTGGGACCCTGGGCAAATCACTTCACCTTCCTTCACCTTGAGTTTCCTCACCTATAAAATGAGAGAATCACAACAGGTTTTTCTCAAAAGTTCCATATAGCTCTAACAGTCTATAACTATAATGAAAACTCAAACATAGAAATTATTCTATGACTTGGCAATTTTACATATGCACATACATATATTCATGTGTATATACATATATATACAGAGAGAGAGAGCTCACACAAATTCACAAGGAGATGCATACAAGGTTGGTCATAGCAATACTGTATGTAATACCAAAAAAAATCAGAAATAATCTAAATTTTAATCATCAAGAAATGTATAAGTAAACAGTGGTATAATAATACATGGAATACCATACATAAGTGAGAAGGAATGGCCTAGAACTATATATAACAGTATGAATGAGTCTCACATACCTTGAATGAGAAAAGCAAGTGACCAAAGAATGCATGCACTATGATGACAATATTTATATAAAGTTTTAAAACATGCAGAACAATATTATGTATAATTGACCTAGAAAAATTATAAGGATGTGTATTATGATGCTTTATATGAAATTTAGAAAATGGTCATCTTATGGTGGGCAGGAGGGATGCAGAAGCAACAATTCTGAGAGGCACAGGGCCTCGACAGGACTGGTAGAACTTTATTTCTAGGCAGGGTAGTGGATGGATACTCTGTTCATTGTGTAATTTTTACACCTTTTAAAAATTATTAAATGTGTCTAATAAATTTGTTATGTGACATCACTTCCAAATCCTTTTTGCGGCCTTATGGAAATGATCAACTGCATCTCCTGATCTTTCAAGAAGACTTCTTTTCAGGGACTTTAAAAAAAAATAGGCTTTTCTCATACTTATCTTAACAAAATTATAGTACAGGAAGATTCCTATTATCTTGTGAAGTCAGAGCCAAATCTTGAGATGACAGAGCACATAGACCCAATCAAGAAGTAGCCGACTTTTGACAGTGGAGGAAAAATCAAATTTGTATGCCACATTTTTCTGTGCCCTGTAAAAAGATTCCTCTTATTCCTCCTCCATCCACCATTCTCTAGGGATAGTTGATGTTCTCTTTCATCCTAGCATTGTTAATATGATGTGAAGCCTATGACTGATTTTGAGTTTGGTTGTGATTTAAGACTTTCATACCACCATCTCCAGCTGTTAAAATTTCCATCATTTGAGAATTTATTCTTATGATTCTGCTTGGTTGTCATGTCACAGATTTGCATTAAAAAAAAAAAGACTTTGTTTTTTTCAATAAGAAAGAAAACCTAGGTAACATGCCTCCACTTTGCCTCAAAGATGTTATGTTCCATATATTGAACAAACTATTGGCAGTTAGTAGAGAGTGGTCAGATATTGGTAGGAATGGTGTTCTTATTTCCTACAGCTTGTTATGTTGCCCACTTGGTTCAGGTTAGAATCTAGTCTGCAAGAATCTGACAGGGCTTTTCTTGAATAGATTTTATGTTGTTTTCTTATCTCAATCTCTCCAAATGGCAACTGTGAAGCCCCTAGAACAATTAGAATCAAGGTGAAACCAGTAGCTAAAGAGATAGTTTTTAAAATGAATAGCTTTCTGAGATAATCATTTGTGTTCATTCATCAATTCAGTACATATTTATTGAGTTCCTGCTACATGTCAGGCATTGTTGTAGGTACTGGGGATGAAGGAGTGAACAAAAATGGGCCAGGCCCCTGCCTTTATGGAGCTTGCATTCTAGTGATTTCTTGGAATAACTCCTACAATTGAAATGGCCACCCAGATGCAAATGATGATAAGGATGATGACTGACAAGCTCTCCCAGAAGCTTTGTATGTTCCTCCATGATCCTCCAAGCTAAGCAAAATGCCTTCCTCCATGCTCCCAAGACACTCTGGGCACTTCTTACCTGCTTGGGTATCTTGGCTGCCTTTGTATTCCAGCTCTACCCCTCACCAGCTGGGAGACCTTGGGCCAGGTATTCAACCCTCCAAGCTTAATAACAGTAAGTAATTCTTACTGATCACCTCCTTTTTTAAGGCACTCTGCTAAGTGTTTTACACAAATCATCTTATTTAATCTTCCCACCAACACTACAAGGTGGATCCTGTTACTATTACTCTTTTACTAATAAGAAAACTGAAGCCTAGCAAGGTTAAGTAACCTACTCAAGGTCAGTCACGTAGGTAGTAAGTGACAGAACCCAGGAAGTCTGCCAGAACCATAGTAAGGACCCCATAAATATTAGCCTCACCAGAGCTAGGACTAGGGTAAGACAGGTGAAGTGAGGCCTGCAAAGAATCTTGTCTTAATTTAGAATTTTGTCTTCATTTAGAATTTTGTTATTTTGTTTATCATGGATTTTTTGCATTTATTTTGATTTTTTGAAAACATTGCACCAAAATGTTTATCTTGATTACTGAATTTTTTGGTACCCATTAAATTTTATGCCCAAAGTGAGTGCCTGTCTCATGTCATGCTAATCACAGAATCATCATTATCATTAGTATTACATTTAAGGGGGGAATTGCCTATTTATTTGTTGGTTACCCTGGCTAAACTCAGAGACATTTAAATGTACTACCCATGTCTTGTATCCATAAAAACTAATAAAGACTTGGAACAGAGTAGATGTTCAATAAATATTTATTGAACCCAACTTTCTGCTTTATAATAATTCAAAAGAAGACTAATTTCTACCCAGTAAGAGAAGAGGAATGGGTGAACTCTTCAATCTCTCTGTAGTCCAATTAGTCAATTTTATGTTATTGTTGGCAGTAATACTATTAATATTATTTACATATTAACCATAGCTATCGGGTATTGAGTATCTACCAGTACCACACACTTAGCACACCTTATCTCAAATTCTCACTACAAAGCTGGAAACTGAGGCTCAGCAATGTGGAGTCAGTCACTCAGGATCACATGGCTAATAAGTGACAGTCAGCATTGAGCCCAGAGCAGCGAGAGTCCAAACCTGGGCCCTTTCCACTCCACCACCTCCCTTTCTATTTCAGTTCAGTGGTGGTGATGTGAAAGGGCATGGCCATGGTCATGAAGAAGGGAGTGGGTCAGATAAAGAAGGTGGTAAAGGTCTGTAAAGAAAAGATGTGCACACAGTGCCCACCCGAGGTGGGAAGGGGCTGCTGGGACCTTCTGAGCATTTGCACAATGCCATCTCTGCTAGTTGATTCAAGGTTGTCTTGGAGATCGTCTCACACTGTAGCGCGGCCTTGACCCATAGCAACTCAAAAAGATGGATCCAGGACCTGTCCTTGTGCCTGGAATACGGAAGTAAGCTATACATTGGTCTTCCTGACCTGCCCCCTTTCAAGTAAATTGAGTAGTCAGCCCGATGGGTTGACAAGAAATCCATACATTTGGGCAGTGGTGATGGCACCGCCCAGGCCAGACACAGGGGAGCCAGTGGTTCTCAACATCGTGTCCTTTGTCCCGCACACTGCAATGGGTCAGCACTAAGTTCCCAAGATCCTTCCCTGGTTCCCACCGTCAATGATATGTTATGGTGGTATTTTCCAAAGTATATTTTGTAAACATCAGTACTGTGTGGAATTTTGTGGATAAATAAGGTTAAACAGGCTTTTCTACCTCCCAGGGAATTTCTTTACAAGGAGCACCCCTAAGACTAGCATTTTGTGAGATGCACTTGGAGAAATGGAGTGGCAGGATCCTTTAAATACTTTCTCCTTAGGAAGCGCCAAGAGGGTGAAAACTTGGGAAATGATTCTTTTTTTTTTTTTTTTTTTTTTTTTTTTTTTGAGACAGAGTCTCACTCTGTTGCCCAGGCTAGAGTGAGTGCCGTGGCGTCAGCCTAGCTCACAGCAACCTCAGACTCCTGGGCTCAAGCGATCCTCCTGCCTCAGCCTCCCGAGTAGCTGGGACTACAGGCATGCACCACCATGCCCGGCTAATTTTTTCTATATATTTTTAGCTGTCCATATAATTTCTTTCTATTTTTAGTAGAGATGGGGTCTCGCTCTTGCTCAGGCTGGTCTCGAACTCCTGAGCTCAAACGATCCGCCCACCTCGGCCTCCCAGAGTGCTAGGATTACAGGCGTGAGCCACCGCGCCCGGCCGGGAAATGATTCTTAAATAGAAATGGTGTTGTCCTCTTTTTTTTTTCTTTTTTCACTGTAAAAATGAGATAATATAACTAGATAAACAAAAGTTTTGAAAGTGGAAAGAAATCATTCTATTTTCACAACTTTAAAACATTCTTTTCCTGTCTTTTCCATGTCTGTACATCTACAAATGCTATCGGTGGATGAGTGGGGGGCGGGGGGGGGGGGGGAGTGTCGAGCACTGAGCCAAATGCTTTGCAGGTGTCGTCTCATTTAATCCTCACAGTAACTCTGAGTTAGCGACTCTAATCCCCACGTTACTTCAAGAAATCGAGACTCAGAGGGTTTAAGTCACTTGTCAGTGTTATGCCACAAGTAGGTTACTGAGCCAGTGTTTATCCACGGCTACTTTCCGACTTCATAGCCTATGTGTTTAAGCACTGAAATGATGAAATCATTGTTTTCTAACCTGGAAAAAAAATATTTATCTTGAATTTATTACCAGGGAGTTTATCTTATCTTGGATCATCACACAGCTCAATTCTGTGTGATGATAAAAGAACATTCTGGAATTGTTCTGCTTTTCATTTGTCCTTGCCTCCCTTCTCTGACTTTCAGTAAGTGTCACGGGGCTTCACAGCACATAATCTTAAATGCGGTACCACTTTGTTTTCTGTTTTATGGCTCTATAATCTCCTCTGTTGTAAATACATTCAGAAATGATTGTGGCTTTTTCTTGAAGCAGCAACATTTTTTAAAAAGTGATTTATTTTGATAGCGCTTTAGCCTCATGGTTTCAAGTATTAAGTTACTTGGTTCAGGTGGTCTTATATTTTTCCCATAAATGTGTTTATGTCACCCCACAGACGGGGAAATTTCATTTCAGGTTTCTTTTTTTTTATCTCTCTTTCTTTCTTCATTTGATTTTCTTGCAGGAGGAGAACTGAATTCTTTGAACTTGTCAGTAAAGGAGAATGTGATTGGAACATCAAAAACCATCGTGATATATTTCGGTAAGAAAAAGCTCTTGTTTATGTGTTTCTTCAATATCTGGACATTGAGCCACACTTTTCCGACAGTGGTAAGAGCATAGAAGTGATTTCTAAAGTGACAAATCTTAGCTTACATTCAAAACATTCAGAGATTAGTTGAATAGAGGAAAGATAGAAGATGTGTCTTTTTGTCTTATAATTTATTACAGGTTTGCCTCCTCTCCATAAATCTGCCTTCAAAAATAGAAAATGATGTTCAAGCTAGTTCAGTTTCAGCAAGCCATGATTTCCTCTTTCCTGAGGAGAGGAGGATGCAAGTGGGGGGGAGAAGGGATTTTTGAACCTTAGAAACCAGAGTTACGTAGCACAGAGGAAAGTGGAGAGTTAACCTTTTGCTTTTCTTTAATGGCAATAGGTGACAATAGGATAGAAAACCAGTCAGAACAGTTTTGGTGGTGGGAGAGGCTGTTCAGACGTTCCATGGGACTTCTTCCAGCTGTTTAGAAAGGACAGCAGCAACCTGCTGCGTTTAGGTGGCATATTCTAAGCACCCTGTGGCAACTGCTCTGGACGGTAGCACCATTCCTCTTTCTTTCCTGCCTTCTGCTCCCACCATCCCCACGTCACCCATCCTGGACCTTCTGCTGACCTTTTCATGCTCTGACACTGCTGGATCTTGCTGGGAAAGCTTGTGAGGCCAGGATTGGGGCACCCTGGGTCTGCTCCACAAGCAGGCAACTGCTGGAATCCCCCCGAGTGGGATTCCCATCACTGTCCCCAGTATCTGCTGTATCCCGCCTCTGCCCCCATCTTCAGCACGCTGCAGCTGACCTCACATGCTCCTGAAGCTCCCTCCCCAGAGGGCCCTCTATTTCCCCGCTCTCTACTGCAGTATTTCTGTGTTCTCTTTACAGACTTTTTTCTTCATCCTTTCCAGAGCGAGAGAGACCCTTCCTCTCTTCAAGACTAGCCCTTCCACTTGTGTCCTAATTCCATTCCCTCCACCTCCCCATCTCCCACCCGCAGCCTTGTTATATCAATCATGCTGCTTTGGCTTCCATTTTCAAAATCTGTTGTTTTCCATCATGACCTACAAACATGCTTCCACCTCCCCAATCAGAAAATCATTCCTGCCTTTTCTCCAGGTCCCGTCACAGCTTTCTCCTCTTCACTCCCACACTTCACTAGCACATCCCCTAACTTCTTGCAAGGCAATTTCTTTCTTTTTGTATAATTTTTAATCCCATGGGTAATTAGATGAATATATTTTTCTGTAACAAATTAAACATTTCAGATAAACTCCTTGGAGCTCCACCCCCAATTCCCATACTGATTGCACAGTTATACTTCGTTGTCAGTTTGTCACGTCTTTCCAGATCATTTCCAAAGCATTTACACACATGGGTGCCCTAAGGAAAACTACTATGTAGTGTGGATTTGTATTGTTACTTTTAACATAAGTCATATATTTACATACCAAGATGAACTTGCTTTTCCACTCAACTGTATGCCTTGGAATTCTTGTCGTGTTCATACCTCATCCTCTTTTATCATTACATGCTATTCCAAAACATGGATGTACCACAGGGTACTTAGCTATTCCTCTGCTGAGGAATTAAGTCTATGAAATGTGATTTCTGCTCCTTTTGAAAGTCACTGGTCACTTCTCAAGTATCAAAACCCACAGCCTTTATCCTCTTCAGCTTCCTTGATCTCATCACAGCCCCTAACTGAACGTGCCTTTCCTGTCTTCAAATTCTCCAGCCTTGAATTCTGCAAAGCCACGCTCTTCTGGATTTTCTCCTTTCTTCCTGACTCTTCCTTCCCTTCTTTGTCCTTTTTCTAGCCCTTCTTCCTCCACACCACCCCCTAAACATAACTGTCCCCAAGCACCTATTTTTGATTCTCTTCTCTTGTTCCTCAGCATCCTCGTGGTTTCATCTGCCATCTCTTCTCAAATGTCTCCCAATCAGTTTCTTGGGCTTTAGCCTCTCTTCTGAGCTCCATTCCAAAAATGCCAGTCCTCCTTCAATATCTCCACCTGGATGTTTTTCTGTAGATATTTTCAAACTTTTTTTTTGGCTGGGAACCCATATGGAGGAAATACCTTGTTTGGATGTGCAATATGTGAAATAGAAGTGCATACCCTTCCCCTCCCAGTCACTCCCTCATCTCTCATTCATGGTTAGACTTGGACCATGGTGCACCGGGGTGGGGCTGTGATGAAGTACTATCCGTAGAGGATTTAAAAATAGTAATAAAACCAACTAAAAGTCAGTCTGCTTTTCATTATCACCATGTGCCAGCAATTCTAAGCAAAGTCACTGATGAGATACTCCTCCTGAAAAATGTCTTTGATTGGTATAAATTCTGAACAATTGCTGAAGTTATTGTTGAGGATCAAAATAATTGATATAAAATCTTCCAATTAGAACATGTTTATTACTTATCCTTTCTTTTTACATGTATTGTAAGTTAATTCTAAGAATGTCTAGTTACACAGTTAGCCTCTGACACAGGTGGACCCAGCTACAAGCTCTCAGGAGTAAATTCCTGTTTGGAACCTTTTGAACTCACTCTGGGTGTAGTTTGTGTCTCTAACCTTGCAGAATCTCATATTCCTGCTTTTAAAGGCTATATTTAGGATAAACAAGGCTAACACAGTGATGGTAGAGATGAAGAAATAAAACTTGAGTTATTTCCATCAGTGAAACGAAGTGCAAACTGCAAGGTGTAATATTTTTATTTCGTAAGTGCAAATTTCAGTTCATGCATGAAATCTTTTATTGAATTTGAATACATCTTTGAAATTAAAATATATTCCTTTTAATTTGCCAGTTTTAAAGCTATAGAACAAATCAAGAAGATAGTGATTATCACAAAATTATCATTGAAATAATTATGACATATAGAGGAGAGATATGTTAAAAATAATCTGCTGCAAGTATCAAATACACTGAGTACACCACTGTTCTTTTCCCACCCCACTTAGCGCAGAAAGAGTCATGCCTTCCTTATTCCAGACCGTTCATTCAATTGCATGAAACAGATTGACACGACTTACTTAAAAATTGAACTAGACTTATGAGCACCTCAAGACTAAAACAGTCAGTACAAACTCCCTTCCTGCTCTCTGACTTTACAAAAGACCTTTCACTTCCTGTAGAGACTTGATCTAAAAATAAGATAAAACTGCTCCTTGTCTCTTTCAGTTCTTCCTTTGTAATCTTCCATCCTTGTCCTTGCCTGTCCACTCCCCCTTCCTTGTTTCAGGCTCTTATCAATGTATGCTTCCAACTGGTCTCTTTCCTTCCACTCTCTCCTTCTTCAAGCCATCTTCACTTCCATCATCTCAAGTTTTCTCCCTAAAAGTCTAGCCAGGTCCCTCCTGAGTCCCCAGCCTTAATTGACTCCCCAGTGGCAACTGGACGAAGGTTTCATCCACTCCACCCTACCTACCTCCCAGCCCTTCCCATCTTCCTTCTCTGTGCAGACTTTCTGCTCTACTGTAGAACACTCAGTGGAGTCGGGATCTTTCCATCAGACTTTATGGATTCCAGCCCTACCTTTGACACCTCCTAGCTGTATAACCTTGGACAATTACCTAACCTTTCCGAGCCTTAATTTTTTGATCTGTAAAAAGCAGATAATAACAGTATCTTTACCTCATATAGAGACTATGTCAATCACCTTGTAGTGGCAGCCCAGTGAATAGTAGCTATTAGAATTACCATCTGAGCACCTCGCAGATATTCAATAAACTTGTTGATCAACTGATTAATGGTGATATAAATTTGAGAAGTAAGTTTCAAATTGTCAACTGGACAGAGCCTAAGTAATTATCCAAGTTATGATACAAGCAGGCAGCCTCACAGTGATTATTTCCCATCCAGGAGAGACGCTGCAGAGTCTGCATGTTGCCCACAATCTCATCCCGCAACAAACCTAAAATGAGAAGCATCGCAGTGTAGCAGGAGGGCGCCTGGTGGCTTTGCCACAAACACAGAATCCGGAATCCTCTGCTCACTTGGGGAAAGTTACTTAATCTCTCGATGCTTCTTTTTACTTCTCCGTAAAATAGGAATAATGGCACCTACCCCTGGGGTTGTCATGAGGATTCATTTAGTTAGTGGTTAGTCAGTAGTCAGTTAGTAGTATGTAGTGCTTAACACAGGGATACTTGGCATTAGATGCTTCATAAAAGGTGCCTGAATCCAAGAGGGCGAGGACTGCAGATGCCGGTGCTGCCTGGTTGTGCCTTGAATGACCTATTGTTATCTGCACTCCGCCTGGTTCCCCGGAGGGGTTTCCTGGGGAAGTTACACAAACCCCCCTGCCATCCAGCAAGCTCTGCCATCTGGGCAGCAGACACGTTTCCAAGGCGTCCGGATCCGGCAGGGTATGAAATGTTAACACCTGACATCAGGACAGCCCTGTGACCGGCAACAACACACCCCTTTCTTCCAAAAGCAGTTCGCCAAGATGTGGTTCCCCAGCTCGAATCCGACATTACTTTTCATCACAGACTGCTGGTTTTAGCACAAAGAAAGCAGATTTGAGACAAAGAGTGTGCCTTATTTTTCCTCCTCCTACCACATCCATAAGCACCAGAGCTATGTACAATTTGAATTGTTTTCCACGTTTCCACGGTTTTGTGTGAATTCTAGTTAAATCTGCCCCTCAAAAATCTGATTCAGATCGTTCCTATGCTTCCTTATGTGCTCAAATTAATGAAGGCTGTAGCTGAGTATGTTTCTTCTTCATAATGCTTATAAAACATGGTTGGAGCCAGGTAGTAAACCGGAGTGAGACGGGGTGGCTCTCCCCCATAAATCTCAGCTCTGCAGAGCAGATGAAATGCGGGAGCTCCTGTGTGCTGTGTGCCTCAGCTCCTCGGTATGTGTTTTCTTCCGTTCCCATCAATCAGTAATAAGTTGGTAAATTGTTTCATCAGCCATGTATATAGCGTTATATACTGACTCCCTTGCTTACAGTTAAAAAAAATCCCAATAACACTATCCATTATAAATTATTTTAAACAGAGCCTGCTTAGCTCAGGTATAGAGAAAGAAGTACTTTGCTTTCCTTGATTTGCTGCAGACAAAACAAAAGGGCCACCGGAGGATGTGTGAGAGCTTTGTCTTCCTAAGCAGTGTGACCACATGACGGAGATGCTGAACACAGAGACTATAAACAGTGCTGCCCCTTGTTGAGGAAAGGAAGATGTGAGCCAGCCTCCTTTCCATTTTATTTATTTATGTATCTAGGACAGGTTTGTTTAGGAATGCAACAAAAGATTATTCAGGCTGTTTTGTTTGGTTCTGTTTTTCAGATCAATGTTAATGACAGCCTGTGACCTTGGAGCCGTGACCAAACCGTGGGAGATCTCAAGACAGGCAAGTGGTGATTAATGGCAGGGCTCAGCAGAGGAGGGGGTTGGGGGGACAATATTCCCAGAGCCCTGACTACCGTAAGGCACTGAAACCCCAGTCAATTTGCATCAATATTAACATGGTGTAAAAAATAGCAGGAGGCTTAGGCACAACATAGTTTATTGCATAGCCTTTTCTTTATCGCCTCCACTGAGCAATAATATTTCTGACTCTAAGATTTTTTTTTTTAAGTGCTAAATCCGAACAACAATTTGGCCATTTCTTATGGCAAGGGTTTCAAAAGTGTTTTTGGCTAGATAATCATGCCTTAGCACGGGGTCCTGTTTTTCACATCTGAAAAAGGAAATTCTATTTTTCTTTTCTTTTCAAATACTGTTTAGATATCAGACAGTTCTGTGGCCAAAATGTTCAGTATCCAGTTTAATTTGTAGAAAAGAAATCATGCCTTTGCTACCTATCTGGTTTCTCTGCCACAAAACATTAGTTATATAGCAAGAATAATTTTCAATCAAATAACTATCTGACTTAAGATCCTTGTTACTGACAGTATTTAGAGGTTAATAGCCCTTTAAGTTTTATGAGGCACCTATTATGTGGGCTGTGGGGTCCAAAACAGTAACTTGGCATCTTAAGACTTGACATTTTAGGGAAAATAAGATACCTTCCTATATCAATAAATAAATATTGATTGACTGCTTTATGTACATTATTCCATTTAATCTTCAAAATCTCCCTTTAGGTAGGTATAATTAGTACAGTAGGCTGAATAATGACCACCCACAGATATCAAGTTCTAATCCCTGGAGCCTGTAAGCATTACCTTAGAGGAAAGGGTGTCTTTGCAGGTGTGATTAAATTAAGGATCTTGACTGAAGACAGTATCATGGATAACCCAGGTGTGCTCTAAATCCAGTGACAAGTGTGTGTCTGAGAGAGAGTAGAGAGAGATTACACATTCGGTAGAGGAGAAGGCACTGTAAAGGCAAGGCAGAGGTTGGAGTGATGCGGCCACAATCAAAGGAATGCTGGCAGCCACCAGAAACTGGAAGAGACAGGGAACAGATTCTCCCCAAGAGCCCTAGAGGGAGCACATCTCCACTGACACCTTGATTTCTGCCCAGTGAACTGATGTAGAACTCCTGGCCTCCAGACCTATGAGAGAATAAATTCCTGCTGTTTTAGCCACCAAGTTTGTGGTAATTTACAGCAGACTTAGAAAACTAACATAGTTATTATCCCCATTTCACAAATGGGAAAAATGGCTTAGGAATGATCAGCAGTCAGAGGTCATATTGCTGGTAGATGGTGGAGTTAGGTATAGCAGATTAGGCTCCAGAACTTTCATTCTTAATGGTGTTTCATACTTTCCTACACAGGATGCATTAATTATCATTTTTAAATGATGCAAGTGTGTTCACATAATAGACTATGTTATCACTAAGTCCAAAAATCTCAGTGGCTTTAAGCAACAAATTGCTCATGAACATGTGCATCTAGGATTGGCTGGTGCCTCTTTGTCCTCATTCTGCACTGGGGTTGATGGAGCAGCCACTACCCAGATCATTCTAGCAGAAGCCCTGGAAGGTCTTGCACTGGCAAGTAAATGCTCCCCCCCAACAATTCATTGGTCAGAATTTGTCATATGACCCTCCCCATCCAGGAAGTACAATCTTTCTATTTGCCCAGAAAGGAGAAAGCCAGAAATAGTAGGTTAAAACATAACCACCACAGTTTGCCCTTCTAATCACCAAAAATGTGATACACTCTCCTTCCAGCAGACAAAATATACTCATGCTCTCCCCAAGGAAGACAGCCCAAATGTTCCATCAGTCATGGTATCAAACTCAAAGTCCAGGATCTCTGGGTGATAGGTGCTAGTCTCTATATCAGATCTGGATGCCAATTGAATACCTATGCACTCCCAAAATACAGTGTCTAACATGCACCCCAAACACAAGACACCTGTTAAAACACTCATTCAGAAAGCAAAGAAAAGAGCAACATTTGGCAGTTAGGGGTCCACAGCAACTGCAAGATCCCACTGGGCACTCACTGTAGGGGCCTCTGCACTGCAGTGGGCCCGGATTCTCTGGGAGGTGGTCCCCAGTTCATTATTTTTTGTGACCTTTAGATCTTCCCTGGGAAATCATTCCTTGTCTGAAGGTCAAGCTGCTTTCTCAGCCTACTTCTCACCTAAAGAAGGTTGAGGGTCCAAGGCTTGTTTTGCATGGTCGTAGGCTCAGGGCTTCTTTAGTATTAAACTCTCTTCAACATTTAGTCAGCTTCTTATGTCTTTGATTCTACTCATTTCCATTTGCCAATAACCATATTCATAGTTCTATATCAACATCTTAGATTTTCTCTATTTCTTTGCTTCTTTACATTTAGGAATAAAGAAATACAGCAAATATTATTTCTTTCTTTTTTCTCTCCTGACTTAATTCCTAGTGCCTTGATCTTAAAAGGCTTCAGTAAGAAAACCATGAAGTTAAATCATTTCTCTCAGCCACTTTTGTTCAGTTCAAAGGACCTAATTCATTCAGAGTTTTTAACTATAGGTGTGCTAGCCATGACTTTGATTTGAAACTTGTTGCAATCCTGAGTCTTGATCAACCTTTGTCGTTCAAAGCATATCTAAATTTTCATTTTTATGGTTTGGAGTTGAGAAAAGCAACTTCATCTTCCATCTCTATAAGACCCTGAATTTGTGATTTTTTTCTATTCTCTTTCATTCCTGGTTGTAAGCCTGCTGACCCTTTTCTGAACTCTTCCTGTTGCATGTAGCGAAACAGTCGATAGTAACCATTGCGTGCTACTGACGCTTTGTTTTCCAATCTCTTCTCCTAAGACTATAAGGTCATTAAGAACATTGTTACCTTTATTTTAGCGATAATTGCACAAAATATTTTGCCACTGTGTACCATGGATTGTTATTTTTATAGCCTCCCCACTATCTTATATCTGGTTCCCAAGCTGATGACACATATTTTAGGGTCTTTTTCTCTCCTTCTCTCCCTTTTTTTGTTTTTTTACCAGCAGCACCTCACTTCTATACCAATTTTTGTATTAGGTAAGGATAGGCTAGGCTTTGTTTCAGTAACAAATATATTCTAAAATTTCAGTTGTTTAACACAAATGAAGGTTTAATTCTTGCTTATATCGCAGTCCAGTGCAAATTGGGCAGTTTTCCTACCGAGCTCTCCTCCAGTTGCGCTTTGGTTTTAATTTCAATGTGACACATTTGAAGTCACATACAGGAGGGTAATTATGAAGAATCTGTGTGGTTGAGTAGCTCCTGTCTACATCTCTGCTCACACTTCACTTCCCCTAGAGGTAGGAGGCCCTTCTAGGGATGGGGCGAGCACCAGGGTAGCTGCTGTGATAGGGATGGAATGGGGTAGAGGGATGGAAAGGGCAAGGAAGTTAGAGGGACTGGGGAAAAAAATAAGACCAGAAAGGGAACAGGATGAGGTGTGATGTGCCAGGGCCTTCAGAAACCCAAATGGAATAAATGCATGTCAAGAACTGAAAGAGCAGTAGCCCACTGGGGCGGACAGTGACCGGGGGAAGTACTTGGAAGGAAAAAAAGTTTAATATTTTAGACCAACTTGGGAGGCCTAATAGCTGCTTGTAGGTGGTCTTCTCAGTCACTAGCGTAAATATTATTTTATTTTTAGGATGTGAAATTCTGCTGATACGTGCAGAAACGTAAGAGTTCAGGGAAATAAAACACAAAACCATGTTTTCCCAAATGCTTCCATCAGAAAGCTAAGTTCACAGTTGTAAGCTGGAGATCTCATTCGTATTTGTCTCCAAATGGTATAGATTAAGATACTTTTAAAAATATACTCATTTCCTAATTTTAGGAAACATTTGGACAAAACAACAGACTCTTCTTTTGAAAATATTTTTAACTTCCTGGTTGTTGATTTTTTTTTTTTTTTAACTCCCTTTCAAAATGTTTTTTTACCGTGGTCTATTCCACTTTTCCTTCCTCATAAACATGACTCTAAGCATGCGGGTTTCCCTAGTGATCCCCCAAGGCCCGATTAGTATCTCAAATTTTCTTCTTTAATAAAAAATTCAATCAGGAGCCATTTAATGTTCCTGATTGGGTTTTTAAGTAGAAACAAAGCAGTGGTACTACAAGTTAAGTTGTGAAAGAAGCACAGGGGAGATGCGGAGGTGTGCTTTAGCAAGAGCAAGGACAGGATTTTGTTTTAATTTCTTTGCTTTCCAGGGGCTACAGACCTATGCAGGACTCCCACCTTGGGGTGCCTGATGTGCACATTTACATCTTTAATGCAAAAGACCCAGCTCAGAGCAATCTGAGGGAGAGTTCTGGGAACTGAATAAATGAGGCCATACCCTTAGGGGACCATTTCTTCTTTAAAGAAGGCCAGAGAAAGGAGAGGGAAACCTGATGTGCTGAAATGAAAGGTGGCTGCAGAGACCGGAGAGGAGAGAAGTGAATCAAGTCCCAGAAAACAGGCAGACATACAAGTGGAGGCATTGGAGCCAGGGGTTGGGGAGAAGGAGATTTTTGTGGCTGAATTTTTTTTTAGGTTTCTCATATGATATGTGGTTTAATTCTTAAAAGGAACCCATATTTCTTATTAGAAATTTTAGAAATCTGAACTTACTGGATATTAGAATTCTTTTTTTTTTTTTTTTTTTGAGACAGAGTCTCACTCTGTTGCCCAGGCTAGAGTGAGTGCCGTGGCGTCAGCCTAGCTCACAGCAACCTCAAACTCCTAGGCTCAAGCAATCCTCCTGTCTCAGCCTCCCGAGTAGCTGGGACTACAGGCATGCACCACCATGCCCGGCTAATTTTTTTTCTATATATATATATTTTTTTTTTTTTTTAGCTGTGCATATAATTTCTTTCTATTTTTAGTAGAGATGGGGTCTCGCTCTTGCTCAGGCTGGTCTCGAACTCCTGAGTTCAAATGATCCACCCACCTCGGCCTCCCAGAGTGCTAGGATTACAGGCGTGAGCCACCGCGCCCGGCCAGAATTCTTTATTAATGTCTGCATACTTGCCATGCTCAGATTTATACATGTATGTGTGCGTGTATGTTTGTGTGTTTAATGTTGTATTTATGTTGTATTTAAGTTTTATCTATGATCCATAGTTGACAAAGTCTCCTAAGAGGTAGACTTAGGTAAATTATCTTGATTCTATGCACTTGACCAAAATGGAACCCCTCTCACCTTTGCCAAACTTAAAAACCTTATCTTTGTAAAAGGCTGGAATAGAGAAAAATTAGTTTGGGGATCCAGGTCTTCTTGCCATGAAGTTGTCTGGGATTTTTTTTTTTTTTCTATTCTTCCAATATTTCATAAATCAATATAGTTCATTTCAGAAATTTCCTAGATGCACAGCATAGTATTGTTGAAAATACCTTTTCAACACTTACCCATTATGTCGATTTTCTCCCCACAAACTATCCTGAGAAATGCAGGCTTGGGAAAGAAAACAGAAAAATCTCTTTAGCGTGGCTATGAACAGTAGCTGCTGATCTAGTGGATGAAAAGTAGAAAAATACAGGTCTCTGTGGTTTGGGGTAGAACAAGCATTCCATTGTGCTTGTACCAACTAGAGCCTACCATAAATTAACACTTCTAGTGCATAGATCCAGACAGCCTGAAGAACAAACCACGTTCTTCAAACTCTATCATAACATACTGAAAGTCTGGTTTGAACAGTGAATCTAACATTAGTTCTCCCTCATTGATTGATGGCTACGGTAGGAAGCAAGAAGGTGTGCCCTGGGGTTATCCCTTCCACAGTAAACACAAGTATTTGTAGGAAGAGAATTAAGCAGTTTTTATGCTAGCAAGAGGAAGACAAGCAAAGATAAAAGTATGCAGCAAAGTAAAGAATCTACATAGAAATAATCAAAAGTTGGCTAATCATCAATAATGTAACATAATAATATAAATTATTATTACGTTAACATTTGCTTCATTTTTCAGTATAAGATCTTTTCCTCTTTTGAAGGTGGCAACCTAGTGCTTCATCTCAAATATGGAAGCTGTATTGTGGGAGATCATTGTTGGCATAAATCTAAAAATACATTGCACAAGTTCTCTTGATTAAAAGGAAATCAGTTTCATTGATTAAATTCTGTAATACCTTCAAACACAAAAGGTTAATGTACTTTCTCATAAGCTTTTTAAATGATTGTCTGTGTTGAAGGTAATCACCAGATACATAAGCAAGAAATAACTCCCAAGTTTCATGATAAACTACACATAACCATGAATTAAAATACTAATGTGTTTCAGGTGGCTGAACTTGTAACCAGTGAGTTCTTTGAACAAGGAGATCGGGAGAGATCAGAACTCAAACTCACTCCTTCAGTAAGTTCATCCTTTTATTATCACGTATTTACCCTTTCAAATGACATTTTCAAAAATAACTCCAAGTCACAAGTTGAAAATGGAAGTGACTGAGAATGGATTTAAGGAAGCACTGCTGAAAGTTTAAAGCTTTAATTAAACTCAAATGCTAAACACTGTTATTCCCAGGTTTCTGATTAAGAGTGGTGAGCTACTTAACAAGCATTTCCTGAGCACCCACCATGGGACAAATAGACACAAGGGAGGATGTGCAAAGCGGAATTTGAATAATTCAGAGCCTGGTGCTGGCATTTCATATATGCCTACTTTGGAATAGAAATATTGTACAGCAAAAAATTAAAGGCAAGCTGGCCAGCCTGGAGAAGCTAGATTTTATTTTCTAATTTTGAACTTTTCAAAATCCCGAAAGCAAATAATTTCAAATCTCTTGTTTCTTTTCCTTGTTTGCAAAATGAAAAGTTCTACCTGGGGAACTAGGCTCTGGTGATTGGAATGCTATTTATGTTGGACTCGCTCATTAAGTTATTATTTGAGAATGCTTACTATAGGCTCAAGATGATGCTGTTTTTGTGCAACAGGATACAAAAGACGTAAGTGCCTCATTCACTATTCTCAAGGAGAGGTCAGCCTCTGCATTCCTAGGGAATGATTAGCTAAAATCATATAACCCAGTGACTCTGAGTGTGGTGCAAACTATTTTCAAACTAGCACAGCACAGTAGATTCAATGAAGCTAAAAAAATGTGTCAATTGTCAAGAAGTCTGTTTAAGAAGCTTCAAATCAACTGAGTCTTGAACATTTGGAGGTATTTATAAGATCTTCAATTTTTAAGAGACCCTTCTTTGTTGACATTAAATACAAGAACTATCTCTTAGCTTGAATAGTTTCACCTGTTTGAAGTCAGAACTCACAGTCTTACTAATTTTGACTATTCTTAATCAATTGTTTATGTATAAAAGGTCAGAGGACTACATAGGCTGAAACACACACTAATTATTTTAGTTTTCAAAGCAACATATCTTTATACAATTTTCAAATCCTTTTATTCTTTTTTGGTGGTGTCACCAAATTTGGTTATAAAAATAAAGATATTAGATTGGGATGTATACAGTGAATGTGTAAAACCCGGCACAACCCAAATTTCTTTCAGCTACATATCTACTTTCAAATAAAAGCTTTTTTCCCCTTAAAAGCTGTTTCAGAGGCATACTCTGAAGGGTTTATAATGCAGCAATACCACAGGTCATTTAATTAAATGAAAAAAAAAATATGAGCAAATTGCCGGAATGCAGTGGCGCAGCACTGAGGAGCCTTTATCTGTGGGCTCAGGTAAGGTGTGTTCTGAAGGCATAAATGTAATTAATTCTGTGGTGGAAACATAGCTCTCGATGCTACTGTCTTCTCACAAAAGGCTACTTAACACAGCTGGTGACCTTCTCTTAAGAGAGAGTTGGCTGCTGTGGCAGAGTTATCCCTCATTAGTCCTTTTCCAGAAATGTCTGGAAATTCCTGCACCCAGAGCTGATGCCCCTGATGTTTAGGAAGAAAACTGTCCTGGAGCCCCCTCAGGTATCATGGTCCCAGAAGTCTTTGGAGTGGCTTTATGAAGACAAAGGCTAATCTGGACCACAGCCAGAGGGTCAACACTGGAAGCAGTGAGTCAGCTAATAAAGCTGCTTGAACACCTCCATGTGTCCAACGTGAAGCCAGGCCTGTGTTTCCAGCAATGAGCGAGATGCCACCTTCCCTCCCCTCAAGGCCCACGTCAACATTAAACAAATTTAGACGTTAAACAAATAATCACTAATACTCAATTAGAAAATGCAAAATGCTCTGAAGGAAAAACACAGGACGATGTAGGATCTCACACTCATTTTTCTCTCATCAAGCATTGCTTAAGAAGAGACTAGTCCAGAAATAAGCCCTTACAATTATGGTCAACTGATTTTCAACATGGGTGCTAAGAAAATTCAATGGGGGCAAAACAGTCTTTTCAACAAGTGGTTCAGGAACAACTGCATATCCACAGGCAAAAGGATGAGGTTGGTCCCCTACTTCTCACCATACCCCAAAATAAAGTCAGAATGGATCATAGACCTAAATGTAAGAGCTAAAGCTATAAAACTCTTAGAATAAAATATAGGTATAAATCTTCTGGGTTGAGTTTAGCCATGGTGGCTTAGATATTATGCCAAAAGCCCAAGAGACAAAAGATAAAATGGGCTAGAGATGTTAGTCCAGAGATGTTGAATTGGACTTCATTAAAATTAAATTGGACTTTATCCAAATTAAAAAATTTTGTGCATCAAAGGATACTATCAAGAAAGTAAAAAGACAACTCAAAGAATGGGAGAAATTATTTGCAAATCCTATATGTGATATGGGCCAGCTATCTAGACTATACAAAGAACTGTTATAATTTAACAATAGGAAGACAAATAACTGAATTTTAAAAATGGCAAAAGGATCTGAATAGACATATCTCCAGAGAAGATATATAAATGGCCAATCAGTACATGAAAAAATGTTCAAAATCATTTGTCACTGGAGAAATGCAAATTGAAACCACATGAGATACCACTTTACACCCACTAAGATGGCTATGATCAAAAAGTCAGACAATAACAAGTGTTGGTGAGGCTGTGGACAAAATGGAACTTCATATATTGCTGGTAGGAATGTAAAATGGTGCAGCTGCCTTGAAACAACAGTTTGTCGATTCCTCAAAAAGTGAAACATAGAGTTATCATATGACCCAGAAATTCTACCTCTAGGTATATGGCATATCTCCAGGAGAAATGAAAACATACATCCACACAATAAACTTGTACATGGATGTTCATAGCAGCATTATTCATAATAACCTGGAAATAACTCAAATATTGATCAACTGATGAATGAATAAATAAAATATAGCATATCTATACAATGAAATATTATTTGGCAATAAAAATGAAGTGCTGATGCATGCTGCATGGATAAACGTCAAAAACATTATGCTAAGTGAAAGAAGCCAGTCACAAAAGACCACATATCATATGATTCCATTTATATGAAATGTGCAGAACAGGCAAATCCATCTAGACAGAAAGTAGATTAGTGGTTGCCTAAGTCTGGGAGTTTGGGGGAAAATGAAGAGTGACGCTAATGGTATGGGGTTTCTTTTTGGGGTGATAAAAATGTCCTAAAATTGATTGTAAGTGATGGTTGCACAATTCTGTGACTATACTGAAAAACCACTGCATTAGAAAAAGAAGTAACTTTATGATACCCACCAGCAACAGAGTAATTAAATAAATAAGAAAATTTCAAATAGCAAAGAGAACTATAGAGAAAATAAAACAGAGTAATATTTTTTAAGGGAACATTTTGTAGCAAGATTGATGTAGTTCACAAGAACTATCCCTTTCTCCAGCATATTTTCGCAGTTGTCTCAGAATTCCAGTCTTCTTTCCTGACATTTCCCATTTCCCATTGCAAGACAGGGATGAGCAGAGCTGGTGGAAGTCAGTGACCTTATCCCTGATTGAGAGACGTTGGCTCAGATTTGGCAGCTAGTGATTTCTGCCACAGCCACTCCCGCTCTTGTCC
This sequence comes from Eulemur rufifrons, assembly GCF_041146395.1. NCBI lineage: Eukaryota > Metazoa > Chordata > Mammalia > Primates > Lemuridae > Eulemur > Eulemur rufifrons. The sequence goes on from NC_090983.1 coordinate 50,100,981, forward strand.
ATAGTCTGAAGGAGGCTTTTCCAACATCTCTGGACCAAAGGGATTTCTTGGATCTGCCCTCATGATACCACCATGATGTGGATGCCACATTTTATCTAGAGGAAACACAAAACTTCCTGCAAGACAATAAGGCAGGGCAAGTTATAACTAGACAACCTGGCCTTCTAGATAGGTAGGGGCACAAGGTAGCTTCTTAGGCCCTGGGCTTGTCCTTAAGAACAAAGGGAGGGACGTTCTCACTGGTGTAGAATTGTCAGTGTTTATTCAAGGAATCTATTTTAACCCTCCAATTCCAATTGATTATTTCCCTTGTTAAGTCTGCCTAAGAGAAATATATCATTTCTTTTTCTCAAAAATACCTAAATAATCTCAAGCTTTATAATATCATAAAGTTTAAAGGTGGGGAATGAAGAGAGATGAGTGCCTCCCACCATCAACCATCCAAGGACAGATAAGTATTTAGGAATTTATTAATGACAGTATCTGATTAGAAAATACACATAATTGCCAAACCAGCACTCCACTCTGAAAAATTAATACAAATGTTTCCTATTTACAATAAAATTGCTGTTAAGTATCTTTTCCAATCTATCCCATTCTATCCCACCTTCTCACTATAGAAATAAAAGCCTGCATTATTTTTGTGACAATAAAACATATTTCCTTCCTTTAACTTTATCCAATTCCCAGTGACCTGAGAACTTGATTTAGTAGCAGTTACTTGTATCTGAAGACAGATTTTGGCCCCAAGAAGTTGCATGCTATAAAGTTCAAATAAATTCACTTAAAAATCTCATAAAAGAGGTAAAAATACTTTATTTCTCATAGATAAAGGAAAAGAAAGTACGTGTAAAGATTGATTATGATTTAGGAAGTGTTCAGTTTGCAAACATTGGACCATTGCGGCAAAGGGTTTGACAAAGCACCTGTAAAATACTTCGGTGTGCTAAAGCAAGCTTCTCCCGAATTCTAGGCTATTTTTGATCGGAACCGGAAACATGAACTGCCTCGATTGCAATTGGAGTGGATTGATAGCATCTGCATGCCTTTGTATCAGGTAATGTTGATTTGGGAAGGTCTGCATGTCCTGACTGAGCTGGAAAAGTAAGTAAAGTATTGCAGAAGCATTTGTTTTAGGAGATCCTTCCAGGGTACAAACGTTACTGAGAACTCTGGATACACTTTGTCTTTCCCTGGATTTCTGACTATCCCCTGGGAAGAGTTTTGCCTTCTAAGACATAATCTCCATGGACTTCAACTTCCTCATCTGTGAACCAGGGGTAATAATATTTTATCTCAGTATCTCCCAAACTGTGCCCCATGGAACATAAATATACAGCCGTAATCCAAGAGCTCACAGACCCAAGAAACATGTTTAACCTTGATTAACTTTGAATTTCTCAAACGTAATTTGATTATGGTAATCTTTTTTATTTTTTACAAATTTTCTTTTACTTTATTAATACCATGTGACACATGAGGGTTCCGTGAAACATGATGTTCTGCTCTGACCCCATGATCGGGGCCAGGGAAGTTTTGTGAAGCACCTTCCATTTTCAAAAGCTGCCTCTCTCTGAGATGCATGCGACAAATCCCAACCCGTGAATTCTGAGCGAGATGCACCAATGATTCCTATCTCTGTTCCCTGGTGTGCAGGACCCTGCTCCTGGCAAGGAGACAAGTGTCGCTTTGAATGGTTCACACTCCACTTTTTGAGTATGGATTAGGGCTGGCATCCGTTAACACTAACAGTTTAGTGTACACTGGCTTTTAATTCTCCTTCTAAGCATTTGCTTTCATATGTAAAACCTGGCAAGTTCTTTACCCCCTACCTAGCTCAATCATACTGAGTTTCTTTTCTAACTTCAAAGTGAGAAACATGCAGGGAAAGCAAAACCTCTTTAGTTTCTCACTCCATGGAACTCCATTAAAGACACGGTATTGTTTTTTAAGGACCTCACAATCATTAAGTTCAAGCTCATCTACCACTTTGTTTTCAGCACTTTTAGGAACTGCTGAGCCCTGTCACAGCATCCTAAAAAATAATAATAATAATAATGATAAAACCTTAGAATAGTATTGAAGATAGAAGTGGAATTTTTTTGGAGACAGGGTCTCATTTTAGCACCAAGCTGGAATGCAGTGCTGTCATCATAGCTCACTGCAGCCTTGAACACCTGGGTTCAAGTGATCCTCCTGCCTCAGCTTCCGGAGTAGCTGGGACCACAGGTATGCACCACTATGCCCAGCTAATTTTTTTTTTTTTTTGTAGAGACAAGGTCTCACTATGTTGCTCAGGCTGGTCTTGAACTCCTGGCCTCAAGCAATCCTCCTGCCTCAGCCTCCCAAAGTGCTGGGATTACAGGCATGAGCTTTTCCTGACCAGGCCTGGAAATATAAATTTTTAATAACTATAAATAACAAAAGTAAATTAGTTTTTGTTTTATATTATCCATTAAATACATGGTAGCATAAAGTCAGCCAAAGTTTTCAAATAATCTAAAAGTGATTATTTTAGTTATAAATGAAACATAATGTTCTTTTCTTTAATAATGAAAGATTGGGCCAAAAAAATCAAGAATGATGTACATTTTATTATAAGGGGACCCTCAACTCTCTTTTGTTCCTATCTGCTCCTCCCATCCTTGATGTCTCTGAAGAAGCTGGCCCCCATGTGTAAAGCCCATAGCTGTTGGGTCTCATATAATCTTGCTTTGCCAACATGACCTTGACTGCCCACGTGAATTATTTTTTAATGTTATTCAGTTTCCTGTGCACACTTAGGCAATAAATGGGATGAATAAATTATTCTTATAACTAATAAAATCCTTTTACTGTGGGTAGAGCTTAGGAAGATGATGACATGTGGTGGGGGGGCGATGACTAATTTTTGGTACTAGTTTGCAAAGCTATTTTGGAGTGAACCCAAAGTCTACACACTCTTCCTGTGTGATTAGTTATAGTAAATGCTGTAAAGCTGCTGTCCCTGACCCGCCAGCTGTTACAACTGGGCCTCACAGCAGGAGGTGAGTGGCCAAGAGCAAGCGAAGCTTCATCTGTATTGGCAGCCGCTCCCCATCACTTGCATCACCACATAAGCTCCGCCTCCTGTCAGATCAGCAGTGGCATTAGATTCTCGTAGGAGCCAGAACCCTACCATAGACTGCCTATTTGAGGGACCTAGGTTGCGTGCTCCTTATGAAAATATAATGCCTCATGATCTGAGGTGGAGATGCTAGCGCTGGGGAGAGGCTGCAAATACAGATTATCATTAGCAGAGAGGTTTGACTGCACAATAGATGTAACGCACCTGATTCATCCCAAAACCATCCCCCCTGCCAACCCCCCAATTTTTAAGTGGAAAAATTGTCTTCCATGAAACCAGTCCCTGGTGCCAAAAAGTTTGGGGACCACTGCTATAAAGGATCCTCATGTGGTTTTCCATATTAATTTAATTGTTTTATTACTGACTCACAATTGTTAGGGCTTATCTTACATTTCCTATTAAATACTTTCAATATTTCCTATTAAAACTTTCAGGTGAAAAGGAAGTTACTTGAATTTAAATTGAAAATAGCAGTTTCTAGAATTTAGGGAGTAATATTATCACTTCACATTATATATCATCCTGATTTTTCACATCTGTTTTACTTCACTATTATACTTATCTGTGAGGTTACGTACACCTGCTGTTTTCATCTGCAGGAAATAAACACGTAGAAAGATTAAGCGATGTTCCCACCAAACGAGAGTCTTGTCCTGCTCACCCAGACCCCTTTTGGTGTGGTGGCCTTCCTACTGCTCCCTCCACCTCTGAGGGAGATGTCCTCCGCCACTTTTTATCATGTCACTGCCTGGGGCGAGGCACGCCATTCTGAAAGGGAATGTGGAAGGAGCTGTTTACAAAAGCTCACATTCATCCTTGCTGCTGTATCTTCTCATTTAAAGAGAATCCTTTTGATTCTTGCTCCTTTTGATTCCTTATCACCACTAATTTTTTTAATTAAATTTAAAAAATTTAAATTTAAATTTTTTAAAGATGATTTCATTTGTAAGTTTTTTACAAGACTTCAAAACCAACCTTTCAAGAGCCATGAAACTGAAACTTTGTAGAGTTTAAGTATCTTCTCGGAGGGCCCCTATTTTGTTTCATCTCGTGCAGCAGGTTTTTTTTTCCAACCTGGATGATCTCGCATCAATTGTTGCTGCTCCCGAACAGGAATGGAATCAGTGAACAGGAATCACCATGGGGGCAGACACAAAATCTTGAGGAAATGACAAGCCAGGAATGTCATTGAGGCAACTCAGACTGGGGTTTTGAATTTAAAGGTGCAATAGTGAGTCTGGGCCGGGCGCGGTGGCTCACGCCTGTAATCCTAGCACTCTGGGAGGCCGAGGTGGGCGTATCGTTTGAGCTCAGGAGTTCGAGACCAGCCTGAGCAAGAGCGAGACCCCATCTCTACTAAAAATAGGAAGAAATTATATGGACAGCTAAAAATATATATATAGAAAAAATTAGCCGGGCATGGTGGTGCATGCCTGTAGTCCCAACTACTCGGGAGGCTGAGACAGGAGGATCCCTTGAGCTCAGGAGTTTGAGGTTGCTGTGAGCTAGGCAGACGCCACAGCACTCACTCTAGCCTGGGCAACAGAGTGAGACTCTGTCTCAAAAAAAAAAAAAAAAAATAGTGAGTCTGAGGGGTTAGAAGGCACATGGGGCAGTATGCAGGTGGCAGGAATGTCAAATGTGGTTGGTCTGAAATGACATGGGCAGACAGAGAAAGCATAAGAATCCAGTTTGACCTTGCTCAGTTGGTCTGGCACGTGGCAAAGGATACAGAATAGCACATATGAGACAAGATGTCCCCTCTAAGGGCCAAGGCCCCGACCCCAAGGTGGGGTCAGCTTGGCTGGCAGGAAACCTCATGTAGAGCCTAAGACAAACAGATTCTCATAGAGAGGGCAGGGGTCCTCCTGCAGGGGGGGAGTGTGGAGCTGTGGAGGTGGGAGAGGGTGGAAGCTGACCGTGGGCGCCCTGGGACTGGAGGGAGAGTGGACATGCAGCTGGGCAGTGGATACAAACATGGTTTAACTAGAGCTTTTTGACTTCATTGCCTTTCACTGGGTAGTTCAGTTTTACTTCGTGATTTTAAAAGGATTGTGCTTGTCAAATACCAAATAGATCAAGCCCTTTCCACTTGTGCTCCTGTTTGCTGAGTTTGTCTCTCCCCCAAGCAAAGGATAAAAATTATCGCTACTCTCACGTGCCTGAAGGGCTAGTTATTTGTGTGCCTGGTTGGGAACCCACGCCGGTACACTTCGGATGCCCGTTGGGTTTAGAATCGAAACTCGTCTCTGGGATAACTTCAGTTTCCAGCCAATCTGTGACTATGTTGAGGGAAAACAACGAGGAACTCTCTCTCCTCCAAAATCTATTGATTAGGAAGTTACCTAAGTAACCTAGTGATTGACTGAAAGTCACAGACAGAAAATCTATAAAAATATATAAATAAAGCAGAAAGAAACAATTTTTAGGCCCTCTTTACATATGTATTGTACCAAGAGAGGCTGACTGGTTCTTTCTGAAGGGGAGAAGGAGAGCAAGTAATTGTGGCATTGATCTAGCTGTCATACCATGCCAGGTGGGAAGGACACATGCAGAGAACAGCCCTAGATCCATGGAGTGTTATATGAAAAGGACATAGGACATATTTATCTACATGCGTTTATATGTGAGCATATAGTTTTCTGGAATTTGCTCATCTTTTTAATCATATGGTTCCAAACTTTTCTTAAAAAAAAAAAGAAAAAGAAAAAAGAAAGAAAAGAAAAGAAAATGGTCCTAATAGGCACAAGTCATGATTTATCTGTGACAGCATTTTAATCAGGACGCATATAGGAAGCCTCGAATGGGCAGGAAACCAACAAAGCACGTTCCCCCAGAGAAAACTAAAGCCCTGGTTAGTTAGCTCTGTCCTAGCAGGGTATCTCGGGAGGAATACATTGACTTCTGATTCCCTTGCTTTCTGCTGTCTTTGCACCCTGCTGGGGATCCATTAGCCTGCTGCTCAACATCTTTGGAGGAAAAAAAAAAAAAAAAAAGGAAGAAAGAAGAAGAAAAAAAAAGACACCATCAAACTTTGAAGTCGTTGCTTGCACCAGCCTTAGGGATAAACAGAAAGCCTCATGTCACCAAATCATTCTGAGCTGCTCTTTGCAATAGCAAGCTGAGTCTGGGCTCCTTATTCCCATTCTCAACTTAATCAAACCTCAGTGTACCTAGAATGTCAATGGTGCACAGAGGCATTATAAATCTTTAACAGAGGATTGAGGGATGTAATTTTTATTATGAACATAATCAGATTTTCAGCTCATCCCAAACTGGCTTTTGATTTTGAAGTGTATTTTCTCACAGATAATGCAAAATAGCTTGACCTGGACAGCATCTAGCCAGAAGAATTATCTCTCTCCATTAAGAGCAGGAAAATGTTGGTAACATCATTACCTCTTTGTTAAAATGTCATGAGGTTTCTGAAACAGGCAGGGCTTCTGATGTTAAGATTATAGTAACCGTTGACTGTTTTTCTGTCTTCAGCTGTCATGGTCACTTTAGCAAATACATTCTACTTGATGCAATATTAATATGCTCTCTGAAAAAAGAGAAGAAAAAAGTCTTTAAAATATACTTGAAATTGTAGGGACTGGAAATTAGAAACTGATAAACAGGAAAAGAGGATATAAGTTGCAACTCCAGGACAATTTCTCTGGGTATTGATAAAAGTATTTTAAACACAACTCAATGTTTCCGAGAAAAAAAATTTATCAGATTTTTTTTTTTTTTTAAAGACACCACCCAAATCAGGTTTCTGTACAGTGTTTCCCCTATGACATTTAGTATTCTTATAATGAGAGGAAGAGATAGTTGGGTCCAATTTCTTACCTGTCCTTACAAAGAGGGGACATGTATGGAATGGCATAATCTATAACTCAAAAAACTCAGGAAGAAGGAAGGAAGGAAAGAAAGGAGGGAGGGAGGGAAGAAGGAAGTAAAATCACTTCCTTTTTTCGTTATAACTGATCTACCTGGCTCCACCTTTTTCTGGTGATATGCGCTGGGGCGGTGGCAGTGTTCTGGTACTTAAACTTGACAACTGAAGTATCTCAGTCGCTTCTGATGAAAACATGTGGGAGGGGGAGTGGAAGATACTAAAATTTGAATTGCTCCCAGTCAGAGCTATTTCTCCTCCCCAGCTGATATCTAGGTGCCAGAGGAACTCACCTGAGCTTGTGACCATTTTGTGACCTTCAGGAGAAGGACCCCTGGTGCACCTGCTGCCTTCTGGGCCTTACTGGGTTCACTAAGAGGTCGCTGGTCAGGACTCTGGGCGTGCTGCTGTGCCAGCCTCTGGGTGACCGTGTGCGTATGTGTCATAACACTTTGTGCAGGCCCTAGACAGTAGCTCTGGCTGCTGAAGTCTGTGGGCCTTGTAGCAGCTCCTCTTGGCAAGCCCATTCCAACATCCCCACCAGCTTCCTGGTCAGTTCTAGGCAATGGGTTCTCTTGGCATTTGCTCAGTCCCTCGGGGGAACCATTGAACTCCCAGCTACTTTCTCCTCACCCTGCCGTCCACACAACTTCCTAAGTCTTTTCTAATATGCTGCCTGGGTGGTGCCAGCTTGCTTTAGGAAAATTCTGTCATTTTCTCGAATTAGGCTCTGAGATTCCAGGGACATGCCCTCTCACTACACCCAAGGTTGGATCCCCAAAGAATGTGAAGCCCGGACCACTTACTTCTGATCTCTCTCCTTCTCTCTGTCTCTCTCCCAGCTCTCTCTCTCTTTCTGTCCTCTCTTCTCTCTCCCTGCTTCCCTGACATTTTTCAATTTCCTTCTCCTCATCTGATGGGAACTATCCTTGTATGGCCTCTGCTCTGCTCTCTCTGCTATAGCTTTGTAGTAAAACTTGATCTGACTTAGCCAGGCTTGGTTCTTCATAGGTAGAGCTGAGTTCTGAAATTTAGAAATCCCCTTCATCGCACAACGCTGCACACAGGCTTGTTCTCTCCCGACTCTCGAAGCAGAATGATGACAGCTTGTTGTTTCTAGCTGGGAACCGCCACTTGCCTGCAGGAGGGAAGCCCACTGAGATAATGGGTGAGGAGCCGCAGGCATTGCCATTCAAACAGATGGAAAAATACATTGGTTTAATGTTTTCAGAATATTGTCCTGTTACCTATATTGTACCTAAATCTGAGTGCTCATGGTAAAACCTGTTTATCTCAAAAAATATTCATTCTATGTACTATTAGTCAAATATGAATGGAAGAGAAACATAAATATTTAAAGGGGCGATTTTATGTAATTTATAGGCCCCTCCACTACAGCCTGTCTTGAAAACTTTTGACAAAATGATCTTCCTTAAAAAAAAAAATCTGATCATGGCATCTCCCTGCTGAAAAACCTCGGGTTACTACCACCATGTATAAGATACCTCCCAAGTCCTTGGTGTAGCATTCCAGGGCCCCTCATTCATTCTGAAGCCCACACCACCCCCCATTCCCACCTCAAAGCCTCATCTGTCATCCTGCCCTCTTCCTCACCCAGACACCCTTTGCCTTAAAGCATAAGACCTACTAACCCTTTTGTCCATCTTCCCTGGACACCCTCATTCTCTCAGCCCAAACTGTTTCTTCTGCAAAACCTTTACTCCTCCTCGACATTCCACAGCACTCTCTTCACCTCTTTATAATCACACGTAACACTCTGTTTTGTGATTATCTTTCTGTCTGTTACTCTTCCCCATTAGACTGGTTTCTTGGCACCACCATATTCCCGGCACCTAGCACAGTACCTAGCACACGAAAGCTGCTAAGTAAATGTTTGTTGAACAAATGAATGAATGAGGAAGAAATGAGAATGATGGGATGCAATACCGCAGAATTAATTATAAGCAGTGGAATGTACAAAGTAAGATTATAATGTCATTTTAAGTGATCACCTATAAATACAGTCATGCATCGTTTAATGACAGGATATGTTCTGAGCAATGCATCATTAGGTGATTTTGTCATTGTATGAACATCGTAGAATGTACTTATACAAACCTAGATGGCCTGTTATTACACCTAGGCTACATAGTATAGCCTATCACTCCTGGCCTACAAACCTGTACAACACATTACTGCACTCAATACTGTAGCCAATTGTAACACAATGGTAAGTATTTGTGCATCTAAACATATCTAAACATAGAAAAGGTACAGTAAAAATATGGTATAATCTTACGAGAACATGGTAGCGTATGCCATCCATCATTGACTGAAACATTACACGGCGCATGACCTGTATATAAAACCTTTCATCGGAGTATGCACTCTTATATTCCTGCCCATAATCTGGAGTATATGGCCTATGATATCTTTTTAGGAAGTGGTTTAGTTCTCATCATGGTTGACTTTGTCCTTAATTCTACTGTAAGAGACCAGTTATGCCTTGAATTTTTCAGAGCTTTGACTTTTTCAGCTTGGAAATGCATTAAATTTTCTTTTATTCAGCATCACCAGAAAATGTAGTCATCTAGTTATTTTGGTATTCAAGTTAATAGATTGAGCTAGCATATATCATGAAAAGATTTCAAGAAATTATATTGTATATTACATACATATGATTTCAAGAAATTATAATACATTAATATATACTCGATTTATCATGATTAAAATGTAATCTTTCTTTGACTTAGAAGAATTTCAGATCCTCCATTGCCTAACAGTTGGTTATCAGTACAGACATCAAATATAATAATAATGTGCTGTGTAGGATGAAGTGCGGGATAGTGGGGAGGGCTCGCTAATAGAAGAGCAGTTAAATTCATGTCACTTCTTGCATCATGCATGATGCTTGGCAGGTACATACCCTTGGCTACATCTCAGAGTTCTTCCTGAGTACCTGATGCTCCAGGATGTTTGATTTTGTAGAGAATCTTCCACCTCCAAAATGGAGTTTGACCTGATAAAGCAACCAGCTCTGTACATTTTCTTGTAAATAAAATGAACTTTAATTTTTTTATTTCATGCAACTTAAAAAAACAAAAACCTTATTCTATATATAGTAGTACTTAACCTATTCCTATCCATATGTATTTTATGAGCTCAAAAACTGCTGTCATGAATCCACATTAAAATGCTAGAATCTGGTGAAAAAATTATAATATATTTCCTAATAAGGCTTTTGAGGGTAGAATTCAAGATAAGATCTACTTCTCCTTATCTAGCTGACCAACATAAATAAAAAGTATTTCTGCTTGGAATCATGATGCTAAAAGTCTCCTAACCCCAAGTCCATACCAGGCTTCGAATGTTGTCTTAGGTTACTTTCCAGTTCCCCTAGAGAGCATATTTTAAAAGCTGATTTACCTCTTCTTCATGGCCCTCTCTTCTTTGGCTCTCTTCAGAAGAAAAAGGGAAGAGGGAAGGAAGGAGGGAGAAGGAAAATTGGACTTTTTCACTGAGATATGAATAAAGGTCTCTTGTAATTATTGTTTCTTGCACTGCAAGTACCTCTCCAAATTCCCAAAATTTAATGTTTATTTGGAGGGTCACCACTGTCAAAGCTCCTGGGAAGTGAAGCCTGAGATAAATGTAAAGCCTTCTTCTGCTATTGCCAAACAGCATGTTCTGTACTATTCTGAATATTTCCTGAGAGAATTCAAGGAGGCAGTACTGGATCCTCAGCTATCACTGCTCTTATATTTAATCAACAGAGCTACAGTTTATAAATATTAAATAAATCACCCAAAGCAAATTGCCTCATCTTAGTAAGCAGATGCTATATGGCCATGGGGCCAGAGTCAGGCTTTCAACCTCATACACCAACCAATATGGCAGCCCAACAGTTGAGTCTGTTAGCCAGAGTCTAAAATGAAACTGAAGACTTCTAGAGAACTGAGTTTTTGGGAAAGAAGGTCAGTGTCAGAGATCTACAGATATGAGAGTATCCTTATGCATACTTTTCAGTAAGCAGACATTTGTTGGATGCTGATTGTATTGGCCACTGGAGGAGGGCTTAAATTTTAAAGTTTGCAAAGTACTTTTACATACACAATTTAATTTAACCCTAATTCTGTGAAGGAAGAAAGTACTTCATTCCGGATCTTATAATGTCTCATGGTCTGATTTTTACAGATGAGGAAACTGAAACCTAAAGAAACTGATGGACTTAGAGTAAAGCAGTTAATCCAGGGCAGAGCCAGAATTTCAAAGCCAAGTCCTCTCAGTCTTGCTGTGCTGCTCTTAACCACTGCACTGCTCTAAGGACGTGAGCGTTTTGTCCAACAGTACTCTATTCTTGTGAACGCCCCATTTACAAAATAAAAATCTGAATCCTTCAGAGGGCAGGATTTGAGGACCTGAGTAGAGATTCCAGGAACATTCCTAGAGGACTGAATGGCCTCATGGATTTGTTTAGCTGGTTACAACAGAAAACTTCCTCAGAAAAGTTTTATGTCAAGTTTCCCTTAATCTAACATTCCCACCTATAAGGGGGCTGATGTTGCCAATTAAAGATGGCAGATTGACCTCACTGGTTTATCTCCTCTTCCTTATGAGAATCCCATTAATGTTATAATAATAATAGGATTTTTTTTAAAAGATATGAACTCCCCTGGGCAATGAGAAGAGGCTGGAAGAATTGTGAGGAGCTTGGTAGAAAAGGCCTAGATTGCCTTGAACACACTGTTGGTAGACATACATAAGAATGTGAACAACTATGCCAGCGAGATGTCAAAAGGAAATGAGGAGAACAGTAAAGAAAATATATATCACCATAGAGAATACCTGGATTGTCACGAGCAGACTTTTAGGAGAAATAAGAACCTCATATTCTCTTATTCCTGTGATGCCCCTTCATACTACCATTGTCCACATGCAAACACATTTTTACCCAGGTGCACTAGTGTACTCTGCTTTGGTCACTTAAAGTTCATAACATGTTTCCATATTTCTACATAATTTTTACATTATCCTTTGAAATGGCAGCCTAGTATTCCAATCAGTTGACTTGTCATAATTTATTCAGTTATTCCCTCCTTTTGTTTCTAATAGAGATAATTCTGAAATGAGCACCTTTTGTTCAATATTTTATTGACTTATTTAATACTATTAAGTATAATTAGAAATAATGAAGTTGCATTTCCTCTTAAAAAGAGATGTACAGGCTGGGTGTGGTGGCTCATGCCTGTAATCCCAGCACTCTGGGCAGGTCGAGGTGGGAGTATTGCTTGAGGCCAAGAGTTCAAGACCAGCCTGCACCAGAGCAAGACACCACCCTCTACTAAAAATAGAAAAATTAGCCAGGCATGGTGGTACACACCTATAGTCCCAGCTACTCAGGAGGCTGAGGCAGGAGGACTGTTTGAGCTCAGGCGTTTGAGGTTGCAGTGAGCTATGATGATGCCACTGCACTGTAGCCTGGGTGACAGAGTGAGACCCTATCAGAAAAGAGAGAGAGAGATACATTCTCAAGGAAACAGAATGTAAGTAGAGATGAGATATCCTCAAATATTGGGAACTGGAAAGGAAGTAACATCCCAGCATGTCTGCAGAAGGGGACAGCAATTGAAAGCCAGCTGATCTGTCTTTCAGAAGGAATTTCTGAGAGGCTCAGGACTTAGAGGGGCCAGGTACAGCCAAGAGCGGGTGTATTAGCTTCCTAGGGCTGCCATAACAAAAAACCACAAACTGGGTGGCTTAAAACAACAGAAATTTATTCCCTCACAGTTCTGGAAGCCAGAATACAAGGAATCAGCAGGGTTGGTCCCTTCTGAAGGCTCTGAGAGAGAATCTGTCCCATGCCTTTCTCCCAGCTTGTGGTGGTTGCCAGCAGTTCTTGAAGTTCCTTGCCTTGTGGATGCATCACTCCAAGCTCTGTCTCTGTCTTCACGTGACATTCTCCTTTGTGTCTCTTGTCTTCACATCACCTTCTTATAAAGACACCAACCATTGGCTTAGGGCCCACATTATTCCAACATGACCTCATTTTACCTTGTGATATCTGCAAAGACCCTATTTCCAAATATGGTCAGATTCACAGGTACAGGGGTTAGGACTTCAGAATATCTTTCAGGAGGACACGATTCAATTCACAGCAGTGAGGTTGAGGCATGAGGCTGGAAATAAGAAGAAAGGTTGAAGGTCAGCAAATGGGGTCTCAGGAACTTCCCACAACCCACACAACCAGGCCAACAGCCTCTGCAACTGCTGCCAAGTCCAGAGACCAGAGAGCTCTTCTCGTGGAGCACTAATGGAGAGAACTCGTAGCTGAAATTAAAAGTCTGTAGAATAACTGGCTGGACCCCCGGAGGCCCTCCTACTCTGCACCTGGGATGCCAGCAGCTAGATACCCCCAGAAGCAGTACAGTGGGTTGTTCTCTAGGGAAACAGAGCAGCCTCAGAGAAAAGATTTGCATGCACTTGCACTTGGGAGTCCCTCAGCGAATCAACTCCCTGCAGGACGCCCTTAACATGAAGCCTCCCAGTCGACAGTCACAGCTCTTCCACTTGCCTGCCCGCCTCCCCCTTTATGCTCTGCCTTGAATAAGTCCTGCAGTGCCTTGCATTTACATATATGCAAACAGCTAAGGGCCACAGAATGTTTGAGGACAGTCTCCACTATGAAAGACTAGAAGCAAATCAAAATCATGAAAGAAAAGGGAATTCAGAGCTTACAGTAAAGGTAGAAAACAGAAGACAATTTCTAAAAAGCCTCTAATACCATCAAAAAAATAAGAAATTTGTTATAAAACCAGACCCAAAATGCCTGGGGGTTTTTTCTCCTCTATTATTTTCTAGGTGCCACATCGTGATTTTTCTCCTTCGTCTGGGTCCCGTACTAGTAGGGTCCTCATGACTGTCCCACCACCAGCTGCCTCCACTCAGACCCTTGTCGCGCTCAGCAGCCCCTCCCCAATCTCACCCCCACAGTCCCATCCTCCAAGCGCTGTGTTACCGCCAGAGCTATCATCCTAAAGCAGATCTGATGGTATCACCCACCTGTTTAAAGTCCCTCCCCATTCAGGCCCTCCCTCCCCATTATTAGAGGAAAAAAATCCAAGCTGGCACAAACAACCTTCCTCTCCCACCTCCTCTCTCTCTTTCCTTCACACCCTCTGCTCTTGCCGTGACTGGCCACCTGCCATTTCCCAAATTGCTACCTCACTAATGTTCCACGCCCCGTGCCTTTCTCACACAGCCCTCTCTGCAGGCCTGCCTTTCCCTCCTCTCCCCAGGCAACTCCTACTCTCACGTGGGGACGCTGCTCAGGTGACAGGCTCCAGGTAAAACCTCTGTTTGCCCCCAATAGGTAGATACTTCAGCCTTCAGGATGCTCTGTGGGTTCCTCTATTAGCACATTTTAATTATTTGCATCCATTGTCTCTGTTACTCAGCCATGCCCAGCCCAGCTAAATGCTACCAACCTCCTCCCTCATCCGAGCTGCAGCCACAGTGTGTAAGTTTGTTATCTGGCTGCTAGGAGACCCCAGGGTCTGCCTCAGCAGCACAGCGAGTGCACAAGAGTGACAGGAACGAGAAAGATTGGGTTATCACATTGCTACTAGTGAGCTTGTATTCCCCCAGCATCTTGTGCTTTCAGGGTGCCCTGAAATAACCTGTTGTTCCTGAGTTGCCCTGTGGCGGATGTTAGCATTTCTGCCTTTATTTCACAGATGAGAAACTAGGGAGGTTATACTTGCTGCTCAGAATCACCCCAGTGAATTAGGGGAGTTTCAGCATCGGAACCAATACCTCCTACAAGCACAGAGCGGGATGAGCTACAGAGCCATGAAATAGCAGGAGAGGAAAAATTATTCTCCGAGTCCTTGACTTAATACATAGTGGTCTAAGGTCTTAGTGCTACAGGTGCTATGAACAGCTGAAAAATCTAAAGGGGAAAGGAGAAATAGAGAAACAGAAACATACAAAGAAAGAGCTAACAGGAAGGAGAAAAAAGACCTAAGATGAGGGCCTAAGAGGAGGCAATAAGGGTTGAGTGGTTTTATGCGTTCTCTTTCAAACCTGCCTTCCACATTCATAAACCTAAAGCTCGCTGTCCCCAGCTTTCTTTTTTTGATCACTGCTGGCTAATAGGTTTGGCCGAAAGTAGCTTCCCTCTGCTACTTTTTAAAAGTCTTTAGCCTTACAAAGCAACTTTCTTCTTGAAGCAAATGGAATTGATGATAGATAATATCAACCTTTCCAAGAGTCTGAACCAGGGGAGGTGAAGTATGTAGAAATGCTTTGGGAAGAGTGAACATTGTCTGTTAAAGCTCTCCAACATGTGAGTTGTTACTGCTATCATTAATATCATCTCTAAACCTCAGTATCTCTGCTGTAAATCTGGATAATAATAGCCCAACTGCCTGTCTCACAAAGATACAGTGAGTCTACAATAACTTTTCTTGAGCATTTATTATGTGCTCAAGACTGACTTTCCAAGCATTATCTAATTTAATCATCCTAGCAATATCAAGTTAGATACTGTGATTATTCCATTGGTCAGATGTGGAAACAGAGGCTACAGAGTTTCTGTAACTTACCCAAGAGTATACAGTAAGTAACAGTGCTTAGATTCTTTGTGCCTTCAAATCTGCAGCTTCTAACCCATACAACCTCCTGTCACCTGAGATAATGTGTGTGTAGGTGTTAGCATTATATAAGCCTATATCCTTTACTGAGTCACGTTTAACAGAAGAAACATGCTGCTTTAATAGTAATGTGTTTAACTAGAAGCCGACTTGCAGATCATCTGTAGATGAGGAAAGCAAAACCCTGAGAGTGGCAGAGCTGGGTTTAGAACCCAAGACTTTTGATCTTCTGTTTAGGGTTTGTGCCAAAATAACCCAAATACCCTACCATCTACGTATAAAATATGAAGTATCTTATCTCAAAGTGTTCAAGGCTAGCCTGAAGGGGCAAAACTGTCAAAGGAAACCCACGTGGCCAGCGAGTTCTGCTTGCTTTCAAACAAGCAGAAAGCAGACTGAACCTGAGAGTTTGTTTTGAAGGGCAGCATGGTGAACCAAGATGCCTCCAAGAACGGGGGAAATGGAATGAAAAGTCAGCAAACAAGGTAGAAAAGACAGCCCTGAGAGGGCCTGAGAAACTGAACAGAAAATCTGAAGGAAGATAAATGGATAATTTAACAGCTATTCAGTTTTTAAGAAAGACAAAGAACAAGCTACATTGCATCAGAAAAGGACTAGAAATGATGATGGATGAGACTCTTCAAATGAGTGGTGAGCACAACAGTCATAGCTGCCTGCGGGATTCCCAGCTGAGGGCAAATTGGAGGAACTAAATAAGGATATGAGACTGATACGGATTGAAGAGTTTTTCAAAATCCATTTAATGGCCAGGCAGGGGACATCGATCGCTTTTCAGAGGAAATGTTGAGGGGCAATGAGGTAGTCAGCCCTTATTTGTGATGTGGCTGGGTGAGCAGCGGGGTGGGGGACGTTGATACACAAAATTATTGCAACATACATGAAGATATTAAAATAATTTTGAATTATGGTGGCAAAGCACTAAATTATTTTGATCTTTATGGAAATAAGCATTTCTCTTTTTTGTCCTTGTACTTGCAAGCCTTCTTGAACTTCTAACAATCAGATGACTTATTAAATAATTATAATACATGACCAAAGACGGCTAGTTCCTTTATCAGTTCATGTTAGATTTTTAAATAAAATATTTTATTGTTAAATAGTTTATGCACGCTCAGTGAACACAATTCAAAATGTACTAAAGGCACAAACGTATCAGAGAAAAGTGATCCTCCCTCACACTCCCGTCTGCCAGTCACCCAATTCTTCTTTCACTGTGAATCAATTTCTGTGTGTGCCTCTAAAGATTGTCTATAAGAAAGCATAAATACAGTGTTTTTACAGTTTTTTACACATAATGTTTATACATTGTTTTCTACATACAGTGTGTATACATGTATCTATACATACTATGCTCATATATATGTATCTCTGTGTGTGCCTACATATGAGCATTGTGTTTATCCCATTTCAGACCTTGCTTCTTTACACCTAATATATTTTCTAGATTATTCCTTTTCAGTCTCCATACAGAATCTATCTCATTCTTTTTTAATGGCAGCATAGTATTCTATTTTAGAGATAAAGAATAAATTATTTAACCAATAGTTATTTAGTCAATAATTAATTATTTAATGATTTATAGACGATGTTGTATCCAATAGTTTGCTATTATAAACAATGTGCAATAAACATCCTTGGAAGTACATAATGAAAGTACACTTTATTTGTAGGATAAGTACCCAGAAATGAGATCAC